>NC_089493.1:102509865-103884865 GCF_036850765.1 Saccopteryx bilineata | reverse complement strand
GCAGGGGACCCGGGTTCGATTCTCGGCCAGGGCACATAGGAGAAGCGCCCATTTGCTTCTCCACCCCCACCCCCGCCCTCCTTCCTCTCTGTCTCTCTCTTCCCCTCCCGCAGCCAAAGCTCCATTGGAGCAAAGATGGCCCGGGCACTGGGGATGGCTCCTTGGCCTCTGCCCCAGGCGCTAGAGTGTCTCTGGTCCCGGCAGAGCGACGCCCTGGAGGGGCAGAGCATCGCCCCCTGGTGGGCAGAGCCTCGCCCCTGGTGGGCGTGCCGGGTGGATCCCGGTCAGGCGCATGCGGGAGTCTGTCTCTCCCCGTTTCCAGCTTCAGAAAAATACAAAAAAAAAAAAAAAAAAAAAAAAAAAAAAATCCCATAGTTACATTTACCAAAAGCCAAAATTTCCTAATATTTACTCTTATTTAGGGGTATGTATGAAATAAATATTTATTTAGTGCCCACCAGGTATCAGGTACTATGCTGTAAGTACTAGACAGCTGTGAGCCCACACAGTAGTCCTACCTAAATAAAATTTAATGCTATTGCTTTTCTAGAATACAGATTTACATCACTACCTCTTCAACTTTATGTTTTTGAAAATGTAATCATTCTAATAATAGTTCGAAAATTCAATTTATGAATCTGATCTGTAAAGGAAAATTTATAAATTATTATGTTTTCCTGTCACAAAGTTTGTTTTTCTGTATGGCAACAGCAAACCACCAAAGATAGCACAAACTACTTTAAGCTTTAAGATTTACCTGAAATGGGAATATTCTGTGAGACTGACAACTGCACATCTCCGGTTCCTGGGGGCATGTCGACAACTAAATAGTCCAGGTGACCCCAGTCTACCTAAAAATCAAGATGATGGGAAAAACATCATTTTATAATAACTGCAGTAAAAATAAATGTATTAATAACAAATATAAAATAATAGTTTTCACTAGAGCATTATTAAAAGCCAGGGACTGTGCCAAGGATAGATATATGAATGATAAGGTTAAATTTCCAAATGATGCCCTCCTCTCCCACTATTCACATATGCTAATGATGAACTAATTTTACAATAGGCTTCTACTCAGGACCAATTTTTTTCTTTGGGAACAGCCATATTTTACCTAAGAAAGCCAAAGGAAGGAAGGAAGGGAGGGAGGGAGGGAGGGAGGGAGTGAAGGAGGAAAGAAAATGATTTGACTTTGGGTAATAGGCATACAACATAATCAACAGTTCAAATGCTATAGAAATGTTTACCAGTAAACCTATGTACTCTTGTGGATCAATGTCATCCTGTTAAATTTAATTTTCTAAATAATTTTTAAAAGAAAATTAATAATAAAAGTATGTGTAAAAAGATATGAGAGAATAATAATACAAATATAGCAAAATGTTAAAAATTAGTGAATCTGGGTAGAGGATATAAAGATGGGAGTTCGATTCTTGTAACATTTCTGTAAGTTTGAAATTATTTCTAAATAAAATGCTAAAAAAACTAAACAAAAAAGAAAAATACCAGAAAGCTGCCTGACCAGGCGGTGGCACAGTGGATAGAGCCTCGGACTGGAATGTGGAGGACCCAGTTTCGAGACCCCGAGGTCGCCAGCTTGAGCGCGGGCTCATCTAGGTTGAGCAAAGCTCACCAGCTTGAGTCTAAGGTCACTGCCTTGAGCAAGGGGCCACTCACTCTGCTGTAGCCCCTGGTCAAGGCACATGTGAGAAAGCTATCAATGAACAACTAAGGTGCCACAACGAAGAATCGATGCTTCTCATCTCTCTCCCTTCCTGTCTGTTTGTCCCTATCTGTCCCTCTCTCTGTCTCCTTCTGTCTCTGTCACACACACAAAAAAACCCCAAAAAAACAGAAAGCCTTAGCTTTTGTCTTTTGCATGAAAGCCCCAGCATTTTCTATGGCAGATCCTAATAGAATTTTTTTAAGTTTATTATTTTTCTTTTATAAAACACAAAAATAATGAAAACCAAAACTTAAACATAAGAAAATTTTAGAGATATAACTAGAGTTTCAATACTATAATATTTTGATTATTTGTTTCTAGGCATTTGTCTAAGTATCTACATCTAGAAATTTCAGCTATATAACCAAGTCCTTAATGTTCAGCCTCAACTGGACAGGTCTCAAGGGCACCTCAGGCTCTTTTCTCTTCAGAAGGACCTCCCTCTGAGTCCCCAGTCCCAGTGAAAGGAGGGTGCTAAGATCCCCTCAGTTGCCAACTTATTTCTTTCCTTTCTCTCACTGTCCTAGTCACTTATTCTGCCTTCTAAAACTCTCTCAAATGTATCCACTTCTCTTCCTCACTGCCAAGAACCTAATGGAGGTCACAACCAACTGCAGCGAAGTCTTTGAACCAATCTCTCTGTTCCAGCATTGCTCATCCAGTCTGTTCCTAACACCAGTGAAAAATGGTCCATTAAATAAAATGCAAGTTGATAATGCCAGTGTTTGTTTTTGTGGGGTTTTTTGCTTAAAACTCTTCAATTGGTGTTAAGATAAAGTCAGAGTTTAAGCTCCAGAACACTCTGCTTGATCTTCTTCATTTGCTAATTCCCCCTCATTCTCCAGATCCTAGCTTGAAATTTATTTCTCCTAACTTCCATTAGATTAGATATGGTGTTCCTACTATATACTTCTCCTATTCATTTATTCATTCATTCATTCATCATTCATTCACTCACTCAATCAATGTTGAGTACTTACTATATATTATGCATTGAGTTAGGTATTGATAATTAAATGGTATCATGGTCCCTAGCCTCACAGAATTTATTATATAGAGGGAGACAGACACATATTAAGCACATAATGAAATAACTTGTGCAAAGAAAAAAAGGTTAGTAAATGTGAGAAACTAAACAAAAATCTCTAGCAGTAATGAAGGGAAACGGTCACATTCATTTACTATTGTTTCACGATCTGTCTTCTCATGAAACTATCGGTGCGTTAGAATGCCCGGCACAGAATGAACACACTGGAGATGTTTAATAACTTTTCATTCAAGGACAGAATGAATAAATGAACACATGCAAAGGTTCAATACTTTTTTTAACATAAGTGAAAATCACACTGTGTATATATTATCCCATATCTTGCTTCTTAAAATGTAATAATGTGAAATAAGTCTTTTTAATACAAGCATATATTTTTAAAATTAAAAGTTAGATGATATTGGCTCAAATGGATTAACTCATGTACTAACACATGTATGCAACACATATTTATTCATATTTGATTAGGTGCCAGGCACTGTTACAGGTCATTGGGACAGAGAAGTGAACAAATAAGGTTCTAGCCACCATGAAACTAACATTTTAGTATAGGAGACAGACAGAAAGACAAACAAATTAGAGTAAAAACTGCTATGAAGAAAACAAGTATCCCTTACTGTACAAAATGATTTGGTTTCTGATTCAGATATCCTAATCAAATAGCAAGAAATATTTTAAAACTATTTTCAATTCCTGAATTTCAAAAAGTAAGTAGTAAAGTTCAGATAGCAAAGTATTCATCAAAGAATTTCTTCAAATCTCTTCAGTGGCCATAGTCAGATAGTGAAGAATGCTCCTGACCAGTAGAGGGAAAATGGAATCGCTGTGGGCGCTTCTTGAAACAGGGAGGTCAGAGCCCTGCGCGCAGTGAGAAGCTAATCGATGGGGTTATCTGAAGGAAACCCTTCCAGGCAGAAGCACAGCAACTGCGACGGCCCAAGATGAGGCGTGTGCTCGGCACACTCAGGGTATCACTAAGAGGACAGTACAGGCGTTCTAAAATAGCATGCCCCCAACGTAGGTCTCTCTTCTCCTCTGAGCTCATTTTTCTTTGAAACATTTATTTTCCCTTAAAACATTTATAGTGCAGACATTATACATTAACTTGTTTTAGGGGAATTCTATGATATTTCCTAAATACAAGTACTTGATACTGGTTTAATGACACATTTTAAGAAAATGATGAAATGATGAACATGAAATAGTTTGTTTTCAATATAGGGTTTCTTGGTTTGAAAAATAGCTACCTCAAAGTCACCCATGACCATAATATATGAAATTATCTACAAAAAAAGATAAATGACATTTTTCATTTTATATCCTCTGCACTACAACTCCCAGCACTGGCAGACTGACAAGTCTTCATTTCAGAGAACATCGAAGGACTGCTGCTGAGAATTTATCATGTTGTTTCTTGGTATTTAATCATATTTATCATGTTGGCTCCAATTTCAGAAAAGAAAACTGTTATTAAAGCTCCAAGGAACTAAAAATACTTCACTGTTAAGGTAGTTAATTTCAGATGACTCTTAAAGTGAATTTAAACTATCTGAAAGAAAGAGCCTTGCCCTAAATTTCCTCACACACAGTAGGCATTCTACAAAGGCTTGTTGACTTGAACTGAACTGAACTGAATTGACATTAGGATCTGAGTTCCAGTTTTATAGCATTCATCAATACTAACTCTGAAATATGTTGGCTGCCAGGAAATTCTATTTCTCTTCTAAAAAGCCATCAAAGCATTGATTTTAGAATTATTTGGGATTCTTCAGATTCTACCTCATGTTTGTCCACTCGTATAAATGTGTCACTAAATGTAGGGAACCATTTACGGTACCAGCAAAACACCCAGGTAGCTCATTTAGTAAAACCCAGAGGCAAATCCAGATTTTGTGTGGCCTGCTGCATATACAATTCAGGTGGTCCTCTCTAAGAATAAGAATACAAATTCAGAAATGCAAAATTAGGGATAAAAGTAAATATTTATTGAGAATGTGAAAAGAAATAACCATAAAATATTGGAGACTTAGTGATTCAAGTTCCTTTCTCTGAGATCACTTGAACTAAAATGTTTACACAGAAATGCTTTCTGACTATGACCTGCTCCCTCTCTCAGCCTGGAACATTTTACAACTCCCAGCATCTGTAGAAGCCCAGGCAAGTGTGCAACCCTGAGCTTCAGTTTCATTAGCCTCATGGGGCCCCTACTTCTTCTTTTCTTTTTTTTTTTTTTCATTTTTCTGAAGCTGGAAACAGGGAGAGACAGTCAGACAGACTCCCGCAAGTGCCCGACCGGGATCCACCCGGCACGTCCACCAGGGGTGACGCTCTGCCCACCAGGGGGCGATGCTCTGCCCATCCTGGGCGTCGCCATGTTGTGACCAGAGCCACTCTAGCGCCTGAGGCAGAGGCCACAGAGCCATGCCCAGCGCCCGGGGCCATCTTTGCTCCAATGGAGCCTTGGCTGCGGGAGGGGAAGAGAGAGACAGAGAGGAAAGCCCGGTGGAGGGGTGGAGAAGCAAATGGGTGCTTCTCCTGTGTGCCCTGGCCGGGAATCGAACCCGGGTCCTCCGCACACTAGGCCGACGCTCTACCGCTGAGCCAACCAGCCAGGGCGGGGCCCCTACTTCTGATAAAACCTTTTCAGCTCCTCTCACGCTCCAAACTAGCATTGACTGGGGTAAATTTAGGCTATTATGTTTTCTTCAAATAGTACTTCATATTTTTATATTTTAAATAATGCCTGATAATCTAAAAGTAAATCAAAGACTCAAATAAAGGCAATTAGCTCTTTTCTGAGGAATAACTGGGAAATAAAAATATATCTGATATTTGAGCAAGTATGGTACTTGATCTTTTTCTGGACATCAGTTATAAAGAGTGTGGTGCTATGAATGAGAAAAGAAGATGGGCCTTTTAATTCTATGAACACTCCTATTAAGAAGCTGCCCAAAGCAGCAGCAATCAGGCCTCACTCCAGAGGATGCTGGGAGCACAAGTGCAAAGAGGCTGATCGGGAAGTGTTGGAAGAAAGGGTCGCAGATGCATTCTGTTTCTGGTTTCTTGGCTGGCTGAGCAGTTTGCCAGTCAGGCTCCAGGGCAGCAGTTTCCCTCAGCAGCACAATACAGGCCAAACTTAAATAGAGTTAACACACACTTCTCCAAAGCAAAGGTAGAGTGTCCCCCCTGGGCCAGCCAGCAAGGTCAATGTGAACCAGGTGGAAATGACATCAGTAGGGGCAGACCCAGGGCCTGGGGAATTAGGGAAGAAAATCGCTGCCAAGAAAGAGAGGCAGAGCTACAGCCTGCTGGAGCCAAAGTAGTAGCCAGGAAGGATTAAACTTCTAAAGAAAAGAAAAGGGTGCAACTAAAAGAAATAGAAAAGTATGAAGCAGGAGAAATGGGACAAAAATCTAGATTAAATAATAAAAAGTGAGGTATATCCAGGCAGCCCATTCATACCATGCTTGGAATATATCCACAGGTGATAGAGCAGATTCTTAAGGAAAGTCAGCCTGGGCCAGACATCACCTCTTCATTCCTGTCTGCTCTTAATTACTGACTGAATAGTCAGTTTTGACTCTTATGCTCTCTGGATTTATAACCAGTAGATCTCAAAGCAGTGTCTGACTCTGGCCATATACTTCTTGCTAAGTCTATCCTGTATCTAATTTCTGCCATCTGTTCCTGACTTCCTGGTTCTCCAACCCCAGTTAGGCACAGTGCTATACTAATAGCAAACAGAACAGTACTTGTGCTTTGCTTGGAATCCCCAACATGAAACCATGCCACTACTGGCATAGGAGATGCAGCTAATCTTGTCTCAGACCTATGGACAAATTTGTCAGGCAAATTACCAAGCTCCTAAGATTTTTTGATCAACTAACTTTCAGGGTTTAGAATGGGTTTCCAAGCTCTAAGAATTCTAGAGTAATTTTTTTTTTACCAGCCCAGCTTCAATGTAACCTCCCTGACAGAAGATGCTATTCTTTCTGCACTTCTGGAGTCTCTCTCCACATATAGTCCTTCCATAATGCCTAACCATATTCAATCACATCTCCCAAGTGATTCTATGCAGCAAGCTGCCTCTTACAATTGCATTATACTACTAAATTTTTTCCATGTGAGGCACCTTTTATATACAATATAAATCTAAAATAGAACATGAAGTATCTTTCTTTAAGTCTGAGCCATAGTTTTTGCTCTGCCCAGTGGACTATTATAAAATCATGCAACATTGTATTTTCATTTCAAGAAGAAAATTGCTATAAAAATGAAATTATTTAACTATAAATACTACAATAAAATTCTGAATAACAAATATTTCTACTTGAGTTGATGGCCTACTGATTTGCGGAAATAAATGATGCAAAAAATATATTAAACTTATCCTTGAGATTGTTTTGATAAGAGCTCACCCAGTTATAAAATAAGAATAGGACCTGGCTGGTTGGCTCTGTGGATAGAACATTGGCCCAGGTTCGATCCCCAGTCAGGGCACACATGAGAAGCAACCAGTCTATCCAATGTATTACTGCATGCTAGGGATGAGCTGAAGAGCTGTCCCACTTGAGTTTATTTCTTCAATTTAGTTACCTATAATCTGGGGTCCTGATTTTGAGCCTTAGATGGAATTTGAGCATCAGGCGGAATTGGGCTACTGGCTCAGTAGATTTTATTCTAAAAATTTTAAGATGAATCATATTGAACAGGAAACCAAGAAAACTATAGCTCCATATGCAGTTATATTTTAAGTCTGAGCTATTATAATGCAGCTTTTGGATTTTAAATTCTGACTCAGACATTAATTACTATGGTTTTAAAAAACCCAGTACTGCAAAGGGGAGTCTGGCAAAAATCAAGACTATAGCTGGATACAGACAGGAATTCAGATATCTATTCATTAAATAGAGGAATATTAGTCTGGGAAATTGGCGTATCTAAATTGCAACCATTTGTGTTGCTAACTAGCTATATTACCATGGGTCAGCTAATTAACCTCTTTGAACCTCAGTTTTCTTATCTATAAAGTGTTTTAGATTAAATAATCACTAACTTTCCTTCCAACTATTTTTTTTTAAGTGTAACTATGATCTGTTTGTATAAAATGGAAAATATTTGTAAGGGATTTGCTCACAGAAAAAAAAGTGAATAAAAGGCACTTTTACACAAAACACCAAAATGAAAAAACAAACTTCTTTTTTTAAGGGTGGGGGGGAACACTTTATATAAGAACAAGAAAGCTAAAAGTTATTTGGTCTATTTAATAACTTATATTATAGCATGATATTTTCTTTGTAAATTTAACTGCATTTTACAAAAACTTTAGGTTTAAATTTGCATTAAACTACAATCTACTCTGACTGCCATCCTGAAATATCTCCTTCTAGCTCATCTAGGACTTAATGTGTTATGTCTTTACAAAACGTCATAATTTACAAAACAGATGCATTCTGGAAAAAGTTGTTAAGGAAATTGTCACTGAGGTGAGGAGCAGGGAGGGGATTCAACCACTAACCCTTAAAGGTTCAGAGTTCTAATACAACTTTCCAACGATTACGAAACACTCTATAAACACTCACGGCAGGGATATTCTCAACCAACAAGAGAAAGCTCAAATCATTTGATGCCTAACATCTACTCAAATACGAATTTTGGAAGAAAATGGTTACTTAAGAATATTCTCACCTGACCAGGTGGTGGTGCAATGGATAGAACGTCGGACTGGGATGCAGAGGACCCAAGTTCAAAACCCTGAGGTCACAGGCTTGAGTGTGGGGTTGCTGGCTTGAGTGTGGGATCAGCGACATGATCCCAGGTCACTGGTTTGAGCTCAAAGATCACTGGCTTGAAGCCCAAGGTTGCTGGCTTGAGCCCATGGTCACTGGCTTGACCAAGGAGTCACTTGATCTACTGTAGTCTCGCAGTCAAGGCACATATGAGAAAAACAATCAATGAACAACTATGGTGCCACAACGAAGAATTAATGTTTCTCATCTCTCTCGCTTCCTGTCTGTCTGTCCCTATGTGCCCCTCTCTCTGTCAAAAAATTAAAAAAGAATATTTTCTTTTGCTATATAAGATTGGTTTACTTTTGACTTTATTACTCAGACTATGAATATCAAATATGCTTTGTTTTCTGATTTGTCTTTAGTTTGCTACAAGCATTGCTATTTATAAGACCTCTCTCTATTTTTAATATGAACAAGGATCTACTAAATTATAAGGATTTGAGACTCTAGAAATCTATTTGAGTATTGAAAATAATTAAAAGGATTGTATCTATTGAATAATTTTTGTCATCTGTGTTTTTAATAAGGAAAGGATTCAACACTGTTTCAGTGGTAGGCATAGGGTTGTGTGAAACTGTCAATAAGCAGGTTAATCAGTCAGCTATCAAAGTTTTATTATTAAGTCACAGTTTGAAATTAACCAAGTTGCTTAACTTTTCAATGCCTCTGTTTCCGCATCTTAAAATAGTAAAATAGGCCCTGGCTGGTGGCTCAGTGGATAGGACATTGGCCTGGTATATGGACATCCCAGTTTGATTCCTGGTCAGGGCGCACAGGAGAAGCAACCATCTGGTTCTCCACTTCCTCACTTTCTCTTTCTCTTTCCTTTCTAAAGCCAGTGGCTCGATTGATTTGACCATGGCCCCAGGAGTTGAGGATAGTTCCACTGGAGAGCATCAGCCTCAAGCACTAAAAATAGCTCAGTACTTGAGCACTGGCCTCAGATGAGTTGCCAGGTTGATCCAGATCGTGGTACATGTGGGAGTCTGCCTCATTATCTCCCCTCCTCTCACTGAAAAGAAGAAGAAGAAGGAGAAGAAGAAGGAGGAGGAGGAGGAAGAGGAGGAGGAGGAAAAAGAAGGAGGAGGAGGAGGAAGAGGAAGAGGAGGAGGAGGAAAGGAGAATTTTAGAGCTATAAGGGATCCTAGAGATTATCTTGCCCAATGTCCTTATTTTACAGATAAAAAAACTAAAACTCAAGAATCAAATAAGGGGAGACAAGACAGCAACAGAGTAGGTGGGGGCTATATTCACCTCCTTCAGGACCAAACTGGAATTACAACTAAAATATAGAACATTCAACCTGATTTACCAACTGAAGATTTATTGAAGATAAGTCTTATAACCAAGGATTTACAGAAGAAGCCACATCAAGACTGGTAGGAAGGGGGAAGACATAATGAGCTGGTTCCAGCCTCACTCCCACAAGTAGCAGCTGAGATTCCAGAAGGATATCTCAGCTTCAAAAGTTTCTCTTGAGAAGAGTGGGGTCTCACCCCAAGCTGGGCTCCCCACCTACAACACCAGAGCCAGAAAGAGGAGCTCACATAACATCTGGCTGTGAAAATCAGCATGGATTTTATCCACCAAGAAAAGTTGTGGAACCAGAGGACTATCTCAGGAGAAGAGTCTCAAAGACTTGATACCCATTTAACTGTGTCAAAGATTTGTCAGTGCTATTCAAGAAGACACTGAAGAGCATCACCTAAGAGACCGTTTTGAGCAGAATGGGAAAACTGAAGCGACTGAAATCATGACTGACTGAGGCAGTGGCAAAAAGAGAGGGTTTGCTTTTATAACCTTTGATAAGGATCACTCTGCAGATAAGACTGTCATTCAGAACTACCATACTGTGAATGGCCACAACTGTGAAGGAAAGCCCTAGATAAGCAAGAGATAGCTGGTGCTTCATCCAACCAAAGAGGTCGAGGTGGTTCTGGAAACTTCGGAGATGGTTGTGGAGTTGGTTTTGGTGGAAATGACAACTTTGGTTGTGGAGGAAATTTCAGTGGTCGAGTGGCTTTGGTGGCAGCCATGGTGGTGGTCCATATGGTGGCAGTGGGGATGGCTATAATGGATCTGGTAATGATGGAAGAAATTTTAAAGGTGGCTGAAGGTACAATGATTTTGGCAATTACAACAACTAGTCTTCAAATTTTGGACCCATGAAAGGAGGAAACTTTGGAGGCAGATGCTCTGGCCCCTATGGTGGTGGAGTCCAATACTTTGTAAAACCATGAAACCAAGGTGGCTGTGGTGGTTCCAGCTGCAGCAGGAGCTAAGACAGTGGCAGGGGTTTTAATTACTGCCAGGAAACAAAGCTCAGTAGGAGAGGATAGCCAGAGAAGCAACAGGGAAGCCACATGTTGGGCAGATAAAATATATTATGCTTACTTTGTTAAAGATGGCGCTGCCCACACAGAAGCCATCGCCCAGGTGATGTTAATGTGTTTTGGGGGCGGGCTGTGGGCAGGCAGGATCCTTGTAGTCTGGGGCCTGGTTTTGGATTAAGCCTTTCCCACCCTTTTTGATGTGGGGTGGTACAATCCCATCATGCCTCAGATAAGTGACTTTGTATTAGAGACTTCCCTATTTTGTATATTGGATTAAAGGTCTGGATTTCTACATTATAAAATGGGGGCAGAATGGGAGCTTGCTCTCTTGGTTCCTGAGATTATCATTAGAGGAGAGAGAGCAGAGAAAGGCCACGTGGAGGAGGCCAGGAGAAGCAGCCAAGATGATGGAGTGCTGAGTGAGAAGCCAGTTTGTGCAGAGCTTGTGCAAGGAGAAGGAAGGAGATGGGGAACAGAGGAGAATAAGTCTGGTGAGCTAGAAACCTTTGATTCTAGGAAACTCAGATAAGTCCGTAGCTTTGTGAGCACTGAATGTGAGTGGGTCTTGGAGACCAGTGTGTGTTTTTACTTGCCCACCGGGTGCAAACTAGGATTAAAGATGATGGCCCACCAGTTTTTGGCTCCGTTGTTTCTTTACCGACTGTCCGAATCCAATGCGAACCTGCATGGGCCGGGCTGCTGTGATAGTGGCCGTGGCTACTGGCCATACACCACAGGTTACAACAGATTTGTGAACTCAGCCAAGCACACTGGTGGCAGGGCCTACCTGCTACAAAAATGACATGGACAATACTCATGTGAGTGGGCAAAAAACTCAAGGACTGTATTTGTGATTAATTGTATAATAGGTTATTTTAGTTTCTGCTCTGTGGAAAGTGTAAGATATTCCAACAAAGGGTTTTAAAGTGGATTTTTTTTTGCACCCATGTTTTTGATTGCTAAATGTCTGATCAACGCTGAATAAATGTCTTTTTTTAAATGTGCTATGTAAAGTTAGCCTACTCTGAAGCCATCTTGGTAAATTACCCCAATAGCGTGAAGTTAGCATTCCTTCAGAATGATGCCAGGTTCTACTGGAAATTTATTTACAACCTGCTTGGGCACAGAAGCTATTGTCTTCAGAAACCTGTTGTAGTTGAAGTGACAGTTACATTGTGTTGTGACCTGGAGTTCACTATTAAAAAGGCCACTCAGGTAGAGTCATGGGGTTTATTTGGTTATTAATAATTGTTGGTACATCCTATGTAATATATCTAAACTGAATTATGGTATCAGATAAAATTATAGATGGGAATAAAGTATGTGTAATATACATTTTCATGTGTAATCAATAAACGATTTAATATCCTCTTGAAAAAAAAAGTAGTCACTCTGTTCTTTCTTTTCTTAAAATAGTTTTTCATTATTCAATTATAGGTGACAGACAATATTAAATTAATTTCAGGTATACAACCTAATGATTAGAAATTTATATAACTTATGAAGCAATCACCTCGATACAGTGATTTTGGCAATTACAATCAATTTTGAAATTCTGGACCCATAAAAGGAGGAAACTTTGAAGGCAGAAGCTCTGGTGCCTATGGTGGTGGAGGCCAATACTTTGCCAAAACGATAAATCTAGTATACCATCTCACACCCTGCATAGTTGTTACAATGTTATTGACTATATTCTCGATATTTTACATCCTCATGAGTAATCTGACTACCAATTTGTATTCTTAATCCCTTTCCCTTTCCACCTATACCCCACTTCACTCCCATCAGGCAACTGTCAAAATGTTCTCTGTATCTGAGTCTGTTTCTATTCTGCCTATTCATTTATTTTCTTTAGATTCTGCATATAAGTGATATCATATGGCATTTATTTGTCACTCTGTGTCTGACTTATTTCACTCAACTATATACCCTATCCACGTTGTTGCCGATGACAAGATTTCATTCTTTCTTATAGCTGAGTCATATTCTATTATACATATGCATGACTTTCTTATCCATTCATCTATTGATGTACACTTACATTGCTTCCATATCTTAGCTATTGTAAATAATGCTGCAATCAATATATGAATGCATGTCTTTGGAATTAGTGTTTTGGATTTCTTTGGATTAATACTCAGACGTAAAACTGCTGGGTCCTTCTGTGTCTCTTGTTAGAGCCTTTGTTTTAAAGCAGGGGTCCCCAAACTACGGCCCGCGGGCCGCATGCAACCCCCTGAGGCCATTTATCCGGTCCCCACAGCACTTCCGGAAGGGGCACCTCTTTCATTGGTGGTCAGTGAGAGGAGCATAGTTCCCATTGAAATACTGGTCAGTTTGTTGCTTTAAATTTACTTGTTCTTTATTTTAAATATTGTATTTGTTCCCGTTTTGTTTTTTTACTTTAAAATAAGATATGTGCAGTGTGCATAGGGATTTGTTCATAGTTTTTTTTATAGTCCAGCCCTCCAATGGTCTGAGGAACAGTGAACTGGCCCCTTGTGTAAAAAGTTTGGGGACCCTTGTTTTAAAGTCTATTTTGTCTGGTATAAGTATGGTTGCCCCAGTTTTTTCTTCTTCTTCTTTTCCAAGTGAGAGGAGGGGAGACAGAAACACAGACTCACACATGTTCTCCAAACAGATCCACCTGGCAAGCCCCCTACTCGGGATGCTCTGCCCATCTAGGGCCATTGCTCAGCAACTAAGATTTTTTTTAGTGCCTGAGGCAGAGGTTCCACAAGCCATCCACAGCACCCGGGGCAACTTGCTCGAACCAATCAAGCCATGGCTGAGGGAGACGGGGAGAGAGAGAGAGAGGAAAGGCAAGGGTGGAGAAGCAGATCATGCTTCTCCTGTGTGCCATGACTGGGAATTGAACCCTGGACGTCCACATGCCAGGCTGACACTTTACCACTGAGCCAACCAACCAGGGCCAGTTTCCCACCCCCCACCATTTCCATTTTCATTAAATATCTTTTTTCATTCCTTTACTTTCACTCTGTATGTGTCTTTTGATCTGAAGTTAATCTCTGTAGGCAGCATATGTAAGGATCTTATTTTCTTATCCATACAGCCACCCTATGTATTTTAATTAGGGCATTTAATCTATATACATTTAAAGTAATTGTAGATAGACATATGGTTATTGTCACTTATTATTCATACTTCTTTTTCCTCCTTCTTCTTAAAGAAAACCCTTTAACGTTTCTTTTAATACTGGGTTGGTAGTGACAAACTCCTTTAGCTTTTTCTTCTCTGGGAAGCTGTTTATCTGGCCTTCAAATCAAAATGATAGCTTTGCTGGGTAGAGTCATCTGGCTATAGGTCCTTCCTTTTTATCACTTTGACTATTTCGTGCCTATTCTTTCTGGCATACAAATTTCTGTTGAGAAATCAAGTGACAGTCTTATTGAGAGCTCCCTTTTAGGTAATTACTGGCTTTCTCTTGCTGCTTTTAAATTCTCTCTTTATCTTTAACCTTTAATATTTCAATTATAATATGTCTTGGTGTGGGCTCTCTTTGAGTTCATCTTGTTTGGGAATCTCTGTGCATTCTGGACTTGTATGTCTTTTTCCTTCAGCAGGTTAGGGAAGTTTTCAGTCATTGTTTCTTCAAATAGGTTCTCAATCCCGGGCTCTCTCTCTTCTTCTAGTACCACTATGATGCAGATGTTGTTATACTTCATGTTGGCCCAGAGGTCTCTCAGACTACCTTCATTTAAAAAACTTTGTTTTCCTTTTTGCTGCTCTGAGTGGATGTTTTCTGCTACCTTGTTTTCCAAATTGCAGATTTGATCCTCTGCTTCATCCACCCTACTGTTCATTTCTTCTAGTGTAGCCTTCATTTTAGATATTGTATTTTTCCTGTCTGACTAATCCTTTTCTATGGTTTCTATGTCCTTTTTCATGATGTTGTAGTTCTCACTAAGTTTCTTGAGCATTGTTATAATCATTGATTTAAATTTTCTAACTGGTAGTTTCCCTGTCTCCATTAATTTGGTTCATTTTTTCTAACTGGTAGTTTCCCTGTCTCCATTAATTTGGTTCATTTTCTGGAGATTTCTCCTGTTCTTTCATTTGGAACATGTTTCTTTGTCTCCACATTTTGGCTGCCTCTCTGTGTTTGTTTTCTGTATATTAGGTTGACATGCTTTGTCTCCTAGTCTTGGCAGGGTGGCCTTTTGTAGTAAGAGTCCTTCCGTAGAACTCAGTGGTACAGCCTCCCTGGTCACTAGAGCTGGGTGATCCAGGTAAATTCCCTCCATCCCTGTGTGGGTATGTCCACCACTTTGTTGTGGTTGAGCCTTGATTGCTGCTGGCAAGCCAATAGGAGGGTATGATCCCAAGATGATCAGCTGTGAGGACTGGATAAGACTACATCATAGGAGCTTCTCTACAAAAGTCAACCCAAAAAAACAGAGTTCACTTCAGTAGGGCTCAGGTACCAGCTAAGTCCACCCTTTAAGTGTGGTGAGGTGGTTCTCCAGCATAGTCAGGAGCTGGTCATGGAGTGCATTGGCTCTGGATCCTTCTGGAAGGTGCAGACCAAGGTCAGCTGTCACCTGTGCCCGGCCTGGGGACACCTAGCATCAGCTATAAAGCAATATTCAGATGACTGCTAACTGTACTGGGCTTGGATATGCCCAGAAGAGGCCAAGTTACAAACTAAGTCCAGTTACCACTAATGCTGGGCCTGGGGCCACTTAGCAAAAGGTATGGGGCACGCTGAGGCCAGATGTTGCTTGTTTTACACTTTGTGAACATTTGAGAGATTTTAGGAAAGTCTGTAGCATGAGCCAAGATAGGCTGTTTATATGTAAAAGCTACTGGAAACATATTGGGTGGGTTTGAAAGTTGGGGGAGGGGATGTGTGTGCAATCTCAGAGAATGACCAGGGCAAGGCAAACAGGTTAGCCCAGTGTTTCCCAACGTGGGGCCCACGCCCCACAGGGGGGCAATTCGATAGTTAAGGTGGGCAATTTGAAAATGGACTCTACGCGACTTTAACTCTTTCGCCCCGGGCCATTTAAATGCAATGCTAGATATCGGTGCCAAATTTAACAAAAAATGCAATTCTTAAATAATTGCAGTAAATAATTATTAAGTATAATTTCGTTTGACGAGACCAAAATATCAACTGGGTGATTGGCGTCCTCAAGTAAACTTCGTCCTGGGTTCACCGCGGAGCGTGCCGCTGCCTCAGGGAACCCCGGATGTTTTAAAAACTCGCTAAACAACGCAGTTATTCTCACCTAATTGGCCCATTGCAACTTCTGTAGTGTTTCACATCATTCAGTTGGTGTTAATTTGAAATAAGTGTCAGTCAAAACTGTTGTAAAAGCTCGATGATTTAATAAATATACATATATACATTGTATAGATATAATTGGTAAGTATTTGATTTTATTTTTATCAATATTAAACTCTTTATTAAGTACTTCTTGCATTGGGGCTAGAAAGCAATAATATTTTATAAATATTATTGGGGCTATAATAGTGCATGCACGACAATTTTAATTTTAGAAGCATAACTTTCCAGAAAATTTTGTCAAGTGGAAAAAATATAGATACCTTTTGATTTGCGGTGGTAGTGTAGTAAATGTGTTATATACATTTAAATAAATATGAATTTTTAGTATATGTTTACTCTATGTCACATTGAATATATTTTAACACATATTTTAATATTAGTTTTTTATTGATCTTATTTTTATTTCTTATAACCCATAGTAAAATGAGTGGTGCAAGCAAGAAAAAAACTCGTCAATATTCGGAGGAATATTTAAAATTTGGGTTCATACCCGCTGTTCACGATGAGCGGATTCCTTTTTGTCTTTTATGCCAGCAATGCTTGACCAACGAATCAATGAAACGAGGTCATCTTGAGGCACATTTGAAGGCAAAACATAGTGCTCATATTAATTCAGATTTGAGTTACTTTAAAACTTTAAAGAAAAATTTTGAAAAAACAACAACATTAAAGTCTCTATTTACTGCTCATACTTCAACTAATAATCATGTTCTTGAGGCTAGTTATCAAATTTCTTTATTCATCGCTAAAACTGGAGAAAATCACACTATAGGAGAGAATTTAATAAAACCGTCAATGTCAGCATTTCTTAAAACGGTTCTTGAAAAAGATGACAAAGATGTAAAAGCTATGCCACTCAGTGACAATACTGTTAGCAGAAGAATAGACGAAATGAGTGAGGATATTGAAAAACAACTTATTGAAAAGCTGAAAACAAGAAAATTCTCCTTGCAAATGGATGAATCAACTTTGAGAGACAGTGAGGCAGTATTGATAACTTACGTAAGATATATTGATAAAGGACATTTTGCTGAAGAAATGTTGTTCTGTAAAAGATCAGAAAGCACCACTACCTCCAAAGATATATATAATAAGCTAAAAAACTACTTAGATGTCAATAATATACCAATGAAAAATATAACATCTTGTGCTGCAGATGGTGCTCCCAATATGATGGGCAAGAAAAATGGCCTCTTAAAATTGATGAAAGATGCGAATCCAGAAATGATTCTTGTGCACTGTGTTATTCATAGGGAAAACTTGGTAGCTAAAAACATCTCGCCTGTTCTGAATGAAGTATTACATACAGTAATAAAGTGTGTTAATGCTATTAAAGCTAGTGCCAAATGTGAGCATCTTTTCAAACTATTTTGTGAAGAACAAAATGAAGACCATGTGAGACTTTTACTTCATACTGAAGTAAGATGGCTATCTAAAGGAAACTGTTTGAAAAGATTTATGGAACTGTTTGATACTCTTAGTGATTTTTTAAGTGACAAACCTGAAATGAAGTATCTGTTAACAATAGATGGTAAAGCATTTGTGAGTTATTTAGCCGATATCTTTGAAAAACTAAATATATTAAATAAGCAACTTCAAGGAACAAATAAAACTCTTGTCAATGCAAAAGCAAAGATATTTGGTTTCATTACCAATATTGAGTTATGTCAGAAACATATTAACAACAAAAACTTTAAACAGTTTCATTGGCTCCAAAAATGCGAAGTAACTGATACCACTTTACTTGTTATTGTCAATCATTTGAATATTCTATCGGCTGATTTAAAAGAAAGATTTTCTGATTTAAAACAAATTGATTTCCCAACATGGATGATGCAGCCAATGTTAGTGGATTCGTCTGATATATCAAATATGCAGTATCAAGAATAACTTGCAGAATTGCAAAATGATGAGTCAGTTAAAGCTTTATTCATCTCATTGTGGAATAACCAAAATTTATAAACAACATGTAAAACTCAACACCAGGAAGATAAACAATGCAATAAAAAAATGGACAAAAGAAATAATAGACACTTCTCCAAAGAAGACATACAGATGGCCAATAGGCAGATGAAAAAATGTTCAACATCACTAATCATTAAAGAAATGCAAATTAAAACTACAATGATATATCACCTCACACCAGTCAGAATGGTGCTCATTAACAAAACAACACAGAATAAGTGCTGGTGAGGATGTGAAGAAAAGGGAACCCTCTTGCACTGCTGGTGGGAATGCAGACTTGTGCAGCCACTGTGGAAAACAGTATAGAGATTCCTCAAAAAATTAAAAACAGAACTGCCCTTTGACCCAGCTATTCGCTTTTAAGAATATATCCCAAGAACATCATATCAGTGATTCAAAAGAAGAATCGCACTCCCATGTTTATAGCAGCATTGTTCACAATAGCCAAAATCTGGAAACAGCCCAAGTGTCCATCAGTAGACAAGTGGATTAAAAAGCAGTGGTATACATACACAATGGAATATAATGGGGCCATGAAAAAGAAAATCTTACTTTTTGCAACAACATGGATGGACCTGGAATCTATTATGTTAAGTGAAATAAGCCAGGCAGAGAAAGAAAAATATCATAGGACCTCATTCATTTGAGGAATCCAATGAACAATGTGAACTGAGAAACAGAATAGAGACAGAGGTGGGATCAAAGGGTCCAGAGGGAAAGCGGACAGAGGGAAAGGGGATGAGAGGATGCGGGGAGGTGTGCAAGGGGAATGTGGTGGGGTTAAAGGTGGGGGGAGGTATTCGGGGGAACACTAGAATCTATGTACACCCAATAAATTAAAATAAATTTTTTTAAAAAAGGCAATCCAAAATGGATTAAAAAATTGAAAATAGACCTGAAACCATAAAACACCTAGAAGAAAACAGGGGGTAAGCTCCTTGACATTGATTTTGGCAATAATTTTCTGGATTTAATACCATAAGCAAAGGAAACAAAAGCAAAAATAAACAAGTGGATCTACAATATAAAAAGCTTCTGCAGAGCAAAGAAAATCAAGAAAATGAAAAGACAACCTACTGAATGGAGTACTTACAAAACATATATCTGTTGATATCCAAAATATATAAAGAACTCATACAACTCAATAGCCAAACAAAACAAAACAAAAAAAAATCTGATTATAAATGGGCAGAAGAACAGAAAAGACATTTTCCAAAGACATATAAATAGCCATCAGGTACATGAAAAGGGACTCAGTATCACTCACTAATCATCAGGGAAATACAAGTCAAAACCATTATAAAATATCACTTTATACCCGTTAAATGGCTACTCTCAAAAAGACAGGTAATAACTGTTGGCGAGAATGTGGAGAAAGGGAACCTTGTGCACTGTTGGTGGGAATGTAAACTGCTAAAGCCACACTAGAGAACAGTATGGTATTTTTCAAGAAATTTTAATTTGAACTACTACATGATCCAGCAACCCCATTTCTGGGTATATATCTGAAGAAAATGAAAACAGGATATCAAAGAGATATCTCTATTCCCAAGTTTATTGCAGCATCATCCCCAATAACCAAGATATGAAAACAACCTAAGTATCTGTCAATGGATGAATGGAGAAAGAAGATATGGTATATATATAATGGAATATTATTCAGCCATTAGAAAAAATGAAATCCTGCTGTTAACCACAATATGGATTGACCTGGAGGGCATTATGCTAAAGGAAATAAGCCAGAGAGAAAGACAAATACTGCATGCTATCAGTTACATGTAGAATGTTTTTTTAAGTCAAACTCAGAAACAGAGTAGAAGAGTGGGCCAGGATTGGGGGAAATAGGGAGAGGTCTGTAAAAGGGCGCAAACTTTCAGCTATAACATGAATTAGGTCTGAGGAGTTAATTTAAAACATAGTGATTATAGCTGATAATATAGTATTGTACAAATGAAATCTAAGAGAGTAGAAATGTTCTCGCTAAAAAAAATTTTAAAACTAGTTTTCAAAATAAATAATACAATGTAAAGGCACCTAGGAAAATATCAAATTCACAAAGACAAGAATTTGGTCCACTTAGCCCCTATACATACATACATACACACACACACACACACACACACACACACACACACACATACATTCATAATCCATGCTTTATTAGATTAATTAATAAACACAGAAATTATACTTCCAAAAATAATGTCACCTCATACAAAAGATGCTCAGTACAAGACTTTGTAAATAAAAAGTGATTCAGACTTCAACATCCTTTAATGGGAGAATGGTTAAATAAAATATCATCAACCAACAAACTGGAGGAGCTGCAGTGCACCCAGACATGAAGTTAAGTCCCAGCATCCTCTCCTCACTGGGCTGGGCAGGTCCTGCCCCACCCTTCTCCTCCTGAGATAGATTCAACCAAGAGCATCGAAGTCATTCCAGTGCACAAGCGTCTGGCTTGAGTGGCAAAACCTGTTCAGTGTTAGCATCCAACCCATTACTGTCTAGGTGTAAACTCCACATCCCAACCCACCAACAGAGGAGTCCCTAGAGAGTCCTAAGCAGGCCTGAGACTCAGATCTCTGCTCTCCCACCCTTGGGATTGCACAGATATCTATGAAGACCAGTAGCACAAATCTTCCAGTTCCCCTCCCCCCAAAAATATCCCCACTGAGTTAAGTATTTGAGACAGAAATCCCCAAATCAAATCTTCCCCCAGAGCCTGTTGTGACCTCAGAGTCACAGCCATGTGAACTGGGATGTGTCTCTGGGCACTCAGTTATCCCTTGAGAACCAGATGCCATCTTGGAGTCAGACTGAGCTCCCTCCAAGCAAGTGTTTTCCAAGGAGGAAACAGAACAGCTAACAAAAACCCCTGTGGCCAACCAGGGCTCAGAAAAGCTTTTGAGAGACCCCAAGACTCCCTAGTCTTCAGGCTACAAGCACAATAGAGGAACACCAAATAGGAAGGTACTAGGGAGATCTCCCCTCACCATCCTGCAAGATGACAGCTCCCCTGGGATCTTGATACCACAAGGTAGGCAGGCTTCTCCTAAGTATAAATTAGGGAACTAAAGGAAGGAAGCATTCTAGGAACTGGATGACTTCTAAACACTGAAGGACCATGACAAGGAAAATCAGCATCTTCCTTAGTAGAGAATGAGACCCTGCGTAGCCCCAGCACTGGCTTCACCCAGGACCCAGTGATTTTCTGCGTCCTCTCACTCTTTTCCTTTGGGAGACTAAATAAAGGCTTGTTTTCTCTGACTCCCCCTAAATTAAGATACAACTATAAATGTGACAGCATACATAACTCATTCTAACTTAAAACCTCATTCTAAAGGCAACTCCAAAAGAGAAATTCCAGAAGTGAAATGATCAAAGACAATGTCCCTGGAATAAGTATATTATGCTATGTTCATCTCTATATTATTGGCTACAATCTCAAAGCTAGTGTTATCCACATGTTAGGCCACAATAAACCTGTACTAAATACAGAAATAAATGAAGGAATAAATAAAAAAGTAAATCTACTTAGAATAAAATGTATCTTGGCAAAGAGCCTGATCTGAAGATGTTTCTGGACCTGCAGAAGAGAAGCAGAAAGTGGCATGTCTCTGGTGGAAAGGCCATGATCTAACTCCCACATGCCATACACGGAGGACGGTAAGAAGAATGACCTTGGCTATGGCAAAATGAGTCCAACTCTGTGGCCTATACACCCCCCTGGGATATTATACTGTGGAAGGAAAGTTTCCTGAGGACACAATCCACCAGTCTTCACTAATAAATATTACGATGAAAATTATTTCATCAATGAAACACAGTTTTATTCAATAACCATTATGAACAACTTCCATAAGCAATTATTTTGAATGACAACTTATTTGTAGATATATATTTTTGTTTGCTTATTTATAACAAAATATACTATATTGTTTTATGTAATTTTTTTCAAAAGAGACCTATTAAATTTACAGTCACATCTCCTCTATGCACTTAAATATAAAATATTTCTCAGTTCCATCTTGATAGAAGATAGGTGTTTAATTATTCACATGAGCTAAGAAATGTTTGCCATATTTTTATATCATACATAAACTCATACCACAAAACTTAACCTCTACTTATCTAGATATAAAAAACAGCTTTTAGACAAGATGTGGCATTAATTACCCAAGATTTAAATATTTTAAAATAAATGCTAAGAGGAAAATGACATTTTGTGAATTTTTAAAAATATTTCTGAAGTTTTGCTACAGAGATAATTCTCCCACATGTGAGCCTTTGAAAACAGTAATAATAAAAATTCCAGCTGAATTCTAAGGACTTTTTTTTTCTTTTTTTTTTTTTTTTTTTTTTGTATTTTTCTGAAGTTGGAAACGGAAAGGCAGTCAGACAGACTCCCGCATGCGCCCGACCAGGATCCACCCGGCACGCCCACCAGGGGGCAATGCTCTGCCCATCTGGGGCGTCACTCTGTTGCAACCAGAGCCATTCTAGCGCCTGAGGCAGAGGCTACAGAGCCATCCTCAGTGCCCGGGCCATTTTTGCTCCAATGGAGCCTCGGCTGCGGGAGCGGAAGAGAGAGACAGAGAGGAAGGAGAGGGGGAGGGGTGGAGAAGCACCCCTCCTGTGTGCCCTGGCCAGGAATCGAACCCGGGACTCCTGCACGCCAGGCTGACGCTCTACCACTGAGCCAACCGGCCAGGGCAGGACTTTTGTTATGCAACAACAGTATATACTGTTAATATTCCAAATGTAAAAGATTAATAATGTTCTTGGAATTCATCAGCTTCACAACATTTAACTGCTTCACTTATCAAACTTACTAAGTACCAACTATATTTGCCAGCTATTTGTTTGAGGTGCTAGAAATGTAAAAGTGAGCAAGATAGTCAAGATTTTACTACCATCCCCATGTAACTTACACTCTAAAGGACAGTAACTGTCAATGAACAAATAAAAAGAAAAGATCCAATCATAATAAGTGTTTTGATAAAAATAAAACGAGATGAGATGATTGCCACAGCCAGCTCTTATGGAGTGACATTTAAAATGAAACCTGAATGTCCAGAGGGGACAGACACTAAAGATCTAAAGAAAATTTCAAATAGCAGCAAGTTAAAGGTCCCTAAGGTGGGAATAAACTTGGGGTATCTGAGGAAAAGGAAAAAATAAGTGTACTCTTAGAAAGGGTGAGCATGGTAGAAATGAGGTAAACTGAGGTCAGATTAGGTAGAACCTGTGTTAAAATAAAGAGTTTGGACTATAGTCTAAGCAAAATGCCTTTTTGTTATGTTTTAAATTTAATTATAGGAAGTTTAAACATATGTGAAAAGAAAAGAGCAAAATAGATATCCAAATATTTATCATCCAGTTTCAACATATAGCAATTCATAGTCAGTCTTGCTTACTCTGTACCTTTACTCATTCCCCATCCAACCCTCAGATAGCATATCATTTCATCTAAAGCCATTTCAGTATATAGCTCTAAAAGATAACAACTCTGCTTTAAATAGTATAACCACTATCAATATTACCATCATTACACCAAAATTTATATAAAAATCATCAGTTATATAGCCAGTGTTCAAATTTCCCTGTGTATTATTTTTCAAAAGCTTACTGGTTCAGGCCCTGGCCAGTTTTCTCAGTGGATATAGCATCAGCCCAGCATGCAGATATCCCGAGTTTGACTCCCAGTTAGGACAACCATGAGAAGTGATGGTCCGCTTTTCTTCCCCTCCCTCTCCCCCTTCTCTCTCTCTTCCCCTCTTGCAGCCAGTGGCTCAGTTGGTCTGAGCATTGGCCTCGGGTGCTGAGGATAGCTCAGCTGATTCAAGCATCGGCCCCAAATGGGTTGCTGGGTGGAGCCTAGTCAGGGCACATGTGAGAGTCTGTCTATCTCCCCTCCTCTCACTTAAAAAAATATAAAGCTTATTGGTTCAAATTAGAAGTCAGATATTGCAATTAATAAGTTTTTTAGTCTTTTTAGTCTATAGATTATCATTCCTTCACTTTTTTCCTTTTGCAACTTACTTGTTGAAAAACTGGGTTATTTGTCCTATAGGACTTTCCACATTCTGTTATTTCCTGACTGCATCCTCATAGTGTCGCTTAACATGTTCTGCTGAATCCTAGATTTCCTATAAATCGGTAGTTAGATGTGGGGGTTTAAACAGATTCAGGTTCAAATTTCTGGCAAGACTACTCCATAATTTATGTTATATACTTCAATTAGGAGGTAATGTGCAATGTTCTCTTGTTCTCTCTCTCTCTCTCTCTCTCTCTCCCTATCCCTCTCTCACTCTCTGAGATAATAACTGCCTTAGATCTATTATAATCATTCAATAGGAGTTGTAAAATATTGATACTGTAACTCTACCATTCCTTCTTTAATAGCTGAAATGCTTCTATAAAGAAAAAATTACCTTCACCAACTATGTGGTTAATGGTATAGAAAAAAAAACAATAATAAACTGGTTGCCTAAGATGGATGTTTTAAGCAGGAAACTTTTTAAAGATCATTCAGGATACTGTTTGGAGAATAGAGTAATATGTAAAAAAAAAACAACAACCAAGAGTAAAGTCAGACAGCTCTCAGGAGGCTCTAATAGTATTTTAAGTGAATGATGATGGGTTGTACCAGGTGATATAGAAGATGAAGAGAGGATGACAGATTTAAGATATATTCGAATGTGAAGTCTAGAGGACTCGCTAACACATTGTATGGATAGGGTAAGGGAAAGAAAGAAATCAAGAATGTGTCTTAGATTTTTTGCCTAAGCAATTAGGTTTATGGGAATCCCTAAGGAAGGCTCAGATTTAGAATATAAAGTCATATAGGTAATGATGTAAATAAAATTAAATCAATATTTACAAAATTGTTATTCCTGTTTTTCTTTTTCTTTATCCTGACTAAAAATAATTTAAAATCTCAAAAAATAGAAATATTGTAAAATACAGTTTTATGTTTTTTTCTATAAATGCTTTTGCTAAAATAAAAATAATACTAGATATAAAGTTTTACTTTTTATCTTAGATTATTCAGGATTTCCCCCAATATACTTACTATATTGACAAAAAATAAGCTGGGTAAAAAAATTTAAAAGATAGTAATAAATATTATTTTAATCCAGAATGATTACCAAGCTCTTTTATCAGCTGATAGATCACCACAAATACAAGGGATGTACAAACAATCAGAATACAGAAAAAAGGAGGAACAAAGCTGGAAAACATTAACCCATTAATTAATAGTAACTAATTAACCTTGGGGGAGGACAAGAGAAATCCCATCCTTTTTTAAAAACTAATTTTCCTTCTCCCATTTCTAATTAGGTAATAATAATTCAAACCATCCAGTTGGGTTTCCCTTGTCTCTCCCTATAAAGTAAGGGGGAGAATATGGAATGTTTAAAATAGAAGGAAAAGCCCTGACTGGTTGGTTCAGTGGTAGAGCATCAGTCTGGCATGTGGATGTCCTGGGTTCAATTCCCGGTCAGAGCACACAGGAGAAGTGCCTATTTGCTTCTCTCCCCTTCTCCTGCCTCCTCTCTCTCTTTCTCCCTTTCTCTCTCTCTCTCTCTCTCTCTCTCTCTCTCTCTCTCTCTCTCTCCCCTCCACCTCCTACAGCCATGGATTGATTGGCTCGAGTGAGTTGGCCCTGGGCACTGAGGATGGCTCCATGGCCTTGCCTCAGGCACTAAAAACGGCTCAGTTAAAACGGAGCAACAGCCCCAGATGGGCTGCGCATCGCAACCTAGTCAGGGTGCATGCAGGAGTCTCTCTGCCTCTCCTCCTCTCACTAAAGTTAAAAATAATAATAATAATAATAAAATAGAAAAGAGAATAAAGAACCTAATCTCCATATATATTATTAACAGCAACAAAAATAATATTACTTTCTAAATGACAAGATTTCTAAAGACATGTCACCTAAAGTTTCATACAGAAAAGGATTATCATATTTGTCACAAATCATATCTGCATATAAAAAATTTTAAATAATAGGCTACTTTGATTACATATATTTACAGAATATCTGATTGACAAGGTAAAAATGACAAATCATTCCTGTGTAATGAAGCATTCATACACATATTACACTCATGCATAAATTGAGCAAATGCTATTGATCTCCATTAGGTCTTACAAATATATCTATTTGTGAATATAGCTTATTAGTAGTAACTGGACTCCTAGATAGCATGTCCTTTTTTAAAGTCCTGGCCCTGTTGACTGGACTCGACAGGAGTACTCAGGAGTAAAATAAACAGTCTTTTAGCTAAAAAAAACCCCACAAAAAACCAAACAGACTACAAAGTGAGAAAATAGAATACATGCAAATATAATTCCAAAATTTACAATACATATCAACTATCTCAATAATTAGAGAAAAAGATATCTTAGACCTATATATAGGAAACTGCTAAAAGAAAGTATATTGAGTACATTTATAAAAGCCTAAAAGCTATTATGTATGAAGAATTTTAAAAAAAGATTCTATAAGCCCTGGCTGGTTGGCTCAGTGGTAGAGCATTGGCCTGGTGTGCAGGAGTCCCAGGTTCAATTCCTGGCCAGGGCACACAGGAGAAGCACCCATCTGCTTCTCTACCCCTCTCCTTCCTCTCTGTCTCTCTCTTCCCCTCCTGCAGCCAAGGCTCCATTGGAGCAAAGTTGGCCCGGGAGCTGAGGATGGCTCTGTGGCCTCTGCCTCAGGCGCTAGAGTGGCTCTGGTTGCAACAGAGCAACGTCCCAGATGGGCAGAGCATCGCCCCCTGGTGGACATGCCAGGTGGATCCTGGTTGGGCGCATGCGGGAGTCTGTCTGACTGCCTCCCTGTTTCCAACTTCAGAAAAATACAAAAAAATAAAATAAAAAATAAAAAATATTATATAAGATCTTCAAGATAATGTATACATTAAAATACATAAATTAATTCCATTATCCAACCAACACTGTTATAAAATATATTGGATTCTGAGATATAATTGTTATTTAAGTACTATATTTTATTCTACTTTGAATGCTTTTCTAGACATTTATTCTAAAAGAAATATAATTAAGTGCTTTGTACTTCTGTGTATTTTTCTTTGTGGGAATAATCATTAATATTTTAATGCAAATCAATTACATCAAACATCTTCATAGATGGCAAATTGTATTCTGAATATCAATTATTCAAAAATGCAGTTAGAAGATTTCCAAACTACTTGTTTAAACACTGAATGCACAATTTCAGACAATATATCTAATATTATTTGTAATACAAAACAGGTCCTTTATATTCATGCATATGACATGACTGACTGACTCTTACTTATCCTTAAATCCCTTTGCTAATAATCTACCTCCTTAAGATGACACTGTTTTCTCATTTCCACTTCATTCCCACTGATTCCCTTTTGATAAAATATTTCCTTTTTTCTTTTTCACTCTCCCTATTTAGATGCTAAGTCTTCCCCAAAATAAATGACAGTTTGTTTCTTCATCAACCTTCTAATTTATCCTCCTTAACCTGGGTAAGGTGAGAAACAGTTATGGTCAGACTGACAATAGCAAAGCACATATTTTTCATTAAAACTATTATTTCAAAAAATAATAATGAAACCTTTCTGATTTCTACTTCTTTGACCTCCTTTCAAATATATTCTGCTTAGTCCTACACTCAACTTTAAGAATTAGTGTAATATAGTTTTTAAGAGATTGGTTAGAATATCACCGTAATTATTTTGAGTAGAGATCTGCAGACCCAAAATTTCAAAGATTATCTGATGCTGGGGAAACTGGTCTTGCTGTTTTAGGTTGATTATATTTCACCAGGATAATATATTACCATGAGATATATGCTTTCAAGCAAACCAGTGATTCCATCAACGAATCAGGATTCTAACTAATCAGAGGTATGTAAGAATCTTAAATTGTATAGGAAATTCAAAACTGAAGAAAAGGAGTGGCCAGAGGATACCGTAACCTGCACTAAAGAATATTTAGTTAATCTGCTTACAAGAGCCACATAAAACAACCACCAACAAATTACTTAGGTCAGAGGCCACTCTAGAGAATCATTAAAAATTTCATTCTCAAAAAAAATTTTTGGAGATGACATCAGAATAATCGATACCAATAAATCTCCCCCAAAACTCAACAAGATCTTCAACCAGAAACAGAAAAACCTATCCTTGGAGCCTCTAGATGTTTCACAATACACCCGAAGGTATGGTCGAGCGAAAAATTGGCTAAATATATAATCAAAAATTTCATTCTCCAAACCTTTTAGTAAGGCATTAATACCTTCTCTTTTTACTTTATTCAATATATTTTCATAATAGCTTATAATTTCTAAACATAGACCTTAAATTACATCAATTATACTTTTTGAAAAATAAGCCAAGTAGGTTATTTTTCAGTAACAAAACTTGTTAAATAAAAGTATTACATATTCAACAGGAAAATTGTTAAAACAAAGTTAAAGGCACATTGAGGAAGAGTCCTTTTTAAATTCAATTTAAAGGAATTAAGCTTACATATGAATAAAACAAAATTCAGGAAAATTATTTTGAAGTTTTTCATACCTGACAAACTCTAAAACATAAAGTTCATTATATTTGCCCATAAAGGAGCAATATTAAAATATAAGGTTATATTCCTGTACTAGGATTCAGCATTCAATTAAATCACTGGTCTAACCATTAATATGTGAGACTTTGCTTTGGGTGACGGGCGCATGATGCAGTGTGCAGATGATGTTTTGTTGAGAAATAAAGCTAAAACCTGTATTGTTTTTGTAAACCAGTGTGACCCCAATAAATTCAATTAAAAATGTCATAAGAGACAAAAAATAATTACCCTAAAAGTCTATACTAATTTAAAATACTATTCCTAGTTCTATTAAATAGGCATAAATATGTCATGCTAATCACAAAAGGCATTTTGTGGCCCTGTCCGGTTGGCTCAGTGGTAGAGCGTCAGCCTGGCGTGCAGAAGTCCCGGGTTCGATTCCCAGCCAGGGTACACAGGAGAAGCGCCCACCCCTCCCCCTCTCCTTCCTCTCTGTCTCTCTCTTTCCCTCCCGCAGCCGAGGCTCCACTGGAGCAAAGATGGCCCGGGCGCTGGGGATGGCTCCTTGGCCTCTGCCCCAGGCGCTAGAGTGGCTCTGGTCGCCACAGAGCGACGCCCAGGAGAGGCAGAGCATCGCCCCCTGGTGGGCAGAGCGTTGCCCCCTGGTGGGCGTGCCAGGTGGATCCCCGGTCGGGCGCATGCGGGAGTCTGTCTGACTGTCTCTCCCCGTTTCCGGCTTCAGAAAAATACAGGAAAAAAAAAAGGCATTTTGTGTATTACTAAGTGCACATATAGTAAGAAAATGTAATAGATTACTTAAAATTAAAGTGTTTCCTATATTTAATTTTAAGTGACCTTGTCATCTTACAATTTTGGGTGTTTTCTGATACATATTCCTAAAACTAACAGAAGCATTCAGCCACTTCAATTCAAGAGGTATTTTTTCACAGAAAACATTTTCAAAAGTAAGAGTTGACATAATATACATCCCCTTTACCATCTCTTCTCTTCCCAATTTACTCAAAACTAAAATTCTAAGGATGGCATCACAAAAAAGGTCATTCTGCCTGGCATTTATTGATCATGTTGTTACTAGAGTACGTTTTCACTCACAAGAAAACTATAGAAGGAGCCACCTGGTTACTGGCACAAACAATTTTTTTTGGAAAGGTAATTTTTATTATTCCAAAAATTAAAATAAAATTTCTACAAAAATATGCCAGTTTTACCATATCATTAGCATTACCATTTTTTTACAGTTTACACTCCATATTATTTTGTATTAGTTTCAGGTGTACAGCATAGTGGTTAGACAATCACATATTTTACAAGTGCTCCCCCTGATATTTTCAGTACCCTCCAACCACCTAACACAGTTATTACAATATTATTGACTATATTCCCTATGCTGTACTTTACATCCTTGCCAATATTTTGTAACCACCAATTTATACTTCTAATCCCTGTACATTTTTCACCCACTCTTCCAACCTCTCTCCCTTCTGGCAACCATGTGTCTGTTCTCTGTACCTATAAGTCTGTTTCGACTTTGTTTTCTGTTGTTGTTCTTTAGATTCCACATATAAGTGAAAGTATATGGTATTTTTCTTCCTCTGACTTATTTCAATTAGCATAATACCCTCTAGATACACCCAAGCTGTTGCGAAAAGTAAAATTTCATTTCTTTTTTGTGATTGAGTAATATTTCCATTGGATATCTGTACCGTTGCTTTTTTATCCACTTGTCTATTGATGGGCACTTGGGTTGCTTCCCTATCTTGGCTATTGTAAATACCACTACAATGAACAAAGGAGTACATATATTCTTTTGAATTCATGTCTTGGGTTTCTTTGGATACATATCCAAAAGCGGAACTGCTGGGTCATAAGGCAGTTCCAAGCTGTGTGTGTGTGTGACAAAGACAAGAGACAGAGAAAGGTACAGATAGGGACAGACAGGAAGGGAGAGAGATGAGAAACATCAATTCTTTGTTGCAGCACCTTAGTTGTTCCTTGATTGCTTTCTCATATGTGCCTTGACCGGGGGGCTACAGCAGACTGAGTGACCCCTTGCTCAAGCCAGTGACCTTGGGCTCAAACTGGTGAGCTTTGCTCAAACCAGATGAGCCCACACTCAAGCTGGTGACCTCGGGGTCTCGAACCTGAGTCCTTGGCATCCCAGTCCAACGCTCTATCCATTGTGCCACTGCCTGGTCAGGCTATGCTTAATTTTTTTAAAAATCCATATTATTTTCCAAAATGGCTGCACCAATCTGCATTCCCACTAACAGAGCATAAGGGTTTGCTTTTCTCCACATTCTCAACAGCACTTGTTTGTTGATTTATTGATGATAGCCATTCTGACAGGTGTGAGGTGATATCTCATTGAGGTTTTTATTTGTATTTCTTATTTTTTCATTTTTATTAGATTTTTGGGGTAACAATGGGTAATAAAATTATATAGGTTTCAGGTGTACAATTCTATATCACTTGTATATTCCATCCCAACTCAGGTCTCTTCCATCACCATTTATCTGCCTGTTACCTCTTCTACCTCCTCCCACCCACCTTTCCCAGTAATCACCATACTGTTGTCTGTGTCTATGAGTTGTTTTTCTTTTTTTTATTTAATCCCTTCACCTTTTGCACTCAGCCCCAAAATTCCCCTCCCCTTTGTTAGCTGTCAGTCTGTTCTCTATGAGTCTGTTGTTATTGTTTGTTTTAGATTTTATTTTTCCATTTTTAGAGAGAGAGGAGAGAAAAAGAGAGAGAGAGAGAGAGAGAGAGAGAGAGGGAGGAGGAAGCATCAACTCCCACACGTGTCTTGACTGGGCAAGCCCAGGGTTTCAAACCAGCAAACTCAGTGTTCCAGGTTGACGCTTTACCCACTGTGCCACCACAGGTCAGATTTTGTTTGTTAGTTTATTTTGTTCATTAGATTCCATATATCTGTGAAATCATATGGTACTTGTCTTCTCTTACTGGCTTATTTCACTTTACATAATGCTCTCTATGTCCATTCATGCTGCTGGCAAAGGGTAAGATTTCCTTCTTTTTTTTTTTTTTTTTCTGAGTTGGAAACGGGGAGGCAGTCAGACAGACTCCCACATGCGCCCAACCAGGATCCACCTGGCATGTCCACCAGGGGGAGGGGGCGATGCTCTGCCCATCTGGGGCATTGCTCTGTTGTAACCAGAGCCACTCTAGCGCCTGAGGCAGAGGCCACAGAGCCATCCTCAGCACCCGGGCCAACTTTGCTCCAATGGAGCCTTGGCTGCAGGAGGGGAAGAGAAAGACAGAGAGGAAGGAGAGGGGGAGGGGTGGAGAAGCAGATGGGCGCTTCTCCTGGGTGTGCCCTGGCCAGGAATCGAACCCGGGACTCCTGCACGCCAGGCCGATGCTCTACCACTGAGCCAAGCGGCCAGGGCCAGATTTCCTTCTTTTTAATAACTGAGTAGTATTCCATTGTGTAAATGTACCACAGCTTTTTATCTACTTATCTACTGACAGACACTTGGGCTGCTTCCATATCTTGGCTATTATAGATAACTCTGCAATGACCATAGGAGTGCATATATTCTTTTGAATTAGTGTTTCAGGTTTCTCTGGATATATACCCAGAAGTGGAACATCTGAGACAAAGGCATTTTCATTTTTAATTTTCAGGGTAACTCCATACTGCTTTCCACAGTGGCTGCACCAGTCTACACTCCCGCCAATAGTGCATGAGGGTTCCCTTTCTCCACATCCTCACCAACACTTGTTGTTTGTTGATTTATCGATGATATAATCATTCTGATATGTGTGAGGTTGTTGAGATAGTATCTCACTGTGGTTTTAATTTGCATTTCTATGATGACTAGTGATGTAGAGTATCTTTTCATACACGTTTTGGTCATCTTATTTCATTTAGTATGTCCTCTTTAGAGAAGTGTCTATTCAGATCCTCTGCCTATTTTTAAATTGGTTTGCTGTATTTTTTTTGTCATTGAGTTGTATGAATTCTCTCTTTTTTTATTTTTTTGAGAGAGGGGGGACAGATAGACACAGGAAGAGAGAGAAATGAAGTATCAATTCATAGTTGCAGCACTTTAGTTGTTTGTTGACTGCTTTCTCATAACGTGCCTTGATGGAGTGGGGGGCTCCAGCTGAGCCAATGACCCCTTGCCCAAGCCAGTGACTTTGGACTTAAGCCAGTGATTTTGAGCTTCAAGCCAGCGACCTTTGCTCAGGCAGCGACCATGGGGTCATATCTATAATCCCACGCTTAAGCTGGTGATCCCACACTCAAGCTGGTGAGCCCAGCTTCAAGTTGGATAAGCCTGTGCTCAGTGCTCAAGTTGGCAACTTCAGGGTTTCAAACCTAGGATCTCAGCATCTCAGGTTGATGCTTTATCCACTGTGCCACCACCTGATCCAATGAGTTGTGTAAATTTTTTATTTTTTTTATTTTTTTTTTATTTTTTATTTTTTTTGTATTTTTCTGAAGCTGGAAATGGGGAGAGACAGTCAGACAGACTCCCGAATGCGCCCAACTGGGATCCACCCGGCACGCCCACCAGGGGCGATGCTCTGGCCACCAGGGGGCGATGCTCTGCCCCTCCGGGGCATCGCTCTGCCGAGACCAGAGCCACTCTAGCGCCTGGGGCAGCGGCCAAGGAGCCATCCCCAGCACCCGGGCCATCTTTGCTACAATGGAGCCTTGGCTGAGGGAGGGGAAGAGAGAGACAGAGAGGAAGGAGGGGGGGTGGAGAAGCAAATGGGCGCTTCTCCTATGTGCCCTGGCCGGGAATCTAACCCGGGTCCCCCGCATGCCAGGCCGACGCTCTACCGCTGAGCCAACCAGCCAGGGCCCGAGTTGTGTAAATTTTTTATAAATTTTGGATATTAACTCCTTATGGGATGTATCATTGTTGGATATCTTATCCATTCAGTAGGTTGGCTTTTAATTTTATTGATGGTTTCCTTTGCTATGCAAAAATATTTTAGTTTCATGTAGTCCGATTTGTTTATTTTTTCTTTTTTCCCTTGCCCAAGGAAATATATCAGAAAAAAAAATTGCTAACAACAGTAATATATGACAAACCCACAGCCGACATTATATTCAATGGGTAAAACTAAAAGTGTTTCCCTTAAGATCAGGAACAAGAAAGAGATGTCTGCCCTGGCCGGTTGGCTCAGCGGTAGAGCGTCGGCCTAGCGTGTGGAGGACCCGGGTTCAATTCCCAGCCAGGGCACACAGGAGAAGCGCCCATTTGCTTCTCCACCCCTCCACCGCGCCTTCCTCTCTGTCTCTCTCTTCCCCTCCCGCAGCCAAGGCTCCATTGGAGCAAAGATGGCCCGGGCGCTGGGGATGGCTCTGTGGCCTCTGCCTCAGGCGCTAGAGTGGCTCTGGTCGCAACATAGCGACGCCCAGGATGGGCATAGCATCGCCCCCTGGTGGGCAGAGCGTCGCCCCATGGTGGGCGTGCCGGGTGGATCCCCGGTCAGGCGCATGCGGGAGTCTGTCTGACTGTCTCTCCCTGTTTCCAGCTTCAGAAAAATGCAAAAAAAAAAAGAGAGATGTCTGCTTTTACCACTCTTATTCAACAAAGTACTGAAAGTCCTCACTATAGCAATCAGATAATAAATAAAAGGCATCCAAATTGAAAAAGAAAAGTAAAACTGTCATCATTTTCAAATGACATGATACTGTATATACAGAACCCTAAAAATTCCACCAAAAACTACTAGAACTGATAAATAAATTCAGTAAAGCAGTAGGATGCAAAATAAACATCCAGAAATTAGTTGCATTTTTTATATACCAATAATGAAATATCAGGTAAACTAGAAAAACAATCCCATTTACAACTGCATCAAAAAACAAGCAAACAAAAACCTAGGGGCCCTGGTTAGTTTAGTTAATTAGGGTATTATCCAGATATTCTAAGGTTGCAAGTTCAAGCCGCAGTCAGGGCACACACAAGAATCAACCAATGAGAGCATAAATGGAACATATGGAACGAATAGATGATTTTCTCTCTCTTTTTCTTTCTCTTTTCTCTCTATAAAATCAATCACTATAAAAAAACCCACAAACCTAGAAATAAATTTAACCAATGAGGTAAAAGACCTGTACTCAGAAATTGAAAAAAATACCAGTAAGTGAAAGCATATACCATGTTCATGGATAGGAAGAATTAACCTCATTAAAATGTCCATACTACCCAAAGCAAACCATGATTCAATACAATGCCTATCAAAATACCAATGGCATTTTTCACATAACTAGAACAAATAATTCAAAAATGTATATGGAATCACAAAAGACCCCAAAATAGTCACAACCATCTTGAGGAATAAAATAAAAGTTGAAGGGATCATGCTACCAAACATCAAACTATTATACAAGGCCATAGTAACCAAAACAGCATCAACTGGCATAAAAATAGCCATATAGATCAATGTAACAGAATAGGGAAACCAGAAATAAACCCACACCTATATGGCCAATTAATTTAAGACAAAGGAGGCAAGAAAATACAAAAGGTTAAAGACAGTCTATTCAAGAAATGGTGTTGGGAATATTTGACAGATATATGCAAGAAAAGAAAATTAAACTAGACCACCTGCTGCCACAAACTTTTTAAAAAACACTCTGCCTTTGTGTTCTAAGTTGGTCAAAAAGAATTAGGATAAACTGATAATGGTTGTTTACAGAGTAGAAGGAACTATATTAAAGTCTTCTAAGATGTTATCCTTACGGGTGCCTTTTCTATAAAGAAATCCTACTCAGCTGGATGAAATAAATTACACAACTCTGTTCCTTTCACTTTTTCAAGGTGGTTTTCTTGACCTGGTTGAATGTATGAATGTTTGGCAAATAGTGTTAGGTTATCAGGAGATTTGAGGAACATTCTGCTTATTAACAAAAGCTAATTAAAGAATAACCTAAATAAGAAATGCTGGTCACACAAATATCTAGCAGTACAGTTGGAAATAAATACCTAATCCTTCACACTAATAATACATCATGATGAATATTTCACCATAGCAATGAGATCCAAAAGCCTTCGTAACAATATGGGTTTATGTAGCACCTAGGAATACTTCCTCCAGTCTATTTGATCAGTGATATTTTAGGAATTACTGTGGCTTAATCCTTGATATTGGGCCTAGGGAAGGGGTTCTTGTGGTCTTTGGAGCAGCCTGTTATAGTCGCTGCCTCCCTAGGATTAAGCACTCCATACATCACTGTTCCTGCTTAAGATTTTTAAAGAGGTTTTGAGCAGCCTGCAACTCCTAACATTGCCTAGACTGCTGCAGTTATTTCTTTGGTAACCACAGCTTCTCTGCAGATGCTGCAGTAGAACTCAGAAGTATGCCCCCCTGCTGCTACCTCCAAGGCCTGGGCCTGCCTTCCTTTTAAACTCCTTTCTCTCTTTCCCAACAGCTTCACGTCTGGCTCACTCAGTTGTTTCTTTGGTAATGATTTTTCTTGGAGAAAGTAGGCCTTGATTACCTGTGCTTTGCAACTGTCTCAGCTTGGGATTTGTTTAGCTCCTCTTGTAATGTCTGCATTTCTCTCTTCTTTTCTCCTTTGATTATGAAAGGTCCCTCATTGCCTGCAACTGCTTCTTCAAATAGATTGGATCTTGTCGTTCTGCAAGGACTCTTTTTACAGCTCTGAAGTTTGGTTCCTATATTTGGAGGCTAGTTCTTGTCTCCTTTGTTCAATCTCCCCACTATTTTTGTAAATATTTGTCCCAAGCTTCTCAAGTTGCCTTCTCAGTTCTATTGGTCAGGTATTCCAGTAAGAATTTATTTTCAGCCTGGACAAGTAACTTTTCAGGGACTAGCTGCCTGGTTTTCTCCATTAGCAGTTTTTACTGGATTTTAGTTTATTTCACTTGCAATTTCAGCTTCATCATGTCCACTGTCTTTTATTTAAGCCCTACCTCTGTCTTTGTCTGCTTCTCTGGCTTCAAAAACTTAAATGAACATATGATGTAAGGAAACTACTGGAATCCTCTACTCCGGGAATCCAAGCATTCATCCTCCAGGTACTGGTATAGTTCACCAAGAGTGACTGATGACAAGAAGCTAGTGTTACAGAGGCCTGTGACATGTAGAAACAGTACCTCCATGTGGCAAGTTTTCACAAATTTCTCACTTCTAGGTTCAATGCATCTCCACACTTCCCAGCAACCCCTAGGGTCACATGCTACTCCAATCCTGGCCAGTCCACCACTTCGCTGCTTAACTTTCTTGGCCCAATAAGACCTAGCAGCCAGTTCTCCAGTGGCTCTGGGGGACAAAAGTGAAATGTACTCACTCTCTGCCCTGCTCTGAGGTGTGGTTGGGGGGGTCTCATTGCCTATGGAAATTGGACAACTATCTTATTCTATACCCAGAATTAACTCACAACAGATTAAAGACATGAATATAAGACCTGAAACCATAAAACACCTAGAGGAAAACATAGGCGGTAGGCTCCTTGTCATCAATCTCAGTGATGTTTTTTTGAATCTGACTCCAAAGAGAAGAACAACCAAAGCTAAAATAAACAAGTACGACTATCAAACTAAAAAGCTGCAGTACAGAGAAGAAAACCATAAACAAAACAAAGAGGCAACCTACTAAATGGAAGAAGATATCTCCAAATCATGTATTCAATGGGGGTTAATATCTAAAATAATTAAAAACTTAATACAATTCAACAGCAAAAGAGAACAAAGAATACAATTTAAACATAGGCAGGGAAGCTGGATAGACATTTTTCTACAGAAAATATACAGAAGGCCAAAAGGCACATAAAAAGATATCACCATCACTAATCAGGGAAATGCAAATCAAAACCACAATGAGATACCACAGCACATCTGTAAGATTGGCTATTGGCTATTATCAAAAAGATAACAATAACAAATGTAGGTGAGGGTATAGAGAAAAGGGGATTCTCATGCTGTTGATGGGATTGCAAATTGGTGCAATCACTATGAAAAGCAGTTGTGGAGTTTCCTCAAAAAATTAAAAATAGAACTATATAATACAGCAATTCCACTTATGGGTATCTATCCAAAGAATATAAAAATACTAATTTGAAGAGATAAGGAAAATGTAAACTTCTGTGTATAAGTAGACCCATTCAGTTAAAACCTGGGTTGTTCAAGGGTCAACATTTTTTATCTACTGTTGGGAACCCACATATGTGGAAGGCAGACTGGAGTTAAGTTACTTTAGAGTCAAAAGTTATACTCACATTTTCAACTGCACAAGAATTGGCGCTCTAACCCAGAGTCAAGGGTCAACTGTACCATATGTAATGAAACACTGCTCAGCCATAAAAAAAAAAAAAGAACAAAATCTTGCCATTTGTGACAACACAGATGGTCCTTACACATATTATGCTAAATTAAATAAGTCAGACAAAGACAAATACTACACAATTTCACTAATATGTGGAATCTAAAACAAAAATAATAAAACCTAGACTCATAGAGAACCAGCTTTCTTCCTATAGAGTCAGAAATAGAACACCAAGGCTGTCAATGATGCTCCATGAACTGGGATGTGCACTGGATTAATTGGAAATATGGAGGAGAAAATGGCTGAGTAAGGCATAAATCACCATAATACTGACTGTCAGAGAAGTGAAAAGTAGCCTGACAATTAGTAGGAATATGAAATCAGGATGGAGACATAAAGGAACATAGGGGATTGTCATGGTAATGTGGTTTTCACAATCACATGTTGGAGCAGTGGTCAGATTAAGAAACTTTGTGGTATTCATTTTTTAAAAAAAGAGGGTATTTAGCATGGAAAGGGTGTAGCATTTGAGAATTTGTTTCTGGTTCCACTGACCCTATCTGATACAAAGGGCTCTTCTCTGGCTTTGAATTGATGGACTAAAACATCTCTATGTACTACAGCATTACAATCTGAAAATATTTCCAAAGTATAGAGACAGGCTAGCTCTATACTAGCACAGAAAACTTTTACTAAACTGGCAATGTCACTTAATACTTGTTAAGGTAGTTCCTGTGGAACTGTGTTCTTGTACAGGATCTTAGGTCCTCAACAAAGAGTTTACAGCAATGTATTCTGAAGACCATCAAGCTAGGTCTGGGACCCTCTGACTACGTAGTGCTGGAAGACAGGATCCTCTGTGCTGAAACATGTCAGTGGCTGACTGAAGGAGATATCATCTGTGCGCTGAAAATTGAGGTGCTGTGAGTGAGAGGGATGCTATTGCCAAGCCCCCCAAAAAAATCCTTCCAATTTTTACAAGAAATTCAGCTCCATTCTAATTTTATGGGGTAACCATTGTATATGCAGTCTATCATTGACTGAAACATCATTACGCAGCACATGAATGTAAACTTGTGAGAGGTAATGATTCTTGTTTTTGATAAGAAGGATCTGAATATAGAATAGTTAAATGAGTTGCCCAGAGTCTAATCTAACTAACTCCTTTTGAAATGGAGAAAGTGAAGGAGAAAGAAGTAGAGTGAAGTCAGCATAACTATTAAGAGAACTAGAACCTGGGTGCAGCTTCCTTTCAACACAAAAAAACTAGAAATATGGAGTCAGCTTGGATTCCAAATTCCATTCTTAGCTCATATTATAAATTTGACTGAGTTGTGGGTAAACTCAGAATAAATTCCGGGGTGCTCTTTTCTGAGGAAGGCTACAAAAGGAGGAATGTTGTTCCTGATGTTATCTGCAACAATGAATAGTTGTCACAGTGCTACCTGACTATGGATTTTCAGAGCACAGGGCATTTCTAGGAATTCAGTCTCTCAGCAGTCCAGGTATAAGCTGACATTTGACAGCATGTGAGCTTCTCGTGAGGAGTGTTCTTTGTATCCATTCTTGACATCTACCTTAGGGTCTCACAAATATTACTTAGTAAATATTTTAATTATGACTGAATAATTAAAATTAATTTATGACAAAATATAAGAAGGGAAAATTATAACAAAAAAACTTGAGTAATCTGTGGACAAAGTTAAACAAATAAAAATTAACACTAACAACAGTATCCCTTTTAGAAGTGATGATAAAACCCAGAGGCACAAAAGAGGCACAAAAAGAGTAACAAATCTACATCAAATTTATCATATAAGCTAAGAATGGAATTTGGAATTCAAATTGGCTCTCTTCATTTCTTGTTTTTTCATTTTTCACCTTCTAACATTTCATGTTGCATTGTAGATTGTTTCTTCTAACCTATCTTTTGGTTCGCTCTCTTTCCAGTTGTATTGCCTTTATGCTGGACAATGTATTTGAAGAAATAAACTAATGCATTGGAATGATAACACCATCCTTCATGGAGCACTTTTTATTGCTTCTCTTAGAGCTACCAATTCAAGGCCATCTTAATCTAAATTCTAGACTAAAAATTCCCCAATCCAGCAGATGATAGAAAGCAGTGCTGTGAGTTCTTAGGAAGGCTATGCTAACATACGTTCACTCCTGCTCTTAAGGCTCACTCTTTTGTGGTTCCAGCTCAGAGTAAGGGGCAAACTATTCTTGGTTTTGACTTATACCTCTAAATCTTATAAAGCATCTAAAAGCAGAACTCAGTGTAAAAAATGGTAGGCTATGATAAACAAAAAAATCTTAAAATAAAAGTAGGTTTGAGAAAATGGGCTCATTTCTATGAGTTCTCATCTTTTTCTAGATGCTTCTAAGAATTTGTTTTTCATATTTTATCCAGCTTCTTTAGTTGTCCTCAGCAGGAGTGTTGGTCCAAATTACCTGGATTGCACATTACATAGACAGAATTTTGTTTGTTCTAAATCATTAACTCTGTAAAATGAGTATAAAAGGAAATGTCCTTAACTTACTAAAATGATCTGTAGAAATGTACAGTAAATATCACGCTTAATAGCAAAAGAGAAGAAACACTGTCATCAATATCATTTATGAGACTAGGATGCCTATTTAGGGCATTTCCTTTTTAAAGTTCAACTGATGATGCGAGACAATGCAGTAATAAAAGTAAAACAATTAAGACACATAAACACTATAAAAGAAAGGATCACCTACCTAGAAATTCAATTGAAAAGCTATTGGCATAAATAGCACTGTTAAAATGGCCAAATACAAAAAATAAATCAAGTTCCTAAGACAGCAACAATTACAAATTTAAAAAATATGTGTGGGCCCTGTTCAGCTGGCTCAGTGGGAGAGCATCAGCCTGGTGTGTGGAAGTCCTGGGTTCAATTCCCGGCCAAGGCACACAGGAGATGCACCCATCTGCTTCTCTACCCCTCCCCCTCTCCTTCCTCTCTATCTCTCTCTTCCCCTCCCACAGCCAAGGCTCCATTGGAGCAAAGTTGGCCTGGGCGCTGAGGACAGCTCCATGGCCTCCGCCTCAGGTGCTAGAATGGCTCCAGCCACAATGGAGCAAGGCCCCAGATGGGGAGAGCATTGCCCCCTGGTGGACATGCTGGGTGAATCCCGGTCAGGCGCATGTGGGAGTCTGTCTGACTGCAAAAAAAAATATTTGTGTGTGTATGGAAAAAGATTTCATTAAAGTGGAATAATTAGAGTTTAGATGTAGCTAAAGTAATATGATGTTTAAATCTTTGAGTTCCACTAAACATAAAACATATATACTTAAATGTAAGTTTTGTATTAAGGATCATTTACAGAGGTATAAGCCTTTGGAATATTATTAAATTTGACCACAATACGCAACGAGCAATGCCCCAGAGGGGCAGAGCATCGCCCCCTGGTGGGCAGAGCATTGCCCCCTGGTGGGCGTGCCGGGTGGATCCCGGTCAGGCACATGTGGGAGTCTGTCTGACTGTCTCTCCCCATTTCCAGCTTCAGAAAAAATAAAAATAAAAAATAAAAAATAAAAAAATTTGACCAAAATAAATTAGTGGTATTTATTTTGTGTTTGATGAATTGCATCCTATCTAACCCCATAACTACACCCACTGCTCACAAAAATTAGGGGATCAGGAAATATGCAGATACTCCAGTACTTTCAACCTTTTGTATAGTGCATTTTCACCAATGGAATAAAAGTTGGTTTTGCATCTCATCTGCGTAGTCAAACGACTTTCTTTGACTTATCATTTGCTTTTCTGATGTTCTTGTTTAATAAAAAAAAATCAAATGCTTCTTTTTTTATCACTTTATATTCATTTTGAAATATCCCCTAGTTTTTGTGAGCAGTATAGATTATACAAAAGAATAGGAACTGTGCCTGTTTCATTTATCATTACATCTTCTGCACAGAGTGCATGATATATAGGAAGTTAAGATATACATATTTGTTGAATAATATAAGTATATAAACTCACTCAATTTCTGATCCTTAAACTCCTTAATACTTAAAATTTTGTATAAAGTTCTATATTAATTAAAGTTCACCTTTTTACAGGTAATCAGTTCCATAAGTTCACACCAAAATCTCAAGTACAAAATAAGTAGTAATTTTGGCTTTCAAATGGTTTTAAAAGTAATTTGAAAGAATGATGTAAGAGATGAATCTACTGATAGCAAGAAAAATATCTCACAAAAAAGATGAAGGGGCACAAATCAACCAGGTTAGTGAATCCAAAGTAATACCACTCCAGGAGGGATAGGGGAATAAGAACCCCAGCTCTTGATCACTAAGCAGTTATTTACTTTGTCAACCACAGAGCTGTCTCCAGAATCTCATTATAGCTGAAGCTTTTGCAAGTTTCTCTGTTCACAGTAAACCAGAATCTGATTCCCTACAAGCTTTATAATAGGACTTACATGTTCCACGGAGGTTCTAACAAAATACTTAATGCATCTACTCAGTAACTACTTTTCAAATAAATTTATCAAAAATTTTATAGCATGACATAGGAAAAAAAACAAGTCGATTTAAGTGGCTGTCAGTTTCCATTTCTTTACTTGGGTTTATGGAGAATAAATATCAACTAAAAAGCACCTGAATCCACTAAAAATGATTGTTTTACATGCTGTGACACAAAATAGTAAAAAATACTAGCTTCAGTATTTCTCTCTCTAATATAATAAAAGTTGGATTTTAGCTGACAACTTCTAAACTAGGTTTCAGCCCAAAGCAATTTAGAAATACACAAGTCAGGAACTCCTTAAAAATAAATTAGGAGTTTATAATGGAAGTGCTTACAGATGCTTCTTTACAATGGTGCTAGGTGAGACTACGATATTTTAAAAATGACTATGTCACAATATGTATGCAAGTTCTGTATACTCAAATATGACAACGCTAGCTTATAATTAAATCACAACCATGAATAATAGTTGAGTAAAACATATTATAAAGAAAGTGTGATATGACAAGAAAATATACTGAGTTAAAATATAATGCAAGCGAGGATTAGAACTTGCCATTTAAAAAATGTAAGCAAGAGAAAATTCAACATAAACACTAGGAAGGGAAGTCAAGAAGTACAAACTCAGTATGACCTAAAAGTAATTGACTTCCAATGTGACAGGTGTATACCATAATTACTTAAGAAATCATATCTGTCATGAGATGATTATACCCCTAAACTAAGACCAAAATATAAAATTTAATAAATATAACTTTAAAAATTTCTTATTATTCATGCTTCTAGAATCCCTGATCGATTGTTCAGCTTTCTGCTACTCCAACCTGTTCTGCAATCACACATCATGTTGTCCTTATCTTTCATAGCTACAAGCCACCATTTCCATCAACCCCAGTTTTTGAATTTCCCATACCTACACTGCAACATATAATCATTGTCAAAACAAGTCGGCTAAAAACCCAGCATAAACAATTCTACCACCATCAAAAAAGATATGGTAAGCCTTCATTTACTGAGAAGCTAAAACTAAAGAATCAACTTCATGTTTCAAAATGAAGTTAGAAACCCAGAAGTATCACATAAATGTCCTCTTCATTATAATTCTATATGCAAGACTCAGTTACATCTCATGATAACAGTGCACAGCTCATCTTAAAATAAATAATTTATAATGAGCTTTCTTAAATGACACCATTTTCCCTAATTTCATCTAATGGAAATATTGGATTTATCTGTTTGCAAGGGTGTGTTCCTGTGGTTATTCACTAAGTCAGTGGTTCTGACAAGGGATAATTTGCTCTTGAAGGATATTTGATGATGTCTGGACATATTCTTCATTGTGATGAGTGAGAGGAAGGATGCTACTAGCATCTAATTAATATTTAGCAGCCAGAGATGTACAGAACAGCCCCTTCCACAGCAATCATCCAGCCAAAAATATCAGTAGTGTCATTACTGAAAAACCTTCCACTAAATCCTCTGTTTCCTCACCAAGCAGCAATTCCATTCATTTCCTTCTTTATCTCTAACTCAAACACTAAACCAAAAATCAGAACTTAAGGCAAAGAAGAAGACTGATATATACTGATGACCACCAAGAACAAATGATTTATTCATTCATTCAACAAATGTAGCAAGTACAGTACTAGGCATTGGGGATACTGTGGTATTAAAGAAAGACAAGATTTCTTTCATCTAGCTTATGTTCTAATAATGATTCTCAAGTTGAAGAAGTCTTCAAATGAAATTAAAAAATCCTTCAGTGCCTGAAATATTCTGGAAAACGGATATAGCTATGCACACAGTTCCCAATGATAGAACATTCATTTTATTTTTCTAAATGTCTTCATTTTAATGAGTCAAAATAACTGTCCCTGAAGTTTTCACCCTCTGATAATAGTTCTGTTCTCTTCAATCATAAAGAGCAAATATCTGTTTCACATGACAGCCCTTTCTTTACACATTTAAAGACAGTTATCATGCATCTCTGAATTTTATCTCCTAAAAGCTAAACCAATTCCACCAGTGCATCTTACAACTCTTCTTAACATAGGATCCTTAAGATTGGAAGGAAATGAGTAAAAATAAGAATTTTGTAAGAATTTAGGCTATAAATTATTGCTAAATTTTCTTGAACTATCCTTATCAGACCCACAATATTGATTTTAATAGGAAAGAATATAACCTTTACTAATCTTTATATATACAGCAGTATCACTGACAGTTCAGATGTATTATCATGCCTAATTATCATAATAGTCCAATAAAGTAGCTAATACCATCTTTACTTTGAACATAAAGAAATCAGTCTCAGAAAAATTAAAGAAATATTTTTAAAATTCATATTCTTTTCTTGAACTCAATCTTTTCACTTTATCATGCTATCTAAAAACTGTGCTGTTTTTCACATTTTAATTCAATTATTAAGCTTTCATTATTTCCATAAACCAGTGTTAGAATGAAGCTCAATCTCAGAGTAGTTTATGGTAGCATAAAGAAGAATCCTGTTCTTATACAAAAGTATTCCCACATAAAGTATCTTTTAATAAAAATATACATATTCTTGTCATATCTACATAACTCTTCATACAGATACACTGAAGTTTCATTAACAAATGATGATGATAGTGATGATGATGATGATGATGATGATGATGATCTGAGAAGTGTGAGGCAGAGAGACAGATTCCCACATGCGCCCAGACCAGATCCATCTGGCAAGCCCCCTATGGGGTAATGCTCTGTATGGGGCTGCTGCTCTGTTGCTTGGCAACCCAGCTATTTTAGCACCTGAGGCAAGGTCATGGATCCATCCTCAGCACCCAGGGCCAACTTGCTTGAATAAGCCATGGCTGTGGGAGGGGGAGAGGGAGAGAGAGAATGGGGAGGGAGAGGGGGAGAGAAGTAGACGGTTGCTTCTCCTATGTGCCCTGACCAGTAATCAAATCTGGGACTTCACATGCAGAGCTGATGCTGTACCACTGAGCCAACTGGCTAGGGACACATTAACAAATTCTATGTAATATATGCTTTCACAAGTTGCTATTTAATAAGAAAACAATCTTAAAAAGACAATACCTATTTGAAATTTATATAAATATTAGCTATACTGGAATAGTATACAATGTCAAAAATTCTTAGAACTCATTCATGGGAGTAGGTTGTATAATATAATGGCAGGGATTATTAAAACAGACTGGATTTATAGCATTAAACAGCCTATTAACCTTTCTGGGCCTCTGTGTTCTAACCTAAAAATAGAGAAAATAATAGGACCTATCTCACTGGATTGCTGGAGAACAGGTAACAGGCTCTTAATTGGCCTCCCTTCTTTCATTCTCGTCCTTCCTTCCCACTCCACATACTTCTGTTACCTATACAAACCACTAAATTGGTTCTCGTAAAACAAAAATCAGATCATATCACTGCACTGCTCAAAAACCTCCAGTGGCATTCATCACCTGTGAAATAAAACCCAAAATCCTACTATAGCCTACAAGATCCTAGATGATCCAGTCTTTGGCTCCCTTACTCCGTTTTTGCACTTGTTTCCTCCTCTCAGAATGTTCTTCCCCAAATACCTGGGTGGCTCACTCTCTCTCCTTCCATTCAAGTCTGCTTTAAATATCACCTTCTCAGATGAGCTTTCCCTGATCATCCTCTACTGTCTTATCTTTCCTCACTGTAGTATATAGATTTTTAAATGCTGATGTTGGGCTTTGGTAAGTTTTTGAAAACTAGGGAGCCAGAGAGAGAAAAAGAGACACAGAGAGAGAGACAGCCAGTGGCATAAGATGATAATTGCAACTCATAAAGTAATTAAGTGCCTCAGAAAGGCTTCTGGAATTCACTCCTTACAGAATTGATGTTTTTCCTTTAACCTGATCTGGATAGATCCCATTGACCCAAGGGCAGCACCAGGCACAGTAGTCAACTACAAAATGTTAACAGTGGGGCACTGTCATTTCCTTCTTTAATATTTTTTCAAGCTATTGGTTTTTCTTAAAACCAAAACCAAGCCCTGGCCGGTTGGCTCAGCGGTAGAGCGTCGGCCTAGCGTGCGGAGGACCCGGGTTCGATTCCGGCCAGGGCACACAGGAGAAGCGCCCATTTGCTCCTCCACCCCTCCGCCGCGCTATCCTCTCTGTCTCTCTCTTCCCCTTCCGCAGCCAAGGCTCCATTGGAGCAAAGATGGCCCGGGCGCTGGGGATGGCTCTGTGGCCTCTGCCCCAGGCACTAGAGTGGCTCTGGTCGCAACATGGCGACGCCCAGGATGGGCAGAGCATCGCCCCCTGGTGGGCAGAGCATCGCCCCTGGTGGGCGTGCTGGGTGGATCCCGGTCGGGCGTATGCGGGAGTCTGTCTGACTGTCTCTCCCTGTTTCCAGCTTCAGAAAAATGGAAAAAAAAAAAAAAAAAAAAAAAAACCAAAACCAAGACATACTATGGCCTTGAATAATTACAAAATGCAGGACTCACCAAAGCTACCCAGAAACTGAATGTATTAACAATTCAAATGAGGTTACATGAGAGGCAGCTGAAGTGTAACCAAGAGCTCCTTCCCAGCTCTATGTGACCTTATGCAAGCTACTCAGCTTCCCTATGCTTCTATTTCCTTATCTACAAGACAGAAAAAAATTAGGCTGCCTCATAAAAATATTATGAAAATACAATAAAATAGGTAAGAATTCTAGGCATAAAATAAGCCACTCTAAATGTCTGCTCTCTCAACTCATGAAATTAAAGCTCAGGCAATGATGAGCAATCCACTGAAAATGGTTTATATTTTCGTGTAATGTCTACAATATCCGACATAGATTCAGTAAATGTTGTCCTTATGTTAAATTTTGTAGGAGAAACATACATTATTCCCCAGTGTTCAAATGGTAAAAGGACTAGAAAAACTGAGCAATTTGTTTAAGGCTTTGTGAATCATTAGTGAATTAAAGCTAACTATACACTTTACAAAGGAGAATCAACATTTCTCTAGGCTTGAAAGACTCTTAATATTGTCATTATTCATATGATTCCCCAAACTCATGTCATTTTTTTGCTAATTTGTTTATTCAGTCAATACATTTTGAAATTCAACTACATGGCACACTATTCTACGAGAGGTGAAAAGAATAAAGCTTGGTCCCTCCCCTCCTAGTCATAAAGGATTTCAGGGACTTTTTAAATAGTTCATCTAAAGGGTTACGGAAGCTCTGAAGAAGAAATCAATTATTCTAGAAAAAGCTCTATAGCAGTGTGTTGAGCAGATAAAATATATTGTGCTCACTTTGTTAAAGATGGCGCTGACCACATGGAAGCTCGTCGCCCAGGTGATATTAATGTGTGTTGGGGGCGGGCTGTGGGCAGGCAGGATCCTTGTAGCCTGGGGCTTGGTTTTAGGACTAAGCCTTTCCCACTCTTTTTGATGTGGGGTGGTGCAATCCCATCATGCCTCAGATAAGTGACTTTGTATTAGAGACTTCCCTATTTTGTATATTGGATTAAAAGTTTTTGATTTCTGCACTATAAAGTGGGGCAGACCGAGAGCTTGTGCTCTCAGTTCCTGAAATTAGCATTAGAGAGGAGAGCAGAGAGGAGAGCAGAGAGCAGAGCAGAGCAGAGCAGAGCAGAGAAAGGCCACATGGAGGAGGCCTGGAGAAGCAGCCAAGATGGTGGAGTGCTCAGTGAGAGGCCAGTTTGTGCAGGGAGAAGGAAGGAGATGGGGAACAGAGGTGAATAAGTCTCATGAGCAAGAAACCTTTGATTCTAGGAAACTCGGATAAGTCAGTAGCTTTGTGAGCACTGAATGAGTGGGTTTTGGAGCCCAGTGTGTGGTTTTACTTGCCTGCCGGGTGAAAGCTAGGATTAAAGATGATGGCCCACCAGTTCGTGGCTCTGTTGTTTCATTACCGTCTGTTTGAATCCAATGCGAACCTACATGGGCCAGGCGGCTGTGATGGTGGCCCTGGCTACCGGCTTTACACAGTGCCACCTAATAAAAGTTCCTTTGGGGATGAAAATGTTAACATGTGCTGTCTATAGCCCCTAACAACATGTGGCGATTGTGCACTTTAAATGTTGCTAATTTGACTGAGAAACTGAATTTTAAAGTTTAATAAATTTTAATAAATATTAATTCTAATAGCTACAAGTAGCCATTGAGGAAGGAGACCCCCACCCCTTCAAATAAGAGGTGTCAAGAATATTTTATCATTTAGGCCAAGCAATCAGAGAGATTTTGTAAATATAATTTTGTACTTGTGTAATTTACAAAAACTCAAGATGGCCAATCATATTCCTGCTTAGGAAGGGCTGTTATAATGTAAATGAAGAGGTTTCCATACTTAGAAGGTTTTGAATAGAAGGAAGGAGGCTAGGACCCCCACACACACACCTGGGTGAAAGAAGGTAAAACAGCCAGGAATGTAGGAGGGGAAAGGGAGACTTGAGTAGCCCTTTCCTCTCCCCTTTCTTTCTCCTTAATGGGGGATTTACAAATGATTATCCTCTGGCATCCTGTAAGCCCCCTCCCATCCTGAAATCATGTGATTAAGGACAAAGGAATCACGAGACCCATGTGTTCTGTAAAGGGTATATAAGATGTAAGAAATCTAATTTCAGGGAGGACGTGTCTTTGGAGCTATAGCCCCGTGTGCTCCGCCAGCTTAATAAATTCTCTTTTTCCTCTAAACAGTTATCCGAGTGTCAATCCTCCAAGGTTTCACTCTCCTGAAACAGATTTTGGTGCATTGGCTGGGAAAGGTAGAGGAAAAGACACCCGCATTGGTGGACTTCCGAACTGTCCTGTAGACGTGCCCACTGAGTGCGCACGGGCGATTTTCCCCGTGTGGACACCTCACAGGGTGGAGAAAGAAGTTCCCATCTGCTGGTCCCAGCAAGATTCAGATAACAGAGGAACGAGAACGGAGACGCATCTAAGGCACAGTAGGTATACCGGGCAAGGGAAGCTGCTGAGGTCCTGCCCTACAGGGCAAAAGGGAGGCCTGATTATCCTCCGAAGAGTCACTAATCGCCCTCCATAGGATAGGAGCGGCAACTGTGTACTCTTCACAGGTGTGGAGAAGTAGCTCCACGTGTTAAGAGCGGTGATTTGTCGCCCTCTACTGGCGTGTGGGAGGTTGTGTGGAAGAGACTGAGTGCGGAGTGAATGAGAGGGACACTGGGAGAGGGTTCCGGCTCTCCCACAGGGCTGAAGCAAGTGCTGGATCCTGGTTCCCCAACCACGGTTCCATAAAGTATCTCTTATGGCTAGGAGGCAGAATTGCGTGCTAACAGTTTATATCAGCCTGCCGTAGGCCAAAAGCACACACTATTCCCGTGAGGGGAGCAGCCAGTGATGGACTGAAGCAAATGACGTCCCCTCCAAATTTCCTCTACCCTTCCCCACATCCTTCGTGTGGAGTGATTATTGTCTGTCGTGGGAGGCATGGGAGGTTCACAGGGGATTATGGAGTTACTATGTCCCCATGAAAATTGAGAAACTTGTGTGAAATAGAGTGGCCAGCTTTTGGGATAGGTTGGCCGGAAGAAGAAAGCTTGAATAGGTCTGTTGTACAGGTGTGGCGGGTAGTCACTGGAGATCCAGGCCACCCAGATCAGTTTCCCTACATAGACACTTGGCTTACGTTGGTTCTGCACCCACCCACTTGGCTTAGAGGTCAGGCTTCTACAGTACTGGTAGCTAAGGCAGGAAAGCGTTCCACCACACCCAGAGAGCCACAGCTTAGGGGATGAACAAGACATCCGAAAAATGGGAGGCCTATTCAAGACCCTACCCTTCACCACTACCGCCTTAGTCATCGGAAGCCTTGCCCTAACAGGCACCCCTTTCCTAACGGGCTTTTATTCCAAAGACCTTATTATCGAAGCAGCCAATACCTCGTACACAACGCCTGAGCCCTACTGTTAACCCTCCTAGCCACTTCCTTCTGGCAGCCGCCAGTGCCAGAAATTTTAACCTCTAGTGAGCCAGAAGAAGCAGAAGCTCTGGCCCCCCACCTCACATGCCAGCAAGGCTTTATCCTTCCATACCGGACTCTCTGTCCACCTCAAAGACTGCCTCTAAATCAGGCCCATCATTGCCAGATTTATCAAGTCCCAGGATAAGCTCACCGGAGCCAGAGGTAACTCTTACTGCCCAGTCAGAATTGGGTCCTGGCTCTCCTCCCCTAGCCGGGAGGTTATACTCAAAAACAAGGACTAGTATGCAGATGCCTCTGAGAGTAGACCCACAATCCTACATGGGCAGATTGCTATCAATTACTCCTCACTCTGTTCAATACAGAGGAAAGGTGCTGAATAATACAAGCGGCAATTAAATGGCTAGAGGAGAATGCTCCTGAGGAACACCAGAATCCCCAGGAATTTGCAAGGGTGTCCAGATGCCAGGAGAGGATCCTAAGTGGGACCCAAATGAAGAGGAGGGCTTGGGATGGCTGAGAAGACTTAGAGAGGCTCTCCTCCAAGGCCTGCGGAAGGGGGGGCAGAGGCTACTAATCTCAACAAGGTGGCAGAGGCAAGGGCAGGAAAACAGGCAGAGCTCCCCTGTGATGTGATCAGTGTGCCATCTGCCGGGGAACTGGTCACTGGAAAAATCAATGTCCTAATCGGGACAAGGGGGAGGCGTGCCTGCCAGCTGCCTCCCAAGGGGAAGCACACTGTTCAACATAGCTGGGGAGTCCTTCTTAGACTGAGGGTGACTGGACTCAGGGGCCCCCACTGAGTCTATAGTCTGCATGGTAGTAGGGGGCCAGAAGCTGACTTCCTGACTGGTACAGGGGCTGAACACTCGGTGGTGACTCGGCCAGTAGTGCCTCTCTCTAAGGTAGAGAGTGTAGGAGTCTCTGGAAAACAAGCTGAGCAGGCATTCTGTTTGCCCTGTAAATATACAATAGGAGGTCATGAAATTAAGCATCAAATTTTATACATGCCTGACTGTCCAGTGCCCTTGCTAGGACGTGATCTGCTGAGCAAATTAAGAGCTACTATATCCTTCGCTGACAATGGTCAGCTGGACTTGCAGGTACCTAAGCCTAGGCTTGTCTTAACTAACTGTTCCAAGAGAGAAGGAATGGAGGATTTTTGACACTGAGTCTGGGCAGCCGCTGAGCCAAAAGTTAATTCAAAACTACTCTGGAGTCTGGGCTGAAGAAAATCTCCCAGGGTTGGCAATAAACCAAGTGCCAATGCAGATAGTTAAAGCCTGGGGCAATGCCTGTTTACCAGGGACTAATGATTATCAGCCAGAACAGGACTTAGGGGTTGTAAATGAGGCAGCAGTGCCTCTACACCCAACAGTGCCAAATCTTTACACCCTCCTAAGCCTCCTCCTGCTTGAGTCTCAGGGTTCACTGGGACTTAGAAGATGCCTTCTTTAGTATAAGACTGGCTCCTGAAAGCCGGGAGCTGTTTGCCTTCCACTGGGAGGACCCGGCCACAGAGGCAAAGGCACAGTACACTTGGACTAGGCTCGCACAAGAGTTCAAGAACTCCCCTACCATCTTTGGGGAAGCCCTTGCTCAGGACCTCCAGAGGTTTCCTGAACAGGATATTGGGTGTGTTCTCCTTCAGTACGTGGATGACCTGTTGCTAGGTCATGAGACTCTCCAAGGATGTGCTCGAGGAACAAACGAATGTGCTTCTATGTCATTTAGAGAAGAATGGATATAAGATATCAAGGAAGAAGGCCCAGATCTGCAAAAGGCAAGTAAATACTTGAGATTCATTCTCCAGTAGGGGGAGAGGAGGCTAGGAATAGAACGGAAACAGGTTATTCAGAACATCCCACTCCCCACCACTAGGAGATAAGTCAGAGAGTTCCTGGGTACAGTAGGATTCTGCCGTTTGTGGATCTCCAACTTTGCAATATTGGCCAAGCCCCTCCATGAAGTCACAAAGGGGGGAGGAAAAGAGCCCATGGACTGGGGGCCAGAACAGGACTGTGCCTTTTGGACTCTTAAAAAGGACTTACAAGCTGCCCCTATGCTAGGTCTTCCTAACCTGGCGAAGCCTTTTGTGCTGTATGTTTCAGAAAGAAGCAAGAAAGCAGTAGGTGTATTAACCCAGAATATGGGGTCATGGCCTAGACCAGTGGCCTACCTCTCCAAACAACTAGATGGGGTTGCAAAAGGCTGGCCACCCTGCTTGAGAGCCCTAGCTGCCACAACTATGCTAGTACAAGAGGCAGACAAACTAACTTTAGGACAAGACCTAAAGGTACGGGTGGCACATGCTGCAGTGACTCCAGTGAACGTCAAAGGACACCACTCGCTCACTAATGCTAGACTCACCAAGTATTCCAAGGTTAGGACTGCCACTCTGGATAGGCTCCGACAACGGCCCAGCCTTTGTGGCTAAGGTAGTACAAGGTACAGCTCAAGCATTGGACGTCACCTGGAAGCTTCATACGGCATATAGGCCTCAGAGCTCAGGGAAGGTAGGATGCATGAATAGAACTCTGAAGTTAGGGCTTAGCAAATTATGTCAGGAAACATGTCTTAAGTGAGTGCAAGTATTGCCATTAATATTGTTTAACATTTGGTGTACACCCTCCAAGAACAGTGGGTATTCACCTTATGAGATATTATACAATAGGCCTCCTCCAGTATTACATAATTCGCCAGGGACTCCCTGAAAATTAGTAGAAACAGAACTACATAGACAATTAGAAGCATTAGGCCAGGTGGCCGGTGCCATATCCAAGTGGGTACTAGATAGGGTTCTGATCAGTTTGTTTGCCCCTGTGTATTCTTTTTCTCCAGGAAACCAAGAGGGTCAAGGATTGGAATCCAGCTCCCCTCCAACCCAGGTTGAAGGGACCCTACACTGTAATCCTGACCACCCTCACTGCTGTCAAGGTAGAAAGCATATCCGCCTGGATTCGCCACAGCCGGCTGAAGCCTGCAGCCCCAGAGGAAACGCCCTCCTGGACAGCAGAGACTGACCCTACCAATCTTTGTAAGTTGACCCTGAGAAGGACAACATGCGCTGCTTCAGGCACAACCCGGGAGCTGGCTGGTCCACACACGCACGGCGGAAGTTTGAGGGATTTCATCGGAGCACTCCTTTTAATTGGACCCGGGGGCGGAGGGGAGGGGGGGAACTAGGGCGAAGGACTTAAAACTGTGTATCTATGAATGACAGGTAGCCCATTCCCTAAATGTCACCTTTTGCTATGTATGTGGGGGAACTCTGATGGAGGACAAATAGCTGTGGGAAGCCAAGGAACTAGCTCCCACTAGGGCTAGGCCAAATGTAACAACCCCCACCCCTCTGAGGACACCAGTGGATTTTAAAATATGCTATCATAGGGCAATATTACTCAGCCAGATGAAAAAATTGAGACTCAAGTATAATAAATAAGGATCTGGAGGTCTCAAAGGGGGGAAATGAGGAAGGAGACTACCTTCAAATAAGAGTCATCAAGGATATTTTATAATTTAGACCAAGCATTCAGAGAGATTTTGTAAATATAATTTTGTACTTGTGTAATTTACAAAAACTCAAGATGGCCAATCATATTCCTGCTTAGGAAGGGCTGTTATAATGTAAATAAAGAGGTTTCCATACTTAGGAGGTTTTGAATAGAAGGAAGAAGGAGGCTAGGACCCCCACACACACACCTGGGTGAAAGAAGGTAAAACAGCCAGGAATGTAGGGGGGGGAGGGGGACTTGAGTAGCCCTTTCCTCTCTCCTTTTTTTCTCCTTAATGGGCGATTTACAAATGATTATCCTCTGGCATCCTGTAAGTCCCCTCCCATCCTGAAATCATGTGATTAAGGACAAAGGAATCACGAGACCCATGAATGTGAACTTGTGTTCTGTAAAGGGTATATAAGATGTAAGAAATCTAATTTCAGGGAGGACGTGTCTTTGGAGCTGTAGCCCCGTGTGCTCTGCCAGCTTAATAAATTCTCTTTTTCCTCTAAACAGTTATCTGAGTGTCAATCCTCCGAGGTTTCGCTGTCTTGCAACACTAAGTTACTGTGTTAGACAGCAAAGTTTTACAGGATAGGTAGTATTTGAGTTTAAGTTTTGAAAGAAGGGAATAAGGAATTAAAAGGGGAAGAGAATAGCACATTTTAGACAATGGAAAGGACACAAACTACAGTAAGCTGTGAGAACACCTTAAAGTGTTCAGGGAAGGCTGCCTGGGATATGTGAAATGTGGAAAAGAGAAGAGAGAAATGAGGTTAAATGGGTTAGACAGGCCCAAAATAAGAATGCCCTTGAATACCAGGCTAAGGACTAAAACTTCATGCAGCAGACAATGGGAAAACATCAAAGACTTTATAGCCAGGAAATATATTACCATATACATGCATTAGCAAGACAAGTTGACCACTAAATGATTGACACATTGAAAGAAGAGACCAGAAGTAGGACCCGGCTGTATGTGAGCTAGTGCAGTACCACCAGTTAGATGATGAGGCTCAGACTATTGCGATCACAATAAAAACAGAGATGAAGAACAAATTCAGGAAACATTTTGGAGATAAAACTAGTGGTGTGTGGTTGACAACAATAAATCAAAGTAAGTATGACTGAGGTACCAGCCTGGAAAAACAGATAATTTAGGCACTTTCTACATTGACTTAAGGAATACAGAAAGTTTATAGGCTCCTGATCAAAGTTGTTTATAAGAAAATCTAAATATCTATTAATTGCTTAAAAGTTAAATAAATTATAGAATCATTTAAGATAGCCTATTACCTATTTATTAAAATCATTTTTTTTAATTTTTTTTTCTTTTTCTTTTTTTTTTTTTTTTTTAGAGAAGAGAGGGAGAGAGAGAGAGAAGAGAGACAGAGAGAGAAGGGGGGGAGGAGCTGAAAGCATCAACTCCCATATGTGCCTTGACCTGGCAAGCCCAGGGTTTCGAACCGGCAACCTCAGCATTTCCAGGTCGACACTATCCACTGCACCACCCCAGGTCAGGCTAAAATCATTTTTAAAAAATGTTTACTATCAGGATAAAATGTTCATGATGTGGTAAATGAAGTAAGTAAGGCACAAAGCAGAACTTACAGCATTATCTGGTTTTGTTTTATATTCTGGTAGAAGTTTTTAAGTTAAAGAAATAGGCCAAAAAGTCAACAGTGGCTTACTTTGACAGAGGGTAATGAGCCATTATAATTTCTTTCTTGAATATTTTTTGATTGTCTAATTATACTACATCTATAAAATATTTTGTGTTCAAAAATAAACTTCTACTCTATAGTTCTGTGCCTTAAAGCAGTGATCCCCAACCCCCGGGCTGCGGACCGGTACCGGTCCGTGGGCCATTTGGTACCAGTCTGCAAAGAAAGAATAAATAACTTACATTATTTCCATTTTATTTATATTTAAGTCTGAACGATGTTTTATTTTTAAAAAAAGACCAGATTCCCTCTGTTACATTCGTCTAAGACTCACTCTTGATGTTTGTCTTGGTCATGTGATACATTTATCAGTCCCACCCTAAAGGCCGGTCGTGGCCCAAAAAAGGTTGGGGACCACTGCCTTAAAGCACCAGGGCCTGAGTTAAATCTACTGAAGCCGTAGCTGAGTCATGAACAGAGGCAATCTGACGTAACTAAACCCTCATCTACCACAGGTCTGGGATAGGAAACTAAATTCACAGCAAATTGAATAAACACAGTTGTTGTTTTTTTCCTTTTGAAAAAATTTACCACATATATTACAAAATATATAAAATGGATTATTTCCCATTTAATTTACTTATAATACCTTATCATGTACAGTGTATCTCTTTACACATGCAGCTATACGTGATAGTTCGGTGTAAACCTGTATTTTATTCTGTGAAGTCATACGAAAAGAGATTTATTGTGCTCAGACTCAATTTCAATTACTCAGGTTCATTTGATATAGAGCAGAAACTCTAAGCTAAAGAAGTGACTCAGCAAATACTCATCTTTTTTATATGTATATGCCAGTCCCTTTTTGCACTTAACATAACCTGGCTTTCCAAGTTCTAAATTTAGATTTACAAGAAAATCCTGACCTGGTATTGATAAGCCTTCCACAGAGGCATAAGGCTGTGGCAGAGCCTTCTACATCCTGGATGTGAATAAAATACAAGTTAGATAAGCAATGTAATAACTTCCTTCATTAAATAGGAAATGAATAGAATTTTTCAACTACACTTTTAATCACTTTGCCTGATAGGTTGTATCTGTCTTGAGAAAGCACATGTACATTATAAAGAGAATTTTAACCTAACAGTCCCAGCCATATGACAAACCTTATTCTGATCACTTAACAGAAGGAGAACATAAAGGGCTGAAATTAAAAGCATTTTTCCATTTGAGATGTTTAGAAATCCTATTTTATTTCCTTACTAAAATTAGTTGCATATCTTATTTCCATGTTTTCTATTAAAACATAGTGGTAGTAAGGCAGTCTTTCCTCTGGGACACATAAATAAGCCCCATGGCTAAGTAGTAGCAATGGGATCCTTCAATATATCTAACAAAATTGACCAAGGTCAAACAGTGAGACAGTGTCAGATCTGAGACCAGGGCCTGGCTTAAAATCTAGTGCTCTTCTCTGACAAAATTAAATTTAAAAATATTCTTCCTGAGAGCTGAAACAGGGAATACATCTTAGAATACTAGTCTATGACACTTGGGAACATCAGACAGTGTTCAAACCCAGAAACTGCCTTAGATGTTTTGGCTAACTACCACATACTACATTGAGTCACCAAAATAATCACTCCACAAACAAAGAGAATTCAGAAATCTGCAACAGCAATTACCCACCAGCATCTTACTATGTTTCTGTGATCTGATGTCCATTTCCATGGAAACAGAAAAAGAAGTGAGAGGCAGCCAACAGAAGAGAGATGTCAGAACTTGTCAGGTTCAATGGCTAGCATTGAAAGCTATAAATGCATTTTATTTATTTTATTTATTGCAACAGTTTCAGCTGACTTCTGGCACATAATCAACTCTCAAATTAGGCCATGTCAGCTTGCTTGGAGAAGCATAAAGCTATAGTACAGGCTTAGGCTTTTGTTTTTCTGTGAAGATTTTCTTTTTATTCTTGTTTTTTTGTTTGTTTGTTTGTTTTGATAGAGACAGAGAGAGTCAGACAGGAAGGGAGAGAGATAAGAAGTATCAATTCTTCGTTGCGACACCTTAGTTATTCACTGATTGCTTTCTCATATGTGCCTTGTTTCTACAGCAGAGCGAGTGACCCCTTGCTCAAGCCAGCAACCTTGGGCTCAAGCCAGTGACCTTGGGCTTCAAGCCAGTGACCTTTGGGCTAAAGCTAGCGACCATGGGGTCATGTCTATGATCTCACGCTCAAGCTAGCGACCATGAGGTCATGTCTATGATCTCACGCTCAAGCCAGCGACCCCGTGCTCAAGCTGGTGAGCCTGTGCTCAAGCCGGATGAGCCCATGCTGAAGCTGGCAACCTTGGGGTTTCGAACCTGGGTCCTCTGAATCCTAGTCAGATACTCTATCCACTGCACCACTGCCTGGTTGGGCAAGATTTTCTTTTTTAAATGAGAGCAGGGAAGATAGTGAGATGGACTCCCACAAACACCTCAATTGGGAACCACCAGCTACCCTGTCTGAGGCATGATGTTTGAATCAACTGAGCTATCTTTAGCACCTGAGGCTGATGCACTTGGACCAACCATCATCAGAACCCAGGCCATCATTCAAACCAATTGAGCCGTTGGCTATGGGACAAGAAGAGGGAGAGAAGGGAGAAGGGAAGGAGAGAGAAGCGGATGGTTGCTTCTCTTGTATGCCTGGACCAGCATCAAACCCAGACATCCATACACCAGGCTGATGCTCTATTCACTGAGCAAATGGCCAGGGCTGTTTGTAAAAATTTAAGTTAAGGGGGAAGAAGACAAAAATTAAAAGCAAACTGTTCAAGATTCTAAATTTCTAAATCATAAGAATGCAGTGGAATTGCTTCAAATTTCACAGTGTGAACAATAGAATATCTTAGCTGTGATAGGAGGAAATGTAGGACCACAACAGAACATTTCCTAGAACACCAACAGGGTAGAGACAGGAAAGAGACAGAAAGCAGAGGAAGCGGCATAGACAAAGGCCCTGAGACAAGAGTGTGGCCCTATCAAGGCACTGCACACACAGAACTCTTAGTATGGAGGAAGAGTTTATCACAGAAGGCTTTCCCTAAGGAGATGACATCTAAGCTAACACCTGCAGGAGGAGATAGAGCTACAAAGAGAGTATTCCATAAAGAGGAAGAGCATGAGGGAAGTCCTAGAGGCAGGAGGGAGCAAAGTGAATCCAGGAGTAGCAAATAATTTAGGACAGCTGAAGCCAAGAATGGGAATGGGGACATAAGCAGGGAGGGATCAGATCAAGAAGGGCCTTATTTCCCAAGTTAGATTTTGAACTGTCATCCAGAAAACAAGTTATCACTAATGGTCTAATTCAGGAAAGTAACATGATGAGCTTCTGCATTTAAGAAAAATTAGACTATCTCATATTACACAGGAATATAGATGTAGAGTCTGTTACAGCTTTCCAAGGGGGCAGATACAGGTGAACTTTACTGGTGGAGGGGCAACAGTAGAGATGGGAGGGCAATATCGATAAATATGAACAGTGGAAGAAGAAGAAGGATGAGTCAAGGATGACACCAAGGATTTGGGCTTTAATAGCTACATGGATGGCAATGCCAATCACTGAATCTCTGTCACAAGCAAAGAGGGGAGTGTGTGTGTGAGAGGCAATGATGAGTTCTGATCTGGACTTCATGACTTTGAGGTATCCATGAGACAGTCAAGTAGAGCTGTCTAGTAGCTTGTTGCACATGTGATGGGTGTTCCTGCAACTCAGGAATGAACATATGTATCTGGGCTCCAGGACTGGATGACATTGCCCAGGGAAAGCACAAGATCAGAAGAGATTCCAAGAGATAAATTGTAAAGGGTCTTTAAGCCTAAGAAAATTAGGATAATTGTACCAGTGCTATGGCATTATATTTTAAGACTGAGCACAGGAAGTGGAAACTATAAAGCATTATGAGAAAGAGAAGATTAAAAAGTAGACACCCAGGAAAATGTAGTGTAAAGCCAGAAGCCATGGCCAGAGCCACTATCACAGCAGCCGGCCCATGCAGGTTCGCATTGGATTCGGACAGTCGGTAAAGAAACAAAGGAGCCAAAAACTGGTAGGCCATAGCCTTTAATCCTACCTTGCACCCGGCGGGCAAGTAAAAATACACACTGGGCTCCAAAACCCAGTCACACTCAGTGCTCACAAAGCCACTGACTTATCCGAGTTTCCTAGAATCAAAGGTTTCTAGCTCACCAGACTTATTCTCCTCAGGTCCCCATCTCCTTCCTTATCCCAGATACAAACTCTACATAAACTGGCATCTCGCTCAGCACTCCGCCATCTTGGCTGCTTCTCCTGGCCTCCTCCACGTGGCCTTTCTCTGTTCTCCTCTGCTCTCTCTTGCTAATCTCAGGAACCAAGCGGCAAGTTCCTGTTCTACCCCTATTTTATAGTGTAGCTTCACAACCTCTAATCCAATATACAAAATAGGGAAGTCTCTAATACAAAGTCACTTCTCTGAGGCATGATTGGATTGTACCACCCCTCATCAAAAAGGGTGGGAAAGGCTTAATCCCAAACCAAGCCTCATGCTACAACAATTCTCAACACACATTAATATCACCTGGGCAACGGCCTCTTTAACAAAGTGAGCATAATACATTTTATCTGCCCAACGATCCACCCCTATGCTCACTTTACTACCCACAATCTATACCACCGGCATTCCTGTGCAAGGAAATTAGAACATTACACAGATTACAACAGCAAAAATTATACAGTTTCAACAATTACAAAGGTACATTTCACCAGTCTCTCAGCACTTAGCCCAAAGCGCAAAATGTCCTCGGTCTTCTTTCTAGCCACGGGAAAAACTTCCCGGGGCAGGGGAGTGCTTCCAGCAAAGCCACCCCCCACCTCCATCAGGGTATTTCACATTGTCCAAAATCCGTAATCCATAAATCCATCCAACAAAGGAGCCAATGCCCACTCCGGTTCCGGTCGTAGTCCAGGAAATCAGTCCACGCACATGGGGCGTCAGCCACCCCCCTCATCCCTGCCATCCTGGCAGGTCTTACACTGTCCCAAAGAGGGGCACGTGGCAATGGCAGTCAGCATTTCCATCTTGGCTCTGAAGAGCATGATAACGTCCATCCTATGTCCCCAAAATCGCAGACCTACCAGGGCTGTAGTAGGTGCTCCTTCCAACTGGCCTCCCATCTTATGGAGACTGCGGATTGCAACTCCAGCTCGAGTCTCCTCATCTTCCAAAGAGGAACTGAAAACACCAGCTCGCACTGCCGGGCTCAAGCCTCCGTCCGCTGCTGCCTTCTGCTCCGCAGACCTTGCAGCTCCGGACTCGGCCTCAGCTTCAGCCTCAGCCCTGGCCTCCCGCCGCTGCTGGCTCTCTGCAACATCCAGGGCAAGCTGCAACTCACGAACTTGTGAATCCTCCTCCAGCAGCTGCTCCATTTCCAGGCGAATCTCGCAAACCTGGTCGGCCTCCTCCTCCATAGCTTCCTCCAGCTCCAGGGTCAGCATCGGTTTCTCCTGCGTTTGCTCTAGTTCCTTCCACTGCTCGGTTTTCAGGTCCCGGGCAGCCTCTTCCACAGAGCTCTCAGTTTCCTCACGCATGGCTGTAAAAGTCAGCCAGCCTACGATCCCCAAAAGGACAGCCATGGGGAACCCTAACACTAGCCAGTCCTCTACTCCACCACTCAAAGGCTCCTTGCCGATCTGTATCGAATCCTGCCACAGACTACGCCAAATGTAAAGACAGAAGCCACGGCCAGGGCCACTATCCTAGCAGCCTCCTGGCCCATGCAGGTTCGCACTGGATTCGGACAGTCGGTAAAGAAACAAAGGAGCCAAAAACTGGTAGGCCATAGCCTTTAATCCTACCTTGCACCCGGCGGGCAAGTAAAAATACACACTGGGCTCCAAAACCCAGTCACACTCAGTGCTCACAAAGCCACTGACTTATCCGAGTTTCCTAGAATCAAAGGTTTCTAGCTCACCAGACTTATTCTCCTCAGGTCCCCATCTCCTTCCTTATCCCAGATACAAACTCTATATAAACTGGCATCTCGCTCAGCACTCCGCCATCTTGGCTGCTTCTCCTGGCCTCCTCCACGTGGCCTTTCTCAGTTCTCCTCTGCTCTCTCTTGCTAATCTCAGGAACCAAGCGGCAAGTTCCCGTTCTTTACCCCTATTTTATAGTGTAGCTTCACAACCTCTAATCCAATATACAAAATAGGGAAGTCTCTAATACAAAGTCACTTCTCTGAGGCATGATTGGATTGTACCACCCCTCATCAAAAAGGGTGGGAAAGGCTTAATCCCAAACCAAGCCTCATGCTACAACAATTCTCAACACACATTAATATCACCTGGGCAACGGCCTCTTTAACAAAGTGAGCATAATACATTTTATCTGCCCAACATGTAGTATTATGGAAACTAATGGAAAAGAGAATTTAAAGATTAAGGTTAATAGATCAAATATGGCAGAAAGATCAATTAAATAAGAACTGAAAAGTATATAAAGGGTTAAAAAAAGGACATCTCTGGTGACTACAAACAGAAGTAGATGGTAGATGAGGGAGTAAAAGACAGATTTAGACAATTCTTTTAAGAAGCTTAGCTGCCAGGGAGAAGAAAAATTGTACTGGTACCAAGTGGAATCAGAAAAGAGTTGCTTGTTTTCGTTTTGTTTGTTTTTTTTTTATTAGAAGAAACTTACGCTTTCATCTACAAGTAACAGAAAACCTAACTAAAATTGCTTAAACCATTAGAACAATTGTTGCTTACTGAACAAAAAGTCTTAAAGTAGTCAACTCTAGGGTTTTTTCAGAATCTCAGTGATGTCATCAGGCCAAGGCTCTTTTTATCTTCCTGCTCTGCCACAAAATGGTATCCACTCCCAGGTATCATGTTCTCACAACACATTCCCATCAGAAAGAAAGGGGAAGAACAAACCTTGCCCCTCTGTTGTTAGAAAGCAAAACACCTTATCTAGAGCCACCCCTACTACACATTTGATCTTGTATCTCATTGGTTAGAACCGGGTTACATGGCCCTCTTAGCAATAAGGGAAGTTGAGAAATTATCTGATTTTCCAAATTCTGTTTTTAAGTGGTAAGGGAGATGGGTTGGGAATGACTTTTATATAGGCAGCCAACACTGTCTGCCCCATGCATGTTTAAATGCTGATGTGAAAGAGTTAATAAGAGAAAGAAGCTAAAGACACAAAAAGGAAGAGGGCAAGAATGAGTTTAGATACAGGTTATGTTTGTAAGAGGGCTGCATGAGATTTGAGAAAGTTTGTGCCATATAGCCTGACCAGTGGTGGCACAGTAGATAGAATGTTGACCTGGGACCTTGAAGTTCCAGGTTCAACACCCCAAGGTCACCAGCTTGACTGTAGGCTCATCCAGTTTGATTACGGGCTCACCAGCTCAAATGCAGGGTCAATGGCTTGAGCGTGGGACCATGTTGGAAAACTGTATGGCCCAGACCAATTATACTTTCAAGGAGTTCCCATTCTGAGTTACAATACCTAGAAATTCTCAGTAACAGTATCTCTAACATACTAGGTTAATATCCATATTAAATGAAAGTATTTCATCTTTTCTTATGGCTGAGAAATATTCCATTGTATATATGTACCACATCTTCTTTATCCAACCATCTATTGAAGGACACTTCAGCTGTTTCTATGTCTTGGTCACTGTGAATAATGCTGCAATGAAAATATGAGTGTATATAACTTTGTGAATAAATGGTTTCAGATTTTTCAGGTAGATACCAGAAGAGGAGTTGCTGGGTCATATGGAAACTCTGAATTTTTGAGGAACCTCCATACTGCTTTCCACAGTGGCTGTACCACCAGTGTATATACCTACCAGCAGTGAGCGAGGGTTCCTTTTTCTCTACATTGTCTCCAACACGTGTTAATACTCATCTTATTAATAATGGCCATACTAACAGGTGTGCAGTGGTATCTTGGTTTACTTTTGATTTGCATTTCCTTAATACCTAGTGAAGTTGAGCATCTTTTCATCTCTATTGGTCATTTGCATATCTTAATATCATTTGTGCCAACATGGATAAATCTTGAGAATATCATGCTAAACAAAATAAGTCAGACAGAAAAAGTCAAGAACCATATAATATCATTCATATATGGGATATAAAACTAAAAGCAATAAATGAATAAGTAAGAAAAAACAACAAAACTCACAGACACAGATAACAGCATGGTAGTTCATAGATAGAAAGGGGGTGGACAGAGGGGATCAAATATATGGTGACAAAAGGAGATTTGACTTTGGGTGGTAAACACACAATGCAATATATAGCTGATGCATTAGAGAAATGTATACTTGAAACCTATATACTTTTATTAACCAATTTATTAATAAAATTTAAAAAATTTTAAATCCAAGTTTAGTTTTAGATATATATTTATTTATTTTAGAAAGCAGTATTACTGTATTCACATTATATCTCTATAGTATGCCTTGTTCAAAGAAGTCCTCAAGAAAGGGTTTTAGGAAGTATCTTTAAAGTCTCTGTTTACCTGAGGCCTTGGGCTAGCCAGATAGTAATAATGTGATTTAGGATGGGGGCTTTGAGTCACCCTCAGAGGGTGAGATTAGTCCCCTGGACAATTGGTCATGACTATGTCACAGAGTCCCAGCAAAATTTTGACTACTAAGGTTCACGTGAGCTTCCCTGGTAGAAAACACTTCATGCATAGTGTCACACATCAATGCCAAGAAAGTAATGTGCCTGACTTGACAGATGGAAAACACCAGAAGCTCCACTTTTGATAATTTCCTGAACACTGCCCTTTGTGCCTCTCCTCTTGGCTGATTTTTTATTTCCTTTTCTGTATTTTTCTGAAGCTGGAAACGGGGAGGCAGTCAGACAGACTCCCGCATGCGCCCCACCGGGATCCACCCAGCACGCCCACCAGGGGGCGATGCTCTGCCCATCCAGGGCGTTGCTCTGTTGGGACCAGAGCCACTCTAGCGCCTGAGGCAGAGGCCAAGGAGCCATCCCCAGTGCCCAGGCCATCTTTTGCTCCAATGGAGCCTCGGCTGCAGGAGGGGAAGAGAGAGACAGAGAGGAAGGAGAGGGGGAGGGGTAGAGAAGCAGATGGGCGCCTCTCCTGTGTGCCCTGGCCGGGAATCAAACCCGGGACTTCCGCACACCAGGCCGACGCTCTACCACTGAGCCAACCGGCCAGGGCCCTCTTGGCTGATTTTAATGTTTCCTTTCCTTATAATAAACCATCCAATGAGTATAATAGCTTTCAGTAAGTTCTATGAGTTCTTATAGCAAATTATTAAAACTAAGGGTGGTCTTGGGAACCCCTAAAGTTGCAAGTGGTATCAGAAGTAAAGGCAAATTTGTAGGGATTAAATCCTCTAATTTTGTACTTGGGCTAAACTTTTTTGCAATATATATTCTCCCTTAATCAATTTGTTCACGAGGAAAACAAAATGATTTGAAAAGAACTCAATACCTGAGGTTAGCTAAAATTGTCACTGAAAAATAACTAGTACTTACTTAATAATGGTCATCTGCTCCCATAAATTCCTCGAGCAATAAAACAGTTTCAACATTAACCACTAAGAAAAATACTTTTGAATTTTAATTGGGACATGATAGATACTCACTATATCAGTGAGTCAGAAAGTCATTTCCCTTTCCTGAATTACAGCTTATTCTAGGTAACTAGGAAATGTCACTGTACCTCAGTGAAGTATGTTCAAGTCCAAATAATGAATACCTATAAAACAATTTTTACTCAATTTTTAATTCAAAAAATTAATTTTATAGCAACTATAGTTTATAAATAATTATATTTCTACAGTTACTGACATCATACATGACATAGAAGGGTTTGTCAAACTTCTAACAGCTGAACACTACTAAAAAGATTTTATCCCCATATAAAAACCACACCAAAATAACACACTATCTAAACTAACAAAAATGCAATTGAAGTGGAATGAAGAAGCAGCATTTAAAATAAAGAGTATCAGAGTAAAAAAATTCACAAATACATTCTCTGAGATATGCCTTATAATGCACAAAGTATAAAATACAAATCTGCAGCCAAATAACAAAGGAAAATTCTTAATATATATTAATATCAATTAGCATTTCAGAGGTGATATTAAAGAGTATATTTTCACTCTTCTAAGTGAAAAGTTAAACCTTTTAAAACTTCAGCTGTACAGTTTAGTTAAAAGCTCCATTTTGGGAATCAGAAAGATTACTTGCAGGACCCTGTCCAACTTATTTAATCCCTGTGTGCCTCAGTTTCCTCGCTTGCAAAATTAAAATAACAACAGTACCCATTATACAAAGTTGTATGCATTAAATGGGATAATGCAGGCAAACAGTATAAGGGTTAGCATATAGTAAAACTCAACAATAGCTAGCTGTTTTTACTAGTATAGAATTATCTAAGGATAATATATTAATTCAATCTTTTTAACCTGATGTTTTCTACATTTCAATAACTAATACACCAGACTTAGACTTTACTAAAATAAACTAATTATTAAAGTCTAACATTAATTTTCATAGATATATGTACAGGCTTGGCATAAACACACAAAAAAGACAAAAGGATGTTTCAATTCGTCATTAGTCATTTCTTTTGGTAGACTTTTTGTCAACATAAAATTAACTAATATTATGTAAAACAATTATTAAACACATACAAACATCAATGAATTTTTCTAAAATTTAACTACTTGAAAGAACAAATAAAGTCCAGACGGTAGGTTGCCTTTAACTGTATTAAGGAGACACATAGTCTTTGAAATGACTGACATCATGACACTTACACATTGGGAAGAATAATCTGGCAGTCTCTGAGCAAATGATAAGGGGGAACATTTAGTAAGTAATGAGGAGATGAAGGAGAATGAACGGGTTGCCAAAATAGCCACCAGCTATTTAAAACAGTCTTTTAACAAAAAATCTGACCAAAATGAATGACATAGAATTGCTCTGCAGTGATTATAAAAAAGGCAAAAACACAATGCAATCAGCATTAAAGTCATTGCAAAATAATTACTGTATCTCATTAAATAGAAAACACCACAGATTATTAAACACACCATTATTTTATATACCACCAAAGAGAAAACTATTAATAACTAAACATGATGCTAAGACATTATTGATTAGAAAATACACTCCAATTTTGGAGATATTAAAATTTAAAACATACTGCTCACAAAAATTAGAGTATCAGGGAAAGTACAGATACTCCAGTACTTTCAGCTTTTTGTATAGTGCATTTTCACCAATGAAATGAAGGTTGGTTTTGCCTCTCATTTGCATAATCAAACAACTTTCTTTGACTTGTAGCTTGCTTTTCTGATGTTCTTGTTTAATAAAAAAAAAAATCAAATGCTCTTTTTTTATTACTTCATATTCATTTTAAATAACCCCTAACATTTATGAGCGGTATATATGTATTTTAAAATCATGTAAATCTAGTAGCTGCCTAAATAATAAATAGTTGAATACTATGAAATCTCCAGTAATATCTCCCTCCCTCCCTCATAGCCTGCTTGGCATCTGTTCAAATCCTCTTGTAACCTGAACATCTCCAGCAAGCCTCTAACCTCTGATTCTGACTCCTGATTACCCATCTGCACTTGAGGAGATAATATAAGCCCCTGCCCATGTGACAAAGTCGACAGCTCTAGGAAGCTTTCCTAAGGGCCCAATAAGTAATTGTATGTGACCTTTATTAAGTCTCCTTAATTAGGACTGCAGAAGATCAGACCCTACCTTTTATAATTACCCCTCATCCTAGACTCTGTTCAAGTCATTGTAGGTTATAGTATTTCAAAGTCTCTACCAACAGCACTAAAGAATGGAAAAGTTAGGAATTCTTCTGAAGTATTCAAGGTAGAAATAGGATATTATATAAGTTTGGCAATTAGCCTCCTTTTAATTTATTCATTTTCTAAGGCAAGTTAATTTTAACCTCACTGGTTTTTGCTGCTAATGAATCATGTCTGACATCATTCTATCTCCCTTTCATCAATGTAGTTCACTGGCTTGGCACATTTTCTATTAGTGCTTCCTTTTGCACTAATTTTGATTGCTGACTTCACAGAATGAGACAGTCCGTTTTATCAATTCTCTTATAAACAAGTCAGCTATCTGCATGCTTCCCATTTATGTGAGGGCTACGGTTAGCCCATATATTAAACTGACAATCCTAGCGCCTCTATTACTTCCCTCTGGTAGATACTCAAAGAAGGAAATAGAAAACATTTCTCTGTATTTTTATACACAAAAGAATACCCAAGCATCTTTGCTTTATCAATGAAACACTGGCCAAGTTTAAACCAAAATGATGACTTTCAAGTTCCTGGTACCTGCCAATCCTTTCCTTTTCTTGTTACTTCCTTTCCTGCTTTCCTTTTAGATTCAGGCCTGAAGTCAAACTAGATGCTGTTTTCTCTAACCATTCTTACTTCTTATGCCAGAAAAATCATTGAAATTTGATGCTATACTCCATTTGGACTGAGTAGTCAAATTGTGATCCTCCCCCGATCTGTGTTTAGAAAGTAAGAATGATTCTCTATGTTCACTGCTGAGAATGAAAATTAATAAGAAAGGACAAAATCAGGGCAAGGTCCCACCACTCTCCTTAGGAAGTACTTAAGTAAGCAAATGATAGGGAAGTAAAACTAGTAACCTGAGCCTACAGCTTCAATGATTCCTGGAGTAAGGGTTAGCCTACAAATGGGCTGAGAACATGTTTCTCACTCAAGAGAAAAAGAACCAGTCAAAGTAAATTAAATTTTTACTGGGAAGCAAAGGGAAATTCAGAGATGAGAAACCTAATACCAGACTGAAAAGATCTAGGGAAGAACGATATGAAACTAAATAGGTGAAGAAACCTAACGTTGCCAAAGGAAAGAGCTAGTGTGAAGAAATAGCTAATGATATACCAAATGGGAGAAGAGGAGATGGCATGCTAGTTCCTGCATCCTGGGCAGAGGAAGATGGGATTCAAATGTCTAAAAACTAAGGAAAAATTTCAAGAAATTGATGGCCAAGAATGGTTAAGTACCTTCATCTTCCAAGGATACCAGGACTAGGGCTGATTGAAGAAGGCTGATCACTACTAATGTAGAGCACAAGATAACCTCACTCAGCTACATATAATCACAGGTCTACAGTAGGAGGCTTTCCCTGTGTGTCAGTTTAGAAAAGAAGCTCTGAGAGTCAGGGCCCTCCCAGCCTTAAAAATTGCTCTAAAACAAAACTACCCAAAACAAGAAGTGAGAATATCAATGGTTGACAATGAAGAACCATAACTTTCCTTTTTTTTATACTTCTGTTGCTTTATGTCTATTGTTTTCTTAATAAATTACTCTTTAAACCTTCCACTTACTAAGTAGTTTTATCAAGTGAAAAAGTGTCTACACCTGTGTTAACAGAGACCCGAATACAAGAGTAAATGGATGAAGTAATGTCACTGATATTCTAACACTTGAGAAATTTGGTATAAATGACTTGTGGGAGGGGTTTGGAGACCACTGGTGACAGACAAAAAAACAAACAAATAAAAAAAATCTGTAAGAGCTTCCCTTCTTAGATATCTACAATAATAACATGTAAAACAAGAACACTGCAGTATTCAAAACTATATATGTTTTGAAACTATATATATATGCATATATAAGTACTTAATCATCACAATGAGTTAGTTGGAGGTACTAGTGTAAGTCATTTCTTATAATCAGCAGAAAAAGAAGGGGATTTTTAGTAGGAAGAAATAACCAATAATTAATACTCACTGGCTGTTTTCTAATTGTGAGAACTTGTTCTTTTCCCACGTAGTGACACAGTATTGTTGACATGAAACCTAAATAAATCTGTAAAATCTGATATCTGTAACAATACCTGTAACAATCCTGTTACATCCTGTAACAATATTGAACAACTTCAATAGTCAACACTTTTTTTTTTCTTTTTCTTAAGTGAGAAGCGAGGAAGCAGAGAGACAGACTCCCATATGTGCCCAGACAGGGATCTATCTGGCAAGCCCCTATGGTGCAATGCTCTGCCCATCTGGGGCCGTTGCTCTGTTGCTTGGCAACTGAGCTACTTTCGCGCCTGAGGCAAGGCATGGAGCCATCCTCAGTGCCTGGGGTCAACTTGTTCCAACTGAGCCATAGCTGTGGGATGATAAGAATGAGCTAAAGAAAGAGAAAGAGGAAAGGTGAAGAAGCAGATGGTTGCTTCTCCTGTGTGCCCTGACCAGGAATTGAACTCCAGACATCCACACACTGGGCCAATGCTCTACTACTGGGCCAACTGGCTAGGGATTAGTCAACACTTTATAGTACTCAGCCTTGTTCTCTAAGTTTCAACTTTGATTGCCTTAAGTAAAACACTGGAAAACAGTATCTGAAAAAATCATAAAAATTACTAACATATCTAAAATCTTGTAAGTCAACAGAAAATACGTAACTAAATGCTTTATGTTACAATTTTGAACTATGTCATACACGTCCTTGTGTCCTCAGCAGCTAACCAATGACCTAAACATAGTAAGTAGCAACTAAATGTCTGCTGGTGACAATGACAAAAAGTCTAATAACATTTTAATAGCACCGTAATAATTATTTGATACCATTTCAATAAATATTGGTTAAATGAATGAACATATATGCATGATGAGCAAAAAAAATTTTAAAAAGCAACCTCTGCTAGATTAATCAAACTGAGATATATACTAGATAATATTGTCTCAGACAAATATTTCAAAGAACTGGGCTTTAGTTATATCTCTATTTCCATGTTCGCTAAAATATAGCTTTAAAAGGGAAAAAAAATTTCAGGACCAAGCTTAACACACTTATTCTTTAGCCTCAGATTAAGGTCCCAAAACAATAGAAGAGCAATAACTTACTTATATTACATAGAAATTTTGCTTCATGTTTAAAGAGTTTTTAAGAAAATCATGTTTTGGTGTAGAAGATAGCCACAGAGTAGGCAGACACATCAACTCCCACTTCCCAGAACCAAGGTGGATTACAACTTAAATATGAGAACACTCATCATGAATGACAAATTTTGGACTGAACTAGGAGGATTCTACAGCCAAGGACCACCAAAGAACCCACACCGAGGCTGGTAGGAGAGGTGGAGACACAGAGAAAGCACCCTGCTCCCGGTACCGGGGAGTGGCGCCTGGGAGAAATTTTCATGAAGGGGAAGGCTGTCCAGAGAGTTGCAGGTCCTTATCCCCAAAACCAGAATACCAGCCTAGAGCACTAGGCTGACGGACTATATTTGGCTGAGAAAAAAGGCCTGGACACAGTCTGAGGGAAGGAGGCAGGACTCTCAGACCCAGGCTCTGTATTAAAGGAACTGCATGGAAAGCCTCACTCACAGCCACTTTCCTAGGGCTCCAGGCGGACACCCTCACCCCTGGGCTGAGTCACTTCCCAGATTTAAAGTGAACCAGCATTACCAGCAAAGTAAAGAAAGTGCCACGTCCACTGGAGGCTCCCCAACCCTAGCTAGAACAAAGGCGCTTAATGCCAGGTACCATGTTAGGGACACAAATAGAGAGTGCAGAGGTCTACCCACCGCACTGCTGAGTGCTCCCCAGGGCAGACAAGCCAGAGGTGGCAGGGCACGGCTGCAGAGGTTCAAGCGAGCACGCACAAGCCGGCCCACAGAGCCTGGGACTGCCATTGCCACTGGGAAAGCCTGGGCTCACACACACTCCTGTTCCCTGAGTGGCCCGCCCTAGGCAAACACAGAGGCCCGAGAATCAACAGAGGAGCAACACGCGAGCATGTGCGAGCCCGCCAGCAAAGGCGAAAGTCGCCTGGCAGCTGCGGGGAGCCGGGCAAGTGTGCACACCGGCCCAGGGCTGGGTGTGCCCTTAACAGTGATCCGAGAGGAGGCGAAGCCCCAGTGGCAATTGAGTGGGGAAGCATGGCATATGCATGAGTCTGCCAGAAACGGTGGAAGTCATGCCAGCTACTGCAGGAACCCAGATGGTGCACAAAGCTGCTCAAGGTGCAGACACATCCTCAGCAGTAACGTCAGCATGGGCAGCGGAGATCCGAGATGGCGCACGCAAACCCCAAGGTGGCCGCTGAGATCTGAGCCAGCCGGGGCAGTCCCAAAGCAGTCCAAGTGACGCACAAGCAGCGGTAGCAGAGGTGGGCCGGAGCCAGCAGCACCTGAGCCCAAAAGGCCTGGGCAGCAACAGCAGTGGTGGCCTGGTAGGGAGACCACAAAACGAGAGCTAAAATGTCTACAAAGAAAAACACCTGAAGCAAAGAATTAGGCCACATCTAATACTGTACCTAATCACTAAATTACAGTACTGACCCCAACAAGTAGCCAGCAATAAAAGACAACAGAAAGCAGGTTTTAGGGGAACTGAACTTTTAAAGTAACTTTTCCTAGGCCAAGAGTAGATAAAAGCAAGCCTAGGAGTGCAGCTGATATTTACAATGGCACCTGAACACTCAGCAGAGCAGCCACAAGATCTGGATCACCTGTAGCTCCCAAAAAGTGGATAAGAACCAGTCACAGAGACTGACCTCTGCTGACCTGCCCCAGGCCTCAATCAGGGAAGTCCAGGGCAACACAGACAAAATGAGAAGACAGAGAAGTACAATCCAAACGACTCAACAAAAGAAACCCTCAGAAAAAGAGCTGAGTGATACAAACATGAGCAAACTAACAGAGGCAGAGTTTAGAATAATGATTATTAGAATGCTGAAAGATCTTAGAACAACAATGGATGGTCACAGTGAGACCATAAATAAATAAATAAATACATAACAGGTATTAAAAAGGACATTGAAATAATAAAGAAGAACCAGTCAGAAATGACAAATACAATATCTAAAATGAAGACTACACTAGAAGCAATTAAAAGCAGGCTGGATGAAGCAGAGGATCAAATCAGCAATTTAGAAGACAACAAAAATGAAAACACAGAAGCAGAGCAGCAAAAAGAGAATGAAAAAATCTGAGGAAACTCTAAGAAAGCTCTGTGGCAATCTAAAGAGAAACAACATCTGCATCATAGGAGTTCCTGAAGAAGGAGAGAAAGAACAAGAGTTAGAAACCTTGTTCAATCAAATCATAGCTGAAAACTTCCCTAAATTGAAACAGGAAAAAGTCACACAAGTTCAAGAAGCACAGAGAACTCCATTAAAGAGAAACACAAAAAAATCCACACCAAGACACATCATAATTATAATACCAAAGCTAAGAGATAAAGAGAAAATATTAAAAACTACTAGAGAAAAACAGGTTATCACCTACAAAGGAGCCCCTATAAGGATGACATCTGACTCCTCAACAGAAACACTTGAGGCCAGAAAGGAATAGCAAGAAATATTCAAAGTAATGCAGAACAAGAACTACAACCAAGACTACTTTATCCAGCAAGGCTAGAGTTTAAAATCGAAAGAGAAATAAAAAGCTTCCCCCCCAAAATAAACCTCAAAGAATTCATTACAACCAAACCAAGGCTGTAAGAAATGTTAAGGGGCCTGCTGTAAATAGAACAAAGGGGGTAAAGAATACAGCAAAAGAGTAATATAGCTTTAAATAACAAAATGGCAATAAACAACTACATATCAAGAATAACTGTAAATGTAAATGGATTAAATGATCCAATCAAAAGACATAGAGTAGCTACATGGATAAGAAAACAGGATCCATACATATGCTGCCTAGAAGAGACACAAACAAAACAAAGGATACACATAGACTAAAGGTGAAAGGATGAAAAAATAATTTCATACAAATGAAAATGAATAAAAAGCTGGGGTAGCAATACTTATATCAGACAAAATGGACTTTAAAATAAAGGCAATAGTAAGAGATAAAGAAGATCACTACATAATGATAAAGGGAGCAATCCAACAGGAAGATATAACCATCATGAATATCTACACAGCTAATATAGGAGCACCTAAATATATAAAGCAGACTTTGATGGATATAAAGGGCGAGATCAACAGCAATACTATAATAGTAGGGGATTTCAATACCCCACTAACATCACTAGATAGATCCTCAAAAAAAAAAATTAACAAAGAAACAGCAGACTTAAAGGACACACTAGATTAACTCAATTTAATAGATATCTTTAGAACCTTTCACCCTAAAGCAGCAGAATATACATTCTTTTGAAGTGCTCATGGTACATTCTCTAGGATAAACCACATGTCAGGACACAAAAGCGGTCTCTACAAATTTAAGAAGACTGAAATCATATCAAGCATTTTCTCTGATCACAATGGCATGACACTAGAAATCAACCACAACAGAAAAACTGAAAAATACTCAAACACATGGAAACAAAATAGCATGCTATTAAATAACAAATGGGTTAACAATGAAATCAAAGAAGAAATAAAAAATTCCTAGAAACAAATAATGAATATACAGCAACTCAAAATTTATGGGACACATCAAAAGCAGTCCTAAGAGAGAAGTTCATAGCACTACAGGCATTCCTTAAGAAGCTTGGAAAAGCTCAAATAAACAATTTAACCCTGCATCTAAAAGAACTAGAAAAAGAACAGCAAGTAAAGTCCAGAGGTAGTAGAAGAAAGGAAATAATAAAGATCAGAGCAGAAATAAATGACATAGAGGCTAAAGAAACAATACAGAGGATCAATGAAACCAAGAGCTGATCTTTGAATGGGTAAACAAAATCAATGCACCTTTAACAAGACTCACCAAGAAAAGAAGAGAGAAATCAAATAAATAAAATTAGAAATAAGAGTGAAAAAATAACAACTGACACAACAGAAATACAAAATATTGTAAGAAAATACTATGAAGAACTGTATGCCAAAAAATTAAACAACCTAAGTCCGTGATGGCAAACCTTTTTATAAAAACTGCCCAGTTTTCCAGTGCTGGTCAACCTGGTCCCTCCCGCCCACTAGTGGGTGTTCCAGCTTTCATGGTGGGTAGTAGCAGAGCAACCAAACGGCGCCATGATTGGCCCACCATGAAAGCTAAAATGCCCACAAGTGGGCAGGAGGGACCACGTTGACCAGCACTACAAAAGTGGTCGGTTTTTATAAAAAGGTTCGCCATCATGGAGCTAGGTGAAATGGACAAATTCCTTGAAACATATAATCTTCCAAAAATCAATCTGGAAGAATCAGAAAACCTAAACGAACCAATCACAACAAATAAGATTAAAACAGTTTTCAAAAAGCTCCCAAAAAACAAAAGCCCTGGGCCCTATGGCTTCACTGGTAAATTCTACCAAATATTCAAAGAAGAATTAAGTCCTATCCATCTCAAGCTATTTCAAAAAATTCAAAAGGAAGGAAGACTTCCAAGCTCCTTTTATGAGGTGAGCATAATTCTGATTCCAAAACCAGGCAAAGACAACACAAAGAAAGAAAATTATAGGCCAATATCCCTGATGAATTTAGATGCAAAAATCCTCAACAAAATATTAGCAAACCGAATCCAGCAATACATGAAAAAAATCATATATCATGATCAAGTGGGGTTTATTCCGGGAAGGCAAGGATGACACAACATTTGTAAATCAATCAATGTGATTCACCACATAAACAAAAGGAAGGAGAAAAACAACATGATACTTTCAATAGATATAGAAAAAGCATTTAATAAAATCCAGCACCCATTTATGATCAAAACTCTCAGCAAAATGGGAATATAGGGAACATACCTCAACATGATAAAGGCCATCTATGACAAACCCACAGCCAACATCATAATTAATGAACAAATATTAAAAGCAATTCCCCTAAAATCAGGAAGAAGGCAGGGATACCACCTTTCACCACTCTTATTCAACATAGTTCTGGAAGCAGCAATCAGCTACAGCAATCAGACAAGAAGAAGAAATATAAGGCATCCAAATTGAAAAAGAAGAAATAAAACTATCATTATTTGTAGATGATATGATACTGTATATAGAAAACCTTAAAGTCTCAGTCAAAAAACTATTGCACCTGATAAATGAATTCAGCAAGGTGGCAGGATATAAAATTAATACACAGAAATCAGAGGCATTTTTATACAGGAACAATGAAATGTCAGAAAGAGATATTAAGGAAACAATCCCCTTCACTAGTGCAACAAAAAACATAAAGTATCTAGGAGTAAATTTAACCAAGGAGGTTAAAGATTTGTACTCAGAAAATTATAAAACATTGATAAAAGAAATCAAGGAAGACACAAATAAGTGGAAGCATATAGCGTGTTCATGGTTAGGAAGAATAAACATCATTAAAATGTCTATATTACCCAAAGCAATTTATAAATTCAATGCAATACCAATTAAAATTACAATGACATACTTCAAAGATATAGATTTATATCTATATCTATATTATATCTATATCTACACAAATTCCAAAAATTTATATGGAACCAAAAAAGAACAAGAATAGCCTCAGGGATCTTGAAAAAGAAGAATAAAGCAGGAGGTATCACACTTCCTGATATCAAGTTATACTACAAGACCATTGTACTCAAAACAGCTTGGTACTGGCCTAAGAACAGGCATATAGATCAATGGAACAGAACAGAGAACCCAGAAATAAACCCAAACCTTTATGAACAACTGATATTTGACAAAGGAAGAGCATACAATGGAGTAAAGACAGTCTCTTTTACAAATGGTGTTGGGAAAACTGGACAGCTACCTGCAAAAACATAAAACTAGACCACCAACTTACACTATGCACAAAAATAAACTCAAAATGGATAAAGGACTTAAATGTCGTGAACCATAAGCATCTTAGAAGAAAACATAGGCAGTAAGCTCACCGACATCTATCGCAGCAATATATTTGCTGATTTATCTCCACAGGCAAGTGAAGTAAAAGACAGGATAAACAAATGGGACTATATCAAACTAAAAAGCTTTTGCACAGCTAAAAATAACATGAACAGAATAAAAAGACAAACCACACAATGGGAGAACATATTTGACAACATGTTTGATAAGGGGTTAATAAGCAAAATTTATAAGGAACTTGTAAAACTGAACACCAGGAAGACAAACAATCCAATCCAAAAATGGGCACAAGAAATGAATAGACACTTCTTCAAAGAGGACATACAGATGACCAATAGAGAGATGAAAAAATGTGCAATATCACTAATCATTAGAGAAATGCAAATTAAAACCACAATGAGATACCACCTCACACAGGCAGAATAGAGCTCATTAACAAAACACACGATAGGTGCTGGCGAAGATGTGGAGAAAGAGGAACCCTCCTGTACTGCTGGTGGAATGCAGACTGGTGCAGCACTGTGGAAAACAGTATGGAGATTCCTCAAAAAATTAGAAATGAAACTGCCCTTTGACCCAGCCATCCCACTTATAGGAATATATCCCAAGGACACCATATCACCGCCTGAAAAAAAGAAATGCACCCCCATGTTTATGGCAGCATTGTTCACAATAGCAAAGAGCTGGAAACAGCCCAAGTGTCTGACAGTGGATGAGTGCATTAAAAATCTGTGGTACATATATACATGGAATACTATTGGGCCATGAAAAAGGAGGAAATATTACATTTTACAACAATATGGATGGACCTGGAAACTATTATGTTGAGTGAAACAAGCCAGGCAGAGAAAAAAAAATATCATATGACCTCACTCATTTGAGGAATCCAAGGAACAATGTGAACTGAGGAATGGAATTAGACCTGAAAGGAAGGGGGGAGAAAGCTGTTGGGAGGGGGGTAAGGAAGATGTTGAGGGGAATACGGGGAAGGGGGGATGCTTTTGGGGAGATAGTAAAATCTATGTAAACACAATAAATTAATTAATTTTAAAAAAAGAAAGAGGCCCTGGCCAGTTGGCTCAGTGGTAGAGCATTGGCCTGGCGTGCAGAAGTCCCGGGTTCGATTCCAGGCCAGGGCACACAGGAGAAGCGCCCATCTGCTTCTCCACCCCTCCCCCTCTCCTTCCTCTCTGTCTCTCTCTTCCCCTCCCGTAGCCAAGGCTCCATTGGAGCAAAGATGGCCCGGGCGCTGGGGATGGCTCCTTGGCCTCTGCCCCAGGCGCTAGAGTGGCTCTGGTCGCGACAGAGCGACGCCCCGGAGGGGCAGAGCGTCGCCCCCTGGTGGGCGTGCCGGGTGGATCCTGGTCGGGCGCATGTGAGAGTCTGTCTGACTGTCTCTCCCCGTTTCCAGCTATAGAAAAACACACACACAAAAAAGAAAGAAAATCATGTTTTAGGTTCCTGAAAGACAGCTGTCCTGTGCAATTGAATTAACTACAGTCATCCCTCACCATATTGCAGTTCACTTTTTGTGGTCTCACTGTATCGCAGATTTTTATATTGTATATATATCTAATTTTGTATTGCAGATTTTTCACTATATCGTGGGATTTTTACAGTAATAGGTATTTTGATATATTTATTATTTTAATTATTTTTTTGGTAAATGTGGGAAAGGTTAGTAACAGTGTAGGAACGGTTTATAAGAGTGTTGGGAGGGTTTATAAAGCCTTAAAATATATATAAATAATAAAATAAATATAAGGTCACTACGTTGATTTTCACCTATCGCGGGGATTTCTGGAACCTAACCCCCATGATAGATGAGGGACCACTGTAGTGTTCTTCATTTCTTAATGTCTACTAAGGCCTCCTAAAGTGTTTTTAAATATGAGCCCTGCTAAGTAGCTGATGATGCAAAAACCATAGAGAAGAATAAATAAGGTCGGATGTCCAAAACTGACAACAAAGACATTGAATAACTTCAATATAGTTAATGAACAGCCTGACCTGTGGTGGCGCAGTGGATAAAGCATCAACCTGGAAATGCTGAGGTCGCCGGTTCAAAACCCTGGGCTTGCCTGGTCAAGGCACATATGGGAGTTGATGCTTCCAGCTCCTCCCCCCTTCTCTCTCTCTGTTTCTCTCTCTCCCTCTCTCTCTCCTCTCCAAAAATGAATAAATAAAATTTAAAAAAAAAGAAAAAATATATAGTTAATGAACAGTCTGTGAACTTTTTCCATGCAAGGCAATAAATTTCTTTGGTATATTTAGATCTGGCTAACTTAATTATCTTAAGAACATCATTTAATATTTTATCTTTTCTAAGTGTCTGGGAACTTCTGAAGCTTAATAGATCATACTATAAATCAGGATGAAGAAGGTAATTTATATTAGTTATATAATGTCAAAGGAAAAAAAGGATAATTTGCTTAGAAACTGTTTAAATGATAAATGACTAAAAGAAGGTCTTGCCTTCGTATAACTTTTTTTTTTTTTTTTTAATTTCTGAAGCTGGAAACGGGGAGAGACAGACAGACTCCCGCATGCACCCCACCGGGATCCACCCGGCACACCCACCAGGGGCGACGCTCTGCCCCTCCGGGGCGTCGCTCTGCCGCGACCAGAGCCACTCTAGCGCCTGGGGCAGAGGCCAAGGAGCCATCCCCAGTGCCCGGGCCATCTTTGCTCCAATGGAGCCTTGGCTGCGGGAGGGGAAGAGAGCGACAGAGAGGAAGGAGGGTAGGGTGGAGAAGCAAATGGGCGCTTCTCCTATGTGCCCTGGCCGGGAATCGAACCCGGGTCCCCCGCACGCCAGGCCAACGCTCTACCGCTGAGCCAACCGGCCAGGGCGCCTTCATATATCTTAAGAGTCAGAAGATCTCCAGATCTAGCACCATGTCAAATAAGGATTTAGATATGATTCAGTTGAGCACAAATGCCTTACAAACACTAATACTTAAAAATAGGATGCAAGCTAGAAATAGAATAGGAGGAAGTCATACTTACCTCCTCCCAAGACCAAACTGGAATTACAGAGAACAATTAAACTGAATAACCAACTGAAGACTAACGGAAGAGAAGTCTTATAACCAAGGACATACAGAAGAAAGCACACTGAGACTGGTAGGAAGGACAGAGATGTGAAAAGGGATGGACCTGCTCTGACAGATGGCTGAGAATCTGGAGTGATATCTTAGCTACAAAAGTTCCCCCTAAAGAATGAGTTCCCCATAAAGAGTTCCCCCTAAAGAATGAGTTCCCCCTAAAGAATGAGTTCCCCATGCCAAGTTCCCCCACCCAAAAAACAAGAGTCAGGAAAAGGCACCTACATAACATCTGACTGTGAAAAATCAGAAAGAGAAGGAAGTCTGTTAGAGACATAAGTACCCTCTTAAAGGGTCAGCATACATAATCTTATTTGCACCAACTCACTCTGGCCTTTGGCAGAGGGAGAACAGAGCAGACATGAATCCTATGAGAAAAGACTATGGTTTATAGCTCCAGACAGAGAGAGCTAAAGGAAAAGCCACGAAGGTCCCTGTGCTGAGTCTCCTTCCCACACTGCAGATGACATCTTTCTAGGGTGGAGAACTCCCCTCCATAGACCATCAGCCTAGAAAAATGCAATAGCCCTACCCTTCAGACTCCCTGTCACCCCACCATATGGACATGCCCTGTGGAGAAGTCAGCTGCCTGGACCAGTATGTAGAGGTCCAGGCAGATTCAGGGCATGACAGTGACTGAGATTTTGGGTGATAGAGCAAGGGCTATTCCACCCATCTTCCTGTGAGGCTGACTTGTGCCTCCCCCACATGGGAAATCCACTAGCCTCATCCTCAAGGCTCTCCATAACCCAATGACCCAACTCCTGGTGGCCCAGCCCTGCTGACATCAGACTTTCCAGGAGTATGAGCAGAATCCAAGACAGACTTGTGTGGCTCCAAAGTAGAAGCCATTCATGCCACCTTCCCATAAGCTGGCCCTGCTCCTCCACTTCATGTGAGATCCACTAGCCCCATACTCCTGACTCTCAGCAGTCATGTCCAGTTGAACTCAGGTCCCCACAGAATATGGGACAAACTGGGTTATGTGGCTATAGGATGAGGGCCATTTTTCCCTGACATGCCCAACCAAAGCCCACACTTCACCCAATGAAATTTTAGTCTGTTTGGGCCTGATAAATCCTGCTGGCCTCACCCTGAAAACTCCTTGAGATCCCACCCTACCAGGAAGATCTGCAGAACCCTGGTGGGCAGCAGACAGACTTGGGATATATTGAGATTTTTGCTGAGTGGCCTCAGACCCAGCACTGGCACCAAACTAGAACATTTATTAATATGGTGAACATCACTCACTCATACCTGGTGACTCACAAGAATTTACCTCATGTAACTCCAGTACTACCAGAGGCTCATGCAGTGACTGAGCTCAACAGGCAGCTAGCAGGTGGAGGCAGATAGATCAGGATCTTAGAGTGCCTTGGGCCTTGCTAACCTGCACCCGGGCTCAGTGCTGATATAGGCTGACCTTGGTGAGAAGCTTTATCCTTAGATGCACGTCAAGGCCCAGCAGAGACAGCCCACAAACAGTGGATTGCTTTGTAACTCCAAACAGGTTGCCCAGGCAACCTGTCTCAGGCAGCATCTTACATTGACCTGCGCTAGAGTCTTTCCCAAGAGGCCCCAGAACAAACACACACAATTGCCAGCTTCAGAAAATATCAGAGCATTATCAAATTAGCTTCACAAGCAGCACAGCCAAGGAAAAATCTTAACAGGCAGCAGTCCCTACTGAGGGAAATTTCATTTCTTGTGGTCAGCATCTGCACAGCAACTCATACTATGGTCAGGGTCAATTCTCACAATCAGCCAGTCTGAGGGTTGACCCCACCCAGGAATGGTTCAATAGCAAACAAGACTCATTTACAACAGGAGGGACCTTATAACCCACACAAATGATAGTCCTAGAGCACCCAGCTAAGATGACCAAGGAGATTGCACCACTAGGTCCCACAGGACACTTACTACATAAGGACACCCAACCAAGACTGGGAGACATTAGATCTACCTAATACACAGAAACAAACACCAAGAAGCAGTTAAAATGGGGAGACAAAGAAACATGTCCTCAAAATGGGAAAAACGGGAGAAAGCTCCAGAAAAAGAGCTAAATGCAATAGAAACAAGCAATATACCAACTACGGAGTTTAACAAAATGTTTAGAAGGATGCTCAAGGAACTTACTGAGAAATGCAACAAAAAGATAGCAAACATAAAAAAGAACATAAAAATCATAAAAACAAACCAGTCAGAAATGAAGAATACAATACCTGAAACGAAGAATAGAAGTATAGAAGCACATAAGGTTGGATGAAGCAGAGAATCAAATGAGCAATTTAAAAGACAAAGTAGCAGAAGAAGAAAAACATCAGAGCAGAAAAAAGGAAAACCTTCAGAACAGCATTAAGCATAACAATAACCACATCATAGGTGTACCAGAAAGAGAAAACAAAGAGGAAACGATCAAGAATGTATTGGAAGAATTAATGACTAAAAACTTCTCTACACAGGTGAAAAAAAAATTCACACAAGTTCAGGAAGCCCAGAAAGTCCCAAACAAAATGAACCCAAAGAGGCCTACACTAAGACACATCATAATTAAAATGACAAAGGTTAAAAAAAAAAAAAAACCTTAAAAGCAACAAGAGAAAGATAGTTACCTACAAGGGAGCTCCCATGAGACTGTCAGCTGATTCCTCAACAGAAACATTTGTTGGCATGAAACTGCATGGACCCACAATCAAGACTATTTTACCCAGCAAAGCTATCACTCAAAATTGAAGATGTAATAAAGAGCTTCACAGACAGAAAAAAACTAAAGGAGTTTCTTTAGTATTATAAGAAATGTTAAAAGGTCTACTTTAAAAAGAAAAAGAAAAAAAATAAACAGAAGAACAAAGTAAAAAATAAAATGGCAATAAATATATACCTATCAATAATCACTTTACATGTAAATAGCTTAAATGCTCCCATTAAGACACAGGGTAGCTGAACAGATAAGAAAACAAGACCAGCCTGACCAGGCAGTGGTGCAGTGGATAGAGCATCAAACTGGGATGCAGAGGACCCAGGTTCAAAACCCTGAGGTCACTGGCTTGAGGTGGGATCATCCAGCTTGAGCACAGGCTTACCAGCTTGAGTGCGGGGTTGCTGGCTTGAGCGTGGAATGATAGACATAACCCCATGGTTGCTGGCTTTAGCCTAAAGGTGCTGGTTTGAAGCCCAAGGTCACTGGCTTGAGCAAGGGGTCACTTGCTCTGTGATAGCTCCCCAGGTCAAGGCACATATGAGAAAGTAGTCAATGAACAACTAAGGTGCTGCAACAATGAATTGATGCTTCTCATCTCTCTCCCTTACTGTCTGTCCCCATCTGTCCCTCTGTCTCTCTCTGTCTCTGTCACAAAAAAAGAAAGAAAACAAGACCAATATATATGCTGTCTACAAGAAACCCACCAGGGGGCGATGCTCTGCCCCTCCGGGGCATCGCTCTGCTGCGACCAGAGCCACTCTAGCGCCTGGGGCAGAGAGGCCAAGGAGCCATCCCCAGCACCCGGGCCATCTTTGCTCCAATGGAGCCTTGGCTGCAGGAGGGGAAGAGAGAGACAGAGAGGAAGGGGGGGGGGTGGAGAAGCAAATGGGCGCTTCTCCTATGTGCCCTGGCCAGGAATCGAACCCGGGTGCCCCGCACACCAGGCCGACGCTCTACTGCTAAGCCAACCATCCAGGGCCTATTTTCAACAATTTAAAGTAAACCATAATGGTAATTGTAATAATAATTTTTGTATAGAATACTGTTTGAAATCAGTGGGTTATGGATTAGGAAAATTTTTTTATATTGACCTTATATTAAAATAGTACTGGTAACAAAATTTCATATATATTTTTCCACAACATATTGGCCAATACTTAATAAACCTCTGTTACTTTGAACATTAAAAACAGGAAAGAATTTGGTTGTTAATTACCCTGTTAAACACTGGGGAAAAATACAGCTATAATAATTTATGGTATAGTCACTTGCCATTTGAGAAATAATATAACTATCTCCTTTGGCTCTTTCCATGGAGTGCTTAGGGGGCTCAAAAAAAAATTTTTTTCATTTTATACAGGATTAAGCAACTATAGCTCACACTCAAAAGCAAAATTCTTTAGCAAACCAAGGGCTGACAACATTCCTTATTCAGAAGTGAAATTCCATTGTCAGGGAAATCACTAATACCAACTATCAAGGGAAAATATCACATTCCTATTGCAGGATCAGCTAAAGTGAAACTGCTTCTTTTGTTGCTAGGAAACAACCAACTCATTATATGCCATTTTCAGAACCCTAGAGAAAAAAAATTATCATCTGCTTCACATTTGGGGATACTGGAGATTGAACTAAAAGCACTGAAACTGATGCCAAAATCTCTGGTCTCCAAGGTTTAAATTGTGACTACAGCAGGTACTGAGACCAGCCTATCCTTTGAAGTTTTCCTTTCTGTAGCTCTTTTTCTAGTGACTAAAATTTTTTCTGGTATCCCACATTTTCAAACTCAAAGATTCCAAGACAAGATGCCCTCATTTGAGTTAAACTAATTATATCTATGTTAAGCACAATTTACTTTTTTAAACTTTAATTGAGTTGAACACAATTTAGAAAAAATAAGTCATCTTAATAACAAAAAATTTAAACTATTAGTTATTCACTGAGTGAAAAGTACTAGATCCTTACACCTTGAATTATTTCAAGTCAAACAGAAAATTGTTTCAAAATCAAGAGAAAAGGAAGACATAGTGATAAATCCATTATGTCAAAATGACATTCTAACATTTATCTGTCTACTTTTCCTAATTGATCATAAAGTTTAACTTCTCTTTTTATGCTTGCTTTCTTGTAATGCATCACAAAATGCATTCATGAACATATATCATATTTATTCATCAATCTCTTCCTTTCCTGTTAGAAGATAAAGTTGGAAGGAGGTGGGGTGAAATTATGCATATAAATTACTAGACACGCCTGACCAGGCAGTGGCGCAGTGGATAGAGCGTCGGACTGGGATGCGGAAGACCCAGGTTCGAGACCCCGAGGTCACCAGCTTGAGCGCGGGCTCATCTGGTTTGAGCAAAAGCTCACCAGCTTGAAACCAAGGTCGCTGGCTCCAGCAAGGGGTTACTTGGTCTGCTGAAGGCCCGCGGTCAAGGCACATATGAGAAAGCAATCAATGAACAACTAAGGTGTTGCAACGCACAATGAAAAACTAATGATTGATGCTTCTCATCTCTCTCCATTCCTGCCTGTCCCTGTCTATCCCTCTCTCTGACTCACTCTCTGTCTCTGTAAAAAAAAAAAAAAAAAAAATTACTAGACACTGGCAAGTTGAAACCATGCAACTCCCTATACTGCTTCTGTATCCAGAAAAATAAGTTATCCTTCAGAAGAAGATGTAGATGTTGTTGGCAAAAAAGAAGTTGACAAACCACTGTCCTTCACCAAATTACCAAGAATGATGCTGGTAGGGCTCCCACATCTTAATCTAATTCTGTGCCCCACTTCCCACTCTAATGCTCACCTCATGTCAATTACTCACACCTGCCACTTTTGCTTGGGGTTGCCAGATTTAGCAAATAAGAGTAGAGAGCCCCCACTTGGCTAAGTTTGAATATCATACACACAACAAATAATTTTTTAGTGTGAGCAATATTGGGAACATATTCATACTATGAAAAATTATTTACTATTTATCTGATACTCACACTTCACTAGGTATATCCTGAATTTTATCAGGCTGCCTTATTACCACCCTACTGTGAGATACCATGACCCTGGACATTTTTCTCACTTTTACAGAAACTGCCTTTCCTCGATAATTAATTTCTAAATTTCATCTATTAAAAAAAGGGAGGCCCTAACTTTTTTCATGTCCCTCTTTCTCTGAACAAAACCAATTTATCTGTAACTTCACACCCTCAGTTACTTAACCACTTCTTCCCCCCCCCCCCATCATAGGTAATTTTCAAGTATTTGATTCCTCCCACTTTACCTAGTCTCCTGATCCTTCCTGAATACATGTCTTCCTGGAAACCAGGCCTTAACTTCACTGTTTCCCTCATTAATGCCCTAGAAATTTCCCCCCTTTGGACGGTTTGCAACTGCACCAATCCTGGATCCATTCACATATTTGCCCATGTTGACTATCAGTGTCAGAGAGTTACTAAAGAATTGGCAAAACTAAAAAATCATGACATTCACCATCCATTGGGCCCTTGCTGCTATACAGAGAGTCTTATCGTTGATCTCTTTATCTCTTTCTTTTTAACTGCTCTGAAAGCAGTTAAAAAGCACTGCCTGGGGACCATGATTAAACCTGACTTCAGAACATTAGCTAACATCAACCGGGATACTCTATTACAAGCGCAAACTCCTTGGCGCTCTCTTAGACCTACTGAAGGAAAGACTTCAAGTGGGAGAGTAGAACAGAGAGGCTATAAAGCTGAATTTTCAACTAGCTCCCTAGATAATTTTTATGAATACAGAAATTTGTAAACCAAATTTTCTGTTAAACTCACTATCTTTTTCCACTGTGAAGATTAAGGAAATCATTACTTTTGTTAACCTCTTTTTAGTGCTAGATATAATGAGATTTCCTCATCAGTTCCTTTCCATTCAACTTGGAACTACATACTCATTTTTCAAAAATAACTTAACTATTAAGCTTTCTTTTTTAAATAAATTTTTATTTTAATGGAGTGACATCAATAAATCAGGGTACATATATTCAAAGAAAACATGTCCAGATTATCTTGTCATTCAATTCTGTTGCATACCCATCACCCAAAGAGAGATCGTCCTCCGTCACCTTCTATCTAGTTTTCTTTGTACCCCTCCTCCTCCCCCTCCCTCTCTCCCTCCTTCCCTCCCCCCACCCCCCATAACGACCACACTCTTGTCCATGTCTCTTAGTCTTGTTTTTATGTCCCACCAATGTATGGAATCCTGCAGTTCTTGTTTTTTTCTGATTTTCTTATTTCACTCCGTATAATGTTATCAAGATCCCACGATTTTGTTGTAAATGATCTGATGTCATCATTTCTTATGGCTGAATAGTATACCATGGTGCCACGTCTTCTTTATCTCATCTTCTATTTTTTTTTTACAGTGATTAAAGCCTTTAAGCAAACTCTTGGCCAATACAGCAAGAATCCAGAAAAGAGTAGTGTCCTTAACATGTTCACCAAGTCCAAGTTGGCCCCAACACCATGCCAAATGCCTGAAAAATGCAACCCAACCCCAGTTCAGTCTGTTAAGAGCTGTCACAAGGAGCAGGAGTCCAGGAAAAGTCCACATCCAGGAAAAGTCTGCATGGCACTGGAATTGTTGTCACAATTCTATACTTTGCAGCTCACATTCAAGTCCCAATGACTGCTGCTTCTAGCTGGTAATGATTCAGGTAGACTGGAAAAGCCATCTACAGCGTGTGTGGATATGGAGCTTCTGTTCTCCTCTGCCTGGAGAGATGAGACCAGGTTGCTTTTCCCTGGAGCTCTGCGACTGTGGCTTGGTAAAGAGAACCTTGGGATACACTAAGCTGGGTGGCAAGTAGATTCATAATAGAAGTTGGCAAAAGGGGGAAAGAAAGCTCTACATTAGGAGTAGGTCCCAGCCTGAAATATGAGTGAGGCATTGAGGTACGAGGAATGAAGGAAACACTATATATTAAACAAAGCAGCAGAAAATAGGACTATCAACACCCACAACAGAGATCTTTGAGGGAAGAATAAAAAACCCCTGACTATTCAGGCAAGACATAGTTAAGTGGCCCTTGTGCAAATGAGATCAGTTTACCTGCTTCTTGGAAGAAATACCCTAGGCTCGTCCACAGTGTCGTAGATGGGGCTGATGGCCCTGGGCACTTTCAGCCTTCAGTGGCAAACCCCAGCATTCTGGGCAAGGTTAGGTCATAGGTGGCTGGAGCAGGGCTGGAAGAGACTGAACCCTCCCTTACAGGAGCGAGGGGGAAGCCTACCTTCCAGTGTCCCTGTTTCCTCACAGCAGAGGCATGTAAGTCTGGCAGGCTTTAGCTCAATGACCTTCCTTTCCACTATTGAAGCAGGACCCAGATGGCATCCTATGAGACCCCTTTGGGGCGTTGGAGCCTTTAAAGGCGTATCCTAAAAGCTGGTAGTTCCCCTGATCTCTATTGGGCTTTTTCTGCCTCTAGGTATCTTAAAAGCCATGCTCAGAAGATCTCGCTGAGGGGTTTGAGGATCCCCATCACCTATATAAATCTTTTCCATATATCTAGAGCTATTTGGAAAAAGACAAAACAGTGTTATTAGCTGGATCAAATAAAGAAGGTAGTAGTTTGCAGGTGAAAAAGATTTGGCATCTCCTGTTCATCAGCTTTCAAAAGAAATTTAAATTTTTTTTAAGTAAAAAGCATGATATGGTAGACCTGTAGGAGTTCTAGGATATGACTACCCCCTTTTAAATTGTTTTTTTCTAATTGACCTTAAAATATTTGCTGGGTACACTTTAATAATACCTTAACTTTAAAGATTGTAAGAATGACAAAATACAGTAAATGCTTTTGCTCCATATGCAGGAGCATTTTCAGTTTAACCAGTTTAGGAAATCCAATAATAGAACAATGCATACAGACAATGAGCTATAACATGCTTAGCAGCCTCTCCTGTTCTGACAGAGGTTACTATAAATCCAGAATATGTATCCACTGTAACGTGGACATAGGACTGTTTGCCAAATGAAGGTATATGAGTAACACCCATTTGCCAAAGTTGTCCTGGTAGGGGTCCTTGAGGGTTAACTCCAAATGAAGGGGCAGATCGTAGTATAGGACCCATGGACAGGATTTCCCAATCTGCCGTGCTGCTTCCCGAGAAAGTTGAAACTGTTTACACAGGGCTGCAGCATTCTGGTGATGAATAGTATGAGACTGAATTGCTCGATCTGTCATGGTTGCTCCATTACCTATTAACCTTTTAATCTCATTCTTTTTTGCATCTTTCAATAATGCTCTAGTTTTCTAAAATCTTTAGTCCCTCTTTACTATATACCCTGTACCTTGGAAGAGTATTATCCCTTTAAGAAAACAAAGGAAAAGGGATTCATTTGATACTGTTTTTCATTAAGCTTCATCCTGTTTTCTTTTCTTTTTCCCCACCTCCTTGCATGGCCTAGTTAGTCTAATAAGCCAAATATACCTCTACTTCCATGGTCTTGCTATAAATCCATTCTTAAACCTCTTTAATTTGACTTTTTTCATTCACTGTTCTGCTAAAGAATGACAAATGGCTACCTAATATCTATCATCTCCTTACCCTTTTCCAATCCTAATTCTCATGGGTCTATCATTCTTAAAACTGCAAACCAGTTTTAAGAACAATGCATACAGACAATGAGCTATAACATGCTTAGCAGCCTCTCCTGTTCTGACAGAGGTTACTATATCTTCTACACACTGACATCAGCTGAAGAGCTCCAAAAGTGCAACCCAGGAGTTCATCAAATTTTGTTGTTCAAGAGTTGTAGTCTATCTGCCTTCTCCTTCCCAGAGATCGGTGGATGGGACGGAAAGTTCCAACCCTCTAGACACTTGGTCTTTCTGGTGACCAGCCCCATCCTGAGGCTTTCGAGGGGCCCCACCCTAAGTGACCTCACTAACATGAACTCAGGTGTGCTCAAAAAGGGGACTCTAGCCTGACCAGTGGTGACATAGTGGATAGAGCATCAACCTGGAATACTGAAGTCCCAAGTTCAAAACCCCAAGGTCGCCAGCTTGAGTGCAGGCTCATCCAGCTTAAGCACAGGCTCATTCAATTGAGTGTGGGATCATCAACATAATATCATGGTTTCTGGCTTGAACCCAAAGTCATTGTCTTGAAGCCCAAGGTTGCTGGTTTAAGCCTAAGGTTGCTGGCTTGAACCCAAGGTTGCTGGCTTGAGCCGAAGGTTGCTGGCTTGAGCAAGGGGTCACTGGCTGAATCCAACCACGTATATGCCCCTCAGTCAAGGCACATAGGAGAAAGCAATGAATGAACAACTAAAGTGCCACAACTACAAGTAGCTGCTTCTTATCTCTCTCCCTTCCTGTCTGCCTCTCTCTCTCTCTCATACACACACACACACACACACACACACACACACACACACACAAAGGAGTGGGTCCCTAATGAATAACAAAAGACACTCCTATTATTCAGGAAGTTTGAGTGTTAGGAGTTTTGTGACAGGACCCAAGAACAAAGAATGAACATATTTCCCATTATACTACAACTATAAGAAAATATAAACCTTCACCCTTATTTCACTTCACACACAAAAATTAATTCAAGATGTACAAGCCAGAACCAGAAAGCTTTGAGATAAAAATACATAAAAATATCTTGACAACCTTGTGGTAGACAGGCAAAGAAGTGTTAGAAAGAACACAAAAAGCTCCAAGCATTAAAAATTTCTTTGATAAATTAGATTTCATAAAAATTTAAAACTTCAGTTCATCAAAAGGCAAGCCACAGACTAGGAGAAATATCCCCAATACATATATCTGATAATAAACTCTTAGCCAGAATATGTTAAAACTCTTGCGTTGGCCTGGCGTGCAGGAGTCCCGGGTTCGATTCCCGGCCAGGGCACACAGGAGAAGCGCCCATCTGCTTCTCCACCCCTCCCCCTCTCCTTCCTCTCTGTCTCTCTCTTCCCCTCCCGCAGCGAGGCTCCACTGGAGCAAAGTTGGCCCGGGCGCTGGGGATGGCTCCATGGCCTCTACCCCAGGTGCTAGAGTGGCTCTGGTTGCAACAGAGCAACGCCCCAGAGGGGCAGAGCATCGCCCCCTGGTGGGCACGCCGGGTGGATCCCGGTCGGGCGCATGCAGGAGTCTGTCTGACTGCCTCCCCATTTCCAACTTCAGAAAAATACCAAAAAAAAAAATGAGTAAAAGACTTGAACAGATACTTCACAGAAGATACAGCAATATCAAATATGCACATGAAAAGGGGCTCAACATCACTGATCATCAGGGAAGCACAATTAAAACCATAAGAAGAGGACAGACGCAGGGGTCCCCAAACTTTTTACACAGGGGGCCAGTTCACTGTCCCTCAGACTGTTGGAGGGCCGCCACATACAGTGCTCCTCTCACTGTCCACCAATGAAAGAAGTGCCCCTTCCGGAAGTGCGGTGGAGGCCAGATAAATGGCCTCAGGGGGCCGCATGCGTCCTGCGGGCTGTAGTTTGGGGACGCCTGGGACAGAGTATTAAAACTTGGGATACTGAGGTTGCCAGTGCAAAACCCAAGGTTGCCAGTTTGAGTGCAGGGTCACCAGTTTGAGCATGGAGTCATCAACACGATCCTGAAGTCACCGGCTTGAGCCTAAGGTAGCCAGTTTGAGCAGGGGTTGCAGGCTCAACTTGAGCCTGAGGTTGCCAGCCTGATCCCAGGTCAAGGCACATACAGAGGCAATCAATGCACAACTAAGTGGAACAACAAGTTGATTCTTCTCTCTCTCTCTCTCTCTCTCTCTCTCTCTCTCTCCCCCTCTTTCTCTCTCCCTCCTTTCCTGTCTCTTTCTCCCATCCTCCCCATCCACCCGTCTCTCAAAAAAACAAACCAATTTTACACCACTATGTTGACAAAGATGTGAAGCAACTGGAATTCTTATGAACACCTGTGCTAGTACCTAAAGCAGCATTATTCATAATAGTTAACAGCTGAAGACTAACCAAATGCCCATCAACAAAAAGAATAGACAAACAATATTTGGTTATATTTATGCAACTAGCTGTACCTGGCCACGCATTGCTATGGTTCAGTCTGGTGAAATGGAAAAGAAAAGAGAAAGTGCACATTTCTAATATGTTTAATTTCACAATGCTTGTGGGTATATAGTATTTTTTGTTGTTCCATTGTCTGTGCAAATATAGAGATTGCCTGGTTTGCCGAATCTAGAACATGCAACATATAATTGTCCATGTGAGAAGCAATCCGTGTGTAGATCTAAAGCGCACAATTCTAAAGATTGACCCTGAGCTTTGTTGATGGTGATTGCAAACGCCAACCAAATTGGGAATTGCAATCTATTAAATTGAAATAGCATATCCACTGGAAGCATAGGAATGAGGACATCTTCACCTTTGAAAGACCTGTCAAGACTGTTGCTTCTATGACATTGCTCATTAATTTTTTACAGCACACAGACCCAAAACTTCATGTTTTACTATGAAATCCATCAGCAATTTCAGCTTCTGTCTGAAAACACGTGCTGTGATGTCATGCCTACCCACCAGCGATTGGCCAGGAAGTAAGAGCTGTTGTATATTGTCCCAAGCTGGATTGCATGTGAATGTAATGAATAGGTCTGGACACCCATAGTGACGAACATACTCAATTGCATGTTGAGCATACTCATGCATATGATGTGGACTGCCTGTATATGAAGATGGCAAAATCGTTAGTCTTCCAACATTAGTTGTATTACCGTCATTTAAAACTGCATCTCGCAAATGAACATATTCTTCAGAGCAAAGCTTGGTCTGATTCAAATGGATGAATATCAAACATTCTGTTTCGATTTTTGCATACATATCTATGATGCATTGGTGAAATAATTGACGGCATTTCAAAATGTGATTGTTTTCATTTTCTTGAATCATTAATCGGTATGAATAATAGTTCACTGTGTTGCATTTCATATTTGTTTCTTTGCCACTGACTGGATTTATCATCTTAACGTTGAAGTGATATCCATCGGCACCATCTCAAAAAATGATCGGATATTGCAGGGCATTGTAGCACTGATGAGTTTCTGCAAGTATTGTCAATTGATTGTTTCTCTGATGAAGAACAATACCTCTAGGTTAGAATTGATCTCTGACTATAACAATTGCCACTTCGTCTATAGTTGGAGCATTGAATCTTTGCACATGTTCTCCAGCAGCAGTTTTATCAGCATGAATAACAATCTTGTGTGTATCAGATGGCATCATATCAGTTGCTGTTTTGAACCAACACACTGGATTGTTTTTTTCGTGAAGAAGCTCTTGCAGTTGGGAAACGATGGACCTTTTTATGCCGGTAGAAATTCCGCAGCATGCATTCAATTCATCATTGCCATCGCTGATGAAATACATTTGTAGACATTTATGTTGACCATCTAGGAAAGGAAGCAGGGAGCCAGCTTTATGATAAATTTGTCCTTTCACTTTGAAAGTTGGCATGAATTGAGCTGTTATGATTTCTGCGCCAAACAACGTCATTTGGAAGCATGAGTTCTATTTGCTGACGTTAGATAGGAAATGCTTTGATTTGGCGGTATATCCAGCAAGCAAAGTTTTTAATGGCTCTGGCGGTTCTCCAAGTTGAGGCAGTTTAATTTTTCTGGTGGCACAACACATTCCTTTTGTTTCTCCATCAAATTTCAGAGCCTTGCAATACGACACACTTCAGTCATAGTGCCAATAAGAACATTCCAGTTCAAACTATAATCATCAGCTGGGTTGTACCTGAATGCAAGGCAACTGTAATCACATGATTGCTGAGCATGGAGTCATGTTTGATGCTGATCTGCTGTTTCTCATTGACGTCTTTCAGCCACTGTCAGCCTATCGCGTTCATTCTGTTGAGAACGAAGCAGATCTGAAGCTGCAGAACACAATTGCTGTGCTCACAACCGTGCATCCACAAGTCTGGCTGCACGTAAATGGATTATAAATCGGAAACATTGAAATGGAATCGTAAAATATTTAGTATAGCGTGTGTTGCTTTTATGCCCAACAGATGGCGCTGTTTTTCCAAAAAAAAGCATGTTTTTACCTGTGACATCTATATCTATATAATAGTAGGTATATAAAAAAAGAACACGTATTCGAATGCAATGTTGTGTCAAAATTTCAAAGCAATTGGTGAAGAACTTTTGGAGATTTAAGATTTTGAACAAATGAACATTTACATTTTTATTTATATAGAAGATATACTACTATTCAGCTAAGAAAGGACTTACCTACTGATACATGCAACAGCAAGGATGACTTTCTCTTAGCATTAGGCTAACAGAAAAAAAGAAGATACAAAAGGCTACATCCTGCAGGGTTCCATTTATATAAAGTATAAGGACATGGAAAACTCACTTATGGTGTTAAAAATCACAACATTATGGCCTATGAGTGGCAAATTGAATTGAAGGAAGCCCAAGGAAACTTTCTAAGGGAGCAAAAACGTTCTCTATCTTGAGGATGTGGTTACTTAAGTATATCAAAAAACCATTGAACTAAACATATAAGATCTGTGCATCCTATTGTATGTATAAGTTTAACTCAATAAAATATTGTCAGGGAAAGAAAAAAAAACTTCACACCAGACTGCCATTTCAAGATGTCAGACTGATATAAGTATTTATGTTCCCCCCCCCAAATAGTAACAGAGAAAGGACATAAAAGAAACTTCTAGAGCACTGTCTGCTCAACACTGCAGTACAGAGCATCAATATAGCTACTAAATTTTCACAAAGGATATTAAACTTACCAAATGCTGGTCTGTTTTCTAAAACAAAACAAATGCAAAAACAAAATACTCCTTAATTAATACCTCATATAATCAGCATGGTCACCATATAGCCTGAAAATATCCGCTTTTCAGCTTCTGTTAAAATGCACAGATGATAGCCTGACTGGTGGTGGCACAGTGAATAGAGGGTTGACCTGGGATGCTAAGGTCCCAGGTTCCAAATCCCAAGGTCGCCAGCTTGAGCACAGGCTCACCAGCTTGAGTGCTGGGTCGCCAGCTTGAGCATGGAATCATGGACATAATCCCATGGCACTGGCCTGAACCCAAAGGTCACTGGCTTGAAGCCCAAGGTATTGTAGTTGGCTTGAGCAAGAGAACACTGGCTCAGCTTGAACCCCCAGTCAAGGCAAGAAGCAATCAGTGAACAACTAAAATGCTGCAACTATGAGTTGATGCTTTTCATCTCTCTCCCTTCCTGTCTTTCTCTCCCTCTTAAAAAAAAAAAAAAAGGCCAGACAGCCAACTAATTGGGAAATGATATTTTTAAACACCTGCTCAGATAAGGGCCTAATATCCAAAATATACAAAGAACTCATAAAACTCAACGACAAACAAACAAACAATCCAATAAAAAAATGGGAAGAGGATATGAACAGACACTTCTCCCAGGAAGAAATACAAATGGCCAACAGATATATGAAAAGATGCTCATCTTCTTTAGTTATTAGAGAAATGCAAATCAAAACTGCAATGAAATACCACCTCACACCTGTTAGACTAGCTATTATTAACAAGACAGGTAATAGCAAATGTTGGAGAGGTTGTGGAGAAAAAGGAACCCTCATCCACTGTTGGTGGGAATGTAAAGTAGTACAACCATTATGGAAGAAAGTATGGTGGTTCCTCAAAAAACTGAAAATAGAACTACCTTATGACCCAGCAATCCCTCTACTGGGTATATACCCCAAAAACTCAGAAACATTGACTTGTAAAGACACATGCAGCCCCATGTTCATTGCAGCATTGTTCACAGTGGCCAGGACATGGAAACAACCAAAAAGCCCATCAATAGATGACTGGATAAAGAAGATGTGGCACATATACACTATGGAATACTACTCAGCCATAAGAAATGATGACATCGGATCATTTATAGCAAAATGGTGGGATCTTGACAACATTATACGGAGTGAAATAAGTAAATCAGAAAAAACCAGGAACTGCATTTTTCCATACGTAGATGGGACATAAAAGTGAGACCAAGAGACATTGATAAGAGTGTGGTGGTTACGGGGGGAGGGGGGAGAGGGAGAGGGAAGGGGGAGGGGGAGGGGCACAAAGAGAACTAGATAGAGGGTGACAGGACAATCTGACTTTGGGTGATGGGTATGCAACATAACTGAACTTTAAGATAACCTGGACATATTATCTTTGAATATATGTATCTTGATTTGCTGATGTCACCCCATTAAAAATAAATACAAAAAAAAAAAAAAAAGGCACAGATGATAGAAGTGACCTTATAAAAAGACTGTAAGGTAAATATGCAATCTAATATCTTAAAGTCCTAGATGATTCCAATAAAATGAGTTATGGATCCATTTTCTCACCCCATCTTTCATACTGATATTTTATAATATGTTTGCTAAATATGTATGTTCAGCACTTATCAGAGTAATCTGTGACTTTTATATAATTTATATTCAGACAGCCAAAGTTCTAAATCTCTAGTAGGTCCTCTGCCAGACTATCAAATTCCATAAATATTTTTAAACTGAGCATTTGCTAAATATTGAGAATAATAATGAATAAAATCAGGTGACCATTGCTGAATTGGGAAATTAAAAATTTTATAATTCTGGCAATTAACACAATTATTCTATATGCTCTGACAATATTTGCAGTACAGAAAAGAGGCTGGGTTATGGCAAGACATTGATTGAGAACATGGAATTGGGATCCTGCCCCTCCTGACTTCCCAACACTCCACCAAAACACAAATAGAGAGAGAGAGAGAGAGAAAGAAAAGAAAAGAAAAGAAAAAAGAAATGAAAGAAAGAAAGAAAGAAAGAAAGAAAGAAAGAAAGAAAGAAAGAAAGAAAGAAAGAAAGAAAGAAAGAAAGAAAGAAAGAAAGAAAGAAAGAAAAGATAAATAACTGGCTACTTCAGACTTCTGATCCTTTCACCTCTGGTCTCAAAACAGTTTCTTCATTTATATCTGCTGTGGTGGGTTTTTTATTGATTGATTTTAGAGAGAGAGGAAGGGAAACAGGGAGAGAGAGAGAGAAAGAGAGAGAGAGAGAGAGAGAAACTGATTTGTTGCATTCATTGGTTGATTCTTATATGTGCCCAGATCAACTGAGCTACCCAGCCAGGGCCAGTTTCCTCATTTATAAAAGCAGGTACTAAATATGAGTTTGATCTTTGAGCACAACCTTTTGACCAACTGATTAACTTGCACTGCCAGGTTTAATCTCACTCATTCTGTGGGAAACTCCCTTTGCCCCTCTCCTGAGGGCACATGCACATGCTCTCTCTCTTCCATCCTCATGGGCTGATTTGCAAAGTTGCTTTTGTCACCTGTTGGAATTTGAAATTTAAAAGGGTTCCTGATGGCCCTGGCCAGTTGGCTCAGTGGTAAAGCATCAGCCTGGCGTGTGGAAGTCCCAAGCTCGATTCCCAGTCAGGGCACACAGGAGAACTGACCATCTGCTTCTCCAACCCTCCCCCTTCTCTCTCTCTCTCTCCTCCCCTCCCACAGCCATGGCATAAATAGTTTGAGCAATTTGGCCCCAAGTGCTGAGGATGGCTCCATGGCCTTGCCTTAGGTGCTGAAATAGCTCAGTTGCTGAGCTACAGAGCAAAGGCCCCAGATGGGCAGAACATCGCCCTGTAGTGAGCTTGCCAGGTGGATACCATTCCGGGCACATGCAGGAGTCTGTCTCTGCCTCCTGTCTCTCACTTAATTTAAGGTTTTCTTTTTTTTTTTTTTTTTTTTTTTTTAGAGGCAGAGATAGACAGGGACAGACAGACAGGAACAGAGAGAGATGAGAAGCATCAATCATCAGTTTCTCGTTGCGCCTTGCGACTTCTTAGTTGTTCATTGATTGCTTTCTCACACGTGCCTTGACCACAGGCCTTCAGCAGACCGAGTAACCCCCTGCTGGAGCCAGCGACCTTGGGTCCAAGCTGGCGAGCTCTTTGCTCAAGCCAGATGAGCCCGCGCGCGACCTCTGGGGTCTCGAACCTGGGTACTTCCGCATCCCAGTCCGACGCTCTATCCACTGCGCCACCGCCTGGTCAGGCGATCTCTCACTTAATTTAAATAAATAAATAAATCCCTGAGATTTAAATTTTTTAAAATTATTCATGGTGTTATAATCACTTATTTTATTTTATTTAAATATCTGATTCTGCCTTTATTTTTTTTTATTTTAAATGAATTTTATTGAGGTGACACTGGTTAACAAAATTATACAGAATTCAGGTGCCCAACTCTACAACACACATCCATACACAGTATTGCGTATTCAACTCCCCAACACATCTTTGTCCATCACCATTCATCCTCTCTATGCCCTCCTCCAACCCCCATTCCCCCACCCCAGCAATCGCCACACTGAAATTATCCCTAAGACTTTAAAAAGGACACAGACAGGTAGAAAGGCAAGAACTTGAACACATCTTGCTGCAGACAGGCTATGGGGAAATGGGGATCCTGCATCCTGGGCTAGAAGGCTCACCTGTATCTCAGTGTCTCTTATCACTGACCTGAGTCATTAAGTCTCTGATCACTGTGGAAAGCTGAAGTATTTCTGTCTTATGTGGTCACCCATAAATAAGGGCATGGGCCTGACTAGGCGGTGGCACAGTGGATACAGCGTTGGCCTGGGACACTGAGGACCCAGGTTCAAAACCCCAACGTCACTAGGCTTGAGCACAATGTCACCAGGCTCAAGCACGAGGTCACCGGGCTCAAGCACGAGGTCACTGGGCTTGATCACAAGCTCACTACCTTGAGTGTGGGTCACTGGCTTGATTGAGCGTAGGATCATAGACATAACCCCATGGTCACCTGCTTGAATCCCAAGGTGGCTGGCTTGAGTTCAAGGTCTCTGGTTTGAGCAAGGGGTCACTAGCTCGGATGGAGCCTCCAGATCAAGGCACATATGAGAAAGCAATCAATGAACAACTGAAGTGCTGCATTATGAGCTGATGTTCTCATTTCTCTCCCTTTCTGCCTATCTGTTCCTGTCTGTTGGCCCCTCTCTCTCTCACTTAAAAATAAATAAATAAAAAACAAATAAAGGCTTGGGAGGAATTCTGAATCATTTCCTGTTGAGAATTGTAACACTAATATAGAAGGGGAAAATTCATAGTTAATTCTCACAACAAAATCATAATTATCCTTTTGATGTTTCCAAATTTCTATTGACTCTAACTTTAACTATAAATTGAATAAAGATTGGCTTAGAATTTCCTAAAACAACAATAACAACCAAAAGAGGTTGAGTTAACCCACACAAATCAAGGTCAACAAGGAACTGGCAAAGCAAGGGTATTTCTGAGAGTAAAACCAAAATAACCTACTCTGTGAACTTAGTGTAAAAGAGAAGAGGCAGCCAAAAGACTTAAATACAGCAAATGCACTAGGAAAAGACAATGACTGTGGGATCAGAGACAGAAGGGCACATTTATCCGAACTCAAACAGTGGAAGACAAAATGTTACAATAAAAAAGAAGAGTTTCAGAATTTGACATATTTCATCTACTTACATTCACAACTAGAAATAATTATATATATTTGAATACATAAATAGAAATATATATGACTAGAATTGTCGACCTATAGCATAGTATCTGCCCAAAGTAAAATCCGAATAAAGAGGTAATTGCTATAAACTGGTGGAGAAAATCCAAATTACTTATCATATTTTTTTAGAATATAACTAACTATAAAGTCACAGTTACTAAGAAAAAAATAAAATTTATTCATATAAATAACATATAGCCCATCTGATATTTAGATTATCCAATCAACTGTTCTCTTCCTTAAGGATAAATTACAGTTGATTGGACAAATATTATATAAACAAATATATAGCCATATGTACTCAGAGTAAAACAAATTTTTATTTTGTTCTAAAGATCTATAATTTATATAATATTTTCTACATTTGAATAATTTTCTACACTGCCCTTATAACTCATATTGGCCAAAATGAGATTAACCATAAATCTAAAAAAGGCTGATTACTTATAAAATAGATTTCCCCATCTTACTGAAGACTCAACAGAGCAACAGGACAGTATAAAATAAGACACTGGATTTTCAATACTCATATGTAATGGGAGAGATTAAATCACATGACAGTGAAATTTGGTCTTGGCGCCACATAACTCATGATACATTCAGTTTATCAGCTGGATTCTTTTGCGAAATCTAAATGCACATTTTAACATCTCTCCAATCAGCAACTGCATTAACCACAGAGTGCCAATAATAAAATGATACTTAATGCAATTTTCTTACCTGCCTCAATAGTTTCTCAACAGCTGACATTACCATAAGGCCTCTCCAAACAACTGGTGCAGTCTCTTCAACCAGGAAGCCCATGGACATACTACAACAGTAAGCCAAAATTGCAACTAATTTACATAAATTAATCAATAGTATTCTGAAAAGTAACATAAAGTAAAAAAGATATGCTCACCAAGCAATACCGTAATTCAAAAGAGGCCTCATTAGGTTGCCTGAAATAAAAATAAATAAATAAATCTCACTTTTATAAAAGTCTTTATACATAAACATACTGACTTGTTTTTTCATCAAATAATATCAAATTAAAAATACAAACAGCCCTGCCAGGGTAGCTCAGTTGGTTAGTGTCGTCCCGATATGCCAAGGTTGAGGGTTGGATCCCCAGTCAGGGTACATAACAATAAACCAATGAATGCACAAATAAGTAGAACAACAAATTAATTGTTTCTCTTTTTTTTTAGATTTTTTTATTTATTCATTTTAGAAAGAGATGAGAGAAAAGGGGGGGGGAGCAGGAAGCATCAACTCTCCATAAGTGTCTTGACCAGATAAGTGCAAGGTTTTGAACTGGTGACCTCAGGGCTCCAGGTCAATGCTTTATCCACTGCGCCACCACAGATCAGGCCTGATGTTTCTCTTTCTCTCTCTCTCTCTTTCTCTCCCTTTCTCTCTAAAGAATAAAAATAAAATAAAATAAAAATAGAGTACTCAAACTGCTGCTCTTTTAACCTCTGGCTAATTCAACTCAAGTTGCAACAGTTTAAACATTTACCAAGCACAAAACTAATACTTCTAATGGATGTAATATCTTAAAATAGTTGAGATATTGTTTTGTTAAGAAGAATTCATCAGCCCTGGCCAGTTGGTTCAGTGGTAGAGCATCAGCCTGGCATGTGAATGTCCTGGGTTTCATTCCTAGTCTGGACACACAGGAGAAGTGACCATCTGCTTCTCCACCCCTTCCCTTCCCCTTCTATCTTTCTCTCTCTTCTCCTCCCGCAGCCATGGCTCTAATAGTTCAAGTGCATCAGCCCCAGGTACTGAGGATAGCTCCATGGAGCCTTCACCTCAAGTTCTAAAAATAGCTTGGTTGTGAGCATGGCCCAAGATGGGCAGAGCATCGGCCCAGACAAGGGTTGCCGGGTGGATCCCAGTTGCGGTGCATGCGGAAATCTGTCTTTCTATCTCCCCACCTCTCACTTGGAAAAAGAAAAAAAAAAGAACAATTCATCTACCATTTTCAAATATGTTTTTAAAATAGCCTCAGTAACTACTCTTGTCCATCAATTTTCTTGATGGATACATAAAATTACATATACATGCTTATCTAGTATGTGTATACATGATTATTTGCACACATATGTGCACACACAAATTCATCTAATTAGTTCTCCCTATTTCTTTTTTTTTCCTTTTCTTTCAGAATTTTAAAAGTATACAAATGTTTTCTATCATTAAGTCAAACTTGCTTCCCTGGATTAAACCCAATTTAATCACAACATAATTGGTTTATACAGCGCTGGACTTGGTTTCCTTGTCGGAAGCCGATCAACAGCTGCTGGTTGACATAGTCACAGCAAAGAAGATCAACAACTGCTGGTTGACACAGTCACAGCAAAGAAAAGGTGCAACAATACTTCCCCCTTTAACTTTTTGAATTAATTTGGTTTTTTAAAAAAATATTTTATTTATTGATTTTTAGAGAGGGGGGGGGAGAGAGAGAGAGAGAGAGAGAGAGAGAGAGAGAGAGAGAGAAGGGGGAGGAGCAGGAAGCATCAACTCCCATATATGCCTTGACCAGGCAAGCCCAAAGTTTTGAACTGGCAACCTCAATGTTCCAGGTCGACGCTTTATCCCACTGCGCCTTCACAGGTCAGGAATTAATTTGGTTTTTTATCCCCCTTTTCTGGGTGTGTGTGCTATCATTTATGGCACAGGGATAATAGCACCGTGCTTTCCTTGCAGATTCGTAGTAATTTCTCTGGAAATAAGACAGAGGGTGTGAATTCCACAGAAAAGCCTATAAACCCCCTTGCCTGGGCCCACAGACATGGGAGGCTGGCTATGATATCCTCCAAAAAGGGCTAAAGCTGCAGAAAATTCTCTCCTATAAATCATATTAGGAAAAAATAGATTGTGACATATGAATAGGTAGGAAACAGTAACTATACACAAAAGCACCTTTCAGCCTTCACCTGATCCATTACTTTACCTTCCTAGCCTTTTCATATAATAGAATAGAAAATCTTTCCTTTCCTCTTGCATACTTGACCTGCAGGTGGTGGAACACTCTAAGAAAAATAAAGTAAGAACTTAACTGGTATATGAATATAGTAGACAAATAAAATTTGACTAGACAATAGGACATTAGGTAGAGTTAATCAATACTGACCTTTTAGACGCTTGTACAAAAACTGTTGTTGCTGTATTCAAGTTACTGTATAACTGTACTTAGAATGACTTATCACCTGACCATTGCCTAGAGATATGTAACCATAGTGAAACAAAAACAATTATTAATCAATGCATTCTGTATACCATGTGATTGTAACTTAGTGTGTGTGTATAAAAATTAAGCTGTACTAGCCATTGGTGGAGATGCCTGGCAGTGAATGCTAAAGAATTCGGCTCTCTCAATCGTTTCGTGCTGACGCCGTCTCTTCCTGTGGGACCCATGGATTCCCCCGGGGCTGGACCTTGGCATTTCCTAATATTTTCTTTGTTTGTTTGTTTTTTTTATAGATTTTATTTATTCATTTTAGAGGAGATAGAGAGAGAGACAGAGAGAAAAAAGGAGGAAGGAGCAGAAAGCATCAACTCCCATATGTGCCTTGACTTGGCAAGCCCGGGGTTTTGAACCAGCAACCTCAGCATTCCAGGTCAACGCTTTACCCACTGCGCCACCACAGGTCAAGGCCCTAATATTTTCTTAAGATTTTTTACATATATTAACTAGGAAGAGTGACCTGTAATTTTCCCTTTCATTCTATCCTTCTAAGGTTTTACTAGTCTCATAAAATAAGTTGGGAAGAATTATACATTTTTCTACTCCATGAATAAGTTTGTTTAAAACTACAATTATAGTTTCTTGAGTAATGGCTTGCTATTTCTGAGCTAAGGTTTTTAACTACTGATTCTATTTCTTTACTAGGTATGGAAGAATGTAGATTTTCTATTTCTTATAAAATTTGTTTTGGTGATATGTATTTTTTCTAGAAATTGCCTTAAACAAAATTTTCAAATGTATTGCATAAAGTTGCCCAAACATTTCCTATATTTGAAATCCATGATTGCCATCTGTCAAGTCCCTTTTTTATTTCCAATTCATTTACAGACCTTCCCTCATTTTTTTTTTAAACTTTACCTTGTGGGCATTTATCTAATTTATTCATCTTTCAAAAACCAATTGTTGGTTTTGTTAGTCCTCTCTACTGTATTTGTTTCAAATTCATTAATTTCTCCTCTTAACCACATCCTTCTTTTTAGTTTCTTTGGGTTTACTGCATTGTTCTAACCTAAGATAAATAAATATCTCATTTATGTTCAGTCTTCTTTCTTTATAAAATATATTTGATTATTCCTATAATTCTAAATATCATTTTAGCTTTATCCCATGTTTTCATTTCCATTATTATTTCTTTCATTCAACCATGAGTTATCTAGGAATTGTTTTTAATTTTCAGATGGGTAGATGTTTTTAGTTATCATTTTGCAATAAACCTAAATTAATTATGTCTGAATGATACCAATCTTTGAACTTCATGGAACCTTGCTTCGTTGCCTAGTATATAGTCAATTGTCATAAATGTTCTACATGTGCTTGAAAAGAATTTCTATATAGGGATGGGCAAAAGTAGGTTTACAGTTATGAGTATACAAAACACAGTTTATTTTTATATTATATACTTTTCCATACAAACAATTGTAAACCTACTTTTTTTCCACCCCAGTATATGGTCATTAGGATAAGCTTGTTTATAAGTAGTAATTCTTTACCTTCAGTAATACTTTTGCTTTAAAGTCTATTTTGTCCGATATTAATAATTACAACCTCTTTCATTTTGCCTAATCTGTCTTTTCTATTCCCTTAACTTTTAACCCATGTATATTTTTTTGTTTTAGATATCTGTTGTAAATAGCATTAAATTATTTAAATTTTGCTTTTATTTTTTTTGTTTTAGCTTACAATATTATTATTTTAACTTTAGAGTTGTATAATATATATTTATATTGCTGAGATATTTAGATTCATATTTACTATTCTATTTTGTGCTTTCTTTCATCTCACTTTGTTTTTGGTAGCCTTATATTTTGATTGAGATTCTTCTCCTCATAACATTTTTCCCATTTTTAGAATACAAATCATACAATCTATTTCTATTCTTATAATGACTACCCAGTAATTTAAACAAATATGAGAAAAATGAATCAATACCTTTGCCTTATTTTCCTTTGAATTCTTCAAATCCATTCATTCTCCCTCCTAGGCCAATTCATATAGTATTGCTGTTCTATCTTGGAAAATTCTCAGCCGTTATCTCTTTAAATATTACCTCTACCATATTTTCTCCATTTTTTTCTTTCTAGAATTCTAATTAAACCTAAGTTTGACCTTCTGATGCTATCCTCCATGCCTCTCATATTTTCATTTTTTTTCCAGCTCTTCTTCATGTACTATATTACATTTTCTATTCATCTACATTCCAGTTAACTTCCTCTGTAGTCACATCTAACTTTTTGTTATTATATCTGTTCATTTCCTTCCATTCTACCCAGAGCATGGGACATATCCAGCACATATCCCCAATAATTACCAATGTAAGAAAGATTTATTTCATTGATCAGTTATTATTAAGAATATAATCTTTTGGGTGTCCAAGCTTTTACATGGTGATTTTCCACTGAATTTTCCACCCTCCTTAAGCATCAAACTTTGTCTCCATTCCTTCATACAAAGGAATAAAATGTAGGCCCGAAGCCCCCAACAATCAGCAAGTAATAGTAAACTTCAATTCCAGTGCACATCTACACCAATTAGTTTACACAGTCTTGTTATGTCTAAGTTCTAAGAAATTCCCTGCCTTTCCTACTACCTCAGTTATGCATCAAAAAAAATAATTTTTAAAGCTTTTAAAAATTTTTACTTATTCATTTTAGAGAGAGAAAGTGGGGAGAGAAACATAGATTTGTTATTCCTCCCATTCATGCATTCATTGGTTGATTCTTGTATGTGCCCTGACCAGGCAGGGATCAAACCCAGAACCTTGGCATATTGGGATGACTCTCTAACCAACTGGGCTACCTAGCCAGCTCTGAAAATTAACTTTTGCTAATATTTTATGTAATATTATAAGGCATGCTGTTACAGAAAGTTTTTCTGAACATCTGGTCCGCCACGCCACCAGAACTAGAAATGGAAAACTGCTGATTTTTATACAGTGATCTTATATCACCCAAGATATCTGCCAAAACTCCTTTTTAATAGTTTTTTTATTATTTCTTTTGAATTTTCTAGACAGACCAACATATTACATGGAATTAATTACAATTTTGTCTTTTCCTTTCCTCTATTAATAACCATTACTTCTTTTTCTTGTTTTAGTGCATTGGCTAAAACCTGCAGTAGCAATGGTAGCCTCATCTTATTTTTAATGTAACATGGAAAAAGTTACACCAAAATAAAATAGAATATGTATATCATCTATTCTCTTACTCTTCCACTTGAAATAGATGATCTAAGGAGTTTGTAGAAAATATGACTTGAAGTTTAAACTAAAACTGAAAGTTGAAACTCAGTGTTATAAACTGAGTGTTGTGCCCTCAAACAACAACAAATAAAAATTATGTTAAAGTCCCAATCCCCAATGTCATGGAACTGGAAGGTGAAGTCTATGGGAAGTGATTAGGTCATGAGGGTAGAGCTGTCATGAATGGAATAAGTGCTCTTATAAAACAGACTCCAAAGTGCTCTCTAGCCCCTTTTGTCATAAGAGGACGCAGCTAGAAGTTGGCTGCCTATAAATCAGAAATCAGGTCTTCAGATATCAACTTCGCTGGCACCTTGATCTTGGACTTCTCAGCTTCCATAACTGTAGAAAATGTTTGTGGTTTAAGCCACCAGTGTATGGTATTTTTGTTAAAGCAGCCTGAACAGACTAAAACACTGGGACAGTCAACAGTCTTTTTACAAATCTGAAAATCAAAATATCTGACACTGTAAAGGAACAATCTTTGTTAAATCCCAATCCCGAAAAAAATAAAATGTGTACTTTAAAATTTTTTTGTAGTTTAATGAACAATAAATTATAAACAGCCTGTCCTGTGGTAGCACAGTGGATAAAGCATCAACCTGGAATGCTTAAGTCACTGGTTCGAAACCCCAGGCTGGGCTGGTCAAGGCACATAGAAGAAGCAATCAATGAATAAGTGCAGCAACTATCAGTTGATACTTCTTGCTCCACCCCACTTCCCCTCCTTTCTCCATAAAATCAATAAATACAATATTTTTTTAAAATTATAAACAGAAAGCTCAGCAATATAAACATATTCATCACCATGTTGTTATAAGTGTTTCTTCAGAATTTAACAGAGAAAAGTATACACTGAAACTCCTAAACATACACAGAAAATAAAAAGTTAAAGGCACATTTTCCATTATCTTCTCCTAAGTAAACAAATTAATAGTTTACTAAAAATTAAAAGCATCTTACTTTAAATAATAAAATTATCAGAATTAAATGTTGGTATAAACTGAAGACATACTTTTAAATTAATAGGGAAATAGTAAATGACAACTCATGATTTCAGATATAAATTAGTTTCTTTTCCTCAGTTTTATTTTTAAAAATGTATACAGTAATTCCTCCACATAAAAGAAAAAGTACTACTTAATAACAAAGTACTACTTAGTAACAAAGTACTAATAGTTGAAAGTTCACCTAGAAACTTTGGAATCCACTGCATTGTGAGTAATAGCTTTTTGAAGACCACACCATTAGCTGAAGTTATCATGACACAGATCATTTTCCTACTTCACTGTATTTCTGTGATAGCTCATACTGAAGCATGAAGCATTCTTACTGTAAGTCAAACTATTTCTATTGCCACAATGCCACTCACAGAATGAATGACACCGCTGCATCCTCCTCAATCTATTACAATAAAGACTTATTGTTCCTAACAGGTGTGAATTTAATTAATGAATTGTATGTCATCAGTATATTTCAAACAGTAGCGTAATAAAAAAGACTATATTATAAAGTAATTATAAAGCTAGAATAGATACTGTGACCATGTCAAACTGAAAAGCTAGGTAAAAAGGCAACAGGCATAAGAAAGTCTTCTTTAAATATTTCTATTCAAGTTGACATTATTAAATATTCCAAAGATAACTCTGATTTAGAATCAGATCTTTTCGTAGAGATCCCATTGTTAATGAATCAGCTAGGCAGTCAACATTATCATTAACTTGGTATTTGTAGTAAGCCTAAAAAATCTCTGTACCTTCTACTCTGTTTCCTGGCTCCAAAACTAAAAGAAGAGTTTTAAATATAGTTGAATCAAGGTTCAGAAATATGTCTTTTAAAATTATAAATTAAAATCATATAACTAGAGACATTAAATCTATTTTTTAAAATGAGGATAGAGACTGCAGTCAAGCATATACAATCTTGCTTCATGAATTTTAAAGAATATTTAAACATAAAGTAAGTAAAAACAGTTTTATAGTCAGACCTGTGGTGGCGCAGTGGATAAAGCGTCGACCTGGAAATGCTGAGGTCGCCGGTTCGAAACCCTGGGCTTGCCTGGTCAAGGCACATATGAGAGTTGATGCTTCCAGCTCCTCCCCCCTTCTCTCTCTCTGCCTCTCCTCTCTCTCTCTCTCTCTCTCTCTCTGTCTCTCCCTCTCTTCTCTAAAAAAATGAATAAATATTTTTAAAAAACAGTTTTATAAAAACAAGCCTTTATCCACATACTGAGAAAACACTCCAAGGTGAAGAACTTTTAAAATATAGAAATTTTATAATTTCTATATTTTATAATTTTATAATTTCCAGTGTAAATTTTATAATTTCACTTTCTCACCATCCACTTTCTTATTCCTTCCTTTCTTTCTGAAACCCAGATCCTTTCTTATCAGAAATGAGATGTAAGAAAGGAGCTGCATCCACTACTGTTCTTTCAGGAGAACAGCAATGGCAGGTTGAGACAACATAGTTCCACCTATTAATAGTACCCAGGAAAGGTTCAGTATGCCCTACTTGTTCACCTAGACGGAAAGAAGGATTCAGAGGGAAGGTGAGTAGAGATGGGGAATGAAATGGGTCAAAGCAAGTGCCAACCTGGACAACCCGGAGCAATATTATAGTACTGTATCTAGAAGTAAAAAGGAGGGGGATGTAGAATATTAGAGAAGGGAGCAGTAAGACTGTTGTGGAAATTCTTCAGTGTTTTTAAAGGTGTACACCTGTCACTCTTTTAATATTAAAACTTCACTTATCTTCACCGCACTTTTCCTTTTTGTACCAGCCTGAAACCCTACTACTTCATCCCTGGCACTTACCCATCTTGAAGCTGAAAGCCATTCAGACATACATTTCTTAAAATACAACTTATTTCTCAATAAAAATCTGCCCTTTTCTTTTCCAGCCCATCTCTTCCCAAATCAAGATTCTCACTGTCTTGTGTGGGTGGTTTCCATTTGGAAAAGAACCCAATACAAATAAACCACATCGAGAAATAAAAGCGTTGTAGAGGATAAAAGTATTTTTAAATGGAAACTGCTCACTAGAATATAAATGAGAGAATGTATAAGGGATATTTTGCAGCAGGGATCAGATCTCAGATTCTTCTCTACTCTGAGGCTAACATTTTCTTCTCTAGTTAATCACTCAGAAAATATTTATTGAGTAACTATAAGCATAAACTTGGCATCCTACTTCTGAATACTTGCCACTTTATATTGTAGAGTTTAAGAGAAAGAAGTGAAAGAAAGGTTACAAAAAAGACAGTCAATAATGGGACTTTAGGTAAAGATGATAAATACTTGCTTTACATACTGTTATTCCAACCATCCATACACCACCGTCCCTGGCCTCCAGCTCACCTTACACCTGCCTTGGCATAACTAATTGATCACATTCTTTCCTGCCTAAATCAGAAGTGGACTCAGAATATTTTAAACATTATGTTCCAGGTAACCAGTTGTTATTTAATAGGAAAATTATGTGTTATCTCTGAATTAAAGATTTAGTCAGGCATCTAGGAAGGAAAAACTTGAAAGATGACAGAAGAAACCACTATATTCAGTCTAGAAGAGTAACAATAAGAGCCATTACATTCTGTATGATGCAGCACTGCATAGATACTTTAAAGATTTTGTATTTCATTGAATCCTCACAACAATCCTATAAGGCAAGTACAGCTGAGGAACTTAGAAAGCTACTCAAGCCTCCTCTTGGCTCATCTAAATGCCTTTCCACAGCAGCCTCCAGACCAGTTCTCCATAATCCTTCCCTCTACTAACCTCTCCCAACATCTGACAATAAATGTTATCCATGTGACTGTTTATCTTTCTTATGCCTCTATCATGACTCCCTGACTAAATACCATATTTCCTTTGCTTAGTATAGATAGTGTTCAAAAATATGTGTTTATATAATGGCCAAAACAATTTTATAAATAGCTAACCAGTCAAAAGTAAATAGATATTGAAAGAAAACTATACAACCTATATTTGGTCATCCAGGCACATTTAGTGCAGTAAAATACACTGCTCACAAAAATTAGGGGATATTTCAAAATGAATATGAAATGATAAAAAGAAGAAGCATTGGGCTTTTTTTCTATTAAATAAGAACACCAGAAAAGCAAACAAGTCAAAGAAAGTTGTTCAATTATGCAAATGAGATGCAAAATCAACTTTGATTTTATTGCTGAAAATGCACTATACAAAAGGCTGAAAGGAATGGAATATCTGCACATTCCCTGATCTTGAAAGTGCATATCCTGGAATTTCTCCACCCTTGCAATGCCCCTGCAACACGATTTGCCAGAATGCAAAGCCTGGAGAGCCATAGGATGTCTTGAAGCTGGTCAAACACAGACAACAGTGGCAACAGCACTTGGAACAACTCAAAGCATGATTAGCAGACTGTGGAATCACTTTCAAGAGACTGGCACAGTACGAAGAAGACAAGGACAGGGTCGCCCATCTGCCACAGCAGCAAGAGATGACCTTATTGGCAAGATGGAACAGGCACAGCAATGCAACAGAGCTGCAGGGACAGTTTCTTGCTGCCCCTAGATCCATCCAGCAATATGAAATCAGCTCCACCATGTTGGACTGCATGCCCAGCGACCAATGGTATGCATTCCGTTATCTGATGAACACTGTAGAACCTGTAGAAGGTGGGCTGATGAGCATCATCATTGGACCCGTGATGAGTGGTCAACTGTCCTCTTCTCTGATGAGTCATGGTTCAGTCTGCAGCCTGACAGTCATCGTGTCCTAATTTGGCATGAATGAGGGACACGGGAGAATCCATGTTTCATGAGAGAAAGGGACTTCTTCGGTGGTGGAATCACGGTGTGGGATGGCATCAGCACTGGTGGTTGTACAGACCTCCATGTCATCAGAAACAGATCGTTGACTGCTGTCAGATACCGAAATGAGGCCCTGCACCCTATAGTGGTACCCTATGCTGGAGCAGTTGGAAACAACTTTCTTTTCATGGACAATAATGCAAGGCCTCACTGTGTGCATCTCGTCAACAACATGCTTTAGGAGGCAGGAATCAAATGCATGGACTGGCCTTCAGGTTCTCCAGACCTGAATCCCATTGAACATGCTGGGGATGCACAAGGAAGACATCTGGCAAACCGTCCATGCCTCCCACACTTCTTGAGCTGGAAGTTGCCTTGGAGCAAGAGTGGCAGAGGATCCCACAAGAACTCCTGGACAATCTGATCCTGTCCATGCCCATCGCTGTCAGTGTGTTTTGGCAGTCTTGGGTGACCACACACCCTACTGAACAGTCAATGTGTGGCTCTCCCATCCAGTTTGACGTGCTTCTGTTCACACCCCCACCACCACCAATATGTCACTTGCTACTCAGTCAGGATAACTGAGTTTGCATCTCCTTTGCATAATTGAGCAACTTCCTTTGACTTGTCATTTGCTTTTCTGATGTTCTTGTTTAATAAAAAAAATCTAAATGCGCCTGACCTGTGGTGGCGCAGTGGATAAAGCGTCGACCTGGAAATACTGAGGTCGCCGGTTCGAAACCCTGGGCTTGCCTGGTCAAGGCACATATGGGAGTTGATGCTTCCAGCTCCTCCCCTCCTTCTCTCTCTCTGTCTCTCCTCTCTCTCTCTCTCTGTCTCTCCCTCTCCTCTCTAAAATGAATAAAAAAAAAAAATTTTTTAAAAAAAAAGAAAGATATAAAAAAAAAATCTAAATGCTTTTTTATCACTTCATATTCATTATGAAATATCCTCTAATATTTGTGAGCAGTATATTATTTATTATAAACAAATTAGCCACTTACTAGCTGTACCCTTGAACATACAAAGTCTTCATATGTCACACTTCATATTAAGTAGTTGAAAATCAGAAAACTACTCTGCCTAAAGGTAAGTAGCTAGCAACAAAAGCAGTGAGGATATGCAAGTAGTCCTGTTCCATCCTAGGTCCCATGTCCTTTCCACATACACATCCAAAGAAGCTGGTGGTAGAAGGTCATGCCAACACCTATGAGACCAAAAGGTAATATACAGTTGGAAGATTAGCTAATATAGCAGCAGATTTTCTTTTTATTGCTAGATGATGCTCATACTAGTTCCCTGATTTCATAGAGCTCTGATATACCAAGTTACTCTGTAATTAATGTGAATCATCTTCAAGTTGATGAAAAGGTCTTAGGCAGGGTTATCAGCTGTAACACTGCACTTGACTGTTTTTTGGTTATTTTGATTCATCTTTTAACTAAATTTTTATAATCTCCAATCTTTCTGTTTATATTGAGACTTTACTAGCCATCTTGTCAAATTTTATGACATTTAACAGTGGTTTTCTTCTATTAGTCTACCTGGCCTCTAGCAACGCATGCCTACAAGAAAGTGACAAAAATAATTTACCTATATGACAAGGGCTCAACATAAAACTGCACTTCTTGGCCCTGGCTGGTTGGCTCAGCAGTAGAGCATCAGCCTGGCATGTGGAAGTCCCAGGTTCGATTCCCGGCCAGGGCACACAGGAGAAATGCCCATCTGCTTCCCCCCTTTTGAACTGTACTGACCTCTTGAACTGGGCAATGTGTGTCAAGATACTCATGACAATTATGGCTAAATAAAATCATATTGAATTAAAGAAAAATAAAATACTTGGGGAGACCTTGCTGACTACCCTCCTAAAACCATTCTCATTTATTATATAAACAAACTAAGACTTGAAGAGTTTACGTCAATTTGTCCTAAGTAAACAAATGTAATTATATAGATTACAGTCGGGATTTGAATGCAAGTCTCTCAGACTCTGAATCCCATGGTAACCATTCTACCTACTGCCTCCCTTGTAATGTCTTTTGCTCTTCCAGTCTAACATAAATTTCATCACAGCATGCTATTGAATGCATACTTACTTAATGCATTCTCTGTCACTATTTACTACTTGTGATAATAGAGAAAACAGTTAACATTTATTGAGAACCTTTAAATTTATTATTTCACTCAGTTTTCATACTGTTTTGAAGGTTGTGGAACTTGCCCACAAGTACATAGCAGTCAACGGTGTCATCGGAATTCAGGGTTGGGGCCCTGACTGGTGGTTCAGTAGTAGAGAATCGGCCTGGCGTATGGATGTCCCAGGTTCAATTCCCAGTCAGGGCACACAGTGGAAGTGTCCATCTGCTTCTCCACCCCTCCCCATCTCACTTCTCTCTCTCTCTCCCTATCCCCCTCCTGCAACCATTCCTCAATTGGAGTGAGTTGGCCCTGGGCACTGAGGATGGCTCCGTGGCCTGGCCTCAGGTGCTGAAATCACTTGGTTGCTGAGCAATGAAGCAGTGGCCCCAGATGGGCAGAGCACTGCCCTGTAGGGGGCTTGCCAGGTGGATCCTGGTGGGGGCACATGCGGAAGTCTGTCTCTGTCTCCCTGCCTCCTGCCTCTCACTTAATAAAAAAAAGGAAAAAAAAAAAAAAAAAAGCAATTGGAAGTTGGGTCAGTTTAACTCCAAAGCCCAGGACATTCCACCTCACTATACAGCAGCATAAATCACAAGCCTCAGAATGATCCAAAGAAAAATGTACAAGGGAAACTGTATTCCCAATCACAGAAAGGGAAGAAGAAATGTAAGAGGGAAACTGGGAACAGCTATTTGTTGGGAAAAGCTTAAATGACGGGTACATATGTTCCCTTTGCACCTCAGCTCACGTCACTTCCCCATTTCCATTAAGGTCCAGTTAATTTCTATCAGCCTGACCTGTGGTGGCGCAGTGGATAAAGCGTCGACCTGAAATGCTGAGGTTGCCAGTTTGAAACCCCAGGCTTGCCTGGTCAAGGCACATATGGGAGTTGATGCTCCTGCTCATCCCTCTGTTGTCTCTCTCTCTCTCCCCCTCTCTCTCTAGTAAAAAAATGAGTAAATAAATTTCTATCAAATTCCTCGAGCCATTCTCTAACTCCCCCACCCTCAGTCATGCCCTCTCTGGTCTCCCATATTATATATCACCTGAACCTATTACGTGATAGCATAAAATAATTATACTACTATTTCTGACTGTTTATTAACCAGAGTCCAAGAAGCTTTAAGACAACTATTGTATTTTATAGTTTAAGTTCCAACCTGACTGCAGTGTCTGTGTGGTAACTGTCATTTTCAAGCATTATATTTTGGAAAAATTATTTAGAAGGTTTTCAAAAACAGATTATCAAGTCCAGGCACCATAATGTCAGTACAGTAAACAAAATAAATGACAAAAAAAACCTATTTCAAATCTTTATGAGACTTGTTTATAAAGTACCACATATAAAATAATATTTCCAGACATTAGACACAAACTGTTTATTTGTAAAGCAGTCACTTCCACATCACTTTTAAAAAGGAAGGGAAAAAATGAGGTCAACAATTTCCTAAAATCCATAATAAGCATTATATAATACTAAACTAGAAACCAAGACTTCTGACTTCTGGTTAAAGAACTTTCCATCAGCAGTTCTCCAAGGACAGTCTTTGGTCCTGGAGTTCCCCAAGAACCTTTCAGACGGTCCAAGAAGGTAAAACTATTTTCAGAAAAATACTAAGATATTACTTGGCTTTTCACTGGGTTGACTTTTGCACTCACACAGGTCCACCAGCAAAGGCAGGTAAAACTGCTGGGCCTGCGCACAAATCAAGGCAGTGGCACCAAGCTGTACTGCTTAGGAGACCTCCTGTTCCCCCACCATGCACTACAGTAGAACTAAATGCCAGTTTCTTGAAGAATGTCCTGGATGAAGTAGTAAAAATTAGTTTATTAAGTCTTTTTTTTTTTTTTTGTATATAGAGAGGGAGAGGAACATTGAGCAGCTCTTGCATGTGCCCTGACCAAGGAATCAAACTGGCAACCTCTGTGCTCCAGGGTGACACTCCAACCAATTGAGCTTTCTGGCCAGGGCTTAATTTTTATTGATTTTTAAAGAGACAGAGTGAGGAAGGGAGAGAGGGGAGGAGAAGGGAAGCATTCATCCGTTGTTCCACATTGCTTCCCGTATATGCCCAGACCATGGATCGAACCTGCAACTTTGTCATTTTGGGACGATGCTCTTAACTGACTGAGCTAACTGGCCAGGGCCTAGTTTATTAAACCTTGGCCCTTGAGTACTCATCTTTTTAACATTCTGTGTGACAAAAAGGGGAGAAACACATAAAGCACCTCTGCTGCACACTGAATTATAATAGCCATTTCAAGGGTCAACAGTTGTGTGATTGAGTTGCAAGCTAAACTGGATGTATGTTTCAAGGAACACCATTTTTAATTGAAAGACAAGCTGACAGACAATGAAGGCTCTTCAGATTTGGGTATCTGGCATATAAAATGAAATGAGCATGTCATTAGAAATAACATAATTGATAATATTTGGTTGCTTATTTCAAAATTAAAGCTTTAACATAAGATTTGAATTTTTGGAAAACTTGTATCTGGCCACCATGAGTTTGACAGTTTCCCAACACTTAGAGAATTATCTGATAATACAGTATTGACAAGTGGATTTTTTATTCTATAATGAAATATATTAATATTTGGAAGACCAGCATAAAGCAATGAACTAATATTTTCTAACTGTCTAATGCATGATGTTGCAAAATCCAAGTGAAAGTCTAAGTTAGACCCAAGATTTTAATATGACAGATTATGAAAAGTTCACTGATAGAGTCTCCAACTGTACATGCAAACATTCTTTAAGAAACTGCCACTTGTCAAATTTGGTGTAGTATCAAAAAAGAAAATCCACACATATGAAATCGCTAGAAAAATATATTTCCCTTTTTTTCAACTTACATATCCCCTTTACATATCCCCCCCCCTTTTTTTACATATCTGTGTGAGGCTGATTTTTTCTCATATTTTCAGCCAAAACAACATATTACAACAGATTGAATGCAAAAGTAGAGATGAAAATCTGTCTTCTATTGAACCAAACATTAAAATGATTTACAAAAATGTAAAAAAAAAAAATCACTCTTCTTACTAATTTTTTACTTCAGAAGAGTTACTTTTCATTAAAGTGTTATTTATGTTAACAAGTTTATATGTTTTTTGTTACTTTTAAAAAATAAGTTTTGGCCCTGGCCGGTTGGCTCAGTGGTAGAGCGTCAGCCTGGCGTGCAGGAGTCCCGGGTTCAATTCCCGGCCAAGGCACACAGGAGAAGCACCCATCTTCTTCTCCACCCCTCCCCCTCTCCTTCCTCTCTGTCTCTCTCTTCCCCTCCCGCAGCCAAGGCTCCATTGGAGCAAAGTTGGCCCGGGCGCTGAGGATGGCTCTATGGCCTCTGCCTCAGGCACCAGAATGGCTCTGGATGCAACAGAGCAACGCCCCAGATGGGCAGAGCATCGCCCCCTGGTGGGCATGCCGGGTGGATCCCAGTCAGGCGCATGTGGAAGTCTGTCTGACTGTCTCCCTATTTCCAACTTCAGAAAAGTACAAAAAAATAAAATAAAATAAGTTTTTTTAATTTTTCAGTTTTAATTTCTAACTCGATAAATATATCAATAAATATAACCTAAGTGCATCAAAAGCTCCAGTGACCAAAAAGTTTGAGAACTACTGTACTATATCATACTAAAAAGAAACAGAAGAAGCTGAAAAATGAATAGAGGAAACAGATTTAGCATCTAAATTAGGGACCCTGAAAACATTCAGAGTTGTGGGGGTGCCACTTCATTTCTGGTCAAACCTGGGATTAGATAGTGGATGAGTGTGGTTTCTTTGGAGGAAACCACTCTAGGATAAACATAGATTCTCCAGACAACCCCCAACTCTGTACAGCCCTCAGTTACAAAAACCATTTCCAATCTCTGCCTGGGACTATATAGTACAAAAAAACCAAAGTGGATAGGGAGGAAGGAGGAAAGTTAAGAGATGAGACTAACCTCAGGCACATTCAAAAGAAAGATAAAAGACTATTTTGGTATAGAGATAGTAGAAAGTAGTAGATTATATTGTGATTTATAAATAAAACATCCCACATATATATTTCATTCATGACAGAATATATCATCCATAGTTTTTTTAATTTATTCATTTTAGAGAGGAGAGAGAGTGGGGGGGGGGGGCAGGAAGCATCAACTCCCATATGTGCCTTGACCAGACAAGTGCAGGGTTTCAAACTGTCGACCTCAGCATTCCGGGTCGACGCTTTATCCACTGCGCCACCACAGGTCAAGCTATCACCCATAGTTTAAATGTTATTTTTTTACATAAAAAAGATAAGCATTAACTTTTTTAAGCCCAAGTCTCTTGGCTCTTTTTTTGTGCCCTATGGTTGGAAGCCTTATTGGAGTCTAGAGTTAGCTGGATTATATCACAGAAAGATTAAAAATCCTCAATTTCCATAATCCTTTGTTCATACCATCCCATGGTCCTTATTGTGCTGATATTTTCTATCTCCGGAATCCCCACTGGAATGTCAGCTCCTCAAGAACAGAGTTTTTACATCTTACACATCTTTTTTCCCTGGAGTATAGCATAGTACCATTATAGACACGCTCACTAAATGATTCCCAAATAATTGATTTCCCAGAGTCCAGATGTAACATACTTCCTAAAACATATTTCTTCTAGAAGTACAATATAAGTTGTACACAGTGTCTTCAAAAGAGTAGTTTCATAAATTGAAAACTTGGACATATTGTCAAATCTAAAATGTAATTTTCACTTTTCATCTTATTTAGCCACTCTGAAAATGACCACTTTCCCCTAAAACTCCCTCTTGGTTTTCAGGGTGCAGTTTTTTTCTTGTCTTCTTTCTACTTCTCTGGTCACCCTTGCTCACTCTTTCCCTGATCACCTAGGTGATTTTCCAAACTCCATCCTCAGTCCTTTGCCTGACTCCCTTTACCACTCATTTTAGTTACATTAGCTAAATCAGGATTTCTCAGCCTCAGCAAAACTGACATTTTACACAAGTTGATAATTTGTAGTGGAGGATGTCTTGTGCATTGCAGGATATTTAGCAGCATCTCTGATGTCTACCCACTAGATCCCCCAGTTGTGACAACCAAAAATGTCTCTAGTCATTACCAAATGTTTTCTGGAGGGCAAAATCACTCCTAGGTGAGAATCACAGATCTAAACTAACTTCACTGTCACCTATATATATACTGCTAACTCTCAAATCGCTATCTTTCACCCATAGCTCTCTCCTGAATTATCAAGATTCCAATTAACTGCTGGCTAACTCTCTCTGGACACCAAATTCAACGTAAACCTTAACTCATCACTGTTTTTCTTCAATTTATTCTTTTTTTCTGTCTGCTCCATCTTGATGAATGACACAACATTCTACACAGTCACTCAATCCTACACAGGATTCGAGGAGCCATCCTAGATATCTTTTTCTTGTTCATATTCTATGAAATACTAAACCTTATTCACTCAGTATCTTTAATACCTCTCAATCAGTCCCTTACTCTTTATTTTTAACTGCCGAAGACTTAAATCCGGCTTTATCACATCTCACCTGGACCAATGTAACAGCATCCTAACTGGCCCTGCTGCCCACCTAGTTCTACCTTTCCTCCACAAAGCTGTGGAAGAGATCTTCCTAGAATGCAAAACTGATAGTGCCACTCCCCTTCCTAAAATCCATCATAGCTTTTCATAGCCTTTGAATTACACTTCAGCGCCTCAAACAAACACAAGATGGCATTTACGACAGGACCTTCACCTACCTTTCTGGCCCTAGTCTTCCTCCTGTAACTCACCCACAGGCTCTTCTGCCATGCCAAACAATTTACATTCTGTAAGCTTTTAACATATGATAGTCCCTCTGCCTGGACTGTCTTATTTACTTTCAATCCCCTTCTTACAACAAACTTCCGTCCTGGCTGATCCACTTTTCAAAACTTGACTCAAAAATCACCTTCTCCATGAAGGCGTCTCTAAGCTCCCAGTTTGATTTAGAGTCACTATCACTGGGTTCACGAAGAACCATACTTACACTTGTACTACAGCATTTACTTATGCTTATGATTCTAAGCAGGTATGTCCCTCTTGAGAGCAGGGATCAAATCCTATCTGAGTCTGTCAAAATGTACCAAGAAGCTTTGAGTAAAGCCCTTCCTGGGGACAATGTGGGCTTAAATGCCAAGAACATATCTGTCAAAAATGTTCATCCAGGCAATGTGGCTAATGTCAGCAAAAATGACTCACCAATGAAAGTAGTGTCTTCACAGCTCAGGTGATTATCCTGAACCATCCAGGCCAAATCAGTGCCAGATAAGCACCTGTGCTGGATTGTCACAGAGCTCACACTGCCTGCAAATTTGCTGAGCTAAGGAGATTAATTATCATTCTAGGAAAAGGCTGCAAGATGGCCTAAATTTTCTGAAATTTGGTGATCCGCCATTTTTTATATGGTTCTTGGCAAGCCCATGTGTGTTGAGAAATTCTCTATCCTCTGGGCTGTTTTGCTGTTTGTGACATGAGATAGTTGCTGTCAGTGTCACCAACACAGTGGACGAGAAGGCAGAGGGGGCTGGCAGTCACCAGGTGTTCCCACAAAGCCCAGAAGACTAAATGAATATTATCTCCAATACCTGCCACTTTTTTTTTTTTTTTTTTTTGCAAGAGAAAGGGAGAGAGACAAGAAGGAAGAGACATGAGGAGCATCAACTCATAGTTGTGGCACTTTAGTTGTTCACTGATTGCTTCGCATATGTGCCTTAGCCAGAGGCTTCAGCCAAGTCAGTGACCCTTTGCTAAAGCCAGCAACCTTGGGCTGAAGCTTTTGACCTTGGGCTTCAAGCCAGCAATCTTTGGCTCAAGCCAGTGACAATGGGATCCATTCGATAGTACCACGCTCAAGTCAGTGACACTGAGATGAGCCTGTGCTCAAGCCGGCAACCTTGGGATTTCGAACCTGGGATCTCAGCATCCTAGGTTCACATACTATCCACTGTGCCATGACCAGTCAGGCCTGTCACTATGGTCTTAATCAGTGGAGGAAGACTAGTCTCAGAGCTGTTTGTCTCAATTGCCCATTTAAATTTAATAATAGAAAAGTTAATGATTACAATGCAGCATAAAACCTTCAGAGAAAAGGAGGATGTCTTGTGGAACATTTGGTTTTTTGGTGTGTGTCAGTTTTTAAGCTATTTTTTAATCAATACTTGTTAATGGAACAACTTGACCATAATTTTGTCACAGAATTTTGAGACCCATTAAAACAAAGTTTAATGAGAAAAAAAATCTTATTTGATCTGATAGCCAACAGCCAATTACTATTCATGTAAATTAACTACATAAAAGATACTGAATAAATGTTTGCTAAATGAATGGAAATAATAGCTCCTCAATATTCCATTTTTGATAAAAAAATACTGCAATATTTAAAACAAATTTTAAAAAGGCATCATTTAACAGCAACCATTTTTATAGTAAGCCTGCTTTAGCTAGTTAAGTTGCAAGTAAGAAAATTTTAAAAGATGCTTTACTTGAATGAATATGTCTATCCTTTTTCAGCCACAGAATCTGTAATAAACATTTATTTTTTAAAAGCCCTAAATGTTCCTCCAATAACTATGGTGCCTATTAATATATCCAAACAGAGCATCTGAACTTAGGTCCTCCTGATAACTAAGACATCTCAATTTTTATTTACTATTCTTGCCCAAATCTGACAATAATAACATTTTTGCTTATTGTGAGACTTCTGGGTCAAGTATACTATATGCAGTATTAAATTATGCAGTTATTTATGTAATTAAGAATATGGCTTACAGATAGATCTGTCTTTATCTCACATAATTATCAGTTATATAAGTCCCAATTCCCACAACACTACTATACTTAAAAAACTGACAGTATTACATGTCCCCCATGAACCTCAATCACAAAGAAGCCAAATTTTTAGACCCAGACTTTAACCCTCAGCTTCCCGCTTCCATCCCCATGTCTCAGAAGCCCCACACGCATCATCTTCCTACCTTACTCATCTCTCGTTTCAGCCATCACTGTGGCAACCAGCTCCATATGGGCTCTGGCCAGTATCACAGAGGAGCTACCTAAACACACCTCACTCAGGCCTATATACTATGTCAGGGGTCCCCAAACTACAGCCCGCGGGCCGCATGCGGCACCCTGAGGCCATTTATCCGGCCCCCGCCGCACTTCCTGAAGGGGCACCTCTTCCATTGGTGGTCAGTGAGAGGAATACTGTATGTGGCAGCGCCACAAAGCGTGGCATCGCTCATGTACAGTACTACTTCTGGTGACGCGAGACGTACGCATCAGGGCTCCAGAAGCACGTCATTTCACTTGTTACGGCTAGCAGTGACAAATATGGAACCGGACATTGACCATCTCATTAGCCAAAAGCAGGCCCATAGTTCCCATTGAAATACTGGTCAGTTTGTTGATTTAAATTTACTTGTTCTTTATTTCAAATATTGTATTTGTTTCCGTTTTGTTTTTTTACTTTAAAATAAGATATGTGCAGTGTGCACAGGGATTTGTTCATAGTTTTTTTTATAGTCCGGCCCTCCAACGGTCTGAGGGACAGCGAACTGGCCCCCTATGTAAAAAGTTTGGGGATCCCTATACTATGTGCTTCTCACTTCCCACCCCAAAACTTCCATGGTGACACCAAGTACAGGCACCACCAGCCAACACAGGACTCTGCCAGGCTGCCAGGGATCTCTCATACAAAACTTAGAGTTAATACCTCCTGAAGAAAGCCTTTGGCCAATGGAAGATGAACCCCATTAGATAAATTCCTCACTTTCCTCCCAGAAAGACTATATTGAGATGGAGTTTATACAGTCTCATACAGTCAAGTAATCTGTCACATTTAGCACAGACAGCTTGACAACTCATTTTCACATTGGCTCTCCCCCCTTTTCTCCTTCCTCTGTCTACTTTTGTACTCCCTAATACATTAATTAGTTGTGCATAGGGCTCTGCTTTCTCCAGAATCCAGTTTAAGTCATTCCACCACTTCAAAAAAGTATGTGGTTTGTATACTGCAAGGGAAATCCCAAAGCCCATTAAAATGCAAGCTACTGTTTCTGCTTTCTTTTCCTTAATTGAAAGACCTCAGAGATAGCAGAATGAAATCAAAACCTCACTGTCACTGCTTCTTCATTTACTACTTCTCCTAACCCATTACAAATACCAGTTTCCAGAATAAATAGTCTCAAATGAGATCTTCCTATTAGTGTCCATGCACCATTTTGGTTTGGCAATGAGAATGGTCTGAGGAAAAGAGTGATGGGTATGCTAAGCTACTACTTCTTTTTTTTCCAGGTTGCTCATAGTCCCAGAGCTGTCTTTTCTACCATGGCTCAATTCTGCTTACTGTTATAAGTAAGCAGAGCAATGCTTATCATTTCAAAGCTACGCTACAAAGTAAGACTGGCACTGTCCTGTTATACCAAAATGTGAGCAGTCATTTCACTTTCTATTACATAATTCTCAAAAGTCAAACTACTAACTATATAGGGTCCTTCATATTTTCTAAAAATGGGAAAAAGTAAAAATAGAAAAAATAAATATAAGACAGCCACTCAGCTATATCATGAAGATTAACTGCTAAGATAATGACTTAAAACTTTCCTTACTATTCATATTGTTTGCAAACTAAGTTACTCATATACACAAGGCATGAAATAAAGTGTGTAGCTAATATACAAGAAATTTAGCAGGAAGCATATTCATTTATTCAACTATAATTTACTGCAAATCTACTACATACCAAGCATTAGAGAAACAAATTAAGTAAGACAGCCTCTGCTCTGTGAATGCTGTATTGTCTAATAAAAAAGATAGACAGCCTGACCAGGCAGTGTTGCTGTGGATAGAGTGTAGGCCTGGGATGCTGAATACCCAGGTTTGAAAACCCAAGGTCTCTGGCATGAGTACATGCTCATCTGGCTTGAGCACAGGTTCACCAGCTTGAGCATGAGGTTGCCAGATTGAACGTGGGATCATAGATATGACTCCAAAGGCCGCTGGCTTGAAGTCCAAGGTTGCTGGTTTGAGCCCAAAGTCACTTCAGCAAGGGGTCACTGGCTTGGCTGGTGCCTCCCAATCAAGGCACATATGAGAAGCAATCAATGAACAACTAAGGTGCCACAACTATGATTTGATGTTTCTCTTTCCCTTCCTGTCTGTCTATCCTTGTCTCTCTCTTGTACACTAAAAAAAAATAAAATAAAATAAAAATATATAGAAAAAAATTCAACAGATAACTCAAAAACTTGATCCTTATCATTGCAATAAGAATACTGAGGAGTCAGAGAATGTGTCATAGAAAAATAAATATTAAAACTGGGACCTGATGAGTAGACCTTAGTTGTAGGGAATGAGTGGAAAACAGTAGAGGTGAAAGGCATCACAAGTAGAATGAAATATGTGAGAGTCCTGAGACAGTATAAAGCTGGCATTTTTAGCCCTGGCCGGTTGGCTCAGCTGTAGAGCGTCGGCCTGGCGTGCGGAGGACCCGGGTTCGATTCCCGGCCAGGGCACACGGGAGAAGCGCCCATTTGCTTCTCCACCCCTCCGCCGCACCTTCCTCTCTGTCTCTCTCTTCCCCTCCCGCAGCCAAGGCTCCATTGGAGCGGGGATGGCCCGGGTGCTGGGGATGGCTCTGTGGACTCTGCCTCAGGCGCCGGAGTGGCTCTGGTCGCAACATGGCGACGCCCAGGATGGGCAGAGCGTCACCGCCTGGTGGGCAGGTGGGCGTGCCGGGTGGATCCCGGTCAGGCGCATGTGGGAGTCTGTCTGACTGTCTCTCCCTGTTTCCAGCTTCAGAAAAATGCAACAACAACAACAACAAAAAAAAAAAAAAAAAAAAAAAAAAGCTGGCATTTTTGAGAGAAAGAGGCCACTGTAACTGGTGCTGAGTAACAAGGCAAACTTGATGGAATGTAACCTGTTAAGTAAATAGAAGGAGAAGATCAGATCAATCATATAGACCTTTATGCTACAAATATTAATATTAGTTCCTGGCCAGTGGTGGTGCAGTGGGTAGGCTCAACCTGGGATGCTGAAGACCCAGGCTCAAAACCCCAAGGTCACCAGCTTGAACACGGGTTCATCTGGCTTGAGTGTGAGCTCACCACCTTGAGCGCAGGGTCGCCGGCTTGAGCATGGGATCATCGACATGACCCCATGGTCACTGGCTTGAGCCCAAAGGTTGCTGGCTTAAACCCAAGGTCACTGGCTTGAACAAGGGGTCACTGGCTCAACTGGAGGCCCCCCCCCAGTCAAGGCACATATGAGAAGCAATCAATGAACAATTAAAGTGATGCAACTACAAGTTGATGAGTCTCATCTCTCCCCCTTCTTGTCTGTCTCTCTTTTAAAAAAATATTTAAGTAAATAAATGCTAATACTGGCAAATGATAACATTAAGGATTTTAAAAATAAAAGTTATATCATTTGTCATGATATGAAAATATAATTTTAGAATATAATTCAAAACAATTTGTAGGCTAGTGAAGTTTCCAAACTAAAAATTAGAGAAGGCTTATAGCTAAGGTTACTAAGTCTCCCACCCAATGAAATACCACTATTCTGTTTTCCCCCAGTTCTGTAATGACTGCTGTTTTAAAGAACAGACTGAGCCCTGGACAGTTGGCTTAGTGAATATAGCATCAGCCTGGTGTGCAGACATGCCAGGTTCAATCCCTGATCAGGGCACACATGAGAAGCAACCATCTGCTTCTCTTCCCCTGTCTCTCCCCCTTCTCTTTCTTCTCCTCTCGCAGTCAGTGGCCTGATTGGTCCAAGTTTCGGCCCCAGACCAGGGTTACCAGGTGAATCCTGGTTGGGGCACATGCAGGTGTCTGTCTCTCTATCTCTCCTTCTCTTACTTAAAAAAAAAAAAAAAAACGAAAACAGATTGATTCACTGAGTCTATATAATAGATAATATTGAAGAAATCCTGTACTGGTAATATTGTGAAAGCAAATTTATCCCACCTTTCTTTTTCATTGCAGTAAAATATATCAAATTTATCATATAATTTTTAACTTTCATTTTGCTTTATTGGCAGAATGATTTTTTAAATTAAATTTAATGGGGTAACATTGTTAATAGGATCATGTAAGTTTCAGGTGTACTTGTATATCCCTGTGGTACATGATCTGTATACTGTGTTGTGCACCCATCACCCAAAGTCAAACCATCTTTTGTCACCATATATTTGGTCCTCTTTACCCCACACACACACTTCTCCACTCCAGCCCTCCAGTAACTCATTGTCTATGAGTCCCATTTTATATTCCACGTATGAATAATATTATACAGTTTTTAGCTTTTTCTGACTGACTTATTTCACTTAGCATAATATTCTCAAGGTCTATCCATGTTGTCACAAATGGCAGTATTTCATCATTTCTTATGGCTGAGTAGTACTTTATTACATATATGTACTACATCCTCTTTATCCAGTCCTCTATCGAAGGACACTTTGGTTGTTTTCACGTCTTGGCCACCATGAATAATGTTATGATGAACATGGGGGTGCATTATGTCTTTGGAACAAATGTTTTTGAGTTTTTCAGATATATACACAGTTTTAAAAATGGGCAGAAGAAGTAAACACCTCTCCCATGAAGACATATAAATGGCCAACAGATATATGAAAGGATGCTCATCTTCACTAGTTGTCAGGGAAATGCAAATTAAACTAGAATGATATACCACCTCACAAAATTTACCATCTTAATCATTTTTAAGTGCATAGTTCAGTGGTACTAAATACATTAATAATGTATCACCACCATCCATCTCTATAATTCTTTTCATCTTATAAAACTGAAATACCACACTTTTTAAGCAATAACTCCCCATTTCCCCTCCCCCTTAGTTCCTGGCAAGCACAGTTCTATTTTCTGTCTTTGTGACAGAAAATATCTCATATAAGAGGAATCAATCAGAGGTTCTCATTTTGTGACTGGCTTATTTCACTTAGCGTAATGTCCTCTTGGTTCATCCATGTTGCAAGATATATCAGAATTTCCTTTTCAAGGCTGAATAATGTTATACTATATGTATATACCACATTTATTTATCTATTCATCCACAGATGCTTAGGTAGCTTCCATATTATACCTATAGTGAATAATACAGCTATGAACATGGGTAGACAAAATCATCCAATCTTGATAAACAAGATGTCATTTCAGTCCATTACTCTGTATAGATGCATACCAAATACACAAAATCTAGAGCAGAAGTTCAAAAGAAAGTAAAAAAGATGCCTTCATTGGATTTTATATAATGTCATTATTAATGGCCACTTGTCTTTTCCCATATGGTTCCCAATTCATAGATGAATATCCCTACATCTTCCATTTTCAAAACTCACTTGACATGCTGCTTTCACCAGACTACTTTCCTTTTAAATGCTTTACTTTCTGCTAATCTTTTAAAAAAAGCAGCATATGTTTTCTTAAAGTACCCACAGAAGGTTTCTAAAGTACCTAGTGAATTTATTAAAGTAACTATAAATCAACTAATAATGAGGACTATTTTAAAAAGCAAAAATTTTGCAGGACACAAATAAAAACAGAGTATTATAAACAAATTGCAAGCTAATCCTCCCACTAGCTACCTATAGTAATCTTTTTATTTTTCTCATCTGAGAGAAGATACTGAAAATGTGTTGATAATTTTGAGAAACACTGAAAATCAAGTAGTTAGGAAATAAGAAGGAAGAAAAAAGTGGTTTTTAATTTGCTTTTTAACTAGGGACTATACTGGAAAAGAGAAATGTGAGGTATAAACAGCATTAACAGACATGGCCCTATTACAAATGTACTATACTACTAATCTACACATCTTAAGGATAGCCCTCTGATGTAAGTTGAAATGTGAAAGAGATATAGGAGATCACCAATCTTGTCTTACTGCAATGCTAATTATAAACACAAAGATGTATGGCCTGTTTGACATTTATATAGATGCACCAGGTCAACACTATTTGATAACATCCTCTGATGTTTAGTAGCTACTAAAATATATTTAGTTGTTCCATGATCGAATAAGGCATCCTTCAATGATTTCACTTTTGTTAGCCCCTGGCTATAACGGTTTGCAGCAAAGCAAGTAAAACTCCAAAAAAGCAGCTGGCTATTCTTCAGCTCAGGATTCTCAAAGGAAAAGGAAAAGGTTTTACAACACTAAGAGATACTGTATTTCCCATGTATAAGACACTCCCATGTACAATATAAGATGCACCTTAATTCTGGGGCCCAAAATTTGAAAAAAAAATGTATTGCATGAAGTTATTAAACTCAAGTTTTATTCATCATAAAATTCACACAACTCCTCATCACTGTCAAAACTCCCATCCATTAGCTTGTCCTCATCTGTGTCTGATGACAAATCACTGTCTTCAACAATGAGCACAAAAACAAACACAAAAAAGCAAGAAAAGCAAATTTAAAAAATCTACAACCACTGTATAAGATGTACCCAGTTTTTAGACCTCAAATTTTTGGAAAAGGGTGCATCTTATATATGGGGAAATATAGTATTTAGTTCAGGTCAATTCAATGACCTATGCAAGAAACAATGAGTTGAGTAGAGGGATGCTTGGACTTTAGTTTTGGTCAACTAGGATGATGGGATTCTTCACAGAACACAGACCTCATCTCTGAGATATTTCAGAGATAAAAGCACCTAACGCCAGAGCAAACCAAAACAACTTTCTAAGATTCCTTCAACCCATGATTATGTTAGGAATATCACCTTGTCTTAATATTCTAGGCATAAAAGAGGTTATAAAAATAATTCAGGAAAGACCCTGGCCGGTTGGCTCAGCGGTAGAGCGTCGGCCTGGCGTGCGGGGGACCCGGGTTCGATTCCGGCCAGGGCACATAGGAGAAGCACCCATTTGCTTCTCCACCCCCCCTCTCCTTCCTCTCTGTCTCTCTCTTCCCCTCCCACAGCCAAGGCTCCATTGGAGCAAAGATGACCCGGGCGCTGGGGATGGCTCCTTGGCCTCTGCCCCAGGCGCTAAAGTGGCTCTGGTTGCGGCAGAGCGAAGCCCCGGAGGAGCAGAGCATAGCCCCCTGGTGGGCAGAGCCTCGCCCCTTGTGGGAGTGCCGGGTGGATCCCGGTGGGGCGCATGCGGGAGTCTGTCTGACTGTCTCTCCCCGTTTCCAGCTTCTGAAAAATACAAAAAAAAAAAATTTCAGGAAAGCAGCAAAGAAAAAAGCATTCCTGTAACATGGTGATCACGAAGTACATTCCAGAAGCTTTCTCAAAGATAATCAGAGGAACTGCAGCATCAGATGAAACCGAAGGGTCTAGAATACAATGACTAGAAGAAGCAAATTATAAATTAGAAGCTTTGAGATCTCCACTGCATCAGAATTTAATCATCTATCTCAACAATTTCAGTACACCCCTAATTCTAATCCCTGGAAGAAAACAGCAAGGTGACTTCAGAAATAAGTAGAGTTCACTCACATTCTTTATGCATTTAAATTACCTTTAAGAAATCTTAGTTGCTTCCTTGTAGTTCTCACTGGAGATGAGTGCTACTACACAAAGGTCATTTTTCCAAGCTGACTTTCCACATTTTCTCTGCCTCATAAGCCCACACACAATTCCTAAACTTGAAAAATGTTTAATACCTTAAGACAGAGTAGAATGCTGTCATAAATACAAAATGTATACCCCCCAACAACAGAAAAGACAAGTGGATTCCACTCAAATAAGCTCCACGTTTAGGCCCTGGCCAGTTGGCTCAGCAGTAGAGTGTCGGCTCGGCCTGGCATGTGGAAGTCTTGGGTTCAATTCCTGGTCAGGGCACACAGGAGAAGAGCCCATCTGCTTTTCTACCACTTCCCATTCCTCTTCTCTCTCTCTTCTCCTCCTCCTCCCACAGCCATGGCTTGAAAGGTTTGAGCAAGTTGGCCCCAGGCACTGTGGATGGCTCCACGGCCTCACCTCAGGAGCTAAAATAACTCAGTTGCTATTTTAGATGGGCAGAGTGCTGCTTGGTAAGGGACTTCCCAGGTGGATCCTGGTCAGGGGCACACATGGGAGTCCGTCTCTCTGCCTCTCCACCTCTCATTTAATAAAAAAAAGTCTCACATATAACCATTAATAAGCACCATCTCAACTAAGGGGAACAATTAGTTTATGCTTTCCCTCTCTTGTCTTCTCTCCCTCTAATACCCTTTCAATCTCTCAAAAAAAAAAGATCATTTAAGAAATCTTAGTCAAAATCCTTATCATGGGCCCTAGCTGGTTGGCTCAGAGGTAGAGGGTCAGCCTGGTGTGTGGATGTCCTGGGTTCAATTCTCAGCACACAGGAAAAGTACTCATCTGCTTCTCCACTCTCCCCTCAATTCTCTCTCTACCCCTCCTGTAGCCATGGCTCAATCGAAGCAAGTTGGTCCCCGGAGCTGAGAGTGGCTCTTCAGCCTCCAACTCAGGAGCTATGGTAGACTGCAAGTGGCAAAAAGCCTTTGTAAATTAGAGGCTTAGCAATAGGCTAAGTTCTCCCCCCACCTCCATATTGGCTATGAAGCTGAGTATTTGCACTCATCCCATAGCCCCACTTCACTTGCTTGCTTATGTTGCTAGAAGCAATTTACATGCCCTTCCTCTCACCCTTTGTTTGTTCAGATGTTGGCTGATTTCACTTATGCATCGTGGGGGGATTCTTGTTTATGCCTTAAGAGAGTTCCTGTTTTTGCCTCATTTGTGTGACTTTGTATCAAAGACTTCCTTATTTGCATATGGCTATATAATAAAGCAAATTGGGGGCTATTGGGCTCTCAGATATTGCCATTAGCATTGAAGAGGACTCCCAATCCCATCCTCTTTTCTCAGTGAGTTTATTTTCTTAATTCCACACCATTCTCCCTCAGGACCTAGAATTACGAGCCACGCTGGTCCACAGCAAGGAGCTAAAAAGAGCTCAGTTGCTGAACAACTGAACAATGCCCCTGATGGACAGAAGCACTGCCTCCTAGTAGGCTTGCCAGGTGGATCCTGGTCAGGGGTGCATGAAGGAGTCTGTCTCTCTGCCTCACCTTCTCTCACTGAATAAAAAAAAATTCTTATCAAGGTCACAAAAAAATATTTATATTACTGAAATGCAGCAACATATCTCTGTGTGCAATTACCACTTACTCGCTTGCAATTACAATTGAAAATCTTTCTACTCAATAATTTCTAGGGCTATAATTTGGCTATACTATAAAATGAAATTTGAATATCATGTTATTTGGAAAGTTAAAAAAGACAAATAACTGGTATTTGTTCTTTTTTTTTAAAAAAAGTATATTCATGATTAAATGATAGTTTTGCCAACTACACATGGATTGCATTCTACTTCCATTAGTTGCCCAAAGCAACTGGTCATTTGCAGGCATTACAACATCAACCTGTTAAGGTTTCTGTACAACACTCTTTCTACAAACTAGCTAGACTTTCCATTACCACAATTTTGCATAAAAACATATACAAATCACTACTGTCATTTTAAGCTGAGAAAAACATTTTCAGCCTAAGAAACCCAAAACTATTATAAACTTAAATTTTTCTCCAATTACTGAGTTCACTTCTTTAGACTCAAATATTAAATTTCTTAGTTCCTAGAACTATACAATTTCCTTGAACTAAGTCACAAAGAAGTAGAAAACCTAAATAGACCAATAAGCAAAAAGGAAATAAAAACAACTACCAGCCTGACCAGGTGGTACCGCAGTGGACAGAGCATCAGACTGGGACACAGAGGACCCAAATTCAAAACCCAGAGGTCACCAGCTTGAGTGCGGGCTCATCCACTTGAGTGCAGGCTCAACAGTTTGAGGGCAGGGTCGCTGGCTTGAGCATAGGATCAGGGACATGACCCCATAGTCACTGGCTTGAAGCCCAAGGACGCTGGCTTGAGCCCAAGGTTGCTGGCTTGAACAAGGGATCACGCGCTCTGCTATAGCACCCTAGTCAAAGCACATACAAGAAAGCAGTCAATGAATAACTTAAGGTGCCTCAATAAAGAACTGATGCTTCTCAACTTTCTCCCTTCCTGTCTCTCTGTCCCTATCTATCCTTCTCTCTGTCTCTGTCAAAAACAAACAAAACAACAAAAAACAACTACCAAAACCTCACCCAAAATAAAAGTCCAGGACCAGGACTAGTGAATTCTACCAAACATTCAAAGAAAATTTGGTACCTATCCTTCTCAAAGTCTTCCAAAACATAGAAGAAGAAGCAATACTCCTTAACACATTTTATTAGGCCAACATAACCCTGATACAAAACCAAACAAAGACAATATAAAAAAAAAAAACTATAGACCAATATCCCTAATGAATATATATGCAAGAATCCTAAACAAAATACTAGCAAATCAAATACAACAATACACTTAAAAAATAATACATCACAGCCTGACCTGTGGTCGCGCAGTGGATAAAGTGTCGACCTGGAATGCTGAGGTCGCCGGTTCAAAACCCTAGGCTTGCCTGGTCAAGGCACATATGGGAGTTGATGCTTCCTGCTCCTCCCTCACCCTTCTCTCTCTCTCTCTCTCTCTCTCTCTCTTATTCTCTCTCCTCTCTAAAAATTAATAAAAGAAAAATTAAAAAAATTAAAGCAAAGAATTAAAAAAAATAATAATACATCACAATCAAGTGGGTTTCATTTCAGGAGCACAATGATGGTTTAACATATGCAAATAGATCAATGTGATATACCACATCAATAGAACAAAGCATAAAAATCATATAATACTATCAATAGATGCAGAAAAGGCATTCAATAAGATACAACATACCTTTATGTTCAAAACACCCAATAAAATGCATATAGAAGTACCTCAACATAATTAAGGCCATATATGACAAACCATCAGCCAATATCATACTAAAGGGTAAAAAACTGAAAGTTTCTCCTCTAAATCAGGAACAAGTCAAGGCTGCATACGCTCTCCACTCTTATTCAACATAGTACTGGAAGTCCTAGTCATAGCAATCAGACAAGAAAAAGAAATAGAAGGCATCTATATTGGGAAGAAATGTAAAGGTATCACTTTTCACAGATGACATGATCCAGTATATAGAAAACCCCAAGGCCTCCACCAAAAAAACTATTAGAAATAATAAACAAATACAGTAAAGTCAAAGGATACAAAATCAATTTACAAAAGCCTACTGCTTTCAGAAAATGAACTGAAATAAAATTCCTTCTACAATTACAACAAAAAATTAGTAAAATACCTAGGAATAAATTTAACAAAATATGTAAGAATCTATATACTGAAAACTACAAAGCATTATTGAAAGAAATTGAAAAAGATACAATAAAATGGAAAAATATTCCATGTTCATGGATTGGAAGAATCAACATAGTTAAAATGGCCATATTACCCAAAGCAATATACAGATATAATAAAATCCCCACTAAAAACTCAATGTCGGCCCTAGCCGGTTGGCTCAGTGGTAGAGCGTCGGCCTGGCGTGCAGAAGTCCCAGGTTCGATTCCCGGCCAGGGCACACAGGAGAAGTGCCCATCTGCTTCTCCACCCCTCCCCCTCTCCTTCCTCTCTGTCTCTCTCTCTTTCCCTCCTGCAGCTGAGGCTCCATTGGAGCAAAGATGGCCCGGGCGCTGGGGATGGCTCCTTGGCCTCTGCCCCAGGCGCTAGAGTGGCTCTGGTCGCAACCGAGCGACACCCCGGAGGGGCAGAGCATTGCCCCCTGGTGGGCAGAGTGTCGCCCCCTGGTGGGTGTGCCGGGTGGATCCTGGTCGGGTGCATGCGGGAGTCTGTCTGACTGTCTCTCCCTGTTTCTAGCTTCGGAAAAATACACACACACAAAAAAACTAAATGTCATTTTTTAAAGAAACAGAACAAAAAATAAATCACCAGATTTGTATGGAACGATAAAAAACCCCAATATAATCCTGTGGAAAGTAATCCTGAGGAAAAAGAAGCCAGAGGTATCACACTACTTGACTTCAAATTATACTACAGAGCCACGATAATTAAAATAGAATAATATTTAAAAAAAAGAAAAAGAAAAAAAATAGAATAGTATTGGCAGAAAAACGGACACTCAGACCAAAGGAACAGAATTGAAAGCCCTAAAATAAAACCACATATATATGAACAAATAATCTTTGACAAAGGAGCCAAAAACACACAATGGAGAAAAGAAAGCCTCTTCAGTAAATGGTGCTGGGAAAATTGGAAAGCCACATGCAAAAGAATGAGACAACTAGTTTGTTCCTTTGCACTAAAATTAATTCAAAATGTATCCAAAACCTAAATACAAGATCTGAAACAATAAATCACCTAGAAGAAAATGTAGGTACTAAATGTATAGACCTTGGCTGTAGAGAACATTTTATGAATTTGACCCCAAAGGCAAGGGAAGTAAAGGCAAAAATAAATGAATGGGACTATATCAAACTAAAAAGCTTCTGCACAGCAAAGAAACTGACAACAAAAGAAAAAGGCAGCCAACCAAATGGGAGATGATATTCATAAACAACAGCTCTGAAAGAAGTTAATATCCAAAATATATAAAGAACTCAAAAAGCTCATCAACAAACAAGCAAATAATCCAATTAAAAATGAGGAGAGGACCTGAACAGACACTTCTCCCAAGAAGACATACAATAGGCCAACAGATACATGAAAACATGCTCAGCTTCACTAGCTATTAGAGAAAGGCAAATCAAAACTACAATGAGATACCACCTCACACCTGTTAGATTAGCTATTATCAACAAGACAGGTAATAAGTGTGGGAGAGACTATGGAAAAAAAGAACTCTCATTCACTGCTGGTGGGAACATAAACTGGTACAGCCATTATAGAAGACAGTATGGTGGTTCCTCAAAAAATTAAGAATAGGCCTGACCAGGAGGTGGTGCAGTGGATAGAGCGTAGGGCTGGGATGCAGAAGACCCAGGCTCGAAACCCTGATGTCGCTGGCTTGAGCATGAGATCATAGACATGACCCCATGGTTGCTAGCTTGAGGCAAAAGGTTGCTGGCTTGAGCAAGGGGTCACTCACTCTGCTGTAGCCCCCCAGTCAAGGCACACATGAAAATGCAATCAGTAAACAACTAAGGAGCCGCCACAAAGAATTGATGCTTCTCATCTCTCTCCCTTCTTGTCTGTCTGTCCCTGTTTGTCCCTCTCTCTGACTCTCTGTCTCTGTAAAAAAAAATTCTTTTAAATTTAAGAATAGAACATACTATATGACCCAGCAATCCCTTTACTGGGTATCTACTAAAAAAACAAAAACATTGGTGCGCAAAGACACATTTACTGCCATGTTCATCACACCATTACTCATGATGGCCAAGACATGGAAACAAACAAAGTGTCCCACAATAGAGGACTGGATAAAGAAGATGTGGTACATATATACAATGGAATACTATTCAGCCATAAGAAATGATGACATAGTGTCATTTACAACAATATGGATGGACCTTGAGAACATTACACTGAGTGAAATCAGAGGGAAGGGGTGGTGAGAAGGGGAGTAAAGAGGAACAAATATAGTGACAAAAATTGATCTGACTTTGGGTGATGGGCACACAATGTAATGAACAGTTCAAATGCTGTAGAGAATGTTCACCTGAAACCTATGTACTCTTATTGATCAATGTCACCCCATTAAACTTAATTTCTAAATAAAAAATAAATATAAACTTAAAATACAGTTACAGATCTGAATAACAATCAGAATTATAAATGAAAGTATATCAAAACCTTGTAAACGCTTGGAGATTTTCACAGAATTTCCATAACATACGCTTATACATAATATCAATACTTATACATAATAAAAATATATGTATACCAAAAAAATTTCTCTTGATAATCAAGGCTAAAATGGAATATAACTTCAAAAAATGGTTTTTCCACAATCCTCACCCCCCCCAAAAAAATATGAGGATATAAGTACAGTAAATGTATATAATCTGCAAACCCTAATGTGGAATTTTAAAACGAAGAAATTGACTAAAACCACATTACCAAACGTGTTTAAATAATGAAAAAGGGACAATCCTAAAGTCCTAATACCCCTAAGATTGTCTAGCTAAGTACAAGAACAGAGGAACATATACAAAGTTGAGATTCCACTTACTGGTCTATATACCCTAAATCTAAACTGCAGAAAACAAATCTTTCACAGTTTTTCTTTGTTTGTTTTTTGGGGGGCAGGGGTTGTTTTGTTTTGTTTTTTACACAGAAACAGAGAGAGTCAGAAAGGGATAGATAGGGACAGACAGGAACGGAGAGAGATGAGAAGCATCAACCATCAGCCTTTCGTTTCGACACCTTAGTTGTTCATTGATTGCTTTCTCATATGTGTCCTGACCGCGGGCCTTCAGCAAACTGAGCAACCCCTTGCTTGAGCCAGCAACCTTGGGTCCAAGCTGGTGAGCTTTGTTCAAACCAGATGAACTTGCGCTCAAGCTGGCGACCTCAGGGTCTTGAACCCAGGTCCTCCACATCCCAGTCCGACGCTCTATCCACTGTGCCACCGCCTGGTCAGGCTTCTTTATTGTTAATTAGATATTTTCACATTGCATTGTATGTTCTGCAATAGAGAGTACAAAAGAATAAATTAACATGTTGAAATGTAGAAATGTCAAAATGATGCCAATTAGTTTGATAGTGGCAGGTTTATCTAAGATTCAAAAGATAATTTGTAAGTTGAGCTTTTAAGAATTCACATTCTTTTAAATGAATGCCTTAATAATTCAGTTTATTTCTTGGGGGACTGAAAATCAGCTTGTCAACACACAAAGTATGCTTTTCAGGCTTTCCAGGATTCAGTAGCTCATCTTTACCAGAAAGCTTATGTAATGGCAGCCAATTTGCAAACATCAAATTTAAGCTTACAGCTTCAGTAAAACAAAAAGAAAGCAATTAAAGTTCACTTCAAGTATTTATGTTGGCACAGACTGAACAGGCTACTAAAGAAAAGACTGGCGCTGAGGGTTCCATTCTGCACTCACTCATGTGCTGCATGTACCAGTTCTCATGTTACTTTAATTAAGAAATAGAATGAGTCTATTGTTTAAAGTATGCAAATTCATTACTCCTTCTTTGTGAAAGTCTGACATCTTAGCTCTTGTCACATATTTGCAAACTAAGTATGAATTCTACTAAAAGGACAAAAAACCATAAAAAACTAAAATAATTTAGCTTTTAAGTTTCTATTTTCATGAAACAAGAAAACAACTAAGTGGGTGCTTATAATACAGAACTGTTAGGATCAATTTTATCACCACTAGATCTTCACGTTTCCTTCAAAATGTTAAGAAGAATCCTTGTTGTCTTATGAATAATTATTCAGAATTTAACATTGTAATTGACTCCAACAACTAAAATACAAACAAAAGCCCTTAAATAGCAATGTCTATAACTTAACTTTTAATGACAAAAAAACATATACTTCTATTATGTGTATAGATTATCCAATAAATACTCTTCAGTAAAGACATTTTGTTCAAGATCGGTGGTTCTCAACCTGTGGATCGCGACCCCGGCGGGGGTCGAACGACCAAAACACAGGGGTCGCCTAAAGCCATCGGAAATACATATTTTTAAATAAAATTTTTCATTTTTTGATCATAGCACTTTCTTATTCTTAAAGCTTTATATTAAATAGCTTTATGAATGAGAAAATATAATAATAATAGCAAGTATTAAAGATTTACTCAAAAAAATTACTCTGTCCTACTGATAGCACTGAAGGCTGGGGAAAGAAACTAATGTTTTGGGTTTTTTTTTAACACTTTAACACAATATGTTAGAGTGATTAGAGAAATGATTAGAGAAAATAATTTTCATATCTTCTGACACATTTAATATACTTTCTATTCAAATACTCCCATAGATTCATATATTTAATATAAAGAGACAATAGTGATGAGCTAACTTTTGATCACTATTCTGTGCCAGGCACTGTATTAAATGCATTACACTTACAGCAATTTTGTAATTGGGCAATTACAGCAATTGCCAGCTCTATTTTACACATGGGTGGGGGTGAGACGCAAAGAGGTTAAGCAACTCACTCAAACTCACACAGTCGGTGACAGAGCTTGAATTCAAACCCAGGCAGTCGCTCCACATCTGATTCCAAAATTACTACATTACACTGAGTACACAGTATAATGCCTGGCTTCTATTTAGTACCCAGCAGGTACTATATGCTAAATAAAAGCATGCCTTTCATACTATTTATCTCTTTTTTTACTTACTCTGTGATAATTCTGGATTTCCTTTCAGATTCATCATCTTTGGAATTGATGGGCCGTACACATCCACATCTAACAAACCAATTGCCTTTGACTGTAAGAAAATAGAATTAAGTCTGACTATAAAAAAAAAATTGAAAAACATTCCAAATTCAAAACCTAAACCTTCAAAGCTACAGTAAGGTAAAAAAGCAAAACTGCTTAGGGTAAATACTTTTCATCAGATTACTGGAGAACTGACCAGAGAAATCCACTGCATACACATCGTAGTTCAGATTTCTCATAGTCTCAAACAGACTAAAACTTTTTTCTTTTTTCTTTTTTCTTTAATGGAACGCTTCACAAATTTGCATGTCATCCTTGCTCAGGGGCCATGCTAATCTTCTCTGTGCAGTTCTACTTTCAGTGTATATGCTGCCAAAGCGAGCACCAGACTAAGACTTTTTGATCTAAGAACAAATTACATGCACACAATGTTAAAATAATGATCTAAACAGATAACAATATCCCAGGAAGATGTAGTGCTGACTTTTGGAAAGGCATCTAACTTACCAAAGAATACAAAAATTTTTAATAACTCAGAGAAACAATATCATAATTAAAGCAAGCAAGAAATTCTGAATCAGATCTGGCATGGAAATGCTAAGGATAGTGGCAGACATCATACAGACAACCTCCTAGTGCAAGTCACAGTTAAGCAACCAGGTCGTCTGGAGACTCATAAACTAAGCTGGTTTTTGGTGAGCCACACAGCTGCCCAAGGCAGAATGTCCTGAGTGCTCTCTTCACTAGCTGCCAGTTCACTAGCTGTTCAGCTTAGCCAAAGAAAGGAAAAACAAAATTCACTATTTCCAAATGTCATTTTTGCCTTCTCCCCCCTCCTCTTTCTCTTTGATAAATTAAATCAATCTGTTATTGGTTTTCCTCATATACAAGCAAACAGCATGCTAATACTAAGCATATGCCTTTGAGTTCTGTTTCACCAAGATTTATACTCTCCTCCCTCCCTCCATGTAGCCTGGAAAGACAAAACTCTTAATCTCTCAAAAAAATTTTTAACTAAACAATCCTCATCTTCCATGTTATCTACCTATTTCCAGAAACAAAATTACTTCTTAAACCTTGCTGTTTGGTTCCTATAAATGCAAAAAAATAAGATACAGTCAATATTTATGTCCCTAACTTTATACTGACTGAAATGCAGTTCTAAGAAAACCATTCAACGTCCCTCCCTGTGTGACTCACAGAGACTAAAAGACTAGGGATTAATATCTACCTCTACCAAAATCTCAGCTTATTGTAAAATAAATGAGAAAACAAAAAGGGCACTTACCTTTAATAGATTGGTGGTATATAAAATTTAAGTTTCATTAATTTAACTATTAGCTTTAAAAAGGTAAGAACATTTGCCTGACCAGGTGGTGGCGCAGTGGATAGAGTGTCAACCTGAGAACTGGGGACCCAGGTTTGAAATCCTGAGGTCACCAGTTTAAGCACTGGCTCACCAGCTTGAGCGCAGGGTTGCCGGCTTAAGCATGGGATCATCGACATGACTTCATGGTTGCTGGCTTGAGCCCAAACATCACTAGCTTGAAGCCCAAGGTCACTGGCTTGAAGCCCAAGGTCACTGGCTTGAGCAAGAGGTCACTCACTCTGCAGTAGCCCCCCCCCCCCGTCAAGGTACATGAGAAAGCAGTCAGTGAACAACTAAGGTGCCACAATAAAGAATTGATGCTTCTCATCTCTTTCTCCTTTCCTATCTTTCTGTCCCTGTCTCTCTCTCTCACACACACACACACATACACACAAAAATAAAAATAAAAAAATGTAGAAACATTCAATGAGAAATTCTGACCCATTTTAACTCCTTTGAAACCACAAACAAAATAATTTAATTGAACTAAAACAGAAGAGTCTGGCCCTGGCCAGTTAGCTCAATAGGTTAAGAGCGTCATCCCAAAACAATAAGGTTACGGGTTTAATTCCCAGTCACAGCACACACGGGAAGCAACAAAAGAATGTACAACTGAGTGGAACGACAAATGGGTGTTTCCCTTCCTCCTTCCCTCTCTCTCCCTTCCTCTGTCTCTCTGAGAAAAAAAAAAAATCCATAAAAATTAAGCCCTGGCCAGATTGCTCGGTTGGTTCATCCCGGAGCACAAACATTCCCAGTATGATTCCCTGGTCAGGGCACATACAGGAGCAGTTCGATGTTCCTGTGTGTGTGTGTGTGTGTGTGTGTGTGTGTGTGTCTCAAAAAACAAAACAAAAAAAAAAAACATAAGAGTCTATTACTGTCAACCTAGAATTTCACCTTTTATATATCTTTTCTCCTGATATCTACAAAAACTAATAACTATCACAAAATAATAATAAATGACAAAACAAAAAATATTCTAAGATTCTTTTTCCTTGCTCTCTTATATTACTGTTGGTTTTATAATAACTAGAAAAGATTAGGTCACAGGTTTCAAATTGATCTTCTAAAAATACTGTGTGCCTTCTAAAACTACCTGTCAAGTAAAATAACAGCTTTTTCAAGAAACAAGAAAACAGCTAAGACATACTTGCCATAGAAAACTAGTAGGCTCATTTTTGTCATCACTAGATCTTCAAGTTTCCTTCAAAATCTAAGCAAGACTCTATCTTTTCTTCTAAAAGAAAACCATGCCTGTCTAAAAGAGAACCCTTTGGCATCATGGTTCAGGGTAAAACTGAATGAAGATCTATCCTAAAATTTGCTATAGTAGAAGTAAATTTCACATACACCTGTAGCAGGGGTTGGGAACCTATGGCTCGCGAGCCAGATGTGGCTCTTTTGATGGCTGCATCTGGCTCGCAGACAAATCTTTAATAAAAAATAATAATAACATTAAAAATATAAAACATTCTCATGTATTACAATCCATTCATTTCCTACCACTCATGTTCATGGTTGCGGGTGGCTGGAGCCAATCACAGCCGTCCTCCGGGACAACACCAAATTTTTATTGGATAATGCATAATGTACATGGGTGGTTGTGAGGTCAGGAAGTAAACTTCCTTCCTTTTAATCAAGTAGTCAGCTAGTTAATTGCAGAAACCCTTTTGATGAAGAAGATGGCTAAAAGAAAAAAAGATGAGGAGTATCGTACTTTTCAGCAGGAATGGACAGAGGGATTCGCCTTTGTGGAGAGAGCAGGTTCTGCAGTGTGTCTAATATGCAATGATAAAATTGCATTGATGAAACTGTCAAATATAAAGCGGCACTTCGACACATGCCATACTACATTTGCATCAAAATATCCAGCGGGGGACAGCAGAAAAAAAGCATGTCAAGAGCTACTGTGCAGAGTGCAAGCTAGTCAGCAGCAACTCCATATTTGGACCCTGCAAGGTGACTGGAATTTGGCTAGCTTTGCTGGTGCTTTAGCAATTGTGAGAAACAGAAAGCCATTCACAGATGGGGAGTATGCCAAAACATTCATGCTTGATGTTGCCAATGAACTTTTTGACGATTTTCTGGATAAAGACAAGATAATCAAACGAATAAAAGATATGCCTCTGTCGGAAAGAACTGTTCACAATCGTACCATCATGATGGCAAATGAAATTGAGGCAACACAAGTGAAGGACATAAATGCAGCACCACTCTTTTCTGTCGCTTTGGATGAGTCAACAGACATAAGCCATTTATCCCAGTTCAGCATGATTGCAAGGTATGCTGTCGGTGACACACTACATGAAGAAAATCTTGCTGTTTTGCCTATGAAAGAGACAACAAGGGGGGAGGATTTATTCAAGTCTTTCACTGAGTTCGCTAAAGAAAAAAATCTACCAATGGATAAACATTTGGGTGTGTACTGATGGTGCTCCATGCATGGTGGGAAAAAACAGGATTTGTAGCGCTTCTTCGTGAACATGAAAAGAGAACCATCCTAAGTTTTCACTGCATCTTACATCAGGAGGCACTTTGTGCTCAGATGTGTGGTGAGCAGCTTGGTGAGGTGATGTCACTGGTCATTCAGGTGGTCAACTTTATTGTTGCCCGAGCTTTAAATGATTGCCAGTTTAAAATACTGCTGGATGAAGTTCGGAATAATTACCCTGGTCTGCTTCTGCACAGCAATGTGCGTTGGTTGTCAAGAGGGAAGGTGCTCAGCCGTTTCACGGCTTCTCTGAGCAAAATCCAGACTTTTCTTGAAATGAAACGTCGAGTATCCTGAGTTAGCTAACCCTGAGTGGTTCCTGAAGTTCTATCTCGTGAACATGACTGAACATCTGAACCAGCTCAATGTGAAAATGCAAAGTGTTGGAAATACAGTCTTATCCCTTCAACAAGCAGCGTTTGCATTTGAAAACAAGCTGGAACTCTTCATCACCAACATTGAAACAGGTCATTTACTACACTTTGAAAAACTGGGAGAGTTTAAAGATGCATGCACAGCAAGTGACCCTGCTCAATATCTTGATCTCCAGCAGCTAGCGGGCTTCACATCTAATCTGCAGTCATTCAAAGCTCACTTTGGAAAATTTCGTGAGCGCACTTGTCTTTTTAAGTTCATAACCTATCCACATGGGTATGCAGTGGGCAGTGCCTACCTGAGTTACATCCCCGGTGTCTCCATCAGAGATTTTGAGCTACAAGCTGCTGAACTGAAGGCCTCAGACACGTGGGTGAATAAGTTCAAGTCACTGAATGAAGATTTAGAAAGACTTGCATGACAGCAAGCAGAGTTGGTGAGCAAACACAAGTGGGGAGAAAAGAAAAAACTTCAACCCATGAACCAGCTGATTGTCAAAACATGGAATGCGCCTCCCGTCACATACCACACACTGCAGCGTGTGAATATTGCTGTACTGACAATGTTTGGCTCTATGTATGCATGTGAGCAGTTTTTCTCACATCTACAGAATGTTAAGACCAACCTATGATCACGTTTAACAGATAGAAGTCTCAACGCCTGCATGAAGCTTAACCTCACCATGTATCAACCAGACTACAAAGCCATCAGCAAAACCATGCAGCACCAGAAGTCACATTAATAGTAAGAAGTACTTTATTCATCATTGTTAGCAACTCTGGGCTCAAGCCAGCGACCTTGGCTTCAAGTCAGCAACCTTGTGATCATGTCAATGATCCTGTGCTCAGTCAGCAACCCGGGGCTCTGCTCAAGATAGCACAACCTTAGGGTTTTGAACCAGGGACCTCAGTGTTCCAGATCAACACTGTATCCACTGTGCTACCATCAGTCAGGCCCCAGACTATTTTTATCACTTTCTAACATACTATGTAAATTATTTAATTGTGATGTTTACTATCTATTCATTGTAAACTCTAAAAAGGTTGGGATATCCCAAACACCAAAACAGTGCTAACAGTGAGCATTAAATACATATTTCCTGAATAAATAAATGGATAAATAAATGAGCAAACCTCCATTTGTTCCTCTGTAGAGTATCAAGATTGGTTACCATATGATCCTTAACGTCCCTCTTAAACTTTACTACTGTATGATTTTATGAAATTCTACTTCTATACTAACATTTTCAATTATAAGAATCAAAATTAGATAATGTACATAAGATAAAAAATATTCTAGTGTTAAAGAGTCATAAATTTCCCTGTAGTCTATTCCTAACCACCACTATTTCCCTAGAAAAATGGAACTTTATGAAGAAAATCTAGTACAAGAAATGGCTATAGAAGGCTGCATTTAAAAAATATATGAGTACACTACCTAAATCTTTGGAAACTAATCCACAATATAATATGAAAAAGCTCATTAAAAAGAGGGCAATATTTAAACCTTAAACCTGCTAACTAGCAAGATTAGGCTCAATAAGGTTTCAAACATAAAAAGGCTACATGGCAGTTTTGTTCTGCGTTAGTTTTTTCCCTTTCCAGAGCAGGATGAGCAGGACAAGAAGCAATTCCTTTAATTCTCACATTTTCATCTACTAATTAAAAGCGAAAGTTAACATCTAACATGAAGAAAATAAAAACCTTAAACACTTGCCCTGTATTACTAAAGAAGTATTAATGACCTTGGTAAGCAAAGTTTTCAAAATCGGAGAAGAGAAACTAGAAAGCCTTCTATCACCACGATACTGCATCAAATGCAGAAAAGGATCCTTATAGACAATTAACCCTTAAAAATAAAGCCATCTTATTTGTGACATTAACCAGCTACTTTTTTTGGCCAAACCTAGAAGCATAACAAAACAAGAACATTTCCCAAGCCAGATAATACGGCTGTAAAAGCACTGAAAACCAACACCAATTCTTTCAGAATGTCCTCAACTAAACTGCAGTGCAGGGAAGAGCGTTTATAATTCTGATAGCTACTCTTCCCAATAAAAGCAGTGCAGCAATCAGAGAAATCGGATGTGAAAAGAGTACTTGAACCACACTTCAGATTCAAAATCAAAGGAGCCAAGCAACTTGTTTTGAAACCCAGGCCTTCATATGCCCTCTGTTCTTGTCCTCTCGGTGACCCTCCCAACACTGCCTTGCTGAGGATTAAGGGCCCTTTTCATTCCTCTAGAGATGTGATGGGGGAAATAATTTACTGAGAAAAAGAAATTGAGAGAGAGAAAATGAATTGGTGAAAGCCAAGTTAGGGATGGAGTGAGGGGGGAGAATAATTTAAAAATATAGATTATTCTGTAAGAAAGATCTGGATAACTTATTGACAGAATCAGATTATAAAATTCAAAGGATATGCAATAGTTTTGCCACCAATATGTTATAAATAAAATAAAACTAAGGAAGAATATACTAAATGTAAACTTAGGGTAACTGTTCTCTTTCTAACTCATAATCAAATTCAGCAGCTTCTATGAACAAAGTGAGAGAATGAATTACTGGCAGCAAGCTGCACTTTACCAAAAGAAATTTAAAAGGTAGGCCGAAGGGTACTGAGGAGGAAACATTCAGCGAATAGCCTCTTTAGAGCTATTCAAAACAAAACTGCTACTGCTTCTAATTGAAAATCTTAAAGCATGTTGCACATTATGCTTTCTACCTAAAACCATACAGAAAGTAAAGAGGAGGGGTTATTTACCTATCAAAATATTATCTTAAAAAATAGTATTTTCATTTTATCATGCCGGCTAAGGGTGGTGCGTGTCTGTGTGCATATGGAGGAGGAGGAAGAGCAAGTAAGGAGGTCTTAATAGAAGGTTGGCTTTACAATCTGTTGGAACACACTTCCACCCCTCTGTTACACAATTAATTTAAAAAGAAAATACTGTTTTATCTTTCACTTTACTATTTAACATTAAACTTCTTATTCAGTACACAGAATTATTCTTATAAAAGATGCACAGAGGTAGACACACATATCTCAAGTCAATTGATAGTACTAACAAACATTAGTGGTTATCTATTAATAAATATAACTATATTTTCTTTAAAGTGTATGAAACTTAAGTATTTAGATAATATACTTAATCACAGATGGCATCCAGACAATGACTAAAATTTTTTTAAAAGTGTACTATATTTAAATATATACATAACTATACAACAAATTAAAAATAAAGTTCAACAACTATTTAAAAATCCCACAAGGTACCCATTGATCATCATGTACAAAATGATATTATAAAAATAAACCTAGTGGCCCTGGCCGGTTGGCTGAGCGGTGGAGTGTCGGCCTGGCGTGCGGGGGACCCGGGTTCGATTCCCGGCCGGGGCACGTAGGAGAGGCGCCCATTTGCTTCTCCACCCCCATCCCCTCCTTCCTCTCTGTCTCTCTCTTCCCCTCCCGCAGCCGGGGCTCCATTGGAGCGGGGATGGCCCGGGCGCTGGGGATGGCTCCTTGGCCTCTGCCCCAGGCGCTGGAGTGGTTCTGGTCGCGGCGGAGCGATGCGCCGGAGGGGCAGAGCGTCGCCCCGTGGTGGGCAGAGCATTGCCCCTGGTGGGGCAGAGCATCGCCCCGTGGTGGGCGGAGCGTTGCCCCTGGTGGGCGTGCCGGGTGGATCCCGGTCGGGAGCGTGCAGGAGTCTGTCTGACTGTCTCTCCCCGTTTCCAGCTTCAGAAAAATTTAAAAACAAACAAACAAACAAAAAAAAAACCTAGCGGCCCTGGGGGGTTGGCTCAGCAGTAGAGCGTCGGCCTGGCGTGCGGGGGACCCGGGTTCGATTCCCAGCCAGGGCACATAGGAGAAGCGCCCATTTGCTTCTCCACCCCGCCCTCCTTCCTCTCTCTCTCTTCCCCTCCCGCAGCCAAGGCTCCATTGGAGCAAAGATGGCCCGGGCACTGCGGATGGCTCCTTGGCCTCTGCCCCAGGTGCTAGAGTGGCTCTGGTCGTGGCAGAGCGACGCCCCGGAGGGGCAGAGCATCGCCCCCTGGTGGGCAGAGCGTCACCCCTGGTGGGCGTGCCGGGTGGATCCCGGTCGGGCGCATGCGGGAGTCTGTCTGTCTCTCCCCATTTCCAGCTTCAGAAAATGAAAAAAAAAAAAAAAGTAGAAAAAAATAAAATAAAATAAAATAAAATAAACCTAGCCTGACCAGGCGGTAGCGCAGTGGATAGAGCGTCAAACTGGGATGCAGAGGACCCAGGTTCAAGACCCCGAGGTCGTCAGCTTGAGCGCAGGCTCATCTGGTTTGAGCAAAGCTCACCAGCTTGGACCCAAGGTTGCTGGCTCAAGCAAGGGGTTACTCAGTCTGCTGAAGGTCCACGGTCAAGGCACACATGAGAAAGCAATCAATGAACAACCTAAGGTATCACAACGCGCAACGAAAAAACTAATGATTGATGCTTCTCATCTCTCCGTTTCTGTCTGTCTGTCCCTGTCTATCCCTCTCTCTGACTCTCTGTCTCTGTAAAAAAATAAATAAATAAAAATTTAAAATAAATAAATAAACCTAGAGGAAGACAAGATGGCAATGGAGTAGGCGGACATACCAACTCCCATCTCCCAGAACCAAAGTGGATTACAAACTAATTTTAAGAACTATCATCTGGAAAAACCAACTTTGGACTAAACTAAGAGGACTCTTCAGCCAAGGGTCACTGAAGAACCCACACCAAGACTGGTAGGAAAAGCAGAAACTCAGAGAGCGCTGCCCAGCTCCCTGGAACAAATGGCAGCCGGGAGAGACTTGTGTGGTGGGAAGTGAGTTTAGTAGAGAGGGGAGGGTCCTGAATCCAGGAAACAAAGCCCCAGCCTGCAGCCCCAGAGCCTAGAAGAGGTGTATGGACAATATTTAGCTGGAAACAAGACAGGATACTGTTTTTGAGAAAGAGACTGATTTCTCAGACCCAGGATTCTACTTAAAGGGACCGTGAAGAACACCTCTCTCACAACCACTCAACCGGGGTTCCAGGGGTCAGGGAGAGAGGAGAGGACCGGAGTAACAGGAAGAGAGTGTAATCTAGGAGGCACAGGGAGAAACATTTTGGGAGACAGCCACCCTAACCCCTGGGACAAGTCACTCCCCAAATCTGAAGCAAATATTTGCCCTGGAAACAGCAATACCAGCAAAGGGAAGCAGGACACCAGCCAAACAAGCTCTTCCACGGCACTCAGAGCAGAGTCGCTTAGAAGGAGGGAGCTTTTGGGGCTACAGTAGTGAGTCTTAGGGTCTGAGCTGCAGCGCCCGCACCCACACAGCTGAGGGCTCACCCGAGGGTGGGCGGTGGCAGGACATGGAGGTGTGGTTCTATTGGCAAGGGTGGAAGCCGGGTGGCCACCACTGGACCCAGGTGTGATCTCAGTCTTGCCTGGCTGGGGAGGAGGGGGCATGCAAAAGTAGTCAAGCCCAGCTGTGGGCCGCCTGTAATCCAGCCTGCAGGGGAAGGGCGGGAACCCCGGAAAGGGTGGAGACCAGCCCTTGAGCAAGGGCGAAGGAGCACAGCCTTGCCCCACCCGCAGAACCAAGGCTTGTGACCTGGCTTGGGAGCCAGGTGCTCCCAGAGGGGTGGAGCCAAAAACCCAGAACAGGCAGAGTCCCACTACTGAGCATGGGAATGCAGTCCTGCCTGGCCTGTGGAGCCAAGGCTTGCAGCCGTCCCACGAGTGGGCTCTTCCTGTAAGGGCGGAGTGAAAGCCCGAAAACAGGTGGAGACCCGCAGCTGAGCAAAGGTGCTTGCCACTGCCCTCAGGGCTGAGCATAATGCCACCCACGGGGGTGGGGCAAAGGCCAAGGCCACCAAGGCTTGTACACCCGAGCACATGATCACAGCCACTCCCGTGAAGGAGAGGTGGAAACCACAGCAACAGCCCCAGTGGGCAGACACCGGCAACGCCCATACCCAAATGCCCTAGGCAGCAACAGCAGAGGGGGTGGTGGGCCTGCAGACAGACCATACCCAGGGAACAGAGGCCACACCCTGTGGACTCTAGTGGTCAAGACCTTCTTTTACACAGAGAAGATGAGAAAGCAGAGAAATGCAACACAAATGAATCAAGAGAAATCCCCAAAAGGACCTGAATGAATCAGAGATAACCAAATTACCAGATGCAAAGTTTAAAATAATGATTGTTAGGATGCTCAAAGATATTAGAACAACAATAGATGGTCATTACAAACACCTAAATAGGTAGCAAATATAAAAAAGGACATTGAATTAATAAAAAAGAATCAGTCAGAAATGACAAATACAATATCAGTAAGAAAGAATACAATGGAAGGAATTAAAAGCATGATGGATGAAGCTGAGAATCAAATCAGCGAGTTAGAGGACACAATAAATAAAGGCATGGAAGCAGAGCAGAAAAAAGAAAAGAGACTCAAAAAGTCTGAGGAAACTCTAAGAGAGTTCTGTGACAACAGGAAGAGAAGTAACATCCACATGATAGGGGTTCCTGAAGAAGAAGAGAAAGAACAAGGGATAGAGACTTTGTTCAAGCATATCATAGCTGAAAATTTCCCTCAATTAAGGCAGGAAAACATCTCACATGTTCAAGAAGCACAGAGAACTCCATTAAAGAGAAACACAAAGAAATCCATACCAAGAAACATCATGATTAAAATACCAAAGCTAAGTGATAAAGAGAAACGATTAAAAGCTGCTAGAGAAAAAAAGACTATCACCTACAAAGGAGACCCCATAAGGATGATATCCGACTTCTCAACAGAAACACTTGAGGCCAGAAGGGAATGGCAAGAGATATTCAAAGTAATGCAGAACAAGAGCCTACAACCAAGACTACTTTATCCAACAGGGCTATCATTTAAAATTGAAGGAGAAATAAAAAGCTTTCCAGACAAAAAAAACTCAAGAAATTCACTACAACCAATCCAAAGCTGCAAGAAATGCTAAGGAGCCTGTTGTAAACAGATCAAAGGAGAAAAAGAATATAGCAAAATAGGAATACAGCTTTAAAAAATAAAATGGCAGTAAACAACTACATATCAATAATAACCTTAAATGTAAATGGTTAAATGATCCGATCAAAACACATAGGATAGCTGCGTGGATAAGAAAACAGGACCCATACAGGACTTGGAGGATCGGGTGTCGGATGAGGAGAAGATGATTCTGGATCGTCTGTAGCTCCAAGAAGGTTGCTGAGGGCCAGTCAAAAGTGGTGACTCCCACTGGTCTTCGCCAGTTTCCGGCCTGTAAGTTCTAGGGCCGGTACATCCAGCGGCCAGATACAGAGCATCAGCTCACAACCTAACAACCATAGTTAGAGTGGTATCTTAAGGAAAGGCTCCTCACACCTGACCCAACTAAGGCAAAGAAAACGTTGTCACAGACAAGTAGCCCACAGCAGATTACAAACAGCTGAAGCCATCCCAGGAAGATTTAGAAATTACACAACTGAAAGCTGGAGTCAGACAACACTAACCCTATACCCAACTACACAAACAACATATTTGAAGGAGCAGTCTATATTGAGACACAATGGGAAGACAGGGAAGTGCAATTCAAATGAATCAACTAGAGCAGGGGTCTCAAACTCGTGGCCGTGAGGCCCGCCCACCAATTTTGTGCGGCCTGCAGACTAATCAAACTTCATGGATTAATCTGCGGGCCGCACAAAATTGGTGGGCGGGCCACATATGGCCCGCGGGCCACGAGTTTGAGACCCCTGAACTAGAGGAATTCCCAGAAAAAGAATTGAATGAAATGTAAATAACTAAAATGCCGATGCAGAGTTTAGAATAATGATTGTGAGGATGCTCAAGGATCTTAGAGGAACCATAGATAGAAAACACGAGTACCTAAACAATGAGATATCTGGCATCAAAAAGGACATTGAAATCATAAAAAAGGATCAGACAGAAATGATAAACACAATATCAGATATGAAGACTACACTACAAGGAATGAAAAGCAGGCGGGATGAAAAAGAGGATCGAATCAGCAATTTAGAGGACAAGATAAGCAAAAGCACGGAAGCAGAACAGCAAAAGAAAAAGAGGATCAAAATGTCTGAGAAAACTCGAAGAGAGTTCTGTTACAATAGGAAGAGAAACAACATCCGCATCATAGGGGTTCCTGAAGGAGAAGAGAAAGAACAAGGGGTAGAGAACCTGATTGAAGAAATCATAGCTGAAAATGTCCCGGAATTGATGCAGGAAAAAGTCACACAAGTTCAAGAAGCACAGAGAATCCCATTAAAAAGGAACCCAAATAAACCTAAACGAAGACACATCATAATTAAAAAACCAAAGCTAAGAAATAAAGAAAGAATACTAAAAGCTGCAATAGAAAAGCAGTCAATCACCTACAAAGGAGACCCCAAAAGGATGACATCCGACTTCTCAACAAAAACACTTGAGGCAAGAAGGGAATGGCAAGAGATATTCAAATTAATGCAGAACAGTTTCCTACAACCAAGACTTCTTTATCCATCAAAGCTATCTTTTAAAATAGGAGAAATAAAAAGCTTCCTGTACAAAAATTTAAAAAAAAACCTCAAGGAATTTATTACAACCAAACCAATGATGTAAGAAGTGTTAACGGTCCTGTTGTAAACAGAACAAGGGTAAAGAGGAATGTAGATTTAAGATTTTAGAAATGCATCCAAATTGAAAAAGAAGTAAAACTATCATTATTTGCTGATGATATGATATTGTACATAGAAAACTCTAAAGTCTCAGTAAAATAACTAGTGGACCTAATAAATGAATTCAGCAAGGTGGCAGGATATAAAATTAATATTCAAAAACCAGTGGCATTTTTATACACCAACAATGAACTGTCCAAAAGAGAAATTAAGAAAACAATCCCCTTCACTACTGCAACAACAACAAAGAAAGTACTTAGCTGTAAATTTATCCAAGGAGATTAAAGATTTGTACTCAGAAAATTATACAACATTGATAAGAGAAATCAAGGAACATAATCAAATCAAAAATGGGCAAAAGAAATGTATAGACACTTCAAAGAGGCCATTCAGATGGCCAATAGGCAAAAGAAAAAATGTTCAACATCACTAATCATTAGAGAAATGCAAATTAAAACCACAATGAAATATCACCTCACACCAGTCAGAATGACGCATTAACAAAACAAAACATAATAAGTGCTGGTGAGGATGTGGAGTAAAGGGAATCCTCCTGCACTGCTGGTGAGAATGCAGACTGGTGCAACAACTGTGGAAAATGGTATGGAGATTCCTCAAAAAATTAAAAATGGAACTGCCTTTTGACCCAGCCATCCCACTTTTAGGAATATATCCCAAGGACACCAAATCACTGGTTCAAAAGAAGAAATGCATCCCCATGTTTATGGCAGCATTGTTTACAATAATGAAGATCTGGATACAGCCCAAGTGTCCGTCAGTGGACGAGTGGATTAAAAAGTTTTACTACATATACACATGGAGTACTATGGGGCCATGAAAAAGAAGAAAATACCTTTTGCAACAACAGGGATGGACCTGGAAACTATTATGTTAAGTGACATAAGCCAGACAAGAAATACAAATATTATATGACTTCACTCATATGAGGAATCCAATGAACAATGTGAACTGAGGAACAGAATAGAGGCAGAGGAGGGATCAAAGGGACCAGTGGGCAAGCGGACAGAGGGAAAGGGGATGAGAGGATGAGATCAGAGAAGGGAAAGAGCTTGGTGAAATTATATATACATAACAGCATTATAGAGAGCAGAAGAGCAAATCCTGGAGGAAAGCGGGGAGGGTTTTGGGGTAGGGGGCAAGAAGGATGTTGAGGGGAATTCGGGGGTGCGGGAGAATGTATTCAGTGGGACACTTGAATCTATGTAAATGCAATAAATTTAAATCAATAAAAAAATAAGAAATCAAAAAAAAAAAAAAAGAAAGAAAACAGGACCCATACATATGCTGTCTAAAACAGACACACCTTAAAACAAAAGATGCACATAGACTGAAGATAAAAGGATGGAAAAAAATATTTCACACAAATGGAAATGAAAAAAAAGCTAGAGTAGTAATACTTATATTGGACAAAATGGACTTTAAAACAAAGACTATAGTAAGAGATAAAGATGGTCACTACATAATGATAAAGGGAACAATCCAACAGGAAGATATAACCATTATAAATATCTACACACCTAATATAGGAGCACCTAAATATATAAAGCAGACTTTGATGGATATAAAGGGCGAGATCAACAGCAATACTATAATAGTAGGAGATTTCAATGCCGCACTAACATCACTAGATAGATCCTCAAGAAAAAAAATTAACAAAGAAACAGCAGACTTAAAGGACACACTAGATCAACTCGATTTAATAGATATCTTTAGAACCTTTCACCCTAAAGCAGCAGAATATACATTCTTTTCAAGTGCTTATGGTACATTCTCTAGAATAGACCACATGTTAGGGCACAAAAGTGGTCTCAACAAATGTAAGAAGATTGAAATCATATGGAGCACTTTCCCTGATCACAGTGGCATTAAACTAGAAATCAACCAAAACTGAAAAATACTCAAACACTTGGAAACTAAATAGCACGTTATTAAATAACAAATGAGTAAACAATGAGACCAAAGAAAAAATTAAAAAATTTCTAGAAACGAACAGTAATAAGCATACATCAACTCAAAATTTATGGGACACAGCAAAAGCAGTCTTGAGAGGGAAGTTCATAGCCTTACAGACATACCTCAAGAAGCTAGAAAAAGCTCAAATAAACAACTTGACCCTACATCTAAAAGAACTAGAAAAAGAACAGCAAGTAAATCCCAGAGCTAGTAGAAGGAAGGAATAATAAAGATCAGAGCAGAAATAAATGACAGAGGCTAAAGAAACAATACAGAGGATCAATGAAACCAGGAGCTGGTTCTTTCAAAAGGTAAACAAGATAAATGAACCTTTAACCAGACTCACCAAGAAAAAAAGAGAGTGGACTCAAATAAATAAAATTAGAAACGAGAGTGGAGAAATAACAACTGACACAACAGAAATACAAAATATTGTAAGAAAATACTATGAAGAACTGTACGCCAAAAAACTAGACAACCTAGATGAAATTGACAAATTCCTTGAAACATATAATCTTCCAAATATTAATCTGGAAGAATCAGAAAACCTAAACAGACCAATTAAACAAGTGAGACAGAAACAGTTATCAAAAAGCTCCCAAAAAAGAAAAGTTCTGGGCCTGATGGCTTCACAAGTGAATTCTCCCAGATATTCAAAGAAGAACTAATTCCTATCCTTTTCAAGCTATTTCAAAAAATTCAAGAGGAAGGAAGACTTCCAAGCTCCTATGGGGTAAGTATAATTCTGATTCCAAAACCAGGCAAAGACAACACAAAGAAAGAAAATTATAGGCCAATATCCCTGATGAATTTAGAGGCTAAAATCCTCAACAAAATATTAGCAAACCGGATCTAGCAATATATGAAAAAAATCATACACCAGGATCAAGTGGGATTTATTCTTGGGAGGCAAGGCTGGTAAAATTTTGCAAATCAATCAATATGATTCATCACATAAACAAAAGGAAGGAGAAAAACCACATGATAATTTCAATAGATGCAGAAAAAGCATTTGATAAATCCAGCACCCATTCATAATCAAAACTCTCAGCAAAGTGGGAATACAGGGAACATACCTCAACATGATAAAGGCCATCTATGACAAACCCACAGCCAACATCATACTCAATGGGCAAAAATTAAAAGCAGTCCCCTTTAAGATCAGGAACAAGACAGGGGTGCCCGCTTTCACCACTCTTATTTAACATAGTTCTGGAAGTCCTAGCCACAGCAATCAGACAAGAAAAAGAAATAAAAGGCATCCAAATTGGAAAAGAAGAAGTAAAACTATCATTATTTGCAGATGATATGATATTGTATATAGAAAACCCTAAAGTCTCACTCAAAAAACTACTAGACCTGATAAATGAATTCAGCAAGGTGGCAGGATATAAAATTAATACTCAGAAGTCAGAGGCATTTTTATACACTAACAATGGACTGTCAGAAAGAGAAATTAAGGAATCAATTCCCTTTACCATTGCAACCAAAAAAATAAAGTACCTAGGAATATATTTAACCAAAGAGGTTAAAGACTTGTACTCGGAAAATTATAAAACATTGATAAAAGAAATCAGGGAAGATACAAACAAGTGGAAGCATATACTGTGCTCATGGTTAGGAAGAATAAACATCATTAAAATGTCTATATTACCAAAAAGCAATTTATAAATTCAATGCAATACCGATTAAAATACCAATGTCTTACTTCAAAGATATAGAACACATATTCCAAAAATTTATATGGAACCAAAAAAGAACACGCATAGCCTCAGCAATCTTGAAAAGGAAGAATAAAGTGGGAGGTATCACACTTCCGGATATCAAGTTATACTATAAGGCCATTGTACTCAAAACAGCCTGGCACTGGCATAAGAACAGGCATATAGATCAATGGAACAGAACTGAGAACCCAGAAATAAACCCACACCTTTATGGACAATTGATATTTGACAAAGGAGGTAAGAGCATACATTGGAGTAAAGACAGCCTCTTCAACAAATGGTGTTGGGAAAACTGGACAGCTACCTGCAAAAAAATGAAACTAGACCACCAACTTACACCATTCACAAAAATCAACTCAAAATGGATAGAAGACTTAAATGTAAGCTGTGAAACCATAAGTATCTTAGAAGAAAACATAGGCAGTAAGCTCTCTGACATCTCTCGCAGCAATATATTTGCTGATTTGTCTCCACAGCCTAGTGAAATTAAAGACAGGATAAATAAATATGACTATATCAAACTAAAAAGCTTCTGCACAGCTAAAGACAATAAGAACAGAATAAAAAGACAAACTACACAATGGGAGAATATATTTGACAATGCGTCTGATAAGGGGTTAATAACCAAAATTTATAAAGAACTTGTAAAACTTAATACTAGGAAGACAAACAATCCAATCCAAAAATAGGCAAAAGAAATGAATAGACACTTCTCCAAAGAGGACATACAGATGGCCAGTAGGCGTATGAAGAAATGCTCAACATCACTAATCATTAGAGAAATGCAAATTAAAATCACAATGAGATATCACCTCACACCAGTCAGAATGGCGCTCATCATCAAAACAACACAGAATAAGTGCTGGCGAGGATGTGGAGAAAAGGGAGCCCTCCTGCACTGCTGGTGGGAATGCAGATTGGTACAGCCACTGTGGAAAACAGTATGGAGATTCCTCAAGAAATTAAAAATCGAACTGCCTTTTGACCCAGCTATACCACTGTTAGGAATATACCCCAAGAACACCATAGCACTGTTTGAAAAGAAGTAATGCACCCCCATGTTTATGGCAGCATTGTTCACAATAGCAAAATTCTGGAAACAGCCCAAGTGTCCATCAGAGGACGAGTGGATTAAAAAGCTTTGGTACATATATACTATGGAATACTACTCAGCCATAAGAAATGATGACATCGGATCATTTACAACAACATGGATGAACCTTGATAACATTATACTGAGCAAAATAAGTAAATCAGAAAAAACTAAGAACTATATGATTCCATACATAGGTGGGACATAAAAATGAAACTCAAGAGACATGGATAAGAGTGTGGGGGTTACGGGGTGGAGGGGAGGAGAGGGAGGGTGTTGGGGGAGGGAAGGGGCACAATGAAAACCAGTTAGAAGGTGATGGAAGACAACTGGACTTTGGGTTATGGGAATGCAGCATAAGCAAATGTCAAAATAACCTAGAGCTATTTCCTCTGAATATATGTACCCTGATTTATCAATGTCACCATATTAAAATTAATCTAAAAAAAGAAAAACCTAAACCCAGGTAAATTATATTTATGTAATTAATTTCAATTAAATAGCTACTGAAATATACATTGTACTTTTAAACAACTCAGTCACTGCTTGATGTAGTATTTTAAACTTAGGATAATAACAGATTTTTTAAAAAATAATAACACCATAAAATTCAAAGACAATTTATTAATTTTATTGCCAAGTAACAAATTTTTTTGATAAATGAAAATCAATGTAACTTAATACCATATGAATCACATAAGTGATACCATTTTGGGGATTTTTAAAAAAAAATAGCACATTAGCCCTGGCCAGATGGCTCAGTTGGTTAGAGCATCATCCCAAAGCACAGAGGCTGTAGGTTCAATCCCCAGTCAGGGCACATACAGGAACAGATTGATGTTCCTGTCTCTCTCTCTCTCTCTCTCTCCCCTCCCCCCTCTCTCTTTCTCTCTCCCCATTCCTATCTCATTAAAATCAATAAAGTAAAAAAATAAAATAAAAAAATACAAATAGCACATTAAAGGCATAGTAGAAAGAAACAAAGAAGCAAACTAGTGTGGTAGGCAGTTAGGCATGAGCAGAGCAAGGACGATGGGCCAGAAAGTCAATAGACAAGGACGATAAGCCAGCTCTAGGCCCAGAAAAGAAGCAAAACCAGACAAGGACCCCTGACCTCAAGCTACACTGACAATGACCCCTGCCCTGGGGCAGACCATTCAGTGGAGATGACAACCCTGAAAGAACAAACCTGGAGAGCTGATGAATATTCTATTGGGATCCTCCCCTGGGGCCTGCCCTAAAATCTCCACCCTTATCTCTTAAAGTGGAGGACCAGGCTCTCCCTCCCAGGAGCACACCACACCTTACCTACACTCAGCACTCCCCATCATGCCCAGGAGTACCTTTACCCTTCTCTCTCCTAAGCTCCAAGGGCCTCTTCTTTTGCCTCTGTAACTTGTTTCCTAAAGCTTATTTCTTCTACCTCTGTGACTTTCTAAGTAAACTTCTCTGATAGTTTGAGTTTTGACCTTGAATTCTTTCCCAGCCAGAACTCAAGTACCGAGGTTGCGGAACCAACGTCTGGTCTGACTCCACCGGTCTAATACCTGGTGCCATTTTTGTTCTCATCACTGCCAACATTAGGATTTGCATCATTAAATAAATGGGTGGTTGTGGATAAATTACAAACGTCACCAAACCTCAGTTTTCTTACCTATAAAATTAAAATTAGGAAGATAACTATCTTACAGAATTTTTGTGAGGTTATTGAGAAGTGTGAATTTTTGAAACTTAAAGACTAGTTAACAGTTATATAGTACTATGTGCCAGGCACTTCCTAAACACTATACATATGTTAGTGTTGGGCAGATAAAATATATTATGCTCACTTTGTTAAAGATGGCACTGCCCAAGTGGAAGCCCATTGCTCAGGTGATATTAACGTGTGTTGGGGGTGGGCTGTGGGCAGGCAGGATCCTTGTAGCCTGGGGCTTGGTTTTAGGATCAAGCTTTTCCTATCCTTTTTGATGTGGGGCTTGGTTTTAGGATCAAGCTTTTCCTATCCTTTTTGATGTGCGGTGGTACAATCCCATTATGCCTCAGATAAGTGACTTTGAATTAGAGACTTCCCTATTTTATATATTGGATTAAAGGTTTTGATTTCTGACTATAAAATGGGGGCAGACCAGGAGCTTGCTCTCTCGGTTCCTGAGATTAGCATTAGAGGAGAGAGCAGAGTAAGGCCACGTGGAGCAGAGGAAAGGCAGCCCAAGATGGCGGAGTGCTGAGGAGAAGCCAGTTAGTGCAGAGTTTGTGCAGAGAGACGGAGATGGGGAACAGAGGTGAATAAGGCTAGTGAGCTAGAAACCTTTGATTCTAGGAAACTCAGATAAGTCAGTAGCTTTGTGAGCACTGAATGAGTGGGTTTTGGAGCCCAGTGTGTGTTTTTACTTGCCCACCGGGTGCAAGCTAGGATTAAAGATAATGGCCCACCAGTTCGTGGCTCTGTTGTTTCATTACCATCTGTCCGAATCCAATGCAAACCTGCATGGGCCGGGCGGCTGTGATGGTGACCATGGATACTGGCCTTACAGTTAGCTTATATACTCCTTATAACAAGCTTATGAGTTAGATGTATAATAATAGTCAATAATAGTCCTGAAGTCAGGAAGCTGTAGGTGCAGGAACTGAGATAGGAACACTGGCAGCATGCCTTCAGAGTCCATAGGCAACTACTAAAACATGCTGCCTCTCTTCAATGAGACAAATTAAGTCAAATTCCTAGCACAAAGTAAATACTCAATGTTAGTGTTCTTCTTCCTTCTACCAAGATCCCTTTAAGCACTAAAACAGGAAAAATAAGCATTTATTCCTAGCAAGTAGTTATTTATCACACAGGACAACCATTCAAAATAACATTATAATTATTAATCCAGGCAACTATGTAACATAAGCTTTGAGAATAACAAAATAATCCTTAACATGCACTTACTACTTTTATCTGATACTGTCTGAATTTTTTTTGTTTTATTCAAGCGACTTGCTTTAGTTAGGTCATAGACAAGTAGATGAGACAACTAAGCTTGGAATCCACATCTTGGAAAGTCCATTGTTATACCAACATGCTTCTTTTTTTCTTTAATAATTTTTCATTTTTCAATTACAGTTGATATACAACATTATACTAGTTTCTGGGCTTTTTGTTTTATAAAAGCAAGAATCATGTCTAGTTTGAGGTTTTATTTAACATCACTGTGAAAACATCCTCTACTAAATATTAAGTAACATATTTCACAAAAATTGGATTTAGAGTTTCTGGCATATTAGCCAATTTTTTTTTTTTGTCTGATTTTATAGTTTTATTTTTTTAATGGGGTGACATCAATAAATCAGGATACATATATTCAAAGATAACAAGTCCAGGTTATCTTGTCGTTCAATTATGTTGCATACCCACCACCCAAAGTCAGATTGTCCTCTGTCACCTTCTATCTTGTTTTCTTTGTGCCCCTCCCCACCCCCTATCCCTCTCCCATTCCCCCCTCCCCCCCGTAACCACCACACTCTTGTCAATGTCTCTTAGTTTCAGTATTATGTCCCACCTATGTATGGAATAATACAGTTCCTGGTTTTTTCTGATTTACTTATTTCGCTTCGTATCATGTTATCAAGATCCCACCATTTTGCTGTAAATGTTCCGATGTCATCATTTCTTATGGCTGAGTAGTATTCCATAGTGTATATGTGCCACATCTTCTTTATCCAGTCATCTATTGATGGGCTTTTTGGTTGTTTCCATGTCCTGGCCACTGTGAACAATGCTGCAATAAACATGGGGCTGCATGTGTCTTTACGTATCAATGTTTCTGAGTTTTGGGGATATATACCCAGTAGAGGGATTGCTGGGTCATAAGGTAGTTCTATTTGCAGTTTTTTGAGGAACCACCATACTTTCTTCCATAATGGTTGTACTACTTTACATTCCCACCAACAGTGTATGAGGGTTCCTTTTTCTCCACAGCCTCTCCAACATTTGCTATTACCTGACTTGCTAATAACAGCTAATCGAACAGGTGTGAGGTGGTATCTCATTGCCGTTTTGATTTGCATTTCTCTAATAGCTAAAGAAGATGAGCATCTTTTCATATATCTGTTGGCCATTTGTATTTCTTCCTGGGAGAAGTGTCTATTCATATCCTCTTCCCATTTTTTTATTGGATTGTTTGTTTGTTTGTTGTTGAGTTTTATGAGTTCTTTGTATATTTTGGATATTAGGCCCTTATCTGAGCTGTTGTTTGAAAATATCATTTCCCATTTAGTTGGCTTTCTGTTTATTTTGTTATCAATTTCTCTTGCTGAGCAAAAACTTCTTAGTCTGATGTAGTCCCATTCATTAATTTTTGCCTTCACTTCTCTTGCCATTGGAGTCAAATTCATAAAATGCTCTTTAAAACCCAGGTCCATGAGTTGAGTACCTATGTCTTCTTCTATGTACTTAATTGTTTCAGGTCTTATGTTTAGATCTTTGATCCATTTTGAGTTAATTTTTGTACAGGGAGAGAGACTGTAGTCCAGTTTCATTCTTTTGCATGTGGCTTTCCAGTTTTCCCAGCACCATTTATTGAAGAGGCTTTCTTTTCTCCATTGTGTGTTGTTGGCCCCTTTATCAAAAATTATTTGACTATATATATGTGGTTTTATTTCTGGACTTTCTATTCTGTTCCATTGGTCTGAGTGTCTATTTTTCTGCCAATACCATGCTGTTTTGATTGTCGTGGCCCTATAATAGAGTTTGAAGTCAGGTATTGTTATGCCCCCAGCTTCATTCTTTTTCTTTAGGATTGCTTTGGCTATTCGGGGTTTTTTATAGTTCCATATAAATCTGATGATTTTTTGCTCTATTTCTTTAAAAAACGTCATTGGAAGTTTGATGGGAATTGCATTAAATTTGTATATTGCTTTGGGTAATATAGCCATCTTGATTATATTTATTCTTCCTACCCAAGAACAAGGTATATTCTTCCATCTCATTATATCTTTTTCGATTTCCCTTAACAATGGTTTATAGTTTTCATTATATAAGTCCTTTACATTCTTTGTTATGTTTATTCCTAAGTATTTTATTTTTTTTGTTGCAATCGTGAAGGGGATTATTCTTTTGAGTTCCTTCTCAGTTGTTTCATTGTTGGCATATAGAAAGGCTATTGACTTCTGTATGTTAATTTTGTATCCTGCGACCTTACTGTATTGGCTTATTGTTTCTAGTAGTCTTTTTGTGGATTCTTTGGGGTTTTCGATGTATAGGATCATATCATCTGCAAAAAGTGATACCTTTACTTCTTCTTTTCCGATATGGATGCCTTTTATTTCTTTGTCTTGTCTGATTGCTGTGGCGAGAACCTCTAGTACCACATTAAATAAGAGTGGAGAGAGTGGACAACCCTGTCTTGTTCCTGATTTAAGGGGGAAAGCCTTCAGTTTAGTGCCATTTAATATGATGTTAGCTGATGGTTTATCATATATGGCCTTTATCATGTTGAGATATTTTCCTTCTATACCCATTTTGTTGAGAGTCTTAAACATAAAATTGTGTTGTATTTTATCGAAAGCCTTTTCTGCGTCTATTGATAAGATCATGTGGTTTTTGTTCTTTGTTTTGTTGATATGGTGTATTACATTAACCGTTTTACGTATGTTGAACCATCCTTGAGATTCTGGGATGAATCCCACTTGATCATGATGTATTATTTTTTTAATATGTTGTTGTATTCGATTTGCTAGTATTTTGTTTAGTATTTTAGCATCTGTATTCATTAGAGATATTGGTCTGTAGTTTTCTTTTTTTGTGCCATCCTTGCCTGGTTTTGGGATGAGGGTTATGTTGGCCTCATAAAATGTGTTTGGAAGTATTGCTTCTTCTTCAATTTTTTGGAAGACTTTGAGTAGAATAGGAACCAAGTCTTCTTTGAATGTTTGATAAAATTCGCTGGTATAGCCATCAGGGCCTGGACTTTTATTTTTGGGGAGGTTTTTAATGGTTTTTTCTATTTCTTCTCTACTGATAGGTCTGTTTAGGCTTTCTGCTTCTTCTTGACTCAGTCTAGGAAGGTTGTATTTTTCTAGGAATTTATCCATTTCTTCTAGGTTGTTGAATTTAGTGGCATAAAGTTTTTCATAGTATTCTACAATAATTCTTTGTATATCTACAGTGTCCGTGGTGATTTCTCCTCTTTCATTTTGGATTTTGTTTATATGAGTTCTTTCTCTTTTTTCCTTGGTAAGTCTTGCCAAGGGTTTGTCAATTTTGTTGATCTTTTCAAAGAACCAGCTCCTTGTTCTATTAATTTTTTCTATAGTTTTTCTGTTCTCTAATTCATTTATTTCTGCTCTGATTTTTATTATTTCCTTTCGTCGGCTGGTTTTGGGTTGTCTTTGTTCTTCTTTTTCTAGTTCCTTAAGGTGGGAAGTTAAGTGGTTCACTTGGGCTCTCTCTTGTTTGTTCATATATGCCTGAAGCGATATGAACTTCCCTCTTATCACTGCTTTTGCTGCATCCCATAGATTCTGATATGTCGTATTGTCATTTTCATTAGTCTGTATATATCTTTTGATCTCTGCACTTATTTCTTCTTTGACCCATTCATTTTTTAAAAGTATGTTGTTTAGTTTCCACATTTTTGTGGGATTTTTTTCCTCTTTTTTGCAGTTGAATTCTAGTTTCAAGGCTTTATGATCAGAAAATATGCTTGGTACAACTTCAATTTTTCTGAATTTGCTGATGTTGTTTTTGTGGCCCAACATATGGTCAATTCTTGAGAATGATCCATGTACACTGGAGAAAAATGTATACTCAGTCACTTTGGGATGAAATGTCCTGTAGATGTCTATCATATCCAGGTGCTCTAGTGTTTTGTTTAAGGCCACTATGTCTTTGTTGATTCTCTGTTTGGATGACCGATCTAGAGCCGTCAGCGGTGTATTGAGGTCTCCAAGTATGATTGTATTTTTGTCAGTTTTTGTTTTAAGATCAATAAGTAGCTGTCTTATATATTTTGGTGCTCCTTGGTTTGGTGCATATATATTAAGAATTGTTATGTCTTCTTGATTCAGTGTCCCCTTAGCCATTATGAAATGGCCATTTTTGTCACTGAGTACTTTTCCTGTCTTGTAGTCAGCATTATCCGATATGAGTATTGCTACACCTGCTTTTTTTTGGATGTTATTTGCTTGGAGTATTGTTTTCCAGCCTTTCACTTTGAATTTGTTTTTATCCTTGTTACTTAGATGAGTTTCCTGTAGGCAGCATACAGTTGGATTTTCTTTTTTAATCCATTCTGCTACTCTGTGCCTTTTTATTGGTGAGTTTAATCCGTTTACATTTAGTGTAATTATTGATACTTGTGAGTTCCCTATTGCCATTTTATATCTTGCTTTCTGTTAGTTTTGTGTCTTGTTTGATCCTTCTCTTTCGTTTTTCTATCTTTTGTTTTTATTTGGTTGTATTCCATACATCTTTCCTCTGTTGCTATCTTTTTTATCTCATGTGCTTCTGTGGTGGTTTTTTCAATGGTGGTTACCTTTGAGTAATGAAAAGGGTCCCTACCCTGTTCATTGTAGCGAACTATTTTGTGAGTACTTTTGCACTCCATCGTCCTTTGCTACTGTTAATCTCCATCTTTCCCCCCTCTTTCTTTTTGTTGTTGTCACAGTTTAAATTTGGTTTTATTGTGTTGTTCTTGGAGCTTTTACTTGTGGCTCTGTTTTTTTTTGTTCTTTGTATCTGATTGGAGAACCCCCTTTAGTAATTCCTGGAGTGGGGGTTTTCTGATGATAAATTCCCTCATCTTTTCTGTATCTGTGAATGTTTTTATTTCTCCTTCGTATTTGAAGGATAGCTTTGATGGGTATAGTATTCATGGCTGAAAGTTCCTCTCTTTCAGGACTTTAAATATTGGGGTCCACTCTCTTCTAGCTTGTAGAGTTTCTGCTGAGAAATCTGATGATAATCTAATGGGCCTTCCTTTATATGTTGTATTCTTCTTTTCCCTGGCTGCCTTGAGAATTTTTTCTTTGCTGTTGGTTTGTGTCAATTTCATTATGATATGCCTTGGAGTAGGTTTGTTGGGGTTAAGAAAACTTGGAGTTCTGTTTGCTTCTTGAACTTGAGGCTTTAGTTCTTTCCACAGGCTTGGGAAGTTCTCATCTATTATTTGTTTGAGTATGTTCTCCATTCCATTTTCTCTCTCTTCTCCCTCTGATATACCTATTATTCTTATGTTATTCTTTTTGATGGAGTCAGATAATTCTTGTAGGGCTATCTCATTTTTTTTAATTTTTGAGTCTCTTTCTTCTTCTCTCTGTTGTGCCTCAAGTTGCTTGTCTTCTATTTCACTAATCCTCTCTTCTATCTGACCTGTTCTATTAGCTAAGCTTGTTACTTCGTTTTTCAGCTCGTGAATTGAGTTTTTCATCTCTGTTTGATTTGTTTTTATAGTTTCAATTTCCTTGGACATATATTCTTTGTGTTCATTGAGTTGTTTTCTGAGCTCCCTATATTGCCTTTCTGTGTTTTCTTGTATATCTCGGAGGATTTTTAGGATTTCTATCTTGAATTCTCTGTCATTTAGCTCCAAGGTTTCCAATATATTAAATTTTTTCTCCATAGATTTTTCCTCATCTAGCTGTGTTACCTCTCTTTCTTTTGTATCCATGATATTCGATTTTCTCTTCCTTAATGGCATCTTTGGGTGTATTGCGAAGCATCTGGAAGCTCCAAGTATAGGTTTTTCTGTTTCTGGTTGAAGATCTTGTTGAGTTTTGGGGGAGATTTATCGGTATCGCTTCCTACCCCGCCATTACTCTGACGTCATCTCCCCATATTAGCCAATTTTTAAGTTACATATTTATACAGAGTACACAGAACAGACACCTCCAAAATTGTAGTTAATAAACAAAGGCTTATATGCTCAAGCCTAGAAGATATTTGGCTGAGACAAAAGGAAATCAGCTATTGATTAAAATGAATACTAAGCAAGAAGAGAAATCACTTCTAGCTGTATGGACATCTGTACTTCTTTGCTGCATCGAATGCACAGTACTTACTACAGGTTAACACACATAAAAATAGCCAGTTACTGAATCCTTACTATGGGTGAGTCCTTATACTGGAAACATTACATAGATAGCTCTATATTTCACATTCGTTCTGTAAAGTAACTGCTTTTATAATTACACATTTCATAGATGAGGGACTTGAGCTCTGAGAGGTCAAGTGCCTTGCCCAAGTTCACAGTAAGTAAAGAGTTGGGATTCAAATTCAGGTTTGCCTGAAACCGAAGTCCACACTTTTCCTACCAAATATACCCAAACCTAACTGGGTATCAGAGTTACCTGGGGAACTTGTCAACAAAGTTAATGGTCAAATCCCAGACCTTAAAAATGTCAATTCTCAGAGATTCTGATTTATTTAACAAGCTCCCCAGGTGATTCTTATGCAGCAAGGTGGCACTGGTCTTAGAAGTAGCACTTAGAAAATCATACTACCTCCAACTGCCTCTTCTATGTCAGTTTAGTGATTAGAAAGTAAAATTATAGGGTCCTAGGCATCAAGTTTTCTATTCAATAAATGTTATGAATAGAGTAAGGACCCCATTTTATTTTAAATTGGGAATTACATTTTAATATATGACATCATCTATTTTTTATTCACCACCAAAATGTGGTCATCTTTAATTCCTCCTTCCCTTCTGTCTCTTAAATTTGTATCTTCCTGTGCCTTTTTACTACTATAAAGAGCACATTAGCATCTGTGGACATTACTAGTTGCTACTCACTGAGAACCCCTACCCCCACCCCCTCTTTTCATAGGCAGAGCTCACCTCCTCCTATAAAGGTGGAAAATGTCAGATTCCTCCTGTTCCCAGCTTCCCTTGCAGCTAAGTCACAGTCATGAGATCCAATCCTACCGTATTTCCTCATGTATAAGACACTTCCATGTATAAGATGCACCTTAATTTTGGGGTCCAAAATTTGAAAAAAAAAATGTATTACATAAAGTTACTGAACTCAAGTTTTACTCATCATAAAATTTATATAACTCATCACTGTCAAAACTCCCATCCAATAGCTTGTCCTCATCTGTGTCTGATGACAAATCACTGTCTTCAACAATGAGCACAAAAACAAGTGCAAAAAAGCAGGAAATGCAAGTAAGAAAATCTACAACCACTGTATAAGACACACCCAGTACTTGGACCCCAAATTTTTCAAAAAAAAATTGTGTGTCTTATACCTGGGGAGATATGGTAATCAGTGAAGCTAGGGAGTGCCTGGTGAAAGTTTTCTTCCCTAACAACAACAACAACAAAAAAAAAACAATAAGAAAGCACGCCTTTTTTCTTTCTGTTTGCAATTGAGTGAGACAGCCATCTTGTGACCATAGGATTAAGCCAAGAAAAATGCAGAAATGCCAACTCTGAGCCCTGTAACAGTTAGAATGCTTTATAATCAACTTTAACTTCCAGATTTCTTGTTATGCATAATAAACCACTATTTTCAAGCCAATTTTAGTTGATAAATCAACTCTCACTCTGGCTATTGCAACAGCTTCCCTTGCCTCCAATCTGTCTCTAATCTGTCCTTCAACATCACTATAAATCTTACCTTTGAAAAGCACAGATTTTACCAAGAATTATACACTAGTAAAAAACTTTCTAATGTATCCTACCATCAAAGACAAAATCAAAACTCCTTTACATATGAATCTAGTCTATCTTCTGCTGGATTCCCCACAACCCCTCTTATCCCAATGTACCATACATTATAGCTATACAGACTACTTCTCATTCCAAACACCTTATAATAAATTTCCTGCTACATAACTTTGCTCACATAATTCCTTCAACCTAGAATTATCTTATTTTCTGCTATTTTTCTACCTGCCAAATTTTACCTAGCCTTCAAATTACTGCCTCTGCTTAAAACTAGAATTTCTGTCCACTCTGGTATTAACATACTCTGTTTATACCCACCACATTCTTCACTTACCACATTCTTCCTAATAATATGTATATCTCCTTAATATGTAAATAAATATGTCTATTTGTCTCTCCCACAAGGCTGGAGTTATTGTGAAGCTAGCACCCATGAGTAAACACATTGTCTGGTATAAGATGGCCCTTGGATTGCTCAGTTGAATTTGTCCATAATTACTTGAACAACCTCAGATATGCTGTTTAGGACACAAAAGAGATAAAGATGGCATTTTAAAGGGAAAGAAAAACTATAACAAAAATACTTGAGGTATTGGTGAAAATTATTTTTATGGAACCTCACAATCTTTTTTAACTTAAGATACAAAATAAAATGTTTTAACTGTTAATTGCTAATTGAGAATAAGAAAGACAATGTAAAGCCTCAGAAAATGATTCAAACACTTACTTATATATGCCAATTCATCTCTACTGTCTTATGATTAAAATGACTTCTTAAATTCTGTCAACGAGTAAACTGCCCAGCTTCGATCTCATTATCATTTTAACTCCTTAGGAAACATTGCTGGGAAACACAATGAGAAACCACTCCACACCAGCAAGGATGACTATAATCAAAAAGACAGGAAAAGGCCCTGGCATGTAGCTTAGTTGGTTAGAGCATCATCTGGTATGCTAAGGTTGCGGGTTTGATCCGGGTCAGGGCACAAACAAGAATCAATCAGTGGTGGAACAATAAATTGATGTTTCTCTTTCTCTCAAAAAAATCAATGAAAGAGCCCTGGCCAGATAATCAGTTGGTTAGAGCATTGTCCTAAAGCACAGAGGTTGCTGTTTTGATCCATGGTCAGGGCACATGCAGGAGCAGATTGCTGTTCCAGTCTCTCTGTTTCTCTCTCTCCCTTCCTCTCTCTCTAAAAGCAATAAAATAAACATTTTTAAAAATCAATAAAAGAACATTTTTAATATTGATTTTATTGATTTTAGAGAGAGAAGAAGGGAGAGAGAGAAGGACAGAACATTGATCTCTTCCTGTATGTGCCCTGACCAGGGATCCAAACCACAACCTCTGCATTTCAGGTCAATGTTCTAAACCACACAAGCTATCCAGCCAGGGCTAAAAAGTCAATGAAATTTTTAAAATATAAAACACAGAAGAAAGGTATTGGCAAGGATGTGGAAAAACTGGAGTCTTTGCACACTCCAAATAGAAATATAAAATGGTTATAGGCACTTTGGAAAACAATGTGGCAGTTCTTCAAATGATTAAAGACAGAGATGTCACATGACCCAGCAATTCCACTGCTAGGTATAACCCCAAGAGAACTGAAAATATCTCTCCACACAAAAACTTACATGCAAATATTCATAGAAGCATTATTCATAATAACCAAAAAGTGGAAACAACCCAAATGTAGGGTTGTACATCAACTAATGAAATAAATTAATTAATTGTGGTATATCTATACAATGGACTATTACTCAGCAATAAAAAGAAATGAAGAACTGATACATGCTATATGATAAACCTTGAAAATATTACGCTAAGTGAAAGAAGCAACAAAAGACCGTACATTGTATGATTCCATTTATAAGAAATGTCCAAAATTGGCAAATCTATAGAGACAAAAAGTGAATTAGTAGTTGCCTAAGGCTGAAGTACATGGGGATTTTGAGGAATGATGGCTAAGAGGTACAGGATTTATTCTGGGTAATGAAAATGTTCTAAAATTAATGGTGATGGATACACAATTTTGTAACTATATTAGAAACCACTGCACTGTATACTTTCAATAGATGAACTGTAAGGTATGTGAATTACATCTCAATAGAAGCATTTAAAAAAATTGCTAAGACAATTGCTATAATTAGCAAGTCTTAAGCAAAGACATAGATTACTGATTGGTAGGTAAAACAGTATAGACTAAAAAGCATTGTGCTTTTCTATCTTGACCAAAAGTAGAATGGAAAAGTTCAACATATTTGCTGAATTTTCACAACCAGGGACAATTCTACTGTATACCAAACTTTAAAATATACATATTATTTTCAAATGCATTGAGAAAGTGTATCTGACATCAACTCAGTTGTGCAATCAAGAAACTTGAACTGGAAGTCATACCTGACTCCCCCCTCTCCCACCCCTCCATAACCAATCCATCACGAAGACCTACATATTTTTATCTCCTGCTTCATTTCCACTGCCAATACCCTAATCTGAGGCACCATCATGCTCTCCTCCTGCTTGGGAGACCAGCCTACGCTGGTCTGTGCGTACTCGAACATCCCTCTAATCTCCATGCAACAGTGAGGTGATTTTTAAGCAAATCTGATCATGTCTATCCCTTGCTTAAAATTGCTTCCCATTGCCATTAGGATAAATTCTAAAATTCTAAAATTCTTGACATGCTGCCTCACTGGCTTTCTTTAGATTCTTTCACCTCCCCATGCTCCTTTCCATTCAGAGTTTTCTGACACAAGGTTCTTGTTCTCCTTTATGTTCTAATGTGTATGTGGGGGGGTGGGGGGGTGGAGGGAGAAGATTATAGAAAGATTAGATGATAGATAGATAGATAGATAGATAGATAATAAATAATTTGGGTCTATAATTATTGCCATGAAAATACAAAAAAGGAGTAATTGGACAGAGCATAACAGGGGTTGTAGGAAGGTAGATGTGACTAATAATACTCCCTCAAGGAAGTCTTCCTTCAACACTCAGATTATAATTAGTACCTTGTCATATACTCTCCTGACAACAAGATTTCTCCTCTGCGGCTCTTACCACAGATGTCAATAAACAACCTGCACGGTCTTATTCACTACTACAGTGTGTCTGTAAAGTCATGGTGCACTTTTGACCAGTCACAGGAAAGCAACAAAAGATGATAGAATGTGAAATCTGCACCAAATAAAAGGAAAACCCTCCCAGTTTCTGCAGGATGGTGTGGCAGCATGTGCACATGCGCAGATGATGACATAACACCGTGTATACACCGGAGCAACTCACAGCCATGCCAGTCGAGATGTGGACAATACAGAGGAAAGTTCAGTGTGTTCTGTGGCTCGTTAAATTCGAATCCATGACCAAAGTGCAATGTGAATATCGGCGCATTTATAACAAAGTGCCACCACATAGGAATAACATTACTCGGTGGGATAAGCAGTTGAAGGAAACCGGCAGTTTGGTGGAGAAACCCCATTCTGGTAGGCCATCAGTCAGTGACGAGTCTGTAGAGGCTATACGGGATAGCTACCTGAGGAGCCCTAAAAAATCTGTGCGTGAGCCCATATCGAACTGCACTGAATAGGTATGAAACTGGGAGAGTTTTCCTTTTATTTGGTGCAGATTTCACATTTCTATCGTCTTTTGTTGCTTTCCTGTGACCTGTCAAAAGTGCACCATGACTTTACGGACATACTGTATATCCAAAATTCCTACCAAAGTGTCTGACACATAGCAGATAGTTAATAAACATACTTGAAAGTAATGACAGTATCTCCAGTTCCACAAACTGAGCCATAAAATCACAGGCCATGTGATGTAATCAACTACTAACCTATCCAACTCTGCCAGGGCCAAAACCAAGAGTCACCAAAAGAAACCAGAGAGGTTATCTGTCCCACTTCCGCTCCAGCAACCTCAGCAGTACCCTCTCTACCGCTTTCAATTTACTACTGCCTGTGCCATATTCCCTGCAATGTTTCAGAAGACACACTCTTAAACAACAGCTGCTTCCATCTTCCCTATCTAATCAAGTATAAAAATAAAACATCATTTATATTATCGCAATCATTTCCATGGCAAATATGAAAATGGCAGAGCCCTAACTGAAGGACCTCAAGGAGAAGTAGCAGCTTTGTAGGGAATTTTGTCAAAGGCAGATGTTAGCTATTGAGTTCTATTTATAGGACTTATTTTCAAGCAAGTTTATTCTTTCCTGACTTCAATTTCCTCCTTTAAAAATGACATTTGTTAGACTCGCTAGATTCTCAAATTCCTGTGTTGCTTTTAATTACTTATAACATCTTTTAGTAATATAAAATCAAACCCCTTTTCCTCCGTTATAAAATTAGTTGCTACTACCAGACTACTTTTGATGCTCAAAATATGTATTATTTAAACCACTAAAGTAGAAACAGACTCATGGACACAGAGAACAACAAACTGACAGCTGTCAGAGGTGGGATGCTGAGGGCTAGGTGATCATGGGGAAAGGATTAAGCAAACAAGAAAAGGACTTCTGGACACAGACAACAGCATGGTGATGGCCAGAGGGAAGGGGTAGAAGGAAGCAGAGAGGGAAAGGGCAGATAAATGGTGATGGAAGGAGACTCGACTTGGGATGGTGAACACATAATATCACATATAGATGATGTTTTGCAGAACTGTATATCTAAAACCTAAATAATTTTATTAACCAATGTTTATCCAATTCATTCAATTTAAAAATCAAAATAAATTTTAAAAATAAAAAATTAATAAACATGTATTATTTATAACAGAGAAACTTCTTTTAAAATAATTAAAATTCACAAGCTCTGTGATGTGATCATTGTAAGACAAAATTGGGAGCTAATTAAGCTGAGCAAGTCTCATTAAATGGAGGGAAACAAGTAATATTCAGATGTGGCTCTTAAATACTTGGTCAAATGCCTGTGAACCACAGTGTCTTGGGAAAGTTCTGCCCCAGTATTGTGGGGGTGATGATAACATCCCTCTTATTCCAAATATGTCCTCCACTCCCACCCCACCACAGTGGTCTGATTCGTCTTTTGAAATTTATTACTTTGGAAAAGAAAAGAGACCAGCAGTCTAACTAAAATGCCTCTCTGCTATTTTTAAATAATAAATTAAAAAAGGCAAGTACACAAATTTACCCCCAAACGTCCTTCCCCTGGATGAGTGCCATCCTTACTCATGCACAGCTGGTGTTTGCTCACTAGAATACTCTGTTCAGAAATAAGCCCCCTCTACCCCATTATCAATGGCATCTGTTAATTCTCAAATTGTCCCTACCATGATAAAATTCTATGCTATGCAGCTTTTGGAAGTAACCATTCTAGTCAGTACCCAATTCATCCTGACACAAATTATTTCTTTAATTCCTAAGAGAAATCCTAAAAGAACAAAGCTTACCACTATTTTAAGCCAAAGAAAGTAAGGAAATTGGCTAATAAAATAACAAGCAGACAACCACTTAAAACCAATGTGCTATGCTAATTAGAACATTTAAAACCAATGTCAACTTTTAAAATTCTCTATGGTTTTAGCAAGACTTAGATTAAGTCTTAGAATATATGTATTCCTTTATCACATCTTTAAAGTGTACTACTAGTTAACAGAACACTTTCTCAAATCTGCTCTGATTTCCCAAGTGATTTTACTCAGCGTCACAGTCTTTAATACCACGCTGATGACACCCAAATTTAAATCTTCAGCCCCAACTTCTCTGAGCTCTGAACTTAACAACATATCCACTAAGGTGTCTATTAAGCATTTGAAACTTAACATATAGAGACAGAATTAATTTTAACCTTTAACCTCTCCTTCAGAAGTATTTTCCAGCTCAGAAAATATCACTACCCTTCACACAGTTGCTTAAACCAAACCCAAGAAACCTAAAGAGAAATTAAATTCTGATATATGCTACATGGATCAATCTTGAAAATATTATGCTAAGTGATATAATCCAGACACAACAGGACAAAAATTGTATGATTCTACTTTAATAAGGTACCTAGAATAAACAAATTCATAGAGAACAAAGGTAGAATGGTGGTTGCTATGGGCTGGGGATAGAGAGAATGAGGAGTTATTGTTGAATGGATACAGTGAAAGTTTGGAATAATAAAATAGTTCTGGGGATAGATAGTGCTAATGGTTGCACAACAGTGTGAATGCACTTAATACCACTGAACTACACACTACAAATGGTTAACATAAATTTTGTTATGTAAGTCATTTTACTATACAAAAAAAGGAAAACAAGGAACAGTCTCTTTCCTTCACCATCCATATCCAACTCATCGGGAAGTGCTCCTGGCTCTCTCTTCAGAATATTTTTGGAATCTAAGTGTTTAGCACTAGCTTTGCCAAAGTCGATGACAGTCCAAACTATTGTTTTTAGCCTAAATTTCTGCAACAGCTACCAGCAAGTGTCCTGCTTCCATTTTCATTTCCTGTATGGCACTGTACTCTACAGTGCAGCTGCATCTTCTAAGGAATAAATTAGATCATGTCACTGTCCTGATCAAAAATTCATTATCGTACTTAGAAAAGCGGTCCCAATTTCTACAATGGCTTATAAGGCTCTGTGTGACATGCCACTGCTTACCTCCCCGAGTCCACTCTAGTCACACTGACCTTCCTGCTAGTCTTTAAACAATTCAAGTTGATCCACCTCAAGGCTCTTTCTTTGAACAAGTTTCTCAATTCATTTCGATCTCTGCTCAAATGTCTTTAGAGAGTCCCTTTCTGACAACGCTATCATTTTCTATCTGCTTACACTGCTTCAATAGCTTTAATAACTCCTATTACTACCTAAAAGGATATGTTTATTTATTTTATCTCTACTACTACCAGTGATTTTCAACCACTGTGCCACAAGAATTTTCCAAACATGCAATATCTGACTATTTAGTCAGGGACACTGACCTCCTTTCTTAGGCTGAAAATAAAAAAATGTCAACAGCCAACACAACAATAGCTGTCCAGTGTGAATAAATCAAAATTATACCTATTTTTTGCCAGATTAGTAAAAAAATGTTTTTTGGTGCTGCAAATTTTTAATAATTAGTTTGTGTGTGCCACCAGATGAAAAGGTTTAAAATTGAAAATCACTGCACTAGACTGTTAAGTCCTGAAAAAGTAAGAACTTGGGCTTTTTTAACACTGTACCTCCAGGACCCAGAATAGTGCCTCGCACATGGTAAGTACTTAGTAATACCTGAATGAATGAATGGAAGTACGTCTGCTTGCCAAGGCCCTGAGTGTGGTATCCTTCATTTTATTTCACACAGACGGGCTTTACTGGATATTACAGGAAATCATGTGATCTGAAACAACCAAAAGGAAGCCTCAATCATCCAAGTCCCCACTTGGCCTCTTTAATCAGAGTGAGACCTCGGAAACGAAGCAAACCCTTGAAGCCAAAACAATGCCACCAGTGTGACTCTCAGCACAAAGCTCTTCTAACAATGTGATTTTTACCTCAATTTTTTAAATTAACTAATTAAAAAAAACATTTCTATCAGCACCAGGCAACTCCTCAGATAGCTTCTGCTAAGACCTTCCTCCCTGTTCACCAGTTCCCTGACAAGGAAACAGGAGAGATTCTCAAGGTTTGGATTTCTAAAGATACCCATAAAGTAAAGCCTTTCCCAACTTTAGCTCCTAACTGGTTATTTAGAAAGATGTACAGTTAGATGTCTGTAATATCTGAATATTTAATTACCTTAATTGCTCACAGATGCTTCTAACTTTTATGTCTCTGACACCATAACTTAAACCATATATCACTTGGCAATGGTATGATAAAATACCCATGCCTTGATTTCTATGACAAGTCACTTTCAATCACAAAGCAGGTAATGGAAATGTAGCAGTTGTTATTCCATTGCATATATAAGCACAGAGGCCAACAGACAAAATTACAAACCAATGGAATTATGCCCATCCAAAATGACAATTTTCATAAATGTTTCTTGGCAGGAAAACCCTTCAGCTGCACAGAATGTTTCAAATAGCCTATCAGAAATATGATACATCTCTACTCTGTACTCCCTTATGTAAGCTATATTTTTAATCAATTTTAAAGAAAATGCATATGTAGAGAAGAAGATTAAATATGTTGGCCATCTTCTATTTGAGCCATCCCAAAAAGCCCAAAGAACAGGACTAGATAGAGCCTTGGTCAGTTTCCATGGTGACTGGCAGAGAGCCCCAACACAGTCCAGATCACATTCCAGCACAAATTTGAGAGCTTAAGGCTGTCCCAGGGTTTGGAAAAACCTTGTATGTCTTGTTCAATTTAGGAACAATCTAAACAGAGAGCAATCCTATCTGCATGCAAGGGATCTAGTCTGTATGCAAAGCCTACCTGAGTACTTTCCTCCCTTAATTTAACAATGTTATATTGTTGAAGAGTCACAAGCAGTAAACCAACTTGTTATTGATTGGTCGTAGAAAATCCTAGCTTGTTATCTGTCCTGACAGTAATAAAATCATCTTTTAAAGCAAGAGTTGGACAGAGGTCTTCCTTCTAGCTCAGCTGAAAATAGATGGTACAAGCTGCCTGCTCTCTTAAAGGAGCTAAGTCTTTCACATAAGTACAAAGGACACATATGCCCTTTTGGAAGACAAAAGAGAGAAGATTTTCTGAAAAGGCTTCTTAAGAATAATATTTTAAAAAAACTATTTAAAACAGCAATACATTTTCTGTAAAATTGGTTGATGTGGTTAATTTGGCAAAGCATTTGAGGGATGAAGTTCAAGAAAGTAAGAACATGGTGAGAGGTTCAAACTTATAACCATTTTGTCCTATTACATCAACAATAAATAAAAGCTCTTTAAAGGTTTTTCCCTTTCATCTGAACACTCAGTGGTCCGTTTCCACACAGCTGGGCTGACCCAAAGCCCTTTCACACAGGGCAACAGCCAGAAATGAACTATCACATGTTCCTACCCCAAAACAGATAGGCTGGAAGGAAGTCTGTAATATAAACTATTTAAGACCAAATTGAAAACTTTAAACTGCCACAACAAAAAAACACAATACTATTCTGGTTTCAACTTTATTCTCATAGCCTTTAATCTTATCAAAGCTTGTTTTAAATCTAATACGTGCCCACTTCCCCAAATTTTCTGAAACACAAGAATAATATTTCAAATATAAGTTTTTGGGTTTGGTGTATATGTTTTAACTGAAATAAAAATGTTGAAGTACAGAATATAAGCTCCCTCATTTGAAAGCTTCCCCAAGCATAATTCTCCCAAGGCAAAAAATGACTACTTGGTCATTTTATAGACATCTGAGAAACTCATTTAAACTAACTCATTCAAATCTTTGGAGAATTCTACCAAAGTATAATCTGTTTTCAATCACCGAGCAAGTATTTACTGAGCACATATAAATGGGCCAGGCAATAGTGGCAGAGGACTTAAGATGCAACCCATGACCTTGTGGAAGCTAGTCACTCCAAAGGGCAGGAGATAAACATATGAACCAATAGAAGAAGGAGTGACATTATTTAAACCATTAAGGAAGCTTCACAGAGGAAGTGACAAACAAAATAAGACCTGAAGAATAAAAGGAGCGAGGCAAAAGTGGCAAGGAAGACAGTCAGTACAAATGAGCAGTTGAAGCAAAATCAAATGCAGAGTGGAAATTCAGGTAGAGACAACCTTCAATAATTAACCTAAGCAATTTAAATAGAGACCTGCATGAAGAACTATCCTACAATCTATATGAAGAATCATTATTTAATTTAAGATAGGAGACACCTGACCAGTGGTGGCACAGTAGATAGACTATCAACCCGAACCACTGAGGTCCCATATTCAAACCCTGAGGTCACTGACTTGAGCGCAGGCTCATTGGCTTGATCGCAGGGTCGCTGGCTTGAGTGCAGAATCATCAAGATGATCCCAAGGTCACTGGCCTGAGCCCAAAAGTTGCTGGCTTAAAGACCAAAGTTTCTGGCTTGAGCCCAAGTTCACTGGCTTGAACAAAGGGTCACTGGCTTGGCTTGAACTCCTCCACCACAGTCAAGGCACATATGAGAAGCAACCAATGAATAATATGAAGCAACCACAAGTTGATGCTTCTCTCTCTCAAAAGAAATAAATAAGATAGCAGAGATTATATAAACCAATGGAGGTTACAGAAAACTTTCAAGTGAAAAGTAATAAAATTCTTACCTAGGTTCATGATAATAGAGAAAAGAAGATAATACTCAAATAAAAAAGGTCAGCCCTTAGTGACTGATATATAAAAATGAAGTGGGATGAGCAAAATGAAAGACAAATATGTTATCAAGATTTATAAATAGGACATCAGTAGGTATGGTATTTTTAAAACATGGCCACATTATTTTTTGAAATCCCTGCTATCAAGAAGTAAAATCTGTGTCTCCTCCCCTCAAATCTGGGAAGACACATGAGTACTTCAATACAGAATTTAGCCAAGGCTAGGTTACAAAATGCCATATAGCTTCCTTCTTATTCAGTGGGGCACTAACTTTAGGAGTCCTGATCCACATAAGAGACATCTGCAAGGCCAGTGGCTGCCAGTGTCATGGCCATGCAGGTTCTCATTGGATTCGGGCAGACAATAAAGAAATAGTGGAGCCAAAAAATGGTGGGCCATTTTGTTTATTAATAAGTCTCCTACCGGCGGACAAGCAAACAGGCAGGGAAGACCACTTCCTTCTCACTCAAGGCTCCCAAAGCCCTGACACATTCTCCAGTTCTACAACACGAAAAATCTTCTCTGATTCCTCCTGGAATCAAAGGCCCCCACCAGCCTCAGTGGAGCTCCCAAAGTCCCTCAGCTCTGGTTCCACATCTGCACTCCTTCTTCACTTCCTGCAAAACCCAGGCTGGGGAATAAATGCCTTCTCCAGCAAATAGTAGCAATACAATGGCCCCTTCCAAGCAGGAAAGTAATCTGCAATTTGCAATCTGCTGCATTGAGGGCAAGTACCACAGCCTTTCACAGATTACATACACATGGTGCTGCCCAGACCAATGCAAAATATAAGTGAGCAAACCTAAAAATCACATTTTACAAACTTATTTGTCCAACAAAGCCCAACTTCACTGAGGCTGCCATGCTGTGAGGAAACCCACGTGGTATGAGAAGACCACGGAAAGGCACTCCAATTAACAACAATCTCAGCTGAACTCAGCCTTCAGATCATCCCAGTCCAAGCACCAAGCACATGCGTAAAGAGCCTCCAGTTATTCCAGTCCTTAGCCACTTGAGTCATCCCTAAACATCATAGAATAGAGAAAGCCATCCCTACTGTGCTCTGTCCAAATTCTTGATATAGAATCTATGAGCATAATAAAACAGTTGTTGCTTTCTATCATTAACTTTAGGGCAGTCTGTTATACTTTGATAACAGAATGGGTAATGGTAACATATAAATGAATTATTATTGAATACAGATTTTGGAGAGTGTAAGGCCAGTATCCGCCGCTACCAACACAGCCGCCTGGCTCTTGCAGGTTCGCATTTGATCCAGACAGATTGATAATGAAATTGTGGAGCCGAAAACTGGTGGTCCATTTCCTTTATTCTACACTCACACTCAGCAAGCGAGTAAAACACGTTGGGAAAACACTTCCCTTTCCATTCAGGGCTCCCAAAGCCACTGACTCATCTGAGTTTTCCTAGAATCAAAGGCCCTCACCTCTTTGCCTCCATTTTGGCCGCCTCCTCTCCTCTATGTGGTCTCTCCCTCTCCCCTGGAATAACGTGGTCTCTCCAAAATGGCCTCCTAGCACCTCCTTTTAAAAATTTTCCCCGGGACAACCCCCTCCCTCCACCACACATTAGCATAAACAAGCCCCTTCTCAAGCAAGAAGGGCAAATAGCTGTATCACGTGAGAGCATCACCACAGGAGAGCAGTGGCCATCTTTAACAGAGTGAGCATATACTAATTTACCTGCCCAACAGAGAGGAAGAAAATTATGGTGGTTCCATTTGAAGATTTAAATCTGACATGTAGAACATCACATGGAGATATTGAGTAAACTACTGAAAATAAAGATCTGAACTTTAGAAAAGAGACAGATGTTGAAAAGCAGTATATGAAGACCAAGGGAGGATATATGTAAAGTTGGTGGACAATGGGGGAAGGTCATGTGAGGAACCAGACCCGGGAACTTTGGCTAGAACCGCCCACACCCATACATGCCAAAAGAAGCTTCCCAGGAATCCTTTGGAAAAGAGCGACTGTCTGCCAGCCAGTGAGATTTCGCAACGTCATATCAACTTGCCTCCACCCTAGACAACCTTTTATTTTTTTTTATTTTTTTTTATTTTTTTATTTATTCATTTTAGAGAGGAGAGGGAGAGACACAGAGAGAGAGAGAGAGGAGAAGAAGAGAGAGAGAAGGGGGGGGGGAGGAGCTGGAAGCATTAACTCCCATATGTGCCTTGACCAGGCAAGCCCAGGGTTTCGAACCGGCGACCTCAGCACTTCCAGGTCGACGCTTTATCCCACTGTGCCACCACAGGTCAGGCCACTAGACAACCTTTTAAATATCCACCATGCAGTTTTATCCATGTGACTTCTCTGGCCTCTGTCCCAAGGACAAGAGAACCTCGTCGGGCGGGATGCGCTATGCTAACTAAATCTTTTATTATTCCACACTTTGTGGCTATGCCCTTCCTTCTTGCTCAGTGGGGAAAAATACCTTACATTTGGTGCTGAAACCTGGGGGGAGTTGAAGTCTGCAAGGGACCGCTTCTCTCCCCTTCCCCTCTGAGAAAGAACCAGGATCTCTAACTTTCCACCCACTTCAGTACACGCACAGTAAGTCCCCTGCCTCCAGCCTCCCATCAGTTCTTTCCACCAAGACTCCCTGTCTGAAACCACAATTGCATCAGGGACCTCTTTTCAACTCTGAGTGCATATGTGCCTGTGGAGACATCCTGAGCACATCCACTTTACCTAATCATCTGGTGACCAGAGCTTGAGTTACAGGACACCAATTCTCATCTCTGACACTCTGAGGACTGAGGGCAGCCATAGCGGCACAGGAATTTAAACCTAATCCAAAAACACTCCTGGAGTTGCCTTATCCAGTATCTCTCCCTCCCTAAAGAAGAAACTGTTCTTCTCCACTGTGGTCAGGCCACTGAACCCACTGAATAATCAAACCAGGTGACCTCCTGAAGGGACTTTCGGTTTTAACATCCTCAGCAACTTATTGCCAAAAGAACTGGGAACTGGTTGGAGATCCCTTACATTCAGGGCTTATAGTATTTGCACTCCCATCCTAGGAGGCAAGATCATGTGCTAGGAGTGAAGAAACTAGACTGTGATAGAAGGCTTGAGAGTGGGAAAGATCTGGAAGAGCATCAGTAAAGCCAGTATCCACAGCCACCATCACAGCTGCCTGGCCAGTGCAGGTTTGCATTGGATTCGGACAGACGGTAACAAAACAACAGAGCCATGAACTGGTGGGCCATTATCTTTAATCTTAGCTTGCACCCGGTGGGCAAGTAAAAACACACACTGGGCTCCAAAACCCACTCATTCAGTGCTCAGAAAGCTACTGACTTAACCGAGTTTCCTAGAATCAAAGGTTTCTAGCTCAGCAGCCTCATTCTCCTTTGTTCCCCATCTCCTTCTCTCTGCACAAACTCTGCACAAACTGGCTTCTCTCTCAGCACTCCACCATCTTGGCTGACTCTCCTCTCCTCCACGTGGCCTTACTCTGCTCTCTCCTCTAATGCTAATCTCAGGAACCGAGGAAGCTCCCAGTTTGCCCCACTTTATAGTGCAGAAATTAAAATCTTTAATCCAATATACAAAATAGGGAAGTCTCTAATACAAAGTCACTTATCTGAGGCATGATGGGATTGCACCACCCCACATCAAAAAGGGTGGGAAAGGCTTAGTTCTAAAACCAAGCCCCAGGCTACAAGGATACTGCCTGCCACAGCCCACCCCCAACACACATTAATATCACCTGGGCGATGGGCTTCCATGTGGGCAGCGCCTTCTTTAACAAAGTGAGCATAACATATTTTATCTGCCCAACAGCATCTGTAGTAAATGGGAAGAGTAGTAGACTAGAGACATGTCAACAATCATCAATCCATATGAAAAGCTTCTCTCCAACTGGAAATGGCAATCTCCCAGTCATTTGGGCTGCAAATTAACTAAGAATGAGGACAAAGGCAGGCCTTTTTCACCTCTGTATCCCCATAATAAGCAGAGTACCTAGGACCATGATGGTGAACCTTTTTATAAAAACCACCCACTTTTGCAGTGCTGGTCAACCTGGTCCCTCCCACCCACTAGTGGGCATTCTAGCTTTCATGCTGGGCAGTAGCAGAGCAACCAAATGGTACCACAATTGGCCCACCATGAAAGCTGGAACGCCCACTAGTGGGCAGGAGGGACCAGGTTGACCAGCACTGCAAAAGTAGGCAGTTTTTATAAAAAGGTTCGCCATCACAGACCTAGGAGAAAGCAGGCCTTCAATGTTTGAAAAATGAATGAACAAATCTTTATATCGGGGTCCCCAGACTATGGCCCGCGGGCCACATGCGGCCCCCTGAGGCCATTTATCCAGCCCCACTGCACTTCCGGAAGGGGCACCTCTTTCATTGGTGGTCAATGAAAGGAGCACATTGACCATCTCATTAGCCAAAAGCAGGCCCATAGTTCCCATTGAAATACTGGTCAGTTTCTTGATTTAAATTTACTTGTTTTTTTTGTTTGTTTGTTTTTTCTGAAGCTGGAAACGGGGAGAGACAGTCAGACAGACTCCCGCCTGCGCCCGACCGGGATCCACCCGGCACGCCCACCAGGGGCGCTCTGCCCACCAGGGGGCGATGCTCTGCCCCTCCAGGGCGTCGCTTTGCCGCGACCAGAGCCACTCTAGCGCCTGGGGCAGAGGCCAAGGAGCCATCCCCAGCGCCCGGGCCATCTTTGCTCCAATGGAGCCTTGGCTGCGGGAGGGGAAGAGAGAGACAGAGAGGAAGGAGGGGTGGGGGGTGGAGAAGCAAATGGGCGCTTCTCCTATGTGCCCTGGCCGGGAATCGAACCCGGGTCCCCCGCACGCCAGGCCGACACTCTACCGCTGAGCCAACCGGCCAGGGCAAATTTACTTGTTTTTTATTTTAAATATTGTATTTGTTCCCATTTTGTTTTTTTACTTTAAAATAAGATATGTGCAGTGTGCATAGGGATTTGTTCATAGTTTTTTTTATAGTCCGGCCCTCCAACAGTCTGAGGGACAGTGAACTGGCCCCCTGTGTAAAAAGTTTGGGGACCTGTTGGGCAGATAAAATGTATTATGCTCACTTTGTTAAAGATAACACTGCCCAGGAGGAGGCCGTTGCCCAGGTGATATTAATGTGTGTCTCTGTGGGCAGTCAGAATCCTCGTAGCCTGGGGCTTGGTTTTGGGATTAAACCTTTCCCACCCTTTTTGATGTGGGGCAGTACAATCCAATCATGCCTCAGAGAAGTGACTTTGTATTAGAGACTTCCCTATTTTGTATATTGGATTAAAGGTTTGGATTTCTACACTATAAAATAGGGGCAGAACAGGAGCTTGCTCTCTTGGTTCCTGGGCTGATTAGCATGAGAGAGCAGAGGGAGCAGAGCAGAGAGCAGAAAGAGGCCATGTGGCCAGGAGAAGCAGCCAAGATGGCGGAGTGCTGAGTGAGATGCCAGTTTGTGTAGTGTTTGTATCTGGGAAAAGGAAGGAGATGGGGAACTGAGGAGAATAAGGCTGGTGAGCTAGAAACCTTTGATTCTAGGAAACTCGGATAAGTCAGTAGCTTTGTGAGCACTGAATGTGAGTGGGTTTTGGAGCCCAGTGTGTATTATTACTTGCCGGCTGGGTACAAGCTAGAATTAAAGACTATGGCCCATCAGTTTTTGGCTCCACTGTTTCTTTACCAACTGTCCGAATCCAATGCGAACCTGCATGGGCCAGGCTGCTGTGTTGGTGGCCACAGCTGCTGGCTTTACAGGACCCCTGCTTTATATGAAGGAATAAAGAAAAAGTAATTCATCAGAAATCTATTCATTATTTTCATTGATTATGAACTGATAACCCTCCATCACAGATATCAAAAAGTTGCAAAAAAATTCATTGACTACTATAAATATTTTCACTTCTTTTCCTAAAAGAAAAATTTGAGCTTTAAGTAAAGACTTTTGCTCTAATTACAAATATATTTTCTGGGTTTCTCCTCAGAAAATGCCAAAATTTGTGAATTTAAATGCACTTGTTATACAGCACACTTAACAAAAATTACCTCTGAATTGAAGAACAAAAAAAAAAAAGCAAAAAATAATGATTTTGCAACTGCTCCTTCGATGGTAAGGTGCCAGAGAACTGTAAAACTTAGTATTGGTAAGGCCATTTTAAAGAGGAATAGTCAGGCTTTCTTTGGAAAACGGAGGAAGAAAGACATGAAAGTCTCTTGACTTACAAGGACAACTGGGTCATTTAGTTTTAGTTCTCTGAAAGGATTAAGGTTATCTGAAGAACTTCCTTTCCCTTTCAATAAGAGACAAAATTTACATAACATTTACATAAATGTAAATTACATTTACACCCTACACTGATTTTAGCTCTCCCTCCCTTCCTAGAATCCTGAGATTAATGTGTACCTCTAGGCAAAGAAGGAGAGATAGACACTAAAAGGTTTATGAATGTATTTTGATATGTAAAATGACATCACCATTGTGTTACCTTGAAAGTTTTAACGTTTTTTTTTAAATTCCCTAGACAAATGTTATAATCTTTTTAATGATTGTGTCATGCTGTCATGCCCCCCCCCCAACCTGTGTGTGGTCAAAGGGTATATAACCAGCCTCTGAGATTCATTTGGGGCTGCATGATTTGGGTCAGATATGCACCGTGTTAGTCATATGCGGCCGGCATATTAATAAATTCTCATCCTTTAAATAAAACCCTTCAAAATTCATCTGGACTTGGTGTCTCTACGTAAACCTGCAGTACATAGAGTGAGGTACGGTACTTTATAACATTAGTGAGGTACAGTACTTTACAACATTTGGGGGCTCGTCCAGGAGCCAGTGTTCCACGTCACCCAGCAGAGACACCTGAATTGGCTGGTCTCTGTGGGGGACTGCCCATCCCCGCTGGAATCTCGAGGAGAGGCGTGCCACCTGAGATGTTTTCAGGGCTCCCCATCTTCCAGTGGGGTTCGAATAGTTCTTTGGTACACGGCCCCAGTTCCCAAATTTGATGATTTGGATAATTCAGTAGAGAAATCAAGGAGGTAAGTAAAGCAACTCCTTTGCTTTACTGAATTCTAGCTTTCTTGCTTTTGCTTTTCTGTTTTGGACTAGTCAATTTAGACTACCACATGAGGATTGGACACAATCTTACTCATGCAGTAGGCTCTCCAAGACTGAGACGTTGGTGGAGAGTTTTTAGGTCCTGCCTTGGGCTTTGCTGGGAGACTTCTGGTTGCTGGAAGGGGGGGACTAGGTTCTGCCTCAGGCTTCCAGAGATGTCCATTTGTGTTTGCACATTTATTCATGCTCTAGGAAGACATTAGTGGGGACCAGATCCCACCTCGGACTTCTAGAGGCATCTAGTTGTGCTCTGAATAAAAGACATTAGTGGGGATTTCGTTTGTGCTCTAGGAAGGCACAGTGGAGATTGAATTAGCCAGGATTAATCATTCTCGCATTGCACTGCATCAGTGGAGACTGAGTTAACCAGGTTGATCAATCTCGCCTCGGACTTCCAGAGACATCGTTGTGTTTGTCAGGTGTTTGTCAGATCTCATTCTTTGTTTTTATTGTTTCTGTCTAGGACCCCCAAGTGATTGGTGTGTAAGTGGGAATCTCTGGTGACAAAGCCTAAGTTCCGGGAACGCAGCTAGGAGAACATCTGAGAGGCCCGAGTGATTGGTGTGTGAGTAGATGTTGGCCAAATAAGTTTGTAAATATAATATATATGTTTGCTTGCTTATAGTTTGCATTGGGTGTGGGGGACAGGCTGTAAGCAGGCAGGGTCCTTATAGCCTAAGGCTTAGTTTTAAGACTAAGCTTTTGCCCACACCCTTAACTGTTGCATGATAGGGAGTGGTGCACTCTCATGAGGAATCCCATTTATGCCTCAGATAAGTGACTCTGTATCAGAGACTTCCTTATTTGTATATTGGCTTAAAGGGTTTGATTTCTACACTATAAAATGGGGACAGACAGGGGCTTGCTCTCTCGGTTCCTGAGATTAGCATTAAAGAGGAGAGCAGAGAAAGGCCACGTGGGGGAGAGGAGAAGCAGCCAAGATGGCGAAGTGCTGAAGGAGAAGCCAGTTTATGCAGAGTTTATGCAGGAGAGAAACCAGAAGAATGCAGGAGAGGGGGCCTGTCGAAATGACTGGCTCAGCCAGTTAAAGATGAGCCAGTTAAAGATGATCCACATCTTTAACTCTAACAGGAGATCTCTAAATGAACTCCTGGAGACTCTTACAGTACTTACAAGAGAAACAAGATCTGTAAATAGATATGGCCAGGGGTCCAGAAACCCCTCCCCCCTTGCTGCCCCACCAAAATTCCCCTGCCCCACCTTGAGCCATGAGGTGCACATAGAACCTCAGACAAGGAAATCACGTGCCCCTTGCATGGACACTGTAAAAGGTATATAAGATGTAAGAGATAGGACTTCAGGGAGCTCGTGCTTTGGTGCTATTAGCCCACATGATCCACTGGCTACTAATAAATTCTTCTTCCTCTGTTAAGTTGTCTGGGTGGTTATTATCATCCCTTTGGGTGGCATTTTCCTGCTACAGATTTTTGGTGCATTGGCCAAGAAGCAAGGAGGAACAGCACCCACGATTGGTGATCTTTGGGCACCCCATTGGGTTATAGTACTTGTTATTATGAAAATTACTCTAATGGATGCAATAATACTACAAATAAAGGGTGCTACTGGATTTCACAAGATGGAAAAATGACCCTCACTTGGGGGGGGGGGTTGACAGAACACTTCACTAAGCTGCCCTTCGGGTCAAGCTAGATCATACCTTGCCCTTGTGTAAATTAGATTGCAACCTGCAGGTAGGTGCACATGAAGAAAAGGGTGGCCTGGATTTCATCACTCAACCCCCTCAAGAAGCACCCTTATGCAGGATATAACCATTACAGCCATACATGGATGCCTGGAAGACAGGACATATAAAGCTGAAGAAAAGCGGAGAGAACACTCCAATAGAAATGTAGAAGAAAGGCTGTAAGCTATCAAGTATAAATTGGCAACAGCAAGTAATTCAGATTGGCTAGAGCACAGGGAACATTTAGAAGAGCTGACGATAAACCCAGAAAGGTAGGTGGGAGCCAGATCAAACAGAGTCTTGCATACCATCAAGGCATTCAGCAGTGACTTTGAACAGGTGAGTAATTTAATTCCAACAATGCTTTAGTAAGAGTATCTGGCATTATGTACTGAACAGACTGCAGCATGAACAGGTAAGAGGTCACCGCAGTGGTCTGACAGTCTCTAAGTTCCTCAAAGGCAGGGACTGTGTGTCTCATTCACTTCTAACTAACAAAGTGCTTGGGATTGAGAAGGCACTCAACAACTTGAAGTATAAATGAATGAATGAGCCAAAAACAAGAACATTTGCTGACTGAAGAAATAAGACAAGGATAGGACAGAATCAATTAAGACTATAAAACTGATATATATTACATGAACTGCATTACAGGTTTCTGTGAGAATCAAATAAAATTGTGTTCATGAAATTGCTTAATGAAAAAAAAGACTGTCTTTCTCTGGACAGTCATCCTGGACAGATACACTACTATATTTGACCTTGAATGTATCTTATTATCTTAAGACATTTATCATCCTTCTGTCTTCATTAGATTATAAAACCTTTAATAGTGCATAATTTTCCTACTGTTATGAAGCACAATTCTCACTCACACAAAGTTATTAAACTTAATTCAGCTATGCACCACCAAAATACACATGCATGCAGTACACACAGATATATACACACTTATATACATACATACCACACACACACACTTTTCTTTATAGTCCCAGGGTATCTAAGAATTAGTGTTATAGGTGCTCAATAAAAGCCTGTTGAACTGAAATGAGCTAACCTAGGAATCTCACAGTTTGTCAATGGTGACCATTAGTTTTCCTTCTCAGTCTCAGTGTTCCTCTCACCATTTATTAAATTTATACTGCAGAAAAATAAAATCCATAATAAGGGGCAGTTAAGAAGACAGAAAAAAAGCCCTAGTCGGTTGTCTCAGTGATAGAGCGTTGGCCTGGCGTGTGGAAGTCCTGGGTTTGATTCCTGGTCAGAGCACACAGTAGAAGCAACCATCTGCTTCCCCACCCCTCCCCCTTCTCTCTATCCCTCTCTTCCTCTCCTGCAGCCATGGCTTAAACAGTTCAAGCAAGTTGGTCCTGGGTGCTGAGGATGGCTCCATAGCCTCACCTCAGGCACTAAAATAGAGCAGTTGCCAAGCAACAGAGCAGTGGTGCCAGATGGGCAGAGCATTGCCCCGTAGGGGGCTTGCTGGGTGGATCTGGTCAGGGCACATGTGAGAATCTGTCTCTACCTCACCTCCCCATCTCTCACTTAATTAAAAAAAAAGAAAGAAAAATCAATAAATATGATTAAAAATACGCACAACAGTGGTGTGCCAGTAATTGTTTAACACCAGCTAAGAATGGGGAGGGGAGGCTGATTTTCAGTATTTGCCAATTTCCATGATTTAAATACTACCACTATGGCCTATTTCAAGCTAACAACATGATATCAACTGGTTTGCAAAATTCCTGTAAGTTTAACAATCACCTCACACAAAAGAAGAAAGAGCCAGCTCCAACACACCACTGAATGCAATATTTAGATGCATAACATACACGATCCCAAACTCTGCTCTGCAATACTAACTTCCATGTTCCCAAAGGAAAATACAAAAGGCAAAGAAAAGGCAGGAAGATTCTATACCTTATTCCTAGAAGGCCTTTGACTCAACCTACAAAGTAGTAGTCTTCTTTTGAACAGGGCATATGATCTAGCCCAGAAATTCCTTTTTCCTAGGCCCAGGACATCTAAACTTTTCTGATCATGCACCTCTATCAGTAAAAAATTGTTTAAGCATACATCCTCAATATGTATCAATATATTTGTTTATAAATTATATTAGAACTAACATACTAAGATAATATAAATTATAAAGCATACATAAAAACATAAAAGGTAAAAATTAATACAAATAGAAAAGAAAAATTTCCCTCCTACATCCCAATGGACTATTTGACATATACACCCCCCTCCCTGGGGTTTACACAATCCAGTTTAGAGATTAGTAAACCAACATTAAGAGTAAAATGCATAACCTCCTGAATATGTTTCCCCTACGCCTATCACCTAATCTTACTACATCTTCCCAATCCAGTGCTGAAAAAAGAAAGCACCACCCCATGGAAAAAATAGGAGAAACAAGTTAGCAAGATCCTAAGCAAAGCTGGACTAAGAGAAGCAGGTCAGACAACCCAAGCTCCATGGAATTAAGACTCCATGGCAATAAATCATTAGAGGCTACAAAAACACCATCCTAACTGGAGGTTTCAACTCCATAAAGCAACATACTTTGGACCTAAGCCATCTGCATCAGCTCAGGCAAACAGAAGGACTGAGAGGAACCTTGAGTTTCCCCTAAAGGCTAAATAAGTGTAATATTAATAAGATCTTAAGTTGGAAAATATAGAGCACGAGACTATTGCCAAATATACAGACATCATATAGAACAACCCTTTTCTATTGCAGGCAGTCAGCTGGTAGATCACAGTTTAGGCCAAAGAAACTAATCCCTAATCAAAAACACTATTAATTAAGTATGCAAACTATATAAAATTGATCTTTCTTAAATACATATAAATTAACTCAAGATGAAAAGACAGTAGCCAATCATAAAATATTGTATGTCAGATTATCTTTTGAGATATCACAATGTTCTACTTAAATTTCCTTGCTTTCTTCTTCTTAATTTCTACACTAACTTTGCTACAAAATATCCAGATGTAAAAAACAAAAAATACCATCCTCAGAATCACAGAATACTGAAAACATTCATAAGGAAGATGTTATAAACATGTTTTAAAACACTTCAGGATAGCCTGACTGGTGGTGGCGCCCTAGAAAGAGCGGCAACCCAGAATGCTGAGGTCCCGAGGTCACCGCCTTGAGCACAGGCTTATCGGCTAGAGTGTGGGTGCACCAGTTCCAGCGCAAGGTCGCTGGCTTGAGCACAGGAACATCAACAGGATCCCAAAACTGCTGGTTTGAGCCCAAAGGTTGCTGGCTTAAAGCCCAAAGTCACTGGTTGAGCAAGTGGTCACTGGCTCAGCTTGAGCCCCCCAAATAGGCACATATGAGAAGCCACAACTACAAGTTGATACTTCTCATTTCATATCTCTCCCTGTCTCTCTCTCACTCAAAAAAAAAAAAAAAATCCACTTTAGAATAGACACATGCAGCCCTGGCTGGTTGGTTCAGCAGTAGAGCATCGACCCAGCATGTGGAAGTCCGGGGTTCAATTCCCGGCCAGGGCACACAGGAGAAGCACCCATCTGCTTCTCCACCCTTCCCCCTCTCCTTCCTCTCTGTCTCTTTCTCTCCTGCAGCCAAAGCTCCATTGGAGCAAAGTTGACTTGGGCCCTGAGGACAGTTCCATGGCCTCCACCTTAGGCACTATAATGGCTCCCATTGCAGTGGAGCAATGCCCCAGAGGGGCCGAGAGTCGCCCCCTGGTGGGCATGTCGGGTGGATCCCAGTTAGGCGCATCCGGGAGTCTCACTGCCTCCCTGCTTCTAACTTTGGAAAAATACAAAAAAAAGAATAGACATATGCACCCCCGTGTTCATCACAGCATTATTCACAGTGGCCAAGACATGGAAACAACCAAAGTGTCCCTTGACAAAGGATTGGATAAAGAAGATGTGGTACATACATACAATAGAATACTACTCAGACATAAGAAATGAAGACATATGGCCTTTTGCAACAACATGGATAGACCTTCAGGATATTATTTTGAGTGGAATAAGTAAATCATAAAAAGCTAAGAACTATATGATTTCACACATAGGTAAGATATAAAACTGAGACTCATGGACATACACAACAGTGAAGTGGTTACCAGACAGAGGCAAGTAAATGAGGCTAAATATAAATATACGGTGATGGAAAGTGTTCTGACTTTGGGTGATGGGCACACAATGCAATGAACAGTTCACATGCTACAGAGATACATACCTGAAACCTATGTGTTCTGATGGACCAATGTCACCACATTAAATTTAGTTTTTAAATTTAAAATTTTTTCTAAATAAATAAATAGAAACACTTTAGAATACTAAATGCTTTCTGAAAATGTGGCTTAGGGAGTCATATTGCTTTTCCTTTCTTGTTGCCAGTTTCATATAAAGCACTAAAGATGAGGCTGCCCTCATTCCTGCACCTTGAAAGAAAACAAGGCCAGAAATAAAAAGAGAAAAAAATAAATTTCTGAGCTACCATCTTATCAAGACTAGCAGCATTTAACATGAAGGAACCAAACCTTTTTAAACTATTCTTTTCAACCTTTGAGTCCTTATTACATAGTTGCTTCACATTGTCTTAAGACTCAAAGATTTGACTGAATTAACCAAAATAAAGATCCCAATAAACTTATCTACCTTCCCACCCATTGAATTTTCCCTGTTTCCTCCCTTCTTTAAAGAGATTGTGGTACCTTTCCAGGGTAACTAAGTACCCTAATAAAAATTATTTTTTTAATGTATTACTGACTCTTACTTCCATAAGGTTACCTAAATATACATGATTTTCTCTCTTCTCTTCCAAATGCTCATTGAAACAAAAGAAAAAAATTGTTACAACTAAATAGAAAATATAACCACATTAGAAACAAAAAGGGGGACCACTTGCAGATTAGAGTTTTAAAAACCTCCAGATCTACAGCGTTCAAACTTGAGCATGCATCAGAAGCACCGAGAGGGCTGGCTGAAGCAGACTGCAGCACTCCGCCCTCAGGGTTACTGATGCAGTAGGAGTAGGGTTAGGCTCAAGATTTCATTATGTCTAACAAGTTCCCAGGTGATGCTGAGTCTGAGGACATCATTATGAGAATCACCATGCTACGTAAATAAGATCATTAAAAGGAACATTTTTTTATTAATTCTAATTAGCATCCCTCAGAGAGATTCAAACAAATAATAGAACCTTTTTTTCTTTTAAACAGGTAGAAACAGCAATTGGAAAATAAAAAATAGTTCTGAAAAACTGGAAAAAATATAATTTCTGAATTTAAAATAATATCAGAAGGACTAAATAACAACTAAAACCTACCATTGCACTGTGGAAAATAATGTAAGATAACTTCTAAAACAGAACAAAAGACAAAGTGATGGAGAATATGACAAAAATTAACCAGCATAAAGAATCAATATCTACCTAATAGGTTTCTGAAGACAGAACAAACACATCACATAAAGTAATCAATGAGGAAATTTCCCCTAAGCTGAAAAAGACTGAAACCTTGATACTCTATGGCCAATTTCCAAGCAAGAAAAAAATATTTTAAAGCCAAGCACTAGATGCATATCTGTGACATTACTAAATTTAAAAAACATAAAGAAAACTCCAAAAGCTTTGAGGGGAAAAAAAATATATTACTACAAAGCATTATGAATCAGACTAGCATCAGACATCCCATTAGCATGCTAGAAGAAAACAGAATTTTGTTTGCATGGCTAAGAGATGAAATTATTTTAAACCTGGAATTCCACATCTAGTAAAACTATAAAATATGAAAGCAAAATAAAGACATCTTTGAAATTCAAGCATTAAGAAAACTTCCTGTCTGCATTAATTTCCTACTTCTATTGTAAGAAATTATCACAGATGTCCAAAATGGGTTTCAATGAGCTAATATCAGAGTGTGGGCAGAATTACATAGCATTTGGAAGCTCTAGGGAACAATCCATTTCCTTGCCTTTTTTAGCTTCTAGAAGCTGCCTAAATTCTGTGACCAGTGGTCTCCTCTCATTTTCATTAGTAGTATTAAATGTAACCAATACTTATAGCAGACATTGAGTTCCTTAAAGACATGCAAATGACTAGAGCTACATTATGTAGCTTCTGACAGAGTAAATGGAAAAACATTATGCACTTTATCATTGCCTTAAAAAACATTTTAATAAATATTTCATTAATAAACACCTACCGAATCATTCGCTGCTAGTGCAAGTGCAAGGTTCACTGTAAGAAAGAAAAAATTAAATTTAGTAACTTTCCTTCTACTAAAATTCATTTTGCCTTTTAATAGTTTCAATGTAACTTACCAAAGCACCAAAAAAAATTTCTGTAAGTTTTCTTAAGAGATAGGCAGAGAGACAAAGTGGAAGGGAGAGAGAGAAAAGAGATGAGAAGCATCAACTCCTAGTTGTGTCACTTTATTCATTGATTGCTTCTCATTTGTGCCCTGACCAGGGGGCTCCAGCCAAGCCAGTGACCCCTTGCTCAAGCTAGAGACCTTGGGATCATGTTGATGATTCCACGCTCAAGCTGGCAATCTCGGGGTTTCAACCTGGATCCTCAGCATTCCAGGTCGACACACTCTATCCACTGTGCCACCATCGGTCAGGCAAAGCACAGAAATTTTTAATAAAACTCCCTTATTGGTAGGATGCAAGAGCATAGAATTCAGGAAGTAAAAAGACAAAAAAAAAAAGTAATATTCCAATATAAGCAATAGATGCTTATTAATATTTCAAATAACCTATTTATGTTACAATTTTGTTTAAATAATCCACTTAGTTTTTAAAAACAATGTTAATGGTACAGTTTAATTATTTTCAAAAACATTTTTGCAAAAAAAATTATCTACCTTTTAATAAATAAAAATGAGTATCATCCAATACCTTTTAAAAATAAATGCTGGTAATGCAGGGTTTCTAAATATCTAACTCACAATTACCCACATCTATGAAAGGCTGAACCACTGCGTAAAGGGAAGAGAAGGAAAAAGGTAAGATGGTAGAATATATTCCAAAAACCGCCTCTTGATAGTGAATTCCAAAGACTAGTGAGGAGCATAGTGGTAGTTCAAATACCACATTTAGACAGCAATAGAGATGTTTCCATGACTGATAAATAGACCCTGGTACTTAGGATCTCCTTTACTTACAGAACTATGTTATAAATGGTGCCAAGATTGTTTCCTTTAAAGTAGTTAAAAGCATTGCTTTCAGCATAGGCCTGGTTCAAATCCCAGTTCTACCACCTTCTATTGTGTAACCTGGAATAGGATATTTACCCCCTAAATCTGTTTAAGCATAATCCTACTGTTAAGCATAATCCTACTTGATACTATTGTGAGAATTAAATGAAATACTGTATGTAAAATGTTTAGCCTAGGCCATGTCACTTGATAAATTAATCTTTATAAATTATAAAATAATTCTGAATTTCAGGTACATCATAGGTTAAATATAAGCCAAAATTTAAGCAGAATCTTTTAGACAGTAATTCATTTTAATATTAGGGTCTTCTGGCTTTTATACAATAGAATCACAAAGCATGTATGTGTTAATCAAATGTTATCATTCTCTCTTTTTTTATCAAATGTTATCATTGTAATCCAAAATATCTCTAGCATATCCATTCAAATGGGAAGTATTTGCAGATAGTTTTGGACAGGAATAAGTCCATATAAGAGAAAGAAATATAATACCAACAGAGTTACATAGAAATAACCTATTTCTAAGGCATATCTATGCAGATAGGGCTGTTACAAAAAAGTAAAGGCCAGTTGTTTGGGACAGATGGTATAATGTTAACAAAGAAAAAAATCAAGGAAGGGACATTTACTGAAGCACCTACTACTGTATTTCTCCATGTATAAGATGCTCCCATGCATTTGGGGGCCTGAAATTTGAAAAAATAATGTATTCCATAAAGTTACTGAACTCAAGTTTTATTCATCATAACATTCATACAACTTCTCATCACTGTCAAAACTCCCATCCATTAGCTTGGCCTCATCTGTGTCTGATGAGGAATCAGTTTTCAACAATGAGCGCAAAAACAAGTGCAAAAAAATCAGGAAAAAATCTACAACCACTGTATAAGACATAACCAGTTTTTAGACCCCAAATTTTTTTTAAAAAGTACGTCTTATCTGTGGGGAAATATGGTATGTGACATACCTATACATTTTCTCATATATTTACCTATTTATATGCTGTCACATTCCATGACAATAGATCATCTTCTAACCAAAAATAGTTTTAAAGAAGTGTGAGACTACAGATTTAACCAATTGTATCACACAAAACCATAGCTGTCATCATAAAAATACCATCCATCTTTAAACAGTCCAAGTAATTACAGGGCATGCAAAAGGATTCACACCACTAAAAACAGGTAAATGAACTCTGAATTTTTAAAAATCAAGAAGAGGCAGATTCTAGAACCAAAGACTAAGAGCTCCCAAATTTTAAAAACAAAGTATCAAATAAATGAATTGTAAGTCCTTAGGAAAGCAAAAATGTGTAGGATATAGCATGAATTCATTAAGGACATTCATTAACTAATCATTTCTAATAGTATATTTTCTATTAGTAAACTAAGGGCCTATCATCATTACAATACTTGGTAAATCTTAATTTCTTCAAACACCTTAAAAACTCTTCTACAATTACCTTCTGATCAAAATGGGAAAATAATTGAGCTAATAACACTGTATAGTTGGATTTGTAGCTAGTTGTAAACTATAAAACCACTAAACCAAGGAATTACTAAATATGGCTTTAAATCAAAATGCAAGATCTCTAGCGACAGTCACAGAACTGTCCCCAGCCCTTCTAATTTCAAAATGTCATTGATTTCAATAAAAATAAGGAATTTTGAGGTATATATATTTCCCAACTTTAGGTCAAGAATCTGAAAAAAAAATCAAAATTTAAAAAATCTTGTCAGTATAAAACCAAGTCAAAATTAACAAAATTAAGAATAAGGTAGTCATTTTTTCAAAATCAACTGCAAAAAAGATAGGTTGGATAAGACATGAATTAGCAGCCATTCCTATTGAAATGACTGAAAATTAAATGTGCAACAAGACATGAGAACTTTATGACTCTGAAATAATAGTATTCTGTTAAGTAGGATTAGGAGAAGGGAAATTACCCTTTTAAATTAATACATTGTAATCTTCTGTGGTTTTGTTTTTTTGTTTTGTTTTTGTTTTTATTTTTAGAAATAAAAGGTTTCTTTTGAAAAAACTTGGGAATATCTGACTATTAGACTTGGGTAATAGTAACTCTTTATTTCTGGTTGCATTCTTTTAAGGATACTAAAAGCAGAATTTCAGTCACAATGAAATCTACAACCAATTAAAAAAAGCCACTACAAAAAAAAAAGATTCTTGCCTGACCACGGGGTGGCGCAGTGGATAGAGCGTCAGACTGGGATGCAGAGGACCCAGGTTCGAGACCCTGAGGTCGCCAGCTTCAGCGTGGGCTCATCTGGCTTGAGCAAAGCTCACCAGCTTGAACCCAAGGTCCCTGGCTCCAGCAAGGGGTTACTCAGTCTGCTGTAGCCCCACGGTCAAGGCACATATGAGAAAGCAATCAATGAGCAACTAAGGTGTCACAACGAAAAACTGATGATTGATGCTTCTCATCTCTCTTCGTTCCTGTCTGTCCCTCTCTCTGAATCTCTCTCTGTCCTTGTAAAAAAAAAAAAAAAAGATTCTCTGCTCCAATAAAGATTAGATGATATCTTAAATATTACATAAAACCTTTTCAAAAGCATTTTCAAATATTAGATCTATACTGACTTTATAAATGCTGAAAACTATATTATGATTAAACAAAAAAGGTCACAATATTAAACAATCTCATTGCAACTACATTTACAATTATATGTACATGGAAAAGGCCATCAAAGAACAGAAATAATTTAGTACTAAAGTCACTAGATGTTTTTAAAATAATAACAGTAACCAAATACTGAGCACTTACTATGTAGGAGACACTGGACTAAGTGTCTAGTTTAATTTACATAACCACCCTATGAAAAAGGATACCATTTTACAGTTAAGTAATCTAAAGATCTGATGGGAAACCTGACCATCTTTTCCTCGATTAAGGAGTCAAAGATCTGACTATACAGTTTTGTTAAACTCCAAAATCCAAGCTCCTAATCACTACCAACTCCTGATACTAAGTAACCGGCTATTAGGAACTTCACAAATATTAAGTTTTTAAAAACTAAATCTATAATTTTAATACTGTGCACTCACTAGTTGGTGTAAGTTCCCATACTCAGAATTAATATTCTATAATACCTGCTGTAGTAGACTTTCCAACTCCACCCTTTCCAGAAGCCACAACTATAACTTGTTTAACACCTTCTATTGGTTTCTGCTTTGGAAGTCCTCGGGACTTGATTTGTGTTCTTCTTTGTTTTAGGGTCTCATTCTCAGCACCGGATAACTTAAATTAAAAAAAAAAAAAAAAAAAAAAAAGGTTTTAACATGAGCCATCTCCATTTTATGCTATACAAGTAAAAACAGTTATGAGTTTGTGATTAAGAGGGCTTTCTCTCTTCCAATACAATTCTGCTCATCTCTACTAGTTAGGGCTTTCGTGCCATTCACATTATACTATTAATCACAATTCATCTGCCAAGACACCCTAATGTTAAAAATGGAAAGTGCCTCTTTACGGAGTTAAGTCCTCCATGTGTTTTCCTTCTCTTAAATAATTTTCTAAATAAGCCAACAGTAAGAAAACAACGTGGAAGTCACACATCCATGTTCTAACCATCTGTTTCATGTCCCTCCACATCTCCGCCTGATCCTGCTAGGGGGCCTAACAGGAAAGTGGGGGCGTCTAGCCGACTGCGATCTCACTGAGCCGCCACGTGGGCGGCGCCCACAGGGGCTCCGGAGAGCCTTTGGCAAGAGGCGACCTTGCCGCCACAGCATCCCAGTCCCGCCCTCCTCCCCCTGCCCTGCGGCACCACGGACCTGACGCCGACAAAGCAACATTCGGCTTCCCCCAAGAGGGGAACAGGCCCCGCCACCAACCCGAAGAGACACCCCACCCAGAAGGCGCAAACGCTGCCAGGACCCCATGTTACAGAACACTGCCCTCAGCCCTGCCCGGAAGCTGTCGCGGTTGGCGCGGGGTAGTGACGTCACGTGGCAACGCTCGGCTTCCTCTCCCTAGCGATTAGCCTCCTTTGAGTTTCTTCAGCCCAGTCTCCTTCGTAGCCAGGTACAAACATTTTACAGTATATAACCAAATGTTTGTGGAGCGTTTGCACATAATTCATCTCCTTTGATCCTCACAGAAGTCCTAGAGTAGGTAAATAGGAGACTCAATGAAATCCTAGGTTAGTTGGTTGGTTGGTTGGTTTTCATTAGCAAGAAAACGGAGGCATTGAAAGTTTAGAGACTTGACTGCCTGAAAAAAAGGAATGGTGCAACTTGAAAATAGTTTCAGGTGTTCTCACTGCGCAGAATACAGTCACTAACACACTGCTACTGGTAAATGTTTTACTCTTTTTTTCCCCTGCGTGATCTACAATAATAGTAGATTATTCGTGTAGATGCTTCGTGTCGATATTTACTACTGTTGTTGCTGGCAATTACCTGAAAGCGAAGTTGGGGTGCTTCGCTAGGCTCGAAAAGGTTTAGCTGACTCAGAAAGCAGGTTTAATGAAGCAAGTTTTGTTCCAGAAAGAATTAACGTGAGTCAAAACTTGAAAAAGTAGATGCAGTTTATCTTTGTGGAAGGAAGTACTTCTATATCCAAAGTGAATGAAAGAGTAAAGGAAATAGCTTTTAGGAGAGGAAGTTGAAAGGCTGGTATAGGAACCCAGACCCAGGAAAAGGATCATGCAGGGTGCAGGGTGGTTTACCCTCACATATCTCTTATATTTCCTTAGATTTATTTTAATATCTATCTTTAGAGAGTTTGTTGTATAATCACTTCATTTATTTTGTTCTAATCTGATTTTTAATTTCTTTATCTTTAATACAGGCATAACATATCAACCTCCAAGAATTGTGAGGATTAAATGAGATATTTCCAGTAAAATACAGTCAATTTAGTAAACTGTGGAAAGTATTCAGTTCCTTGCTTTTACTCCCTAATCTTACATTTAGCTTCATTCAGCTTCCTTTATCTTTAACTAGGTTTACTATGTTTAGCTTATTGTTTTATATCACTTTCTAATTATCTTGTGATATGTTTCCTCAGTTGATTCTATCAATTTTTAAATGTTTACCTGCTCAATTTTTATAAATTGTAAGCCAAAAGACTAGGGATAAGGGAATAGCTGTCACAGCAATCCATTAAAAAATAAGAAATACTCAATATCTGTTTCCAGGTAGCTTTGCAAGTTCTTGTAGACGTCTACTGAAGATTAATTTAACAAATATTTATTGAACTACTACTATGTGCCAAGCACTACACTAATCTTAGAGTTTACAACATGGAACCAGAAATAATCCCTCTATTCAAGGGCTTTACAATACGGTGAGAAAGATAGAGTAAGTTATCATACAATTACAGTGTGATCTGATAAGTACAGGTGAAAGACACTGAGCAATACAGAATTACAAAAAAAAGAGGCACCAAATCCAATCAAGGAATGCTTCTGAATAGGGCAACATCTACACTGTTTCCTAAGTGTGGGTCATGTGTAGGAGTCCCCTGGGAGAACAGCTGCAGAATTGTTGTGCAGAAGCGAGAAATTGTTAATCACTGCAAATAATCTATGTGGCTGGAGCATAGAGTGTGAGGTCCAGGCTTCAAAGAGATGAGGATGGAGGTTGGTAAAGATGAAGGTTGCCCAGGTCATGAAAGGTTTTGTACACCATGTAAAGGAATTTTTATTTTTTTCCTGAGGGAACCATAGAGGAGTTTTAAGATGGAAATTAACATGATAAGATTAGTGTTTTAGAGATACTACCCTGATTAGTGGGTGAAAAAAATGGATGAGGGAGGCAAGATCAGAGGCAGGAAAACAGGAAGGTTTTGCAGTAATCCAAGAGGTATGTTGAAGGCTTGACTTAACATATTTAAATTTCACTTTGCTTATCTATAAATAGAAAATACCTACTTGTAAGATTGTTGTGAGACTGAATTTAAAATAATGCATATAGAATGCTTAACACATAGTACACGTACAGAAAGGAACAAGTGATACCAACATTTATAGAATGAATAAATCATTAATTTTATTTACCTTTCAGCAAATTAGGATATCAGGATATAGGAGAGTACTAGAGATATCTATTGTTTCTTCAACAACCACTGCCACCCAACAAGGCCTTTCTCTAGAGTATTCTACCTTAGTTTCTAAGTATTCATAACTCATTTGAACCCCATCCACATAGTTACTAATTGGATTAAAGATTGGCATACAACCAGAGTTGAACCAAACAGATTCTTTCTCCAGAGATTTTGCAAAAAATATATATATATAGATAGATATATATCAATCCTAGTTTGCATTTGCACTGATAGAGCTGTGCACAGAGAAGCAAAGAAAAAGCCAATGCCAAAAGAGAAGAAAGCTGACCATAAGAGATCATGTGTGCAGAGAGGGAAGGGTAACAATTACACTGGTCCATAATAGCTTTCTTGTTTCTGTTTCTAGTCCATTGTGAGGCTCAACTATACTTCTTTCCTTAGATCCATGAGGTATACTTACATCCATCCAAAAAAATTATCTACCTTGGCTTAATTTGGGTGGGTTTCTGGGTACTTGTAACTATGGTGAGATAGATCTTGTAATATTTATCAAGGATTTTCCCCATATAATTCCTTGTACTTTTTTTTTTTTTTTTTTTTTCATTTTTCTGAAGCTGGAAACAGGGAGAGACAGTCAGACAGACTCCCGCATGCACCCCACCGGGATCCACCCGGCACGCCCACCATGGGGCGACGCTCTGCCCACCAGGGGGCGATGCTCTGCCCACCCTGGGCGTCGCCATGTTGCGACCAGAGCCACTCTAGCACCTGGGGCAGCGGCCAAGGAGCCATCCCCAGTGCCCGGGCCATCTTTGCTCCAATGGAGCCTTGGCTGCGGGAGGGGAAGAGAGAGACAGAGAGGAAAGCGCGGCGGAGGGGCGGAGAAGCAAATGGGCGCTTCTCCTGTGTGCCCTGGCCGGGAATCGAACCCGGGTCCTCCGCACGCTAGGCCGACGCTCTACCGCTGAGCCAACCGGCCAGGGCTGTTTCTTGTACTTCTAATAGCCCTTTCTCATTTGGAAAAAACTGTGTTGTGTCATTTTTATACACAACAAAATGTTAGAGAAAAAGATTGTTTCATTGCTTTTGAGTTTTCAAAGTTGGAAGCTTTTAAGAAAATGGGGACAGTTCTGACAAAGACAGTTGATTTGGAAGAACTCAGTAATTATATAAAAACATTGTTTCTTGCCTATATAAGTTACAATTACATCTGGTTACAAGTAATATAAAACTCTACCATTGTCTTGAACAAGAAGTCTCGTATGAAAAATGCACAGTAGACTCTACATGTCTGATCCAGTAGATCCACTGTGTTATTATGTCCCAAATTCATTATTTTTTATTTATCATCTCTCAGTGTCTTTAATTTTGTCTCCTCACAGTCACAAGATGGTGGCTGCACTTTTAGGCATTAAGACTATGTGCTGTGCAGGAAGATAGGCATTACAAAGACTTAGAAAGGAAAGAAAGGAAGGGAGGGAGGGAAGGAGGGAGGGAGAAAAAGAAAGAAAACCCTCCCCCCCCCCAGTGAGTCTTTGACTTTTTATTTGGAAAGCAAAGCAACATGTACATCACATTGACTAGAACCAGGTCACATGACTATCCTTAGAAGCCAGAGGCACTGAGAAATCCAGCATTTAGCTATCTCTAACCTACAGAATAGAGGAAAGCAATGGAGAAAGTGATTGGAAATGGATATTGAGTAAGCCAGCTAAATCTTTGTTCTAGGGAGACTATTTTAAACTTTCTAGGATTGTGAAAAAATGTAGACTAGGAGAAAAGTGAGAACTTAAATATACATGGGTTATTTTCTAGATATCGGTAGTTGGGTAACCCAATAACATCCTCAACCCCTGTTTTCTTTCCCCCTTCAACTACTGTATAGAGCCTAGAAATTCATATACTCACTTTCATAGTCTCACTTATAGTTTTGGGCATATATGACATAGTTCTGAACCAATGTGGTATTAGGAAAATTTGAGGGAAGGGGCTTCTGAGAAAGCTTTTGCTTTTCTGATAGAGTGGAACATAGTGCAGCTCCTTTTCCCATCTTGACAACGGATGTGACACCTGGAGATGTCAGAAGACACCTGTGGCAGTCAGCTTGTGAACATGACAAGCACAGTGGTGACAAACACAATAACAAAAGCCAACAGCTAAGGGTAACAAAGTGAAAGTATGGCAGGAAGATGAATTCTTAGTTATATAGTTAAGCTGCTATGCCAGTCCTGTCCTGTATCTTCAGAACTCTTGTTGGGTGAGATAATTGTATTAACCACTGTTGATTACAGTTTCTGTATTTGAAGTTAAAATGAACTATGCCTGTTGTAGCTTCTTAGAAAGAATCCCATATACTATGACTACCTCTACCCTGTTCACTCAAAATTTAGCCCAGGTGTGGAGGGGGGAAACATGGAGCCCCAAATCAGTTTCAGGGATATGAGAGTAATAGAATCAATGCCCCATTCCCAGACAGAACTCAAAATAGGACCACAGAATAAAAATGATTGAGTGTTGTGTTTAGGCAGACAGTCTGAGACAACCTCATAGGGTTTGCCCCTGCAAGGAGCTCCAGGAGTGGCTGAGAGAAAGCTGATCAAGAATAAGGGAAGATTTGGCAACAATTTTCCTTTTTTTTTTTTTTTTCCTGGGAGAGAGACAGAAACATGAAGGGAAGAGATGAGAAGCATCATTCATTGTTGCAGCACTTTAGTTGTTCATTGATTGCTTCTTATATGTGCCTTGACTGAGAGGCTGAAACTGAGCCAGTGACCCCTTGCTCAAGCCAGTGGTCTTGGTCTTCAAGCCAGAGACCTTTGATCTTAAGCCAGCAACTATGGGATTGTGTTGATGATCCCATGCTCCAGCCATTGACCTTGGTATATCAAACCTGGGACTTCAGCGTCCCAGGTTGATGCTCTGTACACTGCACCACCACTGGTCAGGGTAACAATATGTATTTTTAAGTACGTGGCATTCCAGTGGATGCTAGTATAAATAGATAAAAAATTTAACCCTTGAGGGTTAAATTAATGTGGACATCTGGACACTTCACAGGTACAACACTGTTGGAATCAGTATTTAACAGGATTATGTTTCTATTTCTCTCCCCCAAGAGAAATTTATAAATAAAAACAAATCAAAACAAAAAGGATTCTTTTCAATGTCTCCTAACTGTGTGTATGGTAACATCTTGTATCGTTTTCTAGAAAGGAAGTATTTGTACCTGCTTGATTATTTGCCCTCTCTAAAAAACAAGCAAACAAAAACTATCCTGCTTGGGTTGCCAAGGACTCGCTGAAAGTTCAGATTCCCACACAGAATAAGAGCCTGCTTCATTCTCTGTCCTTAGGTCTCAGTGTCAGTTGAGAACATGCTGAACTCCTTTGCTCAACTCTTTGAGGAAAAATAGGGTGTTATGGACAGTATTCTGTCTCTGTTGAATATACTAAATGAAGTTCAGAAACTAGTGGCAGTGCCTTAAATTTAAAGTTATTTTATCCAGCTGAACCACTCATACTGTCCAAAGGACTCACTGAAATGAAAACCTCGCCTCATCTATAGACTTGGTTATTATAATAGAATGACAACCCCATTAATTGACCCAACTTTGTCCCACAGTGTGATTTGTTTCCAACACTCTGCCCATGACTACATGAAACGGTGTCTTACCTACATCTAATACAAATTATCATATTGAAATATAAAGTAATACTGCTTGGGTGAATAACTTCCTAATGTGTCAGTCTCCATAGGAAACCTGATTTAGGAAGTTTGTGGATTTTCCCCTATCAAGGTCTTTCATTACCTAAGCTCACATAAACTAGTCCCATTGAAGAAGCTCCCATTCTTATTTTTAAAAATTAAAGCAAACATATGTGAATGTGTGTGTGTGTGTGTGTGTGTGTATGTGTGTTCTTAGACTGGATAGGCTTCTGAGAATATGCTTCTAAATGACAAAAAAATCCACCCTTAGAATGAGACAGAATGGTTTCTAAATGCCAATATTTAAAGCTGGTTTGTTCATGGGTGATTTTGACATTTGAATTTCTGATTTATAAGATTGAACTGAATCCTTGGACAAAGGTCACAGTGCTCACATTATATTGAATGTAGCTTCCATTTAATGTTTAAAGCTTCAAAGAAGATCCTGTCCTGAAATAGAAGATGTGCAATCAGAATTTAGAAAAAGTATTTGTCACCTAAGGCAAATATTTTCTACACACAGGGCCTTACTCCCATGGTTTTGCCTTTTTATTTCATTTCCTATAAGTATTTGTTTAGCCATGTGCTTCCTACTCTTCTATCCTGGAGATTAGAAGAAAAGTTTCTACAAGAGACTTTGCTAAAACCTATTTCATTCTGTATTTAGAAGAGAATTTTCCTGTGCACTTTAGAGAACATAGCAAGGACAGTGACAAAACATAGCCCCATCAAGATATCAAAGCTTCACTTCAGCTAATGTGAAGTTCTGTTTTCTTCAGGGAAAAGGAGAGAATGTAGAATTTAGTGATTTTCAACATTTTACATTTCGGGACCAGTGAAAATGGGAGAATTATTTCAAAGACTGCTAAGGCAGAAGTCACTCTGAGCATAAGCGAATTCGACTAAGACCTGTGGGACTATATTCTTCATACAACATCACGGTTGTTGACTCTTTCATGGACCAGGACAAAATTTCTGGTCGACTTGTCCACAGACCAATCCACAGGCCAGTCCGTGAACTGGCAGTTGAAAAACACTGAGGTACATTCTGGTCTGTTTTATTCTGCTTCCAAAATGTGAGGATATCCTCTATAATCATGTAGCTTACATTTCTTAGTCTACTTGCTGTTTTGGTTCCAAATCTGGTCATTTCATTTATTAACCTTTTCTATTGAGAATGTATTACCCATACATATAGATATTATATAGTATATGGCATTAATATTACAAGCACATTTGTTCTATTTATATAAACTAGAACTACCAAATCGCTATAATCTCTCAAAATGCTACCAAATCACTATAATCTCTCAAAATGCATCTACATTTTGATTTAGAACAAAAGAGCAGAAATACCAACATTAAGGGTTATATCAGTTTGCTCCAGGATAAACTGGCAAACTTAACAGTATGAAGTTTGTCTTTGTCTTCGGCCTTCCACGCAGCTCTTAAGCTGCTTGACGTGCTCTGGTTCATACCAACCAACTTTACAGGCTGTATTTGGGTCAGTTGTCCACAGCTCTTCTTCTGCAACTTAAAAATAAAATGGGATTTTCCTGACCACCCATGATTCAAGCTAATGAACTTAACTCTCAATTTTATTAGAGTTCATCCACTAATCATAACTCAATAATCCAAACACTTTTGAAATAATAATTACTAATCTCTCCCAATTTAAGGTTGTCCACTCTTTGCTAGTCTTCAAAACAGATTAAAGTGTTCTTGCATAGAAGTTTACTCAGGCATAATTGTTCTAAGTATTGAACAAGTCAATATCTGGTGTTTTGACTTGGTTAGGAATACAAAGAGCTCTATAATTACCGATGGAGTTTTGTCTATTACTCAAAATCAATGACCTTATTAATGCTATTTTGAATCTCTTTTGCAAAGTTCTAATTATGTGCAAGAATTACAATTTTATTTAACCACGGCTATTTTTGTGAGGATCATGCTGGTAATGTGCATTGAGAATGCCATTCTAATATATATCAGTTACCAGTAAAACAAAATCAACACCATTTGCTTGTGAAATACAACATTTGTTGGTAAAATGTATGCATATGTGAGATTGTCTTTTTCTTTAATGCTTTTCTGAAGTGCAATTATTTACCACTTTTTCAAGGTCTGATGTAAGGCTCTCTCATTTCATAGCTGACAGCACTGGAGAATGAACAGAATAGTGGAAGGAGAAAATAATGTGTTTATTTTAATAGTTTAAACTTATTAGTTTGTGATACTATATAGCTAACTGGAAATTCTATTAAGTCATTTCCACCAATTTCTTATGGTTTATAGAATTAATTGAATACAATTTCTTAGAATCTTTCTCTTTGTAGTTTATGTCATATGTCAAATTAATCAATTCTTTTACAACAGACTCTAAGACTCTAAGAAGGCCCAAAATGATACTTGTTTCTCCGTATTCACACCCTGTGTAAACCCCTCCCCCGAATGAGAGCAGGACTTATAACATGTCTCGAATCAATAGAATACAATGAAGGTAAGAGGATGTTACTTCTGTGATTACATTACAAAAGATTGTAACTTTTGGCTTTCTAGGGGACCTTCTGGCTGGCTTTGATGAAGAAGCTGCCATGTTCTGAGCTGCCTATGGGAAAGGTCAGGTGGCAAGAACTGAGACCCTCTGTCCAACAACCTACAGAAGTGAATTCTACTAACAATCACATGACATTGGAAGTGGATATTTCCCAGTTAGTCTTTCAAATGAGACTCCAACCATGGCTGAGCCCTTGATTGCAGCCTTGTGAGAGATGAAACAAAAGACTGAAATTAGCCCAGATTCCTGACCCACTGAAACAGTGAGATAGTAAATGTTTTGTTTTAAGCTGCCAAGTTTCTGGTAATTGATTTTGCAACAATGACTAACTAATGCTCAGTAACCAGATTTTAATAAGAATATAGTCAAGGTATTTCCTGACCTGTGATGGCACAGTGGATAAAGTGTCAACCTGGAACATTGAGGTTGCAAGTTCAAAACCCCAGGCTTGCAAGGTCAAGGCACACATGGGAGTTGATGCTTCCTGCTCCTCCCCCATCTCTCTATCTCTCTCTTTCTCTCTCCCCCCTCTCTAAAATGAATAAATAAAATCTTTTTTTAATGGAATATAGTCAAGGTATATTTTATTGTAGGCAAATTTCTAATTAAAATGCAGTTGTCATAAAACAGCAATTATTTTTTGCAATGTGAAAAAATAAGCATATTTAGTTAAGACATTTAATCCTTTGTGTATTTTGAAACTTTGTTGAGTTATTAAATGTCATTATTTGAGTACTGGTAATTCATTCATTTTTATAATATTAATTATTAACTCCCCCCAAAAAATTATATTATTAGATACTAGAGAATAGAGACATAGAGGCTGTAAATTGAAGACTTTGCTTCACAAACCAAGCTCTGTTTTTCTTAGTAACAATTGAATCTATCCTTGGTAACAAGTTGAACTCACTCCTTAGTGGAAGAAAAATTAGTATTACAGTTTTACTGCTCTGCTCTTCTCTCAATAATTAAATAGTCTACTCTTTAGTTATGTGAGAAACTAGATTTGCAGCTCTATCCTCCTCTGTCTGCATTGGCAGTTCTTCATTATTCTTCAATAGTGTCAACAGAATACAAGTGTGAAGAAAATTTCTTGTACTTAACGTATAAATAAGTAACACAAACAAGAATTTTTCAACGACACTAAATAACAGCCCACTGTAGAGTTATAAATCATTCCAACTAATACATTCAATTAATCATACTGCACACATATCATATAATTATCTACACCCCAGGAAAAATTATATTAATGCCTATTAGCATCTATGGAGACAATGCAAGTCAATGCTGCAGAGAACTCTACAGAATTTATTGCTTAAAGAAAAATCTTGCCTGACCAGGCGGTGGCGCAGTGGATAGAGCGTCAGACTGGGATGCGGAAGGACCCAGGTTCAAGACCCCAGGATACCCAGCTTGAGCGTGGGCTCATCTGGTTTGAGCAAAAAAGCTCACTAGCATGGAACCAAGGTCACTGGCTCGAGCAGGGGGTTACTCAGTCTGCTGAAGGCCCACGGTCATGGCACATATGAGAAAACAATCAATGAACAACTAAGGTGCCGCAACAAAAAACTGATGATTGATGCTTCTCATCTCTCTCCGTTCCTGTCTGTCTGTCCCTATCTATCCCTCTCTCTGACTCACTCTCTGTCCCTGTAAAAAAAATTAAAAAAAAATCTTCATTGACTCTTCATTGAACTATAATTTATACAATTTTTTATTATTTACCAAATCTTATATTGAAAGATTTTCAAAGCATTCTTATGCATACTGCTCTGTTTAGGTTTTACAACTGCTGTGAGTTTGGAGAAGTTACTATTAATCCCATTTCCAGGTAAGGAAATGAAGAGTCAGAGATGTTAGTTTTTTGTTTTGTTTAGTTTTGTTTAAGGGCAAATTGTTGAAAACAAAACAAGGATACATATTCCATTTAGACCAGCTATTATAGGGAAGCACATGGGCAAAATGGCACCTCTTCTCCAGGAAGAAATCTAGATTCCTACTCAACTACTTAATTCAGTAGGCATTTACACCTCTAACTTCTCAAAGATGTGTAAGCTTTATTAGCTTTAGTTAAAAGCAATTTATTTCACAGACCCATAACATAGTTAATAGCCTTCTCTTGAACTGCATTGAAATCACATTTTAATTTATAAGGTATTCAAATTTTCCTTAAAATATTGTTTATGTCCCAATTATAATAGTTTATAATCCTTTTGCCCTTCTTAATTCCATCATTCCTTGAAATTGTCTCAACTTTTTTCAGAAAGCCCTACTTTTTTCAGAAAGCCTTCTCCAATGATTTCATCAAGTATGAATTTTCACCTTTCTTAACAATTATTAATGTTTTATTTAACAGCATTAATTTAAGGTACAATTTGATTGCTTTCATTTTATACATTTAACAAATCTATTTCAGGTCTCTCTTATACAATCTGCTTTCAATTACAGTTCAATATTGCCATAACACACTTAAGTTTATTTAAAATGAGGCACAATATTACTTCTGTATGCATTCATAGCACTTTATCCTAAATTCTATTAAACTTGGAAACTTATTAAACATTGCCTTTTACCATTTTCTAACTGCGTCTTCTCTTACATAGGACTCTGTGGTATTTGTGGGCCAGAGCTATATCATAATGACAATTTATATCATCTACACAAAGCCAGGCACATTGTAGGGGCTCAGGAGTTACTATTGATGGGTTAACTATTATGACAAAAATACATAGTGGAGATCTAGTGGAGTACAGAAGTTGTAAAGCCTGAAATAATGTCAGAATTCTGCTACTAACTAGATAATTTTCTATTTCTTCCTATACAACATAGAGATTAAATTATCTGCATATTAACCTTCCAAGCTCATAATGAATTAAAATAAGAGCTAAAGAAAAGAAACTTGTGTAGCTTCACTTTTCCTAAAATAACTTTAAGAAAAATCAAGACAAAATAGTTTGGAGATGCTGAACAGTTGAAAAAGCACATATATTGCCTTCCTTAAATAGGACATAAAGAATTATATGTGGGTTTTTCACATTTAACATCATTACTTCATCTTGGAAATGATTTTTATTCTGCCTTTGGAACCTAGATTCTTGACTTTTTATGCTCCAGAGAGTCTGCAACTCTAACCTCAGTTTCTGCCAAAGAAATTATTATCAAAAGCCCCTTCTGAGTTAGCAATACAAAATGGAAGAACACAGATGTTTAAAGACTCTCTTCTGGCCTAAATCATAGAAGACTGATCAAACCCTGTTGTTGTTCTTGACAAAATATTAAAATATATCAGCTATATAACATCTATTCCTAAAAATCTCAAATTAAAAATATCAAACCTTCCAGGCGCAGTGGATAGAGCGTCGGACTGGGATGCGGAAGGACCCAGGTTCGAGACCCCCAAGGTCGCCAGCTTGAGCGCAGGCTCATCTGGCTTGAGCAAAAAGCTCGCCAGCTTGGACCCAAGGTCGCTGGCTCTAGCAAGGGGTCACTCGGTCTACTGAAGGCCCGCTGTCAAGGCACATATGAGAAAGCAATCAGTGAACAACTAAGATGTCGCAACAAAAAACACGATTGATGCTTCTCATCTCTCTCCATTCCCGTCTGTCTATCCCTCTCTCTAAATCTCTCTCTGTCCCTGAAAAAACAAAAACAAAAAACAAAAAAAAACCTGACTATAAATTTATATGAAAATTAAAAGGACCTAAAATATCCAAAACAATCTTGAAAAATAACAAAATATGACTCACACTCCTTACTTTAAGACCTACAATCAAACTACACTAATCAAAACAGGTCAGTAATAGCATGAGGCTCAACATATAGATAAATGAAAGAGAAGAGAGAGGGCAGAAGTAGAGCCACACTAACACAGTGTTCTGTTTTTCCAAAAAGGTGCCAAAAGTCTTTACAACCATGGTACCCAAATAATCCTGATTCCCACCCCACACCAACAAGACTTAGAAATAGTCAAAAGTTTCTTAGATGGGTCATAGAACACAATAACCATTAAAGAAAAAACAAAAAATTGGACTGATTAAAATTTTAAACTTATCTTCAGCAAGAGATACCATTAAGAAAATGAATAGGCAAGCCACAGACTGGGAGAAAATACAAAACATGTATTTAATTAGGACTGATATCTAGAACTGCACTGTCCAATATGGTAGCCATTAGCCCATGTAGCTATTTCAATCTAAATTAATTAAAATTAAATCAACTACAAATATACTTCCTCATTTGCACTAGTCACATTTCACACCAAACATATAGGACTTTGCAGAAAATTCTATTGGACACCACTGATCTAGAAAGTAAAGAAATACCACAATTCTCAATAAAAATACAACCCAATTGAAAAATAGACAAAAGGCTTGAAAGTATTTCATAAAAGTGAAGATACATGAATAGCCAATAAATACCTGAAAAACTGCTCAACATCATCAATCAACAGGGAAATGCAAATTAAAATAATATCAGTCACTACATACCCACTAGAATGGCTATAATTTAAAGAAATGACAAAATCAAACATTGGCAAGGTTGTGGGGTAACTAAAACTTTCTTATATTAGTGGTATAAATTTAAATTTAAATAAAAATTTTAAATGTATGGCCATATTGGAAATCGTCTGCCATTATAAGGCTTAAATATATTCATACCATCTGACCCAGAAATTCTACTCCTAGGCATTTATTTTAGAGAAATGAAAACATATGTCCCACAAAGACTTGAATGCAAGTATTCATAACATCTTTATTCATAATAGCCCCAAATTAGAAACAGCCCTGAGGTACATCAATAGAAGAACAGGTTTTTAAATTGTGTATTTATTTAAAAAAAAGAAAGAAAAGAAAAGAAACAAACATGCAAGAACATAGATAAATCTCAAAAAAAAATATGCTAGTGAAAGAAACCTAATGCACGAGAGTACATTCAGTATGATTTCATTTATATGAAATTCTAGAACAGGCAAAACTAATCCATGGTGGAGAAAAAATTAGAACAGTGATTACATCTGAAGGAGGGAAGAGCAGGAGTAACTTGGAAAAAGACATGAGAGCACTTTCTGGAGTGATGGTAATGTTCCACATTGTCAGAGTGGTTTGGGTTAATCAGGCGTATGTGTCAAAACTCAGCAAATCTATGCTTAAGATTTTCACATCTCGTATGTAAATTCTACATTTTAAAAACTGTGTTGAACTTTATTTATTGATATACATGCTGAAATATTTAGGGAGAAATATGTTGATATCTGCAATTAACTTTAAAATATATCAAAAGTAAGATGGATTAATAGACAGATGGATGAATAGACAGATATGATGTGATAGAACAAGTAGATTAAAAGTTAATAGTAAAATCTAGGCGGCATGAGGAACTTTCCCTGTAAAATTATTTTACTCGAAAATTCTTTCAACTTTGCTATATGTTTGAATTTTTCTCAGTAGAATGTTGATGGAAGGAAAGATATCTCAGGCCTACTAGGGACAGAATTCTAGTGTTAAGTCTCCAAAGTAAAAACTGAGGCAAAAATTATGAAGTCAAAAACATATTTTCTCTTGCTCCTTTCCACAGCTTCCACCTACAGGTTCCTGAGCTGCACTTCTCTATCTTAGATTAGATAATTCTACCCCTTCAGGAATTCTGTGTATTGTCAAACAGGAAACATGCAGGGTCCTTGCAACTTCAATTTTTACTTAAAGCTGTTTTTCTCTCTGTGCGACAGAATAGGCAGGCTCTGATTTCGAGTTCTTAGGTCTTGGTAATCCCATCCAATCAAAAGGGGAATAAGCACTGACTGGTAATATTACTTCCAAAAATGAAGTTAAAACAAGAAGTTTGGAAGAAAAGAAAATGATTTTTTAAAATGTAGGTAATACCATACTTCAGTGAAAGGAACCATTATTCCTTGGAGAAACAGCTGACTCTAGGACTAAGGGGGTGAGGGATCTTTATATGATAAGGCAGGGGTCGGGAACCTTTTCGGCTGAGAGAGCCATGAACGCCACATATTTTAAACTGTAATTCCATGAGAGCTATACAACGACCCATGTACTTTACGCATTATCCAATAAAAATTTGGTGTTGTCCTGGAGGACAGCTGTGATTGGCTCCAGCCACCCGCAACCATGAACATGAGCGGTAAAAAATGAATGGATTGTAATACGTGAGAATGTTTTATATTTTTAATGTTATTTTTTTTATTAAAGATTTGTCTGCGAGCCAGATGCAGCCATCAAAAGAGCCACATTTGGCTCGCGAGCCATCGGTTTCTGACCCCTGTGATAAGGTGACCTGTTGTGGACCGGTAATGGCAAAAAGCCATTATAGATTCGAGGCTTGGCAGGGGGCTAAGTTCTCCCCCTTCCATCTCCATATTTGGCTATGATGCTGAGTGTTTGCACCCACTCCACTTCCTTCCTTGGGTTGCAGGAAGCAATATACATGCCCTTCCTGACTCTTTGTTTTCAGATGTTTGTAAAATTCACTAATGTATCCTGTTTTTGCCTTGGGAGAGTTCCTGTCTTAGCCTTTGATGTGCAACTTTGTATCAGGGTCCTTGATTTGCATAGGTCCATATAATAAAGCGAACTGGGGCTGTGAGGCACTCAGATGCTGCCAGGCAGTTTGAGGAGTCCTCCCGGTCCCATCAGTTTTGTTCTGACAAAGTGTGTTTCCTTAATTCCGCACCGTTATTTGGAAGCTGCGCTGGTCCGCGGCAAGTGGCGCCCGAACAGACGACTTGAGTACGAGGAAACTTAAACTGAAGGAAGGTGAGGGAACTCCCCAAAGTGAAGTGCACACAGTGAGTAAAAAAAGTTTTTGGGGAAAGTGTAGTTGGGAGTAAAAGAATATGGGACAGATAGGGTAAAAAATAAGGGACCTTTTTGTAAAAATGGACCTTTTTGTAAAAATGTTTCCAAATCGTTGTCTGAAGAGTATCAGGGTAAGCCGGAAACAGAGGAATGTGAATATGAGGATAACTTGAAGTCTGAGGATGACAGGGGGGATGAAAAATTCGTGGCTATGGCTACCTTAGCCGCGGGGCCTCCGCTGCCCTCAGCTCCTTCCTACATTCAACCCTCTGCTCCTCCGTTCCCTTATCGGGCGGATTCCATAGTCTATAGCTCAAAATCTGGGAAATCTCCTCTCCAACAATCTATAGACCAGGCTTGAATTATATAGGGGAAACAATAGATGGCTTTGCCTGTTTTCCTATTGTGGAAAGACAGGATGATACAGGGAGACTAGTGCGAGAACATGAACCTGTACCTTTTAAAACTCTGAAAGAGCTTAAACTTGCTTGTGCTCAGTATGGACCTACTGCTCCTTTTACACTTGGTTTATTAGATACCATTAGTGCAAAGGCTCTTCCCCCAAATGACTGGAAGGCGATTGCTCATGCTTGTCTCTCTGGGGGTGATTATTTGTTGTGGAAGTCAGACTTTCATGAAAAGGCTATAGAGCTGGATGAGAAAAATCAGCAAGAGGAGGTTGCTATTACTGTAGATATGTTAACTGGAGAAGGACAGTATGCCCATACGGCAACTCAATTAAGAGTATCGACCAGCTATTTATGATATAATTAATCAGCTAGCCACACAGGCATGGAAATGCCTGTCTATTCCAGGGACCAAACCAGAAGAATTTGGTAAAATTAGGCAGGGTGCAGACGAGCGATTTCAAGACTTTGTCTCACGGCTAATTCAAGCAGTTGAAAGAATAGTAGGGGATAAAAATGTGGGAAAGGTTTTAATAAAACAATTAGCCTTTGAAAATGCTAATTCTGCTTGTCAGGCTGCACTTCGGCCTCACCGCAAGAAGGGAGATATAGAGGATTATATTAGAATATGCGCCAATGTTGGGCCTTCATACATGCAAGGTCTTGCCTTTACCACAGGTAATAAGGCAAGATTTCCAGGACAAAACTTTGATAAAGGACAGAATAAGCGAAGGAAGGAAGGTCAGGGAAGTACTTTGCCCGTGGAAACTGTTTTCAATGCGGGGGTTCGGGGCATTTTGCTAAAAACTGCCCTGCTTTCCCCAGATATTGGTCTTGGCCTCTCCCTCAAGGACAGCCAGCCCTTAAGGCTCCGGACCTCTGCCCACTTTGTAGACATGGGAAACATTGGAAGAATAAGGGGAGGCCTAAATGTACTACCGGAGGGCAGGGAAACGAACAATGGGGCCCTCCCCGGCCCCATCAAACAATAGGGGCAATGTCAGTGTTTCCTCAGCAAATTCAGATTCCAGCAGGCCAAACATTGCCCAACTATCCCAGGCAACAACAGGCAGTACAGGACTGGACCTCAGTCCCACCTCCCAATTCGTATTGACTCCAGAGATGGGACCTCAAGCCATACCCACTGGAATTTTTGGGCCACTTCCCAGTAACACAGTAGGAATCTTGTTAGGCAAAAGTAGTTTAACTATGAGAGAATTCTTTGTTCTTCCTGGAGTGATAGACTCTGATTATGCAGGGGAAATTAAAGTAATGGCTCACACTTTGAGGAATATAGTCACTATCTCCCCTGATATGAAAATTGCTCAATTAATCCTTTTACCTCTTTTAAGACAAGGCCAAACCCCGCTAAAGGGACCCTGAGAGAATCAAAGACTTGGTTCCACTGATACTGCCTATTGGATTCAAAAAATAGGTCAGGAACGCCCTGAAATGGAACTAACAATACAAGGGCGTAAATTTAAAGGGCTTTTAGATACTGGGGCTGATGTATCTGTTATTGCAAAGCTACATTGGCCTCCTTCCTGGCCCACTCATGCAGCAGCCACAGAATTACAAGGTATAGGGCAGAGTAAATCCCCTCAACAAAGTTCTAGTTTTTTACATTGGGAAGATAAAGAAGGTCATTCTGGATTTTTTCAGCCTTATGTGCTCCCTGGATTGCCAGTTAATTTGTGGGGTAGAGATGTTTTGAAAAATATGGGGGCATTGCTTGTCAGTCCTAATAGTTTAGTTAGCACTCAAATGCTTGATCAGGGATTTTTGCCCACTAAAGGGTCTAGGGAAAGAACAGCGAGGAATTCTCACCCCCATAGAAGTGGCACCCAATACCAGAAGGCATGGATTAGGATATCAAAATTTAGCATAGGGGCCTTGGTAGCTCCTGCTACCCCAATAATGCACTGTGCAGACCCAATTACTTGGAAATCAGATAATCCTATATGGGTAGACCAATGGCCCCTTTCTCAGGAGAAACTTAGGGCAGCTGCTCAATTGGTACAGGAACAGCTACAGCTTGGACACATTAAACCATCTAATAGTCCATGGAATATGCCTATATTTGTCATTAAAAAGAAATCAGGAAACTGGAGGCTATGACAAGGTTTGAGAGCAATAAATAAGACTATGGAAATTATGGGTCCTCTCCAGCTAGGACTTCCTTCACCTACTGCCATTCCATGGAACTATCACCTTCTAGTTGTTGATTTGAAGGATTGCTTTTTTACTATTCCTTTAAGCCCTCATGATTGCAAGCGTTTTGCATTCATTGTTCCTTCACTTAATTTTCAGGCTCCCATGGAGTGATACCAGTGGAGAGTTTTGCCTCAAGGTATGGCTAATAGTCCTACCTTGTGCCAAAAATATGTTGCTCAAGCCATCTCTCCAGTACAAAGGCAACACCCTAAGGCATACATAATTCATTATATGGATGATATTCTTATTGCTCATCCAGATAAAGACACTGTGTTGACCATTTTGCAACAACTAGAATATTCTCTGAAAAAATTAGGACTTTATATAGCTCCTGAAAAGGTACAGCAATCTTTACCTTTTTCTTATTTAGGACAACTTATTGAGGGACAACAAATTTGCCCACAGAAAATAGAAATCAGGACAGATCATTTGCAAACTTTAAACGATTTCCAGAAACTGTTAGGAGACATTAATTGGCTTAGACCTTCCTTGAAATTAACTACTGGAGAACTGAAGCCACTTTTTGATATTCTTAGAGGCTCAGCTGAACCAGCTTCTCCTCGGCTACTTACACCTGCGGGACAACAAGCTTTAAAGCTTGTAGAAAAGGCCTTGCAGCAAGCACAACTAAAACGCATAAATCCTGAGGAATCAATTGCCCTACTAATATGTCCCTCAAGTTACACTCCAACAGGACTATTGTGGCAAGCTTCACGTCCTATTGAATGGATTCATTTAGCTGTTACTCCTAAGAAAGTTTTATCTCCATATTTTAATCTTGTTGCCTCCTTGATTATCAAGGGGTGTAGGCGACTCTTGCAGCTTATAGGTTTTGAGCCACAGACTATTGTTGTTCCTTTTTCAAAGGATCAACAACAATGGCTCTGGGAAACTTCCACAAAATGGCAAATCACTTTTGCAAATTTTACAGGCCAAATTGATTATCACTACCCAGCTGATAAAATAGTTCAATTTTCATTAATTACTACCTTTATATTTCCTAAGACAATTGTTAATGAGCCCATTCCTGAAGCACCTACAATCTTTACTGACGGATCCAGCTCAGGAATAGCAGGCTTAATAATCAATGGACAGCTTTATACTGAAACAGTCACCTTAAAATCAGCCCAAAGAGTAGAATTACATGCCATTATCATGGCTTTTCAGCATTTGCCATACTCCTCCTTTAATTTATATACAGACAGCAGATATTTACTTATGGTTGTTTCCACTATAGAGACTGCTATCTTAGGGACAACTGCTGATGAGGAACTATTTCAGCAATTCCTCCTTCTTCAAAGACTTGTACGTCAACATACAGCTCCGTGTTTTATAGGACATATTCGAGCTCACTCCATGCTCCCTGGAGCTTTAGCGCAAGGGAATGCCCTTGTTGATCAAGCTACCCAAAAGAAAATTATTGGAGTAACCATGACAGATCAAGCAATTCAGTCTCATACTATCCATCACCAGAACGCTGCAGCCCTGCGTAAACAGTTTCAACTTTCTCGGGAAGCAGCACGGCAGATTGTTAAATCTTGTCCAAGGTGCCCTATATTACAATCTGTCCCTTCGTTTGGAATTAACCCTCGAGGACTCCTACCGGGACAACTTTGGCAAATGGATGTTACTCATATACCTTCATTTGGCAAACAATCCTTTGTCCACGTTACAGTAGATACTTATTCTGGATTTATAGTAGCCTCTGCCAGAACAGGAGAGGCTGCTAAACATGTTATAGCTCATTGCCTGTATGCATTTTCTATTATTGGACTTCCTAAACTGATTAAAACTGGCAACGCTCCTGCATATGTAGGAAAAGCATTTACTACATTTTGTCAGACTTTTGGACTTGACCTAAGGACGGGAATTCCTTACAATCCCCAGGGTCAAGGCATTGTAGAGCGTGCACATCAAACACTTAAAAACCAATTGGAAAAAATTTAAAAAGGGGAATTATACCCTCAAACTCCTGCAAATCTTCTTTGTCATGCTCTTTTCACTTTAAATTTTTTGAATACTGATGTACAGGGTCATTCAGCAGCAGAGAGACTCTGGAACCCTGCAAGGAAAGCCTTCCCTGAAGTGCGATGGAGGGACCCACTCACAGGAATCTGGCAAGGGCCAGACCCTGTTCTCTTATGGGGCCGAGGATATGTGTGTGTTTTTCCTAGGTCTGCTGAAGCTCCTCAGTGGATCCCTGAACGACTGGTGAGACACCATGATTCTAGATGAGAGACTCACTTCACAAGAGCAATTGCATAAGACTTACTATGCTCTCTTCCCTTTCTCAATTATTATTATCTAATTTTTTTTAATGTTTTAGATCATTTTATTTTCCTGCTCCATTGCTTGAAAAGAGGGCGAAAGGGGGGCCTGATTTGGGTATTGCTGAATAGAAATCTCATACGGCCATCTTGAGATTTTTCAAGAGAGATCTCTGTTTAGTATATATCCTTATTACGTTCCTATTAAGGTAACCCTACTTAAGATCAAGCAGGCCATAGTTTAATCTCTAAAACCCCGGGTTTCACTCTTGATTTGTGTGATTGTATGTGAAGTCTTTGTTTAATGTCTCCCATCCAAGTACTAACCAGGCCCGACCCTGCTTAGCTTCCGAGATCAGACGAGATCGGGCGCGTTCAGGGTGGTATGGCCGTAGACAGTTTAATGTCTAAGTGTTTTTGTTTATAAGGCCTGAATTAAGTCCTTACATCAAAAGTAATGATGATAATAGTTTTGGAAGTGCCGGCTGTAGTATTGAAAACAAAACGGGAATAATTTCATTTCCCTATATAAATATAATTTTGTTTGGAATAAGTAGAGCACGCTCATTTTGGATCCAAAAGACTTGCTGGTTTGGCCAGGCTGCTCCAGGCCGCAAGTGAAAGGCTTGAAGCAGCATAGATTTACATAATAAAGGTGTAAAGATTTTTTTTGCTGTAGAAGAATAATGAAGATCACAATGGGATTTTTCAGTTTTGATATGTACTCTCTAAAGTGCCTGTTAATTAATGTTAAGGGGGTGTTTTGATTAGTGTGGGAATGTTGTTTGGAGGTGCTTTTACTCTATTTTTGTTAAAAGTTAACAAAGTCAAGAATTTCTTGCAATATTTGAAGTCAAAATATTGTAAAGTGTGATTCAATTGTAAATAATATAAAAAGAAAGGGGGGGGGAGAGTCATGTCCTGGAGCTCCTGCAGGTCTACCCTGTTACGCTTTTTACTTCAAACAGTTTATCTTGAATGCTGATGTACAAGAGATGCCCAAATTTTTGTCCTGCAAACTACTACCCTTTTTTAATTTTTATTTGATTCCAGCTAATAACACTGTTTTGTTCTTTTCTGAATAGCTCCAGATATATAGGCAGATAGGGACCCTCAAGCCCCTCAGCGAGATCTTCTGAGCATGGCTTTTAAGGTACCAAGAGGCCAAAAAAGCCCAAAGGAGATCAGGTAAAATACTAGCTCTTGGCATACGCCCTCAGAGGCTCCAACGCTCCAACTGGAACTTCATCAGGGCCCTGCTTCAATAATGGAAAGGATGGTCATTTGAGCCAAAGCCTGCCAGGCTTACATGCCTTTGCTGTGAGGAAGAAGGGACACACTGGAAGGTAGGCTTCCCCCTCACTCCTCTAAGGGAGGGTTCAGTCTCTTCCAGCCCTGCTCCAGCCACCTGTGACCTAACCTTGCCCAGAATACTGGGATTTGCCACTGAAGGCTAAAAGGTGCCCAGGGCCGTCGGCCCCATCTATGACACTGTGGATGAGCCTGGGGTATTTCTTCCAAGTAGCCGGTAGACTGGTCTCATTTACACAAGGGCCATTTAACTAGGTCTTGCCTGAATATTCAGGTTTTTTATTCTTCCCTCGAAGATCTCTGTTGTGGGTATTGATAGTCCTGTTTTCTGCTGCTTTGATTAATATATAGTCTTTCCTTTATTCCTCCTGCCTCAATGCCCCACTCGTAGTTTAGGCTAGGACCTACTCCTAATTCAGAGCTCCTTTTTTCCTTTTTTGCCAACTTACAAATTTACCTCTGCCCCCCAGCTTAGTGTATCCCAAGGTTCTGTTCACCACCCCATGGCTGTAAAGCTCCAGTATAGGACCCCTGGGTTCATCTTTCCAGTTTGAGGAAAACGGAAGCTCCGTCTTCATGTGTGCTGCAGATGGCTTTTCCAGTTTACCTGAGTCATTGCCAGCTGGGAAGCAGCGGTCATTGGGACTTTGATGCTAGCTGCAGAGTGTGGAAGTGTGACAGCAATTCCAGTGCCATGTGGACTTCTCCTGAAAGTGGACTTTTCCTGGACTCCTGCTCCTGTGACAGTTTTTGATGGACTGAACTGGGGTTGGGTTGCATTTGCAGAGATTTGGAATGGTGTTGGTGCCAACTTGGACTTGGTGAACACTTTAAGGATATTACTCTTTTATAGATTCTTGTATTATTAGCTTAAAGAGTTTCCTTAAAGGCTTTAATCACTGTGATGTATTAGTATACTTGTTTTGGGTATCTGTTAGCATTGGCTATACTAATTTTGTGTTTGTTCTGTATTTTTTCCGTCTGCCTCCAAATTAGAAAATCAGATGAGTGCAAATCTCAGCACACAAATTAAAAAGAAAAGGGGGATATGTTGTGGACCGGTAATGGCAAAAAGCCATTATAGATTCGAGGCTTGGCAGGGGGCTAAGTTCTCCCCCTTCCATCTCCATATTTGGCTATGATGCTGTTTGCACCCACTCCACTTCCTTCCTTGGGTTGCAGGAAGCAATATACATGCCCTTCCTCTGACTCTTTGTTTTCAGATGTTTGTAAAATTCACTAATGTATCCTGTTTTTGCCTTGGGAGAGTTCCTGTCTTAGCCTTTGATGTGCAACTTTGTATCAGGGTCCTTGATTTGCATAGGTCCATATAATAAAGCAAACTGGGGCTGTGAGGCACTCAGATGCTGCCAGGCAGTTTGAGGAGTCCTCCCGGTCCCATTGGTTTTGTTCTGACAAAGTGTGTTTCCTTAATTCCGCACCATTATTTGGAGCTGCGCTGGTCCGCGGCAGTGACCAATCGTCCTCCTTTAGGGAAGACAGTCATTGTTTTGTAAGTTCTGTCCTCCCTCGAAAAGTATCCTTCTATGTGTCCTCCTTTTTAATACTGGAAGACTAATCTGTAAATGTCCGTATTCGATCAATGCAGAGTCGATCCATTGTGTGTGATGTGACATATTTGTATTTGACAAGACGATTTGTCAAGGATCAGTACAGTGCCGTGAGACGTGATTATGAGATGCATGCGCTCTGCACAGGAGACCTTGAGAGAGCAGTCGATATACTGAGCATGCAAATGGCTTTGTGTACTTCTTACTGAAACATGACATGGCACAAACGACATTGTAGACTCACAATTATTTCTTTCTCAGTGGATATTTGATCATAGGTAAGCACAATTCACGTTTTATTAATTCATTATCTATTTAATAATTTTCAAATACTTATAATTCTATTTACAAGTATTTTCCTGAAATTCGAGTTTTAAAGTGGAAATCTAACCTCAAACTATATCTATTAATAATGCATTTTGATTAAATAGTTGCATAAGAGATGTTTTTAAATTAGAAAATAATAAATACACCCGAATATTACTCCAAATTAGTGGTTTTGTTTGATATTTAGTTTTACTAAATGAGTACTTTGTTCTTACAATTATTATTAAAAATTAATAGGCATGTAAGCATAATTACAATATAAAATATTACAAATCTTTTTATTATGCATTTATCATATTATAGTGTATTATTGTTGCAATGAATAAAATGTTTCTTTTATTTATGATATTGTGTTCTTCAATTTATTTTTGTCCTCCTTTTCATTGTAAAAATATTGGTCACCTTAAAGATTAGCTTATAGCATACTGTAGTGCCAGAAAGTAAGGAAGAGCATTTTAAAAAGAGAACAAGAGAGGAGAGGAGAGAAGAGAAGAGAAGAAAGAGAAAAAAAGAAATAAAAGAAAAAAAAAAAACTCAGTAATGGGGGTATGTCAAAGGAAAAAAACTCAGTAATGGTGGTATGTCAAAGGAGCACAGAACCCAACTAAAAGAACTCTCAATGACCAAAGCTGGAAAAACTTGAGCAATAAAATAAATAAAGTACTGTTAGATTATAACCCAAAGTATAAAATATGCATGATGTTGGGCAGATAAAATACATTATGCTCACTTTGTTAAAGATGACGCTGCCCACTTGGATGCCTGTCGCCCAGGTGATTGCTTGGGATGGGCGTGATTATGTAAATATGTGTCTGGGGAGGGCTTTCACGCCAAAAGGTTTTAAAAGGAAGAGAGATCACGTTGTTCCGAGAGAAAAGTGATAATGTTCTAGGAGAAGCCTATGCTGGAGGAGAGCAGAAAAAAGCCACATGGAGGAAGCCAGGAGAAGCAGCCAAGATGGTGGAGTGCTGAGAGAGAAGCCCATTTGTGCAGAGAGAAGGAGATGGGGAACAGAGGTGAATAAGGCTAGTGAGCTAGAAACCTTTGATTTTAGAAAACTCGGTTAAGTCAGTGGCTTTGGGAGCCCTAAATAGAAAGGGAAGTGTTTTCCAACTGTGTATATTACTTGCCCACCAGGTGCAAGCTAGGATTAAAGGTAATGGCCCACCAGTTCTTGGCTCCATTGTTTCATTACCATCTGTTCGAATCCAGTGTGAACCTGCATGGGCCAGGCAGCTGTGATGGTGGCCGTGGCTACTGGCTTTACATTTGGCATAGTCTGTGGCAGGATTTGATACAGATCGGTATGGAGCCGCCACCACCTTTGAACGGTGGAGTAGAGGACTGGCTGCTGTTATGGTTCCCCATGGCTGTCCTTTTGGGGGCCATAGGCTGGTTGACTTTTACAGCCAAGCGCACTCGAGAAAACTGAGAGCTCTGTGAAAGAGGCTGCCCAGGACCTACAAACCGAGCAGTGGAAAGAGCTGGAGCAAATGTGGGAGAAAAAGATAACGACCCTGGAGCTGAAGCAAGCACCGGAGGAGGCCGAACAGGTTCGTGAGTTGCAGCATGCCCTGAATGTTGTGGAGAGCCAGCAGCTGTGGGAGATTGGGGCTGCAAGACCTGCTAAGCAAAAGGTAGCGGCGGCCCAGGGCTCGATTCCAGCAGCGAGAGCTGGTGTTTCCAGTTCCTCTTTGGAGAATGAGGAGAATCTATCTGGAGTTGCAATTTGCAGTCTCCAGAAGGTGAGAGCCCAGCAGCAAGGAGTATCTATTATACCCCTGGTAGGTCTGCGATTTGGGGACATAGGGGTGGATGCCATCATGCTCTCTGGAGCAGAGATGGAAATGCTGACTGCCATTGCCACATCCTCCTCTTTGGGACAGTGTAAGACCTACCAGGAAGGCAGAGATGAGGCGGATGGCTGAGGCCCCATGTGCATGGACTGATTCCTGGACTATGACTGGAGTGAGCACTGGCTCCTTTGTTGGATTGACTTATGGATTTTGGATAATGTGAAATACCCTGATGGGGGTGGGGGACAGCTTTGCTGGAGGCCCTTCCCCTGCCCCAGAAAGCCTTTCAAATGGCTAGAAAGAAGGCCGAGGACATTTTGCGCTTTTGGCAAAGTGCTCAGAGACTGGTGAAATGTACCTTTGTAATTGTTGAAATTGTATGATTTGTCATGTTGTTGTAATTTGTGTAATGTGCCTAATTTCCTTGCACAGGAATGCTGGTGGTGTATATTGTGGGTAGTAAAGTGAGCATTATTGGGCAGATAAAATATATTTATGCTCACTTTGTTAAACATGGCGCTGCCCAGGTGGATGCCCATCGCCCAGGTGATTGCTTGGGGTGGGCGTGATTATTTTAATATGTGTTGGGGGAGGGCTTTCACACCAAAAGGTTTTAAAAGGAAGAGAGATCATATTGTTCTGAGAGAAGACTGATTACGTTCTAGGAGAAGCCTATGCTGTAGGAGAGCAGAAAAAAGCCATGTGGATGAGGCCAGAAGAAGCAGACAAGATGGCAGAGTGCTGAGGGAGAAGCCAGTTTGTGCATAGTTTGTGCAAAGAGAAGGAGATGGGGAACAGAGGTGAATAAGGCTAGTGAGCTAGAAACCTTTGATTTTAGGAAACTTGGATAAGTCAATAGCTTTGGGAGCTCTGAATGGAAAGGGAAGTGTTTTCCCACTGTGTGTATTACTTGCCCACCAGATGCAAGCTAGGATTAAAGGTGATAGCCCACCAGTTCTTGGCTCCATTGTTTCATTACCATCTATTTGAATCCAATGCAAACCTGCATGGGCCAGGCGGCTGTGATGGTGGCCGTGGCTACTGGCTTTACACATGAGTTTAAACTGATATAAATAAAAGACAAATATGTAAATAAATGGAGAGGAAAGACTACAGTGGTATCTTGAGACAGTGATTTTCAACCTTTTTTGAGCTGCGGCACATTTTTTACATTTACAAAATCCTGGGGCACCACCTACCAAAATGACACAAAATGACACTCTAACACAGTACATATTATACATATAGTTAATAATATAGTTTCTAAATGTATTTATACTCACTTAGTGTGAAACCTGGGCCTGTTTTGATGAACACAAAAGGAATATCCTGGCAGGAATGGTAGAAAGACACATGAAGCTCTTCCTCAACAGTTCTCAGTCTCTCTCTGTCTTTAGTTTTTATTGCAGTCAAGCTTGAGAAGCTCAGCTCACATAGATATGTGGCTAAAAACAGGAGCAATGTCAAAATAGCTTTGTTGGCCAGAATGGGGAACTCCTTGGCAACAGATAACCAAAAACTGTCCAAAGGAAGATCAGCAAACTTTAGCTTTAAAGTTAGATAACATTGTGATGCATTGTATATCACCCTCTGCGGGGGCCTCTTTTAAAAAGGTAAAGGTCAAATATCTATATACACCATCAGGATAGACATAACCAGCTGAGGCTGAGGCTTCATCTAGTGGTGGCAACATTTACCTCCAGTCCTGACCAGGATTAGAAATCGGGACCATGGGGAAGAGTAGCAGCTTCAACTACTCGCTGCGGCCACACAATGACAAGGGCGCAGCAGCCCGAGCGGGGACATTCTTGGGTGTGGATGAGAGGCGGCCTACTATTGGTTTATCGCTAGTGGTCGGGATGAATCCTAGAAGGTGATTGGTCAGTGAGCATTCCCTGTGCCTTCACTCTTCCTGTGGCTGATAGCTGGAGGGATTGTGAGGGGAATGTTTATGTTCGGATGGAGGCAGCTGGTGGCAGGCCGGATAAATAGCCTCTGCAGGCCGTATCCGGCACGTGGGCCGTAGTTTGGGGACCCATGTTTAATTTCCTCATGGCACACCTGACCATGTCTCACGGCACACTGGTTGAAAAACACTGCCTTGAGATACGAATTTAATTCATTCTGTAACCGAGCTCGGAAGTTAGTCAACTCGTATATTAAACTGCAGATACGGGACCCATGGGCCAATGTGCCAACTCGCAGCAGCTTCCCAAATCACGACTCGTATCTCAGAATTTTGCTCAGATCTCGAACAAAAATATGGACCGAGTCACAGCTCATATCTTAAAAAAAAAAATTGTATGTTGGTCTGTTCATATCTCAAGGTACCACTGTATCTCCCTTGTCAAAGAATTCAAATAATTTAAAGTAGATACTTCATGCCTGATCTGTAGTGGCGCAGTGGATAAAGCGTTGACCTGGAATGCTGAGGTTACCTGTTCAAAACCCTGGGCTTGCCTAGTCAAGGCACATATGGTAATTGATGTTTTCTGCTCCTCCCCCTTTCTCTCTGTCTTCTCTCTCTAAAATGAATAAATAAAATCTAAAAAAAAAAAAAAAGAAGATACTTCACTCCTCAAGGAAGTCAAACATAACTGCCCACATCTTAAGTGTAAACAGTAACTTTTTTCCAAAGAGTAAAGTATACAAAGAGTGGAGAGAGACAAACTTGACAGCAGAGAAACCTGACAAACACTACCCCAGCTAAGCTATTGAGGTCAACATCAAAAGGGATATCAGGTTGATAGTGTCTACCTTTTGTATAATAAAGACTTTGGCCTTCATTCCTGGTTCCTGGGAAGGTGTATGGCCAGTAGGCACAGCCACCATCACAGCCGCCTGGCCCATGCAGGTTCGCATTAGATTCGGACAGACAGTAATAAAACAACGGAGCCACGAACTCGTGGGCCATTACCTTTAATCCTAGCTTGCACCTGGTGGGCAAGTAAAAACACACACTGGGCTCCAAAACCCACTTATTCAGTGCTCACAAAGCTACTGACTTATCTAAGTTTCCTAGAATCAAAGGTTTCTTGCCTAACCTGTGGTGGCGCAGTGGATAAAGTGTCGACCTGGTAATGCTGAGGTCGCTGGTTCGAAACCCTGGGCTTGCCTGGTCAAGGCACATATGGGAGTTGATGCTTCCTGCTCCTCCCCCCTGACTCTCTCTTCTCTCTCTCTCTCTCTCTCTGTCTCTCTCTCTTCCTCTCTCTCTCCTAAAATGAATAAATAAAATTTTTTTAAAAAATTAAAAAAAAAAGGTTTCTAGTTCACTAGCCTTATTCACCTCTGTTCCCCATCTCCTTCTGCACAAACTCTGCACTAACTGGCTTCTCCTTTATTACTTTGCCATCTTGGCTGCTTCTCCTGGCCTCCTCCACATGGCCTTTCTCTGCTCTCTCCTCTAATGCTAATCTCAGGAACTGAGAGAGAGCAAGCTCCCGGTCTGCCCCCATTTTATAGTGTAGAAATAAAAACCTTTAATCCAATTTACAAATGAGGAAGTCTCTGATACAGTCACTTAGGATGGGAAAGGCTTAGCGTTGGCCTGGCGTGCGGGGGACCCGGGTTTGATTCCCGGCCAGGGCACATAGGAGAAGCGCCCATTTGCTTCTCCACCACCACCCCCCCTCCTTCCTCTCTGTCTCTCTCTTCCCCTCCCGCAGCCAAGGCTCCATTGGAGCAAAGATGACCCGGGCGCTGGGGATGGCTCCTTGGCCTCTGCCCCAGGCGCTAGAGTGGCTCTGGTTGTGGCAGAGCGACATCCCGGAGGGGCAGAGCATCGCCCCCTGGTGGGCAGAGCATCACCTATGGTGGACGTGCCAGGTGGATCCCGGTCGGGCGCATGCGGGAGTCTGTCTGACTGTCTCTCCCCGTTTCCAGCTTCAGAAAAAAAAAAAAAAAAAGCTAATTTAGGGTGTAGGCTGGCCAGGCTAAAAAAACCAACCATGTGATTTAAGGTTTGGAGCTCTGAGTCAGGTGACATCAGCCCAGCATGACCTCCTCCATGAAAGGGAGGTATACCAGAAATTGAGTTTAATCATGTGGTCAGTAAATAAATTAATCATGTGTTAGTCAAATAAGTTTGTAAATATGGTATATATATTTGCTTACTTATAGTTTCCATTGAATGTGGGAGACAGGCTGTAAGATGGCAAGGTCCTCATAGCCCAAGGCTTAGTTTTAAGACTAAGCCTTTGCCACCTTTTTAATACTAATATCTTTTTTTTTTTTTTTTTTTTCCACAGAGACAGAGAGAGTCAGAGAGAGGGATAGATAGGGACAGACAGACAGGAACAGAGAGAGATGAGAAGCATCAATCATCAGTTTTTCGTTGTGACACCTTAGTTGTTCATTGATTGCTTTCTCATATGTGCCTTGACTGTGGGCTTTAATTAGACCGAGTGACCACTTGCTTGAGCCAGCGACCTTGGGTCCACGCTGGTGAGCTTTTGCTCAAACCAGATGAGCCCGTGCTCAAACTGGCAACCTAGGGGTCTCGAACCTGGGTCTTTCCGCATCCTAGTCCAATGCTCTATCCACTGCGCCACCGCCTGGTCAGGCAATACTAATATCTTTTCAACATCTTTCTAATACTAAGATCTTTTTCTCAAAACTAAGCTTTTCCACACACCCTTGACTGTTGCATGATGTAAGGCGGTGTACTCTTATGAAGAATCCCATTTATGCCTCAGATAAGCAGGCTTGTATCAGAGACTTCCTTATTTGTAAATTGGCTTAAAGGCTTTTATTTCTACACTTTAAAATGAAGGAGACAGGGGCTCTCGCTTGCTCAGATCCTGCCATCAGCATTGCAGAGGAGAGGCAGCCAAGATGGCGGAGTGCTGAAGGAGTGGCCAGTTTGTGCAGAGAGAAGAAGATGGGGAACAGAGGTGAATAAGGCTGGTGGGGCCCTTGATTCTAAGAAACTTGGATAAGTCAGTGGCTTTGGGAGCCCTGAATGGAAAGGGAAGTGTTTTCCCACTGTGTATATTTCTTACCCACTGGGTGCAAGCTAGAAGTAAAGGTAATGGTCCACCAGTTCTTGGCTTAGTTGTTAGATTACCATCTGTCCAAATTAAATATGAACCTGCATGGACCAGGCAGCTGTGTTGGTGGCTGTGGCTACTGGCCTTACATCATGCCTATATAATGAAGCCCCAGCATAAAGGAGGTAGGAAAGCAACACTTACCGAAACCCAAAAGAAAATTGTGAGGAGGCCACTTTGAATAAACAATGACCTTTGTTTGAGGGGCACTGGAAGTTGGAGTAATAAATACCCTAGCACTTTGTATGGCCAGTAGCTGCGGCCACCATCACAGCCACCTGGCCCGTGCAGGTTCACATTTGATTTGGACAGACAGTAATGAAACAATGGAGCCAAGAACTGGTGGGCCATTACCTTTAATCCTAGCTTGTACCCAGAGGGCAAGAAATACACACAGTGAAAAAACACTTCCCTTTCCATTCAGGGCTCCCAAAGCCACTGACTTATCCGAGTTTCCTAGAATCAAAGGTTTCTAACCTCACCAGCCTTATTCACCTCTGTTCCCCATCTCCTCTCTGCACAAACTGGCTTCTCCTTCAGCACTCTGCCATCTTGGCTGCTTTTCCTCTCCTCCACGTGGCCTTTTTCTGTTCTCATGGGCTCCTCTGCCCTATTTTATAGTGTAGAAATCAAAACCTTCAATATACAAACAAGGAAGTTTCTGATACAAAGTCACTTATCTGAGGCATAAATGGGATTCCTAATGAGAGTGCACCACCCCTATCATGCAGCAGTCAAGGGTGTGAGGAGAAGCTTAGTCTTAAAACTAAGCCTTAGGCTATAATGACTGTTAGCTTACAGCCTACCCCCCACATCCAATGCTTACTATAAGCAAGCAAACATATATATCATATCTACAAACTTATTTGACCAACTCTCTTTCATTTCCCTCCCTTAGTCCTCTTCTCTGCTCCCCACTGACCAAACCCAATGAGAAGCCAGTGAGTATGGAACCCAAACATGTGGTCCATACAGGTGAGACTCCTGAGACAGAGAGCAGGTGAATAATGAAACAAGAAGGATAAGGAGATATCTGGCCCAGAGGTGAAATATGATACTATAAAAGAGCTAAATCGCCTGACCAGGCGGTGGCGCAGTGAGTGTCAGACTGGGATGCGGAAGACCCAGGTTCGAGACCCCGAGGTTGCCAGTTTGAGCGTGGGCTCATCTGGCTTGAGCAAAAAGCTCGCCAGCTTGGACCCAAAGTCGCTGGCTCGAGCAAGGGGTTATTCGGTCTGCTGAAGGCCCACGGTCAAGGCACATATGAGAAAGCAATCAATGAACAACTAAGGTGTTGCAATGCGCAACGAAAAACTAATGATTGATGCTTCTCATCTCTCCGTTCCTGTCTGTCTGTCCCTGTCTATCCCTCACTCTGACTCTCTCTCTGTCTCTGTAAAAAAAAAAAAAAAAAAGAGCTAAATCCTCATCTACCACAGTAAGTCGGCTTTTAAAACTGATGAATCAAAAGAGTATGACATATAGATATTATTTAGCTATGCAAAAGCAAATACCATAAGAAACAGCTGGTAAGAAGGCAGCTGCATTAGGAAAGTACAGAGGTAGGAAAGTTCAAGGAGTATTCAAAGAACAAGTAGCCCAGTTTGTACCATAAGGAATCTATATAGGAAAAGTGGAAGATAAAACTAAAGTGACAGATTTGGGTTATATTGTGGCAGTTCCAAATGCCAGGCTGAAGATCTGTTTTTAAATAGTGTTGAGCTTCTAGTAAAGGAGTGACATAATGAGAGCTGGGCTCAAAGTAAGAGTGATCTGGCAGTGATATGTAGAATTAATTAAAGTAACAAAAACCTAGAGACCAAGAGACTCAGTAGATTCTATTTCATAGTCCCAGTTAGAGTTTTCAAGTGTCTAATTTATAATGGTGACAATGAGAATGGAAAGAATGGCACTAACCTAAAAGATGTTTGAAAAAATCATTGAAAGAATTTTTTTGCTAAATAGATAGAAGAGGATAGGGAAGAGTTAAAAATGACTGAGGATTTGAGTCTGGATAAACTGAGAAGTCGTGGTACAATGAACACCAGTCAGGGCATTAATCCAGGACAAGAGCTAGTTTGGGGTAAAGATTCATGTAATAAATGAATTGAATACTCATGCACACCAGGCCCTATTGTAGGCAATAAGGATACAGCAGTGAAGCAAAACAAAGCAAAGTTCCTACCCCTAGGGAGGAGAACAAATGGTGGATAAAATAAATGTTATGAAGGCTAGAGGTCCTATGAAGAAAACCAAAGCGGAAATAGCAACTGAAAATGTTTTGATCTCAGGATTAATTACTCTCTTTTTTTTTAAATAAAATTAACAGGGTGACATTGACAAGTAAGAGTACATAGGTTTCAGGTAAACCTTCTATGGTATTTGAACTGTTGATTATGTTCTATACCCATCACCCAATGTCAAATCATTTTCTGTCACCTTATATTTGTCCCTCTTTACACCCTGCCCCCACCCTCTGCCTCTCCCCCTCCCCAACCCTCCTCCCTCTGGTAACCACTTCACTTTTCCCCATATCCATAAGCAGGATTAGTTACTCTTTACTTGTTTTTTTAGCACCTACTATGTACCAAGTACTTTGCTTAACTCTAGGGATACAATAGAATCCCTCATGCGGTTGCATTTCATTGAGGAAGAAAACTAACTTTGTCAAAGTTAGTTCCTGTAGTCTATCTCAGATGTCACATCCCACCCTTGGCCCCTGTAATGCAGGACTCATCATGAAGACAGTGACATTTTCTAAGGTTCTGCAAGCCATGCCTGTTCTCCTGTTACCCCAACGAGGACATGGATACTGAGAGGGAATAGATATCCTGTTCATGATAACAGCTACTGACAACCAGGAATATATGGAGAAATGAAATCATGAATATATATAGGCAAGAAAAGAGAGGCAAGAACAGAACTGTGAAAAATGTCTGCCCTAGTAGACAAATAGGAAATGAAACCAGCAAAGGAAATGGGCATAGTTTTAGGAAATAGGGAAAGCAATGTGATACTATGCTACAGAAAGCAAGGAAGAAGGAAAGAAAGCATCAGCAGTAGACACTGGTGAGACATTACATTTGAAGGTAAGTCATTGGTCCTCTCTAAGAGGGTACTTTCAATGAGGTGGTAAAGTTTGAAGCCAAAGGACAAGATGATAATTGAATGAGTATATGATAGAGAAGTAGTAACAGTGAGTGTCTGCTAGACAGGCAAAAAGCGGAAGCTCTCTGTTTCTCCCTCAAATAACCTTGACTAAGGAAGGAGAAAGGCCCTCCCATCTAAAGAGGACATTTCTTCCATATTATTATTGTTTTTTTAATTTCTATTTATTGATTTTAAAGAGAGAGAGAAACATCAATTTGTTGTTCTACTTATTTATGTATTTATTGGTTGATTCTCATAGTTGCCCTGATTGGGGATTGAACCCACAACCTTGGCTTATGGGGATGACACTCTACCAACTGAGCTACATGGCCAGGGCCTCCCCCTGTTATAAGGTGATCAACCCTCCCAGTGTACTCAGGATTTTCCCTGAATAGCACCAAAAGTCCTTTATGTGGGGAAGCCTCCCAGTCCTGGGTAAACTGGTACTGCTAATACCTGATATTCATATAGGTGTGACACTTTACTTGGATAAAGTTTTACATACCCGCTGGTGGTGATTGTTTTCAACAATTTGATTGTGGTATAATTTACATACTATGAAATTCACTAGTTCTAGTGATCATTTAAAGCAAGTCTTAACCCAGGTTATTTATTAAAATAACTAGATTGCTTTTAAGAAATAGTGACAGACACCCACTCTCAGTGGTGCCTATGGACCAGGTGTTTTTTATTTTTATTATTATTTAGTGAGAGAAGGAGAGAGAGGGAGACAGTGAGAGAGAGATGAGAAGCATCAACTCTTTGCGTCATTTTGTTCATTGATTGCTTCTCATATGTGCCTTGACTGGAGATTGAATGGGCTCAAATTGAGCCAGTGACCCTTGCTTAAGACAGTGACCTTTGGGCTCAAGCCAGCAACTCTGGAATAATGTTGATGATCTCATGCTTAAGCTGGCAATCCCATGCTCAAGTAGGCAACCCTGCACTCAAGCCGAATGAGCCTAAACTCAAGCCAGCAACATCAGGCTTTCAAACCTGGGATCTCGGTGTCCCAGATTGACGTTCTATCCACTGCACCACTGGTCAGGCAGGTGTTGTTATTTTTTAAAAGCAGCGCAGTTGATTTTAATGTGCATTCAGAATTAAAATCGACTGGTTTAAAGTAAAAAACAACACACAGTATCAATGCTATTCTAAGTTTTCAAGAAGACATGAAGTAAGAACATATGATAATGGAGGCTTCCCTTTTTTTTTATTTTCTGAAGTTGGAAATGGGGAGGCAGTCAGACAGACTCCCGCATGTGCCCGACCGGGATCCACCCGGCATGCCCACGAGGGGTCGATGCTCTGCCCATCTAGGGTGCTGCTCTGTTGCATCCAGAGCCATTCTAGTGCCTGAGGCAGAGGTCACAGAGCCATCTTCAGCACCCGGGCAAACTTTGCTCCAATGGAGCCTCGGCTGCAGGACGGGAAGAGAGAAACAGAGAGGAAGGAGAGGGGGAGGGGTGGAGAAGCTTCTCCTGTGTGCCCTGGCTGGGAATCGAACCTGGGACTCCTGCACACCAGGTTGACGCTCTACCACTGAGCCAACCGACCAGGGCAGGAGGCTTCTTAAAATGAGTAAATATTTGAAAAAAATAGAAAAAAGAGTATTTCAAGTATTTTTGCTTTAAATTCTAGTGCCAAATTCAAGAACTAAGATGGATTTTTCCTTTAATTAAAATGCAGCCTGACCTGTGGTGGCGCAGTGGATAAAGCGTCGACCTGGAAATGCTGAGGTCGCCGGTTCAAAACCCTGGGCTTGCCTGGTCAAGGCACATATGGGAGTTGATGCTTCCAGCTCCTCCCCCTGTCTTTCTCTCTGTCTCTCTCTCCCTCTCTCTCTCCTCTCTAAAATGGATAAATAAAACAAACAAACAAAAAAAAATGTAGTGTACCAGTTATCTTGCTAGTAAATTCATAATGTATGTCCACATTTTCCATGAAATCTTGTTCTGATTACACAACAGTCCTACAAAATAAAGAAGTAGCATTTTAAATTTTATACTGATGAATAAATTATTCCTTTGGATAGTGAAAGGGAATATTTCAAGATTCAAATCTTCAATTAGCATTTCAACAGCCTTTGCATGGTAAAATGTTATTGATTTCTGTGTAAAATAAGATTGTCTTTTCTATAAATGTATTGTTTTCTCTGACATCAAATCAATTAAACATACCTTACTATATCCACAGCAGACTCCCTCCTAACAAATCAATGCTAATGTGAAAAAATAGTTTAAAATTTAAAATTCTATTCACTAAGACACTAGATTGATTCATATTGAACAGAACTGACATCCAAAATAATACATTTCTTGAAATTATTACTATATGTGCCCCTTACTAGTTATGAGTAAAAAAGACCCTATATAAAGGATATTTTGTTATTAATAATAGTACAGTGACTATGATGAGTACTTCACAATTTTAGTGAGCAAGATATATAACTTTGACTTGTGGTCAAGATGGTGGCATTGGTAAGCATGGTACTCTCTTTCTCTAATAAGCACAACAAAATTACAACTAAACTACAAAACAAACATCATTCAGAAATGCCTGAAATCAAACTGAATGGAAGCCCTACAATGAGGGAATTAAAAGAGAAGTCACATCAAGACCAGTAGGAGACAGAATAGGCTGGGCCACAGGCATCTGTGGTGGATAACAATTGGAAAGGATGTCTTGGCTCTAGAGGTTGCCCCTGAGGAGTGAAGAGTCCCAGCCCCACACCAGCATCCCCTGCCAGCCCAGGGTTCCAGGGCTAGGAATAGAATTTCCCATAATTGCTGACTGTAAAAGCCAGCAGGGATTGAGTCTGAGGGAGATAGAGGGCTGCTGGATTCCCTGGTGTTCCTCTTAACCTGCACATGGACCTGCTCAGACGTCCTCCTTCTCAGCTCTAGTGCAGGGACGGCAGCTTAAAAGGCACCAGAGACATTTGGAGAGAAACTGAAATATCCAGCATCAGGACGGTTGGAGGGGCAGCTTTCTCCCAGATAACAGTGCTGGCAGAGGCCACTGTTCCTTTGCAGAGCTCCCCACCCCCACAGAGCCATATTTAAGTCTCCATCAGCCCGGTTCACACTGTTTGCCCCACCCTGGTGATTCCCCGAAGCCCTGCCCCACACAATTTTAGGCCCACCCAAGCTGTTTCTAGTGGCTTCTCCATACAAATGGCCTGCCTTGGTTCATGCTTTAGATTTTCTAAAACCTTTCAAACAAGTGTGCCCTGTACCTCTAGCTAAGTCACTGCAGGCCCAGCACTGGCAGCAGCCAGCTTCAGTTCATAGCTTAGCCTCACCTGGGCACCTCCAAGCCCAGCATGGGTTGTAGCCATCTGCAAATCACTTTGTAGCTCATCCCAGGTAGCCCCAGAAAGAACACAGGTGGCAAATGACCTTGGCCTGTACCTAATTGGAGGCCCCTAAACCAGTGCACCCAGTGGACAGCTTCAAACCACATCAACGCACCACCATTCAATCACTTCAACAAGCAACACATTCAAGGGGTGCACTCAGCAGGCACCAGAGCCCTGCTGAAGTAGTCCAGCATTATGTGGTAGGCGGCTGCATGGTTGATTCTTCTGTGGTTGGAGGTCAGTTGTCAGTGGTTACAGACCTTGCAGCTGATCAGCTAGAGGTAAATCTCTCCCATTGGTGTGCCAACAGTAGTAACGAAGGCTCAACTACAATAGAATGGTGTACACAGCCCAGACGGTGGACACAACTCAAGTGCCCAGCTTGGGGAGGCTGTGTCAATGAGCCTTATGAGACACCTACTTACTACATAAGGCCACTAGACCAAGCCTGGGAGATGTAGCACTTCTACCTAATACATAAAAACAAACAGAGAGGCGCCAAAATGAGGAGACAAAAACTTGTCCCAAATGAAAGAAGAGAATAAAACTCCAGAAAAATAACTAAGCAAATTGGAGACGAGCACTCACTCTAGTAGAGGCAGAGTTCAAACACTGGCTATAAGGATGCTCAATGAATTCACTGAAAATTCCAACAGCAGAAAAAAAGGAATCATATAAAAAGAACCAGACAGAAATGAAGGATATACTAACTGAAATGAGTCAACAGTAGAGTAGATGAAGTCAAGAATCAAATCAGTGATTTGGAATATAAGGACACAAAAAACACCTTCAACTTCAAGCTTACCAACATCTGCACCATGGTGGTGTCAGAAATGGAGGAGAAGGAGCAAAGAAATTGAAAAAGTATGTGAAAACATAGTAAGTACGTATCTATCAATAATTACTTCATTTTTTTAAGCTTTTTTCATCCTTACAAAGGCAAGATAAATTTAAAAAGACAACCGCCTTGCTATTTGAGGTTTTTGTAGCTCAGCAGGAAGGGATGTTATAAATGCCAGAGAAACTTGAGGCTTGAGGGATGCTGTTGCTTTGTTCCGTCCATGTTTCCAAGTTGTGTGTTGTAGTGATTTGATGAAGAAATGATTAGCCCAGAGTAGATGGTGTCCCAATAGAGAACCATCATAGAGATTTTTTTGTTTGATGCTAGTCTAGCTACATAGCACATTTTAGTCATCTATAAAATGAGAGGATTGAGCACGATTATCTCAAAGTTCTCCTTTTTAAAAATTTTATGATTCTGTAATCAATAGTCTGACTTTTTCAAATGTTTTTAAAGAAACTTTAAGATAAGCTTATAGCTTGTTCATGCAAACTTACAATTAATTCATTCAGGATTATATTACACAATAGTGTTAGCTATATATGATCCTAAAAACTAATTTATTCTTGAAATTTATTTTATTACTACTGTCTTTTGAATATTTTTGATGTTCCATTTCCAATTTTTTTAGGGTGTAGTTTAATATATTAATCTCAATATCTAAATATGTCACTGAGAAAAAAATGTATTTTTATTGATTATAAGAATGTTGCTTTTACATAAAAATGCTGGATTTTTAAAAAGATTTTATTTATTCATTTTAGAGAGGAGAAAGAAAAAGAAGGAGGAGATAGAGAGAACAGAGGGAGGAGCAGGAAGCATCAATTCTCATACGTGCTTTCACCCGACAAGCCCAGGGTTTCAAACAGGCAACCGCAGTCTTCCAGGTTGATGCTTTATCCATTGTGCCACCACAGGTCAGGCCAAAAATACTGGATTTTACAAGGAAATTTCCTTGGGAAAACAAAAAGTTTGGTCTCTACTATAAAAGAACTCATTTTTAAAATTAATAACTGAGGTATTTTTAAGATGGTAAATCTTTTTTTAAATAAGAATTACTATTTAGTGTTCATTTTACTTATAATAAGAGGTCATCTGAATTTCTTAATGCCAATGAGTTTCTTCTAAAACTTTTTATTCTAACTGAAACTCATCAGGCCTTTACTTCTGAGTAGAAATTTTACTAATTTCAGAAAAAAATAATATAAAATTCAGATGAACTGTATTGGTTTCAAAATGGAAATCAAGGTAGATGGTTTATATCCAAGGATCTCCGCTATGAAATCTGACATTTATGTGGACTTTTACCCTTCCTTTCGCCCTCATTGTCTTCTCAAAGTCTCATTTTTCCTTCTTTTTTTTCACAGATCCTTATAAATAAATATAAAACATATATAGTTGTGATCCATGTAATTTTATCCCAGAACGGTGTCATCAAAAGAATCAGTCAAGGACAAAAAGATAAGGCAAGCCTTTACTTGTGGTGTTCAAATACCAAGAACACAAATATACTTCTTAAAATCCCCTGTATTTTCCCCATCCATTGTCCTCACACAGCTCAGGTAGTCCCTCACTTCACTTTGTGCAAGCTCCTAGAAAACAGTTCACCCAACACTACACCTCTTGTTCTTTTTTCATACTCCTTTTTGTTTCAGTTCTTGTCATAAACATGGAAAAGAACCAAGACAGACGAAAGGCTGGTAATACATGTATTAGAAATTTTTGTTCCATACCCCTTCCAAGTGCTTTTTAAGATATATGAAGGGGGTCCTGGCTGGTTGGCTCAGCAGTAGAGGGGGACCTGGGTGTGGGGGACCTGGGTTCGATTCCTGGCCAGGGCACATAAGAGAGGCGCCCATTTGCTTCTCCACCCCCCCCTTCCTCTCTGTCTCTCTCTTCTCCTCCCGCAGCCAAGGCTCCATTGGAGCAAAGATGGCCCGGGCGCTGGGGATGGCTCCTTGGCCTCTGCCCCAGGTGCTGGAGTGGCTCTGGTCGCGGCAGAGCGACGCCCCGGAGGGGCAGAGTATCGCCCCCTGGTGGGCAGAGCTTCGCCCCTGGTGGGCATGCCAGGTGGATCCCAGTCGGGCGCATGCGGGAGCCTGTCTGACTGTCTCTCCCCGTTTCCAGCTTCAGAAAAAAAATACAAAAAAAAAAAAAAAAAAAAGATATATGAAGGGCCCTGGGTGGTTTGCTCAATAGATAGAGCATTAGTCCAGTGCGTGGATGTCCCAGGTTTAATTCCCTGTCAGGGCACGCAGGAGAAGCGACCATCTGCTTCTCTCCTCCGCCCTCTCTACCTTCTCCTTCCCCTCCCACAGCCAGTGGCTCAATTGATTTGAGTATGACCCTGGGCGCTGAGGATAGCTCAGTTGATTCAAGCATCAGCCCCAGACAGGGGTTGCTGGGTAGATCCCAGTCAGGGCACATGTGGGAGTCTATCTCTCTATTTCCCCTCCTCTTACTTAAAAAAAAAAAAAAAAAAAGATATATTAAGAAGCCCTGGCCCTCCTTTAATGGTTTATAATCAAATGGGAGACACTCAACATTTGTTCAGCAGCTAGATAAGTCAAGCTTTAGGCGAACCACCATGGATATAAAGATTAATAAGCAAGAGTCTCTGCCCTAAGGAAGTGGAGAGCCCATTAAGAGGTGGCCATGTGGACAGATAATTATAGTGCCATATGATAAATGCTAAGGTGAACTTTACACAGAAAATGCTACGGGACCTTGACAGAGCTTCTTTAAAAACAATTGTCCAGTATTAGTAATGATATTAACTTTTTCCTTGTTATGAAAAATTCCATCTTGAATTGCAAATAATTCACCATTGTTTTGTCTTTCTCCTTGCCTCTCTTTCTAACTAGCACCCAGAGTTTTGCAGCTATATTTTTATTTCTAATAATATCCTCCCAATATGTGGTGACTTGGGGTGGGGATGGTGAGAGAAATGAGTGGGGGGGGTCCTCTTCTAGAGGAAAGAAATTTTAAAATTGTCAGAAACATGATAGAGTTGTTGGAACTACATGGATTCAGCCTCATGAACTATGAAACATACGGTCTGTTTCTGTTGTTCTTGTGTTCCATATTAATATGATAATCACAAAAAATTCAAGGAGGTATTGAAAAACCCACCACTAGTTCTAAGTAATCTATGTCTTCCCTAACATTATTACTTATATTTTTTAATGCCATTATCATCTTACATCTGACTTCTGCAACATCTTCCTAATAGGCTTTGCTTCCATTTAAATCTCCCATTTAAATCTATCTAACCTACTTCTAGATTATCTTAAATATTATTCAAGTCACTCCATTAAAAGAGCTGCAGTAACTTCCCAATGTCTGTAAGATAAAGTTCAAACTCTTTAGCTACACATAAAGATTCTTGAAAATTTGGCCCCAAGCATTCATCTTTGAAAACATTTATTTTTACCCCTAACTCAACCATATGCTCCACTTAACTCTAATCCTCAGCCTTCCCAAAAAATACCTACTAGTTTTTCTTTTATTCTTCTTTTTTTTCTTCCAAGTGAGAGGAAGGGAGATTGAGACAGACTCCCACATGCGCACCAACCAGGATACACCCAGCACCCCCCATTTGGAGCCATGCTCTGGCCAAGCTATTTTATTATTTTTTTTTTTTTTTTTTTTTTTTTTTTTCTGAAGCTGGAAACTGGGAGAGACAGTCAGACAGACTCCCGCATGCGCCCAACCGGGATCCACCCGGCACGCCCACCAGGGGCGACGCTCTGCCCACCAGGGGGCGATGCTCTGCTCCTCCGGGGGGTCGCTCTGCCGCGACCAGAGCCACTCTAGCGCCTGGGGCAGAGGCCAAGGAGCCATCCCCAGCGCCCGGGCCATCTTTGCTCCAATGGAGCCTTGGCTGCGGGAGGGGAAGAGAGAGACAGAGAGGAAGGAGGGGGTGGGGGTGGAGAAGCAAATGGGCGCTTCTCCTATGTGCCCTGGCCGGGAATCGAACCCGGGTCCCCCGCATGCCAGGCCGACGCTCTACCACTGAGCCAACTGGCCAGGGCCTGGCCAAGCTATTTTTAGTGCTTACGGTCAAGCTCCACAGAGCCATCCTCAGTGCTTGGAGCCAATGTGCTTGAATCAGTCAAGCCATGGCTGTGGAAAGGGAAGAAAGAGAAAGAAAGGGGGAAAGGCAAAAGTGAAGAAGCAGATGGTCACTTCTACTGTTTGCCCTGACCTGGAATTGAATGAGGGATATCCACATGCTGGGCTGACACTCTACCACTGAGTCAACCGACCAAGGTCCCTACTAGTTTTTCTACCCAGCAACCTTTTTTCTGAGAACTGCTTCTCCTCTGTTCCAACCTGGTTACAGTTCTCTTGTCTTCACAAGGTAACACTGTTTACCTTTGGTGATTGATCAATGGTAACTCCTGACCCAACCTGGCCTAATGGGTCCCTTCCCTGAGGAATTTAGAATGGAAACTGAGATAGTTCAGGCTCAGTCTGGCTGTTATTTTCCACTGTGTACACCAGAAAGAAGAAAAAGTTGATCTGCAGTAAGAAATAAAGCTGATATATGGAGTGAAGACAAGAGATGAGAGAAAGGAAGAAAAACTCTGGCTTGCAGTGGTGCAGTGGATAAAGCATCCACCTGGAATGCCAAGGACACCGTGAGAAACCCTGCGCTTGTCTGATCAAGGCACATGACGAGCAATCAGTGAACAACTAAAGTGAAGCAACTATTAGTTGATAGTTCTTGTTCCACCCCTTTCTCTCTCCTCTCTCTGTAGAATCCATAATAATTTTAAAAATCTTAAAAAAGAAAAAAAAAAAGGAAGAAAGAAGGAGACAATGAACAAATGATAGCCTTGGTCCATTCTCTTCATCTGACCCAGCTGCCTCCTACCCTTGAGGCCCAAGAGTCACTTCTGCATTTATAATAATAAATTATTCTTTTTGCATAGGTTATCTTAAATGGATTCTGACTTTTATCCCAAAAGAGTTGTGATTAATCATATTTGCATTTCAGAGAATTCTCTCTTTCCACAATATGGAAAAAAGATAGGCTAAGAGAAGAGAACAGAGGCAATAAGACCAGTCAAGAGGCCATTAGCAGGGTCCAGGAACAGGACTTAGTGATGACAGGATGTGGGAGTCAAACAGGGGTGGTGAGCACTGACAGTGACCTGAAGGCTGTATGACTGGGCAGAGTGGAAAAGAGAACACTAAAGAACCAGGGGATGATAATGAGCTCAGCTATACAAAAGAAAACTTATGTGGAAGCACCTAGCACAATTCCTAAGCCAGAATAAGTGCTCCATCCAGGTCAGTGTCCTTGCTTCCCCCACCGTCCCCTGTGTTTTGTCTCCCCTGTTAGACTATAAACTCCTATGGCACAGAGATTACGCACTGAACTTCTCCATTGCTTTCACGGTGACTACTCAGGTCCCGGTTTATCATAGACCAGGGGTTGGGAACCTTTTTGGCTAAGAGAGCCATGAACGCCACATATTTTAAAATATAATTCCGTGAGAGCCATACAACAACCCATGTACGTTACGCATTATCCAATATAAAATTTGGTGTTGTCCCGAAGGACAGCTGTGTTGGCTCCAGCCACCCGCAACCATGAACATGAGCAGTAGGAAATGAATGGATTGTAATTCATGAGAATGTTTTATATTTTTAACATTATTCTTTTTATTAAAGATTTGTCTGCGAGCCAGATGCAGCCATCAAAAGAGCTACATCTGGCTCGTGAGCCATAGGTTCCCAGCCCCTGCCATAGATACTCAGTAAGTAATCCATATCTTCCCTACCATTTTTACTTATGTTCTTCTAATGCCCTTAGCACTTGATTTTATGCAATACAGTTTTGTTTTGATTACTGATAATAATATATCTTATCAAACTGAACACTCAGAATAGTGTTGTATAGATCTGCTGTTTTAGACAAATTGACAAAAAGCTTGATTTTGGAGTGTTCTTCTAAAAGTCTGAATTTTAAGAGAAGATCATTTTCCTTTTGATGTGTAAGAAATAAGTAAAATCCAGACCCATAAAGAATAAATAAAGCTTTTCATTTATAAATATGTATAAATCTGAAAGTGCTCAGTAAACATCAATGTACAATATATACAATAAATCTAAAAGCTGAATACAGAGCCTGACTGCTAAAATAAACACAAAGTAATCAAAGCCAAAGATTTAGTATTTGAAACAGCTCTTGTTAAATCTCTATCTCAGATATAACTGCAAAATTTGGGAGATATTAATTCTTTCTTAATTCTCTATACAAAAGATTATTCTTACTGTCATATATATAGTATTATCTATATATAAAATATATTAATTATGTATAATATGTTTATATATAAATCTAATATATATTGTTTAGAGAAAAAGGGTTCAAATGTGACAAATATTTAAATACTTTAAAGCAGTGGTCCCCAACCCCCGGGCCATGAACCAGTACCGGTCCGTGGGCCATTTGGTACCAGTCCACAGAGAAAGAATAAATAACTTACATTATTTCCGTTTTATTTATATTTAAGTCTGAACGATGTTTTATTTTTAAAAAATGACCAGATTCCCTCTGTTACATTAGTCTAAGACTCACTCTTGACGCTTGTCTCGTAAGTTCAACAATTATATTTTAAAATACCACAGTTTTTACACCAGTTGCATAATTTTATTTTGTGCATTTATCCTTCCCACCCTAAAGGCTGGTCCGTGAAAATATTTTCTGACATTAAACCGGTCCGTGGCCCAAAAAAGGTTGGGGACCACTACTTTAAAGCTCATATTAATTCCATTGCCATATATATACATCTAGATATAGATATAATCAATCCAAGAATTATGACTGGTCAGCATTTATTAACCTTGATTGAAGAAGAGAGATAAGTCATGGCCTGTACATAGCTGTTGTATGTGACCAATATGCCTGTGCAGACTCCTGATCATTGATGGAAGTGGACACAACCACAGAAAGAACTTTCTAATGTGGGAAATCTTGGCCACTGTAAATGTGACCTGAGAGGCAGTGAAATGCCCACCTATCATGATGCCAAAATTCCACCAGTGGGGTATTCTTCTGAGTTAAGAAAATTATCTCTAGGAACCTTCTGTGTAAATGTATGTGTGTGTTTAGTAAAAGTGATAAAGCATTGACGGGCTGATACTTATAAACTCATTGCCATGATTGGTTTAACGGCCTCCTATCACCTAACAGAGAACCATGGTTTGGTCCGTTGGCTTCTCTCTACCCCCTCAACTTCGTTTCCTGCCACTCTCCTCTTCCCAGCAGACTTCACCTTTCATTACGGGTACTTTTTCAGTGCTTCAGGTTTCAAATTAAATGAGCTCTCTCAAAAAAGCTTCCCCTCACCATTTTGACCAAAGTATGTACTCAGAGCTTTCTTCAGAGCATTATTAACAATGTTATTCTTTTTCATTCACTTGTTTGTTATCTGTCTCCACCTGAGAGCTTGAGGGCAAGGACCTTGCGTATATTATTCTCCATTATAACATGAGCCCCTATGCAGTATCAAGCACATAGTAAAGGCTCAATAAATATTTGTTAAATAAGTGAAAAAATGATAAAATAATATAACATTTCTGAAGTTGGTTTGGCTTTAAGTATCAAAAGACCTTAAAATGTGGACACAAAGTGGTCAAATAAGCTCTCTAGGAACCCAAGAAAATAATTGAAAATGTAAAGATTTATACAGAGAATTTTCATCACAGACTTGTTTATAAAAGGAAAAACTTGATTTGAGTATCCAGAAATAAGGAAAGTATTAAATCAGTGACATTTAAAAAAAATACTTAAAGTTATGATAAAATGCTCACAATAGAATGTTAAATAAAAACAAGACAAACGAGTTTACACAGTATGATCCCAATTATGCAAAAAGGAAAAGAGTATATATTCATAAAAAGAAACTGCTATGTGTAAAAATGTATTAAAGTATTGATGACACTTATCTCTAGGTGATAGATGAGTGATTTGTATTATTGATACTCTACTTTTTAAAAATTCTCTATAATGAATATTATACTGCTTTTATAAATGAATATAAACAATACATGTTTAAATCTAAATAAACACCTAATGTGTGAAGAGCACTCTGCTAATTACTGAAGGATGCAACACTTTTTAATGGATGAGCAACACTTTTCTCACTCCCTAGCAGTTTGTAATTTATAGTACACTTATTTCCAAACCCAGACGGGAGCTGGAAGTAGGAGACATCAGTGAGTCAGGAGGAGGATAAATAAAGACATAAAAATTACAAGATGGGGGAGGCAGAGTGGAACACCACAAAGGAGAAGAAGGGAAACAAATAGGGAGAGAAGGGGACCCCAAAGCTAAACTTCAACTGCTTTCATCCTTTTAACAAATTCTTTCAGAGTATGGGCCAGGTATCCAACTAGGCCATTTGTTTCAAAGATGAAAGAAACATAGTTGCAGCCTGCCCTGAAATTACAGTGGAGCAGGCAGGTAAGAATAGTCAGTTACATTAAAGCTCAATTATATGGTTGTGTGTGAAATGTTCTGGGAATATAGACAAGAGTGGGAGTGGTCTGAAAACACTTCCAAGAGAACACAAACTCATGCTAACTCCCAAAGGGCAAAATACAGAATTCCAGGCTGGTGAAACAAAATATAAACAAGGTATAGAAGCATGAAATCACTTGCTTGGCTTTTAGGATGCTATAGCTGCATGTAACCCTAACTAAGACCCCAGGTTTCTTCTGTTAGAAGCTAAATGTCAGTTGCTCGGAGCTCTGTATATAATGCATTTGCCTAAATGGCAAGTTTGCAGACTTCCTTGAACAAACCTTTTGTTCAAACCACTGTATAAATCCAGATGTAGTTAAGATTTATGGACAGACTAGTATGCCCCAGATGTTTTTACCTATTTCTTTTACACTCCAAGAAAGTTTTTTCTTAAAAAAAAAAAAAAGAAAGCTATTTCTCAGCACAAATAACATATCAGGGTGCTGGACCACAAGTAGCAGCTGGCCTGGAACAGCCAGACAGAGCAGCAGAGCTGGAGGGCAAAGGAAAGGCTTTCTTTCATTTCTATTGCCAGCTTTTTTTCTGGAAGTAAAAGGGGAATCTAACTGATATAATATATATTGGGTACATGGTACAATCAATACATCACTTGCTTTTATGTCTCCGTCCTCCCTCTTTTGAAGGACATTTAAATCCAGTTTGGTAGGGAAAGCTGTGCATAGTGATGACTTGGTTTTACTCCTTTGCCTTACGCAATACACTAGAGCTACCCCTGCACTGAAGTCCGGAAGTAAAGAGTTACAAAATCTGCAGCTACTGCCCCTGCTCTCCAAATTCGTAAGATCTTATGTGGACCGTAACAAGATATGAAATGATGGCCATAAGCACCAACTGAATACATACTTTGTAAATTTAAAAACTAATAAAATATAGTTTACCAAAAGATCCTCTAAGGTACTTGCAAAAACCATTTTACTTTATTTTTAGGCTTTAATCTAACATTTATATCCTGAATGTATTTTAAAATCTTATTTTCAATAATTCAGAATTTCAGGGAACAACCATATGGAATATGCCAGTGTAATAGCTAGAGAAGCATTCTCATGAAGTAATATATTAAAATCAATTCGATTAGCTTCTCAAATGGGAACCTACTATATTTTATACTTCTCCATACTTAGTATACTATTACATGACTCAAGTACCTCTAGTGATTAAATTTATGTCCAACACCATTGCCACTGTTCTATCCACATTTAGGGCCTTACAATGTCTACATAAACATCATAAAGACTATATATTCTCTATCCTTTGAGGATGCCATTTCCAGATACAGAGTATTAAAATACAAGCACAAAATTGGCATCATGTTCAAAATAAAGAGAATATTCAACTGTCCAGTTTGTCAAGTATAAACTTATTCTTGTTGTTTGTCAATTAACAATGTCTTAAAAGAGGAAATTTTTTAAGAAGGAAATAAATTAATAAACAGAAAATATATTTAACTTCAAAGACAGGTAAATTAGAATAACAATGAAGAACATTTTATGGATAAAAGATGATTATTGATGACAGGTTATTTTAGACTTTCTACCATATTATGTTAACGCTCAACATTTTTTTTGAGACATTGTCTCTGCCCTATTCAGTGACCTTGGTGGGATTGACAGTCACAGTTGTCCTGTGCCCTTCCCTCCTTGGATGAGCACATGACTCAGGCCTGATCAGAATCCTTCCCTAGGACTGATATTTGAACAGAACTGGACAGTTCTCTCTTTTCATATTTTTCACGGGTATTGAACCAACATAAGCCTGGATTGATTTTTGGCCATCTTTTCCAGTTGTATGGAAAGAAGAGGCCAACAATTAAAGAAATGCAGAAAAAAAATAATGTAAGGGGAAGAAGAAAGGAAAAATGAGGAAGGGAGAAAGATCTGAGCTAATAATATCATTGATGTTACTTAGTAAAGCCAGAAGTTACCTCTATTCCTGATTTTCCCCTGGTATGTGAACCAATAAATTGTCTTTTTGTTTGTTTATTTAAACTAGTTTAGTTTAGGTTTTATTATTTGTCATCAAGAATACCAATATAGTTCCCTCCAATTTTAGTGACGATACCCATTATTATAGAGAAATAATTGTGCAAATATATTATATTTCCTTTTGGTTTCATGTGACAGAAATATGACTATAGTATCTTAACTAAGTATGGATTCACTTAATGACTTAATAAGAATTTCAAAAAATGCTCCGATTTGCAAGAAGACAGCTCTACTTTCAGTAAGGAATAAAAAAGGAAGAGAAAAGGGGAAAGGGTGTGTGCCAGCTCTTCCTTTTAATTAGTAAGACAAAAATGTTTCTAGAACTTCATAGACCAGAACTGTCATATGGACACACCAAGCCACAAGGGAATCTATGAGAGTGAGCTTTTTATAACAAGTCACATTCCTATCAAAGAAAATCTTTTACTAATGAAGATGAGAATGAATACTGAGCAGGCAAATTCAGGGTTTTATTTCAGTAGCTTTGTAAATTGGTACACTATTTGTGAAAAGCAATTTAGACCAACTATAAAAATATTCAGGCCCTGGCCGGTTGGCTCAGCGGTAGAGCGTTGGTCTGGCGTGCGGGGGACCCGGGTTCGATTCCCGGCCAGGGCACATAGGAGAAGCGCCCATTTGCTTCTCCACCTCCCCCCCCTCCTTCCTCTCTGTCTCTCTCTCTTCCCCTCCCGCAACCAAGGCTCCATTGGAGCAAAGATGGCCCGGGCGCTGGGCATGGCTCCTTGGCCTCTGCCCCAGGCGCTAGAGTGGCTCTGGTGGTGGCAGAGCGACGCCCTGGAGGGGCAGAGCATCGCCCCCTGGTGGGCAGAGCGTCGCCCCCTGGTGGGCGTGCCGGGTGGATCCCAGTCGGGCGCATGCGGGAGTCTGTCTCTCCCCGTTTCCAGCTTCAGAAAAATACAAAAAAAAAAAAAAAAATGTTCATACTTGGTGATCTAATAATACCACTTCTGAGAATTTATTCTGAAATAACTCAAAATATGGAAAAGCTATAATTACAAAAATATTTATATTAGTTATCTTAAAAATAGAGAAAATTTTGTATAACAACCTTAAAGTAAAAAAATAAGGAATAACTATGAAAATTATAGTAAGTTTACAGATTATATAATGTACAGTCATTAAAAATTATAGTTCTCAGGCCCTGGCCAGTTAGCTCAGTCAGTCAGAGCTTCGTCCCGAAACACCAAGTATATAGTTCGATCCCCAGTCAGGACACAAATAGGAAGCAACCAAAGAATGGACAACTAAGTGGAGCAACAAATAAATGCTTCTCTCTCTCTCTCTCTCTCTTCCTCTCTCTCTCTAAAATCAATCAAATTTTAAAAATTATAATTCTTAAGACTATGAAACAATATTAAGAATGTTTATGATAGACTATGAAAGAAAAATAGAGTAGATGATTTTATATGCACTAAAGTTTTTAAAATACATTAAAAATTTCAAAGGAAAAAATTACTGATAGAAAATACACCCAAATTCTAACAATGGTTGTATTAGGCTATTGGGGTTATCATTTATTTTTCTTCTTTCCCTCAGGTTTCAATTTTAATTATTTCCTTTACTTTAATAAAAAATAATATAGTAGAGCATTAATTTCAAGGTTATTGTTTTTATCGGCGTATATGTCTATTCTTCTTTAAAGTAGCTCTCAGATTTATCAGAATTTTCTGTAAATTGATACTATTCTAATATTTCTCCCATTGTTTAGCCTAACACTGTGATCAAAGTGCTGCCAATTGGACATTTATTGGTAGATTATTAGATGCTGAATTTTAAGCAGTATTAGCAGTGTATTAGAGTTATCCAGAGGAAGAGAACCAACAGGTTATATTTACAGAGAAAGAAAGATATTTATTATAAGGAATTGGCTCATTAAATATGAAGGCTGGCAATCCAAAATCTGTAGAGCTGATGTCCCAATTTGAATTCAAAGACCATCAGGCAAGAGAATTCTCTCTTACTTAGGGGAATGTCTGTGTTTTCTTTTAGTAAGGCCTTTAACTGATTAGATGAGGCCCACCCACTTTGTGAGGAACAATCTGCCATACTAAGTCTACTGATTTAACTGGGGTTTTTTCTTGTGTTTTTTTAAACTGAGACAGAGAGAGAGAGTCAGAGAGAGGGGTAGATAGGGACAGACAAACAGGAATGGAGAGAGATGAGAAGCATCAATCATTAGTTTTTCGTTGTGGCACCTTACTTGTTCATTAATTGCTTTCTCATATGTGCCTTGACCGTGTGCCTTCAGCAGACTGAGTAACCCTTGCTCGAGCCAGCAACCTTGAGTCCAACCTGGTGAACTTTTGCTCAAACCAGATGAGTCCGCGCTCAAACTGGCGAGCTCGGGGTCTCGAACCTGGGTCCTCCACATCCCAGTCCGATGCTCTATCTACTGTGCCACTGCCTGGTCAGGCTGATTTAACTGTTAAATCAGTTATATCTCACCTAAAAGCATGATAGAAACACCTAGAATAATGTGTGACCAAATATCTGGTCACTTCATGGCCCAGTAAATTTGACACATAAAATCATCATAAATAGTTATAGGCTAAACCAAATATATTTTATACATTGGAAAAGATTAATGTCTTTTTACATTATCAATCCTTTTCTCTGTTTAATTTTTGTGTTTATACATTTTGCTTTTGCCCAGCAGGACTTGACCTCCACGCATTTGCTCATTCTGCTCCCTGCATGTAGAATATTTATCCTGTAATTGCCGCATTTCTAAATGTTAAATATCTTCAGACCCTGTCCCAATCTTTCATGAATCTTCTCACCCCCAAACCCTAATCACCCCCTACAGACACATCAAATTAGAAGTAACCTTTGCTTATCAGCAGCAATAATGCCTTAACTCTTTCCTAATGGCATGTCCCACATCTACCTTGTTTTACATATTTTGATAGGTTTTTTATTTAGACAATAAATTTCTTGAGAAAAAAAAATTCCTGCCTCATTTAGTTTTAAATATCCTGAGTATCTTACACTGAATATATATGTTCAATATTTATTTGTTAAATTAATGTATTTTATATAGTTTTCTTACAACTAAAAGAGTCAGTAAATTCTTAGATAACAAATAATTTAAAGACATTTTCTAACAAAATAATAGAGTTCAAGAAATTGTCTTTGTGTGTGTGTGAAAGAGAGAAGAGGAGAGATAATGAGACATACTCTCACATGTGCCCCAACCAGGATCTGCCCCGTAGATCTAGGGCCAATGCTGGAATCACGAGCCATTTTTAGTGCCTGAGGCTAATGGGCTTAGAACAACCAAGCTATCCTCAGCACCCGGGGTGATGCTCAAACCAATCAAACCACTGGTTGTAGGAGGGGAAGAGGGAGAGAAATGAGAGAGGGAAAGGCAGAGAAGCAGATGGTCGCTTCTCCTGTGTATCCTTACTGGAATTGAACCTGGGACATCCATATGCCAAGCAAACACTCTATCCACTGAGCAAACCAGCCAGGACAAGAAATTGTTTCCTGATAAATCCACATATTGAGCTGTTTAAGATAAACACACCTTTAGCTAGTTAGACTTTTCAGTCACTTTATGACAAGTATGTTATATATATTTAACTATAATTTTTAAGTGTTAATTGTCAAATTCACTTAATGCAAAGTATAGAGAAGTTGTTTTATGTTATTATTTTTCCTTTACTACCACTTTTCCCATCTTTGAAACTTGAAATAGTTAATCCTTTTGTCATTCATTTTTATTAGATATGTTTATTTATTGCGCTTACTTTTTGGGGAAAGGTACAGGTTGAACAAAAATTCATAATTTATCTAGTCAACCATAGAACATGTTGTTCCTCATGCTTTAGAGAAGTCAAACCATCTTTCTGTTATATTATTTCTACAGGATTTCATAAAATTGACAGATAACCAATAGCCAACAATGTCTTTCTATTCATGTCTTCTTTGAATCCATATAAAATTAGTACAATTTTCTACTAATCTCTGATTTGTCAAAATTTTCAAAGCTTTTCTTGTTTCTCCCTCTAGTGGTCAATAACATTTGTTGAAATGGAAAATCAGAAAATGTTGATCTCAAATGTGAGTAAAAAGTAGGGATAAACATTCAATTTTGGTATAAACAAATATGAAATGTATTCAAATCTATGTCTTGTATGTAACCTAAGAAGAGGTTTATTAAGGATACAATTTCTTTAAATACAAAATAGATTTTTCTATTGTATACTAACACTAAAAGAGAATACTAAGAGTGAATATAGGCTCTAGCCAGTGGCTCAGTGGATAGAGCATTGGCCCAACATATGGACATTCAGGGTTCTATTCCTAGTCAGGGTACACAGGAGAGGCAACCATCTGCTTCTCCTCTCTTCCTCTCCCCCATGTCTCCCTCTTCCTCTCCTGCAGCCAGTGGCTCAATTGGTTCCAGTATGGTCCCAGGTGCTAAGGATAGCTCTGTTGGAGTGCATCATCCTTAGGTGCTAAAAATAGCTCAGTACTAGAGCATTGGCCCCAGATGGAGCTGCTGGGTGGATCCCAGTGGGGTAGATGTGGGAGTCTGCCTCATTATCTCCCCTCCTCTCACCTAAAAAAAAAAGTGAATATATGTGTCTGTGTAATAAATTCTGCTTTCAGAGGTGGAACTATGATCAAGTACTTCTAAATATAAAACTTTTTAATTTTTAAAATTTTATTTATTAAGGGTGGTAAATTGTGAATCATCTTAAAAGGAACACTGTTAAACATTGTGCTATAAAAATTGGCCTGCATTGCCAAGATCCACAAAATAGTGCTCTTGTTTAAGAATTAGAAAGACCATTTTATTAAAGATAGGGTGACCATATAATTTGTCAGCCAAATAGGACACTTTTGAGAATGAAAAGGACACTCTAGTACTGTGGGACGACAGCCATAAATGGCTGTCCCAGGCAAACTGGAACATTCAGTCACTGTAATGATTTCTAATGTATTAAAACCTAAATTATTTAATTTATTAAAAACACTAACCAAATTATAGTAGTCCTTTTATTAAGAAGATTCTGATATGTTAGTCATGCAGTTATATCTGATTTTTAGGCTGAAGTTACCTCTTTAGAGACCACTAAAGAACTAAAAATTCTGGGTCTGGCCAGTGGCTCAGCAGTAGAGTGTTGGCCAAGTGTGGAAATCCTGGGTTTAATTGCCAGCCAAGGGCACACCGGAGAAGCACCCATCTCCTTCTCCACCCCTCCCACTTCTCTCACTCCATCTTTTCCTCTCCTGCAGCCATGGCTTGAAGAGTTCAAGCAAGTTGGTCCTAGGTGCTGAGGATGACTTCGTGGTCTCACCTCAGGCACTAAAATAGCTCAGTTTCCAAGCAACAGAATAGTGGCCCAGACAGGCAAAGCACCCCCTAGTAGGGGGCTCGCTGATGGATCCTGGTCAGGGCGCATGCAGAAATCTGTCTGTGCCTCCCTGCCTCTCACTTAATTAAAAAAGAAAAAGAAAAAAACCACAACCACCATTGCCATTTGACCAGGTTTTCTCATTTAAAAAAAGACTAATTTTTTTTTTTTTTTTACAGAGACAGAGAGAGTCAGAGAGAGGAATAGATAGGGACAGACAGACAGGAACAGAGAGAGATGAGAAGCATCAATCATCAGTTTTTGTTGCAAAACCTTAGTTGTTCATTGATTGCTTTCTCATATATGCCTTGACGGTGGGTGGGGGGGAGGGTGCTACAGCAGAATGAGTAACCCCTTGCTTGAGCCAGCAACCTTGGGAGCAAGCTGGTGAGCTCTGCTCAAACCAGATGAGCCCACACTCAAGATGGCGACCTCGGGGTCTCGAACCTGGGTCCTCCGCATCCCAGTCCGACACTCTATCCACTGCGCCACCGCCTGGTCAGGCAAGACTAAAAATTCTTAAGGTGACCAACCAACCAATCTGTTTCCCCAGGTCTTAGTTCCTAGTTTTAAAACTGAAAGCTCTTGTCTCAGCAACCCCTCACCCTAGGCAAACCAGGACAGTTAGCTACCCTAATTCCTTACAGCTACCTTTTGGCAAAGTGGCATCTCCTCTTTGGCCATTGAGGTAATGTGGGACAGGGCACTCAAGGTAAACCTTCCTTTCACCAGGACTGACCCAGCTCTCCCCTGACCTAGGTTCAGCCTCCCTCCAAGTTCCCTAGGGCTTGGTCCTCATTCCAAGGACACCACTGACCATGACCTTGGTGCTGCAGCATACTTTGCATCCTGACGCTGCCTCTCTGGTCCCCATCCACCATTAACACTCTTGCTCCCACTGCGGTGTCACCAAGAACCCATAGGGCCATACTGGCTGGGACTTTGTGCTGTCACAAACAGACCCTCTTTTCTACCATCTACATTGGAATTTTATGAACTTTCAGCACAAGACTTCACCTTTACTATGCTTTTGCATACAGGAAGGAAATAGAAAGAGTGGTTTTTACCTTCAGTAAGAGCAGAATAATATTAGCCAGTTTCTTCAGGCACATTAAGTCACAAGTCAAGATGACTATGAAAAATTGTTTTAAAAATATTCTGCAGTGTTCATTGTAAGTAGCTATTGGACCCTACTTAGTTTAGCAAATTTTGAGAATGAATTTCTACAGATGTTAAGAACATTTTAGGGGGTTTTAGCAAGTGAGACAGACAGACAGGAAGGGAGAGAGATGAGAAGAATCAACTTGTTATCACGTCACTTTAGTTGTTCATTGATTGCTCTAATATGTGCTGTGATCAAGGGGCTCCAGCAGAACCAGTGACCCCTTGCTTAAGCTAATAACCTTGGGTTCAAGCCAATGACTTTGGGCTCAAGCCAGCAACCATGGGATCACACCAATGATCCTTCACTCAAGCTGGCAACCCTGTTCTCAAGCTGATGAGCCTGCTCTCAAGCCACAGCCTTATGGTTTCAAACCTGAGACATCAGTGTCCCAGGTCGATGCTCTATCCACTCTGCCACCACTGGTCAGGCAAGAACACATTTTTGAAAGGGCTATGAATTTTCATAGAAATATAAGAGCCCGATAAAAGCAGTTTTTTAAATCAACTTGGCCTGGTATAGAAGCTAATTTATTCCCCTATAAACAATCTATTCAACATCTCCAATTGATGTTTGACAGGCACCTCAAATTCAACATAAACAGAACTGAAGTCATCATCTTCCCTTACAAACTATTGTTCTCTTCCTCATTGTTCTTTACCAAAATAAAGTAACTGCATCACCCTCCAGCCAGATGCAGAAGTCAGAAATTTAGGAGTCATCTTTGAATTCTCCCTCTCCCTCATGCTCAGATCCCACAAATTTCCATCAAATATTTCTCAAACTGCCTGACAAGGCAGTGGCGCAGTGGATAGAGTGTCAGACTGGGATGCAGAGGACCCAGGTTCAAACCCAAGATCACCAGCTTGAGTGTGGGCTCATCCGGCATAAGCGTGGGGTCACTGGCTTGAGTGTGGAATCATAGACATGACCCCATGGTTGCTGGCTTGAGCAAGGGGTCACTCACTCTGCTGGAGCCCCCTAGTCAAGGCACATATGAGAAAGCAATCAATGAACAACTAAGGTGCCACAACAAAGATTGATGCTTCTCATCTCTCTCTCTTCCTGTCTGTCTCTATCTGTCCCTCTCTCTGTCAAAAAAAAAAAAAGTTTCTCAAACTCATTTCACTTGCTCTGTCTTCACTATACTATCTTCATTGGTCAGGTCACTATAATTTTTATCTTTAGTCTCCTATGGGTCTCCACTAGTGCCCCTCTGCAATCTGTTCTCCACACTTCACGCACATAAATGGTATCATGGGCTAAACTGTTTCCTCCTAAAATTCATATGTTGAAGCTCTAACTCTCCAGTGTCTCAGGATGTGACTGCATTTGGAGATGAGGCCTTTAAAGAGGTAATTAAGTTGAAATGAAGCCATTATGCAGGACTCTAATTCAATCTGACTGGTGTTTTTTAAGAAGAGGAAATTCTGACACACATAGATACACTGGAAGCATACACACAGACAAAAGACCTTATGAAGAAGCAACAAGAAGGGGGCCATCTGCAAGCAGAAAAGAGGCCTCAGATAAAACCTACTTTGTCAGCACCTTGATCTTGGACTTCTAGCTTCCAGAACTGAGAGAAAAAAATTTCTGTTGCTTAAGCCACCAAGTCTTAGCAAACTAACACATATGATATCCCCTCTTTCCCCTTTCCCAACACTCTTAAAATGAAATGGAGCGCAATGAACATGGCTCTAGCGTCCTAGATGATCTAGCCCTATGCGCATCTCCTGCCCCAGCCCTTTCCCTAGCTTGCTGCCCTCTAGACTTACTGAACTTCTCTCAGTTCTCAGTCATACCAGGGGCCTTCTCACAAAGTGTTTCCTTGGTTGAAAGTACCAGTCCCCCACACTCATTACCCATCCAACTTCAAGTCTCAGCTCAAATATCACTTCCTTAAGGAAATCTCCCTGACTCTTGGTCTAGGTCAATTTTCCCTAAACACAGTTGACATTATTTGCTTCTTATCTCTGTTTTTTCCCATGAATTCAAAGCTTCACAATAGCTGAACCATCCCTGTCTTGTCCACTTCTCTACCTACAATGCCAACATAGTACTTGGCATAGAGCATGCCTTCTATAATTATTAGTTGACCATTTGATTGATGCTCTCTTTTAATATTTACAGCTACCTCTTTTGAGGAATTGAGACATCATTTAGCTTAATTGGAGAGGCCATTGGGACAGCACCATAAGATGGTATGTAGCTCTCCTTCCCAGTGGGCTCTATTTTTACCAGCATTCACAGCTCAGAGTATCCTTTCCAAGAGCTGTAGTATAAAGCAGTGCTCCCCAACCCCCAGGCCAGGGGCCAGTACTGGTGTGTGGGCCATTTGGTACCAGTCTGCAGAGAAAGAATAAATAACTTACATTATTTCCATTTTATTTATAGTTAAGTCTGAACAATGTTTTATTTTTTTTTAAATGACCAGATTCCCTCTGTTACATCCGTCTAAGACTCACTCTTGACACTTGTTTCGGTCATGTGATACATTTATCCGTCCCACCCTAAAGGCCAGTCCATGAAAATATTTTCTGACATTAAACCGGTCCGTGGCCCAAAAAAGGTTGGGGACCACTGGTATAAAGGACAGATGGCTGGCCCTGGCGGTTGGCTCAGTGGTAGAACGTCAGCCAGGCGTGAAGGAGTCCCGGGTTTGATTCCTGGCCAGGGCACACAGGAGAAGCGCCCATCTGCTTCTCCACCCCTCTTCCTCTCCTCTCTGTTTCTCTCTTCCCATCCTGCAGCCGAGGCTCCATTGGAGCAAAGTTTGCCCGGGTGCTGAGGATGGCTCTGTGGCCTCTGCCTCAGGCGCTAGAATGGCTCTGGTTGCAACTGAGTGATGCCCCAGATGGGCAGGGCATCACCCCCTGGTGGACATGCCGGGTGGATCCCTGTCGGGCACATGCGGGAGTCTGTCTGACTGCCTCCCTGTTTCCAACTTTAGAAAAATACAAAAAAAAAAAAAAAAAAAGGACAGATGGCTAACAATAGACTTCAAAGTTCCTCTCTTAGGCCCTGCCCCCATGTGACTTAGCAGACATTATGCAAGCTGAGCCCCTAGGATGTTTCCATCCCAGACCATCTGAGCACGCCTCTGTAAAATGGTATTCCAAGAGGGACTATGAACTAGCCTAGCAAATGCTATATACAGTGTTTTGAATTGCAGCCAAGATCATTTGCAAAAATAATTTTTGGAATGTTGGAGTATTTTTAAATGAGAAATGTAGTAGGAGGAACACACATTTTTAAATTGGAATCTGGAATGTTCCTTATGTTCTGATAATCTTGCTGAAGTGGGAGGTCATTAGCTGCATTTGGTTCCATAAGGAAAAGAACAAACAAGTCCAGAGCTAGAAATGGAAATTTTCGTGGAGATGAAAATTAACTTCCTGCTCTGAGAAGCCATCTCTAAAAAGTTTTTCTTTCCTCTAAGGGTCTGCTGGCCTTGAACCAGTAGAGAATACATTTTCTCTTTCTAAAGAGCCTCAATATTGTATTATCTAACATCAGAGAAAGTCTCCATGGCCTACATCCATGATGGCAAACCTTTTTATAAAAACCACCCACTTCTGCAGTGCTGGTCAACCTGGTCCCTCCCGCCCACTAGTGGGCAGTAGCAGAGCAACCAAACGGCGCCACGATTGGCCCACCATGAAAGCTGGACTGCCCACTAGTGGGCGGGAGGGACCAGGTTGACCAGCACTGCAAAAGTGGGCAGTTTTTATAAAAAGGTTCGCCATCGTGGGCCTACATCTTCTCTGCAGGTGCCTGAGCCTCCTTTGTTTTGGTACCTAGTGACATCTGAGACACTGATGTATCAAGTGGTCCTGATATATAAAGCTGTCCTGATGTCTGAAGTCATTCTGGGGCGGGAGGCATCTGGCATTAAGGCTGCTAGAGACTACCCGCATGATGGTGGCTGGTAGCAAAGATGAGTGCAAAGGTCAACCAGCAGGCTGGTCACATGAAACTTGAATTTCAGTACCAGTGATATTCTGCAGTGGTTTTTAAATTACTATATGCCAGTTATGTTCACATATTATATCTCATTTAATCCTCAAAATAACCTTTAATGGAATATTAAGTACCTAATAACATGACAGATGGCATGTTAAGTTATTAATATAGAAAACATTTATAACATATTAAATGGCAGAAGTTACCAAACAGGATGCATAATATGGTCTCATTTTTATAGAAGTATGCACATATATTTAAATCTAATCACCACAGCAAAACATATAGTGAGTTATACACTTTTAAAAATCTCTTTAAGCCTGACCAGATGGTGGCACAATGGATAGAGCGTCAGACTGGGATGTGGAGGACCCAGGTTCGGGACCCCGAGGTCGCCAGCTTGAGTGCAGGCTCATCCGCTTTGAGCAAGGCTCACCAGCTTGAGCCCAAGGTCGCTGGCTCAAGCAAGGGGTCACTCGGTCTGCTGTAGCCCCCTGGTCAAGGCACATATGAGAAATCAATCAATGAGCAACTATGGAACCGCAAAAAAGAATTGATGTTTCTCATCTCTCTCCCTTCCTGTCTGTCTGTCCCTATCTGTCTCTCTCTCTGACTCTCTCTGTCTCTGCCACATACACACACAAAAAAGAATAAATAAAATAAAAATAAAAATCTCTTTAAGATAAACAGGGACATCTGAAACTTAAAGGATCTAAGTACTAGGACTGAGGTCATACCTTTTAAAAAATAGTGGAGCCAGGATTTGATTCCAGGTGTGTAGCTGAAGACAGAACTCTTACACTTTTTTTACACTTTGTTATCTTTACTTTCTTGGTCATCCTTTAAGTGATGGCCCACGCTCCTCAGGGAAATGCTTCTTTATAATATGAGGAAATTGACCACACACTTCCTAAAGAGTTCATAAAATGAAACTCAGCATCTCAAAATTGGGTATTGCGATTATGACTCCTTATGCTGATTAAGCCACGATAGGCCTGAGTTGCCTTAGTTTCTATACTCTCTGTTTATACAGATTCAAAAACATAAATGAGCCATATCTGACATGACTTTTATAAAAATATTTTAAATGATGCAGTTCTATAATTATATTAAAATATTTAATTCTATTCATCTGTGTATCTCTGGACCTTTGATAATGAAATCATAATCTCAAGAACCTTTTTATATTGTCCTAAGTTATTTCACTTACCTGGCAATAAAAATTTTTCATTTCCATTATGAAGATGAAGAAAAGAAAAGAACATGATTCATAAGACAATGAGCTCTGAATTCCAGGCTTATATTATCTGCTGAAAATTGTGTTTCTGAAATAAAGAAAGAAAGTGGGGGTGGAAATGCTTAAGAGACAGAAAAAGAAAATGAGCTGTCAGAAAATGAGCTGACTGACTCTGATGTCAAAACTTAAACAGCACTTCCTGTCTGACTGGCAAACAGTAAGAAATATTTGTCTTTAGGAAAACACCCTGACTAGTTATTTTATGGTCAAAAGTTTGTTAAAAGTTGTCATTCTAGTTGTCCAGTTCTCATTAGTAGAAACCTAAACTAAGATTAAAAATTCTATCTCCTACTTAATATATTCACATATTTACATATTCAGAGATACATCTGATAAGGACTTAATATCCAAAATTTGTAAAGAACTGATAAAACTCAACACTACACACATATAAACCAAAAAACAATCCAATTATGAAATGGACAAATGCCTAACCTATGGTAGTGCAGTGGATAGAGCTTCAACCTGGAGCTGAGTGAGGTTCCTAGTTCAAGGGTCCAGGCTTGCCCGGTCAAGGCACATATGGAAGCAATCAATGAACAACTAAAGTGAAGCAACTATGATCTTGCTCCCTCTCTCCCTCTCTCTCTCTAAAGTCAATAAATAAAATCTCAAAAGAAAAAATAAGAAATTGGCAAAGAACCTGAATAGACACTTCTCCAAAGAGGACATACAGATGGCTAATAGACATATGAAAAATGTTCAACGTCACTAATAATCACAGAAATGCAAATTAAAACCACAATGAGATATCACCTCACACCTGTCAGATGACTGTCATCAATCAATCCACAAACAAGTTTTGGCAAGGTTGTGGAGAAAAGGGAACCCTCATGCACTATTGGTGGGAATGCAAATTGATGCGGCTACTATGGAAAGCGCTATAGAGTTACCCCCAAAATTAAAAATGGAACTGCCGCCTGACCTGTGGTGGTGCAGTGGATAAAGTGTCGACCTGGAAATGCTGAGGTCACCGGTTCAAAACCCTGGGCTTGCCTGGTCATGGCACATATGGGAGTTGATGCTTCCAGCTCCTCCCCCCTTCTCTCTCTGTCTGTCTCTCTCTCTCTCCTCTCTAAAAAAATGAATAAATAAAATAAAAATTAAAAAAAAATGGAACTGCCTTATGACCCAGCAATACCTCTTCTGAGAATATATTCACAGAAACTGAGAAGACTAATTTGAAAGAATATATGCACCCCTTTGATCATTGCAGTGTTATTTGCAATAACCAAGATATGAAACAGCCCAAGTGCCCATCAGGAGATGAGTGAATAAAAAAGCTGTGGTATGTTTACACAATGAAATATTATACAACCATTTTTTTTTAAAGAAATGTTATCTTTTGTGACAGCATGAATAGACCTGGAGGGGATTATACTAAGTGAAATAAGCCAGTCAGAGAAAGACAAATACCATATAATTTCACTTACATGGTGAATCTAATGAACAAAATAAACTAACAAACAAAATAGAAACAGACTCAGATATACAGAGAATGGACTGACAGCTGTCAGAGGTCAAGGGGGTTGAGAGTTTGGTGAAAAAGTAAAGGGAGTAAGCAAATTTTAAAAAGGCAGAATAAATGATGAGGAAAGAGACAACTTGGGGTGATGAATGTGTTATTCAGTGCACAGATAATGAATCACAGAATTGCACACCTGAAATCTATATAATTTTATTAACCAATGTCATCCCAATAAATTCAATTTGAGAAAGAATTATATCTCCCATCTTCATTTGGAAACATCAAAATAATATATATGGAGAAAAGTCATAAACCATATTAATATTGCATTTTCCAGCCTGGCCTGTGATGGTATAGTAGATAGAACATCCTGAAGTCGCTGGTTCAAAACCCTGGGCTTCCCGATTAAGGGACATGCAACAAATAATCAATGAACAACTAAAGTGAAGCAACTGTGAGTTATACTTCTTGTTTCTTTCTGCCCTCTCTGTAAAATCAAAAAATAAAATCTTTAAATATGTATATATATATATATACATATTGCCTTTTCCATTTTAGTTTTAGCATTCAGTATTTAAAGGCAAAATATTTTTCTTCAGGCAGAACACTTTGTAAAGTATATGATTGTCTAACCACTATGCTGTACACCTGAAACTAATAAAAAATAATATTAAATGTAAACTAATGGAAAAAATAAAAAACATATTTTTTCTTTCTATTAGGTAGTGGCTATATATAATGCACTATAAAAGAATACAATTCACCCTGGCTGGTTGGCTCAGCGGTAGAGCATCGGCCTGGCATATGGAAGTTCCGAGTTTGATTCCCAGCCAGGGCACACAGGAGAAGCGCCCATCTGCTTCTCCACCCTTCCCCCTCTCCTTTCTCTCTGTCATTCTTTCTCTTCCACAGCCAAGGCTCCATTGGAGCAACAGTTGGCCCCGGCGCTGAGGATGGCTCCATGGCCTCCACATCAGGCACTAGAATGGCTCTGATTATAGCAGAACAATGCCCAGATGGGCAGAGCATCGCCCCCTGGTGGGCATACCAGGTGGATCCTGGTCAGGAGCGTGCGGGAGTCTGTCTGACTGCCTCTCCGCTTTTAACTTCAGAAAAATACAAAAAAAGTTTTAAAAAAAATACAATTTTATTTTTAATTTTTTTTTAAATTTTTTTATTAAGTGAGAGGCAGGGAGGCAGAGACAGACTCCCGCATGCACCTGACTGGGATCCACCTGGCAAGCTCCCTACTGGGCAATGCTCTGCTCATCTGGGGCCACTACACCATTGCTCAGCAACCGAGCCATTTTAATGCCTGAGGTGAGGCTATGGAGCCATCCTCAGCACCCAACTTGCTTGAAACATTCAAGCCATGGCTACGGAAAGGAAAAGGGGGGTGGAGAAGTAGATGGTCACTTCTCCTGTGTGCCTTGACTGGGAATCAAACCCAGGACTTCCACACACCAGCTGGACGCTCTACCTCTGAGCCAACCAACCAGGGCAAGAACACATTTCTTAAACAAACTTATACCTGCACTTCAATATGGCAGCTTTTGAGCACTCATAGTGTGGCTAGTTCAAATTGTGATGTGATTTAAGTGTAAAGTACACATCAGACTTTAAAAACTTAGCACACAAAAAGAATGTAATTACTTCGTAGGTAAGTTTTGTCTGAATTACATGTTGAACTACAATATTTGAGTATATTGGGTAAAATAAAATGTAGTAGGAAAATGAGTTGTACATACAGCAGGTCCTCAAATAAGGTCATTACTCTCCCCCTTTTATTTTTTAAGATTTTATTTAATGATTTTTAGAGAAAAAAAAAGAGAGAAGGGGGGGGCAGGAAGCACCAATTGGGAAGCATCAACTCATAGTAATTGCTTCCTGTGCCTTGACTAGGCAAGCTCAGGATTTTGAACCAGTGATCTCAGCATTCCACGTTGACACTTTACCGCACCACAGGTGCGGTCAGGCTATTTCTTTATAACATTGATGAGATGCCATAGGAACTTAACTCCTGTTTTCATCAATCAGCCTATGGTAAAATTGGTTTAGTTATATGTTGTTTTCCTTAAAGTTGCAAAACCTATTGATGTTAAGTGAGGACTTACTGCATTTCTTTTTACTTTCCTAATGTGGCGTCTAGAAAATTTTTAGTGTGGCTTACATAATATTTCTATTGACAGCATTGTCATAGATTTTCACCTTTAAATAATTAGTATCTTGAATCAGGAGTAAGAATATCAGACTTTATTCTTGACTTCTTGTGATGTCTTGGGCTTACAAATTACTTTAAAAGAGGATCAAAAGTGTAAAACCTTTAGAATATGGTTAACAAAAATGAAAAGCATGAAACTAATGGGCACAAAAGTCATATATATGCATTTCTTAAATCCTACCTCTTATCTCTGTTTTTATCACCACTCCCATAGTCTAAACCAGCTTTGTCTCCTATTTGGATTAATAAAATCCCCTTTTAACAGATGTAGCAGATCCTCTTTGATACCCACTCATAACTCCTTGTCTTTACCATGTCAGTGCTTGCTAACCAGACTTCCCTCTGGCAGCATCTACTTTATTTTTCCCCCAAAAGCTTTCTCCAGCCACAGGACCCCCTCTCTTGTTCATGTGGCAGAAATACCAAAATATTAGCATCTCCTGGGATCATCTCTCAATAAATAATGAACAGGAGTTGGTGTATAAATAAGCCAGCTCCTTATCCCTCTGGTGTGGCAACCAAGAGGGATGTGTTCTATAGTTCAGAGTTCATCGGTGGGATTAAGCATTAATTACCTACAGCTATATCTTGGATTAATAATTTACCCTTTATTTGCTCCTGTCCTTCTCCATCTCCTTTACCCACCCCTTACCTGGGTTTCCTGGGATCATTTTACTAATAAACTACCTGCCTTAATATTCTTGTCTCAGGGTCTATTTCTAGGGGAACCCAAACTAAAATCATTGGTCTTTCCACTTCCACTCTCCCCCCCTCCCCCACTAATCCATTCTCCACTCAAAAGTCAGGCCATATTTTCAAACTAACACTGTGAACATATCACTTCTTGCCTAAAACCTTTCATTGATTTCCCATTGTTCTTAGGATAAAGACCATCCAGTACCTTAGTTTCAAGTCTCTTGATTTCAGTTCCAATGACTGCTTTACTACTTCAGTTCCTTTGCCACACTCTGGAAACCTTAACATCACACAGAACTGTTTCACCTTGAAAATCAAAATGTCCAGCTTCCCACACTCCCACAGTCTTCTATACTCATTCAGACACTACTACTCTGCCAGCAGCAGACCTCCAGTCCCTCAATCCCTCCCTTTCTCCCCATCTACCAAACTCATCATGGCTTTGCACACTCCCCATTCCACCTAAATTCCCAGCAACATCACTTCTACTGCTCTCTGACGCACACTCAACTCTGCTAGCCTCCTCTCCTGGTGGTATTAGCGTGGAAACTGTCAATATATATGGAATATTTTAACAATCTGCTTCTGCTTCTATACCCAAGCTGAAAATAAATGTAACAGAGTGAGCTGCTCAGAATTTAAAATTTGCACAATGAGATGTTTTCCCACTTTTCAGGAGAATAGACCCACAAAGAAGAGATCCCTAATTTCAAACCATTAACATCACTCAATAACTGTTTATATGTCTCACTACTTTCATAGGAAAGTGTAAACTCTCATCACTTTACAAAAATCTTCCTCTGTTCACTTTTAGCAAATTACTTTAGGTCTGAATTTGCAGAGTAAACAAACCTATCCCAAGCCTAATTCTTACACTCCTGTAGAATGTCTATTTCTCCAGCTGGGCTCCAAACCCCAAACCTTTTTTCTCTCAGGCTGAATGTGAATCCAACTCTTTGCATAATCAAGATCTAGGCCAACTTCCCAGCCTTACCTTCTGCCTCTCCTCTAGACACATGTGTGTGTCCCCCCTCCCCGCGCAGTTCCAGGAATGCTACCCCGACAATGGAGAGGTACTGGAGCCTGGGGTGGTGGGCTATGTGTTCAATAAGACTGAGAGCAGAACCCAGGAGATAGTCTCCTGAAAAAAAGCTGAATTTTTGTTTCCAGGAATGTTATCACGACAAGGACTCCACCAAGTAGGAGACTGCAAGCCATGAACCGTGGAATGAATGAAGCTGAAAAGTCATGAGCCAAAATTCCAATAAATGGAGAGACCCAATTATGAGAGCAAGAGCAGATTAAATGTAGAACGGGGTTAATATGGAAAAAAATAGACATGCAGCAAAAGTATGAGTTTGGTCCAGGTTACACAGGGTTACATAGTGATCTTTCTCTTAATTTTGCATAGTTGGCTCCTTGGTGTCGTCACTCCAATGCTATTAAATATCACCTACTGAAAGGCCTTTCCAACCTCTTCATCTGTAATAGCCACTTAATTGCTCATCATATCTTCATGTTTGAATATGCTGCATAGTACTGTAGCGCTAGCATATTTTTTCTTTATTTAGTAATTTATTGTGTCTCTCTCCCCCGTGAGGATGTAGCTCCATAAGAATAAAGCTCTTCTCATTTACGCTATATCCCCAGTGGCAAGAACAGTTTTTCAAATGCAGTAAATACTTGGCAAATACTAGATAAATGAACTAAATCTCAGGAATATGCTGCTTTTTTTTTTATTAAATACCTCCAAATGATTCTGACTTTGGCTAAAATGGAAGCTTTTGGGCTAATCCCTGCACTGTTGTTCCTTCCATGCCAGGATGTGGAGGGTGGTGAGGAGTGATCTTAAAAAATTAAGAACCAGACCAGACAAATGAAAGATTGCTCTCTTTTGCCAAGCCTTAAGCATACAGTTTCCAAGGCTTAGAACAAGCTTTCCTCATACTCAGTTCAGGTATCATCTTTTTTAATAATGATAAATACTGAAGACAATAGCTTGAATTATTTGCTTTCCCCAGTTTCAAACATTGTCTGGCATATGCTAGATACCCAATAAATCTTTCATGAATTGCACTGCTCAGAGATTTGCTCCAGCCGCCTGAGTTTGTTGGTGTTCTCTGCTACAACTTTCAGGATATTAATATGGGCTATCATTTATTTAGTATTTACCATATGCCGGGTACTGGGCTAAGCCCTTACTTACAATATCTCATTTAATCCTCAAAAGATTACTTCGAGAAAGGGTTTTTTTTATTTTTTTATTTTAACTTACAAATGAGGAGACAGGCCCAGAAAGCTTATATGTATGGCAAGTACCAGAGTTGGGATTTATATTTAGGGTTTTGTTTTCTACCCTATACTGTCTTATGCAATCAATTTATAGCCTGCAATCAGTACATTTGTATTTTTTAGTGTATGTTATTCCTGCCCCAACTATTTTATTCACTAATGATAGAACCTAAGACAACTTCTCAAATATCTCTATGGGTTTTAGTCTCTTCACCTATAGAACTGAGAATTAGATGAAATGAACTCCATAGTTGTCTCCAGCTCTAAAACTCATATGCATTTATAAGTTCCTAGATTTTCAAGCATCTGATTTTACAATACCACCTGCTTCTGTATTTCTATCTATTCATATTGTGTTTATATCAAAACAACATAAAATAGTTTCAATTTCAGCGAGGTGTTTTCTTGAAACCACCTGACTTAATTTGAAATATAAAAACTGAAATGAATGTATCACCAAAGCCACAGAAATTACTTCCTTAAACACAGTCTGTGTATTTCCCAAGAGTTAATACCATTGGTTTAATTATCTATTAGAAGAAAATACTAATGAAAGTAATGCTGAGGAATAATTTCTTTGTAATTGTTTATAAAAGAATTAAGAAAATAAACTACTTAATGATGGTGCTAGCCCTTGTGCATGTTTGGGGTGGGGGAGGGGAATTAAACACCGGTCCCTGACATATTTTTGAACCTTACTGATTGTAAAATTTGGAAATACAAAGTGCAGGATGGAGGAGGTAGAACACGGTCCAATGCTTTTTTTAAAAATTATTATTGCTAATGAAATAGAATAAGGAAGAGGAAGGAGCCCTTGGTTCTTAGTAGGTGAAAATCTACTATGAATCACTTAACCTCTCTGTGTCTCAATTTGCTGAACTTCAAAATTAGTGAGTTTAGACCAAATAAAATCTCAGGTTACTTCCAGATCTGTGAATTAACCCAAAATGTGTGAAAACCTGGCAAAAAGTAACTTCTAAAATGCAGTAGCAAGTTTGAAAACTTATCTTTATCTTGAAACACAAATCAGTTCTTAGGTTGACGATGACAACCCCAAGTAATTAAGAACAAAAATTTAACTCTATTTTTAATAAGGCTACAGGAGCAGAAAAAGCTTTGCAGCTCCACATCTAACACAGACTGGGCAACTGGTTCCCAAGCTCAGCACTGAAACCACGCAGCGGGGCTGGTGCGTCTTCTCTGCTGGCAGAGAAGAGATGAAACCGAAAGCAAGCCGGAAAGAAATCAAGACACTGAAGTCAGCGCACAGGTTGATCCTAAAAAATCTCAGAGTCAGATTAGAGCAAGGAAAGTAGAAAATTTAGGACTCAGTCAGTTCATAAATACATTACCTGTCTGATAGAATTTTTTTTATAATGAGATCATCTTCTGGGATATGGTTACCAACTCTGTGTTCTTTCCAACCATTCTCAGCGATTGTGCTAATGAAAATTGATCTTCCTGTCAGTCTTTGTCTTTCCAAACTAAATAATAATAATCTTTGGCCTGTCCTCAGACATCTCATTTTAATGTGAAAGTCAATTTAAGTTTTTCTTTCTGACCATTTTCTCTCCAGCAAGATTAAGCAGCTCACTTGCGGTTTCTATTTTTTCCATGCCTAATATTTACCACCTCCCTTTATGCCCAACATCATGCATCCATATGCTAATGAACATCCTGGAGTTGAGGCAGAAGTGGGTGCCTATGGGATGATTGCATATGAAAGAGTAATTTTTTTTTTTTGACAGATCCTGCCTCAGGTTTATTTGTACAAATCACACAGGAGGACACCAGCTCCATGCAGACAGCAACCTAGGGGTCACACCCAGTCCTTCCAACTTCCCATCAACAGACAGAGACCTCTACTGTGAGCCGTAGGAGGGGCCTGGGCACCTTTGGGAGCCTGAGCTTGAGCCACAGCAGGGACTGGGTTTGAGCCTTGGCCTTGGACTTTGGCCAGCAGAGCCTGAGATCCTTGGAGATGTGGGCGCAAGCACGTTTCCCTAGCTTGCGGTGAGCGATGTAGGCAAGTCGATTAAGCTTGCAGCCGCTGCCCTTTGGGATCTTGGGCTTCACCTCCTTGAGCTTTAAGAGGACCTTGACAGCCACCACATGTGTGTTCATGGCCTTGGCACTGTTGGCCCTCATCTTCTTTGGGCCTTTCTTGCTGTGCTTCTTAGCAAAGTGCCCATGCCTCAGAAACTTGAGATCTACCCCCTTAAGAGATTTGTATCTTTGTGGCCAGGTTTTCTTAATGCCGTGTCTGTGCCACTTTCGGGATTGGTTGTGCGTGGTGTGGTTCTTAGACTCGACCATATCTGCACCAAAGACCATGGCTCCTGAAAGACCTATGACCGGAAGAGAAAGCAACAAGGCAGTTTTTTTTTTCTTTTTCTTTTTCCTGAAGCTGGAAACGGGGAGAGACAGTCAGACAGACTCCCGCATGTGCCCGACCGGGATCCACCCAGCACGCCCACCAGGGGGCGACGCTCTGCCCCTCCGGGGCGTCGCTCTGTTGCGACCAGAGCCACTCTAGCGCCTGGGGCAGAGGCCAAGGAGCCATCCCCAGCACCTGGGCCATCTTTGCTCCAATGGAGCCTTGGCTGCGGGAGGGGAAGAGAGAGACAGAGAGGAAGGAGAGGGGGAAGGGTGGAGAAGCAGATGGGCGCTTCTCCTGTGTGCCCTGGCCGGGAATCGAACCCGGGACTTCCGCACGCCAGGCCGACGCTCTACCACAGCCAACCGGCCAGGGCCAACAAGGCAGTTTTTAATCAAGATTTTAATACCCAAGACAAGTTTATTAGCCTTAAATAGAATTTTGTGGGATTTTTAAAATCTCCCCTTAAAATGGAGAAATGATTTAAAGAAGTACTCATCTCTCTACCTCTACCTCCACAGCAAATATTACACAGAAAAAGGAACCTAGAAAGAACAGGAAGGTCTCACTAAATATTTAAATTCAAGGTCAGGGAATAGCATCACCAAGAGGAAAGGTAGATGAAATGAAGACAACGTGCTGCTGATTTTTGCCTCTTTAGCTGGAGAGAAGATTGCTGACTCGGAGTCACTCTGGCCTTCCCAAGGCTGTCTGACATGAAGATATAACTCCAAGGTAAGATCCCCTGGGCCAGCAAGTTTATTCTAGTGCTATGAGCTGAATAGACCAGCTAGGCTTACTCCAGAACAGCTTCCCCAGGTTCTCATGCTTCCCCCCAACAAGCAGAGGCAGTTCTTCTGCAAGCCACTATGCCAAAGGAATCACAATAGCAAGGCCTCAAAACTACTATAAATCTGAGAGCTTCTGTCCCAATAGATGGACATTTAGCTTTTTCAGAAATCCCAGATGGTACTGAGAGAATTCAGCAGAGAATCTTTGGGGAGGAAAGAAACGTACGTGGCCTTCAGCATTAAAGGGACAGAATAAGGTTCTTGTTAGCCTTAATAAAACAAGTTGAGTAAAATAATAGGTAAAAAGTTATTGGGTGCTGACTATATGCCAAGAAGGGAGCTAAGTGATTTATATACATTATCTCATTTAGTCCTCATAAAAACTCATTGTGTGCTACGAACCAGCGCAACTCATAATTGTGCAGGTCTTGAGTGGGACTGGTGTGGGATTAGGAAATAAACACAGAGAGAAAAAGAATGGGATCAGGAGGTCTCTCTGTAGGCTAATCCTACAAGAGCAGAAGCACCTCCAAAAAAGCTTTATTTTATAGTGCAGAGAACAAAGCTATTTGCAAAACAAAGATAAAAGTCACATTTCTGCAGTAAACCAAGAATTCTCCCAAGAGTGAAAAAACCTCCCACCATGCATAATATCTCAACCAGCAACTCCACAAAACAAAGGGTAAGAGAAAGATTGCCTTTAGCAACTTAATCAAGCAAGTGAGGTTGGGGGATGGGCAGCAAAGACCCTGTCCGCTTACTGCCGGTCTTCACACCTCTGTTCCCCACAAATTTAAACTGCAAGGACTCTGTCAGCTTGCAGCCTGTTTCCCACAATTGTGGTTTAGAAAGTGAAAGAGGTTCAGAGTTAAAACCAAAGTCACAGAGCTGGTAAGTGGCAAAGGTAGGATCACCACTCAGTTCTGTGGGATGCGGTAGCCTTAGTTCTGCCCCACTAATTTATATTCAAGTACTTTGAACCATTTTAAAAGATGTTTAATGATGATGCAGTTTGCTGGTATGTGCAATAAAAGTTCCTAGGAAATTTTGTATGATATTTAGAACCACTACCAATGTTGATTTTGCTCAACCTTTACTTTCAGATCCCCTTCTAGAGTTCAGCTACATATATTTTTTAATTTTTTATTTTATTTTATTTATTCATTTTTAGAGAGGAGAGAGAAAGGAGAGAGAGAGAGAGAGAGGAGAGACAGAGAGAGAGAAGGGGAGAGGAGCTGGAAGCATCAACTCCCATATGTGCCTTGACTAGGCAAGCCTAGGGTTTTGAACCAGCAACCTCAGCATTTCCAGGTCGACGCTTTATCCACTGCGCCACCACAGGTCAGGCTCAGTTACATATTTTTAAAAATCTTTCCTATAATTCAGATACCCAGTTTTCTCATATATACATACACAAAGAGATCACACACACACCAGACACATAAACACCACTCAAACACACACTACCCAGATAAACATACACAGAAGAATGCAGGCACACACGGAGACCATACACAAATACACACACATATACAAATACACCACAGATGCACAGATCTCACTCTCACACACAGCTCCACACATACTCCATGGATTCAAAACACATCACAGAGACACACCACAGCAACACACAGAGAGACCATGTAGCCCCATACCTATACACAAATACACTACAGGATAACAGACAGGCCACAGGCACACAGACGCCACACACACACAGTATTGGAAATTCTCCATGGCATTTTGTTTCTCCATGTCTGCTATACCTTAATTTCAATCCAGTTTCCACCATATTCATCATCTCATTCACATCTTACTTCCTGCTGCGAGTCTCGTGTCCATCCTACTCTATCCCAAAAAGGGAACACGAACTCCATTCCTTCCATTTCCCAGAGCAACCACTAACATAAGACAGTTGTGATTAACGAGAAGGGACGTGACATCATGTCAAAGCACAGCAAATGGGTTAAAATTGAGTATTGCACACTCTTCTTTTTATTTTTATTTATTTATTTATTTTATTTTTTTTCATTTTTCTGAAGCTGGAAACAGGGAGAGACAGTCAGACAGACTCCCGCATGCGCCCGACTGGGATCCACCCGGCACGCCCACCATGGGGCGATGCTCTGCCCACCAGGGGGTGATGCTCTGCCCATCCTGGGCGTCGCCATGTTGCGACCAGAGCCACTCTAGCGCCTGAGGCAGAGGCCACAGAGCCATCCCCAGCGCCCGGGCCATCTTTGCTCCAATGGAGCCTTGGCTGCGGGAGGGGAAGAGAGAGACAGAGAGGAAAGCGCGGCAGAGGGGTGGAGAAGCAAATGGGCGCTTCTCCTGTGTGCCCTGGCCAGGAATCGAACCCGGGTCCTCCGCACGCTAGGCCGATGCTCTACCGCTGAGCCAACTGGCCAGGGCTACACTCTTCTTTTTAAATCCCCTTTGTAATTTCTGCATCTTGAATATCTCTTTGACCTTTGTGCTCTTCAAGCCTCCTGCCCGCCGCCATGTTTTTCCTGCGCTCCCCTCTCTGAGGACATCCTCACTCCACCCTCTGCTAAGGTCCTAGGACCTTCACACAGCCTCACACTCAGGCTCCCACTCTCACTCACCATCACCTATTCATTGCATGTCCTTAGACTTCATTTTTTATTTGCAAAGCAGACGGCTAAGGTATTACCTGAAGAAAACCATTTTTCTACTCTGGAGAAAAACTTTGCAACTCCCTTAGAAGGCAGAATTCACTTAAAGCAGTTGTGGTTTTAGTGACAATTACTTTATTTCTTCTCTCTGTATAGTCTTAGAATGATTTTGCTTAGTGAAAAAAGAACCCACTAGCAATTTTCATCAATTTATGCAATTTATCAAAAACCCATAAGCTGATATGACTCTGTTATAATAGGCATTTTCCAAAACATTCTCAGGTTTATGTTTTCAATACTATAAGAGCCATTATGCAAGAAATAGGATATTTTGAATAATCAAATATTCTGATTCATGGAGCATTATCAAAACACTAGACATGAAATACCAATTTTCAAAGAAGTAACATAAAACACTGGTAGGTTTCCCAGCCTGCCACAATGAAGGCATGGTGGAAAAATAACGATTAATAAGAAATTTAAGATCATCAGTTCGAAACCCTGGGCTTGCCCAGTCAAAGCACATACGGAAGCAACTACTATGAGTTGATCCTTCTTGCTCCTCCCCCTCTTTCTCTCTCTCTCTCTCCTCTCTCTAAGGTCAATAAATAAAATATTTAACAATGCATCAGGCAAAATAATAAAAAGCTCAAGGATTAAAAAAAGAAGAAAATTTAAATTAAAAAATAAATTTAAGGCCCTGGCCATTTGGCTCAGTAATAGAGTGTCGGCCTGGCGTGCAGAGGTCCCGGGTTCGATTCCCGGCCAGGGCACACAGGAGAAGCGTCCATCTGCTTCTCCACCCCTCCCCCTCACCTTCCTCTCTGTCTCTCTCTTCCCCTCCCGCAGCGAGGCTCCATTGGAGCAAAGATGGCCCGGGCACTGGGGATGGCTTCTTGGCCTCTGCCCCAGGCACTAGAGTGGCTCTGGTCCAACAGAGCGTCCCCCCGGAGGGACAGAGCATCGCCCCCTGGTGGGCAGAGCGTCGCCCCCTGGTGGGCGTACCGGGTGGATCCCGGTTGGGTGCATGCAGGAGTCTGTCTGACTGTCTATCCCCGTTTCCAGCTTCAGAAAAATACAAAAAATAAAAATAAATAAATAAATAAATAAATTTAACTCATTTAAGCCTCACTTTATCTTGTTTAAATATTTGCCCTGTGAGGAAAAAAAATGATTTTCATATAACGCTCCTGGAATATAACAAATATTGAATAAATATTAGTATTTGATTTCTCTCCCTCTTTTCTCTCCCCATAGCAAGAAAAAACCACTGCTATCTTCTTCTTTTTTTTTTTTTTTTTTTTTTTTTGACAGAGACAGAGAGAGGGACAGATAGACAGGAAGGGGGAGAGATGAGAAGCATCAATTCTTTGTTGTGGCTCCTTAGTTGTTCATTGATTGCTTTCTCATATGTGCCTTGATGGGGGCTGGGGGGGCGGGGGCTACAGCATAGTGAGTGACCCCTTGCTCAAGCAACCTTGTGCTTCAAGCCAGCCATGGAGTCATGTTATGATTTTACGCTCAAGCCAGAGACCCCTCACTCAAGCTGGTGAGCCCACATTCAAATCAGCAACCTCAGGGTTTCTAACCTGGGTTCTCTGTGTCCCAGTCTGACGCTCTATCCACTGCACCACCGCCTGGTCAGGCACCGTTGCTATCTTCTACGACAGTGGTCCCCAATCCCAGGCCACGGACCAGTACTGGTCCACAGAGAAAGAGTAAATAACTTACATTATTTCCGTTTTATTTATATTTAAGTCTGAGTGATGTTTTATTTTTTAAAAATTACCTGACCTGCGGTGGCGCAGTAAATGGAACGTTTGACCTGGAATGCTGGGGTTGCTAGTTTGAGACCCTGGGCTTGCCTGGTCGGGGCACGTGTGGGAGTTGGTGCTTCCTGCTCCTCCCCCTTCTCTCTCCTCTCTCTCTCCTCTCTAAAATGAATAAATAAAATCTTAAAATAAATTTTAAAAAAATGACCAGATTCCCTCTGTAAAACCCGTCTAAGACTCACTCTTGACGCTTGTCTCGGTCACGTGATATATTTATCCATCCTACCCTAAAGGCCAGTCCGTGAAAATATTTTCTGACATTAAACTGGTTCGTGGGCCAAAAAAGGTTGGGGACTACTGTTCTATGAGACACTTTCCCCTTTCACTGATAATTCTGAAGACACTTTGCAATCTTATAGTGCCCTAGGGCTCTCATATTAATATCAGCTTTTTTTTTATTTAAGCATTTTACTTTTATTTATTTACTTAGTGACAGAGATAGAGAGAGTCAGAGAGAGGGACAGATAGATAGGAAGGCAGAGAGATGAGAAACATCAATTCTTCGTTGCGGTTCCTTAGTTGTTTGTTGATTGCTTTCTCATATGTGCCTTGACTGGGGGCTACAGCAGACTGAGTGACCCCTTTCTCAAGCCAGCAACCTTGAGCTCAAGCTGGTAAGCCTTGTTCAAACCAGATGAGCCTGCACTCAGGCTGGCGACCTTGGAGTCTTGAACCTGAGTCTTCTGCATCCAAGTCCACTGCGCCACCAGCTGGTCAGGCTTAATATCATCTGCTCTTATTGCTATGTGCTCAGTGTTAGAATACTAGATAATAGCATTTATATATAATTAGCTCGTAGGAGAAATCCAATTATAGCTGTCCATGATTACTAGTTTGTAGCAGTTGTTATTTTTGTTATTCAATTTCATTAGCAACATTTTTCCTGACAAAGTCTTAGTCAAGTAAAACTGATTCTGCACTGCGCCTGACCAGGTCATGGCGCAGTGGATAGAGCGTTGGACTGGGATGCTGAGGACTCAGGTTCGCCAGCTTGAGCAAGGGCTCATCTGGTTTGAGCAAATCTTACCAGCTTGGACTCAAGGTCACTGGTTCGAGCAAGGGGTTACTCGGTCTGCTGAAGGCCCATGGTCAAGGCACATATGAGAAAGCAATTAATGAACAACTAAGGTGTCGCAACAAAAAATTGATGATTGATGCTTCTCATCTCTCTGTTCTTGTCTGTCTGTCTCTGTCTATCCCTCTTTCTGACTCTGTAAAAAAAAAACCAAAAACTGATTCTGCACTGCATTATTCAAGAAGTTGTGCCCATCAAGAAGGGTTAGATTTGTGGTCATGTCTAAATAGAAGATTTTCAGCTACCTAAATTAGTACTTAACAAAGTCAAAATATCCATTTCACATTAATTTCATATCATTTGTCATATTTCCATTTTTGAGGCTCAGGTTAATCTAATCTTAATTTTTCATAGAAAACAAAGACCTCAGGAAAATATATCTGATTATAGAAGTATTATGTTTGCCATTTTAAAAATACTGTCATTTTGTCTGTTGCTGTTTTAATTTCTATATTTAATCTTTTCTTTCACTTCTGTTTTGTTCTTATTTTCAGTTTCTCATACCATCAGTAATTATGGATGTCATCAACTCTTCTGATCACCAGATTAATGTCTCTACATTAGGAAGAAACAACACTCACTTTCCAACTCCTGCCTCAAAAATATTTGTTGTCCTTCTTTTATACACGGCATCGATAATTGGTACTATCATCAATGGTCTCTATCTATGGATTCTAAAATTCAAGATGAAAAAGACTGTCAATACTCTTTTATTTTTTCATCTCATTCTCTCATATTTTATTTCAACATTGATTGTGCCATTTATAACCACCTCCTTCCTTCTGGGAAACCACTGGAGCTTCGGAACCGCCCTGTGCAAGGTCTTCAACAGTGTTTTGTCTACAGTAATGTTCGCCTCTGTTTTCTTCCTCTCAGCCATCAGTGTTGATCGTTATTTTCTCATTCTTCACCCAGTGTGGTCACAGCTGCATCGAACCCCTCGCTGGGCCTCCAGCATCATCCTGGGCGTCTGGGTCTCTGCCACAGTCCTCAGCATGCCCTATTTGCTTTTCAGGGAGACACATTATGACCATGAAGGAAAGGTGACCTGCCAAAACAACTATGTTTTGTCTCTTAACTGGAAAGGTGAAAAGATGAAAGCACTAAAAAAATGGATTCATGTAGCCTGTTTCACTGGCCGCTTCTTGCTTGGCTTCCTTCTACCTTTCTTCATCATCACCTTTTGTTATGGAAAAATAGCCAATAAGATGAAAAAGAGAAGTTTATTTAAATCCAGCAAACCCTTCAAAGTCATGATGACTGCCATTATCTCTTTCTTTGTGTGTTGGATGCCTTACCATGTATACCAGGGCTTAATTCTCACTAAGAACCAATCTCTACTTTTACAGTTGACTCTGATACTTACAGTGATTACCATTTACTTCAATACTGTCTTTTCTCCCACACTCTATTTATTTATTGGGGAGAACTTCAAAAAGGTTTTCAAGAAGTCCATTCTTGCTCTGTTTGAGTCAACATTCGGAGAGGATACTTCTCCAGAAAGGACACAAAATCTAAATTCAGAAACCTACATTTAAATTCAGGGTCCCAGAGCAAATATGAACTCTTAGTCAATTATACAGCCAGAGATACACTGTCTGCATTTGTATAACATAATTTCTATTTTAGAGAGACATCTAGGCTTACTGTAGTTAAATTATGAATATTAAAAGGTCTATAAGAAAGTAAGCATAGGCCTTAGCCGGCTGGCTCAGTAGTAGAGCGTCAGGCTGGTGTGCAGGAGTCCCGGGTTCAATTCCTGGCCAGGGCACACAGGAGAAGTACCCATCTGCTTCTCCACCCCTCCCCCTCTCCTTCCTCTCTGTCTCTCTCTTCCCCTCCTGCAGCCAAGGCTCCATTGGAGCAAAGTTGGCCCAGGCGCTGAGGATGGCTCCATGGCTTCTGCCTCAGGCACTAGAATGGCTCTGGTTGCTACAGAACAACGCCCCAGATGGGCAGAGTGTCGCCCCCTGGTGGGCATTCTGGGTGGATCCTGGTCGGGCGCATGCAGGATTCTGTCTGCCTCCTCGTTTCCAACTTCAGAAAAATACAAAAAAAAAAAAAGAAAGTAAGCAATAGGTGATATTACAAATCTAATTATCTCCTTTTTAATTTTTATTTTGGTAAAATATTGACCTTTGAACAGCATGGAATGGGCCTGCAGGTCCAAAATAATTTTTGACAGCATGTCCAAGTAGATATTTTTTCAATAAACAAATTCAGCACTGTCAATATATTTTCTCTTATGATTTTCTCAATAACATTTTTTTCCCTCTAGCTCACTCTATTGTATGTAGGGGGTTTGGAGGTTTGGTGGAAAAGGTGATGGGATTAAAAAGTACTAATTGGTAGTCACAAAATAGTGAAGTACAGCATAGGGAATACAGTCAATAATATTGTAATAACTATGTTAGGTGCCAGGAGGGTACTGGAAATATCAGGGGGAGCACTTGTAAAGTATATAATTGTCTAACCAGTATGCTATACACCTGAAACTAATACAAAATAATATTGAATGTAAGCTATATATAATTGGAAAATAAAAATTTTTTAAATATATATATTATATAATACATATTACATTCAAATATGTATTAATTGATGGTTTATGTTACTAGTGAGGCTTCCAGTCAATAGTAGGCTATTATTAGTCAGGTTTTTGGGGAGTCAAAAGTTATACATGATTTTTTGACTGCATGAGGGATTGGAACCTTGAACATCCATGTTGTCCAAGGGTCAACTGTATAATATAACATTTGGTATTTACATACACCATTTTAAAAATTAATTCCAGAGCCTGACTAGATAGTGACACATCAGCCTGGAGCATCAGCCTGGGATGCTGGGGACCCAGGTTGGAGGTCCCGAGGTAACCAACTTGAGCACAGGCTCATCTGGCTTGACCCAGGGTCACCAGCTTGAGTGTGGGGTTGCTGCCTTGAGCATGGGTTCATAGATTACACCCAATGGTCGCTGGCTTGAGCCCAAAGGTCACTGACTTGAGCCAAGGGTCGCTGGCTTGAGCAAGGGATCACTTGCTCTGTGGAGCGCCCCCAGCCCCAGGTCAAGGCACATATAAGAAAGTAATCAATGAACAACTAAAGTGTTGCAATAAAGAATTGATGCTTCTCAACTCTTTCCCTTCCTGTCTCTCTCTCTCTCAATCATAAAATTGATTCCAGAAAGAGAGAAAAGGAGAGAAAGAAATATTGATTCGTTGTTCCATTATTTATGCATCCATTGGTTGATTTTTGTATGTGCCCTGACCAGGGATCGAACCCACAACCTGGGTGTATTGGGACAATGCTTTAATCAACCGAGCTACTCTGCCAGGGTTTCACCATTTTTAAGTGTAAATTTTAGTGTCAGTAACTACATTCACAATGCAGCCATCCCCAGAATTTTGTATCACCCCAAATGAGAAACCTTTTAACCATTAAGCAATGACTCTTCATTCGTACATAACCCTCACTCCTCCCATTCTACTACTATATGTCTCTGTGAATTTGCCTATTCCAGATATTCCATATAAGTGCAATCATACAATATTTCTCCTTTGTGTCTTATGATAACATTACTTAACATAATGTTTTCAAGGTTCATCCATGGCAGGGGTCCCCAAACTTTTTACACAGGGGGCTAGTTCACTGTCTCTCAGACCATTGGAGGGCCGCCACATATAGTGCTCCTCTCACTGACCACCAATGAAAGAGGTGCCCCTTCCAAAAGTGGAAGTGCGGCGGAGGGCCAGATAAATGGCCTCAGGGGGCCGCATGCGGCCCGCGGGCCTTAGTTTGGGGACACTTGATCCATGGTGTAACATGTATCAGAACTTCATTGTTTTTATGGTTATGTAATATTCCATTGTATGAATATACCATGTCCTGTCTATGCATTTTCTCCTGAGGGTCATTAAGGTTGTTTCCACCTTTTGACTATTGTAAATAATGCTACTATGAACGCTGGTGTACTGTTTGAGTATCTGTTTAAGTCCTTGTTTTCAATTACTTTTTTATTGCTGGGTCATTTGGTAATTCTGTTTAACTTTTTGAAGAACCATCAAACTTTTCCATAGCAGCTGTACCATGTTACATTCCCACCAGTAATGTACAAAAGTTCCAGTTTCTTTACTTATTTTTTTTAATTGACTTCTAGGAGGAGAGGAAGAGAGAAACATCAATATGTTGTTTCACTCCCTCATGCCATCATTCGTTGATTCTTTTATGTGCTCTGACCAGGGATTGAACCCTCAACCTCAGAATGTCAGGATGACACTCTAACCCAGTGTTTTTCTACTGCCGGTCCGTAGGCCAGTGCCAGTCCACTGTAAATTTAGTGCCAATCAGTCCACCAGAAATTTCATGCCAGTCCACAAAAGAGTTAACCCCTTTGATGTTGTATGAAAAGTATAGACCCAATGATTATAGACTTTATATAGAAATCACAAAATTTTGGGTGGATCAGCACCAGCCTGCAGACCAGCAGTTGAAAAACACTGCTCTAACCAACTGAACTACTCAGCCAAGACCTCTTCACTTATGTTTTATATTTTATTTTATTATTACTTTATTTCTTTATTCACTTATTATTTTTATTTTTTTAGTTTATAGCCATCCTAATCACTGTGAAGTAGTATAAATGTGAGTCTTAACTTCTGATTTTTAAGGCTATAAATTTCTAAATACCAGCAATATCCACTGATTTGAATTCTCTGTCAGAGAATCTTCTACAAATAGACATTTGGACAAGGATCCCTCTTTTTATAAATGTGACCTAAGTTATTTAATTGATATGAACAAAAATTAACATAAATATGATAAGGCACTCATCTTTTCATGTCCATGTTAAAGTATAAAGACATTTATGCTTTAATGTTTAAGTATTAAGAAACTTTAAGTGTCTCTTTTTAATACCTAGAGATAAATCTGTCTCAGAAATATGGGACTAAGACAATTATAAATGTTTGAGAATCTGCCTGGCTAATGTCATGGTATATTTAATTTTAGAATAGCAATGACAATAGCAATTTGTCTTTCCTAGTTTTCAAGTTTTGCTTCAAGTTTTTACAATACATTACAGCACCTGAGTTATGTAGGAGCATGTAGTATCACTGACCTATTACTTTTAGTTAGTCAATTCGTTCTCTCAGTCAATAGTTCAATTGATAGAGAGTGGTCACAATGCACACCCAGCCTCTAAATATTCTAGCTAGCTTTGCACAAAATATTCCAAACCACAGACTATATTTCTGCCTATATTCTATTCAAAAATCCCCAAAATGGATGATATAGATTGCAAGGGGTCATAGAAATAAAGGGAAATTAACCTTCATTACTAGCTTTTTATATAGAGAAAAAGTAATAGTAGTTTGATACCCTAGAAATCCTGCGAATTGTCTTGGTATCACTGTTTTCCTGAACTACTGGGGACTTGGGCTCTTTCACTTTAAATATGAGGGACAAAAAGCTGTGGGTAGATGAAAATGTTCATTGTTGGCCCCTATTTCAAGCTTTTGGAGCCTGAAGAGCTTCCCAGAGAGCGAGAAGTAGGACTGATGACCAGGCTGTGTCACTGAGTGTCTCAGCAGCAGGATTGCCTGGTGCTTCTTCCCTCCCCATGCTCTCCCAGCTTCTGACAAGCCTACTAAAGTTTATGGTGCAGAACTTTAGAAAGAACATTACTAGATGGAGCATAAGATTTTTTTGAAACAAGATTGTGCTTTGGAAACCTAGCAGCTACAGAGAGAGCCCTTTGTGTCCTTCAGACCTGCTACAATAGCAAAATGTTCTGTTTCCCGGATTTCTTTTCTTTCTTTCTTTCTTTTTTTTACAGAGACAGAGAGAGAGTCAGAGAGAGGGATAGACAGGGACAGACTGACAGGAACAAAAAGAGATGAGAAGCATCAATCATCAGTTTTTTGTTGTGACACCTTAGTTGTTCATTGATTGCTTTCTCATATGTGCCTTGACCGTGGGCCTTTAGCAGACCGAGTAACCCCTTGCTCAAGCCAGCGACCTTGGGTCCAAGTTGGTGAACTTTGCTCAAACCAGATGAGCCCGTGCTCAAGCTGGCTACCTCGGGGGTCTCAAACCTGGGTCCTCCACATCCCAGTCTATCCACTGCGCCACAGCCTGGTCAGGCTCCCGGCTTTCTTATATACTTGGCTCTGTCTCTCTCTAGACCAGGGTAGTCAACCTTTTTATACCTACCGCCCACTTTTGTATCTCTGTTAATAGTAAAATTTTCTAACTGCCCACCGGTTCCACAGTAATGGTGATTTATAAAGTAGGGAAGTAACTTTAATTTATAAAATTTATAAAGCAGAGTTACAGCAATTTAAAGCATATAATAATAATTACTTACCAAGTACTTTATGTCAGATTGTCGCTAAGTTTGGCAGAATAAATCTTTATAAAACAATTTACTCTAGTTAAATCTATCTTTTTACTTATACTTTGGTTGCTCTGCTACCGCCCACCATGAAACCTGGAATGCCTACTAGTAGGTGGTAGGGACCAGGTTGACTACCACTGCTTTAGACCAGGGGTCGGGAAACTTTTTGACTGACAGAGCCATAAACGCCACATATTTTAAAATGTAATTCCGAGAGAGCCATACAATGACCCGTGTACGTTATGCATTATCCAATAAAAATTTGGTGTTGTCCCGGAGGACAGCTGTGTTGGCTCCAGCCACCCACAACCATGAACATGATCCGTAGGAAATAAATGGATTGTAATACATGAGAATGTTTTTTTTGTTTGTTTGTGTGTTCTGGGGTTTTTTTTTGTTTTTTTGTTGTTTTTTTGTATTTTTCTGAAGTTGGAAACAGGGAGGCAGTCAGACAGACTCCCGCATGCACCTGACAGGGATCCACCCAGCACGCCCACCAGGGGGTGATGCTCTGCCCATCTGGGGCGTTGCTCTGTTGCAACCAGAGCCATTCTAGTGCCTGAGGCAGAGGCCACAGAGCCATCCTCAGCGCCCGGGACAACTTTGCTACAATGGAGCCTTGGCTATGGGAGGGGAAGAGAGAGACAGAGAGGAAGGAGAGGGGGAGGGGTGGAGAAGCAGATGGGTGCTTCTCCTGTGTGCCCTGGCCGGGAATCGAACCCGGGACTCCTGCACGCCAGACCAACACTCTTCCGCTGAGCCAACCAGCCAGGGCTGAGAATGTTTTATATTTTTAACGTTATTATTTTTTGTATTAAAGATTTGTCTGCGAGCCAGATGCAGCCATCAAAAGAGCCACATCTGGCTCACGAGCCATAGGTTCCCAACCCCTGCTCTAGACAGTCAATCCTCAAGAACAGAAAGAAGACTGGCAATCACACTATTTCTTTTCCATAACAATATATGCAATTGATATCCAGCATAAGATATTTAATAAAAAGTGAATATGGGTAATCATAATATGACTTGAAAAATGACTAGGTATAAAACAATAGGATTGAACCACATTTTTATTTGACAAAGATTTACATTGCACCTACCTTGTGCCCAGCATGATTCTAAGGGCTTTACAAATAATAATTCACTTACCCTACAGCAATTCTATTAAGTAGATCATATTATTATCCCTATTTTACAGACTATGAAGCCAAAGTGCTTGTCCAAGGTCACACAGGAAGCAATTGCAAGAGACAGTATTGTAGTCAGGCAGTCTGCTGTTAGAAGCCATCCTTGTAACCACTATGCTCACTGCCGGCGGTCAATGCTAGGAGGCAGTGGGTGGGGCTTTCAGCCCACATCCACCTAGTTTGTTTATTTAATCAAAAGTCACCTTCTTGGCTGCAAAAATCAAACAGAATAGTGACTAGAAAATCTCAAGAGCCACATGCAAAGTGAAAACAAGCATTGAACTTGTAATCAGGAGATTTGGGTGGTGGTCTAGCTTTGCCTCTAGCTTGGTATTTTACTTGGGGCAGGTTATCCACATTTTCTGGGTCTCAGCTTCCTCATCAATTATATGGGGATATCTCTAAATAAGACTATGGATATAAAATTACTTCTAAAATGTAAAACAGTATATAAAGAAAATACATTATTTAGAGTTTTTTTAAAGAGGTCACTTTATTTTTTTATTTTTATAAATTTTTATTAATTTTAGTGGGGTGAGATCAATAAATCAGGGTACATATGTTCAAAGAAAACATGTCCAGGTTATCTTGTCATTCAATTATGTTGCATACCCATCACCCAAAGTCAGATTGTCCTCCGTCACCTTCTATCTAGTTTTCTTTGTGCCCCTCCCCCTGCCCCTTCCCTTCTCCCTCCCTCTCTTCCCCCCCATAACCACCACACTCTTGTCCATGTCTCTTAGTCTCATTTTTATGTCCCACCTATGTATAAAATCATGCAGTTCTTGTTTTTTTCTGATTTACTTATTTCACTCAGTATAATGTTATCAAGATCCAACCATTTTGTTGTAAATGATCCGATGTCATCATTTCTTATGGCTGAGTAGTATTCCATAGTGTATATGTGCCACATCTTCTTTATCCAGTCATCTATTAAAGGGCTTTTTGGTTGTTTCCATGTCTTGGCCACTGTGAACAATGCTGCGATGAACATGGGGCTGCATGTGTCTTTACGTATCAATGTTTCTGAGTTTTAGGGGTATATACCCAGTAGAGGGATTACTGGGTCATAAGGTAGTTCTATTTTCAGGTTTTGGGGGGGGGGGTTGGTTTTGTTTTTGTTTTTGTTTTTTTGTATTTTTCTGAAGTTGGAAATGGGGAGGCAGTCAGACAGACTCCCGCATGCGCCTGACTGGTATTCACCTGGCATGCCCACCAGGGGGCGAAGTTCTGCCCATCTAGGCCGCAATCAGAGCCATTCTAGCGCCTGAGGCAGAGGCCATAGAGCCATCCTCAGCGCCCGGGCAAACTTTGCTCCAATAGAGCCTTGGCTGTGGGAGGAGACGAGAGAGACAGAGAGGAAGGAGAAGGGGAAGAGTAGAGAAGCAGATGGGCGCTTCTCCTGTGTGCCCTGGCCGGGAATCGAACCTGGGACTCCCGCACGCCAGGCCAATGCTCTACCACTGAGCAAACCAGCCAGGGTCTATTTTCAGTTTTTTGAGGAATCACCGTACTTTCTTCCATAATGGTTGTACTTACTTTACATTCCCACCAACAGTGAATGAGGGTTCCTTTTTCTCCACAGCCTCTCCAGCATTTGCTATTACTTGTCTTGTTGATAATAGCTAATCTAACAGGTGTGAGGTGGTATCTCATTGTAGTTTTGATTTGCATTTCTAAAGAGGTACTTTAAATTTTTAAGAAAATAGTGTGTAAACTTCAAAAACTCTTCCAAAATGTTTTTAAATCATTTTTTATTTTTCAATTACAATTTACATACAATTATATTGGTTTCAGGTGTACACTCAAGTGATTAGAAATTTTATAATTTACTGAGTGATCACCCCAATAAATTCCATACTCAACTGACACCATACATAGCTATTAGAATATTATTGACTGCATTCCCTATGCTGTACTGTGCATCCCCATGACTATTCTGTAACAACAAATTTGTACTTCTAATCCCTTCACCTTTTTCACTTACCCCTCCAACATCCCTCCTATCTGACAACAATCAAAATGTTTTCTCTATCAGTCTGTTTCTGTTCTGCTTGTTTATTTTGTTTTTTAGATTAAATTGTTGATAGATACGTATTTATTGCCATTTTACTCATATTTTGATCTTTTTTGAATATTTCATGTAATTTTGTTTTGGTGGTGATGAACTCCTTTGGCTTTTCCTTGTCTGAAATCTCTTTATATGTCCTTCAATTCTAAATGATAGCTTTGCTGGGTAGAGTAATCTTGGTTGTAGGTTCTTATTCATCACCTTAAATATTCCTTGCCAATTTGCCCTCTTGGCCTGCAGTTTCTGTTGAAAAATCACTTGACAGTCTTATGGGAGCTCTCTTATGGATAACTAACTGCTTTTTTCTTCCTGACTTTAATATTCTCTTTGTCTTTAAACTTTTGCATTTTAATTATTATGTGTCTTGGTATGGGTCTCTTTGGGTTCATCTTATTATGGGCTCTACTTCCTGGACTTGTATGTCTATTTACTTCACCAGTTTAGGGAAGTTTTCTGTCATTAATTTTTTTACATAGGTTTTCAATTTCTTGTTCTCTCTCTTCTCCTTCCAGCACCACCATGATGCAAGTGTTGGTGTGCTTGAAGTTATTCCAGAGGTCCCTTACACTATCCTCATCTTTCTGGATTCTTTTTTCATTTTGATATCCTGATTGGTTGTTTTTTGCTTTGATATACTCCAAATCGCTGTTTTGGGTCTTGCCTTTATCTACTCTATTGTTGATTCCCTGTAAATTATTCTTCATTTCAGTTAGTGTATTCTTCCCTTCTGACTGGTTCTTTTTATGGTTTCCATGTCATTTTTTATGCTGTTTAAGTTTTCTCTAGGTTCATCTATGTTTTCCTTAAGTTCATTGAGCATACTTATAACCAGTGTTTTGAACTTTGCATCTAGTACATTGCTTGCCTCTATTTTGTTTAGTGTTTTTTTTTCCAGTTTTGTTCTGTTCTTTTTTGGGGCTCATGTTTCTTTGTCTCCTCATTTTGACAGCCTCCCCGTGTTTGTTTCTATGTATCAGGCAAAGCTGCTATGTCTCCCAGGCTATTGTATAATGGCTTATTGTAGTAGGGTCCTGTAAGGTCCAGTGGCACAGCCTCATTGTTTACCTCAGCTGGGCACTCAGGTGAGTCTCTTCCCCATTGACTGTGTACACCCTGCTGTTGTAGTTCAGCCTTGATTGCTGTTGACATGTCAATTGGGAAAAATTTAGCACTAGGCCGATCAGCAACAAGGACTGGCTGTGACCACCATGGCGGTAAGCTGTGCTGGGGGCTACCCCATAGAGCAAGACTTAACTTTAGTAGTGCTCTGGTGCCTGCTGAGCCTGCCCCTTGATTGTGATGTTTGTGAAAGTGGTTGGGCTGTGCTTCAACATTGTCTGAATCTGTCCACCAGGTGTTCTGGTTCTGGGGCCTCCTGGGAGGTACAGGCCAAGGTCAGTCATTGCCTGTATTCTGCCAGGAGCCCCCTGGCATGATCTACAAAGTGATCTTCAGATGGTCTGCTAGTTGTACTGGGCTTGGAGTTGGCCAGAAAAGGCCAAGTTGCAAACTGCTGTCACTAGTGCCAAGCCTGAGGCCACTTAATGAGAAGTATGGGGCACACCAAGGTCAGGAACAGATGCTGCTTGTTTGAGAGATTTTAGAAAAGTCTAAAGCATAAGCCAAAACATACCATTTATTTGGAAAAACCACTAAAAAGAGCTTGGATGGACCCGCAAGTTGATGGGGAAGGGTCTCAGGAATCACCACGGCTGGAGGGAAAGGGATAGGCTGGCTGATGGAAACTCAGACATGGTGCCCACTCGCCAGCTCCGTGGTTGAGGGAGGGCTCTACAAAGGAACAATGGTCTCTGTTAGCACTTCTATTTGGGAGAGAGCTGCCCCTCCAGCTTCTGCGCTGATGCCAAACAATTCAGTTTTTCCCCATATGTCTCTGCTGCCCTTCAAGCTGATGGTCCAGTGCTGGAACTAAGAAGGAGTAAGTCTGAGTAAGTCCATGTGTGAGTTCTTGGAGAGAAACTGCCTGGGACTCCAGGAGCCCTCCATCTCACTCAGCCAAAACCCCCACTGGTGGTTTTTATAGCCAGAAGTTATGGGGACTTCTCTTCCTGGCATTGGAACCCTGGGCTGGGGAAGCCTGGTATGGGGCTGGGACCCCTTCCCTTTCAGGGGGGGACTTTGGTAGCCAAGATATCCCTCCCAATTTTATCTGCCACATGTAGGTGTGGGACCAGCCCATTCCACATCTATGCTTCTCCAACCACTCTTTTTTTTTTTTTTTTTTTATTCATTTCTAGAGAGGAGAGAGAGGATAGAGAGGCAGAGAGAGAAGGGGGGAGGAGCTGGAAGCATCAACTCCCATATGTGCCTTGACCAGGCAAGCCCAGGGTTTCGAACCGGCGACCTCAGCATTTCCAGGTCGACGCTCCATCCACTGCGCCACCACAGGTCAGGCAAAGATTTTTTTGTTTATTCATTATAGAGAGGAGAGAGAGAAAGAGAGAAAGAGAAGATGGGGAGGAGCAGGAAGCATCAACTCCCATATGTGCCTTGACCAGGCAAGCCCAGGGTTTTGAACCGGCAACCTCAGCATTTCCAGGTTGACACTTTATTCACTGCGCCACCACAGGTCAGGCTCCAACCACTCTTGAAGTGGCTTTTTTATATCCTAGTTGTAGGACTTTTGTTAGCTAGATTTCAGGTGGTTCTGAATGATCAAAAATGTATTTTTTTTTAAATTTCCTATAAAACCATGGTTAACTTCTAAAAAACCTACTTGTTATAGTTGTGTTGATCTATCAACCTCCTCAATATTGTGAACTCTCAGGACCCAAGAGATTTATAAACCAAGAATTAGTAGCTATGCTTTTTGGAACTGGTGTGTGGAGATAGTGTTTGAAAACAATGTGCCTATTAGCATCCAATTTTATAAACCTGCTTCATTACATCAGTATCAAACTGCCTGAAGAACAGAATGATTAGATAGGTTTCAAATTACCAGTTCAAATTTTTTTCCTCAAGAAATGGGTCCATGTTTTAACAAGATGAACAGGCTGAAAGGTAGGATGGTGTACACAATACAAATCTGATTCCATATTGCTGAGAAACTGGAGGCAACAATTATCTACTAGCATAGTTAAGTACCTGGCATTGGGAATGGCTCTGAGAATATAACAGTGAATAAGACACAATTCCTGTCCTCAAGGACCTTAAAGTCTAGAGTGGTGGTTTGGAATTTGGCTCCACATTATAATCATCTGGGATATATTTTTTAAAATACCAGTCTCTAGACCTTATCCAAACCAATTAAACACAAACTCTTTAGGGGCAGGACTCAGAAATTTGTTGTTTTGTTTTGTTTTTAGTTCTCAGGTTTACTCTAAAGTACATCTGGAATAGAAAACCCCTGTTCAGTGGGGTAAAAACATTATTACCAGCACAAAGAAGTAAGTGCCATGTTTGGAGTAACAAGTGAAAGCCCCAACCCAGCTGTCACCAGTCATGTTATTTTTGGACAACGAGGAAACAAACGTTTTGCCACACAATTAATTAGCCAAATTTAGGAGTCTTTAATTTAATGCTGGGGACCACAAATGGATTCACATCCTAAAGAACTTGCGGCCTCAAATGAACTTAGGGGTTTGCTTTTATAGGCCTAAAGAAGAGAGGGGAGGGGGTGAACACCTAGTCCAATGGTCGGCACGCCCCGGCTCACGGGCCACATGCGGCTCTTTGGCCCCTTGAGTGTGGCTCTTCTACAAAATACCATGTTCAGGCACAAAGGCCAGCTTAAGAGAACCCTAATTAAGTTAATAACAGCCTGACCAGGCCGTGGCGCAGTGTATAGAGCGTCAAACTGGGATGGGAGGACTCAGGTTCGAGACCCCGAGGTTGCCACTTGAGCACGGGCTCATCTGGTTTGAGCAAAGTTCACCGGCTTGGACCCAAGGTCGCTGGCTTGAGCAAGGGGTTATTCGGTCTGCTGTAGCCCCACTGTCAAGGCACATATGAGAAAGCAATCAATGAACAACTAAGGTGTCGCAACGAAAAACTAATGATTAATGCTTCTCATCTCTATCCGTTCCTGTCTGTCCCTATCTATCCCTCTCTTTGATTCTCTGTCTCTGTAAAAAAAAAAAAAAAAAAAAAAAAAAAAAAAAAAAAAAAGTTAGTAACAATGTACCTACCTATATAGTTTTAAGTTTAAAAAATTTGGCTCTCAAAAGGAATTTCAATCGTTGTACTGTTGATATTTGGCTCTGTTGATTAATGAATTTGCTGACCACTGAGTCCTAGTCAAAGCAGTTTTACAGAAGCAAAACAGGCTTTCGGTTATCTTTGGAACCATCTAGGGTGAGAGTGCTCAACAAAGCATTTTATAAAAAGCAAAAGAATGTGCTCAGTTATCTTGGGCTTTCACAGAGGTTGTTAAGGCAGCATCCTGAGGGCTTTCCAGAATCTAGACATCAGGGAGTATTTATAGCCTTGACAGAACTCTTTTCGTTTACTCATCTGCAAGTCTTGCAAAACTCGTTCTATGGTCAGAAATATGTTGTTTCTGCATTTCAGTCAGAGACGTTTTCAAAGGTGAATTCTACAGAGCAGTGTAAATGCATAAAAACAGGAAGGCTACAGAGGAAACAGAACGTGTAAAAGTCACGGAGCGGAAGAGAGCACCGCCTATTAAGCTGCACTACCCAAACTTGAGTAGGCATCCGAATTATGTCATTGCTTGTTACAATGCTGACTCTGAATCAATAACTCTGGAATAGGGCTGAGATTCTGCATTTCTAACAAGATCCCAGGGGATCCATTGCTATTGGTCCAGAGCAAAAAAAAAAAAAAAAAAAAAAAAAAGAGTGTTATTGAAGTACAGGTGTTAGAAACGGGCATAACCAAGATGAGCTAGAAATGTCAGCCAGGCCTAGATTCTGAAAGCCGCTGCAAGAGAGTTTGGACTTGATCCTTGAGTCTATCCTGAGAGCATCAGGGAGCCCCTGAAGGGTCTTAAGCCAGAGAGTCATAGAATTGAAATTGCATTATAGAAAGCTCACTCTGGCTGCTATTATGGAGGTGAGCAGTCAACTTGGACAGTGTTGCAGTCATCTGGTTAACAGGTGATGCGTCCTGAACTAAGACAGGGGAAGAAGGGATGAAAAAAAAGTAGTGTCTTGTCCTGTAAGTTCTGTAGGTTCAGAAGTAGAGGAAAGGGGAGAGTTTAAGAGGACTCTTGTATCAATTAGAAGTGTTGGTTGGCCCTGGCTGGTTGGCTCAGCGGTAGAGCGTCGGCCTAGCGTGCGGAGGACCCGGGTTCGATTCCTGGCCAGGGCACACAGGAGAAGCGCCCATTTGCTTCTCCACCCCTCTGCCGCGCCTTCCTCTCTGTCTCTCTCTTCCCCTCCCGCAGCCAAGGCTCCATTGGAGCAAAAATGGCCCGGGCGCTGGGGATGGCTCTGTGGCCTCTGCCTCAGGCGCTAGAGTGGCTCTGGTCGCAACATGGCGACGCCCAGGATGGGCAGAGCATCGCCCCCTGGTGGGCAGAGCGTCGCCCCCATGGTGGGCGTGCCGGGTGGATCCCGGTCGGGCGCATGCGGGAGTCTGTCTGACTGTCTCTCCCTGTTTCCAGCTTCATAAAAAAAAAAATGCAAAAGAAAATGCAAAAATAAGAAGTGTTGGTTGCAAACAGATTTTCATTCTAGTTGATTTAACCAAAAACTGATATACTAAAGGATATCATATGGTTCACAGAATTATTAGGATGGCTGGACCAGTATTCAAGGCTAAACTTCCAGGAACAGTGCCCAAGACATTCCTCAGAACTGTCTAGATCAGGAGTCTGTTGCTGGTGTTCTCTATTTTAATAAATGGTGCCAATTGCTGGTGCTGTTGCCACTGAACCCCAAATGCCAGCAATTTGGTTTTATGAAACTGCTACTGCTACCAAAGCCACTCTGCACCAGGTCTTGAACCCTCCTGTGTCTGAAAGTTCTGCCGACACCCGACATCGGAAACAAAGGAAGCCCCATGCAGAGCTTGTTTATTCACATTGCTCACTTCCAAGTTTCATCTTGCATGAGGGTATCTAACAGGCAGGCCTGCATCCTATCTGCAAAGGAGGATGGGCATCTGAGTCCTGATTTCTGCATGGGAGGCAAAAGGATACTCCCGGAATTTCCCTAAATATAAATACTATTCAAAGGATAATGGTGTCTGTTGAATTTAACCAAGCTTTCCTGGAAGAGAAGCAAAATTGCGTTGTGTGAGGAGCAACTGGGAGGTGAGAATCCAACGGCTCTGAGAGCAGCAACTGTTTTAAATTTAGAGAATTAAGAAGTAATTTCCCCTCCTTCTTCTTCCCACAAAAAGTAACTCTCACATATTCTACCAATTAGAGATTAATTTGTGTTAAGGGACTGCTATTAAAATGCAAATACACCTTTTAAGATGGTTAAATCTCATTCACAAGTTAATGGGAATTACTTTAATCAGCTTCACACCCAGCCAAGTGCAATGAAACACAGTACTTAGGATATTGCTTCTGATTATGGCCTTGAGGAAGGAAACCTGAATTGGAGGTCAAGCCTGAAGTGAATTTTGGAGAGCCTGAAGGCAGCATAATATGTGTACAGCAGGTCCTCCAATAACATCATTTCATTACAACACTGATGAGATGGTGTGGGAATTTAATTCTTGTTTATGTCAATTAGCTGATGGCAAAGTTGGTTTCTTTAGACATCGTTTCACTTCAAGTGGCGGAAACCTATCAACTCTTAAGTGGGGGCTTACTGCATGGAGAGGTGCTATAAAAGAGAAAAACAGAGAGGTATTCTGAAGAGAGAATCAGTTGGCAACTAGGAAAAAATTGCTTAGCTGTGGTATGGCCCCGAGAATCTGATTTGGACCACTGGTCTTCCCTTCCCTTCAGTCAAGGCCAGTCAGTTGGTAGGCTTCCCAGGGGGTGGCTCCCCTTCCAAGTCCTGTTCTTCCCTCTGGGAAGGGAAAGACCGCAATGGTGGAAAGAAAAACAGTCTTTCTAAAGCTCCTCATTGTTTTCCTTGTCTCTTCACTAAGTTCTGAACTCCCCAAGAGTAAGAACAGCATCTTATTCCTCATATATTTCCAACACCTAGCTCAGTGTCTGGCATGACATATACTGCTCACAAAAATTAGGGGATATTTTATCACTTCATATTCATTTTGAAATATCCCTTAATTTTTGTGAGCAGCATAGAAATGTTGGTACATGAATGCCATTATTAATTAACTCTGGAGTTGGAATTTTCTCTATTTGTGAGATCTTTAGATTGACCTTCGTCAAGCTGCTGATCCATTACTAGATTTCTTTCATTTCACTTGCCAACAAGAGTAAAGAATCAGGAGGCTGCCATCCGATGATACAGGCAGTCCCCGGGTTACAAACGAGATTGGTTCTGTAGGTTTGTTCTTCAGCTGAATTTGTATGTAAGTTGGAACAGGTACATTTGCCTATTAAATGCAACTCAGATGTTTGTCTTAACATAAATTTAATTTTACCTTTCTATACATATAAATATTTAAACATTTTCAAATACAATCTTAAACAATCTTGGATGATGCAGAAGGTGACGGACTTGTTGGAGAGTATGGGATTGGTATTAGAGAGTCAGGGTTCTATTCTGCTGCTGGAGTCAGTCTCTTGAAGTAGGCATCAGGGAGGTTTGTACAAAACTTTCCTTTTTCTCATTGTAAATGGCCCTGTAACATCACAGGCCTTTGGTAACTGTATGGTAAACTTTGGAGAGCCTCTCTGTATCAGGATATTGCTCCTGTACCTTTGCCATTCCTGCTTCAGTGAGACAAAAAGCATCAGCTAACTCTTTTGCAGAAAACTTTTTTGGTTCTGGAGTTTCTAGGTCCCTGTTTTCATCTTTAAATATTATCTGCTGCTCTAGTTCCATAGGGTTTTCATTGGTTAGTTCTTTGCCATGGGAGTCGAATAACTCTGTGATACCATTTTCACTGATGACCAATCGCAGTTGATTACCAAGAGCCCTTACAGTGCTCAGTTCATTAGTCCAAGTTGTACATAAGTTGGATGTTGGTACTTGGGGACTTTCTGTACTACTTTCCCTTTTCCATCTCAAGCAAAAGAAACTGAAGAGTGACGTATATATGAACAATTCATTTACTGAAATCTCTATTTATTTACTTCCTACTGGAGTCAGTATGAACTTAGAACACTCAAAGACAATAAAAATTGTTCATTTTTTTGTGTGTGTGTGTATCAAATCATATCTGATTCTAAGTTTCTTCTCCCACAATCCAAAACATTTCAGGAGAGCTGTAAGGACTTGGGTCCTTAGTGACCCCAACATGCTTCTTATTACAGTCTGTAAGTCCCCTGGAAGTCAGTGGCTCCATCCTTTCCTGCCTTGCAAATGGAACTGTGTAGGGGCATTTTTACCACAGCTAGGGTCCCGGTAACCATTCTCCTCTGATGTCTTGTCATATCCACAGTGACGGAAAAAAGTGGGGGAAGGGGTCAAGGACCTTGACTCATCTTACACTGATAACTCACTAAGTCCAGCTTCACCTCTCTAAACTCTTAGAGAAATTAAGGATTTTCATTAAAAATGTTAACTGCAGCTATCTTTTTATTTTCACAGCTACCACCTTCCAACAAAAAGATGCCAAAGGAGTCCCCACTGTGACCATGAAGACCTTTTAAGTTTCTGTGCCAGATATGCTTTAGTTGGCTTCCATATCCACATTGAAGCATTCCTCACTCCGCTTTCTGCCCTGTGGGTTGGGGCATGTTTCCTGGCTTCTGGTTGGCTTTAGCCAATGAAGAGCTCTGGCAGAACATGGAATAAAGATGGAGGATGGGGCCCGGTGTTTATTTCCCTAGCTCCCATCCTATCGGGTCACCTGGAATTGGCTGTGCTTCTTGGCAGACCGATGCCTTCTCTTAAGGGTCTATATAAGTCTCTACCTCTGGATTCCAGACCCCCTCTTTTCCTCCCTTCAGGCTAATCATGAGAAAAACCTCAAATTCCAATGAAGGGACATCCTAAAATATACCTGACCAATACTCCTCAAAACTGTCAAGGTCATTAAAAAGAAGGAAAGTCTGAGAAACTATCACAGTCTAAGGAAACACGATGACTAAATGTAATATGGTATTCTGGATGGGATGCAGAAAAAAAACTTTTTTAGAGAAAAACTAATGAAACCTGAAAAAATTATGGAGTTTAATGAATGTTCCAGTGTTGGTTCCTTAGTTGTGACAAACACATACCAGAGGAGATTGAGATGGTAAGAACAGGAAAATCAGGTGAGGGGTATAGAAAGTCTTTACTGTCTTTGTAACTTTTCTGTAAATCTCAATCTAGCTAAAATTTAAACTGTATTTAAAATGAGAGAAAGAGAGTACTCAAGGTGCTGTTTATTTACAGTCAAGTAAAGAATGCTGAAATGAATTTACAAATAAATTAAAAACTGGTCAATATGCACTGGATAATAATCAAATTTTACATTTTTTATGAACAGGAATAAGTTTCTTACTATCAGTGTTTAAAAAATTAACTTCTGGCCCTGGCTGGTTGACTCAGTGAATTAAGTGTTGGCCCACCGTATGAACATTCTGGTTTGATTCCCAGTCAGGGCACATGTGAGAAGCAACCATCTGCTTCTCTCCCCCTCTCTCTTCCCTTTCTCTCCCTCTTCCCCTCCTGCAGCCAGGGCTCAATTGGTCCAAGCATTGGCCCTGGGTGCTGAGTATAGCTCAGCTGGTCCAAGTGCATCAGCCTCAGGCACTAAAAATAGCTCAGTTGATTCCAGCATTGGCCCTAGACTGGTTGTCAGGTAAATCCCGGTCAGGGCACATGGGAGAGTCTGTCTCACTATCTACCCTCCTCTCACTTAAAAAAAAAAATTAATTTCTATTTCTTCAGAGTTATAAGATAGCTTAGTCAAAGGCAAATCCCATATAGCCCTATATGACCCAGTGATCCCCAGTCTTTAGCATTCCATTAGAAGAATATCTAGGCCCAGGCCTGTTAGCTCAGTGGTGGAGCATCGGCCTGGCGTGCAGGAGTCCCGGGTTTGATTCCTGGCCAGGGCACACAGGAGAGGCACCCATCTGCTTCTCCACCCCTCCCCCTCTCCTTCCTCTCTGTCTCTCTCTTCCCCTCCCACAGCCAAGGCTCCATTGGAGCGAAGTTGGCCCGGGTGCTGAGGATGGCTCCATGGCCTCTGCCTCAGGCGCTAGGATGGCTCTAGTTGCAACAGAGCAACGCCCCAGATGGGCAGAGCATCGCCCCCTGGTGGGCGTGCTGGGTGGATCCTGGTTGGGCGCATGCGGGAGTCTGTCTGACTGCCTCCCTGTTTCCAACTTCAGAAAAATACAAAAAAAAAAAAAGAGAATATCTAGAAACCTCCTGCCCATTTCAAAATATTTTCTTACAAAGCATGCAAGTGTTAAAACTATAAAAAGCTCTTACAACAGGATGGCCTGACTTGACAAAACAGCCAACAAAAGTAGACAAATATTCAAAAGGTTGTGCAACACTTTGCTAAGTTATCACAATAATATGAACTGAAAAATAACCCCAAAATCAAGATAATTCATCAGCCAAAATGAGGAAGTCTTAAAGACTGCCAAAGATATATATACATCATTGCCTTAGAGTGAAAAGCACTTGCTATATTGTTACCTAGGCAACACACTAGCAAATGTTGCAGTAGTAAAATAAGAATTTTTAAAACAAAAGAAGAATCAATACAAAGTTCCAAGCCAAATTCCATCCACTACCTAGTTATACAAAGTACTCATGCTAAAGATAGACTCAGCCCTTAGGGGAGACTGTCATCTTCCCAGGCCTCACACTTCTGTATGAAGGGGCTTCAACCGGATTAAGCCTTGTGGTCTGTTTATGCCTCAATAAGAAGAGGCTTCATGACAAAATATATGGATGTGGTTTTGAGCATTTGCCCTTATACTTTTTGCTTCAGGCTCTTATTTAAATCTTCTTTTTCCTTTTTCCTCAGTCTTTTCTTTATTCTTTTTCTTTTTTCTTTTCTTTTTGAGATAGAAAGGAAGGGAAAGAGAAAGGAAAGGAGAGGAAGAAGAAGAGAGAGGGATGAGAAGCATCAACTTGTAGCTGCATCACTTTATATTTTATCAATTGCTTCTCATACTTGACCAGAAGGCTCAGGGTGAGCCAGTGACCCCTTGCTCAAACCAGTGACCTTTGGGCTCAAGCCAGCTACCTCTGAGCTCAAGCCAACAACCTTTGGGCTCAAGCCATTGACCTCAGGATTATGATGATGAGCCTATGCTCAAGCCACCAACCTCTCAGTGTCCAGGTCGATGCTCTATCCACTGTGTCACCACCAGTCAGGTTTTCCTCAGCCTAAATGCATGTGGCAAGTGTCTTCAAGCCAGAATTCACATGGGTCTTTCACACGTCAGTGTTGGATGCCTTGGCAAAAGAGTGTCTCTCTCTCATAGTAAATTAGTAAAGAGACTTCTAAATATGATCTAGTATTTCATGCTTAACCACAGGGGAAAATATGCTGATCACATCATATGTGAGAATTTCTACTTCAGACACAGCAACATTTCTTATTACAAATGAATAAATTAGCATTTTGGTTCAATCCCAATTTATGTGCATTTTAGTTAGTGTGAACTAATCTCTCAGAACCTGATCACCTCCCTAAGCACTGAAAAAATAAATAAATCTCTGAGTTTTGAAGTGGGGGGCTAGATTGCTCCCAGTCTTCCCTAAAATGAATCATCTACCTCTTCCAGTAGTACTTCTACTGATTGACATACCCCTATATAAGGTCTCAGGTGAGGGGCTCATTTTAGAGCTCAATCATAGGAAAAGCTCTGCTTATTTTGGGGACTATGAAACAGAATATAGTTCCTTCCTTTTTCCTTTTCTCTTTACAGTCGGTAAGCTCAGCATCAATTGTAAAGGATCCCTTAGAATGGCTCTCAAATTTTTCGTATTTGTGAAATACTTTTGAATATTAAAATTTGGGACAGCAAACTTGAATTAATTAAACAACTTAAAACAATTCTAAATAAGTTATTGTGCCATCTCAGAGGGCCTAGAATGCATCCATAATGAACCACATCCATATGGTCCCCTTTCAGCATTGTGGAGCTGTAGGAACTATTCCTGCCTAGGGATTTCTTGTATACTCATGAGGCAAAGCTCTCTATGTTCTAGTGAACCACTTCTTTGACATCTAACTTGATTTCTAACTTAAGGAAATTTTACAATACATCTAGACATTACATATGATGGACACAATGTTTTGTAACAAAAATTAAAGTTATATTTCTTTAAATAGTAGTAAAAACTTTGTAGTGAAAACTTTGCTACATACTATATCATCTCAGCACTCTAATAAAAAACCAGTCTTAACTGTTTTTTATCTCACCCATTGAGACTTATTGACCAAATTCTATTTTGTATATTCCTAACATTTTATTATTTTAGTGCTTTTATGTCTTGCCTTCTTAAATTCTTGTGGAATGAGGCTAGATGTCAAAAGATAAATAAAATGCCTGACCAGGCACATATGAGAAACAATCAATAAACAACTAATGTGACACAGCTGTGAGTTGATGCTTCTCATCTCTCTCCTTTCCAGTCTGTCTGTCTCTCTATATATAAATAAGTAAGTAAATAAATAAATAAATAAATAAATAAATAAATAAATAAATAAAATACAGAAAAGAAATGCCTTCTCTTTAGTGCCTACTCTCTACTGCTCTCTTCAGGAAGAAGGAAAGAATAAGTGAGCCACAATTTATTACTGTACTGCCTGCAATAGTATCCAGGAGATTGCTACCTATCGGGAAGGAATATTTAAAGTAATTGGCAATCTTTAATATGCTAACCATTACCAACCATACTCTCTCTATTCACAGAAACTATTTAACAATTTGCTACAGTCCCTTCACTATGGAAAGATCTCTGGGAACTATATACCCTATTTTCAGGAGGCCTCCCTAACTCCTGCACCCATATATAAAAGGACATCAAAGTCCTCTCTTATTCCAGGTCAATGCTAAGGGCCTCTATGTCAAAGTTCCTTCCAATCCCGTAAAACTTGAGTCTGGGAGTAAAAAAGAAAAAAGACTCTATAGTTATCTGACATAAAGGTGCAGACAATGCAACTTGTCTGTGCATTACAAATGTCAATACATGTTTACAAATGTCAACCCCTGCAATGCAGCAATCAGACAAAATGTGAGATTTTGCTTTTCGTTTTTACAAAAAGTATAAAGCAGCTGCAAGATAACCAGCAAACAGGCAGCTTCAATTTTGTGTAGAAAGGACTGTTGATTATGCATGGATTGTTTTCTTTGGTCACACTACTTTGTATGGATAGCAACACTGTCAGTGATGTCATCTTCCAAATAACAGACCCAAAAGTATAGGCATATTGTGCCAAACAGCCCAAATCAATGACCTGGGTAATGCAATCAGGGTAACACTATTATTCCTCATCCAAATCCTACAAGCCCATAGAAAAATAATGCTAATCTGATGGATGTTCAAGGAATATGTTATGTGGGAAAGAAAAATCAAGCCCTTGTTTAATTTTATTTACATTCTAGTATCTACATATAGGAAATATATCACAGAATTTAATATCGTGTGCATCATAATATGTTGATATGTCATTTTATTTTTTTTATTAATAGGTTTAAAAGATTATTAGCAATCACACATTTTCATGGATAAGGATATTTTTAGCGAGGATGTTTTCTAAAAGATTGATTTCCAAATGTGTATTCAGTTAGCATACCAAAACCTTTCCACACTGCAGGGTCAGAATGATTTATAGCATTCGTGATAGAGGAGGCAGCATTATTTTATTTTGGGGGGTAAGAAATTTTTGAAAGCATTATAGCTTTTGTTTTTATCTTCGTTTACATTTTGTGATTCGAGTGATTCATTCTATTTACTTATAGTCATAATGGGCATAATATGGTCTTAAACAGATTAAAATGTTTTCGACATCTAGAAATTTAAGCTTTCTGAGATGAAAAATGTTTCTTTAAAAGGTGTGTAGGAAGCAGATCCAATGTCTTTTCACTCGTTTAAAATATACACAGCACCTTCTACAGAGGTAGGTAGGTTCTGCACAGGTGTTGGAACTCGTCTTTGAAGAGGGCTCAGCCAGGTCACCTGAGAGCCAGGCCACCCGAGAGCCAGGCAGAGGCCCCGCCCCAGGGCGGGGCCACGAGCGATCAGGAAGCCCCACCCCCGCGCGGCGCACCGCCTTCCCAGCGCGCAGAGGCCCGAACTTGCGCGGCGCGGCTTGAACCCTTGGCGTCGCCGTGGGAGCCTCAGCCATGGCTGAAAGCGGCCGGACTCCTCAGGCCCGTGCGCTCCTGCAGCAGTGCCTGCACGCCCGGCTGCAAGTACGCCCCGCCGAGGGGGATTCTGCGGCCCAGTCGGTGGAGGTAACGTCGGCCCTGCAGCTCCCGTTACCCCGGGCGCGCAGAGGCGGTTCTTTCCGTGTTGTCTGGGTGACTTGTCCCGGCGCGTCTTCTTCGGAGCCGGCCACGTGGCGCCTAGCACGTGCTATGGGTCACCCGGAACTTCCGGCGGGTGTGCCCAAAACTGCCCACGGTGGCCTGGCTGGCTTCGCCCGTGTATAAGCCTCCGCATCACCTGCCCCGGCTCCTTCCCTTTCCGAGGGAGCATGTCCTCTCCCTAGGACCGCGGTAATCTGACCGCTCACTCGCCAACCGCCCACCTGAGCAAGGTGGACTTTTAGACCTAATTGCCTCAGACCTCTTGCTTTAAAAGAGCCTAAAGGCCCTGCCACGCCCTTTGCATTGCTGTCCTGGGATGGTTTGAGCTTGTTGGTTAGATTTGTTGCACATGTTCAAGGTCTGTTTTGACTTGATTTCCTTGTTGTGTTGACTGCAGCAGGGTCAGCATGTAAATGAGATTTTCCAAGAATCAAAAACTTTTAAAAGTTTGATTTATTTTCAAATAGAAACAAAGGTCACTACTTATATAATTACATATAAAATGATATAATTTTATAATTGCCTTGTTATTAAGCACATTTCATCCAGAGAATTAAAAACATTTACACCAATATGATTTCCTTTTACTTGTATATTTGCTTTTTAAAGAAAGCCTGCCCGCACTCCTTGCAAAAGTAAATGAAATATACTTTGGGGCCCCTGACTTATTTTTGGAATAAGATGAAATGAAAAAAAGTTCATAATTAAGACTTTAGGAAATACTCAGTTTAATGTAGGAGCATCTCATTCACTCATCTTACCTGCTGAATTTGGTCCCAGATCTAGCATTCCTTAACATAATCAGTCAATTTAAATAATACACATATGCTATGTGTTGGGCAGATAAAATATATTATGCTCAGTTTGTTTAAGATGGCACTGCCCATGTGGAGGCCCGTCACCCAGGTGATGTTAATGTGTGTTGGGGGCGGACTGTGGGCAGGTAGGATCCTTGTAGCCTGGGGCTTGGATTTTTGGGGGTTTTTTTTGTATTTTTCTGAAGTTGGAAACGGGGAGGCAGTCAGACAGACTCCCGCATGCGCCCGAGCGGGATCCACCCGGCATGGCCACCAGGGGGCGATGCTCTGCCTACCTGGGGCGTTGCTCTGTTGCAACCAGAGCCATTCTAGTGCCTGAGGCAGAGGCCACAGAGCCATCCTCAGCACCGGACCAACTTTGCTCCAATGGAGCCTTGGCTGAGGGAGGGGAAGAGAGAGAGAGGAAGGAGAGGGGGAGGGGTGGAGAAGCAGATGGGCGCTTCTCCTGTGTGCCCTGGCCGGGAATCGAACCTGGGACTCCTGCACACCAGGCCAACGCTCTGCCACTGAGCCTACTGGCCAGGGCCGGGGCTTGGTTTTAGGACTAAGCCTTTTCCACACATTTTGATGTGGGGTGATACAATCTCATCATGCCTCAGATAAGTGACTTTGTATTAGAGACTTCCCTATTTTGTATATTGGATTAAAGGTTTTGATTTCTATTTCTATACTATAAAGTGGGGGCAGAACGGGAGCTTGCTCTCTCGGTTCCTGAGATTAGCATTAGAGGGGAGAGCAGAGAGAGGCCACATGGAGGAGGCCAGGATAAGCAGCCAAGATGGTGGAGTGCTGAAGGGAAAGCCAGAGTTTGTGCAGAGAGAAGAAAGGAGATGGGGAACAGAGGTGAATAAGTCTGGTGAGCTAGAAACCTTTGATTCTAGGAAACTCGGATAAGTCAGTAGCTTTGTGGGCACTGAATGTGAGTTGGTTTTGGAGCCCAGTGTGTGTTTTTACTTGCCTGCTGGGTGCAAGCTAGGATTAAAGATGATGTCCCATCAGTTTTTGGCTCCATTGTTTCTTTACCAACTGTCCGAAGAATCCAATGCGAACCTGCATGGGCGGGACTGCTGTGATGGTAGCCCTGGCTACTGGCTTTACACTATGCTATGTGGGTGATTATTCTTAAATCAGAATCTGTTATGCTTTGCTAACTTGGAAATAGAAGCATACACATTCCTGTATTTTCCCCTCCCCTTTTCTTTCTCAATAATTTGTTTTTTATTTCTTATATTTATTATGGCCTTTTATTTTTTGAGATCTTGATTCCTTTTCCATATATTGAAATTTTATTCTTGTTATATTTGCCAGAGAAGTGCCTATTTTTATAGTTGCCTCATGGAGCAGTACATTTCAAACTGTTAATGGCCTCAGTTGTGGCCATGCAGGTTCTCACTGGATTCCAGCAGACGGTAAAGAAACAGTGGAGCCAAAAAATGGTGGGCCATTACTTTATTCAAGTCTCACACTGGCAGACGAGCAAACACATAGGGAAAACCGCTTCCCTTTCATTCAGAGCTTCCAAAGCCCTAACGCAGGGGTCCCCAAACTTTTTACACAGGGGGCCAGTTCACTGTCTCTCAAACCACTAGAGGGCTGGACTATAAAAAAAAAAAATGAACAAATCCCTATGCACACTGCACATATCTTATTTTAAAGTAGAAAAACAAAATGGGAACAAATACAATATTTAAAATAAAGAACAAGTAAATTTAAATCAACAAACTGACCATTATTTTAATGGGAACTATGCTTCTCTCACTGACCACCAATGAAAGAGGTGCCCCTTCTGGAAGTGCGGCGGGGGCCGGATAAATGGCCTCAGGGGGCCGCATGTGGCCCGCGGGCCGTAGTTTGGGGACCACTGCCCTAACGCATTCTTCAGTTCCACAACCAGGAGCATCTTCTCTGGTACCTCCTAGAATCAAAGGCCTCACCAGTCTCAGTGGAGCTTACAAAGCCCCTCACCTCTGGTTCTCCATCTGCACATCTTCTCTCTCTCTCAGCAAAACTGCCGTCTTCTTCAGCACTCCGCATTCTCTCTGCTCTTCCTGCAAAACTACCTGGGCCCACAAAGACCCCTCCTCCTGCAAGTATTAGCAAAACAATGGCCCTGCAAAGCAGGAAGGCAATCTGCAATTTGCAATCAACTGCCCTGCTCTGAGGGCAAGCACACATGTGCCATTTTGGGCAATAAAAGTGAGCAAACTCAAAAAATACAAATTTTACAAACTCATTTGCCCGACAACAGTTTTGTATGTTTTAGTTTCATTCATTTAGAACTTTGCTATCACAAGATTATATTTTTCTTCTTGGAAGGTGAACTTTTTAAAGCTACAGTGAGAATTATCTGTACATTTCTATATATTTGATACGGTTTTTCCCCAAAAGAAGGTACTAGGAAAGTGCCCTTCTGACTTGAAGAAAGGAATTTGTAGGTCACCATTTAAGATCTATTTATTGGAATATACTAAAAAAAAATACCCTAACGATAAGGTAGTGTGGAGAGTAGAAAGAACAAGCGTGTATTTCTATAAATAATCAAGTACTTAATTCTGACATTGCAAGTGTCCGAATATGAATAAGCTTGAAATTATGTCTCATGCTGAAACAATCCCAGTAGAGAGGGTGCAGATAACTGTCTGTGACAATGCTGCAGATAACTATTCAACCTGCCAGCTTCTTATTAGAACTGTGCTTTGGAGGCCCGTGCTTATTCCATAAGCAAAGTTGCACTTTTAAAAAATTACTTCTTTTCCAGATAAATCAGGTGTGAGAGTAGAATTGTATTTATATTTCATAGAAGACAATTTAGATAACACATGGATCCTGTAAGATACAGTGGAACATAAATGCAATCAACAGATAAACTGAGTTCCTATTTGTACGGCCAGTAGCCGCTGCGGTCTCTGCCAGGCACGTGCAGGTTCCCATTAGTTTCGGGCAGACAGCAAAGAAACAGTGGAGCCAAAAAATGGTGGGCCATTCCTTTATTCTAGCCTCGCACCAGCCAACTAGTAAAACACACAGAGGGAAAATGCTACCCTTTCACTCAGAGCTCACAAAACTACTGACACATCTGGTTTTTCCTAGAACCAAAGGCCTCCACCAGTCTCAGTCACCTCTGGTTCCCCATCTGCACACCTTCTCCCTTCTCCTCTCTGCACAAACTGGCTTCTCCTTCAGCACCCTGCCATCCTGACTTCCTTCTTCTTAGCACACTTCCTTCTCTCTGCACAAACTCTGCAAAAATATGGCTTCCTTCTCCTCTCCTCCTCCTCCTTTTTTCAAAAATTTTGCATGAAAACCCCTCCTCCAGTAAACATTAGCATAACAATGGACCTTCCCAAGCAGGAAGATAGTTAGCAATTTCACAGACCAGCGCCATTTTTAACAATAAAAGAGCAAACTCAAAAAACACAAATTTTATAAACTCATTTGCCCAACACTATTGTTGGAATCCATGGGAGTCCAAAAGACCAGAGTAACAGGCTTTATTGAAAGGAAGAAAGGAACCCTGCTGGGCACTTCTTGGGGGGTGGGGGTGATGAGCGCAGGTTACAGACTAGGGGCGAGTTATATAGTGTTTGGGAGAACCTGAGGGGATACTGAGGCAAAAGTTCTGGTATGTCCAGAATGCTCCTCCTTGGGGAGCTTGTCAGCTTCTTGGAATTCCTCGGTCTCAGGGGCAATAGTCCAGTAAGGATGAGGTCTGACAGATAAGCGGAACATCAAGAGGGCAGTTTGGAATTCACTTATCTATCAACTATTATATACAAAACAGTCTGTAAAATGCTCTAGGAGTTAAGATGTAAAATAAATTGTGTTCCAGCCCTTAAATTTATTTTTACATACTCATTTGATGAACATTTACATAGTTCTTACTATGAACCAGGCACTGTTTTAAGCACCTTACAAATACTAACTCATTTAATCGTCATAATAGCTCTTGGATTCAAGAGGGTTAATCTACAGAATAAAAAATGTAATGAAGTTATTAGAGAAATGCAAATCAAAACTACAATGAGATACCACCTCACCCCTGTTAGATTAGCTATTATCAGCAAGACGAGTAATAGCAAATGTTGGAGAGGTTGCGGAGAAAAGGGAACTCTCATCCACTGTTGGTGGGACTGTAAAGTAGTACAACCATTATGGAGGAAAGTATGGTGGTTCCTCAAAAAACTGCAAATAGAACTACCTTATGACCCAGCAATCCCTCTACTGGGTATATACCCCAAAACCTCAGAAACATTGATACGTAAAGACACATGCAGCCCCATGTTCATTGCAGCACTGTTCACAGTGGCCAAGACATGGAAACAACCAAAAAGCCCTTCAATAGAAGACTGGATAAAGAAGATGTGGCACATATACACTATGGAATACTACTCAGCCATAAGAAATGATGACATCAGATCATTTACAGCAAAATGGTGGGATCTTGATAACATTATACGGAGTGAAATAAGTAAATCAGAAAAAAACAAGAACTACATGATTCCATACATTGGTGGAACATAAAAACGAGACTAAGAGACATGGACAAGAGTGTGGTGGTTACCAGGGGTGGGGGGAGGGAGGACATAGGAGGGAGGGAGGGAGAGAGTTAGGGGAAGGGGGAGGGGCACAGAGAACTAGATAGAGGGTGACAGAGGACAATCTGACTATGGGCGAGGGGTATGCAACATAATTTAATGACAAGATAACCTAGACATGTTTCTTTGAATATATGTACCCTGATTTATTAATGTCATCCCAGTAACATTAATAAAAATTTATTTTAAAAAAAATGTAATGATTTACTCAACAGCAAAATCAAACTCATTTACCAAGTGTCTCTTTTCCATATAGTCCCTATTCTACAAGCGCTAATAAATAAATACCCATGTCGTTATATAAAATAAATATGCTTACGTTCCTGGTAACAGACAACCTTGTGATGTAGAACCTCATATCATAAATGCAGTTTTCAAGGCTAATGGGAAATAATTGGAAGGTTTCTTGGAGTTTATGAAAATAAAATCAAACCCTTATTTTCATGATATCCAGGTAAATGGATTAAGAAGAATAAAAAGTGATGATGTCGTCAGCCAGATGAGATGTGTTAAATAAATGGGGCTCTGCAAACTAAGTGTGTCTTAAGTCTGTCTTAAGTGTGTCAGTCTGTCTTACTTACCGGGAAAGGGGTTTTCATAGTCTAATGATTTTGTTAGAAGTAAATGTTTGAAGGTATAACTTGTCTTTACTGCTGTTGGCTGTGTTTTAAACTTTTATTTAAAAAAAAATAATTGAGGAGATTGAATATTGAAACAGATTTTGTTTTCTCACATATTTAAGAAAATAATATTGTAAAAACTTAATTTTCTTCCATTGTCTTTAGCCTTTACATCTATAGCAGTTGAGAAATTTTATTCATTTACCTCTGTATCTGTACATAGAAGTTTCTTTAATCTGAGTGTACTGTGGTGCTTTATCATAGATTCAGAGAGGATTAGTGATCTACGTGTGCTTTTTCAAAGGAGCTGATAAAGAACTTCCTCCAAAAATGGGTATGTGTTTGATGTTGTTTCTTTTTTGAGTGAGAATGTGTAGCACTAGGTAAGTTTTAAGAAGGGGCAAAAGGCACAGTCTTTTTTTTTTTTTAAAGGTACAATCTTAAATTTGCTGGTAAGTTGTAAGTGACTTAACTTTGTACTGTTGTTGACTTTAGCAATTCGCCTATTCCAAATCTTAAAGTAAACAAGTGTGATAGAATTCTTTTAAAAAGTCTGCAGTAGCCTGACCTGTGGTGGCGCAGTGGATAAAGCGTCGACCTGGAAATTCTGAGGTCGCTGGTTCGAAACCCTGGGCTTGCCTGGTCAAGGCACATATGGGAGTTGGTGCTTCCAGCTCCTCCCTCCTTCTCTCTCTCTGTCTCTCTCTCCTCTCTCTCCCTCTCTGTCTCTTCCTCTCTCTCTCCTCTCTAAAAATGAATAAATAAAATAAAAAATTAAAAAGTCTGCAGTATTTCAGATTGCTTATAGAATGGTTTAGAAGAGTGTACACACACACACACACAGCACACCAAAATTGAACCAAGGATACAGAAACTTGTTGGAAGCAGGGTGGCCACATAGGGAGAAACAGATGCTGCATTTCTTAATATAGTTTCCTTATCTCCCAGAGTCCCTAACGGGATGGCGGTGACACTGGATGTACCAGATGTGGGCCCATTCAAATCTGAACTGCTCAGGTTGGCATCATTATTATGGAAGAATTTACATTAACCCTTTATGCATTTCTGTGTAGGGAATGTGTATAAATCTAAGATTCTTCCTGATTCTTGAACGAAGCTCAGTGTCATCACATCCATACCTCTTCCAGAGGCAGAGAAAACAGTCAGTGGTTAAGCATCTCTGAACAATATCATACCTGCCTGCAGCCTTCCCGTGTATTGTTAGTCCCTAGCACCACGCATTCATTGTGATGACTACATAGGATCAGATATACCATATTAAATCATAAGCTGTCTCATGACAGTATTTGATATAATAATTATGTTCCACAAGAAGCCTAAAATAATGGTGCTCTCCCTAAGTTTGGGGACCAATTATTAATATGTATATTCTCTTTATTAGTAAAAGACAACAACATTAGTTTGATTAATAAGATATAAATTAGACAAATGAGTAGTTGAAGCATGCAGAGGTTAACCTCAAAGACCTTCAAGTAGTGGAACTCAAGGGTACATAGTTCAATGGAGAACACCTTGGACTAACGGCTAAAACTCCTAGAGAGCATTTAATACTGAGACATCGAACATATTTGACAATTTGTCCGAGGATAAAAATTAGACTTAATAAGGGACCTATATAGGTGAGGCCAGAAAGCCAGTAACTGTAATGGTTTAAAATTTGTATCTAGAAGATAACAAGGAGCTTAGAAAAAGTGAAATGAGGGCTCCTGTTTTTTTGTTTTTTGTGGCAGAGACAGAGAGAGTCAGAGAGAGGGACAGATAGGGACAGACAGACAGGAAGGGAGAGAGATGAGAAACATCAATTCTTCGTTGTGGTTCCTTAGTTGTTCATTGATTGATTTCTCATATGTGCCTTGACTGGGAGGCTACAGCAGACTGAATGACACCTTGTTCAAGCCAGCGACCCTGGGCTCAAGCTGGTGAGCCTTGCTCAAACCAGATGAGCTCGCGCTCAAGCTGGTGACCTCTGGGTCTCGAACCTGGGTCTTCCGTGTCCCAGTCTGACGCTCTATCCATTGCACCACTGCCTGGTCAGGCGAATTAAATCTTTATTAACCTTAAGAAGAGGTATACTAGAAATCATCAATAACGGGAAAAGAATTTTTGTCATTATGATATAAGATTGACTTCCTAAATTTGTTTTTTTTTATATCTTCAAATGGATCCTAATCATAGGATGAAATGAACTGACCACGTCCAAGTTGTTTTGTTTTATAGAATTAAACCCTGTGTGCTTCCAAAAATGTCTTCCTGAGTTCACTTTGAATATATGTATAAATTGTGTTGAATTAAAAACAATGAGGAAGCCCTGGCTGGTTGGTTCAGCAGTAGAGCGTCAGCCTGGCATGTGGAAGTCCCAGGTTCGATTCCCTGCCATGGCACACAGGAGAAGCGTCCATCTGCTTCTCCACCCTTCCTCCTCCCTTTCCTCTCTGTCTCTCTGTTCCCCTCCCACAGCCAAGGCTCCATTGGAGCAAGTTGGCCCGGGCGCTGGGGATGGCTTCATGGCCTCCATCTCAGGTGCTAGAATGGCTCCGGTTGCAGCGGAGCAACACCCCAGATGGGCCAAGCATCGCCTCCTAGTGGGCATTGTGGGTGGATCCTGGTTGGGCACATGTGGGAGTCTGTCTGCTGCCCTCTATTTCTCACTTTAGATAGATAGATAGATAGATAGATACATACATACATACATACATACATACATACATACATACATGATAGAGAGATAGATAGATAGATAGATAGATAGATAGATAGATAGATAGATAGATAGATAAAAACAACAACAAACAAACAATGAGGAGCCTGACCAGGTGGTTGCACAGTGGTTCGAGTATCAACTTGGGACACTGAGGACCCAGGTTCAAAACCCCCAGGTCTCTGGTTTGAGCACAGGCTCATCCGGCTTGAGCATGGGATCATAGACCTGACCCCATGGTCTCTGGCTTGAGTAAGGTCGCTGGCTTGAGCTGGAGCCCCCTGGTCAAGGCACATATAAGAAAGTCACCAGTGAACAACTAAAGTGCCACAACTACTGGTCGATGCATCTCATCTCTCTCCCTTCATGTCTGTCTCTCTCTTGCTAAAAAATAAAAATTAAAAATAAATAAAATTAAAACAATGAGGAGGTTTGCCTTAACTCTTTTTGTGATAATTTAACACAAAGTTTTATATATCGTGATTCCCAGTAAAGAACTTTTAAGAATCACATTCTGCTGGTGTCAGGTACAAGCACAATAAGGCCATGTATTATGGATAGCATTAGCTTGTACTCCCTCTATTCCAGGAGGCAGAGTAAGCCGTGTGATGGGATTCTCTTAAACCCCACCTCATGCTTATTACATGGATTTAGACCTTTCCAATCAAATCATGTGCCCTTGGGAACATAACAGTTATATCCATCAAGTCTGAAATAGATGGCTAACATAGAGAGGTACAGAATCTTCTTCAATTCATCTTCAGTATAATTGGACTGAGATCCAGGGACCTGTCAAAACTTTCTGTATACATCATTAGAGATAATTGATTGATAACCTGTCTTAGGATCTTTGACTTTCCAACATGCCATTAATTCATTATCTTGTTTCAGTTCTACTTACCAACAATTTGTATTTATATTTACTTCTGCATCCTGATATTTGTATACCAGTAGCATTAATTGAATTTTCAATTATGGCCTATAGCAGGAGGTATGTGAAATATAATAAATTGTACTTACCTTTCTGGGCTGTCATTCCAAATTACCTCCATACTTTGTTACTAGCCTGAGGCTTGGTTGGCTAGATCATAAGTTCCATTGGAATGAAGTGCTCTGAGGAGTGTTTCCTTAGAAACAATCAATAAGAACTGCTGGCTTTATAGCAAAGTCCTATTTGTAATAGAGAATATTAGAGATATTTCAAAAGGTGCTAGTTAAGTGAAAATTGATAATGCTTAATGCATAACTTAGGAATTCATTCAGAGGGTCACATTGGCAGGTTTTTACCAAGTTAATTCCCTGATCTGTAGGGTGGGGCAATCATACTGAATCCTTGCTAATATTTACTACAAACCCTGTGATCATTGAAACCATTGACTAGTGCACCAGAAAGCACATGTTTTCAAGCCTAATTATTGGGCAGAAGTATAAAGTTTATTTTACCATTTGTCCTCTCAGGATTATTATTTATAACCAGAAGCTATCTATAGAGGTAGAGAGACCTTAAGGCTATTTGTATTAAACATTTATTTTGTTTATTGTTTTGAAGATGGCTAATGTTGAGATGTAAAGGTTTTCTAAGTTTATATTTTTTGGTACACATCAATATTTATGGTGATTTGATCCTTCTTAGCTATGAGTATTAATCTCATAAGTGCCATAAAAATAATAGCATATCGTCTTATATGAATATGAAGATAATGCCAGTAACTCTAAAACTTTCAATTTACTTTTTCAGCTGTATCAATTTCTGATGATTCCTGCTTTCACATTCACTCTTCTCCCATGAGTTATATTTGTAACGTGATTAATAATGCCTATAAGATTATGAAATTGTAAAATAGGCTGGTTTATAATGGGCTTGAACCTGGTACTTTTGTCTCAGTTTAGAACTCTAGGCAACTAAGTTTAAAATATATAATAAATGCACTAAGATTTCTTTTTAATATTCTTTGTTATAAAGCAGAATTTGGTGTGAAGAGGATTTATGATGGTTTTTTTCTAATGGTATTTGCCTATGAAATGTAAAAAAGAACGGAAGGCAAATTCTTCTCATGCATCCCCTTGGGCAACAAATATTTTGAGGTTTTAGTAATTTAGTCCTTTCTGGATGAATTTATTGTTAGGAGATCTTGACTGCCAAGTCACATTTAAAGCATTATACCATTTTCTGCATGAAATTTGCCTTGTCTTTCATACTTCCATCATTCAGCTTAGTGAAGCAGTTTTCAAAATTTAAATAGAGACTTTGGGTAAAAACATGAGCTGACAAACTGGGTTTTAACTATGAGATTTGCTGACTAGAAAATTGTTGGTTTTCTTTATTTTTTTTCCTTTGTTTTTCACTTGAAATGTTTTCCCTTTCTTCCCCACCCAGTTAATACACTGTTAAATGTGAAATTAAGTGAAACAGAAAATGGCAAGCTCGTCTCCATATTGGATCTCCCTGGCAGTATTCTTATCATCCCTCAAGCCACCCTTGGAGGGAAAGTAAAAGGAAGAAGCATGCAGTATCACTCTAACTCTGGAAAAGAAGAGGGATTAGAACTTTATTCCCAATTTGTGACTCTGTGTGAAAAAGAATTAGCTGCCAACAGCAAGTGTGCTGAAGCGGGGGTTGTGGTAGAACACGGCACTTACGGGAACAGGCAGGTGTTAGAGCTGGAGACCAACGGGCCATACACACACCTGATTGAGTTTTGAAAAATTAAGTGTTCGTTACTACAATTGTTTTCTGGTACAAAAGTCTAGACTGTAATTAAACCTCCCCCCCCTTTTTCTTGACTATACTAATCTGCACCATTTTTAGACAAGGAAATCCTAGGTCCTATCCATAACACTGCAGACAGCTAATGGAATGATGTTGCCAGTCACCTAAACTCTGGCTCTCAGTCACTTTTCATTCTGTTTTCCCTGCACTTGACTTGGAATTTTGAGAAATGCTTTCTATTCATTTTCTGGTCATTATGGAAATGTTCTTAGATAGCTGTGTTTAAGTATTTTGCAGTGACGAGTTTTGTGCAATCAAGAAAAATATACTTCTCATATCCTCAAATTTATGTAGTACGTAATAACAATAACTATTAAAATTGGATAGAATTCAGCACAAACCAATTATAATTTTGCCAATTTGTTTTACTATTCAGTTTTCTACATTTTGAATAAAAGAATTATAATTTACTGTTCCTTTTACTATTTATAAAAATGTAATATAGAAATGTTACTGTGTATTATACTAATTTCCAAGAATATCCAAGTTTTTTTATGTTATTTTAAGTCTTTAGTTGATACAGGAACAAGATAGGGGGATTAAAGGTTTTTTTGGGTTTTTTTCATCAACAATTTTTAAAATTAAAGCCTAAAACTCTCTTCTACTCAACAAGCAGTAAGAATACAGTTGAATTCCTTTTCATGGGCATTTAAGGGTGACTGAGAGAGACAGAGAAAAAGGGAAAAGGAAAGGAAAGAAAACAGTTGAGTAAATATATATTTAGGAGGAGAAAACAAGAGTGATAGAAAAGACAGAGAAGTGATTGAGAAGGGCTTCTGGGATGCAGACCGGGGAAGATAGAGGTGGTTTTTATTTAATGTACCAATACTCAAATTTTTTAATGAAAATAGTGTATGTCTTTTTTATCTTTTATTTTTAAAAGTCACTGCTTCATGGAACTACTATTTATATGTTTTAGGAAGTTCCTGCCTTGTTGAATTAAAATTGCTATGAAAGGAAAAAAAAAGGGGAAGCTTTTTACTGGAATTATTTGAAAACAAGTTCATTTGTTCATTTTCATATTATCTACTTAATGATTTGAAGCCAGTGTAATATTTTCTATTAATGAATGTCTTTGTCCTCTCCCCCTCCCCACCCTGCAAAATTTATAAGTTCCCCAATATGATGGTACTGTATTTGGAGAGGGGGCCATTTGGGAGTACTTAGGATTAATGAGGTCATGAGAGGGGAGCCTTTGTGACAGGAACAGCACCCTCATAAGCAGAGACACTAGAGAGCTGGTTCCTGTCTCCCCACCATGTGAGGAGGCAGTGAGAAGCCAGGAGGAGAGCCCTTCCCAGCAACTGACCATGCTGCCACCTTGATCTCAACTGCTCACCTACAGAACTGGAAGAAAATAGATTTCTGTTTAAGCCACCCAGTCTATAGTATTTTGTTATAACTCAAGCTAAGACAGTGACATAATAGAGGCAGTTAATCAAGTAGACTTTTCAAAAGCAAGAGAGGAAGCTATACAAGAAACTGAAAGAAGGCCCTGGCCAGTGGATAGAGCGTCAGCCTGGCGTGCAGACGTCCCAGGTTTGATCCCTGGTCAGAGCACACAGGAGAAGCACCCATCCTCCTATTTCTCTTCCCCTCAATTTTTTTTGTGTGTGTGTGTGGGGGGGGACAGGAGCAGACAGGAAGGGAGAGAGATGAGAAGCATCAACTCATAGTGTGGCACCTTAGTTGTTCATTGATTGCTTTCTCATATGTGCCTTGACCAGGGGGATCTAGCCGTGCCAGTGACCCCTTGCTCAAGCCAGTGACCGTGGGGTCAAGTCTACAATCCCAAGCTCAAGCCAGTAACCCTGCGCTCAAAACAGATGAGCCCACGCTTAAGCCAATGACCTTGGGGTTTCAAACCTGGGTCTTCAGCATCCCAGGCTGATGCTCTATCCACTGCACCACCGCCTGGTCAGGCACTGCTGGCTCCATTGTTTCTAGCATTGGCCCTTGGCCCTAAGGATAGTTCGGTTGGTTTGAGCATCAGCCCCAGATGGGGGTTGCCAGGTGGATCCCAGTTGTGGCATATATGGGAGTCTGTCCCTCTATCTCCCCTGCTCTCACTTAAAAAAAAGAAAATGAATGCATAAATGAATAAAATGCAGTATTCAGTTTTTGCAAACTCCTCTCGTAATTTAAAAAGATATTTGAGTAAAATGTAAAAAACCAAATAATTCTAAGTATCAAGAAGATGAAGAAATTAACTTGAATAAACTTAAGTAGCTGCTTAAGTCTTACAAGTTCTTTAGGTCTGTGTTCCTAAGATACTTAAAATTTTTATCACACAAAAAATTCTATTTTCTCTATATTCTTCCTGTACTGTTATATTTTGGAAGTTGAGAATCAATAACTGGCTTGATGAGCTTTTGTCCTTAATTTCTGCTTTATTGATTCATAATACACTTATTGAAATGTAATAAATTATTCATAAGCTTGCAAACTCCAATTTTCTCAAAGCTTTTCCAAGGAGATCTATATGGTATGTCTTTGAAAAAGATTCTGTTTCCTATTTTAAATCATTTTGATTTCCTGTGTAAGTGAAATGCTGACTCACAGCCCTTGATTGCTATTTTATAGTTCAGACAATTCTTTAAAAAAAAAATTTCTTGCTTGAGAATGGCAATTTGAACCACATGAAGGGTTATTAAGCAAGAAGTGATGGCCAACTTTGTTTCATCACTAAAACAAGAAGCAAAAGGCAAGAGAAATAGGGGATGTGGAAATAGCTATACCTTGGCTTTCTGTAGCTCTTCTGGTCCAAGATGCTCAAAAAAATGTCAATAAATATCTCATTTTATCTTCCCAATATATAGTGAGAATAGTGCTGTTGAAAGTAAGGCAATGCTTAAATAATTTTACGAAGATCACACAGTAAGAAGGAATAATTTCCATCTTCCTGAATTTTCTTGTAGTAAGAGTTGTTGAAATTGATCTTAATAGAAGTTTAGCATCTCTTTGTATTGATCATTTGATAAAGACTAGTCAATAAATTGGTTTATTTACTAAATTAGGTAAGAGTTATGAAATAAATCACAAGGATGTAACCTGTAGCATATAGAATGTAGTCAAGTTAGTAATACTGTAACTATGTATAGTGTCAGATGTGTACTAAACTTAATCATGGTGAACACTTTCTAAGTTATATAAATGTCCAATCACTATTGTGCAGCTGAAACTAATATAATACTGTATGTCAACTATAATTTTAAAATAAAAAAAAATAAATTAGGTAATGGTAGGGTTGCACTTAATTTAGATGTCTTCTGCCTCTGTTTTTCTAAGATTCTAGATATTTTCAATTAGAATATCATTTATTTCTAAATACAAGCTTGTTTTTTAATTTTTTATTGATTGATTTTAGAGAAAGAGGGAGAGAGAGAAACATGGATTTGGTGTTCTACTTATTTATGCATTCGTTGGTTGACTCTCGTATGTGCCCTGACTGGGGGATCGAACCCGCAGCATTGGTGTATCTAACCAACTGAGCAACATGGCCAGGCCTCACTTCTAAATACTATTTTATCTGTCCATATAGAGATTTAATGGATTTCATTATAGAAAACACTGTGTATAAGACAGACTACCAATGAGGTGGTTTTATATCTTTCTTTACTAGACTGATAAAAAGTAAAAATCAAACACACTCTTACCATTCATTCATTAGTTCCAGTCAATAGAAGGTTTGCCATTTATGAGTAATGCTTGTAGTATGATGATTCATTGACTCCATAATGAAAAAACTAAACTTATCAAATATAAGGATTAAGTATTGAATCCCATGCCACTGTTTTGGAGATTAAGAACTCACATTGGTGTTATAAAAGAACGATGGCATGTCAAATTTTTACTATCTATCATTAACATTGCAGAGGAACTGATTCATTATGTTATAGTTAAACTTACGAAAAAACCCACATGATGAAAATAATATATCTAGAAGTGCCTTACCTATTTATTAAAATAAGATTATGTAGTTTCTGAAGAACTATAAAAGTAGTATTTTCATTCTGAAGTCACACCTTGATGACTTTAAATGTCCATTTTGATAATTCCCTAATTATTCTTCCTCCTATTTCTCCTATCTCTAATCCTTTTTTGCAGACCTTCTTTAAGATAATGGTCCTAGGACATTCCTTTCCCTGTGATTTTCCACTGTCCAGAAACTTGGAACACTTTTTTTTATCTACAGGGCAAAGTCTAAACTTCTGAGGTTGGCATGTAGTTTCTCAATACTCCAAGAGTGAATGAAATCCTGCAGGGAGAACTATAGAAGACCAAAGTCAGAATTTGGGGAAAACATAAAGGGCAACATATGAGAAGCCAGAGGACACTACAGTTGTCCCCTTATCCACAGTTTAGCTTTCCACTGTTTTAGTTACCCGCAATCAAGGGCAGTCCAAAAACATTAAATGGAAAATTTCAGAAATAAGCAATTTATAAGTTTTAAATTCATGCCATTCTCAGTAGTATGATGAAACTTCATGCCATCCACTTCATTCCACCTGGGACATAAATCATCTTTGTCCAGCCGTATCTAAGCTATGTACATTACCCATCCCTTAGTCCAGGGGTCGGGAACCTATGGCTCGCAAGCCAGATGTGGCTCTTTTGATTGCTGCATCTGGCTCGCAGACAAATCTTTAATAAAAAAAAAATAATAACGTTAAAAATATAAAACATTCTTATGTATTACAATTCATTCATTTCCTACCACTCATGTTCATGGTTGTGAGTGGCTGGAGCCAATCACAGCTGTCCTCCGGGACAACACCAAATTTTTATTGGATAATGAATAATGTACATGGGTTGTTGTATGGCTCTCATGGAATTACATTTTAAAATATGTCTTTTATGGCTCTCTCAGCCAAAAAGGTTCCTGACCCCTGCCTTAGTCACTTAGTAGCCATGTCTGATAACCCTTCATCTCAGTTATCAGAGAGAGAGAGACCACATTCACTTAACTTTTATTACAGTATATTATTATAATTGTTTTATTTTATTGTTAGTTGCTATTACTCTTACTGTGTCTAATAAACTTTATCACAGAATATATGTGCAGGAAAGAACAGTCTTTTTGAACTTTCAGAGGTGGTTTCAGGCATCTACCGGGGGTCTTGGAACACATCCCCACAAATAAGGGGTGGAAGAGGGGGGGTAGGGACTACTGTGATAGAGGTCAGTGAGTCAGAGAGAACCAGAAAAAAAAATCTATTGTTAACAGAAGATAGTATTCCAGATGTAAGCAGTGACAAAGTTAGTGCCAAGTACTGAAGAAAAATTGGATAACACAAAGACTTAGGAAAGATCTCTCAGTTCAGCAGTTTTAAGAGTTTATGAGCTTACAGGAAATTGGTAATATTTCAATAGTTAGGAGTAAATGTTCTTTTGTTTTAGGGCAGTGTGTCTCAAAGTACGCCAGTGAACCACCTCTACAGGAACCACATGGAGAGCCTAACAGTTTAACGAAATGCAGCTTTCTGGGACCATCCCAAACTTACTGAATTAGAATCTCAGGAGTTAAAATCTATCTAGTTATCATCCCGTCTACAGCCATACCACCCTGAATGCGCCTGATCTCATCTGATCTCGGAAGCTAAGCAGGGTCGGGCCTGGTTAGTACTTGGATGGGAGACCATCCCTCCCCCTTCCCCAGGTGAGTCTTGTGTACACTGGAATTACTCAGAATAAAGGCCAGACTTCTAAGGCTGGCATCATGGCTCTAGTTTCTAACCCTTTCTCCCACTAGTGCCCTGTAGAAATTCTTCAGTATAGCTCTATTCATAGTTTTCTTAGATTATACCTCTACTTAAATTCTTCTCTGCTCTCCTCTAAATCTATCATCATTCGATATCTAGCTCAAGTCAGTCTCTTCTGGCCCCACAGTAATTTCTCCTGCTTCTACCTTCCTCGCTATTGTGGTTTTCTCATTCTTCACACTTGTGATGAGATTGAGTACTTCAGTTTTAATTTGTTTATATGTATATATCTTGACTGCAGGAGTATAAATAATATTGGGCAGAGACAATATAATAGCATATATAGTATAGTATAATTTATCTCCCATAGTATTTCTATAGCACTGTATATGTTGTCTATGCTCAATAATTCTCAGTAAATATTACCTGAATTAATATGGAGATATGTCAGTGGCTAGAGTACCCTGATTTTGGTGCAGTTATACCAGTCTTCACAAAATTGATTTCTTTGCTGTTAGGAATAAAGAGAAGCTAGAATGTGCAGAAAGCAAGTTTAATACAGCTACCCTTTGCTTTAATACAATAGATAATACAAGAAAAGTTAGAGACTAAAACAAATTTTTGAGATTCAGCACAAATGTGGGCATTGCTGGGTTTTAATTGTATCAGAGGGGTCTCTTTACACTTTGTTTTTTTAATAAGAATTTTATTTTTAAATTTTTTTTATTTTTAGGCGAGAGGAGGGGAGATGGTGAGGCAGACTTTCACATGCACCCAGACAGGAATATATCGGCAACCCTGCCTGGGGCCAATGCTGGAATCAACCAAGCTATTTTTAACACCAGAGACTGACACACTCAGACCAACAGAGCTATCCTCAGCACCCAGGGCCGATGCTCAAACTGATTTAGCCACTGGCTGTGAGAGGAGAAGAGGGAGAAAAAGAAGGAGAGAAGAGGGAATGGGAGGGATAGAAAAGCAGATGGTCACTTTTCTTGTGTGCCCTGACCAGAAATCAAACCTGGGGACATGCATATGCCAGGCTGATGCTTTGTCCAGTGAGCCACCATCCAAGGCCTAAAAACAGTGAGTTATTTTTTGGTGTTTTTTTTAGGTGAAAGGAGGGGAGATAGTGAGACAGATTCCCACATGTGCCCTAACAGGGATCCACCCGGCAACCCCATCTGGGGCCGACACTGGCTGTGAGAGGGAAAGAAAAGGAGAAGGGGGAGAGGGAGGGGAAAAGAGGCAGATGGTTTCTTCTCATATGTCCCCTGACCAGGGATTGAACCAGAGACGTCTGCACGCCAGGCCGATGCTCTATCCACTGAGCCAACAGGCCAGGGCTACATTTTCTTAAAGTTTACTTTATAGAATCTAATACAGTAAAACTATGTTTGTAATAGCTCTGTACCTTAAAAAGGTGTATAATAAGTTATTCTTAAAATACAGAAAGGAAAAGCTATTTAAGAAAACCTGAGTCCTTTCTAAAGCAAACTTTGTAAAATAAAATTTTCTTTATGTTATCTATAAATATGAATTTTGATGTAACAAGTTCTACTACACTCCTATACTTAATGCTAAATGAAGCAGGTCTGTGAGATGCATCACAAATAGCCAACTTCATGATAAATATGATCCTACTTCTTTTTATTGGGTTTTTCCTTTGAATGAATTATTTGTACTGGGTCAGCCAGCATTTTTCTCTAAAAAGCTCAATAAAATCTGACCTATTACATCAGCTTTTTTTCTGAATGTGAGAACAACTTATATAGAGAATGTACCACACCCTATGTAACAGTATCAGAGAACCATTAGTTTATACTGTTATAAACAGTTGGGGTTGGGAAAATAATTGTGGACTTTTTTTTTTTTAAGGGGAGGTAGAGAGTTTTTGAGTGAATGTCTTACCATACTAGCCACTCTTGGATCCCACTTTGAGATACTCTTTCCTTATGTGAACACTGGTTATAAACTCTTCTTTGTTTAATCCAAAGTTGGTTTTTCAAGATGATTGTTCTTAAGTTATAATCCAATTTGGTCCTGGCAGGTGATAGTTGGAATGTCTGCCTACTCTGTCGCCATCATGGACTCTGCTCTTTCTTTTTGGTGATATTATAAATTTGCTGAACTTTTCAAAAAATTTCTTGGCAGATTCTTATTTACTGAGGTCATATGATCAGAATAAAATTTATCAGTTAGAGCCCATATATTTGCATTTGTCCTAAAATATGTGTAGGAGTACAGTAATGACATATTAAATCCTTATTTTCTCCTTTTCCCCCTTGATATTTTCATTTAGAAATAAGATAGAATAATTAATTATCCAAGCATTTCAACATTGGGTTACTGCTACTCTCAGCTTTACCAATATTTGAAATTATTTAATTAACCAGATACTACCAAATATGTGCAAAGCAGTGGAAAGCATTATAAGCAAAGAGATAAGTGTATTGCATCCTGAATTACACAATAATTAGTAGAAAAAATTATTTCACTTTAGCTCTCCTAGGGGTTCGTTAGACACAGTCAGAATTCAAAAGACATAGTCTTTTAAATAAGAATTTAGCCTGACCTGTGGTGGCACAGTGGGTGAAGTGTTGACCTGGAACGCTGAGGTTGCCAAATTGAAACCCCAGGCTTACCAGGTCAAGGCGCATACAAGAAGCAACTCCTATGATTTGATGCTTCCTGCTCATCCCCCTCCTCTTTTTTTTCTCTCTCTCTCCAAAATCAGTTAATAAAATCTTTAAAACAAACAAATGAAAGAATTTATTTAGGGCCTGGCCTATGGTGGCACAGTGGATAAAGTGTTGACCTAGAACCCTGAGGTCACTGGTTTGAAACCCTAGGCTTGCCTGGTCAAGGCATATACAACAAGCATCAGTGAACAACTAAAGTGAAGCAACTACGAGTTGATACTTCTCATTCCCCCTACCTCTCTCTTTTCTCTGTAAAATCAATAAATAAAATATTTTAAAAATAAAAACAAATTTAAAAAAGAATTTACTTAGAATTAACAGCATACTCAGTCCTGGGAAACATAGGGATAAAAAGATAAAACATGTTCCTTTGTAGGTTCATATCTTTATATATTTCAGGAGACATAGAGATTGGGGAAGGAATATAGATTTGGAAATTAGCTGTATAGATGTGGTAGTTAAAGTCTCCAAAGTTTAGTAGTATGGTGGTTTCTCAAATATTAATAATAGAACTTACATATGATCTAGCAATTCCACTTCTGGGTATATAACCAAAAGAATTAAAAGCATAGTCTCAAAGAGATATTACAACAGCATTAGTCACAATGGCCAAGAACTAGAAGCAACCCAAATGTCCTTCGAAGGATGAATGAAAACAAAGTATGATATATGCATACAGTGGAGCATAAGTCATCCTTAAAAAGAAAGGAAAATCCCATTATCTGCTGCGTGAATAAACCTTGAGGATATTGTGCTAAATGAAATGAACTGGTCACAAAAAAGAAAAATATTGTATGATTTCACTTATATGAGATATATAGAAAGTAGTCAAATTTATAGCCTGACCCGTGGTGGCACAGAGAGTCGACTGGAATGCTATGGTCACCAGGCAAAACCCCTGGCTTGCCCAGTCAAGGCACATAACAAAAAGCAATCCACAAACAAAGTGACGCAACTATGGTTGATGCTCCTGCCTCTCTCTCCTCTCTCCCTCTTTCTCTAAAAATCATTAAATTAAAAAAAATTTTTGCCCTGGCCAGTTGGCTCAGCGGTAAAGCATTGGCCTGGCATGTGGAGGTCCCGGGTTTGATTCCCAGACAGGGCACATAGGAGAAGCGCCCATCTGCTTCTTCACCATTCCCCTTCTCCTTTCTCTCTTTCTCTTCCCCTCTCGCAGCCAAGGCTCCATGGGAACAAAGTTGGCCTGGGCACTGAAGATGGCTCCATGTCCTCCACCTCAGGCGCTAGGATGACTCCAATTGCAGCGGAGCAACACTCCAGAGGGGCCAAGCATCGCCCCATGGTGGGCATGCTGGGTGGATCCCGGTAGGGTGCATGTGGGAGTCTGTCTGTCTGCCTCTCTCCCGCTTCTCATTTTGGAAAAATACAAAAAAAAATTTTTTTAAGTAGTCATATTTATAGAAACAAAGTAGAATGGTGGTTGCCAGAGGCTGGGGGGTGGGGTGGGGAGGAGAAATGAGTTATTTAAAGGAATAAAGTTTTAGTTATGCAAGATTTTAAAATGTTCTGGAGATCTATCTCACAACAATGAAAGTATGCTTAAACTACTGAACTATACTTTTTTTTAAGATTTTATTTATTGATTTTAGACAGAGGAGAGAGAGAGAGAAAGAAAGGGGTAGGAGAGGAGTGGGAAGAAACAACTCATAGTTGCTTCTCATATATGCCTTGACTGGTCAAGCCTGGGGTTTCCAACACTCCAGGTTGATTCTCTATCCACTGCAACACCATAGATCAGGCTGAACTATACATTTTTTAAAACGTCTCTTACACATTATCTAAAAGAATGCATAGAAAGATATTAAGAAAGAAACAATAGGACATGGCCAGGTGGTGGCACAGTGGATAGAGTGTTGGACTGGTACACAAAGGACCCAGGTTTGAAACCTCAAGGTCACCAGCTTGAGCACAGGCTCATCCAGCTTGAGTGTGGATTCATTGGCTTGAGCGCGGTGTCGCTGGCTTGAGCGTGGGATCATAGATATGACCTCATGGTCGTTGGCTTGAGACCAAAGGTCACTAGCTTGAAGCCCAAGGTTGCTGGCTTGAGCTCAAGGTCGCTAGCTTAAGTAAGGGGTCACTTGTTCTGCTGTCCCCCTGTCAAGGCACATATGAGAATGCAGTCAATGAACAACTAGGGTGATGCCATGAAGAATTGATTCTTCTCATCTCTCTCCCTTCCTGTCTGTCTGTTCCTATCTGTCCCTCTCTCCATCTTTCTCTCTTTGTCTCTGTCACATACACACACACAAAAAGAAAGAAAAGAAAAAAAGAACCAGTAGGAAGCTGAATATTTTAAGAAACCATCAGATTAAGAGATGCCTTTAACAGGCGGACAAAGGTCAAGGAGAGAGGAAGCAGAAAAATTTAGAGAATGGTGTCATGTAATCCAAGAGAAGGGAGAATTTCTATTCAAGTAGGTTGTGGTAAACAACATCCAATCCACTAGAGAGTCCAGTTAGGGAAGAACTTTTAAAAAGCCATTGCTATTGACAATTAGGAGGCCACTATCATATTGAGCACAGACAGGTTCCTTGTTATGGAAGCCAAATATCTTGAGGATTGTGTGGGACTTAAGAAAGTATAGTAAGGGTAGAAGACTCAGGAAATTGAGGATGAAGGAAATCGAAGATCTGGAGTTTTGTAGGAAGGCAGTACTAAGGGATATATATATTTAAGATGAGCCTGTCTTTAGATGAAGAGAAAGCAGAGAAATTGAAGAAAGAAGAGAGGCCTCTGGAGCACACTGAAGGAGCAACATCCCATCTCAAAAGCATAGATATTAGAATGCTTTTGGAAAACTTTGGGTGTTTACTGAGATAAGAAGAAAAGATGCTGAGTATAGAAAGGAGAGCTGTAATGGAGTTCAGACATCATGCCCTATACTTTTATTGTAATACCTAGGACTTGATCATCTGGGAGAGAGGAAGATGGCATGGAGTAATGGCTGGAGGACAGTAGTGAATGTTTGACATAGCCACTTTAGGAAATGGGTAAGTGAGCCAACTAGCTGAGGTTAGAAATCATAAATAATGCAGCAAATTAGAAAGCACAGTTACACAATTTTCTTGGCAGCCCAAGAGCAGATCAGAAAAGGCAGATGGTTCAGTTGATCCACATTCAGAGGTTGGCAGTAGAGATGCTGTATAATAAGGTCATGCAGTGGAAGGAAAGCTAGGGAGAAAGTGGTTGAAACAACTGACCTCATAAACAAAGTGGACAAGGATAGGATAAAAAACAAAATGTGCAAGGAGCTAATAGACTAGATGAGGGATGAGGTCAAGAAGACTAGTGCTTCTTAGAAATCAGAAGGGTAAGTTCAAAAAGAATTAGAGTAGGAGATGTGGAGAGATAAGAGACTGGTCATAGAGTTCTGTGAGTAGAGCCATTATGAGTGATAACAAGTCCTAGGATGAGGCCGTGGGAATGTGTAGTTGCAGTGCAGTTGTGTCAAGGAATTTAAAAACTAATGTGTTGGGTGACTACCCTATTTAGACAATAAAGTTAACCCAGAATAAGACTCACAAAAAAGAGAAATACCCGTCACCCTATGCCCAAATCTTGAATCACTGTGATAGTGTGATATGAAGGTCAACAAAAGGCAGAGATGAGGATGCAGAGAAAATGATGTTTCAAGGCAATATGAACTTAGGGGGAGTGGCAAAGGTGAACCATAACCTCCAGTTCCTGGGAAAGCCAGGGAAATGTCACCTCCACTTCCTGCTCATGAAATAGGAATCACCTTTACTTAACAGGACAATGTGCTCAAGAGGAAATTGGGTTTTCATTAGGGCAAAGAGACCAAAAGATTGTTAGGAAAAAAGTAACAGTAGAGGAAAGTTTATTAGCAAAAATAAAAAGAGATAGTATTTTAGAAGATAAGGTGGGATTAGTAGGAGAATCAGCAAGCTGAATTGAATGGGAAAGCGAGAAAAGGGGAAAAAGTGACTAAAGAGACATACAGTGAGGGAAACAGGGCATGAGAAAGACACAGAAACCCTGGCCGGTGTCTCAGTTATTTGGAGGATAGTCTTCAGGCACCAGGGCTGTGGGGTGGGTCAGGTGAGGCATGTTGCATAGATAGGTGGAATAACAATCACTGTTCATCTTGCTCTCTCCCCCCTCTCTCATTCTCAAAAAAATATTTTTAAAGAAAAGTACACAACACTTACAGGTAAGTGAAAGAAGAAATGTGAATGGAATTATAATGCTAATTTTTGGCTGAATATTAATTGTCAGAGATGAAGGAAATGGAATTTAGAGAGAAACCAGAACACTAATTATACCTGAATATTGTTTGGGAGAAATAAAATAAAAGATGGTGACGTAAACAAAAATGAAAATACTGCCTGACCAGGTGGTGGCACAGTGGATAAGCATATGCCTGGGACACAGAGGACGCAGGTTTAAAACCATGAAGTTGCCAACTTGAGCGCAGGCTCACCAGCTTGAGCACGGGGTCTCTGGCTTGAGAGTGGGATCATAAACATAACCCCAAGGTTGCTGGCTTGATCCCAATGGTCACTGGCTTGAAGCCCAAGGTCGCTGGCTTGAGCCCAAAGGTCACTGGCTTGAGCCCAAAGTCAGTGGCTTGAGCAAGGAGTCACTGGCTCGGCTGGAGCCACCCCCACCCCCACCCCCACATCAAGGCATATATGAGAAAGCAATCAATGAACAACTAATGTGCTGCACAAATAATTGATGCTTCTCGTCTCTCTCCCTTCCTGTTTGTCCAAATTTGTCCCTCTCTCTGTCTGTCTCTGTCTCTCAAAACAAACAAACAAACAAACAAAATGAAAACACTAAGTTTTGGCTTCATGTTATTTAGGATAGATGAAAAAATGGAAATGATCTGGAAGCAGTATCTAACATTAGTATAACTTCTCCTTTAAAGTTTTGTACTTCAGGTTTAAATATTGTGTTTTGGGGAAAAGCATCTAGGCATTCTCCAACCACAACTTTCCTCAAGTACTTAGCTTTCAGAATTGAAAATACAGTGAGTATTGAGTGCCTGATCTGTGGTGACCATAATTCAATTCCAGTTCACCCCATCATCCCAGGCTGCTTGTTTGTTCGTTTGTTTGTTTATTGTCAATATACATGGTACCTTGAGATACGAGCAGACCTACATTTTTTAAGATACGAGCTGCAACTCAGTCCATATTTTTGTTCAAGATCCTAGCGAAATTCCGAGATATGAGTCATGATTCGGGAAGCTGCCGCTAGTTGGTATGTTGGTGCATGGGTCCAGTATTGGCAGTTTGATATACGAGTTGACTGACTTATGGGCTCAGTTACAGAACGAATTAAATTCGTATCTCAAGGTACCACAGTATAATTCACACACCAGAAAATGTAGTTCTTTAAGGTGTCGAATTTAATAGTTTTTAGTATATTCAAAAGGTTGTGCAATATTGTTGCATTACACAATATTTCTATAAGGTTGTATATCACCACTATCTAATTCTAGAACATTTCCACCATTCTGAAAAGAAGCTTAGTACTTATTAAATTCACTCCCCATTTCCCCTCTATTCCCAGCCTCTGGCAACCACTAATCTACCTTTAGTCTCTGTGGATTTGCCTATTCTTGACATTCCATATTCAAATGGAATCATACAATATTTGGCTTTTTGTGTCTGATTTCTTTCACTTAGCATAACATTTCAAGGTTTACCCATATTGTAGCATGTATAGGAACTTCGTTTCTTTTAATGACTAAATATTACATTGTATGGATATAGCATATTTTTGTTTATCCATTTACCCAATTGATAGACATTTACATTGCTTCTATTTTGGGGCTATTGTGAATAATGCTGATATAAATCTTAAAGTACATACAAGTTTTTGTGTGGACATATGTTTTCAGTTATCTTTAGTATATATCTAGGAGTAAAAATATATCTGGGTTAAATGGTAACTTTGTGTTTAACTTCCTGAGTAACTGCCAAACTGTTTTCCAAAGTAGCTATACCATTTTACATGCCTACTAGCAGTATATGAGGGTTCCAATTTCTCCATTTCCTTACCAATATCTGTTATTTTCCCTTTTTTAAAAATTATAGTCATCCTAGTGCCTATGATGCAGAATATTATTGTGGTTGTGATTATCATTTCCCTAATGACCAATGTTGAGCATCTTTTCATGTGCTTACTCCCCTATTGTATAGTATCTTCTTTGGAGAGATGTCCATTCAAAATTTTTGCCCATTTTTTGTGTTATTTGTCTTTTTGTTCTTAGATGTAAGAGTTCTTTATATATTCTGGATACTAGACCCTTATTAGTAAATGATTTGCAAATATTACTCCCATTTTATAATGGGTTGTCTTTTTATTTTCCTTTTTTAAATTTATTAATTTTAGAGAGAGAGGAAGGGAAAGAGAGAAACATCAATTTGCTGTTCCTCTTATGTATGCATTCATTGGTTGATTCTTGTATGTGCTCTTACTGAGGAGCAAACCCACAACTTTTTTTTTTTTTTTTTTTTTTTTTTTTTTTTTTTTTTTTTTTTTTTTTTTTTACGGAGACAGAGAGTGGGATAGATAGGGACAGACAAGACAGGAATGGAGAGAGATGAGAAGCATCAATCATTAGTTATTCGTTGCGACACCTTAGTTGTTCATTGATTGCTTTCTCATATGTGCCTTGACCATGGGGCTACAGCAGACCGAGTAACCCTTTGCTTGAGCCAGCGACCTTGGGTCCAAGCTGGTGAGCTTTGCTCAAACCAGATGAGCCCACGCTCAAGCTGGCTACCTCGGGGTCTCGAACCTGGGTCCTCCACATCCCAGTCTGATGCTCTATCCACTGTGCCACCACCTGGTCAGGCAAACCCACAACTTTGATGTATGAGGAGGACACTCTAATCAACTGAACTACGCAGCCAGGGCTCTTTTTATTTTCTTGATAATGTCCTTTGAATAATAAAAGTTTTTAATTTTTATAAAGTCCAATTTACTGTTTTCTTTGGTTGCTTGTGCTTTAGTGTTGTACCTAAGAACTTAGCATATGTATAAATAGCTCCCCTTTCATTCTCAAAAGTGTCTCGGTAAACAACAAATTATATGGACACTTGACTAATAACAACCTCAGAGGCAGGTTATTAGTAGCTCTTGGGCAGGTAGATAAGTAAATACTAGCTTATTTTATTCTTGCCTCAGGAAAACCAGTGCCATCATTTGGCTTTTCCCTAAAGGAAATCTGCCAACCATTATAGTTGCCATATTGTATGCTTATTCAACAAATTTATGTTGAGTACCTGCTATACATTAAATACTGATCTACAGTTGGGGAAATTGCAGCAGGAAACTGCAAAGAGAAAAACTTTTAAATGCTTTTTTTTCTTTTAATTTTGTAAAAGTAATGTAAACAATTAGAAATATTAAAAAGCCTGTCATCTCATTCTTCAAATACAATTTTATTTTTATTTATTCTCTTATAATCTTTGTTCATAACCACACACTTTAACCCAGTTTAATTATAAAGAATTTTATATTTTTATTTTTAAAAACTTAGTATTTTATCATAAATACATATTTTAAATGTATTTTTTTATTTTGATCTAAGGTAGTATAAGGGAGAGGAAGCAGACAAAAGGAAAAAACATAGAAGTCAATAAAATATTATTAAGATGAGCAAGTATAGTCTATAACTGGATTTGTGCTCTGGTCTGTGAATGCCTGTAGGTTGGCAAATTGAGTTCAAGAGTATATAATTCTATTCCATAATATTAACATTTATCTTTTTCTTCCTGATCTATGACTCTGGCTCCACAGATTACCATAACCATATTATATGGTTAATTTAATTTCTAGTTATTGTTCATACTGGTCAAATAGTTGGAGCTAGAAGCAAGTATTCTCTCTTCTACATTTGTAGCTAAACAAGAATTTTGACATATAAACTAATTTTTATTAGAATTTACTTCAAGAATAATATGGCTCCAAAAAGTTACTAATAAATCTATATTCATAAACACAGTAACTTACAAGAATTTCCGTATTTTTAGAATGCTATTTATTACCCAGGTCATTTGGCCTTTTTTACTAAGTTCAATTTCTTTCTTTTTCTTTTTTTTAAATTTTCCATTGATTTGAGAGAGACAGGAAGGGAGAGAGAGAGAGAAAAGAAAGAAAGAGAGAAGCATCAATTCGTGATCCACTTAGTGCATTCACTGATTGCTTCTCATTTGTGCTCTGACTGGGGATTGAACCCATGACTTCAGCACACCAGACGTCACTCTATCCACTGAACCACCCACACAGCCAGGGCATAAGTTCAGAGTCTTAAGCTAGTCAAATAATCTTAGATTATGAATTTCACAATAAATTATTTGAATCTTAATGTTATCATATTATCTCGCATGATTATTATCCCAATACATTTCATTTTTAAGTGGATAATCATCCATCATCAGTTTTTACATTTACATGTCTCCAATTGGTGAATTAGGTTTTTGTGGGATGCTTTATATGCTAGTTATAAAGGAAGAAACATCCCTGAATTAAAGCACTTAATTATTCTCTTACATTACCTGTCTACAATTAAACAGTTTACCTGCCTGAAGAGCTTACAGCCAAAGTGAAGGGTTTGTGTAATGTTTAATAACAGTCCTCCTCCTCAGTCCTAGCTCTGGCTTGACCTATCTCGTTCCTTGAATTTTGGCTCATGTTTAGAACTGAGCTGCTGTCATTAAATTTTTCTTCTTCACCTTGATAAAGTCTGTGATTAATTTGGCTTGTGATATTTCCTGTGGTTCCCATCAGGAACTTTCTGGCAGAGAAAAATTGACAGGATGACCAAGAACTCTCTTCTAATTCCTCTCAGCTCCACTTTTATTGATTCCCGGCCTACACCTTCCCCCTTCCTGAAGTCTGCTCCAGATGCCATCATCCAGAGCCTTGTCTCCCTGGCCACTGTGGGTTTGTTACTGCCCAATCTTCCTCCTCTCCACAGAAGTCTTCCTTTTCAGCTGCTCTGTCCTTCAGGGTCACATCCTCCCTATCTTCCAAGGTGAAAACTTTATTAAAGTAATAAGCCAGACCCTGGCCAGTTTGCTCAGTGGATAGAGCATTGGCTGGCATGCAGATGTCCCAGGTTCGATCCCCGGTCAGGGCATACACGGGAAGTGACCATCTACTGCTCTTCCCCTTTATCCCCCCCCCCTCTCTCTATCTTCCTCTCTTGCAGCCAGTGGCTGTTATTTGAAGTGTTGGCCCGGGTGCTGAGGACAGCATGGTCCAGCACATCAGCCTCAGGCACTGAGGATATCATGGTTGATTTGAGCATCAGTCCCAGACGGGTTGCTGGTGGATCCTGGTCAGGACGCATGCTGGAGTATATCTTACTATCTCCCCTCATCTCACTTAAAAATAATAATAATAATAATAATAAAAATAAGGAATAAAAGAATAAACCAGAAGAGAGCTCCAAGATTTTCTCTCCAACCCCATTACAGCATCTGGACATTGACTTCCCAAAGATGACTCTTTCCTTGTCTTTCTTATGAAAACTAGAGGAATGATTGTAACCATGAGATTTTAAAGCCAAATATAAGGGAAAAGGGGGATCATAACAAACTACAGAATTATTTCACGTCCTCTTCACTCTTTGCTAATTACACCTACCTACAGGTAAGAGAGAGCCGGCTTTTTCCTCTTCCCTTCAATCCACGTGATGAAGCGCTAACAGTATTATACCCAGGAACTGATCTTAATGTGGCCAGTGGTGAAGTTATTATGAATAAAAATTTGATGTACCATATGTGTATGATTTTGCTTTGACATATAACAGCTGAAAGAAAAATAACTGAAAATAATTGTCATGTGGAGGTAGTAGGATTATGTTTTTGTTTCCTTGAGTTTTAAAAAAATCATATTTTAAAGTTGATGTTAATCATAATATTTTAAAATAAATATATGACTACACACCTATAAAAATATTTTTAAAAGTATTGTTAGTTTAACATATTTTATAGGGTTTTTTTTCATTTGTTTTGTTTTAATTTTTTTTCTTTTTTTTTTTTTTTTATCTGAAGCTGGAAACGGGGAGAGACAGTCAGACAGACTCCCGCATGCGCCCGACCGGGATCTACCCGGCACGCCCACCAGGGGGCGACGCTCTGCCCATCTGAGGCGTCGCTCTGCCTCAATCAGAGCCATCCTCAGCTCCCCGGCAAACTTTGCTCCAATGGAGCCTTGGCTGTGGGAGAGGAAGAGAGAGACAGAGAGGAAGGAGGGGAGGGGGTGGAGAAGCAAATGGGCGCTTCTATGTGCCCTGGCCGGGAATCGAACCCAGGACTCCTGCACGCCAGGCCGACGCTCTACTGCTGAGCCAACCGGCCAGGGCTGTTTTAAATTTTTCTGAGGTTGGAAATGGGGAGGCAGTCAGACAGACTCCCACATGCGCACGACCAGGATCCATCCGGCATGCCCACCAGGGAGTGATGCTCTGCCCATCTGAGGCGTCGCTCTGCCGCAATCAGAGCCATCCTCAGCTCCCGGGCAAACTTTGCTCCAATGGAGCCTTGGCTGTGGGAGAGGAAGAGAGAGACAGAGAGGAAGGAGAAGGGGAGTGGTGGAGAAGCAGATGGGCGCTTCTCCTCTGTGCCCTGGCCGGGAATCGAACCCAGGACTCCTGCACGCCAGGCCGACGCTCTACCGCTGAGCCAACCGGCCAGGGCCTTTTGTTCCTTTCTTAGGGTACTTTATAGTACCCTATACACACACACATATATCAAGTATGATCAGGAAGAAGCCTAGAGGATGCTTGGCAAGGATGGAGTCTGAGGGGGGGAGGGTATACACTGGGCATGAGCATAGGGTTGGGAGGGATATGAAAAAAGAAAGAGGACTTGCAGTATAATCTGGGTTTCTCAGAACCTTGGTAGGGTAACGGCAGCATCCTCCAAAGAGAGGGATGGCAGCTGTAGGTGACTGGTTAAACATAGGGGAGGTGTTCGAACAAGTAAATATATATCCCAAGGACAATAGGATCCAGGTTTCCCTCTGTAGGAGAAAGGATTTATAAATATGGGAGGGAGGAAACTAGAATGAACTGTGATGCTGGATTGGAAGTATTGAGAACATATGGTTTTTCAATATATATTGTTACATACAGATATATAGCCATAAATGTGTGTGTCAGTATATACAGATAGATGCATACAGTATATGTGTATGAATGTGTAATATTCCTTAGATGGATACACTAACACAGCTTGAGCAGTGATACCCTAATAACAGTGAGCATGCCTTGTACTTCTAAATACCATTCTCCACTGAAAGGAACCAGGGCTCCTGGATACATGGCTGCATCCAGGGCTGGGGCAAGATGAGCCTGGAACATCTTACTGGGTCAGAAAGTAAGAGAGTGCTCAAAGAATGATGGAAGCTATGTCAAAAGGGCATAGCAGGCCCTGGCCGGTTGGCTCAGCAGTAGAGCGTTGGCCTGGCGTGCAGGGGACCCAGGTTCGATTCCCGGCCAGGGCACATAGGAGAAGCGCCCATTTGCTTCTCCACCCCCCCCCCTTCCTCTCTGTCTCTCTCTTCCCCTCCCGCAGCCAAGGCTCCATTGGAACAAAGGCCCGGGCGCTGGGGATGGCTCCTTAGCCTCTGCCCCAGGCGCTAGAGTGGCTCTGGTCGCAGCAGAGCGACGCCCCGGAGGGGCAGAGCCTCGCCCCTGGTGGGCGTGCTGGGTAGATCCCGGTCGGGCGCATGGCATGCGGGAGTCTGTCTGACTGTCTCTCCCCGTTTCCAGCTTCAGAAAAATACAAAAAAAAAAAAAAAAAAAAAGGGCATAGCATAGTCAACTGTTAATGTAGATTAGTGATGGTGGGTATATGGTATATGTAACTTTCAAATTTTCTATATTTTAAAAATGTTTTACAATTAAATAAGGGGGTCCTCAGGTTATGACACAGTTCCGTTCCCACAACAGTGACATAACCTGAATTTTGGTGTAAGTTGCGTTGTTAATGTTCAGAGTTTCATGAAGAGGAGCCACAAAGGAATGAGGCAGCAACAACAATACTGCAAGTGGAAGACCCCAATCTCTCCAGGATTGAGGTGTCTTGGAGAGATCAGTTATCCAATTTATTAAGCAGAAATATGTCATCTTGCATAAGAAACTAACAAGCAGAATACAGTGTACAATTTTATTGCTTAATTTTGCAAACTGATTAGATCTCTCTTGCCCTTTCTGAGACATAACACCATCTGCTGTCTGATTCCTGACCTGCAGAAAGCTGCAGTTGGGATAAACACCCACGTCCTTGGGTCTTCCCTGGACGTGACTGCTTTCCATCACAAGTGCTTAGCTTTGACCTTCACTTCCTCAGGATAGGAACAGAAAGTCACTGGGTGCTCTGGCTTTCCTCCAATATTTCCCCCTTTTTTGTTTATCTCATTCTGCAACATTATGGTGTACAAGGAGGCTCTTCCTTCGGATGACGCAAGTCGCTTCTGCTCTTTCTCCAGACTAAGCAAATACAAAACATAAAACAGCAATGACAATTAATGCGCTTATTGTAGAAGCTCCTAATAATTGTAAATGTTTAACAGGGTTTAGTTCAGATAATCCATCAGCAATACTACTTAATAAAGGCACACTAGGAAAAAAATAAAAATAAAGGTACACTAGAAAGCATATTTCAGTTTTTCTCTGAAAGTGTCATATATATCATATCTTGTTGCAATTGTTGTATTTCCATAAATATATCACCTTGATTAAGCAAATGTCTACTAACTTTACCCCAAGGAAAATTAGTCTCATTATATGGATGTGGAGTTACACAAAGGTAGTAATGTTCCAATCACATTTAAGTTTTTTTTGATGTTGTAAGCTTACCGATTGATCTCCCAATAGTACTACTGCCTGTTGTAAATCCGCTATTTGACTCTCAATACAACTATCAATCAATCTTTGGATATTCCATAATTTTTCAGAGTGTTCATGCCAGTTTTGCACAAACTCTGTGTTTTGTATAGATTGATGAAGAGCAACACCTGCTGCTGTCGCAGTGGCTATGATAGCTGTAATTCCAATAGTAGCAGCAATTAACATACCTATAAAACATTTTTCTTTGCATAATATTTTCTTAGAGCCTCATCTATTAAATACATTTCAGGTGAGTTTTGCCATTATCTGTGCATCTGAACAGGGATCCAGACTCCTGTTCTAGCTTTAAGTATATACACAGAATCAACAGATTGATTATAATTAATAGAGGAATTGAGACATGTTTTTGTGCCCATTGTTGAAAACAGTGATTCGTTATCAGACACAGATGAGGACAAGCTAATGGATGGGAGTTTTGACAGTGATAAGGAGTTGTATGAATTTTACGATGAATAAAACTTGAGTTTGCCTGACCAGGCGGTGGTGCAGTGGATAGAGCGTTCGACTGGGATGCAGAGTGTTGTAATAATATAAGGTTATAGTAATTAAATATATAGAAATATAAAAATATGGAATATATATAAAAGTAATTAAAAGGATATTAAAAATAATCATTAAAATTAAATAAAGTTATGCCATTTGGATAGGAATTAATATAGTGGCTTGGTGCCATAACTCTGTAATGTGATAAACAGATTCTAACTTTCAAGCAGAGCCCAGTTAGTATGTGTGTGAAGTTATACATAGATAAGAAGTGGCTTGGTGTTATTTACATTAATGAAATTTGTAAATTAATGAAAATAAGAACATTTTAAAAAGTGGTTGAATGTAAACATTTCAGTTGATTGACATAAAGGGGATTCCCTGTGAGGAACTCCCAAAAAGGTGGTTTGAGGTGATAATCCTCTAGATTGACACCTGTTAGAAGGTGTTGGCCAGAAAGGGTACTAAAGCTGAGGGGCCCCGTGCTGTAGTAGTAGTCGCCCAGACTCCAATGTTGATGTGGACTATCTCCACACCGCTCTGAGCTCTGACCAAAGACAGCCAAGAGGAGCATGCCAACAGGGCCCCCTTAAACTGTACCCAGGCACGCCAAAAGGATTTGTGAGTAATATTGCCTGTGTGATTATTGCAACTAATTTGTGTGTTGGTTGTGTATTTCCTCCAGTGGCATTTAACAGTAGCATCCTCATAGCCACCTCAAGAGTAGCCTCAAAGAGGCTGCCAGCCCTGCTGATAAGCAGGAGTATCCCACTGCACGGGGAAGTCGAATCAGGGGTGCCTGATCAATGTAGAGCTTGGGCTCTACTGGGACACAGAGGACCCAGGTTCGAGACCCCGAGGTCGCCAGCTTGATCGCTGGCTCATCTGGTTTGAACAAAAGCTCACCAGCTTGGACCCAAGGTCTCTGGCTCGAGCAAGGGGTTACTCGGTCTGCTGTAGCCCCATGGTCAAGGCACATATGAGAAAGCAATCAATGAACAACTAAGGTGTTGCAACAAAAAACTGATTGATGCTTCTCATCTCTCTCCATTCCTGTCTGTCTGTCCCTATCTATCCCTCTCTCTGACTCTCTCTCTCTCTGTGTCTCTGTATAAAAACAAAACAAAACAAAAAAAAACCTTGAGTTCAATAACTTATGTAATACATTTCTTTTTTCCAAATTTCAGGTCCCAACCTTAAGGTGCGTCTTATACATGGGAATGTCTTATACATGGGGAAATATGGTACAATTTTTTGTATTGTTTGATTCTGGACTGTTTTTTTTTTTTTTGTATTTTTCTGAAGTTGGAAACGGGAGGCAGTCAGACAGACTTCCGCATGCGCCCAACTGGGATCCACCCAGCATGCCCACCAGGGGACGATGCTCCGCCCATCTGGGCCGTTGCGCTGTTGCGACCAGAGTCATTCTAGCACCTGAGGCAGAGGCCATGGAGCCATCCTCAGCGCCGGGGCCAACTTTGCTCCAATGGAGCCTTGGCTGCAGGAGGGGAAGAGAGAGACAGAGAGGAAGGAGAGGGGGAAGGTTGGAGAAGCAGATGGGCGCTTATCCTGTGTGCCCTGGCCAGGAATCAAACCCAGGACTCATGCACGCCAGGCCGACGCTCTACCACTGAGCCAACCAGCCAGGGCTGGACTGAATCCTTTTACCTTAAAGAACATTATCCAAACAATTGGCAAAATGTATACGTAAATATTTTGATTTTACTAGTTATAGTGTGATTGTGTAGTAGGACACACACACACTAAAGTATATAGAGACAATGTGAGAACATGTCAGCATATTAAATCCCAAAAAGTTTGGTGTGGGGGGGTGTGGGTAGGAAATGCTCTTTGTACTATACTTGCAAGATTTTTGTAAGCTTGAAATTGTTTCAAAATAAAAATTTTTAAATTACATTCAAAACGCTTAGTATTCTGGAAAAATTCACTTGACTTGGAGCGGAGAAGCTGTCTGTCCCAATTCCACCGTTGACGCCTGTGTGATCCTGAGCAAGTTGCTTTACCTCAGGCCCCAGTCTCAAGCTGTAGGAAGCAGGCCTACAAAGGCACTCTAGAATCATCCCCACAGCTATCATTCCACCATCTGCGCTGCCAAAGAATTTAGTCTGAAATAGAACCGGAGGATTTAAAATGAAGAATCTCAGGCATGTGTTCTCAGGAAGACACACTTTGTGGACTGAAAGACTGATTTTCCTTAAATGCCTTATTTACTGACAACTGATAGTGTTGGGCTTTTTTGGCTAAGAAGTTGTCTCATATCCAGAGGTGGATTAAGGTTGGTTGAGGCCCTGGGTGCAGAAGAAAATATTGGACCCTTTTCATTAGAAAAAAATGTAAAGTTGGGGATTTTCGGGCCCCTCAGATGTCAGAGCCCAGGGCCCGCGCCCGTCGTTAAATCCGCTTCTGCTCATATTACCCTTGCTACGTTTTGCGGGGCATGAACAGGAGATGACCAGGTCGGCTTGGTCTTTCAAATTAGGCTGAACTGACCTTTATTTGTGTGACTGGGCTGGTTTTGTCTGCTCAGAAATTTTCAAGGCTATCTTCCGTGTGGTTTTTTATTTTAACTGACTAACTGAACTCTCCTCTCCTTACATTTTCTGCCCATAAACAACCTACCCCAACACCCTTAACGGACATGCCTGCCTGTAGCTTGCTACAGTTTACCTGTCCCAGATTGCAATTCTTCTACCATTCACAAATAAACTTTTTTTTAAACTTGCCTCAGTTTACCTCTTTGTCAACAACACCCACAGCACTCCATGCCTAACTGTCTCCAGGCTCCAGTCGTAGCCTTCAGATGCCCTACTGCCGCCCTCCAAGGATTCTGGCTGGTGACAGAAACACAGAAATAGTCGTGCCAATCCCGCCAGGCTGAAAAGCCCCAAGCCGGGTCTCGTCTTTGGCCACAGTCACCCCATCGCTCTCTCGACGGTGAAGCAGTCACGCCTGCCAGAGTGGGCGCTCGATGGCTCGGCGGCCGGCTGGCCGGGCCTCGGATGGCGGCCCGGGGCTGGGCGTGCTCCCAACCGCAGCCGCCCGCCGCTCCGGGGCTTCTGAGCTTTCCGGCTCCGCCCCGCGCGCCGCTCCGGTTCCGCTGACTTCCTCTCACAGCCGCTTGCAGCTCTACGCTGAGGAGCCGGTGTCGTCGCGACACTGGGACGGATGCTGAGCCGTAGGGGAGCTCCGAGAGCGAGCAGTTGGGGATCCCGGAGTGGAGGCGGCTCCGGGCGTGCGGGGGCGGTGTCCAGGCTGCCTGCCGGCTGCGAGGAACTACGCTCCCCGCCTGCACCGTGAGTCGAGCGGCTTGGGGGACGCGGGGCGGCCGCTGCAGCGAAGCGGTTGAGGTAGCCGGGACCTCGGTGCGGGAACTGGTGGCTTGGCCTAAGAGGTCGGAGCCCTCGGAGGAAGAGCTGGACAGGGCACGGGGATGGCCGAATGGCCAGTACGGTCCGTTCTCCCTCCGGGCTCCGGAGAATCTGGTTTCTCCGAAGCACAACAGGTAGGCGTGGACTCTGCCCGCGGGCGGGAGCCGGCAGCGGGAAGGTCGGAAGGTCGGAGCGCGCCCCGCCGGCGCGCCGCTCCCCGGACCCGCCCGGGCGCCGCCCGCGCGGCGGAGAGGGTGGAGAGAGTGGCTGTGGTCCTCTGCGTGGAGGACCATCTCCAGTGGTTTTCACAAGGGAAGAAAGTATTTGCGGGGGTAGCATTTGCTTAGTTTGAGGAAACATTTCTTATCCTACTCTCAGCCAGCACAGTGTCATTTCAAGTGATTATAAAGTCTTTAGGAACTTTTATAAAGTGCTTTGTGCTACTTATTAATTACAGTTATGTGTATCTCTAGCAAGTTAAGATTTTCGGAATTGTCGAGTCAGATAATAGTTGTCAAATGATTTGAATTCTTTCATTAAAAGTCATAATTATACTTTGTTTTATGTGCATTGATTTAAATATTCAGCGCCTTTTATATGTCCCTTAAGGAACTTACAGCCTAGAAGAAATATTCAAAGGAGAAGGGCACTCCAAGTGCAGTTCAGCAGCAGAAGGGAGTTTACATAGGCATCGGATAGATGGGGAGAAAACGAATTAGTTTGGTTTTCCAAACATTGAGAGATTAGATATGCGTCGAAGCCGAGATTTGTTTTACATTTTAATACTATCCATTTTTTTTCTTTCGTAAAATGGCTAAGCAGGTAGGGTTTATAACAGAACGGCAACAGTTGGAAAGGTTGGATCAAGTCTCGGAAAGCAGTTACTTTGTGTAGATAGCTACAGTACACGAAAAGTCTCCTGACCTGACAGGAGACCTGAATTTTAGTTTAAGCTTCTCTGCTGCTATTTGGAACTTAGGTCGGTTTTTCTTTATTTTATTCTCTGACTTCAGGTGACAGAAAATGCATAATCCAAAGTACCTTGAGTTTTTGTTTAATTGCACAAATACATTCCTTAACGAAAAAAATTTAAGTACTTTTGTTTTTAAGCGGTGTACCTTCCTTCCATCCAGCTTTATTTGAAAGCAGGGATTGTGGGAGTTTATAACCTTTATGAGTCATTCTTAATTGTCTTAGTAACAAAATAAATGATTAAATTCTGGATTTGTTTGGGCCCCTTCATATTCTAATTTCTTTTATTCTAAATTCTGGTTAACTAGTCTAATGAGGAATGTATTTTATTTAAGAAGCTTTATTAAGTCTTATGTGTTTCATTAATTATTGTACAGTTGAGGGTTTGGAACAGTCCTTGAATAGGACTATAGTCCTACGTAAAAAGCACTTCTGCATTTTAAGGAGACTGCAGAAACTATTATTAAATTTCATTTAACAACTAAATTAACTGAGACCTAAGATTAGTAAAGATTTGTTTATATCATTTAATTTAATCCTTTGTCTAGTTCTAGTGTTAAATTCTTTGGATTAGATGAAGGGCAGCAGTTGACAGCTGATGGGTCAAATCCAGCCTGCTGCCAGTTTTTGTAAAGAAAGTTTTACTGAAGCACCACCGCACTCGTTTATTGTTTATATGGTAGGGCTGTATGGCCCACAGAGCCTGAAGCTGCTCTGATCCTTCACAGAAAAAAATTTGCCCACTGGGGACTAGAACTCTAAACTCATAATATCTAAATCTTTTGTAGGAGGAAATAGGTTATGATCAGTTTTAATTCTTTTTTTTTTTTTTTTAAAGTGTAGCTTTTTTTTTATTTTAATTTTTTATTCATTTTAGAGAGGAGAGGGAGAGACAGAGAGAGAGAGAGAGAGAGAGAGAGGAGAGACAGAGAGAAAGAAGGGGGGAGAAGCTGGAAGCATCAACTCCCATATGTGCCTTGACCAGGCAAGCCCAGGGTTTTGAACCAGCGACCTCAGCATTTCCAGGTCAACGCTTTATCCACTGTGCCACCACAGGTCAGGCTCAGTTTTAATTCTTAATCTTTTTCATTATTATGTCAGGTAAACTAAGGTCCTGTAATTGCTTCCAGATCCTAGATGTGTGATGGAAAAGGGGCTTAGCTTTTCTGTTACATTTACCTAGAATAAAGTTTTTTTAATTAATTTTAATGCGGTGACATTGGTAAATCAGGGTACATAAGTTCAGAGAAAACATCTGCAGATTATTTTGACTTTTTTTTTTTTTTTTGTATTTTTCTGAAGCTGGAAACGGGGAGAGACAGTCAGACAGACTCCTGCATGCACCTGACTGGGATCCACCTGGCACGCCCCTGGCGACGCTCTGCCCACCAGGGGGCGATGCTCTGCCCCTCCTGGGCGTCGCTCTGCCTGGACCAGAGCCACTCTAGCGCCTGGGGCAGAGGCCAAGGAGCCATCCCCAGCGCCTGGGCCATCTTTGCTCCAATGGAGCCTTGGCTGCGGGAGGGGAAGAGAGAGACAGAGAGGAAGGAGGGGGGGGGGGTGGAGAAGCAAATGGGCGCCTCTCTTATGTGCCCTGGCCAGGAATCGAACCCGGGTTCCCTGCACGCCTGGCCGACGCTCTACCGCTGAGCCAACCGGCCAGGGCCTTTGACATTTGATTATGTTGCATACCCCTCACCCAAAGTAAAAATTGTCTTCCATCACCTAGAATAAAGTTTTTAATTTCAGCAAGCCTAGCCTTGGTAGGCTAGAGAGGGAAGGAATTTCATATGTTTCTCTAACAAGTTTATATAATATTTAGTTTTAATTTAGATCTGTGGAAAGTTGTTTTTTTTTTTCATTTAGTAAGCTTTTTACATATTCATATGGTATATATCACAAGCAACAGTAACTTTTATTTGAAACATTTTTTTACATGGATCCAGTGATGTAGCAGTTGATCAAAAGATCAGACAGAAAATTATTGGAAGTATAACTGTGAACATGAAATCAAATATTTACCTACAGTAAGACCCACATGAGAAATTAGAATTCTCTAAACAAATACTCAGCAGATTGAAAATGGAGCATGCATTTTATTTAAATCATCCTTGGTCATTTTTTAAAAATCATAACAACTTAAAAGGTAATTATTTCTAGAAACAAGAGATATAACATAGCCACATAAAACACTATGTTAATGTTACCTACCTAAGAAATTGGAGCTAGTTATGTGACAGGAAAGAGGGAAAACCTGTAGGAAGTTATAAGTCTAAATATTTAAAGCTCAGCATTTACTATTTTTTAATTTAGAAAATTAAATCTAACAGGGTGACTGACGTTGATCAGTAAGAATACATAGGTTTCAGGTAAACGTTTCTGTAGCATTTGATCTGTTGAGCACATACTATTTCTAATCTTAAAATGATGGGGCTCTAGTTTCACTAAATAAAATGTTTTATGTGTACTTTTTTAGTAACTTAATTGCACTTAATGCTTCTCTATTGTCTAGTTACCAATGTACAACAGTTAGGCAACAGCATCTGTGTATATCCTCTTCCGTTGCCCTTGTAGGTTTCTATATGTTGAAATAGGCATGTTTTTTGTATATGAGCAAAATAATACCTCATTTGTTCAATAAATTATATAAGTAAAATTATCAGAAAATTGAATTATTCATTGCAACACCAAAAAATTTTTTTTATTTTATTTTGGGGGAGGAAGTATGAAAAACAAAACAACAAAATATACATCTATGGGTAAAAATCCTTTAATTTTAATTTCAGGGTTCAAAGGGCTCCGAAAGAGATAGACAAAGAGACAGGAAGGGAGAGAGATGAGAAATATCATCTCATAGTTGCGGCACTTCAGTTGTTCATGGATTGCTTCTCATGTGCTTTGAATGGGGTGGGGTGGCTCTAGCCAAGCCAGTGACCTTTGGGCACAAGCCATTGAGCATGGGGTCATTTCTATGATCCCACACTCAAGCCAGTGACCCTGCACTCAAACCCTATGAGCCCACACTCAACCATTAACCTCAGGATTTCAAACCTGAGTCCTCAGCATTCCAGATTGACACTGTCCACTGCACCACCACCTAGTCAGGCTGAAAAGCTTTTTTTCTTAACTCATTTGACAGCAAAATACAACCTGAAATGATACGAAGCTACTGATAGTCATTTTTAATCCCACCTTGTATGAATATGTTTATGTTTTGCGGCAGAAATATTGGTGGGTTTTTGAGTATGGCATGCTGCCCAGACCCACTTGGGGGTTAGAGGTAATGGGTGGAATGTTCACTGTATTACTTGGGTGGTCCATGATGGTGCTAGCCAAAAGGCAGAGTAATAATAGAGTTGTTCCAGGAAGCTACATTTGTAAAGTTAAGAGCCTAGCTGGGCAGCTGATGGAGTGAGAAACAGTGTCTGCCAAGAAAACCCCTCAAGTATATACCAAGTAGTGAGGTTGCTGAGATGGTGACTTCCAGATGAATGAAGTGGGAAATAGAAGAGTAAAATTTCTCTTATCTTAAAATTTGCCTTCTGGAATTCCTAAACATCCAGAATGAAATCCTCTTCCCCGGGAGAAATGGAAAAGTTGGTTTATGGAATGGAGAGTGGTAAAAATTGTCAAGAGTAGCCAAAGACTAAACAAACACTGTTAGTACTTACTGATTTGCTGTCTAGTTGGAAAGGGCCCTTTGGAATTTGATGTCTCTGGAAGACCTCATACTTGAATGGAAAGCGTCCAAGTGTGAGAAGTTAGGAGAGTGAAGTGATAAACAACCAAGTTAGAAGGATTAGCTGCTTCAGGAATGGCAATAACTCAGTAATATCAGGAATTAGAGACTATATGAAGAGGTGTTATGAAGTAGCTGAAGGAACATTGACAATGGAACTAGACAGATGTAGTTATCTTCTTATTTCCACTTAAATAGCATCTTGACAATGGACACGTTTCTCACTCATTATCAACTGTAAAATGATAATAATATCCAAAATTTCAGTGTTATGAGGAATAAGTGAGGTAGTGAATTGAAAGGTTCTAATAAATAAATCATCAAAAAAAGTTAGCCCCTTTTTCTATCCCTGCCTTACTAGAATTGGTTCTTACTGTTCAGTCCTCCAGCCCACCCAACACTTCCTTTTACCCTTCAAGAGTTTTCTTTTTTGTAATCTGAAAGGAAATTGCCATAATTGGTTAGACTTAATTGGGGGCCTACTGGCAATCTTCTTTACTGAGTCCAGTTTTTTGCCATTCCTCTCATCCCTAACAGTGATCTGCAAGTAGTTTGGGAAGACAAAAGAGGAGAGCAGAGTAGATTGCATTCCTCACTTCTGGACCTTTCTTACCCTAACTTATAAATTTCCATGTAATTCCTAACTCCTTCCTATGCCATCCTAATTTCTCTGTCCTCTGCGATGTGCTGCCCATCAGTTCTAGGAGCTGTTTCTGCCTGTCTGGCTGGCATGTATTCTGTAATGGTGAGAAGTATCATTCTTCCCATTCCTACAACATTTGTAGGAAATATTCTTGGAATCTTGAGACACTGCATTTTTATTATATATTAAAATAAGGTATTAGTGATATGTCTGGGTCATGTTGCAAGTTAGAGGTTTGTATATGATTTAAGAAGCATGGATTAAGTTGTTTTTATGGAAATTTGTATTCAAAATTGGTATATTTAGGTGCTATAGGTAGTGCTATAGGTGTTTTTTAGTGGTAGGGTGAGGATTAAATGAAAAGATTTATTTATTACAACCCCACCTTCCAGAAATTTTGATTCATTTGGTTTAGGTTTGACTTTGGTATTTTTTAAAAGCAGAGTTGAGAAGCACTGGTCTATATTGTTATAGGTCTACTTAAATGCTTAGCTTCCTTTAATCTTAACAGTTTACCAACCTCATCTGTGTTGTTCCCTTTGCTATTTTTCCAACACTCCCTTTTTAATTGTTTGATCCTTAAACTTATCCTTGGAGAAGTTAGGAGATGAAGCCAATTTTGTGATTTACTGAAAGATTTAGGAGGAATGAGGTATGGAAAGAGCCCTCACATGAAAGGTAATGCTCCATCCTTCGTCCCATGACCAGTTTGTTACACACATTTTGTTCCCTTATATGTCTTTTATTTTTTTTAATTGAAGTGTCCCTTACATCTTAATGTCAAAAACACTGTTCTCCCCCTCCATAAAAAGGCTTTTTAGAATTAAGAGAATGAGCTTTGTTGCTAAGAAACCTGGGCTTATTTTCATGTTACTTATGGCATTTTAATAGTTCCATCATCCATCAGGTAGGGAACAGTAATATCTGCCTTGCTTTCTTCCTTGTGATAGAGATGATATAAGTTAAACACTTAAAGAAGTTCCTGGCTCAGTGAATAATAGCTACCACTGTCATTTTGTGATTTGAGTGAAAGGCATAGCTGTGAGCTACAGCAGGCTGTATGTACATGTGTCCTCCCCATTTGTGATATTACCAATATGATGCTAGCAAATGGTATTGTGAATTCAAAAGTCAGGAATCTAGTCTGACCTGTGGTAGCACAGTGGATAGAGCATTGACCTGGAATGCTGAGGTTGTTGATTTGACACACTGGGCTTGCCTGGTCAAGGCACACAGGACAAGCAACGGATTAACAGCTAGAGTGAAGCAACTATTGTCCCCCTGCCCCCTTCTCTCTGTAAAATCAATAAAATCCAAAAAAATATATATATTATCAAGGTAAAACTGTATTAAAGAACTATAAAATTATAAATTATTTGCTTCAATATCCATTTACCCTAAAATCATTGAAGTACGGTGGCTTGGTCAGCAAGCCAACTTTCGGACTGTGCCTAGGGATATTTAAAGTACGGTAACGAAAAGACTCGTTTTCTTTCTATGAAGACAGCCCTCCTTGGCAACATCTTAAGCATGATGTTCTGTGTAACTTGTGGGTTCCTATTTTGTAACCTGTAATTTTGCAAAGTTTGTCACAGGTCAAAGACAATCTTAGGTCAGGATAAAATGATCTGGCTTTTTTCTAGATTAAGCTAATTCTAGGTTTTTTTGTTGCTGTTTTTGAAAGGTTTGGATTTTAAGATTTACATGCTTCTTGAAGTTTTAGAGACTCAGGAGATGTTTTTTGTTTTGTTTTGTTTTGTTTTTTGATTTTGGATTATTTTATGCTTTTTGAACAAAACAAGAAACTAAAGACTAGAGGCTGAGTTGAAGTTGTGTTATCTTTTAGAGAAGTGAAAGCCAAAGAAATTTAAGTATGAGACATATTTCAGAACCTTAGGCACTTGATATATGCCTAAATGAGTTCCATTTATGGCCTGGTGGCTTGTTCATTTTGTAAATGGGTCTTTTTGTGCGCTCTGGAAAGAAAAAACTAACAAACCAATCTCACAAAATTGTCTTATTTTGTGTTTGATGTTCTCTTTAATTATTTGTGATTTTCCTCTTTTCCCTTCTCAAAATGAAATAATAAATCATTTTAAGAAACTAAAAGGACCAAAACGATTAGGAAGACCCCCCCCACTAATTTTATTCTGTTCCCATCTCTACTAAAACAGATCTATAAACCTTAGATAGAGAAAATCCAGGTAACACTTTGTGTCAGGACTGTCATCATCTTAGCTTTTCGGTACCTCAGTTTCCTCATCTTAAATAAAATAGAGGCTAACAGGAGAGGGATGGAGGAGATGGAGGAGCATGTAGGGAGGATAAATAGTAATAGATGGAGACTTAACTTGGGGTGGTGAACATACAATACAGTGTACAGAATTGTGCACCTGAAACCTGTATAATTTTGTTAGCCATTGTCACTCCCAATTAATTCAATAAAAAATAAGTTTAATAAAAATGTTTTTCATGGACAGTTTTTCATATTCAAGAAAATGTAAAGCACTTATAGTATAGTGCCTAGACCAGGGGTCCCCAAACTTTTTACACAAGGGGCCAGTTCACTGTCCCTCAGACTATTGGAGGGACGGACTATAAAAAAAACTATGAACAAATCCCTATGCACATTGCACATATCTTATTTTAAATTAAAAAAACAAACCGAGAACAAGTACAATATTTAAAATAAAGAACAAGTAAATTCAAATCAACAAACTGACCAAGGCATATATAAGAAAGCTCATATATGAGAAAGTTCAATGGGAACTATGGGCCTGCTTTTGGCTAATGAGATGGTCAATGTCTGGTTCCATATTTGTCACTGCTAGCCGTAACAAGTGATATGACACGCTTCCAGAGCTGTGACGCGTGCATCCCGCATCACTGGAAATAGTACTGTACCTGAGCAATGCAGTGCTTTGCGGCGCATACAGTACTCCAGGAGCACAGGATGCGGATGCATCTTCTGCTCCTCTCATTGAACACCAATGAAAAAGGTGCCCCTTCCCGGTGTGCAGCGGGGCGGATAAATGGCCTCAGGGGGCCGCATGCAGCCTGTGGGCCGTAGTTTAGGGACCCCTGGCCTAGACTGTAGTAAGTAATCAATAAATATTAGCTTCTGTCAAAAATAAAGGCTGGCATTACAGTGAGAAGTGCTGTTTTATGAAATCTTTTTTTTCAAGTGGCACAACTACTTTGCAAAATATTGCTGTACAAATATTGATCGACTTACAACCTATGCAACTTATGACCATTCGACTTTACGACCACAATAGCTAGTCATGACTGCTCCGCGTCTGGCAGCGCAAGCGTTGCCCAGCTGGGCGTACAACAGTGTGGACCAGCTTCCGGCATCACTACCATCTCCGCATGCACCATTTCAACTGTTATCCCAGACTCGGTACAGCAATTTGTGTTTTGTGTCTTGGATATTTTTCCTCAAACCCCTCCCAAGGGCCCTGGCCGGTTGGCTCAGCGGTGGAGCATCGGCCTGGCATGTGGGGGACCCGGGATCGATTCCCGGCCAGGGCACATAGGAGAGGCGCCCATTTGCTTCTCCACCCGCCCCCTTCCTCTCTGCCTCTCTCTTCCCCTCCCGCAGCCAAGGCTCCATTGGAGCAAAGATGGCCCAGGCGCTGGGGATGGCTCCTTGGCCTCTGCCCCAGGCGCTAGAGTGGCTCTGGTCCAGGCAGAGCATTGCCCCCTGGTGGGTAGAGCATCGTCCCTGGTGGGCGTGCTGGGTGGATCCCGGTCGGGCGCATGCGGGAGTCTGTCTGACTGTCTCTCCCTGTTTCCAGCTTCAGAAAAATACAAAAAAACCCAAACAAACAAACAAACAAAAAAAACCCTCCCAAGATGTCTACCAAGAGGAAATTGTCTTTGCAAATATTAAACCAGTGGTACTGGTAATGCAGTGTTTTACTTAAACCTGACGAATGTAAAAATAAGAAACAAAATGGTGTAGAGATGATACAAATGGCATAAAATGAACAAAGAAAATTATATATAACAATAATGAAAGAAAATTATGATAAAATATGACTTGAAGGTTTTTATAGCATCATTTCACAGCACTGTACATATAGCCTACTCAACTTACAACCAAATCGTGTTCGACTGGTCTGTCAGAACCAATCGTGGTCATAAGTCGAGTACTAGCTGTATATGTTTACTCTTTAAAATTTATTGGGGTACAGGTTCAAGTGCACAGCTTAATAAAATATCATCTGCACACTGCCCCTAGTACAAATTCATGCCCCAAGCAGAGTCTCTTTTCATCCCCATTTCCCCTCTTAGCCCATATTGCACCCCCCCACACACCTTACCTCTGGCTGTCAACACTGTTGTCTGTGTTACATGTATTTAATTTTTTTGCTTAATCTTTTCACTTTCTACCCACTTTGTATTCTCAACAGAAACATAAAAATGGAAAATAAGTAAAAAATTAGAAAAATAGCATTCTCTATGTTGTGGTTATGTTAAAATGTATAGTAGACAGACTGCATTTTAGTCATCTTCCTAAAGTGAAACTTCAGATAAGAGCAGGAATATCTGTTATTTGCAAAATGCATTTGCTTATCTTATTAACAGAGCATGTGTGGAGATCTTAAGTACATTTCGCGGTATCTATACGGGATTACCAATGTGAATTGTCCACTTCTTTTAGGAGTAATTTATATGAAGACTGTATGGAGGGCATTGGAGATAACTTTCTGCCCTGCGTATGGTCTCAAATTTTTTACTGAATTATTTATTATTGCATTGTGTTAGCTGTTTTGCTTCTTGATAGATCATTTTACACCACAATATTGCTGCTACCTAAGGAAAAAAATGTCTCTTCAGCAGTCCTAATGACCTCAGAAAGGGTAATTTGATTCTTAAGATAGAATTTTGACTTGCCTGGTGGTTACAAGAAGTTTTCTCTATGATACTGAGGTTATTTTTTTCCCTCACAGAGTAATAGATATTGAGTACAAAATTGCTTTTCACTTTCTATATAGGGATCTTTCCAGAAATTATTTCTCTAGCATTATTGCCTGTATCCTTAATTGTGTATGTTTTGGTCGGTTCAAAGGAAAGGAGGGTTTTTCTAAACAAGAAGCTAAAGTTCATGTTGCCTGGTAAAGTGGTTTTGTTAACACCATTGTTCATATTGTTCTTATTCTTTAAAATAGACATTTCTGAAAATAACCTAATATGTACTTTTTATTTTTTGAGAACTGTCCATGCCGGGCCGTGGTATTGGCCAGGCAGGCTGGACTGATTGAGCAGGGACGATACTGTGGCTAAAGCAGCACACCGGCTGCTCAGACAGTTGGTAGATGGGTAAATGCTGTCTTTTGGCCTCAAGGGTAGCATTATGGTCAGAATCTAAACTATTGGCCCGTCCCAGAGGATGCAAGTAAGATAAAGAGCAGGATTCAAAACTTAAATACCCATAGAAGATGAGACAAATAATGTAAATGAGTAAGGCAGGCCAAATGGCCAGTGTGGCCTGTGAGGAGTCCCTACTCCTCTTATATTCAGCCATTTGTTGGTGTTTGGGGACATGGACCCAGATGTTTATGTAAAATCTTTTTTGTTTTTTGTTGTTTTTTAGCTCAGCAGATAGAAACAGACAGGAAGGGAGAGAGATGAGAAGCATCAGCTTGTAGTTGCAGCACTTTAGTTATTCAATGATTGCTTCTCGTATGTGCCTTGGATTGGGGGGTGGGGGTTATAGCCGAGCCAGTGACCCCTTGCTCAAGCTAGCAACCTTGGGTTTCAAGCCAGTGACCGTTGGGCCCAAGCTAATGACCATGGAGTCATGTCTTTGATTCCATGCTCAATCTGGCAACCTCAGGGTTTCAGACCTGACTCCTCAGTGTCCCAGGTCAACGTTCTATCCACTGCACCACCGCCTGGTCAGGCTTTATGTAAAACCTTACGTTTTAATGTTGGTAACTAATTTATTTCCCTAATAACATTGCAGGTCAGATTTGGCTAATGGGGTACCAGTTTGTGGGTACTGTCTTTAAAAGAGGCTCTTTTCAGTTATTTAATAATTATGATGACCTGATATTCTATGTAATTTTATACTAGTAAACTATCTGAGAAGAAAAAAAATGGAAGGGAGGACAGGTGGGATGCTTCTCTGTGTCTCCCATCTGATTTTCTAATAACATCTTTAATTTCTGGCTTCTCTATAAAAGATTGAGATTTGGCTTGACCTCTAGTGGCGTAGTGGATAGAGTGCCACCTGGAACACTGAGGTCACCATTTCCAAACCCTGGGCTTGCCTGGTCAAGGCACATATGAGAAACCACTATGAGTTGACACTTCCCACTCCTCTACCTCATGCCTTTCTTTCTCTAAAATCAGTAAACAAAAATCTTTTTTAAAATGATATTTGTTTAGGGGTATGTGAACTATATATTTTAAATGTTAAGTTTAATTATTTGTAGCATTCTATCTGTATTTCTGTGCAGTTCCAATGACCTGTTTCTATTATTTATCTTGTAATTTTGTTTATAATGTATCAAACTTCATTTTGATACTTGAATAAGAGTACTCCTCTTTTAGTATATGGTGCTTTCTGTGTTGTTTAGTGTTCTTGATATCTGTCACTCCTAAATGTAACACTAATTTGTTTTTAAAAGCCAGCTTGTGTTTTTTTATTTCTTCAATAATTTTTTCAACTTACGATCTTTTAAAAAATACAGAAAAATTAAAGAATAGTAAAATAACTCACATACCTATTACCTACATTCAGCTGTTACCACTTTGCCAAATTTTCTAGCTCATTAATTGATTTACTTAACCATTTGATTGTCTGATAGGTGGTCACTCAGTGGGTAGAACATTGACCTGGGACGTTGAGGTCTCAGGTTCGAAACTCCGAGGTTGCTGGCTTGAGTGCGGGGTCACTGGCTGGTACATGGGATCATCTACGAGATCCCAAGGGTTGCTTGCCTGAGCCCAGTGGTTGCTGGTTGAAGCCCAAGGGTGCTGGCTTGCACAAGGGGTCACTGGTGCTGCTGAAGCACCCCTCCCGCCCCGCTCATGTATGAGAAACCGTGAACAACTAAAGTGCCACAACTACAAGTTAATGCATCTCTTTTCACTCCCTTCCTGTCTGTCTGCCTCTCTCTCCCTCTCCCTTCCTCTCTCTCTCTCTCTTACTCTCTCTCTTGCAAAGAAAAAGGAGAGGGAAGAGTTGCAGACATCATTCTGCTTTACCAATACAAACTTGAGCATGCACAGTCTAAAAATAAAAAATTCCATAACTACACTGTTCATCTTATAATTTCGTATGAAACTGTGTGTGTGTGTGTGTGTGCACGTGCGTGTTATTATCTTATATGTGTTCTGGAAAGGCACTAGAGCATATATGTTCAGGAGATACTCATGAATTTAAAAGCAAAACAAAACTTCCTCTGTCTTTTGTTGATTATTTGCTACAACAAAGTGAAGTCTACATTGGATCTGGGACAGAGCAGATATGATCTTTATTGCTGCAATTTTTGGACAACATCCATACAAGTGCCTTCTAAAACAGGAGTTTACTTTCACAACAAGACTCACAGCGCTAAGAACACTATACTGGTTAAGATGGGACTTCTTCCTAAAACTGCTAGCCTCCAGCTACAACCAGTGTCTTTACTAAGCTGGGGGTACAGATACTAATGGGAAAATACTTTCTGTTCCTGATTTGGATCTCCAAGTAAATGATCGAATATGTATCTTGGCAAAGCTCCAAGGAGATGTCAAGTTTTAATGTAGAATCTAAGTGGGAGGTCTAGATATTTAGTCATTTGTTAATGTGCACCCATGACCTATTTTTATATCACAGTGAAAACCGAAAATCTAACACTTGAATAGTCTAACCTCAAAATTTTTCAGAATTTAATGGAATGTGTCTCTGTTTAGCAAGTTTTTGCATGAGTGTCAATAATGCTTCTCTTATTTTGCCTGTCTGCTCTCTAAATAAGGAGAATGAAGGATGGATATTGTGTGCCATTGTAAACAAGAGTTTAGTATTGGGCTATTCCCAATTTCACCCTAAAGCTGTTATAAAAGATGTCTCTCCATTTAATTACACTTTGTGTTCTTCTGTGGAAGATTTCCAGTATTATGATTGCCTTCCTTTTCACTCTTGTTTTAAAATGTTATTTTCCTCTATTACAGATTGTTTTCTTAGGTTTATTGGCTGACATTTAATGAGAACAATTGTGACCAGTTAGGAGAATTTTCTGCAAGGAATGGAATTAGCTCATAGCTTACTGCTGAATGAAGAAGCATACAATCAACTAGGTGAAGTTCAGAAGGCAGAGTTTATTTTTGATTGGTTGAGATATTTGGAGAAACTCTTGCTAGCAACCAGCAAGGTAGGTAAAATTGCAAAAACTGGTTTTTGTTTGGTTTTCCTTAAGTGCCTGATACTGTTTAGTTCCCTTGGTTTGTTTTTCTAGTTCTGTCCCAGAATAACCTAAATTAGTTTTCAAATACTAGACCTTATTAAGATTATATAATTAAATACTACATTTTAAACTATATTGTATTAAGTTTTATTTTCACTTTTTCTGCACCTTATGTACCTCCATATGCATGAAGCCCTTCAGTATAGTACTAAATAATGTCATGAGAGTTTCACTTTTAAAAAAGCTGTGAACTCTTTAATGGGCGAATCTTTGAGTAAACATACTCCCTTTCAAAAGCTTATGAAATGGGTACAAAAAAACCCCCAACTAATAATCACTCATACCCTTCATCTACATTCAGCAGTTGTTAATATTTTGCATATTTGACTGACCTATTAATTTACTGAGCCATGTGAGGTGGTACTTCTAAATTCTTCTGCATATCCTTGGCCACAGTGGATAGAGCACTGACCCGGAGTGCCAGGGTTGCTTGCTCATCCCCAGGTTGCCAGTTTGAGGCCTGGGTAGGGCTTGATTCTGGGGGTGCCAGCCCAACCCCCAGTCAGGGGACACAGGAGAAACAGTCAGTGGTACAATTAACTGAAACAAGGAGTTGATGCCTCTATGCTCCCTATCTCCCTTCCTCTTCCCTTTCTTCTCTTTTCCTCCCCCCTCCCTTTCTTCCCCCTCTCTTCCTCCTCACCCTCCTCTTTCTCCTCCCCTTTCTCTTTCTCCTCCCCCTTCTCTTTCTCCTCCCCTTCTCGTACTCTTCCCCCTCTCTTTCTCTTCCCTCTCTTTCTTCTCTCCCCTCTTTCTCCTCTGTCCTCTCTTTCTCCTCCCCCTCTCTGTTTCCTCCCCCTTTTCTTCTCTTTCTCCTCTCTCTGTCTCTGTTCCCATTTTCCTCTGTCTCACTGTTCATGGAGAATTTAACAAAAGAAAAATCTGTAAACTAAATTAACAAATATTTCACTGTGGAAGTTTACATCTTGGTGAATTGGTATTTATATCCATAAGCTTGCAAAAAGAAAATTGCACTAAACAACCATTACAGTGTCAGCTCCTATAATAGGTGGTAGATTGCTGCTTGTCATGCAGATATATGTGGGGTGTTATATATCTTAATAGCTCTTGTTGAAATACAAATTTAGCCTGACCAGGCGGTGGCACGGTGGATAGAGCTTCAGACTGGGATGCGGAGGACCAGGTTGAGCCAGCTTGAGCGTGGGCTCATCTGGTTTGAGCAGAGCTCACCAGCTTGGACCCAAGGTCACTGGCTTGAGCAAGGGGTTACTCAGTCTGCTGAAGGCCCGTGGTTGAGGCACATATGAGAAAGCAATCAATGAACAACTAAGGTGTTGCAGCGAAAAACTGATGATTGATGCTTCTCATCTCTCTGTTCCTGTCTGTCTGTCCCTATCTATCCGTCTCTCTGACTCTCTCTGTCTCTGTAAAAAAACAAAAAACAAATTTACTCTACCTTTCAGAGTTAAGAAGAAAGATATAGAAGAAATAGAGCCCTTGTCTTTGTTCACAGAGACTCCAATCTGTTGTGGTCCAAAATTTGTTTTGTGGAGATATCAGCTGGGCAACAGTAGTTTACCTGTTCCTGTGGTGTGATGAATGTGCCACCAATTTATTTGTAATTTTTAATCAAAACATTTTACACTTTTCTAGAGCCTTTTAGTTAGTTCTTAAATACATAGGGGAAGAATTAGAGGATTCCATGTAATTACATTGACATTGAATTGTTTTTTGTCACCTTACTTCCCAGAGTGATGTAAAAGAGAAACAGAAGACTCTTGTTGAACAGCTCCTGTCTTTGTTGAACAGTTCCCCAGGGCCTCCTACCCGGAAACTCCTTGCTAACAATCTAGGCATTCTTTATAGTATTGGAGACACATTCTCTGTCTATGCGACAATCGATAAATGTAATGATCTTATTCGTAGCAAAGATGATTCTCCAAGTTACCTTCCCACTAAACTGTAAGTTTAATATTAAAACTGCACATAAAACTAAATAGTGTATCCTTATGGTATCATTTTTATAAATGACTCAAACCACTTGATAATTATTTTCAAATTAAATACAAATTGTTTTACCATTTTAAAATCTAACTTTAAAAAAAATCTAACATGTTCCTATTGACTGAGAAAACATTCTTTTAAAAAATATTTTAGACATGTATGTAGTCTAGATTTGGAAATAAAAACTCACTAAAATTTTAGCAGTTGAATATTTAAGAATAAGATATTTTAAATTCTTCATGTTTTGGAAGTTCTTTTAGTTTATTAGTTCTTAATACTGAAAATTAATAGTAAATGTCAGAAAAATACTCTTCTTAGGTCTTAAAAAGAACAGCTTAGTCTCTTTCTCAATAGAATTTAGTTCATTTTATCACCTGTGCTTATAGGGAAGTTGATTTGCCATGTATAATTCCACAATAGTAATTTCATAGAAACTTTTGTTGATTTAAATTTTAGCTTATAACAGAATATATTTTCTGATCAAATGTTCAGACTTCAGACTTGAAAGCATTGTTTCTTGTTTTCCTTTTATCTTTAAGAGCATCTTTAATTATCTAATATGTAAAAAATTTGAGGGAATAGAATCTTCTTGGGCTGAGATTTAGATTAACTGAGGATATGTGTTTTTAAATTTTTGTTATTGAAAGCATTTTATACTCATGCATTAGAATTTAACAATGGAGTAGATTCTTGAAAATGTTATCCTTTAACAGTAAAATTAATCACCATTACATATTCTTAAGTTGTTTCTTTCTGTAATTTTTATTCACAACTAATGTCTAATTTAAATGTTGTTTCAGTGCTGCTGTGGTATGTTTGGGTTCCTTGTACAAGAAGTTGGGTAGAGTATTGGGTAACACCGTTACTGATACAGTGGGGAATATTCTTAAAGCTATGAAGAGTGCAGAGGTAAGTAACTACAAGTTCAACCACAGAATACAGTGGTAGTATTTTATAGACTTTTGCAGTTGTTTGAGCCGATAAAAGAGCTTTACTTATGACAAGCATACATAAGTATATGGAGAAATATATCCATAAGTGAGGTGTTGCTAGGTGATATACATGTATTTTATATATTGCTTTATTAGAATAATAATGCAATAATAGAATTTCTTGTCATCAGGCAAATCCAAATGGGCAAAACCTAAAGTTTATATTTGCTAGACCCATCTCTGCTTTCTCTGTTCCTATCACCTTTTCCATCTGATACTACTTCTCATCACCAAGGACCCAGATATATACTTGGTAACTTCTATATACTTGATAGATGGATTAGTATTGGACTAGCATCAGAAGCGGGTAAGGAATATAATCAGGTTGGGAAAGAGCGTGGAGGGCGTAAATATGACCAGGGTCTAGATGGCCTTCTAATTACCATGGGATTATACTCTCAGCCTTAGTCTTATCGATGTGTTGGCATCATTTACCACTGTGGAACATCTTTTGTTTTTGTAGCCGTCTCTTCATTTGCTTTCCAAGATACTGTAATCTCTTGCTAACTATAGCTTTACCAATCAGTTTGAAATGAAAGCATTTGTATGTTTTTATATAAAAATGTTTAAATCTCTCATTCTTAATATTCAAAGATAGCTCAGCATCTTTAACTGTAAAAACACCTCAGTTCCTGTTCTTACCTTACTTAGAAAAGTAGTATAGATGACAGCTTTGAAATAATTTATAAAAATGCTGGCTAACCAGACCAGGCGGTGGTACAGTGGATAGAGTGTCAGACTGGGACGTGGAGGACCCTGGTTCAAAACCCTGAGGTCTCTGGCTTGAGCGCAGGCTCACCAGCTTGAGTGCCAGTCGCTGGCTAGCACGTGGGATCATAGATGTGAACCCAAGGTCGCTGGCTTGAGCAAAGGGCCACTCGCTCTGCTGTCCCCTGGTCAAGGCACATGTGAGAAAGCAATCATTGAACAACTAAGGTGCTGCAATGAAGAATTGATCCTTCTCATCTCTCTCCCTTGTTCATCTGTCCCTTTCTGTCCCTCTCTCTGACTCTGTCAAAAAAAAAAAAAGAGAGAGAGAGAGAGACACTGGCTAGTTATACACATTTTTTTTTTCAATGTACCAAGATAAGACATTTGAAAACTCAGATGTAAAATACGTTAAATTTCAAGTAGCTGATTTAAGAATTTCAAGGAGAAGGGAAGTCCACAACATAAAACTGGAGAGAGCTGCTTTGCAACTCACTTCTTAGCAGTAGTTTCCTGAAGGATTGAAGAAAGTCATTCAGGAGAAGGAATTGTTAACATCTATAAACCCAGTTTTATTTAAAAGATGTCTGTAATAACTTCTTTTTACTGAGGTATGGCCACTTTAAACTTTTTTTTCTCTTAGTTTTTAGGCCCTGTGGTTAACAGAAAATTCCCCTTTAGGTCTTAGAAATGTTAAGTTATTGATAAGTATATTATTGCTTCACTTTTTTTCCCCAAGATTTTATTTTTTAATTTTAGAGAGAGAAGGGGGTGGATGAGGAACAGGAAGCATCAACTTGTAATAGTTGCTTCTCATATGTGCCTTGACCAGGCAAGCCCAGGGTTTTCGACCTAGCAACCTCAGCGTTCCAAGTCGATGCTTGCTTCACTGTGCCACCACAGGTCAGGCTGCTTCACCATGTTTTACCTTTATGATTTAGTTGATCAGGTAGCACATTTTGGAGATATCAAAAGGAATTCCCACCTTTCATACATACCCTCCAGTGATAAACAGCTTTTGAGATTGAGATAAAAGAAAGTTCAGAAGTTTCCCATTAGGACCCATTTTGCTATGTTCACTTCTAATTCATTACTATTGTGGTCCTTTGAACAAAAATAAATTAATAACATTACTATGAAAATGATTCTTGATGTTTACTTTTGCTTTTCTCCAATTTTACTTATCTTCAGTGGCCTTAACTTCCTGGGATATTGAAATTATTTGGAGCATTTAGTAAAACGTCAATAATACAAGCAGCTATTTCTTGAATATTTGTTATGTGCCAGGCTCTGTGGTGAATGTCTTCCCCACAGGGGCTTATTTACTTCTCACACTGGCTCTATGTCGTTCATCCTAACCTCATTTTATAGATGAAGAAATAAGAACAACTTCAGGTCAAACAGATACTAAGACTCAGACCCTAGTCTTTTTAAATCTAAAGCGTAGACTTCTTACCTCTGAGGTAAACTACTTGGACCAATAAACGATAAAAATATTAGTAGCAGTAGAATCTGTTGAACATTTATTTTAGGCAGTATTCTAAGCACTTTACATGAAGTAACTCTTTTGAGCCTCAGAACGACCTGAGAGGTGGGTACTGTCATCTGCATTTAACAGATAAAGAAGTAGGTGTGTGTTCAAGGCCATGTAGCTAGTAGGTGTCAAACCCTGCACTCTTCTATGTTACCTCATTTATAGCAACCATTTATTGGCTATTTACAACATGTAAGCTTTGTGCTAGGCATTTTTCCATACACTTTATTTAATCTTCACATCAACACTATGAAGTTTGTATTCTGTTGAAATGTGATATATACAGATAATACTTTCAGATAATAAATATTTTATAAAATAGCAACTATTAACATTTCTTGATGTCAGAATAGTCAAGATTAGTTAGTATGTACCAAAATCATGATTATTACTCTCATTTAGGAGATAAATTTTATTGTTTAATGCTATTCTTTATAGTATTCTTTAAATTTTTCTTTTCTCTTTGTAGTCTCAAGGTCGATATGAAATTATGCTGAGTCTGCAAAATATATTGAAAGGACTTGGAGCTGCTGCAGCGCCTTGTCACAGGGATGTTTATAAAGCTGCTAGATCCTGCTTAACAGATAGGTCCATGGCTGTTCGTTGTGCTGCTGCAAAGGTGAAATGGTCTAATAAGCAGAATTTCTAAAAATTAATACAATGTAAAGAAAATTAAATTAGTTTATTCCTACACAAAGACTAATAGCTTCCCATCATCTTAAAGCTGCAGCTTTGCTAATCAACTATCTCACTTTAACTTGAGGAAACTGAGACCCAGAGACTTATATGAATTTCCCAGGTCCATCAAGTAGTTAGCACACTAGATAATAAGTTCAAATGATCCGACTCAGTACTCCTACTCTACTAAGCTTTTTCTCTATAACTGTGTAAACTGAAATTTACTTGTAAAGTTTATATTGTTTGAAAGTGATTTGTTTTTATCCTACTTGATTAACATAATTGATTAGATATTATAGTAAAGCTGTTTGTGTTAGAATTACTGTCACCATTGCTTATAGTGAACAGACTAACTTTTCAGACGGTTTTACAGCGTCCTCCTCCCACACCATGTAGACATACTGCTTACGTGACTTCTAAGAAGTATTCATTTGTCCCTGTAATCATTGTTTAGAGACTTTTCATTTGTGTATTATTTTTATTAGATCTTGATTGTTTCTACAACGTGTATAGATCTGAACCTGACTTGTATATTTTGTTTTTTATTGATTTCTGTTTTTCCACTTGAGTAGTGTCTCCTCGAACTTCAGAATGAGGCCAGCTTTATGTGGAGTACAGATTTGGACAGTGTGGCTACACTATGTTTTAAGTCCTTTGAAGGTTCCAATTATGATGTGCGGATTTCAGTTTCAAAGCTACTAGGGACAGTGTTGGCTAAGGCTTTAATTTCCAAATATTCAGGAGCAGGTAAATTCATTTAATTATTTTCAGAATGTCTTTTGTAATTTTCTTCCCAATTGATTTAAACACACTTATTCTTTTCTCTCTTTTTATTTTTGTATTTTTCTGAAGTGGGAAGTGGGGAGGCAGAGAGACAGACTCCTGCATGGGCCAGACTGGGATCCACCTGGCAAGCCCACTAGGGGATGATGCTCTGCCCATCTGGGCCGTTGCTCTGTTGCAACCGAAGCCATTCTAGTGCCTGAGGCAGAGGCCATGGAGCCATCCTCAGTGCCCGGGCCAACTTTGCTCCAGTGGAGCCTTGGCTGTGGGAGGGGAAGAGAGAGACAGAGAGAAAGGAGAGGGGGAGAGATGGAGAAACAGATGGGCTGTTCTATGTGCCCTGGTTGGGAATCAAACCCAGCACTTCCACACGCTCTACCACTTAACCAACCGGCCAGGGACACTTACTCTTTTCTTAGCACAGAAGCCAAGTGACAGCTTATATCACTCCTCTGCTCAAGGTCCTCCACTGGCACGTCACTCACATCCTTATAAGGATCTACAAAGTCCTTTGTCTTCCACTCCCTCCCCATCTTTCACCCTGGCCTGTCTCCTGCTCGACCCCTCCACTGCTCCCTTCACATATCTCTGCTTGGCGTCACTGGGCATCATATCCGTCCTCAAGGCTCTTTTTCCTGAGCTATTTCTTCTGCTGGAGCACCTTTTCTCCAGATATCTGCATGCCTAATTCCCTCATTTATTACGGAATTATGTTCAGATGTCACCCTTCCAATGAACCATATCCTGACTACCTTATTTAAAAGCACGCTTCCCCTTTACCCCTACTGTTCCTTACTTGCTCTATTTTTTGCGTAGCTTTCAATCACTGTCTAACATACTATCTGCCTAGTTATATATTATATAAATATTTATTGTCTCTCCTTCCTAGAATTTATGTTCCATGAGGACATGGATTTTGTACTGTTCACTAAGGTTTCTCTCCCAAAGGCCAACTAGATTTTCCTTTGTTTCTACTGGTTATCTCCTCTTTAGGATAAGGAGTAGAATTTTTTCATATTCTTGATTAATGGATATTTATTTCTGTACTACATATGACTTGAATCAGTGACAAGGGTCAGAGATTGTGACCATTGTTTTTTAGAAAAATGAAAGGGAGAAAATAGATTTTTTTTAAAGGAGATACTATTCCCTAGATAGTCAGAAAGAGAAATTCCACTGTGTCAACTGAACACAAATTAATTTCTTGATTATTATAGCCTGAGGGCTGACTGAGAAGTTTTAGTAATATTTGGCTTAAATTTCTTCAGAGACTAGGGATATAACAAAAGTTGTACTTGCAGTTGAGAATTTTCAAAAGTAGGACACGGTGGTTACTTCATGTAAGTTTCATTGAAATTATAGAACATGTAGAAAAAATAAAATTATGATTTTGGCATTTTAATTGCTTTAAAAAAATTTTCAAAGCATGGTTTTGCATTTTCATTTATGGAGAACTAGGGCAGTTTATTTATGTTTTCCTTTATTTTAGTATACCGTTAGCCTTAACTTCTTTGAGGAAAAGAGAGTGGAAGTGTTATAGTCTCATGTCAACACATTAAAAAATCTAGAAAGACAAATAAAATAAATATCATTCAAAAATTTTCTTATCCAGAGGTAATAATTACTCTAAGGATTTTGGAGAACCTTTTTTTCCCAAACAACCTGACAGGTAAAAAAATGTATATATATATATAATTTTGTTTATTTTATCATGATTTATCAAAATTTATTTTTAGTCTCTAAAAGTGTCTTTCAGTTTTAACATGGCTATTGGTAAAACCATATATCATTTTTAAATTATTGCCAAATTTGAAAAATAATACTTTTTTATAATTGAGCATTAAGATTTCTAAAAAGTTAAAGTTTTCTCATATTGTAACCAAATATATATAATTTTAAATAAATGTCAATTTTCATAGATAAACTTTTTAAAAAAGAAAAGAGCATCATCTCAAAGTGGTGTGGACTTGAAGGGTCTGACTGACATGATACTTCGGAGTCTATTGTGATTTGATCTCCAAACGTTTATGTGACTTTGTGTATTAATGTGTATAATGTCCTGTAAGTTTTGCATTTTATTTGGATTTTTACTTTATTTTTGTTTCAGTTAACATTCTGATCAAGACCATGTATTAAAATTTAGTCTGCCAAATACAAATGATGTGTTTTGTTCTTTGTTATAACAGCCTCACGTCAAAGCATTCGCAGAGTATCTCTGGAGGAAGTTCTGGAATTGCTAGGAACAGGGTTTCTACGTGGGAGTTCAGGATTTCTTCGAGTCAGTGGTGATATGCTTAAAGGAACCAGTTCAGTCAGTAGGGATGTTCGTGTTGGAGTTACTCAGGTTTGAATCACAAATCAGCACCTAAAAGTAATTTTCACTGGCCTGTAATGAAAGTTTTAGGATCTGACTCCAGACAAAAGTGACACTATTCAAGATCATCACTTATACTTTGATATTTATAAGTAGATATGGTGAGGACAGAACATTTTTTAAAAACTAGATTACGAGTAAGAGAACCTTATTTACCATAGACAAAGCCAACTAGATAGGCTATTACACACAATGTTTTCAGTTCTTAATAATGGGATATTTTGTTTATTTCCTTTGAAACATGAGTATTTTGTTTATTTCTAGGCCTTGTGCTTTCATATATCTTGTGGTTTAACATGTTTTCCATTGTGTTTATGTGTGCGTATACAATTCAGGTTTAAGCTATAGATATATATTATTCAGCATGGACAATATAGTATTTTTATTTCACATGGTTTCAACTCCTAAGTAAATAATACAGTATGTTATAACTTATTGCTTACATTCTTAGTCTCTAAACAAAACCTAAAAAGCTAAACTCTGGGAAAAGTGCCTTAGAATAAAACAATACAGATGTCTCTACGTTTTTACTTTGAATTATCTTGTTTTCTAAATGCCATTATGGTTCAAGTGAACCTGTATTTCTTTGTATTCACATCTGTCCTCATTGTATGATATCAGACTTCATAAAAATGTAAAATGTCTCAGTAAAGTTGTAAACTGTGTGGTTTTAAAAAACAAATTACCGCCTGACCTGTGGTGGCGCAGTGGATAAAGCGTCGACCTGGAAATACTGAGGTTGCCGGTTCAAAACCCTGGGCTTGCCTGGTCAAGGCACATATGGGAGTTGATGCTTCTTGCTCCTCCCCCCCTTCTCTATAATAAATAAATAAAATCTTAAAAAAAAAAAAAAAACATAAAAAAAAATGTTTAAAAAAAAAAAAAACAAATTACATAAGAAAATCACTGTCTTTGTATCTCTGGAGTAAGATAAACCATTAACTTTCTTGAAAATAAAGAGCAATGATTTGTCACTATAAACTTACATGTTTCTAGAACTGAAATCCCTTTGAGTCCTGATGTTGGAACACAGTTAATTCTTACAATGTGTTCATATGTTTGATTTGGATTCTCTTGTTCAGAATGTGAAAGAGCTTCAATTCTTTATTCAGAGAAGCCACATACACATTCTGCATATTATCTGGCTATGGTGACTATTCTGAAACTTTTCAATCCGACAAATAAAACAGGCAGCAAACAAAAGACTGCAGACTTTAGTTTAGCTTAAACAAAAAAATAGTACAGTATTTATGCAGCTAAAATATCTATAAATGAGAAATTATAAAAAATATTCTGCATATTTCGTGGAAGAGAAAATATTAACATAGAATTGAAATGAATTCATTTTGAAGATAAAACTCCTTTGTTTTTTAGGCTTATGTGGTATTTATTTCAACACTAGGAGGAGCATGGCTGGAGAAAAATTTTGCTGCCTTTCTTTCTCACATTCTAAGCCTTGTGTCACAGTCACACCCTAAAGCCACCCAAGTTCAGATTGATGCTGTTTGCAGTCGGCGCTGTGTTTCCTTTATCCTTCGAGCTACTATAGGAGGTCTTCTTGGAGAGAAGGCTCAAATTGCTGCTGCCAAGGATCTTTGCCAGGCTATCTGGAAGTTAAAGAAAATTGTGGGTATGGATCTACTAAGACAGTCTGTTTTAACAGTACTAACTGAGTTGTCCCTAAGGAAAACCTAGATTGGTATATTGCTATATTACAAAAAACACTTTAATAATAGACATCCCTTGTTTCAGAGTAAAGTAGTCACTATACAGATGAGACATCAGTTATCTAACTTGGTAATAACTATGATATATATGTACAGATCTTAAAGGCTAGTGATAATAGCCTTCCTCAGAATTCATGGTCTTCATACAGAAGTTGATATGTTGTTTTTGAATCAATTACTTGTACTTTATCTCAGATCCTGTGCTGTTTTAACTCAGCTCTGCTCATCTTGTGTATCAATACAATTGGAATATTTTTTCATTTTTCACTAGTTCTCCCTTTCTGTGTTACTTGCTAAAGGAGTAGTAAGGGAACTATGGTCAGGTTGCTTGAACTGATTCGATATATTAGTTTAATTCTTTACTAGTACAAGTCCCCTTTTTAGTGTTTCATTTACTGCTGTAAAGGTCTCATATAGATCAAGTGCAGGTATTAATTTTTGCTTTTATACTTTTTCACTTGTAACACTCAACCCCTATAATCTATTTTAATGAAGCATTGTTACATAATTAATTCTTATACTTCTACCAGATGCTGTGATGAATGACGGTAATTTGGAAACCCGGCTTGGCTCCACAGATGTAGCAGCCAGCCAACACATGCTGGTGTGTGCTTTGCAAGAACTTGGAAATCTCATCCACAGTCTCGGCACCACTGCTGCGCCTTTGCTGCAGGATTCGAGTGCAGGTATCATCTGAGTACCTTGATTTTACTTTTACTCTAGACAGCTTTTTTTTTCATTTTTTAAATTTTTTAAATTTTATTTATTTTAGAGAGGAAAGGAGAGAGAATTTAGAGAGAGGGAAGGAGAAAGAGAGAAACATCCATATGTTGTTTCACTTATTTATGCATTCACTGGTCAGCTCGTGTGTGTTCCCTGACTGGGGATGGAACCCACAACCCTGACACATCAGGATGACGCTCCAGCCAACTGAGCTACCCAGCTAGGCAGGGGTAGACAACTTTTTTCCAAGGAAGGAAATTTCCCTCATATAGCTCATATTTTATAGATTCCTCATTTCTAATAGATTTTTAGAGACATTTTATGAAATGCATAGACTCAAGATTATTAAAAATATGTATATATTTGAGGGGGGGTTTGCTTTTGCTATTAAAGATTATTCTCTACATCTCTCCTGCTGCCCCAGCACCCTCCCCTTTCTGGGGATATTTAAGATAATGGAAAAATAGAGAAGTAAACCTCAATTCTTATCTCATAAGCTATGAAGACAACAAATTCACTTCCTTTAAGTTCTTGCAAGCAACCTCTGTTTTCTTTCTCTTTTTGTAAATTAATAACTGTGAAAGATAATTCACACTACACAAAGTTCACTCTTTTAAAGTGTACAGTTCAGTAGTTCTAGTATGTTTAACATTGTACAACTACCACCACCATCTAATTTCAGATTTTTTTTTTTTTCAGAGACAGAGGGACAGACAGGGACAGACAGACAGGAACGGAGAGAGATGAGAAGCATCAATCATTAGTTTTTGTGGGTTTTTTTTCGTTGCACATTGCAACACCTTAGTTGTTCATTGATTGCTTTCTCATATGTGCCTTGACTGCGGGCCTTCAGCAGACTGAGTAACCCCTTGCTCGAGCCAGCGACCTTGGGTCCAAGCTGGTGAGTTTTTGCTCAAACCAGATGAGCCCGTGCTCAAGCCTGAGACCTCGGGGTATCGATCTTGGGTCCTCGGCATCCCAGTCTAACGCTCTATCCACTGCGCCACCGCCTGGTCAGGCCAGAATGTTTTTCATCCCAAGAAGCCCCGCACCCAATTAGCAGTCACTGTGTTTCCCTTTCCCTTAGCCCTTAATCACTTACCTGCTTTCTGTCTCTAAAGATTTGCCTATTTGGACACTTCGTATTGTGACTGGCTTTTATTTAATCACTTTTGAAAATTATTTTTAATGGCTTCCGTTCTTTGTGATACCCATTTCCTGTGGACTGAAGCTTTACATTATATTTTGTCTGTATTTATCCCAGGATAAATATATATTATTTAAGTAACATTCGACATGAACTATTATATGTTTTCATGAAAATGTATGTTGAATTATCACATATGTAGACATTTTTTCTTACTGGTAGTGCTACTCCACTGTTCTCATAGTTGGTTAGTAGTACATTGAGGACCTAGGAAATCTTTGAGTTTAACATTTTGTTTTCATATAAGAGCAATATGGTAGATAGGAAGTATACCAACTACATCTATTAATGTGCCAGAGGGATTTTTTTTTAAGGAGGATGGAGCATGGTGTAACATTTCTTCTTAAGGTACTTTTGTCTTTTGTTACTTACTGATAATTTTTAACTGCTAGAACTATTACTAATGATAATTTTTTTTTTTTTTTTTTTTATTTTTCTGAAACTGGAAACAGGGAGAGACAGTCAGACAGACTCCCGCATGCGCCCGACCGGGATCCACCCGGCATGCCCACCATGGGGCTACGCTCTGCCCACCAGGGGGCAATGCTCTGCCCATCCTGGGCGTCGCTATGTTGCGACCAGAGCCACTCTAGCGCCTGAGGCAGAGGCCACAGAGCCATCCCCAGCGCCCGGGCCATCTTTGCTCCAATGGAGCCTCGGCTGCCGGAGGGGAAGAGAGAGACAGAGAGGAAGGCGCGGCGGAGGGGTGGAGAAGCAAATGGGCGCTTCTCCTGTGTGCCCTGGCCAGGAATCGAACCCGGGTCCTCCGCACGCTAGGCTGACGCTCTACCGCTGAGCCAACCGGCCAGGGCTCTAATGATAATTTTTAATGGATAATGATCTTGAGCCTGATCTGTGGTGGAGCAGTAGATAAAGTATCGACCTGAAATGGTCTCTGGTTCAAAACCCAGGACTTGCCTGGTCAGAGCACAATAAGAGAAGCAACTACATGTTACGAATTGAAGCTCCTCACTCCTCTCTGTCCCCTGTTTCTCTCTCTCTCTTCTCTAAAAAAAAATTAAAGATTTTATTTATTGATTTTTTTTAGAGAAAGGGGAGATGGAGGAGCATGAAGCATCAACTAGTAGTTTTGACCTCAGCATTCTAGTCAACACTTTATCCATGAGCCACCACAAGTCAGGCAATAAATAAAATCTTAAAAAGAAAATGATCTCAAGATAAAGTAAGCAGAACGTTGGCTTATTTGAGAAATACAGTTTTTCTTTTGTGTACTTTTAATTTAAGCCAGTTTTCATGTGATATATTAGAAGAAATAATTCTTAGATACAAAAAATTAGTTTCAATTATGTATTTTTGAATTCAGATTTAGCTTTTGATAAAGGTAATGTGTACTTTATCCATGTGACTATTCCTTTGACTCTCTTAATTGCTAAGTGAGTTTATCTGTGTAGCTAAGAAAGACATCATTTGTTTTTTCTGCCCTTCCAGGTATTCTTGACAGTGTTATTGCAGTTACTCTTCATCCTAGCTTTTCTGTGCGACTGGCAGCAGCCTGGTGTTTGCGCTGCATTGCTGTGGCGTCCCCTGCTTACCTAACGCCTCTCTTAGATCGTTGTCTTGAAAGGCTTACTGTACTGAAGTCTTCACCTGAAGCCGTGACGGGCTTCAGTTTTGCTGTGGCAGCTTTGTTGGGAGCAGTGAAACATTGTCCTTTAGGAATTCCTCACGGAAAGGGCAAGGTAATGATTTCATTTTCCGCATACAATAATGACTTTGTAAGTTTTTCCTAAAAACATTCTAGTCGTCTTATGTATCACCCAGTCACAGTCACGTAGGACAGATTTCTCAGCAATCAGCTATACTGCTTCAGTTTTTTTTTTGTTATTGTTGTTGTTTTTTTCCATTTTTCTGAAGCTGGAAACAGGGAGAGACAGTCAGACAGACTCCCGCATGCGCCCGACCGGGATCCACCCGGCACGCCCACCAGGGGCGACGCTCTGCCCACCAGGGGGCGATGCTCTGCCCATCCTGGGCGTCGCCATATTGCGACCAGAGCCACTCTAGCGCCTGAGGCAGAGGCCACAGAGCCATCCCCAGCGCCCGGGCCATCTTTGCTCCAATGGAGCCTTGGCTGCGGGAGGGGAAGAGAGAGACAGAGAGGAAAGCGCGGCGGAGGGGTGGAGAAGCAAATGGGCGCTTCTCCTGTGTGCCCTGGCCAGGAATCGAACCCGGGTCCTCCGCACGCTAGGCCGACGCTCTACCGCTGAGCCAACCGGCCAGGGCTATACTGCTTCAGTTTTAAATATTATAAACATAATTACTGTGAAAAAAGAGAGTTGGTTAAATAATGTTTTATCCGCACTCAAACAGGAGTGCTTATTGTGAAAGTATCTCCATTTAGTAAAGGAATTTGTTCGTAAAGGCATTTAAAATTGGCCTGACCTGTGGTGGTGCAGTGGATAAAGCATCGACCTGTAAATGCTGAGGTCGCCGGTTCGAAACCCTGGGCTTGCCTGGTCAAGGCACATATGGGAGTTGATGCTTCCTGCTCCTCCCCCCCTTCTCTCTCTGTATCTCTCCTCTTTCTCTCCCTCTTTCTCTCCTTTCTAAAATGAATAAATAAAAAACAAATAAAAGGCATTTAAAATTGCATTGTAATAAAGAGAGCTGCAAAAGAAATCTTAAACTTTAATAATTTTATAGTTTGTGTTATTATTGGTGATGTTGTTTTGAAATTAAATATAGTTAAAGTAGATACTTCATGTTCTTAGGAACCAATATTTTCCATATTAAAAAAAGAGCTACAGCTGTAGAATCAAGAAAGTTAAGTAAAAGCTCATATATTAAATTTTGAATTGAAAATATTACTATGAACTTACAATTTCCTCTTTTTAAAAACACTTCTGTCCTCTGTCGAGTGAAAATACCTAAGAGCAATGACAACCAAGTAGCAGGGACGACCCTTAGTGCCCAAGTTATGGCTCTCAATCCCATTTCCAACAGAGGAACAAGAGCTTCATAGAGGAGTAGCTGGTTCCCGGTGTGCAGCAGGAAATGTATAGTATAAGCCTAGACTATCTGGTCATGCCAAAAAGCAAGGCAGTCATTACTTAGAGCAGGGTCCCCAGCCCCCGGGCCGCGGACCAGTACCAGTCCGTGGGCCATTTGGTACCAGTCCACAGAGAAAGAATAAATAACTTACATTATTTCTGTTTTATTTATATTTAAGTCTGAACGATGTTTTATTTTTAAAAAATGACCAGATTCCCTCTGTTACATTCGTCTAAGACTCACTCTTGATGCTTGTCTCGTAAGTTCAACAATTATATTTTAAAAATACCACAGTTTTTACGCCGGTTGCATAATTTTATTTTGTGCATTTATCCATCCCACCCTAAAGGCCAGTCCGTGAAAATATTTTCTGACATTAAACTGGTCCGTGGCCCAAAAAAGGTTGGGAACCACTGACTTAGAGAATGTGTTCATTGTAAAAGCACACAGGAGATAACTGAAGGGGCTCCCACTGACCAAAGATGGAATAATGCGTGGATCAGAAAAACAGTGGCAAATGTGGATTGAAACTCACAAAATACATAAACCCTCATGAGTTCATAGTGATACTAAAAAATTAAAAAGTCCCCCTAACATTGCATTGCTGCCCAAACATACTGTTTTCTTTGTAAATTCAGGGCTTTTGAAGGTCGCATTTCCAAACAGATAAGTGATAATAGAACCTAGTAAATAAATAACCCAGTTTTAATGTGCAAAGAATTTTGAAGAGAACAAAAATAATTTTAATGAAATATAAAACAAAGTATTTGCTTAGTTTTGAGTAGCCAGTTGGAATTGCAGTTTGTCAGAGAATATTGTTTCATAATTGAAAGCCCGTCTTACCTGAGCCTCAGACACATAAATATGTCTTTTAAAGTAAATTAGCACTATTCATTTCTTTCTCATTGTTGCTTCTGTATGTTTATCAGTGAGTATTCTAGTGTATCCTCCACGGTTAAGACTTTGCAAAGAACATGATCATCACTTTATAAAAACTATTTAGAGTATTGCCAACACCATTTGAATTGAGGTGTGATTGGCAACTTTGGAAAGTGATTTTATTCATTTAAATTTGTTATTTTAGTTATATTCTAAACTAACACATCACATCATGCTAAAGCAAAGAATTGCTATAGTATTTATTTTATTAAATTTAATATCAGATGTTACTAGTTTAAGTAGCCTGAACTAGTAGTAGGTTTGTTTGGTCCTCACTCTTTGAGTGTTATCCATTGACTATAGGCTGCAAGTAGTTCTAAGTTATCAATAAGTTGGTTGGTTGTTTAAAAATCCACTAGCCTTCCTCTTCAGAAAATTTAAATACCAACTGATAACACTTGCTGCTATTCTAGAGATGATTGGTAACAGATACTTTCTCAGGCAGATTGGATATCTATTGGCCTTTGTACTGTACAAGCTTGCATTATTCATAAATGTGAAACATCTGATTTTTCCTCTCAGTTTATAACACTGCCTGTTTCATAGACTTTTAAAATACAACATTTTAATGACTCCCACTGTACTTTGAAACTTACTTCAATGTAAGATTATTTTGAAAACTTTTAACCTCTATAGTAGCATTCAGCCACTCAGGTACCACAGTGGTATGCACAACTTTAAAAAGTGAGATTCCTGTAATGAAGCTTTCTCTGTTAGTTACTGTCTAACATGGTTGCCTAAAACTAAAAATAAAGTCAATTTCTGTACAGCTCAACTTAAACAGCTGTGCATTGTTGTTACAAATGTCCTATAAAGAATTATAGGGTTTCTATGTATACTTAGTATGCCAATATTTAACCTTGACAATTTACTCTTATTTTATAGTTCTTTATATAAGATGTTGTCCTGGGGATAGTTTTATGTTTGTTTGATTTTTTTGACAGAGGAACAGATAGGGACACACAGGAAGGGAGAGAGATGAGAAGTGTCAGTTCTTTGTTACAGCACTTTAGTTGTTAATTAATTGTTTTCTCCTATGTGCCTTGACTGGGGAGTTATAGCAGAACCAGTGACCCCTTGCTCAAGCCAGTGACCTTGGGCTTCAAGCCAGCAACCTTTGGGCTCAAGCTGGTGACCTTGGAGTTTTGAGCCTGGGTCCTCTGCATCCCAGTTGGATGCTCTGTTTACTCTGCCACCGCCTGCTCAGGCTAGTGTACATCAGTGGTTTTCAACCAGCATACCACAAGAATTTTTAAAACATGCAATACCTGACTATTTAGTCAGGTACACTGATCTCTTTTCCCTTAGATTATCAAATAAAAAAATGACAACAGGCCCTGGCCGGTTGGCTCAGTGGTAGAGCGTCGGCCTGGCGTGCGGGAGTCCCAGGTTTGATTCCGGCCAGGGCACACAGGAGAAGCGCCCACCTGCTTCTCCACCCCTCCCCCTCTCCTTCCTCTCTGTCTCTCTTCCCCTCCCGCAGCCGAGGCTCCATTGGAGCAAAGATGGCCCGGGCACTGAGGATGGCTCTATGGCCTCTGCCTCAGGTGCTAGAATGGCTCTGGATGCAACAGAGCGACGCCCCAGAGGGGCAGAACATCACCCCCTGGTGGGCATGCCGGGTGGATCCCGGTCGGGCGCATGTGGGAGTCTTGTCTGACTACCTCCCCGTTTCTAGCTTCGGAAAAATGAAAAAAAAAAAAAAGACAACAGCCAACACAACAAACCCATCTAATGTGAATGAATCAAAATTATGCCTTTTTTTGTCAAATCAGTAAAAAATATATTTTTTGGTGTGCCGCAGAATTTTAGCAATTAGTTTATGTGTGCCATGAAATGAAAAAGGTTGAAAATCTCTGGTTTACATGAATGACAGTTCTTTATTACTTATATTTATTTATATGTGAGAGTTAATTTTACAAGCATTAATTTTATTGCTTTCATTTGTCCAGTAATCTATAAACTGATATGCTTTTTTTTCTTGCCTTGTTCTTTTATATGTAATTAGATTATTTTGACATTAGCAGAGGATTTGCTGTGTTCTGCTACTCAAAATAGTCGCCTTTCAGCTCAGCGCACACAAGCTGGATGGTTGTTGATTGCTGCTCTGATGACATTAGGTAACAGTTTGATTATCTTTCAGGCTTAACTTTGAGTGACTCTGGCTTTTCCAAAAATTATTTATATTCATCTCCAGGGAAGAAAAAACATTTTCCAAAACAAATAATGATGAGAGAACATTTCTGTCATTGTTATGGGAATTAATAACACCAATAAGTAGTTATATTGAAGGGGATAGGGCTCATTTAAATTATATCTATTAAATATCACTTATGTATTTTACGGTCATGACTATATAGTTATATCCTGTAATTTTGAAACTCAATTTTATTTCTTTTGTCTTAAGCCTCTACTTTGTAGTCATGTGATTTATTGTTGCAATATAAAAGTTGCTAGATTTGACCAATAAATCATTTTGATACCTTTAAAGTAATTTGATCTAAAAGCAGCTTAAATTAAAATAAGCGATCATAAATGAAGAAACAGCCTGACCAGGTGGTGGCGCAGTGGATAGAGCGTTGGACTGGGATGTGGAAGGACCCAGGTTCGAGACCCCGAGGTCGCTAGCTTGAGCGCGGGCTCATCTGGCTTGAGCAAAGAGCTCACCAGCTTGGACCCAAGGTCACTGGCTCCAGCAGGGGGTTACTCTGTCTGCTGAAGGCCCACGGTCAAGGCACATGTGAGAAAGCAATCAATGAACAACTAAGAAGTCGCAACGCTCAACGAGAAACTAATGATTGATGCTTCTCATCTCTCCGTTCCTGTCTGTCCCTGTCTATCTCTGCCTCTGTTTAAAAAAAAAAAAAAAAAAAAAAAAAAAAATAAATGAAGAAACACTTTAAGTAATGTTTTTATTTTAAAGTCATGTTCTAGGCCCTGGCCGGTTTGCTCAGTGGTAGAGCATAGGCCTGGCATGTGATTCCTGGTCAGGGTACACAGGAGATGTGACCATCTGCCTTTCCACCCCTCCCCCTCCCCTTTGCTCTCTCTTTCCTTCCCCTCTCTCTGTCTTCCTCTCCTACAGCCATGGCTTGATTGTTTTGAGTGAGTTGGCCCTGGGTACTGAGGATGGCCCTGTGGCCTCTGCCTCAGGCGCTAAAAAAAAAAAATAGCTCAGTTGCTGAGCAATGGCCCCAGATGGGCAGAGCATTGCCTCCTAGTGGGCTTGCCAGGTGGTCAGGGCTCATGCAGGTGTCTGTCTCTCTGCCTTCCCTTCCCTCACTGAAATAAAAAATAAAGTACAAAAAAAGTAATGTTGAGATGATTAAAGAGATTTATTGGACTCAAAAAAGGTTAAGCCCATAAGCCAAATTTGGCTTGCTGCCTATTTTATACCTACAAGCTAAGAATAATTTTTACTTTTATAATGGTTTTAAAATAGTAATTTTGTGACTTGAGAATTATATGAAAATCAGTTTTTCGGTATCCATAAAGTCTTATTAGAGCACAACCACAGTGATTTGTTTACATATCATCTGTACCCTTTAGGCTCTACAGTAGCAGAATTTAATGATTGCAGCTGAGACTATATAGGTTTAAAGGCCAAAAAAAAAAAAAATTACTATCTAGCCCTGTACAGAAAATGTTTCTTGGCCCCTGACATAAATCGTCATTTCACAGTAATGTGGTCAGGTTTTTATTTGCCTTTCCCTGGATGCTCCATGCCTGCCATATTGATATTCTTAGTTAACTAAAGAGAAATACAAACTACTAATAAATGTAATATTTCAGCCCCTGGCCAGATAGCTCGGTTAATTAGAGCATCATACTGATACGCAGAGGTTGTGGGATCGATCTCCAGTCAGAGCACACATGAGAAGCGACCATCTGCTTCTCTTCCCCTTCCTCTCCCCCTTCTTTCTCTCACCCCCTCTTGCAGCCAGTGGCTCTGTTGGTTTGAGTGTCGAAACCCAGGGCGCTGAGGATAGCTCAGTTGATTCAAGCATTGACCCCAGATGAGGGTTGTTAGGTGGATCCTGGTCAGGGCATATGTTGGAGTCTGTCTCTCTATCTCCCCCCTCTCTCGCTTAAAAAGTAAAAAAATTAATGTAATATTTCAGTTATACATATTTTATTATGAAACATGCAAAAAAGAATTTAAATTTTAAATTAATATTTTATTTACTACATTTTCTTGTGCTTTATTCTATTTTTCTATGCACTATTGTTTTCCTTAATTATAATTATTAGAATGTGTTGCTACTATTCTAGCAACTTCTAAAGGGGATCAGTGTGGTTTTTGCTATTAGGTATCATTATAAACTTAGGGGTTTTTATATATTTATATATTTCAGTCCATTGCAGTCATTATGCCTTTTGATCATCACATTGTCTCACCTTTAGTCCATTGGAGTCCCCTTAAGTTGGTTCATGTGTCCTTTTAACATGAAGCTGGTATTCTTTGATAACATGTTTGTTTTTCACGTGGCAAGATGTCCCAACACTGTACATTTCCTGCCCAGGGCTTGCAACCAGGCTCCTTTCTTAAATGAGCCCTGGTTCTTTTTTGTGGGAAATAGTATTAAATGACAGTCTGAGCCTTGGCCAGATGGCTTGGTTGGTTGTAGCGTTGTCCTGAAGTGCAGAGGTTACTTGTTCCATCCCCAGTCAGGGCACATGCAGGAGTAGATCTATGTTCCTGTCTCACCCCTTTTCTCCCCTTCCCTCCCCCTTTCCCCCTTCCCTCCCCTCCCTCCCCCTCTCTCTTCCTCTTTCCCTCTCTCTCCCCTTCTCTCCCTCTCCCTCTCTCCCTCTCCCTTTCTCCCTCTATTGCTAAAATCAATAAATTAAAAAATATTTTTTTAAATGACAATCTAAGTGCTTTATTAATTTTGCCTTTCAATTTTTACACCTCTTGCATTTTCAGCAATTTCTTCATCATTAAATTTTCTATTATCATTTTTAATACATTCACGATTTGAACTGATGTTAACTCAAATAGACCACATTCAGGACCATTTCTCAAATGTGAACTAAACATTTTTAACCTCTTTTGCTACACTTACCAGTCTATCTGATGCCACATAAAACATCTTTGATTTGACTTACAGATTTATGGGTGGCTTATACAGTGTGTGTGGTTTTTGCTAGATAGAATATTCTTAATTGAATAAACTTACTCTTGTTTATGTTTTAACTTTGTAATTACCATAAACTCATTTTTATCAACTTAGTTCATGTATGTCTCTGAAATAAATCTTGATACCTGTCTAGGAAAGTGATGCCACATTGTTCACTATTGAGTTAATGAGATATCTTAGTACAATAGCAAAGATTTATGAAACTTTAGTCAACTATGAGCATTGCCAGTGACTCTGTTTTTTTGGGTTTTTTTGTATCTGACTAAATTGTGCTTTCAGAATTTTCTCTGTTCCCACAGCCCATGGTATGTGAGTGTGCCAGTGTGCATACATACCCTCACACACACTGACAGTTATTCTTAATTTCCTTTTTTCCAATTCTAAATTGTTTGTTTGTTTTTAGTACTACATCAGAGAAAGTAGTGAGCAAAGAGTGTTGAATTAGTCTTATTTTGCTGTTGGGATTAGCAAAGGCCTGTTACTAAAAAGCAAGTCAGAAGAAAGAAATAATTCTATTTTAATTTAGTAAATTGCATGCATTAAAAAAAGGTTAATTTGCAAATACCCATTTCTTTTACCTTTAGGCTCATAATAGTATAATTATATAGTGTCAGCCGTTAGATAAGTGCTTACTCATATAAGTCTCAGAATCAGTCCAGTGTGGTAAATAGTAATGTCATCCCCATTTAGAGATGAGGAAATGGTACAAAAAGGTTGAGTAACTTAACCAAGTTTACACAGCAAGTGCATGGAATCAGTAATTAACCTAGGTGTTCTCATTCCAGAGCTCAGAGCAGCTGTTATGCTGCTATACTACAGAAGAGACATGGTAAGAGAGAACAGGTACTTATAGGAGAATTTTAAGTTAGCCCCAAAAGTTTTTGTTTTTTTAATTTATTGATTTTTAGAAAAAGGGGAAGAGTGAGGAGAGAGTGAGTGAGAAGTATCAGCACGTAGTTGCTTCACTTTAGTTGTGCATTGATTGCTTCTTGTGCATGACTTGACCAGGGGGCTCAAGCCAAGCCAGTGACCTTTGGCTTCAAGCCAGCAACCTTTGGGCTCAAGCCTACGAGCTTAGAACTGGATACCTCTGTGTCCTGGGTCTGCGCTCTGTTCACTGTGCCACCACTAGTCAGGCAACCCAAAATTTTAAACAACATTACTCGGGAGAAAAGCTGTAGGTTTTGGTTTTTATACTTTCATTTATTTTTTCCCCCTTAACTAATAATGTTGGCAAATAAAATACTAGCATTGTATGTTGCCTTTCATTAATGGCTTTGTGTATTCATGATTCCTTAGTTCAGTAATTGAGGTTGCTCTGAAATCTTTTTATAAAAATTCCATTTAGATGTATCACATAGGAGTTTTATCCTGGAACAAGGTGCTATTAAAAATAATAGCATTACTGTCGGGATGCAGTGTTGTTACCAAAACAGTAATATCTTGCATTTACAATGGTACATTATAATTGTTTTTGTTTTTGACTTTTTAAGATTTTATTTATTGATTTTAAAGAAAGGGTAGAGAGAGAAAGGTGGGAAGAGCAGGAAGCAAAAGGTGGGAAGAGCAGGAAGCATCAGCTGGTAGTAGTTGCTTCTCGTATGCTCTTTGACCAGGCAAGCCCATGGTTTAGAACCAGTGACCTCAGCATTCATGGTCGAAGCTTTATCCACTCACTGCGCCACCTCAGGTTAGGCCACATTACAGTTTTTAAGACTACTTTAAAGGGCACTATAATTTGGGTCAGACAACTCCTTGGAGACAGTGCAAGTGATATTGGCTTCATTTTATAGATAAAAGGAACTGAGTCTCCGAGTTCACAGCAGTAGTGAAAGTGCTGACACCAGAGCCCAGGCTTAACTCTTAGTTCCTTGTTTTTTCTCTCTGTACTCCATGGCTTCAGATAATAATTCATTCAGTAGTACATTCGTTGGAGTCAGAATGTAAGAAAAGGGACAAAGTGTTGCAGTAGTGGGTTATAATATGTTTATTAATAGACTGTAAAGAGCAACCACTTTGGGTTCTTTTATAAGTGATAAGTTGAATGAATTACAGGTCCCGCAGTTGTCAGTCATCATCTTGCCCGAGTTCTGCTGTTGTGGAAGTGTGTCTTTCCAGTGTCTCCTAAAGATCTAGAAACAGAAAAGAGCCGAGGAGATTCATTTACATGGCAGGTAACCTTAGAAGGACGAGCTGGTGCACTCTGTGGTAGGTTGAGTTTAGTCTTTTTGCTCCCTTTCCTTTGGCTTTTCCCACTCTTTAACTTTATATCTACTTGAATGTTTTATTTAATTTAAAAGGGGAAATCTTTTTCTGGTAATTTTTTTTTGTAATTGAATATAATTGACAATATTCAGATGGTGATTATAACAGGAGTATATTTAATAAGCCAAATTTGAGAGTTCTGATCTTTAGGATAACACGTTTTATTATTATAGATGTACTCCAGTTGAGAAATGTCAAGATCGCTTTATTTTAAGTAGGCATTTTTTCTTTTCAGAAATACTAGGGTTAGATTTAATTAGCATTGATTAAGCATGTTTCCATTTAGTTGGGTTTTTTTTCCCTTCTTTTCCAAGTTACAGGAAGGGAGATAAACAGACTCTCACATGCGCCCCAACCAGGATCCACAATGCAACCCACATCTGGGGCCAATTTTTTGTCCATCTGGGGCCGTGCTTAGAGCCAAGCTATTTTTAGTGCCTAACGCAGAGGCTCCATGGAGCCATCCTCAGCACGCGGGACAGATGTGGTTGGACCTATCAAGCCATGGCTGTGGGAGGAGAAGAGAGAGAGAGAGAGAGAGAGAGAGAGAGAAGGGGAATGGCGAGGAGTAGAGAAGCAGCTGGTCCCTTCTCCTGTGTGCCCTGACTGGGAATTGAATGCAGGACTTCCACACGCCAGGCCAGTGCTCTACCTCTGAGCCAACTGGCTAGGGCCCATTTAGTTTTTTATATATGAAAGCTGTACTTTTTATAATAGGCCATTGAAAAATAGTATCCACTATGAAAACTTGAACTAAGGAAGGGTGGGATCCCTGAAAAGATGCGAAAGCATTGATTTTGGGTATGTTTATTATTGCTATTTTTTTACTCTTAAGAATGGAAAACAATTTTGAAATTAATCTTTAAACAGTCTAACTATAAAATATTCATTTTATTCTATATATATGAAATTAACTCTTTATAAAAACTTATGTATTTCCTGTAACATCTACAAAAACTGACTCAAAAGTAGTATGGTTCTGTGGAACTAGTATAGAACTGGTGCACTTTTAGGTCTAAGCTAATCTATTCTTCTACTTCTGAGCTCAGGAGCTGAGGAGAACTCCAGGAAAGAAACATTTTGTTAACTTGGTTGGTGGTCTCTGTTAGTAATTCTAGGAAGCTTTGATTAGAAATATAAGACACTAGCTTCCTTTGTATACTAGAGTTCCAAGAATTTTTCTGTTTTTAACACATTTCTTTATTTCTGTAATAAAAATGCAAATATTGGACAATAACTGACTACTTTTTTTTATAGTTCATTACACTCTGCCAAGTAAAGGTCTCTTCTGTTTTTCAGCTATCAAGAGCTTTGTTTCCCACTGTGGCGATCTCCTTACTGAGGAAGTAATTCAGCATCTTCTTCCACCACTTTCTTGTGCTGTGGATTTGCTAACTCAGTAAGGATCTGCTATTTAGATTTGATGAAAAAAATTTAATAGCAATCAGTTGCCCTCTGATTATATCATATATTATCTTTTAAGTATAATAATAAGGCCAGTTTCTATGGTTAGTGAATGAGTTTCCTTTTGCAGAGAAAGGCAAATGTTTAGTTATGATTTTTTTTAAGCTAGGTCTTGAAGGAAAAACATATTAAAGGGGGGAAAATACTTAGTGATTAATGTATCTTTTACAGTCAGATTTAACCAAGAAATTAATATTAAGCCTATTAATCTTTTCAGGTATGCATTTTTGGTTTTTTAGTGTTATTCTGTGTTCATAAGAACCATGTGTTTGTTAACAGTTTCAGTTTTTTGTTACTTCTATTTTTCATAGATCTGACTTATGTATATATGATAAGAAAACAGAGAAAATTCAATATATATGTCACGAGCACTTGTAATTTCCAAATTAATAAAATGTATAGTTTAGAGATAGTCTTTCAAAAAATATTTAATGATATTTTATATATACAGGAAAATATATTTAAGATGTGGCTTATCAAGCATAGTAATAAAATGAACACCTGTGAATTCAACACAACTAAAACAGGAGTTCGCAAATGTTTGCTGTAATGGCCAGATAGTACAGGTTTAGTTTGTGGGCCATGTAGTCACTGTTGCACCTACTCAGTCAGCTCTGTTGTTATAGCTCAAAAGCAGTGGTAGAAATCGGTAAGTGAGTCAATGTGGCTGTGTTCCAGTGAAACTTCACAGAAACGGGCAGGGTCAGATTTAGCTAGTCCTGAAATTAACAATACTATTAAAGTTATCTACCATTCTTTCTGCCTTCATTTAGAGGTAATCACTAGCCTGAATTTTTATATGTCATTCCCTTGCATTTTTAAAAAGTGTATCACATGTATATATTTCACTAAAAAGCATCTTGTTTAGTTTTGCTTGGTTTTGATCTGGCACATGGTATTATACTGTTTCTGACACTTAACTTTTTTTTACTTTATGTTTCTGAATTTTATCTACATGTAAGTTTGTTCATTCATTTTGATTGCTGTACAATATTTGATTGTCTGGATATATAGCATTTGATTTATCTTCCTGTCAAAGAAATAGCCAAATTACTTTCTAAAATTCTTATATATTTCTACAAATAGTGTATATGAGTATCCTTTGATTTACTTCTTTACCAACTTATTCAGACACTAATTTTAGCCCACCCAGTAGATATAAATGGGTATCTCGTTAGGATCTTTTTCTTTCTTTTAGTGAGAGAGAGGGACAGACAGGAAGGGAAAGAGATGAAAAGCATCAACTTATAGTTGTAGCACCTTAGTTGTTCATTGATTGCTTTCTCATATGTGTCTTTATGGTGGGGGGGTCAAGGAGGGGACTCCAGCCAAGCCAGTGAACCCTTGCTCAAGATAGCGACCTTGGGCTTCAGGCTGGTAAGCTCATGCCAGATGAGCCCATGCTTAAGCTGGCAACCTTGGGATTTCAAACCTGGGCTCTCAGCAACCCAGGCCAATGCTCTATCCACTGCACCACCACCTGGTCATTATGATTTTATATATCTGATTCCTGATGGTTTATATCAAATGTCAATTTTTTTATTACTTCATAGTTATATACTTTTATTTCTCTTTTAAATGTTTAAGGTTTTATTTTTCAAATTTAAGCTTTTAATTCATCTGGAACTGATTTTTGTGTTTGGAGTGATATGTGCTACTACAATGAATTGTCCCATACTTTAGTTAAAAAAAAGTCCATGCTTCCAATTATTACCATTTACCTCTTTCATGTATTATATTTATATACACGGTCTGTCTCTTTGCTCATTTCTGTGTGTTTGCCCTTTTCTGTGCCAGTACCACATCCTCTTCATCTTCAGTTTTTTTTTTCTTTTCTAAGTGAGAGGAGGGGAGATAGACAGACTCCTGCATGTACTCCGACCAAGATCCACCTGGCAGTCTCCATCTGGAGCCTATGCTTTGCCCATCTGGGGCCATGCTCACAACCAAACTATTTTTAGTGCCTGAACCATTCTCAGTACCTGGGGCCAAAGTGCTTGAACCAATCAAGTCATGGCTGGGGAAGGGGAAGAGAGAGAAGAGGAAGGGGAAGTGTGGAGAAGCAGATGGTTGCTTCTCCTGAGTGCCCTGACCAGGAATAAAACCTGGACATACACACCAGGGCCAAAGCTCTATCACTGAGCCAACCGGCCAGGGACTTCATCTTCAGTTAGCATCAGGTTGGTCTTACTATTCTCTTATCTTAATCTTTGCTGTATCTCTAATGTTCCTTCTCCAGTCCTGATAAGTTTTCATCATGTCTTCTCTTTTGTTTTGCCTGATCCATCTCATGAGAGGTATATCTTTTTTATTAATCTATACAAAGAATAACTTAGCTTGTATTAAATTTTTTTTCCTTCATTAATTATTTTACTTCTTCTTTCTGCTTTCTTAAACTCTCATTTTTTTCTAACCCCTTAATTCAAATGTTTAGCTCCTTGAATTTTTAATTCTCCTAATATAAACTAAGACCAGAAATGTCCCTCCTAGGTCCCCGTTGAAGTATGTTCTTAAATTTCTAAATGTATGGGATAGTTTTCAGCATATAGTTTTGTTCCTGATTTTTAACTTAATTGCATTGTGGTTAGTGAATATGATCTGTATGTTACCTATTTTAAAATAGTTGAGACTTGCTCTGTGACATACGTGCTTTTTTAAAGTTCTGTTGTCCCATCTATCTCCACTAATTTTTTATCTGTTTAACCCAGGGGTAGTCAACCTTTTTATACCTACCACCCACTTTTGTATCTCTGTTAGTAGTAAAATTTTCTAACTGCCCACCAGTTCCACAGTAATGGTGATTTATAAAGTAGGAAAATAACTTTACTTTATAAAATTTATAAAACAGTTACAGCAAGTTAAAGCATATAATAATAATTAGTTACCAAGTACTTTATGTCAGATTTTGGCTAAGTTTGGCAGAATAATTCTTTATAAAACAACTTACTATAGTTAAATCTATCTTTTAATTTATACTTTGGTTGTTCCGCTGCTGCCCACCATGAAAGCTGGAACGCCCACTAGTGGGCGGTAGGGACCAGGTTGACTACCACTGGTAAACCGATCAGTAATTGAAAGTGATGTATTAAACTCCTTCACTTTGTTGTTGTGTTTATCAGTTTTTCTCTATAGTTACATTAATTTTTGCTTTTTCATATTGTGAAACTAATTAGGTACGTAAGAGTAAGTCTCTGTTATATCTGTGGTATATCTTTTTCCATGTCACTGTTTTTTTAGGTATGTCTCAAACTGCATGTAGTTGGAGTTTCTTTTAAATTGAATTTTACAACCTCTGCTTTAAACCGGCAATTTGTGGATTTCTTTATCCACTGTGTTATATATATTTTTTGAATCCCATCTCTTTTAGTACATCTGGAAAATTGCTATTATCTCTTCAAATGTTGGCTCTTTTCTATTCTCTTAAAACTTCCTTTCTGGAGATTTTTTTTATTTTGTCTTTCATGGCTCTTAATTTTTTTCTAATATTTTTCTCCTTTTCTCTCTGTTGCAATCTGGGTAATTTCACTTCACTAATTCTCTCTTCAGCTGAGTTTAATCTGATAATGCCTTTGCTCTTCAAGGACTTGGGACAATTTTAAACCCCTTCAAGAAACCCCACCTTAGCACCTCTACCTTGCCATGGGCACCAGTTCAATCTGCCAATTCATGTGTTGATTAGCAGCATTTGTATTCCCACTCTCATTTCAGCTTATGTTTTGTTTCATTCTTTTTATGTTTGTTTGGTTTGCAGAGGGAAATTGACCTTGGAAAGGTCAATTTCTGCAAGTCTAACAATGCAGATTATCTTTTACCTAGGCTCTTAAGTGTATTTATAGCAGGAAGATCCTTCAGAGACACAAATCTGCTCTCCTAATAGAAGCATAAACCACTAGAAATGCTTTCCTAAATTCTTTTTCTATTCATCTCATTTTCTTTAAAACACACACACACACACACACATGTTGCAGGATTTTTTAGCATCTTGTCAATGTGAGTGAAATAGTTTTCACATGTCAGCTGTTATTTTCTCATCTGGTTTTAGAGAAATACAAAATGCTGTGAATTTATTCTTAACTCTCATAATAAAAATTACAGTATACCCAAGTTTATAAATATATTTTCTATATATTTTTTTACTAAGCTGAAGGATATAAATTAAATCAACATTTCTTTATTAAAATGACAAGTCAAAATACAATTCTCTTCTAGAAACTGGAAATATCAAGTATTAGTTTCCCAGAAAATACAAATGAATAAACATTGCCAGAATTTCTTAAATGTTCCTGGAAAACTCATGCCATGGCAGTTTAGTTGGTTATTCTAGTGTCACAATAAAAGTAATTCCATTGAGCCCTGGCTGGCTGGCTCAGTAGTAGAGCATTGACCTGGCATGTGAAAGTACTGGGTTTGAATTCTGGGGGTACTTGCATTCAAAGTACCCAGGAGTACTTTGAATTCCCCCCTCCTTTCTATCTCTCTCTTCCCTTCCTGCAGCCAAGGCTCTATTGAAGCTAAGTTGGCCTGGGCACTGAGGATGGCTCCATGGCCTCTGCCTCAGGTGCTAGAATGGCTCCCATTGCCATGGAGCAATGCCCCAGATGGGCAGAGCATCGCTTTTTGGTAGGCTTGCCGGGTAGATCCCAGTCAGGCACATGTGGGAGTCTGTCTCTCTGCCTCCCCGCTTCTCACTTCAGAAAACTACAAAAAAAAAAAGAAAAGTAATTCATTGAATTTTGCTGTTGCTAAAAGAGATGAAAATCATGCTTCAGTTGATAACATGGTACTTTTCAAAGAGTACTAATCCTTTAATAAATGTGTTAGATGAATGAAAATAGTAAAATGTCTTACCAGTAATGAGGGGGGGGGAAAAAAAACAAGATAAAGGAAAGTGCATGAAAATAAAAGAAGGCTGTGAAGAAAGGAGGTGATAGGAGATTTTGTGAATAGAACTGTTGGAGAAACATTGGCTCAGCTAGTGCTTTATTAAAAAATTTGCTTTATGATTTTGCAAATGATTGATTCCTATTTGTTGATGGCATTCTAGATCAAGTTTCTAATAAGCACTTGGCTTTTTTTCTAGATATTTGTCTCTTGTTTGTTTCTTTGGCTGATTCCTTTTATACTGTAACAGACTTTAGTGTTTACAAATGCCAAGTCATAAATTTTGGAATTTAGTCAATAGTTTTATTTTCTGGACAAAATAAAATACTTATGTTCTTAAAACTCTAAGCTGAATTTATAGTTTTGTTTTATAAAGTATGATAGAAAAAATAGAATGATTTTCATGTGTGACCCTTGTAGTCTCTGTTATAACTTATAATTACATCTTATGTTTAAAAAGTTATAATGAAAGCAGCACTGATGTTCACTAATGTATATAGTATTTTCTGTGTATATATCAACCTGTTCAATATTTATGTACTGTTATATAATTTAAACACTTAAGATACACTTTCTTTTTTATTTTAAGGCTTTCTTCAATACTAAAAACATATGGAAGTTCTTTGAAAACACCATCAGTAGTTTATAGACAGAGGCTTTATGAATTATTGGTTTTATTACCTCCTGAATCCTATGAAGGTATGTGCTTTAAACCAAAGTGTTTTATTGTTTATAGCTAGTACAGTGCCTGGACATAAGACCTGGATGAATTAATTATGTGGAAGGTTTTCAGTGCCCTGTTTCTAGAAGGTATAGAGAGTTCAATTTTTTTTTAAGGGAAACAAGACATCTTTTATTAATGTTAAATATCATTAAATTCTTTGTTTAGCATTAATTGTCACAGGGTTCTTCACTGATAAATTTGTCTGCATGCTCATTTTAGGTCAGATATTTGATCAACATCATTAAAAGGGAGTTCAATCTTAACCCCTGTGTTCACTATTTTATAGTAAATAAAATAACATCTATTTTTTAAAATTCTACTTCTGTCTTCTTTCTCACTTCTGTAATTTTCCCATTGATTTGAGGGAGAGAGGGAAAGGGACACGGGGGGGAGAGAGAGAGAGAAGCATCAACTTTTTCCACTTAGTTGTTCCATTTAGTGTGCACTCATTGGTTGCTTCTCACGTGTGCCCTGACCAGGTTCATACCTGTGACCTTGTTGCACCAAGACGATGCCACCTGGCCAGGATTCTTCCCTTCTCTCTACTGGCAGGGAGGGAGGATCTGTAGTTCTCTGTATGGGAGAGAATAAGTAAAAAAGATGGGTCTCAATTCTATCCAGGGTTTTGTATATGACTATAATGCAAATCTGTTAGAAATTTGGCCATTCCTAGTTTCCCTCTAGAGTGATTATTATATGCATTCTATTCTACTACATTCTTAACTCTGGCTTGAGGAAGTTTAATACTGGACTACCAAGGTATAATTGATTTTATAAATTTTTTAATGTGGGCTTTATTCTTATTAGGCTCAAAGATGTATAATAAACTTGCCTCTATTTTAAAATTAATCTTAAAATTTTTCATGTAATTTTTAAACACAGTTTTAAGAAAAACTGGATACTCAAGATACCTGTTTTGTGAGTTAAAAATTGTAAACAGTCTCCATTGAGAACATCTATATTTTTTTAGTGTTAATAATTTTCAGCCAACCGTATTAAATTGATCGTTACTTCAGATACACTTTTTTGTAAAAATACATTTATTAGCTTATATCCTTATCTGCAAATAATTGCAATATAATAGATAGCATAGAAGTTCAAAATGTTAATATACAGCTTCGGTATTGGTCCTTACCATTTATGAGTGGTATTCTCACTTCCTCTCTTCCTAGTTCATAAATATACCCAGCAAAATGTTTGATATAAAATAAGCATTTAGTCTCTTATTTATTAAGAACTGAAAAAAAAGGATACATTGCTATTTCTCAGAAAATGTATCCAAAGAACCATTTCTATATGCTAGGCACTGTTTTAGCAATTGTATATATTACATTGACTCTTGGACAGCACTGGTTTGAACTGTGTGGGTCCAGTTGTACAGGCATTTTTTTTCCCCATAAGTACTATAAAGGTATATATTTCTCATGATTTTCTTAATAACATTTTATTTCCTCTAACTTACTTTATTATAAGGATACAGGATATAATACATGTAATATACAAACTATGTGTTAACCAACTGTTATGTTACTGATAAGGCTTCTTCTGATCAACAGTAGGCTATTAATAGTTGAGTTTTTGGGGGGTTGTCAAAAGCTATGTTCAGGCTTTCAGCTACATGGGGTTGGCACCCCTCCCTCCAACCCTTTTCAAGGGTCAACTGTATTATTTGTTTTGGGATAATACAATGAGCTAGTTACATTTTCCTTATTTGACAGTTAAAGGCACAGAGAGGTTACAAAAACCGGTTTAAGAACATATAGCCACCGTGGCTAGGTAGCTCCTATGGATGGAGCATCGTTCTGATATGTAAAAGTTGCCAGTTTGATCAGCAGTTAGGACACGTAAACAGATCAGTGTTTCTGTCTGTCTGTCTCTCTCTCTCTCCCCCCTCCACCCTCCTCTCTATCTGAAATCAATAAAAAATATTTTTTAAAAAAGAACATATATGACCCTGGTCATTTGGATCAGTGTAGTAGAGCATCAGGCCGGCATGTGGATGTCCCAGGTTCGATTCCTGGTGAGGGCATGCAGAAGAAGCACCCATCTGCTTCTCTATCCCTCCACCTCTCGCTTCTCTCTCTTTTCCCTTCTCTTCCCTCTTGCAGCTATGGCTTAATTGGAGTGAATTGATTCTAAGTACTGAGGATGTCTCCATGGTCTCCACCTCAGGTACTAAGAAGAGCTTGGTTGCTGAGCAGTGGAGCAGTGGCCCCAGATAGAGCATTGCCCCCTACTGGGCTCGCCGGGTGGATCCTTCCTTGTCAGTGCATATGTGGGAGTCTGTCTCTGCCTCCTTTCCTCTCACTAAATTAAAAAATAAAAAAGAACATATAGCCATTAAATAGTGGAATCAAAATTAAAACAGATCTGCTTCATACTGTGCTGCCTATCCATTTATAAGTAACCTACTAGAGACTTAATAAACAATCAAAGCTAAGTGGTAGGTCTCTTTCATTCTATGCTGTCTCTCATTATAGATGTTACCTGCTAATTATGTAATAAAAGGCTAAGAGATAATTTCTCTGTTGCATATTCAGATAGCTGTTAGATTCTGGCAAAATCAGTTCCCTTCAGACTTTTACATTAGTTTTTACCATAGTATTTTTTAATTTATTTTAAAATACAGATAAAATATCCTGATTGTTTTTAAGTCTTCATAAAATATTTAGGAAGCCTGACCAGGCGGTGGCGCAGTGGATAGAGCATCGGACTAGGATGCGAAAGACCCAGGTTCGAGACCTTGAGGTCATCAACTTGAGCGAGGGCTCATCTGGTTTGAGCAAAAAGCTCACCAGCTTGAGCCCAAGGTCGCTGGCTCGAGCAAGGGGTTACTGGGTCTGCTGAAGGCCCGCAGTCAAGGCACGTATGAAAAAGCAATCAATGAACAATTAAGGTGTTGCAACACACAACGAAAAACTAATGATTGATGCTTCTCATCTCTCCATTCCTGTCTATCCCTCTCTCTGACTCTGTCTCTGTAAAAAAAAATAAAATAAAATAAAAATAAATAAAATATTTAGGAATACTAGAATATCAACTTTCAAACCTATAGTATATCTTCTGATAAAATGGTAAGTCTAACCTTGAAGGACTTAAGTTAAGGAGGAAAACAAAGTCTTGTACCATTGTCTCAGAATTGAAATTTGAGAATGCAATCAGGTGTCCTGAAGAAATAATGAACATACAACAGTGTAGATTTTAAATCAGTTCCAGAGTGTTCATTGGAAGACAAAGTATGGAGTTACTATGAATTTCTTGAAAAAAGAAAATCTGCATTTGCCTTCTTTGTCTTAAGTTGATCTTTTTCTAACATGAATTAAACAGATACAATCTATAGAAAACTGAAACTCTGAATGTATTAATATTTTTGTTTCAAACAAAAATAATAATAATTTACACCTATCCTGTGTTTGCACAGTGGTTAGAACATTGACCTGGAATGCTGAGGTCGCCAGTTCAAAATCCTGGGCTTGCCCAGTCAGGGTACATACCGAGAAGCAATTATGTACTATGAGTTGATGCTTCCTGCTCCTCCCTCCCTTTTTTCTCTCTCTAAAATCAATAAGTAAAATCTTAAAAAATAGTAATTTGCCATTTTATATCTGTCTTTTTCCATCTTTACAACTATGGAAATAGAAATAAGGATTTTTTTTCTTTAAGCAATTAGGATTTCTTTTTAAATGATTCTATTTTATAGATTTATGTAATGTACAGGGTGGGAAAAATGTAGGTTTACAGTTCATATGAAAAATAATATAATAATTATAAAATAATACAAGAACAAACTGTTTTACTTACAACCATAAACCTACTTTTGCGCCACTGTGTAGATGACACACAACAAAAATTTACCATCTGTATATCAATTGATATTTTAAATAACATAGCTCATACTATAATAATAACCTATAATACAGTTAGTGTTCGACTTACAACCACGATTGGTTCCGACAGACCGGTCGTAACACGATTTGGTTGTAAGTTGAGTAGGCTATATGTACAGTACTGTGAAATGATGTTATAAAACCTTCAAGTCATATTTTATCATAATTTTTTTCATTATTATATATCATAATTTTCTTTGTTCATTTTATGCCATTTGTATCATCTCTACACCATTTTGTTTCTTATTTTTACATTTGTCAGGTTTAAGTAAAACACTGCATTACCAATACCACTGGTTTAATATTTGCAAAGAGAATTTCCTCTTGGTAGACATCTTGGGAGGGGTTTGATGAAAAATATCCAAGACAAAACACAAATTGCTGTACTGAGTCTGGGATAACAGTTGAAATGGTGCATGCGGAGATGGTAGTGCCGTAGGAAGCTGGTCCGCACTGTCGTACGCCCAGCTGGGCAACGCTTGCGCTGCCAGACGCGGAGCAGTCATGACTAGCAATTGTGGTCGTAAAGTCGAATGGTCATAAGTTGCGTAGGTCATAAGTCGATCAATATTTGTAATTTCTAAATCTTTATTGTAAGCAGAAATAGTTGTCTTTAAAGTTATGTATCTAATTAACTCAGAGAATATGGCTAAGTAACAAAACAAATTTAAAGTTCTAATTTTTAAAAAATTCTGATGAGACCAATTGATACAATGAGTTGTCAGAGGTAACCTTACAAGACATAGTAAGAAATTACTTTTGTTACATGGGACATAAGAATTGAAAAGACTTCATGGTTGTCTAGCAGATGCAGACTTTTGTGATTAGTAGAGCCTTTCTGAAGCTTACAGAGTAAAGAGTGGGTTGTTGGGTTTTTTTGTTTTTTAATTTTATTTATTCATTTTTTGAGAGAGGAGAGAGAAAGGGAAGAACGGAAGAGCAGGAAGCACTGGCTCCCATATGTGCCTTGATTGGGCAAGCCCAGGGTTTCGAACTGGTGACCTCAGTGTTCCAGGTCAGCGCTTTATCCACTGCGCCACTACTGGCCAGGCGGGTTGTTGGTTTTTATTTCCTATCTTAGTTCTGTTAGGGATCTCCTTTCAAATATTTTCATAATCTCTACACCAAAATTTTTTTCTTAAACATATGAGAAAGCCAATGAGGTATTTCTACAACAAAAGCATGTCTAATTCCATAGTTGTTTGTATTTTAGAACAGAATTATCTTTATTTTGTTCAGGGACAGTGGGAAGCAGTTGTTTTAAGTGAAAAGTCGGGATTTGCCACTATTGTCACACTTAGCTATAGTCCCAAATATACCTTGTATTCTGTAGTGCCAACAAAATTATTTTTTTGAGTATTATATATTGGCAGGTTAACTTTCAGACGTTCCTCTGAGCAGCTCTCATTTGCTTCATTAAGCCTTCCGTGAGCCCTGACTGCCCTTCCCAGTTCCTATATATAATCTCTTTCTCTAAACCTAGCAGTACTTTTGTTTTCATTTTTATGAAACATAGTACTTTCTTCATTTTATAGTTTTATTTGTGTATTTGTGTCCTGCCTTTAATATGTACTTGAAGGGAGGATTAAGTTTTATAAAATATTTTTATTTTTATTAAACAGTGTCTTAAACAAGTTTGAATGAATGAATGATTGAGCACGGCAGTTGAAAGCTCAAGTTCTGGAGCCTGAAATACCTATTTTTCAATCTAACTGCCTTGCAATTGCTGTGATCTTGGGCAATGAAAATCTCTATTCCTCACCCATAAAATAGCAGTACTAACTGGACTTCATGAGATGCCGATGAAGACTATATGTGCAGCTTTTAGAACATTTACTGACAATTTATTATGTCTTCAGTCTTGTTACTAGTTTTATTGATACTAATGATACAGAAAACGATGTTGGGTGAACCCTTCCTAACTCATCCTGCCACTTCTAATAAGTTAGATATCACCTCAGTCTTTATTTCATCATGATGTTGCTCTGAGAAACACAAAAGGGAACGATTCTCTATGGCAGTTTTTCTCATTCCTAAAGTACTTAAAACACACACTAGCAGAGACATTTATACTTTAGGTGAATAAAATTTCATATTGATAATCTTCCAAAAATTAGGGTGAATATCTTTGAAATGATAATTTAGGACAAGGTGATAAATGGACCAATTCTCAAAATGTATATATGAGAGACAACCATATGTTGTTTAATGACTCGTAGACAATCACATGTCAACTGGGGACTAGCTTGGCCTCCAGAATAAACAGACCAAAAAAAGAATCCTATCTAGATCCAAGTTCCAAATTATAAAAAAATACAGATGGTAGAGGGATAAATTAAACTGCACTGGGGGTGAGGAGGTATAATCATAAAAACAGACTAGAAACTTCTACAGAACAGGTAAAACCTCATTTCTTCAAATAAAAGGGCAGAAAAGTGGAGGGAATAATTTTAGATTAAAAGAGATTTAAGATACTATGAACGAGCTGCAATATGTAGACTTTACTTAGATCTCAGTTCAAACAAAAGCAAACAAAAACAGGCATTTGAGATCATTGAAAATTTAAACACTAGACGGGTACTTGGTGTTTGATGGTTTTTAAAACATGATGTTATGATCATGAATTGTTTAAAATGTCCTTCACCTTAGTGATCCACAATGAAATATTTGTAGATGAAATGATATTCTTTCTAGGATTTGCTTCAAAATAATGTGGGGAATGGTAAGAGAGTGAAGAAGGATGTACAAGTGAAACAAGATTGATCCACCTGGTCAAGGCGAATGGCAGTCGTGCTGGGCAGTGGGGAGTTGGGCTACCCTAATACTATTAGGTCTGCTTTTCTTTCTGAGATTTGCCATGATAAAAACATGTCTAAGGCTTATAAATTTTTTCCACTGTTTTTTTTAAACAGTATAATTTATTTGCTTTTGCATCTATGTGTCCTTTTTTATTTTATTTTTTTACTTTATGTCATTTTATTTAAAATGGTAGTAGTATTTTTTAGTATCATAAGGTTTACACACACCTACATTGAGATTCCCTTTCAGTGTCCAGTCTTTTCCCTACAATCTGCAGCACATAGTTGAGCAGTTCATTCGTAGAGCATTTTTAAGGATGTTATATATAGTCCTTGGCTGTGATATATTAAAGTTAGCCAATGTGGAGATTACAGTTCAACTTGGGCTTTTTTTTTCTTTTTTTTTTCTTTTGGTGACCAGAGCAGGGAGAAGGGCAGACAGGAAGGGATAGAGATGAGAAGCATCAATTCTTCGTTGCGGCACCTTAGTGTTCGTTGATTGCTTTCTCATATGTGCTTTGACAAGGGGGGCTACAGCAGACTGATTAACCCCTTGCTCAAGCCAGCAACCTTGGGTTCAAGCTGGTGAGCTGTGCTTGGGATTTCGAACCTGGGTCCTCTGCATCCCAGTCTCATACACTATCCACTGCGCCACTGCCTGGTCAGGCCAACTGGGGCTTTTTTGAACTCCATGCTCTGGTTAACTGCTATTACTAAACTGGTAATTGCTGTTTTGTTTTTCCCCCTGACTTAACAGGAAACCTCTGTGCTATTCTCAGAGAGCTGGCTGCTGACTTGACTGCCCCTGATATACAGGTTACAGCACCCACATTTTTACTCCCACCCCTCTGTCATCAGGATGATCTTTTGTTATTAAGTCCTTTGCTACAAGAGACTGACCACAGATTTATTGAAGAACAGGTATGGTCATTTTTCAATTTTTCTTGGGTTGATTTCATCTGTGAATAATGGTTTTAAAACCTTATATATATATATATATATATATATTTTTTTTTTTTTCTTTTAGCTCCTGCTTAGTAATGGTATTGCTTGTGGAAGTCTCGAGTATGACCCTTACTCTATTTATGAGAAAGATGTAGAGGGAGATTCGGTCCCTAAGCCCCTCCCGCCAACACTATCAGTTATTAGCTCTGCAGTCAAGCTCTTTGGAGTTGTATGTGCTCATGTGGGAGTAGCTCAAAGGTAAATCTTCAATAGTTCACGTACCCTAAAATGTAATATTCCCAGGCTGGTAATTGGTTCAATGAATGCACAATAGAGAACTGGTGAGTAAGAAAAATGTTGTCAGAAGTTCTCATTGCCTGACCAGGCGGTGGCACAGTGGATAGAGCGTCGGACTGGGATGCAGAGGACCCAGGTTTGAGACCCCGAGGTCGCCAGCTTGAATGTGGGCTCATCTGGTTTGAGCAAAGCTCACCAGCTTGTACCCAAGGTCACTGGCTTGATCAAGGGGTTACTCGGTCTGCTGTAGCCCCCGGTCAAGGCACATATGAGAAAGCACTCAATGAACAACTAAGGTGTCATAATGAAAAACTGATAATTGATGCTTCTCATCTCTCTCCGTTCCTGTCTGTCTCTTTCTATCCCTCTCTCTGACTCTCTCTCTGTCTCTGTAAAAAAAACAAAACAAAAAAATGTTCTCATTAATATAAAAAATTACTGCCTGACCTGTTGTGGTGCACTGGATAAAGTGTTGACCTGGAACACTGAGGTCGCTGGTTCGAATTCCAGTCAAGGCACATACAGAAAGCAACTACTATGAGTTGATGCTTCCCATTTCTGCCCCCTCTTTCGCTCTCCCTCTCTCTCTAAAAATGAGTAAATAAAATGTTTTTAAAAAAATGTACTTACAAAGGACAAATGAAGGTGAGATAATGGCTCTTGTTTGCTTATTTACCTGGCTAATATTTAATAAGAAATAATTAAGTCATGATTAAGAAATTGAATTAAACTGAAAGCTAATAGACATTATTTTGGATACAATACTTTATCCACAATTAGCTTATTATTTAACTGAAAATACAACTGAAAATCAACAACACAAGAACATCAATTTTGGCCCTGGCCGGTTGGCTCAGCAGTAGAGCATTGGCCTGGCGTGCGGGGGACTCGGGTTCGATTCCCGGCCAGGGCACATAGGAGAAGCGCCCATTTGCTTCTCCATCCCCCCCCCCCCCGCCTTCCTCTCTGTCTCTCTCTTCCCCTCCCGCAGCCAAGGCTCCATTGCAGCAAAGATGGCCCGGGCGCTGGGGATGGCTCCTTGGCCTCTGCCCCAGGCGCTAGAGTGGCTCTGGTCGCAACAGAGCGACGCCCGGGAGGGGCAGAGCATCGCCCCCTGGTGGGCAGAGCGTCGTCCTTGGTGGGCGTGCTGGGTGAATCCTGGTCGGGTGCATGCGGGAGTCTGTCTGACTGTCTCTCCCCGTTTCCAGCTTCAGAAAAATACAAAAAAAGAACATCAATTTCTCTTCCTGAAAATGGCCTCAGGTGACCTCTGAAAATAATCTGCTATTCACTTGACCCAGAAAACCCAAAATCATGCAAATTAAGAGGTTCAGATCTTAATGTTTACTTTAAGAACGCTCATGAAAACTGCCCACGCCATCAAGGTTATACATAGCCAAAAAGCCACCAAGTATTTGAAGGATGTCACTTTACGGAAGCAGTGTGTGCCATTTTGTCATTATAGTGGTGGAGTTGGTAGGTATGCCCAAGCCAAACAGTGGGTCAGTGCCCAAAAAGAGTGCTGAATCTTACCCTGGCCAGTTGGCTCAGTTGTAAAGCATCAGTCTGGTGTGTGGAAGTCCCGGGTTTGATTTCTGGCCAGGGCACACAGGAGAAGTGCCCATCTGCTTCTCTACCATTCCCCTCTCCTTCCTCTCTATCTCTCTCTTCCCCTCCCAAAGCCAAGACTCCATTGGAGCAGAATTGGCCCGGGCGCTGAGGATGGCTCCATGGCTTCCACCTCAGGCACTTGAATGGTTCCAGCTACAATGGAGCAACGCCCTAGATGGGAGAGCATTGTCCCCTGGTGGACATGCCAGGTGGATCCCAGTTGGGCACATGCAGGAATCTGTCTGACTGCCTCCCTGCTTCTAACTTAGGAAAAATACAGAAAAAAAAAAGAGTGCTGAATCTTTGCTGCACATGCTTAAAAATGCAGAGCGTAATGCTGAACTTAAGGGTATAGATGTAAATTCTGTGGCCATTGAGCACATCAGGTGAACAAGCTACCAAGATGCAGCTCAGAATTTAAGAGCTCCCAGGCAGATTAACTCGTAGATGAGTCCTCCCTGCTGCATTGATATGGTCCTTACTGAAAAAGAAGATTGTTCCTAAACTAGAGGAGTAAGTTAACACAGAAGAAAAACATCCCAGAAGAAACAAGAACTTAGGGCCTGGGAATAAATTCAGCTCAAAATAAATGCTAATAAAAAGGAGGAGGGCCCTGGCCGGTTGGCTCAGCGGTAAAGCGTTGACCTGGTGTGCGGGGGACTTGGGTTCGATTCCCGGCCAGGGCACATAGGAGAGGCGCCCATTTGCTTCTCCACCCCCCCCCCTTCCTCTCTATCTCTCTGTCTCTCTCTTCCCCTCCCACAGCCAAGGCTTCATTGGAGCAAAGATGGCCCCAGGCGCTGGGGATGGCTCCTTGGCCTCTGCCCCAGGCGCTAGAGTGGCTCTGGTCTCGGCAGAGCGACGCCCCGGAGGGGCAGAGCATCGCCCCGTGGTGGGCAGAGCGTAGCCCCTGGTGGGCGTGCCAGGTGGATCCCAGTCGGGCACATGCGGGAGTCTGTCTGACTGTCTCTCCCTGTTTCCAGCTTAAGAAAAATACAAAAAAAAATACAAAAAAAAAAAAAAAAGGAGGTAAAAAGAACATTGATTTATGACCCATTGTCACAAGAAAAAAACACCGGTTTTCTGCTTAGATTAGGTCTCAGACTTCCTTACATTGGAGGCTTCATGAAGCCATAGGTCCAGGGAGATTAGTCTTCAGTTTGATGGATTTCACTTCACTCAAAACAAACTTTGGTTTTGAAAACTCAGAGTTTGACAGTGATTTCTCATTGAAAATAGCAGTGTCTTGCCTGACCAGGTGGTGGCACAGTGGATAGAGCACAGGACTGGGACGCGAAGGACCCAGGTTCAAAACCCCAACATCACCGGTTTGAGCCCAAGGTTTCTGGTGTGAGCAAGGGGTCACTTGCTCTGTTATAGCCCCCTGGCCAAGGCACATATCTCTCATATGTGCAATCAAGAACAACTAAGGTGCCGCAACAAAAAATTGATGCTTCTCATCTCTCTCCTGTCTGTCCCTATCTGTCCCTCTCTTTGTCTCTATCAAAAAAGAAAATTGCAGTTTCTTAATTGATAATTAAGGATAATACCCTTCTTGGAGATTAAAGAAATACTACTCATGTCTATCCAGAAATTTTAGTTTTTATCTGAGATACTAAAGGGAAGTGAATCTGGCCTGACTTGTGGCGCAGTGAATAAAGCATCAACCTGGAACACTTAGGTCACCTGTTTAAAGCCCTGGGCTTGCTTGGTCAAGGCACATATGGGAGTTGATGCTTCCTGTTCCATCCCCTTCCCACCCCCGTAAAATGAATAGTCTTTAAAAAAAATTAAACTTTAAAAGGAAGGGAATCTCTCCTATAGGCTATATTGGTTCACAGCTTACAAATTATTGACGGTCGTCATCCGTATTCTCTCTCCCACTCTCTCCCTTTCTCTCCCTCTCCTCTCTCCTCTCTCACTCTCCTTCTCTGTCTGCTCCCCCACCATACTAGACCAACAACAATGCATTTGACCAGATCTTAGATTTTATATCATTTTATCAGTGATATCTTCCAGAGAATACCAATTAGGTAAGGAATTTATCTTGGTCTCTTGATACGGATGCAGAAATATATTTGAGTCTTGTCAGCAGCACTTTCTGAGACCGATTTTTGGATAGTTTAGAAAAGGAAATAAAAATTATGTTGATTTTTAATAGTTTCATGTCATTTTATTTAAAATGATGGTAGCATTAAGGTATGCACACACACAGACTTTGAGATGTTTTTTCCCATCCTTAATTTTAAAAGATGGTGTTTTCCCCAAATGTTTTTATAGCATATAGCTACCTGTGTATACTGTAACTTATAAAGTTATGGTTATATTTAGTGTGACGTGTGACTAAATTAATAACAAATACCATGGCACTAAAAGATGAGAGGAAAATCACAGTGGTCTGGGAGGTTTAGAGGTGAACTGATGGAAAGGAGATCTGAACTAGTCTGTAACTACAATTGTATACAGTATATAATTAATTTAACTTAGTCAGATTCATACAGCTAATATAGTAGATGAAACAGTGGCCTTGTGGGCGAAAGATTTAAATTAATCATGTTCTTAAATGGTCTACTCTTTTTTGTAGATCTAAAGTAAAAAAGGAAAGAATAGTATACTTCTTACAAGTTTCTTGGGTTGTTTTATGATTTTATTTTTAACTTTTATTCTTTTACTGAGAGACAGACCAGTAGGGAGAGGGATGAGAAGCATCAACTTGTAGTTGCAGCCCTTTAGTGTTCCTTGATTGCTTCCTGTATGTGCCTTGACTGGGGGTAAGGGCTCCAACCGAGCCAGTGAACCCTTGCTCAAACCAGACCTTGAGCTTCAAGCCAGCAACCTTTGGACTCAAGCCAGTGACCATGTCTGTGATCTCACACTCAAACCAGCGACTTCATACTCAAGCTGGTTAATCCATGCCCAAGCCGGATAAGCCTGCATCAAGCCAGCAACCTTGAGGGTTTGAACCTGGGTCCTCAGCATCCCGGTCGACACTAGCCACTGCGCCACCACCTGATCAAGCTAAAATTACTTTATTATCACTTATCCTCCTCCATTTCTTATAATACAATACTAATTACAATAGCTAATATTTTGGTTTATTTTAACTTTGTGTTCTTATGATATATGAGCAGTCACAAGTATTGATTTGTAATAACATCTGTTTTTGTTTAATTATAAAAGTAATACATATTCATAGAAGAAAATTTAGAAAATTCAAAAAAGTAAAGTGTAAGTGAAAAAGTTTCTCACCCTGGCTGGGTTGCTTAGTGAATAGAGCATTATCCCAGCATACCAAGGTTTCAAGTTCCATCCCTGGTCAGGGCATGTACGGGACACAGTCACTGAGTACACAGCTGTAGTTAAGTGGAACAGCAAATTGATGCTTCTTTCTCTCTCTCTCTCTCTCTTTCTTGCTCTCTCCCCCCTTCTCCCTCTCTCTCTACCACTCCTTCTCCTTCCCTCCCTCCCTCACCACTCTGCTTCCCTCTCTCTCTTTCTCTCTTCTCTCAAATCAATGGGGAAAAAAGAGAAAAAGTTGAACTGACCCAAATTTTCACCTCTAAAAAAAGATTGATTTTATTACTCTCCTAGAGAAGTTTTTCTTCTCAGATTTATTGTCCAATTGTAATTCCAAAGAATGGTTTTTTATTTCTATTGTTTAAAGCTTATTGAACTTGGGCCTGACCTGTGGTGGCCCAGTGGATAAAGCGTCTACCTGAAAATGCTGAGGTCGCCGGTTCAAAACCCTGGGCTTGCCTGGTCAAGTTGATGCTTCCAGCTCCTCCCCCCCCCCCTTTCTCCTCTCTAAAAAAATGAATAAAATAAAGCTTATTGAACTTTAAAATGTGCTGGGTGGGTTTTTTGGGTTTTTTTTACCCACCTGTATATATTAAAATAATATACAGAATGAATATTTGAGTGAGGGGAGGTTTTGTTTAATATAAGAATTGAGACCTGATAAAAGCAAAATTATGTTTGGGCTTTGTTTTTAAGTAAGAAGTGGAGAGGCAGAGAGACAGAATCCCACATGTGCCCCAGTCAGCACCCCCCCCCAAGCCTATGGGGCGATGCTCTGCCCATCTGGAGCTGTTGCTCCATTGCTCGACAACCGAGCTATTTTAGTACCTGAAGCAAGGCCATGGAGCCATCCTCAGCATCTGAGGCCAACTTGTTCCATCCAAGATGCATTACATCTACACACCAGGTCGACACTCTACTACTGAGCCAATTGGCCAGGGCCATGTTTGGATTCTAACTAAATAAAAATAGTAGGCAGTAGTTTGGAGATTGTTTTAAAGAAGTGGTCTGGCAGGATACCAGATTAGAAAGGGGTTCATAAGCACCTATCAGCCATCTCCAATGGGTGTCATTAGAGGCCTAGTGGAAAGAAACTACATAGGTGGGAAAGTTAAGAAAACTTGGCATTGGTAATGTTAAAACAATAAATGTTTTAATGTTTAAAGTTCTAGAATGTTAACAGAATGCAGAAATGTTACTGATCTTATGCACATGTTATTTGTGGTTACTTTTAATATATTATTTGCACCTAACAGCAAAGAAGTAATTATTTAATTTACTTAATGATTGTTCCACTTTTGACTGCACATTACAGTCATTTGGACAACTTTTTAAAGTATAGATTCTGATTTAATAATGCATACTATGTTAGGTATTGAAAATTTGTAAAAACTCCTTAGGAGATTTGGATGTGCATCCAAGGGTAAGAACCACTGCTGCAAATGCTGTACAATGAAGTAGATTGTAAGTTGATGGAGAGAGAAGAAAAGTTGAAAGTTCTCAGTATTAAATTTTTCACCATTATGTACCCTCCCTGAAAGAAAAAAGTAAACCAGTATTTTTAAATGTTATATCTTTGCTGTTTACTCAGTTAACTGTGTGTTATTTCATCTAGACTCAAAACTTTGTTTCCATACCTAATTTTTTTTCAAGTGAAATAATTATATGCTTTAATTTATACTACTTGGAATACCAATTCAGTGTTACCAAAAACAAGTCATCTTCTTGGTTCCTCAGAAAATTCAAAATAGAACTATCTTATGACAGTGACCTAGTAATTCCACTTCTGGGTATTTAGCTGAAGAAACCCAAAACACTAATTTGAAAAGATATATCCACCTCTGTGTTCATTGCAGTGTCATTTACAATAGACAAGTGGATAAGGAAGATGTGGTACATATATACAGTGGATGTTAGTCAGCCATAAAAAAAGAATGAAATTTTACCAGTTGCTACATGGATGGACCTCAAGGGTATTATGAGTAAAATGACAGAGAGAAAAATACCATATGATTTTACCTAAATGTGGAATCTAAAAAACAAGCAGAACAGAAACAGACTCAGATACAGAGAACACTTTAATGGTTGCCAGGCGTGGGGGAGAATTCGGTTGGGGGGAATGGGTGAAAAAGGTTAAAGAATTGAGAAATACAAATTAGCAATTACAGAATAGTCTATAGGGGTGTAAAGTACAGCACAGCATAAAGAATATATTCAATAGTGTAGTCGATGACTATGTGTGGTACCAAGTGGGTGCTAGACTTATGACTTCGTACATCATATAAATGTCTTGCCTGACCTGTGGTGGCTCAGTGGATTAAAGCAACGACCTAGAATGCTGAGGTCGCTGGTTCAAAACCCTGGACTTGTTGGGTCAAGGCACATATGACAAGCAACTACTATAAATTGATGCTTCCTCCTCCTTTCTCTTTCTCTCCTCTCCTAAAATCAATAAGTAATCTCTTAAAATAAAAAATGTCTAACCACTATGCTGTATACCTCTGAAACTAATATAATATTGAATGTCAACTGTATTTGAAAAAAATGTATTAAAAAAAATGTCATCCCCACCTGACCAGTGGTGGCACAGTAGATAGAGCATCGACCTGGGACCCAGGTTCAAAACCCAGAGGTCGCTGGCTTGAAGCCCAAGGTCATTGGCCTGAGTAAGAGGTCACTGGCTCAGCTTGAGCTCCCCCTCATGAAGGCACTAATGAGAAGCTGTCAGTGAACAACTAAAGAGATGCAACTACGAGTTGATGCTTCTCATCTCTCTCCCTTCCTGTCTCTGTCTCTAAAAAGAAAAAAAGGAAAAGTCCTTTCCATCTTCCTGAGGATTCAGCTTGGTTTTCTTTGTTGTTTAGTTTGGTTCTTTTTTGAGGGGGGGGTATTTGTTTTAGGTTTATTTGTTTCTTTTGAGATCTCTGTTACGATTTGGGTTTAAAAGATGGAGTTAAAAATTGGGGCTCTGTCGGTCCTGACTACAGTCTTTGGTCCATAAATGTGGGCAAGAAAATAATTCAGGTCAAACTTAATTATGTTATAACAAAATTCTCAAGCTCTAACTTTGTGTGTTGTTAGTACTTTCAACATGATAGTTTCATTATAACAGATGATGAGGAGATGATCTAATAATGATGTTTGAGGTTTTTAAACTCATGAGCCTGCCCATATAGTTATCCTTTATTTCTCTTTGTTGTCACAGTTACCCTCCATAATCCTCCTGCAGGGCATCTTGGGCATAAATATATTCTTGAAACAAAACACCTTAAAGATAGTCTTAAGAAACAAGCAAAAAGAAAAAATATATATTTATATATATGTGATATATATATATATGTGATATATTTATCATGTTATTTATAATAAAAATTAGAAATGGCCTAAATGTTCCAAACTTAAGGAAATGGTTAAATCAAGTATTATATTGCTGGTATATATATACTGTTCACAAAAATTAGGGGATATTTTATTGCTTCATTTTGAAATACCCTCTAATTTTTTGAGCAGTATATACTACTGATTTCTATTTAAAATAATGTTTAGGGTAAAAAGTTATCAACAAAGTGTATACAGTGAGATCCAGGTTTGGAGAAATGATATTGATGTGCCTGGAGGTGGGGATGGGACTAGAACAGTGATGCCACAATGTTAATGGTGGTTCTTTCTAGATAGTAGAATTAAGGGTGAATTTTCTTCCTTGTGCTTTTCTGAATTTCTCAAATTTATTATGATAAACAGAATTAGCCTTGAAATAAAGAAATAAATATTTAGAACTACTATGGTTTTCCCAAAACTTTTAGTGATCCACCACAAATACTAAAGAGGCAAAGATAAATTATAAGGTTCTGTGCCTGCTATCAGGATATTTCACAACCCAAAAAATGATCTTAAACATTATTTCAGTTCTCCTGAATATGTGGGCTGGGGTGAAGTACAGGGCATATCCTTAATGAGATCGTTTAATATAGATGACATAACTTGGTGCTACCCTTAAAGTGAAGCAATATATTTTAATCCAATTAGGTCCTGTTATTAAGAACAAAACTTGATGCACGTTAACTTCTAAGACAGTGATGGGCAATCTTTAGAGCTTGGTGTGTCAAAATTCGCCAAAAAACTGAGCATAACTCTGGTGGTGTATCACTTCAAGAAAAAAAAACATAATTTTGTGATATTTATAGTTTAAATAACAAAAATGTATAATTGTAATATATAACTGTCTTTAATAAACCAAAAAATAATTATTTAACTTACCTGCTTCGTGACTTCTTTGTTCATCTGTCAGTTGGTTTCTTTTGTTGGTCTTGATATTATTTAACTTGTGTGGGGTGCTGTGAACTAAGATAAGTGAGGGGGAGGGGGAATTTTTTAACTAACCTGCCTATTAATGACTTTTTTATTGCTGAATTTCATTGGCTAAATTTTCAATTGAAGGTTGTAATTTTGTACACTTCAAGCCCAAGCAAGCGCTACCTACTTCATATGTCAATCTGTTTCTCTTGTTGGTTTTGATATTATTTACACTGAGAATAAGGTCTCACAAAAGTTCGTAGAGGGAAAAATTGCGAGTAAAGCCATTGCTATATTTTTCAGGGTGCTAAAAGTGTCTGGTAATCGGTTCTAGGCACTCCAAATTTCCTGTTCGTAGTGGCACTCCTCTTGATTCTCCAAGCGGCATCTTTCCAGATTCTCAAGCTTTGACCTCAAGTCGACAACACCTGAGCCCAGATGCTGTCTTAAAATTCTGCAAGTTGCATCTTATGTAAATTAAGATGGCTGGTGCTATTTCTAACTGTGGGAAATGGCACCCATACACAGGCCCTCGCCTCTCCCAGCCTCCCCCTCACTTATCTCAGTAATGATGGTCAGTTAGAAATCCATGACACCCCAGAACAGTAGATTGGATGATGGTTGCTGTGGTTATGTGGTTGCTGGTAATGGCGATCACAGGGCCCCCAGAGGTGCGTCCCCTACCGCATTCCGCTGCTCCCTGCTCCCCCGGCTGGAAGTGAGGTCAAAGATCCCCTAACAGCCTAACCGGAAGTCCCAGAACTAGATGCTCTATGCCGGAGTTCTGTTGTTTTGGCCTACAGACCTGCGGCACAGAGTGTCTACACTACAGCAAATGTTTTATCCCGGCTACTAGTAGCACCTGGCCATGCAGGAGCCAAGGATGAAACATCCTTGGCTTGCGGCCCCATACTTCTCTGGTATGCTGCCACATGTGGCCGCATGTCATCAAAAATGGCTACGCGTGTCAGTGCTGACATGCGTGTCATAGGTTCACCATCACGGTTCTAAGATATCCTTTGTTCAGAAAATAATTGCTGAAATAGCTGAATTTGCCTATGTAAATCTTTATTAAGTGATACATTCATTTGTTATTTTCATAAAATGTTTCTCCCCCACTATCAGAATAACACATAATCAGAACATTTTTTGCATTGTTTATGATACATTTTCTTTTCCTAAAATGTTTCCATGTGCCAACATTTTAGTAGTCCAACTAAAAAATGCAACAAAACAAATTAGCAGTAGATACTCAGTACTGCTCTTTGACTTACTGTATCTTGATTAACAAATCCACTATCTTTTCTATTTGCTTTTAAATATTTTATGTCTAATTTTAGGCGTCTCATATTGGAACAGCTTCTGGATGCTATAAAGCACACAAAAGGAGCTCGTCAGCAAGTAGTTCGGTTGCATGTTGTTTCTTCAGTTTCTAGTTTCTTGAAGGTAATTCTAGTTTTAAATTCACGTTTGCTTGATTTTCTTTTTTTAAATGTATTGTCAACTAAGTAAGTTGGACAAAAATTTAAAGGACTGTCACTTCCTCCTCCACCTCCCATTTTTCTTAATCTCCTAATGAAAAAGGTTTTGGATTTATAATTTCCCTTTTACTTTTTCTTCATCTAAAACTTGGTCAAATAGTTTTGGCTTGGAGCTGTGCCTTAACCTCCTGAGCCTAATATCCTAGACCAGGGATTGTCAGACTATGGTCTGTGAATCAAATCTGATTCATTGTTAACATTTGTTAACTTACTGTTTCTAAGTAAAATGTAATAGGCTTTATTGGTCATATATTTTACAGAAAATCACTATTAATATTCTTCTGAACACATAGATAATACAATGGTAATTGATCACCACATTGTTTACTTAGAGGTTTAAAATTCTAAATTACATTGTCAGAAAAATGAAATTACATTTGTATGTTCAGTTTTGGGGTTCTGATGTTGTTTTAAGTAGTAAACTAAGTATGACTATACTTGGTTAACTAGAATATACATTCCAAATTAGATAAGAAAATTCATTGCAATTGTAAGTTTGGATTGTTCTTTACATATTTTAGTATGTGGCTTGCTCCAAGGGAAATTTGGGTCCAGAAGAAATGAGAAGACCTGCCCTAGCATTGGTAATGGGAGCCTTGGAAAGTCCCAGCCCCCTGTTGAGATGTGCAGCTGCAGAGGCATGGGCTAGGTTAGCCCAAGTGGTTGATGATGGACCTTTTACTGCTTCGTTAGCTCAAGTTAGCTTTGACAAGTAAGTGAATTTATCATTTAATATTTCTAGGCTATGTGTCAAAACTGGGTATAAAAGTTAATACTGCCCTGCCTGCTTTAAGAACGTTAAGGTAAATGAAATAAAAAATATGAAAATAGTGAAACAATAACTACAAATAAAAGTTCATTGTTAGGTTAATACTGCATATATAGATAAAGGTATATTATCAGTGGTGGTAGTAGTACAGGTAGCAGTTTGGTCTTCTGGTCTTCTGAATATGTGTGTCTGATTTAGTTAAGAATTTGAAGTCTGCTCTGGCCGGATAGCTCAGTTGATTATAGAGTGCTGTCCCCATATGCAAAGGTTGCGGGTTCAATCTCGGGTCAGGGCACATAAAGGAACAGATGTTTCTGCCTCTGCCTCTCCCTTTCCCTGTCTCCCTCTCTTCCTCTCTCCCCCTCTTTTCTTTCCTCTCCTTCCTCTTTCCCTTCCTCTCCCTTATTCTCTTTTTCTTTTTCTCCCCCCTCTTTCCCTTCCTCCCCCTCCTTCTCCTTTCTTCTCCTTACTCCCTCCCTCTATCTTCCTCTACCTCCCTCTCCCTCTTTCTCTTCCCATCTCTCTCCCTCTCCTTTCTTCTTCCCCCTTCTCCTTCCCTCTCCCTTCTCCTTCCCTCTCTCTTTCTCTCTGTTCCTCTGCCTTCTCTCCTCTCTAAAATCAGTAAATAATTTTTTTTAAAAAGATTTGAAGTCTGGAGTCAGACTATTAATTTGGTTCAAATTCCAACTTTTCCATTTAATAGTTGGATACTTTGTAAGAATTACTTTGGCTATCATATGTGGTTTTCTCATGTAAAAAGGAACAGATGATAGGCCCTGGCCGGTTTGCTCAGTGGTAGAGCGTTGGCCTGGCGTGCAAGAGTCCCGGGTTCAATTCCCGGCCAGGGCACACAGGAGAAGCGCCCATCTGCTTCTCCATCCCTCCCCCTCTCCTTCCTCTCTGTCTCTCTCTTCCCCTCCCACAGCCGAGGCTCCATTGGAGCAAATTTGGCCCGGGCGCTGAGGATGGCTCTATGGCCTCTGCCTCAGGCGCTAGAATGGCTCTGGATGCAACAGAGCAACGCCCCAGATGGACAGAGCATTGCCCCTGGTGGGCATGCCAGGTGGATCCCGGTCGGGCGCATGCAGGAGTCTGTCTGACTGCCTCCCCGTTTCCAACTTCAGAAAAAAACAAAAAAAAAAAAAAAAAAAAAAAGGAACAGATGATAGTGTGAATCTCAAGATTGTTGGGAGGATTAAAGAACTAAATGAGAAGCACTTAAATTAGCACACAATACATGAGAAATTTTCTAATATTTCTCTTATATTTAATTTTAAAATCAAAGTTCTTGAGTTGAACTCTATATGGAATCAAAGTATCTCAGCAATGTGAATTTTTAAAATGTAATTCAATAAAGTAATAATGCCCTCCATATTAGTATGTATATCTCTGAAAGACATTGAAATTGTTGTTACTTAAATAATAATGTGAAGACATTTTTATTTTTGCATTGTTTTTCTTTGCAAGATACCTGGTTATTTCAGAATTTTTTTGTCGGTTAACAATAAATATATTTCTGAATTTTGGAACTATTCATACTAAAAGTTTAGCCTCAGTGACAGTATCATGCAGTAATTTTGCCTCAGTAATAATCATTTATTTTTATTTCCATAATCATAGACTAAAATCAGCAAGGGACATGGTTACCAGAACAGGCCATTCATTGGCTTTGGGATCCCTCCATAGGTATTTAGGAGGAATAAGTTCTCAACATTTGAATTCTTGTGTGGGAGTTCTATATACTTTGTCTCAGGACAGCACTTCTCCTGATGTACAGGTGAGTACCCTATGTGTACCCTTCTTGAGATTTGTGATTTGTACCTAATACAAATTATGTTTTATTGACCATTAGTAATTTATAAGTAATTTCCCTCTCATAATAAATATCAAAACCATTTTTAGCCATGATGGATTTTTCAAATTTAAATCTTACTATTTTTACTTCCCACTCAGTGTCTAAAGTCTAGTTCAGTATCTTTTTCTAAGAACGATTCTCCTTGCCATCTTAATGATAACATCTGTTATTTTGGAGAGCTTAATAGGTACCAGGCATTTTATTACATTCTTCTAAACATATTCATATAGTTAATCCTCGCAGTGATCTAGGGTGTATATTCCCATTATACAGAAAGAAAACTGAGGCTTACAGAAAATAAGTAACTCAGGTTAAAACACAAGTCATGGACTCTAAATCCACGTTCTTCACCACTTTACCGCATTGTTGTATATATCTTACCCATTCCTGTCAAAGTCATCATTTTCCTGGTATTTAATCAAATCTTTAAGGATTGTTACTCTTCCTGCTCTTTTACTCCTCTTAACTATTTCATGTGTGTCTTTATTTACTGTAATAGTCTTCTACCTGGTTGCTTTACTTTTAGGTTTTTTATTTTTATTTTTTTCAAGCTTGGGTAAATTTTATTGGAGCAAAAGTTGGCTTTTATTTACAGAATTTAATGTGTGTGGGGATTGTCTGACTCACTTGGACACAAGTGAAGATAACCAGTAAGCTTGTTTATGTTTTTTTTATTTTCAATTTGCATACAACAAATTTGTTTGCTTCACATTCATAAAAACCTCAATATTGTGAATGACAAATAAATCGTCCCCTATTAAATGTAAAAACAATCTTAATTAAATATAAAAGCAACTTTAAAAAACAAATAATTTAGATTTTTTTTTTCTTTATTGAGAGGAGGGGAGGCTGAGACAGACTCAGGCCTGCTCCCCAACTGGGATCCACCCAGCAAGCCCACTAGGGCGCACTGCTGTGCCCATCTCAGGCTGTTGCTTTGTTGCTCAGCAACCAAGCCTTTTTTTTTTTTTTTTTTAGCCCCTGAGGTGGTGGCTATGGATCCATCCTCAGTGCCCAAGGCCAACTTGCTGGAGCCAATTGAGTCATGGCTGCAAGAGGGGAAGAGAGAGAGAGAAAAAGAGAAAGAGAAGGGTAGGGGGAGGGGTAGAGAAGCAGATGGTCGCTTCTCTTGTGTGTCCTGACCAGAATCGAACCCGAGACTTTGACACTCCAGCCCAATGCTCTACCACTGAGCCAACCAGCCAGGGAAGATTAAAATATAATTCTTGAAATATAATTTAGTAAGACTAAAAATTAAACATTTTAGGTCATGTACCAAACAGTAAAATTACTCGAAGGCCTTCAGGGTCCTTTGACTGATTTTTATCAATAAGAGAACCTATTTTCGATATAGTAAAAGAAATGTGTTCATCTCCAATTCTAATTCAATCTTCTGTCAGCCAACACTATCAGGGCGAGGCCACAAAGCATCATCTTTTATAACTTCATTGTCATCAATAATTCTCTTCAGTTCTTCCATTACACTCTTGAGTACGTAAGCCTCTTTTCTGATCATGACATGATTTTTGTAATTGCTGTTGTTAGCATATCTAAGATTTCCTTCCAGCCCAAACTCAAATTCCAGAAACTTGTGTCCAAACTTGCCTTTGTGCTCTGCATAATAATGCAGCTAGAAATCACCGACCAAAGCCATTTTTGTTCCTAGAAACCCTCTGAATTCATCCAGTATGCCACTGAGTACCTGGCAGTGACCAGGTTCATTTCAACTCCCCCTCATGTGAAACCAGATTTGTTTCCCTGACAGACTTACCTTTTCACTTCCCTATTGAGAAACTGAAAACTGCTCATGGCTTCCTAAATCAATGTCTCATTCAGGTTTCATCAACCGACCCAGGAACCTGCTCTCTTATTACCCCAAAGTGTTGGTATTCTACTATACAGATGATCTTCCTACTTTTATCCCACACATGTCACTCTCATGTCTGCACTTACATTTTTCCTGTTGCTCTTCTTCCTATTTTCTATCTGATAATCCAAAATTTTTAGTATTCCTTAGATCCAGTTAAGCAACTTCTTATCAAACTTCAATATCCCTAATCCAGAATTGGCTTTCATTCTTTGAATTACCATATTATTAATACTGTCCTCCATATTATCTAATACTTGATTGAATTGACTTATCCTTTTTTTAGTATAGTACTTTTTGCTTCTATTTATTATATTTCTCTTATTCAAGAAGTCTGTTCTGATGCCTGACAGGTGGTGGCACAGTGGATAAAGTGTTAACCCAGAACAGTGGGAGTTGCTGGTTTGAAGCCCTGAGGTCACCAGCAGGGTCATTGGCTTGAGGAGGGGAATTGTTCACATGATCCCAAAGCTTGACAGTTTGAGCTCAAAAGGTCACTGGTGTGAAAAACCCAAGGTCGCTGACTTGAACAAGGGGACACTGGCTCAGCCCTGGTCAAGGCAGATAAGAGAATCAATCAATGCACAACTAAAGTGAAAGCAACTATGAGTTGATGCTTCTCATCTTCTCTCTCCCTTCCTGTCTCTCTATTTTTTTTTTAAAGATTATATTTATTCATTTTAGTGAATAGTGAGAGAAAGAGAAAGGAGTGAGAAGATGGGGAGGAGCAGGAAGCATCAACTCCCAGCAACCTCAGCATTCCAAGTTGACTCTTTATCCACTGTGCCACCACAGGGCAGGCTTGCTCTCTCTCTCCCTCTCTTTCTCAAAAAAAAGGTGTGGGGGGGGGACAAGTCTGTTCTGAATGCAAAGGTTGTTTTTTTTTATTGGTTTTAATTTATTGTGTTTACATAAATTCTAGTGTCCCCCCAAATGCATCCCCCCCTCCCCCGTGTTCCCCTCAACATCCCCCTTACCCCCCTCCCTGCAACACCCTCCCCCCTTCCCTCCAGGATTATCTCATCCTCTCATTCCCTTTCCCTCTGTCTGCTTTCCCTCTGGTTCCTTTGACCCCGCCTCTGTCTTATTCCCTTCCTCAGTTCACATTGTTCCTTGGATTCTTCAGATGAGTGAGGTCATATGATGGGGTTTTTTTTGAGGTTTTATTTTATATTTATTTTTTTACAGAAACAGAGAGAGTCAGAGAGAAGGGTAGATAGGGACAGACAGGAACGGAGAGAGATGAGAAGTATCAATCATTAGTTTTCGCCGCGACACCTTAGTTGTTCATTGATTGCTTTCTCATATGTGCCCTGACCAGGGGGCTACAGCAGACCGAGTAACCCCCTGCTCAAACCAGCAACCCTGAGTCCAAGCTAGTGAGCTTTTGCTAAAACCAGATGAGCCCGCGCTCAAGCTGGCGACCTCAGGGTCTTGAACCTGGGTCCTCCGCATCCCAGTCCGATACTCTATCCACTGTGCCACCGCCTGGTCAGGCGATATTTTTCTTTTTCTGCCTGGCTTATTTTACTTAACATAATAGTTTCTAGGTCCATCCATGTTGTCACAAAAGGTAAGATTTCCTTCTTTTTCATGGCCCCATAGTATTTCATTATATATATATACAGTAGCTTTTTAATCTATCAACAAAAGGAATTCAATATAAAAGCATGTGCATAGCTATGCTTTTATATTGAATTCTATGCATATAAAGCATATGCATAGTTATGCACATGCTTTATATTGAATTTTTTGTTGTTGATTGATTTAAATGCTTCTTTATATGGCTTTCTTTGTCATTAAATCTGACTCTTTTTTTCTAATTTATTTATTGATTTGAGAGAGAGAGAAACATCCATCTGTTTCTGTATGTTCTCTGACTGGAATCCATCTTTATCCTCTGCGTATGGGGATGACACTCTTACCAGTTGAGCTATCCAGCCAGGGCTAATCTGATTCTTCTTGGTTGCTGCTATCTCTCACTTAGTGGGAGTTTATTTTTGTGGGATTTAAAGTGCTGTAAGCTTTCTTATACATCCATTGATAAAGGGAGTTAAACTTTCTAAGTTGATTTCCTGAATGAAGAACATTTTATATGCTTATTATGGAAAATAAAAACATACGTAAAAATTGAGAGTATATGAGGAACCTATATGCTTTATCCAACTTCAGTGGTTATCAGTACATGACCAGTCCTGTCTCATTTAAATCAGAGTTGGCAGATTTATTTTATAAAGGGTAAGACAGTAAGTTATTTAGGCTTTACAAGTCAGACAGTCTCTATCACTGCAACTTCTGCCACGTAGCAGGAAAGCAGCCATAAGTCATACATAAATGAATGAGCACAATTGGGTTTCAGTAAAACTTTATTTATAAAAACAGATGGAGACCAGATTTGGTTTGAGGGTGTTTTGTCTGTTTAATATGTATTTATATATATACATATAAAAATACTTATTTTCTAATCATCGTTTATAAAAGTGTGACTATCCTAAGTGTTCATTTCTGTGAGTAAAGTCTCAGAGTGTGCACCGTGTACCCATACCTAGATCAGTAAGCAGAACACTATCACTACCCCAAACATTATCCTCATGTTCCTTTCTGGTCACACCTGTCCCACCAAGGATAACCACTGTCCTATTTTGCAAGAGCACTTATTAGTTTTGCCTGCTTTTATAATCTTTATCAGTGGAATCGTCTGGTATGTACACTTTTATGTCTGGCTTTTTCAGCTTTGTCTTTGAGAAATTTGTTCATATTATAGTATGTAGTTGTAGATTTTGTTGAATCTTAAAAACTTCAGTTTTCATTCTTTATATAGATTAAACAATAAACAATTATCAATAAACTAGATTTAGCTCAGGCTGTTAGCTAAAGAGTCAAACAGTATCTTGGGATTCTTAGTGCTGAGATATAGCATTCTAAACTAGATGATTGTCTCTCAGTTGTTTTTTACTAGACATTTAAAGAGAAACATTTTCTTAAACTTTTAAAGTTTTAATTTTTAAAAAAAATTTTTTAAGAGTCCCAGGTAAAAGTATTTTTTTTTTGTCTTACCTGTCATGGCGCAGTAGATAAAGCATCAACCCGGAATGCTGTGGTGACCAGTTCCAAATCCTGGGCTTATCTGTTCAATGCACATAAGGGGAGTTGATGCTTCCTGCTCCTCCCCCCCTTCTCTCTCTCTCTCTCAAAATGAAAAAAAAAATTAAAAATTAAATTAAGACTTTTTTTCCTATTGACTTGAGAGAGGAAGGGGAGGAGAGGAAGGGAGAGAGAAAGAGAAAAGCATCAACTCATCATTTTACTTAGTTGTTCCATTTAGTTGTGTACTTATTGACTGCTTCTCATATGTGCCCTGACTAGGGGGTGAACCCACAACTTCTGGCGCTCCCCTTTATCCACTAAGTCACCTGGCCAAGGCTTAAAGTTTTTTATTTCCCTTTCCAAGTTAGAAATAGCACACAAGTACTTTACTTTGCTAATACTTTATCACTTGCTTCAAAAAAAGAATAATTCATTGGGTTTTATCTTTCTTAATGCTGCTGCTATACATATTAAAATTTTTTTTCTGTCTTCACAGACCTGGGCACTACATGCTCTATCATTGATAATTGATTCTGCTGGCTCACTCTACTATATGCATGTGGAACCTACCCTTTCTCTTATTATAATGTTGTTGTTAAATGTGCCTCCTACTCATGCTGAAGTTCACCAGAGTCTTGGTCATTGTTTGAATGCCCTTATTACTACATTAGGTCCAGAGTTACAAGGTATGCATAGCTATTTTTGAGGTGTTTTACATGAAAAATGTACATATAAAAACGAATGAATTCAATTCCTATAGTTGACTCAAATACTTGTCATTAAAATGAAGTTTACCAGACTGTTCTATTCACATGTATTGGCAGAATGTTGAGAATACTCTTGGGAAGACTTTGAATACTAGATGATGACACAATAGAAAAATAGCGTAGGAACTATGGTACTTAATTTAAGCTCTACCACTACTGGAGTGACATTGGGAAAATTTGTACATCTCTGGGTTTCATTTTTCTCTTATCAAAGGAAGGGAAAGTTGAAAAGCCTTTCTGAATGGCACAAGTAGGTGCTCAATAGTGTATTTTGTTAAATAAATGCCATTTATTCTGATTTCTCACCTTGAAAAGACAAGGAATGCATATATATTTAGGAAGATTTGATATGTTTTAAAAATGCTTCTCTTAATTAAAATGAAAGACATGAACTAGAATAACTCTTAAATCTCATAAGACATAAACTACTGCATCCAAAACTCAGATATTCTGATCTGTTCATATGAACATTGTATGATGTTAATATATGAAAACAACTCTCAGCTAATATAAGCAGGGATAAGTATATTAGCAATTTCTAATTCTACTTTTCAGAAAACTTTGGTATAATGGGTAGTCTTATGTTTTTCTTTGCCTAATGATTTGTATAGCCATAAACCTTTCAAACTAAGAATAATTATTTAATCATCTAAAAATCTTTCAGCTGGATTATCCCCGCTTTTGTAGATTACTTTATAGATTCTTACATTTAAAATTGGGGGGAAATTTTTTAACCCAGTAATATACACTTAAAGATTAATGATTTTATAGGCCAATTACGAAAAGCTTTCTGCTTTTATTTTAGGTAACAGTACTTCAATTTCTGCCTTAAGGACTTCCTGTCTGTTGGGTTGTGCAGTGATGCAGGATAACCCAGACTGCCTTGTTCAAGCTCAGGCCATCTCTTGTCTTCAGCAGCTTCATATGTTTGCTCCACGACATGTTAACTTGTCTAGCCTGGTCAGCAGCCTCTGTGTGAGTATTAAATTATAAAAGAGACCTGAGTCCTGGCTAGAGAGCTCGGTTAGTTAAGAGCATTGTACTGAAGCACAGAGGTTGCTGGTTTGATCCCTGGTCAGTGCACAGATGTTCCTGTCTCTCTCCTGCTTTCTCCCTTCCTCTCTCTAAAATCAATAAAATAAACATTTAAAAATAAGTAAATAAATGAGACCTGGGTGTCTTTTATTGGAAACTTAGATATAATTCTCTAGACTGTGTGCAATGGCTTTTTTCCCTCAGTTCTAGTCTTTCATGTGGGAGTGGGGAACCAGTTTTTATATATCATACCTTAAACTTCTCATATGTTGATTCATTTTTCTCCCATTAATGTTGAACTTAATACTTTGAATATTTATTTATTAATCAGTGAGCATATGCAGTGTGCTTACATGTCCCAGGTATTATATAAATACATACTGTAGGACATGGAAAAATTTATGTGGCAACATTTTCCCTCTCTTCTTAGTCTCTTCCAAATTATCACATACAAAGTTCTTTCCATCTCAGATGGGCACATAACATTTTTCATAATATTCTAACAGCATATGCATCAATATCTTCATTCTACTAATATGTCTAATGAATATAGGAGGTGGTTCATTACTGTCAGTGGACTGCATCAAAAATTATTACATTTGGCCTGACCAGGCAGTGGCGCAGTGGATAAAGCGTTGGACTGGGATGCAGAGGACCCAGGTTCAAGACCCCGAGGTCGCCAGCTTGAGCGCGGACTCATCTGGTTTGAGCAAGGCTCACCAGCTTGGATCCAAGGTCACTGGCTTGAGCAAGGGTTCACTTGCTCTGCTGTAGCCCCCCGGTTAAGGCACATATGAGAAAGCAATCAATGAACAACTGAGGAGCTGCAATGAAGAGTTGATGCTTTTCATCTCTCTCCCTATCTGTTTCTCTCTCTGTCTCTGTCTCCGCAAAAATAAAAAATAAAAAAATTATTACATTTAGAATGAAAACTTGACACCTTTGATTTTTAATTTTTTCTGCCTGCAGTATTCATAGCACACTCCTATTAGTAATGTGACAGTTGAGAATTGTTACCTTATTTAGACAGATCTTTTATTTTCAAACTTGAGGCAAAATATGCAGCATTTCGACCTTGAAAGAACCTCAAACATCATTAAAAACCAGTCTTCTTGCCTGACCAGGTGGTGGCGCAGTGGATAGAACGTCGGACTGGGATGCTGAGGACTCAGTTTCGAGACCCCGAGGTCACCAGCTTGAGTGCGGGCTCATCTGGTTTGAGCAAAAACTCACCAGCTTGGACCCAAGGTCGCTGGCTCCAGCAAGGGGTTACTCGGTCTGCTGAAGGCCCGCGGTCAAGGTATATATGAGAAAACAATCAATGAACAACTAAGGTGTCGCAATGCGCAATGAAAAACTAATGATTGATGCTTCTCATCTCTCCGTTTCTGTCTGTCTGTTCCTGTCTATCCCTCTCTCTGAGACTCTCTCTGTCTTTGTAAAAAAACAGTTCTGTAAAAAAACAAACAGTCTTCTCAATGAAAAGATAAACTAAGGACCAAAAAGTCAAATAATTTGATTAAGTAGTATGGTAGCTTTACATCTAGAAACCAGGATTCTGAACTTTTTGTCCCATCCTCATTTCATTATTTTATACTGACTTTTAGTTACAAATGGCTCCTGGCTCTGTGCCATCACCTCTTCCAGCCTCAGCTCTTGTGTCTGTAAAACACAAGAATTAGCCAAGATGTGCCTATAAAGGCACATGCCCCAGACATTTAATAACCACATATTAAGTAGCAGGTTTTATTTTTTTCCTGGATACCTTATACACAGATTATGTTGCCTTCGTATTGCTTTTGATAGTTATATATGTAAGACTCTTAGAAAGGGGCAGGCTGTGACTGACCTTCCTGGTAGAAACTTTGTTTCCTGCCTGCATTATACATGTATAAGAGAAAACAGCACTTACTGGAAAAGGATTTTACCTTGACTACCAAACGACTTTTCCTCGGAAACATTACTCTTTATATTTAGAGAACCATTGCAAAAACCACCACTCCTTTGAAAAACATCCACTCCTTTGCACGTTGGTCTGACTTTTCACTCTCCATTTGAATATAATGATGCTGCCATTTTTTTTTAATTATAGTAGGAAATTTCCATTAATGGCCTTTCAAAATTTCTTTCACTACATGGATTCATTTATTAAATTTTTTGTTTTTTTGAGAGAGACAAGAAGAGAGAGAGATGAGAAGCATCAACTTGTAGTTGTGCACTTGAGTTGTTCATTGATTGTTTCTCCTATATGCCTTGTCCTAGGGACTCCAGCCGAGCTAGTGACCCCTGCTCAAGCCAGTGACCTTGGGCTTCAAACTAGCAACCATGGGGTCATGTCTATGATCCCATGCTCAAGGTGATGAGCTTATGCTCAAGCCAGTGACCTCAGTTTAAAACCTAAGCATCCCAGGTCAATGCTTTATCCCACTGCACCTTACTGGTCAGGCCATTTATTAAATTTCTTTAACGTTACATGAATAAACAAATAAAGTTTGTTGAGAAATAAAAAGCAAGACTAACTACTAACTCTTGGTCAATTAGATCTGTTCAAACTCATTACCCTTTTCCTAAACGAGAAAGGTTACATACACATAAGGAAGAATAGATATTATCAGATTATTTTGTGCTCACATTCAGAGCAATTGAGAAAATCAAAAGTAACAATTACAAATCATATTCATGTTAGTTATAATATTTAAGCTGTAAAGTGATATTTCTTTTTTAGAGAGAGGGGGACAGGCAGGGACAGACGAGAAGAGAGAGAGATGAGAAGCATCAACTTGTTGAGGCACTTTAATTGTTCATTGATTGCTTTCTCATACGTGCCTTGACAGGGTGGAGGGTGGGACTTCAAGCCAGCAACCTTTGCGCTCAAGCCAGCAATCATGGGGTCATGTCTTTGATCCTCTGCTCAAGCCGGTGATCCCATACTCAAGCTGGTTAGCCTGTGCTCAAGCCAGCAACCTCAGGGTTTCAAAAATGTGTCCTCAGCATCTCAGGTTGCTGCTCTGTCCACTGCGCCACCACCTGGTCAGGCTGTAAAGTGATTTTTTTTTTACACAGAAATTATATTCAAAAGTTGCTATTGTAATGTTAATTTTTGTGTCTTAGTTTGGTTATTAAAGCTTTTTATTCTAAATTTATTATATTTTAGAGTTTTCTATAGTTAGGAAATTGCCTTTGCTTTCATATTTAACAATTTTATGATCAGAGGTTTTTTTTCTACAGAGTTTAATTATTTAGCATGAAGTGTTTTCACATTAATTAAAACTCCCTTAATATTCAGATTACATTTTTCATTAAGAAAGAATCTTAGTGGAAAAGACTTTCTTCTAACTGCATGCTATTTAACTCTTCTGAACTTGGTCTCAGCTACAGTAGCAATTCTGAGTACTCTCAATTTTAAAACTTGGCTTCCAAGAATAAGAAAAAAAAATCTATAATTAACTTGTGATGAGATAAACCATTAACTTTGTTCCTTGCTGGACACCTGTTCCTGTGAATGCAATCCAGATCCGTCCTCTCACACTGGCAACTCTGATCTGGTTTGTTACTGAAGCTTAATGAGAGATTCCAAAGGAAAAACTAAATTCACAAATGTACATTTTAAAATTATATTTTTACATCCTGAGTTGACTGTTTTCAAGATCTTAGCTCAACTCATATTTTAAGTAAATGAAGTATTTGTGGCATATTTTTAAAGCTGAAGCTAAGCCAGTTTTAATGATAGAGCTCTAACAACATTTGTATTTTACTTTTTAGATAACTGTTGTCAAAATCACTCTAGTATTTACCATTTGGTTCTGTCTTGACTGGTCTGTCATTTGTTTTTGTGCAGGAGATCTTGTTGGATAATTCTTTGTTGGTAGGTCCCTGACCCTTGATTCCTAACTTCTTTTGAGGTTTGCAGTGTTGTTTCCTTGTCATTTTTTTAGCAGTAGATGTTCTTGTTTTCTTATGCATCTCTTTTTAAGCTAACCATTAATGCAAATTCCACTGTATGTAGCATGCTTTATAGTGTTATTTAATACCAGTGTAAAAAAGTCCTCCCTAACCTTCTCCAGCTGGTATATTTACTTCTTGCACTTAATTTTGCATCATTTTGGTTAACATGTTCATTTCCGAATGGAATTGTAGTTACAGTTTGATTTAATTTCTTATTTTGCCTGTTTAGTTTGTTTGCCTTAACCCAGTCTATTCCTCTTCCCTTTACAAAGGCTGGAGAATGACATGGAGATATTAAGCATCCCATTTTGCTTTGTGTGACAGCCTTCAGTCTTCTTTCTACCAAAATACTTCTAAGCATGCTTTCTATGTTAGATTGACTAGCTTGGATAATGCTGCACCTGCCTTGTGTTATATGCTTTTAAAACTCCAGTTAAAATAGCTAATAGATTCATTAACTTTTCTTTAAAATTGTCTCATAGAGTGCTTTTTTGTCATTCTTATTAGATGTAGCCATAATCTTGGGCATGAATAAATTTAATGTTTTTATATTTTAACTTCTCTGTTATCGTGTGTACTAGTTTCTCACAACAGAGTTCTTAAACGTGACTGGAATGACATTACCTTGGGACTTTGTGAATGACATTCCTCTATTCCCACTTTTGAGTTTATGATATAGCTTGAGGATGTCTTAGAAAATATTTACAAAGTAGTTCCTGTCCATATCTTTCACTGATCATGTATTTACAAACTTTTTGTCTTTTGGCTTCTGGTAAAATTTAGGATTTAGCTGTCTTTGCATGTGTTTCTTCTGTAATTCACAAAGCCAGCTGCCACCACCTACTCTTTTCCTCAAAATTAGCCTCTGCCCTTTTCAGCAAATTGACCTACTTCAGTCCTTTTCTTCCATACAACCAGGTCTAAAGATAACTATAGGAATTATGCCATTACTCAAATTTTGCTTGGAAAAATCACTATCATAAGACACATATTCATTGTCTTAAACCATACCAAACTGTTCTTTATTTTCATATTTCTACTAGAGAATCATTAAAAAATTATATTATAGTTGCATGAGCACAAATATATAAACTGAAGGTAAATTCTTTCTCAGTTACATTGCTTTTATCTCAAAACTATAATATTTTTGCTCATAAGTTTTATGTCTGCTAACATTGTCACGAGGCTTCTGCTTGGATTTACTTATGAATATTGCATAATCAAGTACGTCTTACTCCTTAAGTTATTTCTAAGTTATATAATAAAAAATGTATACTACAATAATTTGAATTTTTATATATTTAACAAGTTGCATCCAACCCAGTAATGGGCTTGGCAGAATCAGGAGGGGTCCAGTGAATATCTGCTAGGTTTTTGGAGTGCTAGCACGAATATCACTTCCTTCAGTTCCCACATGGTGTTTTCCAGGTGAACCTCTGTAGTCCCTATTTGTTACTGAGAAGAGCAGTTCTGGCTTGTTTACGTCAGCTTGTGCAGAGAGAAGCAGCTGAAGTTTCAGAACATGCTGTTATGCTTGCTAAGGAGAGCAAACAAGAGTTGACTCCAGGTAATTCTTTTTCTCACTATTAGCTCCAGCTCAAATAATTGTTTTAATCTTAAATCTTACGTGGAAACATGAGTTCTTTTTTAACTAATTTATAATTACATCATTTAGATTAAAAATTGTAAATTTATTTTTAAGCTTTAGAAGAAGTTGTAAAAATTAACAAATGACTATTACTCTTTAAATTAGTTCAATACTCTTCCTATTATATTACTTTTGGGATGTCATTTTTCAGAACAGTATTTTTCTGCATATCCTAAACATGAGTTTTTAAAACAAAACTTATAAGCAAGTATATAATATGTCTTAAACCTGTTACGACAGACAATTGCTAACAATTGTTATCATTATAACCAGTGATGTTACTGGTTTAGAACAGTGGTTCTCAAAGGTAGGCCTCCAAACCAGCAGCATCCACCACACCTGGGGACTTGTCAGAAATGCAGTATTGGATGCAATCCCAAATCGGCTAAAGGAAGAATCTGGGAATAGAGCCCAGCAATCTGTTATCTATGTTTTTACAAATCCTGTGTTAATGTATACTAAAGTTTGAGAGCCATTGGGTTTAAAGCAAGTTTTTTCACAGGTCAATTGAATTGGATTTAGCTCTTAAGTAATTTATATGTGCCTTTTCTTCTCCCAAAATTTCATTTAATGAAGTCCACCATAGATGAGTCAGCTTCAAGTTAAGGAATTTTTTGGTCCCTTTTTCTATATTTCGGAGGTAAATTAAAGGATTTCTTAACCAATAAGATTTGTTTGAAGTATATATCCCATCATTTTATTTTATTATTGATTGATTGATTGATTTTAGAGACAGAGAGGAAGGGAAAGAGAGAAAGAAACACTGACTTGCTGTTCAACCCATTTATGTACTCACTAATTGATTCTTGTATGTCCCCTGACTGCAGATTGAACCTGCAGCCTTGGCATATCAGAACAATGCTCTAACCAAATGAATGGTCTGTCCCTTCATTTTAAAATTATGTAATCCAAACACACATATAAATTCAAACAGCCTACAAAAATAGTAATGATAATATCATAGTTTTATGTATATAGTATCAAAAGTGCTGTCATAGCCTGACACATGGTGGCATCAACCTGGGACATTGAGGACCCAGATTCGAAACCCCCGTGTCATTGACTTAAACGTGGGCTCGTCTGGCTTGAGCCGCAGGATCGCCGGCTTGAGCGCAGGGTTGCTGGCTTGAACCCAAAAGGTCACTGGCTTGATTCCCAAGTTCGCTGGCTTGAGCCCAAGATCCCTGGCTTGAGCAAAGGATCATTGACTCTGCTAGAGCCCCCCAGTCAAGGCAGGTATGAGAAAACAGTCAGTGAATAACTAAAGTGCTGCAGCTGCAAGTTGGTGCTTCTCATTTCTCTCCCTCCTGTCTTTCTGCCTCTGGAGTATGTGTGTACTACAGCAAACAAAAATGTGGGCCCTGGCCAGTTGGCTCAATGGTAGAACAGCTGGGTATTGGATGTCCCTGGTTCAATTCCCAGTCAGGGCACATGGGAGAAGCGACCATCTGCTTCTCTACCCCTCGTCCTCCTTTTCTCTCTCTCTCTCCCTTTCCGTATCTTATTTCATTCTCCGTCCCTGTCTCCCTCTCCCTTTTCTCCTCTTTCTCTCCCTCTCTCCTTCTTCTCCTCTTCCCCTCTCCCTCTTTTCCTCTCTCTCTCCCTCTCCCTTTTCCCAACAGCAGCCATGGCTCAATTTGTTCAAGTACATGGGCTCTGGGCTCTGAGGATGGCTCCATGAATGAATCCTTTGCACCTCAAGTACTAAAAATAGCTCAGTTGTAAGTATGGCCCCAGATGGGCAGAGTTTCAGCACCAGATAGAGGTTGCTGGGTGGATCCCAGTTGGGGCGCACGCAGGGGTCTGTTTCTCTATTTCCCCTCTACTCACTTGGAAAAGAAGAAAAAAACAACAATAAAAACAAGCCTGACCAGGCGGTGGCGCAGTGGATAGAGCGTCGTACTGGGACACAGCAGACCCAGGTTTGAAACCCCGAGGTCGCCAGCTTGAGCAAGGGATCACTTGCTCTGCTGTAGCCTCCAGTCAAGTCACCTCTGAGAAAGCAATCAGGGTGCTTTCTAGAAAACAACTAAGGTGCCGCAACAAAGAATTGAAGCTTCTCATCTCTCTTCCTTCCTATCTCTCTGTTCCTATCTGTCCTTCTCTCTGTCTCTCGCAAAAAACAAAAAAACACACAAGAAAGTGCTGTTATACTTTAGATCTCAGATTTCACAATGCTTTCTGATACTTAAAGCATTCAAATCTGTAATATTTTTTATTGTCATACTATGCTTTTAAGCTTTTTCTAAAAAATGTATTGATTTTACAGAGAGAAACATCGATTTGTTCGACTTACTCATGCCTTCATTGGTTAATTCTTTCTTCTCTGTGCCCTGACCAGGAATCAAACCTGACAACTTGGTATATGGGGGTCAGGGACGCTATAGCCAACAGAGCTACCTGGCTAGGGCTGTGCTTTTTAAATATTTTTTTTTGTTTTTATTAATTTTTTTTAAATTTAGACAATTTTAACAGGGTGACATTGATTAATTAGGGTCCATAGATTCAGAGAAAACATCTCCAGGTCATTTTGATATTTGATTATGTTTTATACCCATCATCCAAAGTCATATTGTCGTCCGTCACCTTCTATTTGGTTTTCTTTGTGCCCCTCCCCTTCCCCTATCCCCCTCTTCTCTTTCCCTCCTCTCCCCCCATCCCCCGTAACCACCACACTCTTGTCCATGTCCCTGAGTCTCATTTTTGTGTCCCACCTGTGTATGGAATCATAGTTCTTAGTTTTTTCTTATTTATTTATTTCACTCAGTATGAAGTTATCAAGATGTTATCAAGATCTATCTATGTTGTAAATGATCTGATGTCATCATTTCTTATGGCTGAGTAGTATTCCATAGTATATATGTACCACATCATCTTTATCCAATCATCTATTGAAGGGCTTTTTGGTTGTTTCCATGTCTTGGCCACTGTGAACAATGCTGCAAAGAACATGGGGCTGAATGTGTCTTTACGTACCAATGTTTCTGAGTTTTGGGGGTATATACCCAGTAGAGGGATTGCTGGGTCACATGGTAATTCTATTTTTTTTTTTTTTTTTGGTATTTTTCTGAAGTTGGAAACGGGGAGGCAGTCAGACAGACTCCCGCATGCACCCAACCGGGATCCACCTGGCATGCCCACCAGGTGGCGATGCTCTACCCATCTGGGGCGTGGCTCTGTTGCAACCAGAGCCATTCTAGCGCCTGAGGCAGAGGCCATGGAGCCATCCTCAGCGCTCGGGCCAACTTTGCTCCAATGGAGCCTCGGCTGTGGGACGGGAAGAGAGAGAAAGACAGGAAGGAGAGGGGGAGGGGTGGAGAAGCAGATGGGCGCTTCTTCTGTGCGCCCTGGCCGGGAATCGAACCTGCGACTCCTGCACACCAGGCCGATGCTCTACCACTGAGCGAACCAGCCAGGGCCACTATTTTTAATTTTTTGAGGAACCACCATACTTTATTCCGTAATGGTTGTACTACTTTACATTCCCACCAACAGTGGATGACGGTTCCTTTTTCTCCACAGCCTCTCCAACACTTGTTATTACCTGTCTTAAATTAGTTTTTATTAAAACTTTTGAACTAGCTTGAATTAATTAGCATTGCTGAACTGGTTATACCAGTGATCGAACAGGTTGCACAACTCATTTGAAAACACTTCTGTAATTATTTACCTTAACCAGTAAATTTTTAATCTCCTAACTAAGAGATATTCTCCCCAAAGTAACCTTTGGTTTATATTCACCACTTAAATTATATCTGTTGTTTTAGGCTTTGATTGTGTCCTTATCCTGATTTATGTTTCTAGAATTATAGAATTAGCTATTCAAGTAAATTATAGTAAAATACTCAAATATAATTCCTTTTTTAAATTTTGTAATTTTTTATACCCATGGAAAAATTCATTCACCTACATAGGATTTTTTTGTTGTTTGTATTTTTCTGAAGTTGGAAACAAGGAGGCAGTCAGACAGACTCCCGCATGCGCCCGACCGGGATCCACCCAGCACACCCACCAGGGGGTGATGCTCTACCCATCTGGGGTGTTGCTCTGTTGCAACCAGAGCCATTCTAGCACCTGAGGCAGAGGCCACAGAGCCATCCTCAGCGCCCGGGCCATCTTTGCTCCAGTGGAGCCTCGGCTGTGGGAGGGGAAGAGAGAGACAGAGAGTAAGGAGAGGGGGAGGGGTGGATTAGCAGATGGGCGCCTCTCCTGTGTGCCCTGGCCGGGAATCAAACCTGGGACTCCTGCACGCCAGGCCAACACTCTACCACTGAGCCAACCGGCCAGGGCTACTTAGGATCTTTATGACACTCATTTATATAGACATACAATCCTTTTGCCAAACCATTTCAAGGCAGGCTGCAAGCAGCAATTATGACAGTTCACCCCTAAATACTTCAGTTTGTATTTTGCATGAGAGACATTCTCCTACATGACCACATATCATTTCCTTGATTAATAAAATTAACAGTGATTAGTGACATCAGGGAATGTGCAGTTCTCATACAGATTTCCTGTTATCAAAAAAAACAACATCTTTTATGACTCCTTCCCATCAACCAACCCAAATTTAGGATTCAGTCATGACTCAAACATTGCATTGGTTATTCTGTCTCCTTAGACCACTAATTAGAAACAATCCTACCATCTTCTTCTGAACTTTAAAAGATTATTCCTTTTTAAAAATTGTTTAATAATGGGCCTGACCAGGTGGCGGCGCAATGGATAGAGCATCGGACTGGGATGCAGAGGACCCAGGTTCTAGACCCCGAGGTCGCCACCTTGAGTGCGGGCTCATCTGGCTTGAGCAAAAAGCTCACCAGCTTGGACCCAAGGTCGCTGGCTCGAGCAAGGGGTTACTTGGTCTGCTGAAGGCCCACAGTCAAGGCACATATGAGAAAACAATCAATGAACAACTAAGGTGTCACAACGAAAAACTGATGATTGATGCTCCTCATCTCTCTCCCTTCCTGTCTGTCTGTCCCTATCTATCCTTCTCTCTGACTCTCTCAAGTCTCTGTAAAAAAAAAAAAATTGTCTAATAATGGGAAAGTCTTCAGAAAACAAATGCTTTCATAAACCCTAGATGAGTTAAATCTTCAAGAGAAAATTCATTGTTTTAGCATTTCCAGAATTAGAGGAAATAGATGCTAGATTAAGGCTTATATTTCTTCTTGAGATGTTTTATTCTGCAATGAGAATATTGTGTAATAATATGTACTAATTTAGTAGTGTTCTTTAGTTCCACAATGCCTTAGTTGTAGTGATTAAACACTGTTCTCCATGCAGATTTTTTTCTGAATTTTCCTCTTTATGTTACTAGATTTAAAATGTTTTCCTTACCAGAATAAGGAAATCTTAATTATGATTATTTACTTGAAATTAAATTTAGAGAGAAAATAAAATAATCATACAAATAAACATTGTATAAAAGTTTAAGTGTTGAGCCCTGGCCAGATGGTTAAGTTGGTAGAACATTGTCCCAATATGCCAAGGTCATGGTTTTGATCCTTGGCCAGTGCACATACAAGAATCAACCACTGAATGCATAAGTAAATGGAACACAAATTGATGCCTCTCCCCTGACCCCTCTCTTCCCCCTCCTCCTCCCTTCCTCCCTCTCTCTTTCTCTCTAAAAATTAGTTTTTAAAAAATGAGGAAGAGTTTAAATACTGAATGTTAATTGGGTTAAAATGTTTACCTAATTTAAGAAAAACATTAATAACTCTCAGTAAAAATTTATCTTGTAATAACATTGCATAAAAAATAACTATAGCCTGACCAGGCGGTTGCTCAGTGGATAGAACATTGGACTGGGATGCCAATGACCCAGGTTCGAGACCCCGAGGTCACCAGCTTGAGTGTGGGCTCATCTGGCTTGAGCAAAATAAAAAATGCTCACCAGCTTAGACCCAAGGTTGCTGGCTCAAGCAAAGGGTTACTCAGTCTGCTGAAGGCCCGTGGTTAAGGCACATATGAGAAAGCAATCAATGAACAACTAAGGTGTCGCAACAAAAAACTAATGATTGATGCTTCTCATCTCTCTCCATTCCTGTCTGTCTGCCTCTGTCTATCCCTCTCTCTGACTCACTCTCTGTCCCTGTAAAGAAAAAAATTAAAAAAAAAAACTTTAAAAAAATAACTATAGAGTATCATGAATAATACCAAACTGTGTTATAAAATAGACCTCAGTTTGTTAAGGCACAATATTTGGACTACTTCTTTAAAACATACTGGCACATAATATTTTGAAAACTACTAAATGTGTGTGCTTCTCATATGGCAGTTTTGTTTTCTGTATTACTTAGATCATCGATTTTCTTCTTATCAGATGCTAACATCAGAGAAGTAGGCCTTGAAGGGGCATTACTGGCCTTACTAGACAAAGAGACGGATCAGAGACTGTGCCAGGATATCAGAGAGACTTTAATTCACATGCTTACTTCTATGGCAGTAGAAAAACTTTCCTTCTGGCTAAAGCTTTGTAAAGATGTACTTGCTGCATCAGCTGGTAAGTACTGGTAACTACCAATTGAAATAATAATATTGAAAGTAAAAGTTATATAAAGTTGTTTGCCAGTGATGACTCATCAATCTTATGTGACTATTTGGATTATAATTGCTTGAGGCTGTCTTCAAATAAAGAGTCTGGTGCTAGTGTTTAAGTCTAACACTTAAGCCTGCTTTTTTTCTTTTGGGTATCTCATGATTTTCCTGTGTAAAACAAACTAAAAAGTAGAGTCATTATTTATGCGGTAAAAAGAGAGAACTAGCTTTTAGTAGCCTATAATCTGTTTTCATACATGTAATAAATATTTTAGGAATTGCCTCACATCAACATAATAGAAAATTCACCAAAGGTTGTGATACTCTGAGCAAGCCATTTCTCCAAACTTATGTTATTTTCAAAGTGTTTGAAATGCTTTTTATTTTCAAATGTCTTTGCTAGTATAAGATAATTGTTAGTGATAAAGTGTACTGGAATCTTTAACATTTATCCTGACCCAGGTCATGTTGCAGTGGATAGAGCGTCAACCTCGGATGCTGAGATCCCAGGTTCGAAACCCTGAGGTTGCTGGCTTGAGTGCAGGGTCACCAACTTGAGCTGGGATCATAGACATGACTCCATGGTCACTAGTTTAAGCCTAAAGGTTACTGGCTTGAGCCAAGGGGTCACTGGCTGGGCAGGAGTCCCCTGGTCAAGGCACATGTGAGAGAAGCAATCTGTGAACAACTTAAGTGCCAAAACTACGAGTTGATGCCTCTCATCTCTTTCCCTTCCTGTCTCTGTCTCTGTCTTCTCATTAAAAAAAAAAGAGAATCTTTAAAATTTATATTCTTTGAGTAAGAAAAAAATAACTGAGGGGAAGAAAGAGATAGAAACAAGTTCTGTTCTAGGTATACTGTACGTGTTTTATCAAGCATCCTGTGCATAGGCAGTAATATTAGTTTTATACAGAGAAAACAAGACTTGGAAAGTTTATAGTAATTGCCCAAAGACCCACAGAAATGGATTCAAACCTTAGCATGTGGAACTTTAATAAAACTTAACTTTCTAATATATTTCAGTAATTCTCAACTCAATTATTTGAATCTTATAATTTAATGTAGCACTGATCTCTACAATTATGTAAAAGCAAAGAGAACCATAAAATTCTGGGGTATTTTTTTTTCTACATTCTCAACTTTCTACCTTGATTTTTCACTTGATTTTAGCCAAAAGGTAGAGAAATGATCTACCTTGATTCTTTTTTTTTCTTAAGATTTTATTTATTGATTTTACAGAAACAGGAAATGGTGGGGGAGAGTGAGAAGTATCAACTCCTAGTTGCTTTACTTTACTTGTTCTTTCATACTCTCTTCTAACCGTACTACATAAGAACTTAAAGGACTTCTCCTTTAAAAGAGAATGTTTGTGTATATGTACTTAGACAGATAGATTGATTATACTTTTCTGTTATCTCATCTGTCATTTTCATTTTACATTTATACTCTCTGAGCTTATTAGCTCAATTTTATTTTACTATTTATTCTTTATACTTTGTAGTTTGGCCCTATCCCCTTTTATTAGGAAAACATACATTTCAGTTTCTGTTGACTTCTCAGTCATAAGATAGGACTTTGCCATAACTTTATTTGTGACATTCTATCATAATACACTCAAAAAATGTTGACACATATAAGATAATTTAAGAAAAACAAGTTGGTTTCTTTTATAGCATTAGCTTCATTTTAAGTGGAGTTAGCAAGTTAACAGTATAAGAAAATATATTTTGGGAGGGAAGGGGAGAAAAACAATAATTTACTCAGTGGCTCTGTTTATCAAAAGAATGTGAAACTATAATAATAGCAGTGAGTCTGTCCTAAGAAAAATGCTTCAGACATTTTCAGTGGGTTCAGGAACCTTCTTAAATCCATTAAAGCCACAGTATTAAAACAGCATACCCATTACAATCCACCCCACTACCTACAAGGGAATCTGATTTTCCTTAATCCAGGGGATTGATAATTATCCTAGTATCTAGTATCTTGTTCAATTTTTCATTTTGAGTATAATTTAACATCTTTTGCATTTTGACCTAGAAGGTTTCTTACACCATTTATTTAAATACCACTGTTAGCTGTATTTAATAGGCATGATTATTTTACATTATTAAAAGATGTATGAGTAAGCTCTGGCTGGTTGGCTCAGCAGTAGAGCGTCAGCCTGGCGTGTGGAAGTTCCAGGTTTGATTCCCGGCCAGGGCACACAGGAGAAGCGCCCATCAGCTTCTCCACCCTTCCCCTTCTCTTTTCTCTCTGTCTCTCTCTTCCCCTCATGCAGTCAAGGCTCCATTGGACCAAAAGTTGACCCGGGCACTGAGGATGGCTCAATGGCCTCCACCCCAGGCGCCAGAGTAGCTCTGATTGCATTGGAGCAATGCCCCAGATGAGCCTAGCATCACCCTCTGGTGGCCATGCTGGGTGGATCCGAGTCGGGCTCATGCAGGAGTCTGTCTGTCTGCCTCTTCTCCCCTCCTCACTTGGGTGGGGGGAAGATGTTTGATTGAGCAGTTTTGGTCTGAATTTGCAGTCATTTGTGTTCCTTTATAAATATATGTTTAAATTGATTGTAATTACATGTATTCTTCCTTGATAAAAGATTTTACAGCTGTTACTTGTGTGGATACAATGCAAGAAGAGGAAGGCGATAAAGGGGATGATGCCTCAGTTCTCACCACTAGAAATGATGACAGATCCCATCCTTTTCCCAATCCTCGCTGGGCGACTAGAGTCTTTGCTGCCGAATGTGTCTGTAGGATAATTACGCAGTGTGAGACTGCACACGGCGCACATTTTGACATTGCTTTAGCACAAGAAATGAAAAAAAGGGATTCAAGAAGTAAGTGGCATAATAATGAAAAAAACAAATGATACATGTAGAATTGCTGTATACTTTTGTTTTCATTTTAATTTAAAAATTAAAACTGAAAGATAGTTTTTATTCTTCCGATTGGTTGTGAAACTGGCTACAACCTTTATATAAGGTCTACCGGAAAGTTATGTCCATTTTTGGAATAAAACAAAATACAAATTTTTTGTACCGTCAATAAACTTTATTAAATAATATAATTGCCATTATTATTAATGATTTCTTGCCAGTATGAGGGTAATTTGTATAGCCCATTTTTGAAAAATGTTTTATCTTTTGATGTGAAAAATTGAACCAGTGCTTGTTTGATATCTTTTTCATTTTTGAATTTTTTGCCCTTCAAAAAATTTTGTAAGGACAAAAACAAGTGATAGTCTGAGGGTGCTAAGTCCAGGGAATATGGTGGATGTGACAGACATGCTTCTGTAGCATTTCTTCCTTGTTGAATTTCGTAAAAATTACAGTGGCGTAAATGAACTTTTATCAGTAGCCATGGATACACTATCGCTTCACACATAAGACTAATGTGAATCAACTTTGTTTTAGTTAATTTGCTACGTCAGTGTGTATACATTAAGTGATAAAAATAGAAAGGCACACATGCGCCAAATAAACGTGCTTACGTGTCGAAACTTGTGATAGAAACGGAGAGAACTTTCTGGTAGACCTTATATAGACTGTAAACGTAGTATATTTTTAATGTTCAAATACATTTTTAATGATAAAGCTTTTTAAATGGCATTCACTCAAAAAATGTTGACACATGTAAGATAATTTAAGAAAAACAAATTGGTTTGTTTAGAAAGCAGTTAACAATTAGAGCAAGTTGGGCCCCATCGCTAAGGATGGCTCCATGGTTCCACCTCAGGCACTAAGAAGAGCTTGGTTGCTGAGCAGTGAAGCAGTGCCCCAGATGGGCAGAGCATCACCTAACAGTGGGACTGCAATGTGGATCCTGGTCGGGACACATGCAAGACTCTGTCTTTGCCTCCCCTCCTCTCACTGAATACAAAAATTTTTAAAAAGAAATGAGTTAAGTTTATAGAAATAATCATGTTCTTACAAAGTAGTATGTGTGTTAACTGCTTCCCAGAATTTATTTTCTGAACTATAACATATACCAGTTTTACTTACGGATTATTTTGGTTTTGTGAATATCATTAAGAAAACATTTGAGCCTATCTCAATGTAAACAGTTATAAAACCACCTTAACCTTTTATCCACTATTTACTGTTTTTACCTCAATATGAATGTGTTATTGTTTGATTTCTATTTATTTATTATTTTCTTATTAATTAATGTATTTATTTTTTATTAGTTTTACTAGAGTGACATCAATAAATCAGGGTACATATGTTCAAAGAAAACATGTCCAGGTTATCTTGTCGATCAATTATGTTGCATACCCATCACCCAAAGTCAGATTGTCCTCTGTCACCTTCTATCTAGTTTTCTTTGTGCCCCTCCCCCTGCTCCTTCCCCTCTCCCTCCCTCTCTTCCCCCCCCCCATAACCACCACACTCTTGTCCATGTCTCTTAGTCTCATTTTTATGTCCCACCTATGTATGCAATCATGCAGTTCTTGTTTTTTTCTGATTTACTTATTTCACTCCATATAATGTTATCAAGATCCAACCATTTTGTTGTAAATGATCTGATGTCATCATTTCTTATGGCTGAGTAGTATTCCATAGTGTATATGTGCCACATCTTCTTTATCCAGTCTTCTATTGAAGGGCTTTTTGGTTGTTTCCATGTCTTGGCCACTGTGAACAATGCTGCAATGAACATGGGGCTGCATGTGTCCTTACGTATCAATGTTTCTGAGTTTTTGGGGTATATACCCAGTAGAGGGATTGCTGGGTCATAAGGTAGTTCTATTTTCAGTTTTTTGAGGAACTACCATACTTTCTTCCATAATGGTTGTACTACTTTACATTCCCACCAACAGTGAATGAGGGTTCCTTTTTCTCCACAGCCTCTCCAGAATTTGCTATTACCTGTCTTGTTAATAATAGCTAATCTAACAGGTGTGAGATGGTATCTCATTGCAGTTTTGATTTGCATTTCTCTAATAACTAATGAAGATGAGCATCTTTTCAAATATCTGTTGGCCATTTGTATTTCTTCCTGGGAGAAGGGTCTGTTCATGTCCTTTTCCCATTTTTTTATTAGATTGTTTGTTTGTTGTTGAGTTTTATGAGTTCTTTGTATATTTTGGATATTAGGCCCTTATCTGAGCTGTTGTTTGAAAATATCATTTCACATTTAGTTGGCTGTCTGTTTATTTTGTCAGTTTCTCTTGCTGAACAAAAACTTCTTAGTCTGATGTAGTCTCATTCATTTACCTTTGCCTTTACTTCCCTGGCCTTTGGAATCAAATTCATAAAATGCTATTTAAAACCAAGGTCCATGAGTTTAGAACCTATGTCTTCTTCTATGTATTTTATTGTTTCAGGTCTTATATTTAGATCTTTGATCTATTTTGAATTAATTTTAGTACAAGGGGACAAACTGTGGTCAAGTTTCATTCTTTTTCATGTAGCTTTCCAGTTTTCCCAGCACCATTTGTTGAAGAGGCTTTCTTTTCTCCATTGTGTGTTGTTGGCCCCTTTATTGAAAATTATTTGACCATATATATGTGGTTTTATTTCTGGACTTTCTATTCTGTTCCATTTATCTGAGTGTCTATTTTTCTGCCAATACCGTGCTGTTTTGATTGTTGTGGCTCTAGAATATAGTTTGAATTCAGGTATTGTAATGCCCCCAGCTTCATTCTTTTTCTTTAGGATTGCTTTGGCTATTCGGGGATTTTTATAGTTCCATATAAATCTGATGATTTTTTGTTCTGTTTCTTTAAAAAATGTAATTGGGCCTGACCAGGAGGTGGCGCAGTGGATAGAGCGTCAGACTGGGATGCGGAGGATCCAGGTTCGAGAACCTGAGGTCGCCGGATTGAGCGCGGGCTCATCTGGTTTGAGCAAAAAGCCCACCAGCTTGGACCCAGGGTCGCTGGCTCCAGCAAGGGGTTACTCGGTCTGCTGGAGGCCCGTGGTCAGGGCACATATGAGAAAGCAATCAATGAACAACTAAGGTGTTGCAACGCGCAATGAAAGGCTGATGATTGATGCTTCTCATCTCTCTGTTCCCATCTGTCTGTCCCTGTCTATCCCTCTCTCTGACTCTCTGTCTCTGTAAAAAAAAAAAAAATGTAATTGGAACTTTGATGAGAATTGTATTAAATTTGTATATTGCTTGGGTAATATGGCCATGTTGATTCTATTTATTCTTCCTACCCAAGAACAAGGAATATTCTCCCATCTCATTGTATCTTTTTCGATTTCCCTTAACAATGCTTTGTAGTTTTCAGTATATAGGTCCTTTACATTCTTTGTTATGTTTATTCCTAGGTATTTTATTTTTTTGTTGCATTCATGAAGGAGATTATTTTTTTAAGTTCATTCTCAAATGTTTCATTGTTGGCATATAGAAAGTCCGTGGACTTTTGTATGTTAATTTTGTATCCTGTGACCTTACTGTATGGGCTTACTGTTTCTAGTAGTCTTTTTGTGAATTCTTTGGGGTTTTCGATGTATAGGATCATGTCATCTGCAAAAAGTGATACCTTCTTCTTTTCCGATATGGATGCCTTTTATTTCTTTCTCTTGTCTAATTGCTCTGGCCAGAACCTCTATCACCACATTAAATAAGAGTGGAGACAGTGGACAACCCTGTCTTGTTCCTGATATAAGGAGGAAAGCCTTCAGTTTTGTGCCATTTAATATGATATTAGCTGATGGTTTATTATATATGGCCTTTATGATGTTGAGATATTTTCCTTCTATACCCATTTTGTTGAGAGTCTTAAACATAAAATTGTGTTGTATTTTATCGAATGCCTTTTCTGCATCTATTGATAAGATCGTGTTGTTTTTGTTCTTTGTTTTGTTGATATGGTGTATTACGTTAACCGTTGTATGTATTTTGAACCATCCTTGAGATTCTGGGACGAATCCCACTTGATCATGATGTATTATTTTTTTAATATGTTGTTGTATTCGATTTGCTAGTATTTTGTTTAGTATTTTAATTTTTTTTTATTTATTTTTTATTTACAGAGTAAGAGAGAGGGATAAACAGGGACAGACTGACAGGAACAGAGAGAGATGAGAAACATCAATCATTAGTTTTTTGTTGCGACACCTTAGTTGTTCATTGATTGCTTTCCCACATGTGCCTTGACCGTGGGATTACAGCAGATCGTGTAACCCCTTGCTCGAGTTAGCGACCTTGGGTCCAAGTTGGTGAGCTTTGCTTAAACCAGATGAGCCTGCGTTCAAGCTGGCGACCTCACGGTCTCAAACCTGGGTCCTTCGCATCCCAGTCTGACGTTCTATCCACTGTGCCACTGCCTGGTCAGGCTTGTTTAGTATTTTAGCATCTGTAGTCATTAGAGATATTGGCCTGTAGTTTTCTTTTTTTGTGCTGCCCTTGCCTGGTCTCGGTATGAGGGTTATGTTGGCCTCATAAATTGTGTTTGGAAGTATTGCTTCTTCAATTTTCTGGAAGACTTTGAGTAGAATAGGAACCAAGTCTTCTTTGAATGTTTGATAGAATTCACTAGTATAACAGTCTGGGCCTGGACTTTTATTTTTGGGGAGGTTTTTAATAGTTTTTTCTATTTCTTCTCTACTAATTGGTCTGTTTAGGCTTTCTGCTTCTTCTTGACTCAGTCTAGGAAGGTTGTATTGTTCTAGGAATTTATCCATTTCTTCTAGATTGTTGAATTTAGTGGCATAAAGTTTTTCATAGTATTCTACAATAATTCTTTGTATATCTATGATATCCGTGGTGATTTCTCCTCTTTCATTTTGAATTTTGTTTATATGAGTCCTTTCTCTTTTTTCCTCGGTAAGTCTTGCCAAGGGTTTGTCAATTTTGTTGATCTTTTCAAAGAACCAGCTCCTTGTTCTATTAATTTTTTCTATAGTTTTTCTGTTCTCTATTTTATTTATTTCTGCTCTGATTTTTATTATCTCCTTTCTTCGGCTGGTTTTGGGTTGTCTTTGTTCTTCTTTTTCCAGTTCCTTAAGGTGTGAAGTTAAGTGGTTCTCTTGGGCTCTCTCTTGTTTGTTCATATAGACCTGAAGTGATAAGAACTTCCCTCTTATCACTGCTTTTGCTGCATCCCATAGATTCTGATATGTTGTATTGTCATTTTCATTTGTCTGTATATATCTTTTGATCTCTGTGCTTATTTCTTCTTTGACCCATTCATTTTTTAAAAGTATGTTATTTAGTTTCCACGTTTATGTGGGGGTTTTTTTCCTCTTTTTTGCAGTTGAATTCTAGTTTCAAGGTTTTATGATCAGAAAATATACTTGGTACAACTTTGGTTTTTCCGAATTTGCTGATGTTATTTTTGTGGCCCAACATATGGTCAGTTCTTGAGAATGATCTGTGTACACTGGAGAAAAATATAAAAATATATACTCTGTCACTTTGGGATGAAATGTCCTGTAGATGTCTATCATATCCAGGTTCTCTAGTGTTTTGTTTAAGGCCAATATATCTTTATTGATTCTCTGTTTGGATGACCGATCTAGAGCTGTCAGTGGTGTATTGAGGTCTCCAAGTATGATTGTATTTTTGTCAGTTTTTGTTTTAAGGTCTATAAGTAGCTGTCTTATATATTTTGGTGCCCCTTGGTTTGGTGCATATATATTAAGAATTGTTATGTCTTCTTGATTCAGCGTCCCCTTAATCATTATGAAATGACCATTTTTGTCTCTGAGTACTTTTGCTGTCCTGTAGTCAGCATTATCAGATACGAGTATTGATACGCCTGCTTTTTTTTGGATGTTATTTGCTTGGAGTATTGTTTTCCAGCCTTTCACTTTGAATTTGTTTTTATCCTTGTTGCTTAGATGAGTTTCTTGTAGGCAGCATACAGTTGGATTTTCTTTTTTAATCCATTCTGCTACTCTGTGTCTTTTTATTGGTGAGTTTAATCTGTTTACATTTAGTGTCATTATTGATACTTGTGGGTTTCCTATTGCCATTTTATAGATTGCTTTCTGTTAGTTTTGTGTCTTGATTCTTCTCTTTTGTTTTTCGATCCTTTGTTTTTGTTTGGTTGTATTCCATACTTCTTTCCTTTGTTGCTATATTTTTTAAATCATATGCTTCTGTGGTGGTTTTTTAAAGGGTGGTTACCATTAAGTAATGAAAAGGGTTTCTATCTACCCTGTTCATTGTAATGCACTATCTTGTGAGTACTTCTATACTCCATCGTCCTTTGCTACTGTTAATTTCCATCCTCTCCCCCTTTTTTTGTTTGTTTTTGTTGTCACAGTTTAAATTTGGTTTTATTGTTTTCTTCGTGGAGCTTTTACTTGTGGTTTTGTTTTATTTTGTTCTTTGTATTTGGATGGAAAACCCCCTTTAGTAATTCCTGGAGTGGGGGTTTTCTGATGATAAATTCCCTCCGTCTCCAGGCTCCGCAGCTTCCCGGTGCAGAATTAGATTCTGAACCTTCCAGCGCACATGTGCACCACAACCCCCATCGTTTAATTTTTTTTTTAATTTTTTCTTTTTTTACAGGGACAGAGAGTGAGTCAGAGAGAGGGATAGATTGGGACAGACAGACAGGAACGGAGAGAGATGAGAAGCATCAATCATCAGTTTTTCGTTGCAACACCTTAATTCATTGATTGCTTTCTCATATGTGCCATGACCGCAGGCCTTCAGCAGGCTGAGTAACCCCCCGCTCAAGCCAGTGACCTTGGGTCCATGCCAGTGAGCTTTTTTGCTCAAACCAGATGAGCCCACGCTCAAGCTGGGTATCCTGGGGTCTCGAACCTGGGTCCTTCCGCATCCCAGTCTGACGCTCTATCCACTGTGCCACCGCCTGGTCAGGCCCCCCATCGTTTGATTTCTGATTTTTAAAATCATTTATTTATTTATTTATTTGTATTTTTCTGAAGTTGGAAACGGGGAGGCAGTCAGACAGACTCCCGCATGTGCCTGACCAGGATCCACCCGGTATGCCCACCAGGGAGCGATGCTCTGCCCATCTGGGGCGTTGCTCTGTTGCAACCAGAGCCATTCTGACACCTGAGGCAGAGGCCATAGAGCCATCCTCAGCACCCAGGCCAACTTTGCTCCAATGGAGCCTCAGCTGCAGGAGGAGAAGAGAGAGACAGAGAGGAAAGAGAGGGGGAGGGGTGGAGAAGCAGATGGGCACCTCTCCTGTGTGCCTTGGCCGGGAATCAAACCCGGGACTCCTGCATACCAGGCCGAGGCTCTATCACTGAGCCAACCGGCCAGGGCCTGATTTCTGATTTTTTAAATTCACTTCACATGTTCAAAAGCACAATGCATATATATAAATGCCTTGAAAATATTCTTTACCAGACAAAAGAATTATAAAGCAAAATGTTCTTATTGCCACTCTGAGAGTATGAATTATCTCTGTTTTAATGATTTTCCAAGCAGCATATATATACTGTATTCTCTTAGTTGTGATGAGCACTGTCCTAGATACTAATAGTGTAAAATATATCACAGATGCTTACTGATTCCTGTTCTCCCAATTGAAACTGTAATTGGCACCTACTAAGATGAGTTGTTTTCTTCAGTGTGGCCTATAGCTATTTCTTGAATTAGTCTCAAAGATATTTTAGGTAAAGATTAATTGTACCCTAAACATTTTATTGTTGAAACATTCTTAAATGATTGTGTTATGTTTTGCCCTGGTAGAATTATTACTCCAAAGATTGTGTTGTAGGAATGAAAAGCATTTTCATTTATAATGTTATAGTGAGAAATGTTTTTTTATAGTCCCATCATTTTATATGTGGCATGACATGCAAAAATAAAATAATCTAGTGCATTTAATGCACTACATAAAACTACCTAAAGGCACAGTGAGTCTTTTAGCTTCAAGTTGACATAAAGAGATTATGTTAACTGACTGATTCACCAAAACCCAAAGTCTCCTGACCTGAGGTGGCACAGTGAATAAAGCATTGATATGGAACACTGAGGTCACTCATTAGAAACCCTGGGCTTGCCTGGTCAAGGCACATATGGGAGTTGATGCTTCCTGCTCCTCCCCCTCTCCTTTCTTTCTCTCTGTTTCTCTCTCTCTTCTCTCTCTGAAAAATGAATAAATAAAATCTAAAAAACAAAAAACCCAAAGTCTCCTAAGTACCTTCCAATATACTTCTATCAGAAAATCTAAACACAATTTTTATTGATGGTACTATTAATACTCTTTTAAAGGATGTTAATTCTGCCTTTGGTTTTTGAATAGCTGTATAATTTCTTGCTTTGGGGTGATTTTTTGTATTTACAGTGGTGTAGTAAATCCAACTTTAAACTTTGTATATAACAATAAAACAAAACAGTGTATAAAATCAGATATTTAAAGTCTAGATTATGAAATTAAATTAAAAAGGTAACATAAATCTTGCTTCCAGCTTATTTTCTTTTTTATAAGTTTTTTCTTTACTCTTGTAGATGACTTTTTGGCACTACATCTTGCTGACTTAATCCGCATGGCTTTTATGGCTGCCACAGATCATAGTGACCAGCTCCGTCTCTCTGGCCTTGAAGCATTGTTAATTGTGATTCAGAGATTTGCGACTGTTCCAGAACCAGAGTTTCCAGGACACGTGATTCTGGAACAGTATCAAGCCAATGTGAGTGCTCTTCTGCTAGAGGGTTTTATTGTTAGACACCCAGATAAAAAGTCGGAAATATGCCTGACCAGGCAGTGGCGCAGTGGATAGAGCATCGGACTAGGATGCCAAGGACCCAGGTTCGAGACTCCGAGGTCACCAGCTTGAGCGCGGGCTCATCTGGTTTGAGCAAAAGCTCACCAGCTTGGACCCAAGGTCACTGGCTGGAGCAAGGGGTTACTCGGTCTGCTGAAGGCCCACGGTCAAGCACATATGAGAAAGCAATCAATGAACAACTAAGGTGCCTCAATGCGCAACGAAAAACTAATGATTGATGCTTCTCATCTCTCTGTTTCTGTCTGTCTGTCCCTGTCTATCCCTCTCTCTGACTCTGTCTCTGTAAAAAAAAAAAAGTCTGAAATAATTGGCGTGTCACCTTTTTATACGTAAATGAGTATATAGCTCTGCTTATGTATCACCATTATAATCAGTATATAGAAAATATGTATGTTTGAAGAAGAAATCTTCAAGTAAAAGCATAGTAGTACACAAAATAGGTCTTTTATAACATTGAAGGTCAATTTTCATTATTAAAACCTTCATGGTAATTTTGGGAAATAAAGAAATTTGGGCCCTGGCTGATTGGCTCAGTAGATAGAGCATCAGCCTGGCATGCAAAAGTCCGGGGTTCGATCCCCAGGCAGGGCACACAGGAGAAGCGGCCATCTGCTTCCCGCCCCCTGATTATCCCCCTTCTCTCTCTCTTCCTCCCCTGAGGCTCAGTTGATCTGAGCATCGGCCTCAGACGGGGGTTGCCAAGTGGATCCCCATCAGAGTGCATGCCTCACTATTTCCCCTTTTCTCACTTTAGAAAAAAGAACTTTGGTAATGAAATTTTTTATAAAATGCGGAAATAAGCTTGAGATAACACTAAATCATCACTAAACATTCTGTTTAGGCTACATTGCAAGTTCTATTTACAAATCATTGTTCCTAGAATAGATGTAACCGCCTTTTTGTGTGTGTGGACTTAGAAAGGAGTTCAGGTTTCTAGTACTAGTTTTGTGATCTTTTTAACTCGTGTTTCGTGCATTGAGCCATTTGGAAGAGCCAGGAAGGTAACAGAATTATCGCATGTTATATCACACACGTCACATGTAATCCTGCAGCAGCATCCCAGAATGCCTCTCATTAGGATTCAGAGGCAGCTTTGAACAGCTGGTGGTTAGGGAGACCAGAGCAGTTCACCAGTTAGTTAGCAGTCTCCATCACATATTTCAACAGGTAATGCCAGTGTATGCTTAGGGACAAAGCAAAGGAAGGGAGTGGCATTACACAGAACTATCATATTAGAATAAAACATTGTAATTCTGTTATATTTTTAGTCCTCTTGAAATTGCAAATGATAGAAATAAATTACAACTCACTTAGTAGAAGAGGAAAATTGTTTTCAGAAATCTTAGTTGACTGCTTGGTTCTACACTGGCTTTATTCTCAAACTTGCTCTCTCCAAGTGGTATCATGATGGTTCTCTTAGCACCCAAATCTTATAGAGTTGGTGCTTCTTTCCCAGGCTCCTAGCAGAAGTCTGAGGGGAGCTTTCCTTATTCCACCCTGGGTCTCTGGAGCCAGGCCGTGCTGTCAGCTCCATAGCAACAGCATGGGCTAAGATTTGAGGAGAGAGAAGGTTCCTGAAAGGAAAATTTAGATGCTGTTAGATAAAAACAGAACAATATGCTAGGCGGGCAAAACAAAAGGTATCCCTAATACCTATTATAAATAGTTTTAATAACACTAAAAAGATAAGGAGCCTGACCTGTGGATAAAGCATCAAACTGCAACGCTGAGGTTCGCCAGCTTGAAACCCTAGGCTTTGCCTGGTCAAGACACATATGGAAATTGGTGCTTCCTGCTCCTACCCCCCTCTCTCTCTCTCTCTCTCTCTCTCTCTCTCTCTCCCCCCCCTCCTTTCTCCCTCCCTCCCTCTCTCTCTTCTCTAAAATGAATAAAGTCTTTAAAAATATTTTTTTTAATAAATAAAAGACTAAAAAGAGAGAGAGAGAGAGAAGGAGAGGAGCTTGTCTGTCCTCCTTGTTGATCTTTGTATGTCATATAATGTCTTTGCCAGGTAGGAGCAGCACTTAGACCAGCCTTCACTTCAGAGACACCACCTGATGTCACTGCCAAAGCATGTCAGGTAAATGCCTAAAAAGATAAAGTTTAAGAACCAAAACTCTCTCTTTAGAAGTAATTCTGCAGTTATTATAGTTTTCTAACAATTAATCATAGCTGCTCCTTTTTTGTTACTTTTTCAATTTAGAGAACTTCCTCTTTTATGTAACTCCATGATAATTCAGTATATGGATAAGTTATAATTTAATCAGTGACAGATAAATGGGTTTTTTCATTGTTTGCTATTTTAAATACTGCCACAGTGAATGACCTTCTTTTTTTTTTTTTTTTTTTTTTTTCTGAAGCTGGAAACGGGGAGAGACAGTCAGACAGACTCCCGCATGCGCCCGACCGGGATCCACCCTGCATGCCCGCCCACCAGGGGCGACGCTCTGCCCACCAGGGGGCGATGCTCTGCCCCTCCGGGGCATCACTCTGCTGTGACCAGAGCCACTCTAGCGCCTGAGGCAGAGGCCAAGGAGCCATCCCCAGCGCCCGGGCCATCTTTGCTCCAATGGAGCCTTGGCTGCGGGAGGGGAAGAGAGAGACAGAGAGGAAGGAGGGGGGGTGGAGAAGCAAATGGGCGCTTCTCCTATGTGCCCTGGCCGGGAATTGAACCCGGGTCCCCCGCACGCCAGGCCGACGCTGTACCACTGAGCCAACCGGCCAGGGCGTGAATGACCTTAATAGGTCATTTCACTGGGTACAAGCACATCTGTAAAATAAATTCTCCAAAATTGAATTACTGAGTTAAAGATTATAAAGGTTTACCAATTTTATCTCCCACCAGTAATGTATGCAAGTACTTGTTCCCCCATAGTCTGAGCAATACTGCAATTTTTCAAACTTGTAAAATTTTGCTTATATGATGAAGTAAAAAAGGTATCTCACAATAGTTTAGAATTGTATTTCAAGTGAGATTGGGTGGGTTTATATATATCTCAAAGAATTCTAAACTTGCTTTTCTTGGAGTGGTTGTCAAACACTCAATATGCAGCCTTAATGACCTAAAATAATGAAAAAGCAGAACTGGCTTGAATTGAATTAATTATAAATATAATAAAAATGCTAATTTTAGTCAGGTCTTTCAACTTTCTTTTATTCAGTTGTATTTAGGAAATGTTTTGAGTGCCTTCAATATTCAGAGAACTGTGTTAAATGTAATGAGTTGCTAATTTATTAATCACTTTATTATGTGGGTTCTTGCTGTAAGCCATATGAAATTTTGTGAAATGAGACAGGAAGTGGATAGATTGAAAAGGAAAAGCAAATTTTCTCTAGAAAAAGAGAAATATATAAACATTTCTGATAACTGAGTAAACATTTTTCATAGGAAAATTATTAATGACATTTTGTATTAGAAATTTAAAAATAGAAATGTTTAATATTGTTTCCTTAAGAATCAAAATCTTCTTTGGGGTTTTAATGTTAGGTTCTTTATCTTTTATGAAAGTTATATTAATTAATCACAGTCTCAGATTTTAAAATGTAAAAAGATGAAATAATCAAGATTGGAGTTTTAATTCAAATGTTAACCCAAGCATTTATGAAAGTGGTGTCTTCTGTAGCTTTATTTTTCTCTAGAAATAACATCTGAAGCTCTTTGATTTTATGTGCTGATCAGTATTGGTTTTCTTGCTTCAACCTTAGACTGTATTTCCTTCTGAAATGCTCGCCTTTGAGTGTCATTATCAGCAGCATTTCCTTGGGTCTCTTAATAGCAAGGTGATTTCTGTGACTTGATTCCTAAGCTGTGGATGAACTTTGCTGAACTCACAAGGGAAATATTTATAATTTTCAAATGCAGCTTCTTACTTTCTTAAAAACCAGGTTTGCAGTGCCTGGATAGCAAGTGGAGTTGTAAGTGACCTTAATGATCTCCGAAGAGTTCATCACTTGCTTGTTTCATCATTAACAAAAATACAGGCTGGAAAAGAAGCTCTAAGTCACTTATATAATGAAAGTGCTTCTACCATGGAGATCTTAGCTGTGCTCAAAGCCTGGGCAGAGGTTAGTACTGAAATTTGTAATGGAAATTTGAAATAAAATACCTTAGGCTATAAACCGAAATTAACTTTTTAAAACACAAGTAAGTCCTTTTTTAAGGTTAACAAAAGGCTTTCAACATGTGATTTATATGTTAACTCATGTTTTGGCCAAGTAGTCAAGTGTTTTTTATATTGTCTGTAATCTGCTGCTTTCAGTAGGGGTAGTAGTGAGCCAGAGAGACTTTATAATAGCTAATGAAAATCAACTTTTATTGAAATCTGAACTACTAGAAATGTGGGTTTCCTTGTATGTTTTATTAACTATATAACGTAATTTAATTTTGTATGTTGTTTTATAGAATGACTTTCTATATTAAATAATAAATCATTTTCTTTTCTAAGGTTAAAGAAATATAAAAATGTTTAACTTCATTAGTTACTTTTCTTATCAGGGAGTAAGTTTTTTTTTTTTAATTCATTTATTGACTTTAGAGAGGGAGAAGGGGGAGAGAGTAGCATTGATTTGTTGTTCCACTTATTTATGCATTAATTTTTTGCTTGTTTCGTTTCGGTTTTTTTTAGTGAGAGGAGAGGAGACAGAGAGACAGACTCCCGCATGTGCCTTGACCAGGATCCACCAAGCAAACCCACTAGGGGTGATGCTCTGCCCATCTGGGGCGTTGGCTCTGTTGTAACCGGAGCTATTTTTTAGCACCTGAGTCGTAGGCATGGAGCTATCCTCAGCACCCAAGGCCAACTTGCTTTAGCCAGTCGAGCCATGGTTGCAGGAGGGGAAATGATAGAGAGAGAGAGAGAGAGAGAGAAAGGGAAGGTGTAAAGAAGCAGATGGTTGCTTCTCCTGCATGCCTTGACTGGGAATCAAATCCGCATGCTGGGCCAACACTCTACCACTGAGCCAACCAGCTAGGGCCACATTCATTTGTTGTTGTTTTTTTTATATACAGGGACAGAGATAGAATCAGAGAGAGGGATAGATAGGGACAGACAGATAGGAAGGGAGAGAGATGAGAAGCATCAATCATCAGTTTTTAGTTGTGACACCTTAGTTGTTCACTGATTGCTTTCTCATATGTGCCTCAACCACGGGCCTTCAGCAGACCGAGTTGCTCGAGCCAGCGACCTGGGTCCAAGCTGGTGAGCTTTGCTCAAACCAGATGAGCCCGCGCTCAAGCTGGTGACCTCGGGTCTCGAACTTGGGTCCTCCTCATCCTAGGCCAACGCTCTATCCATTGCGCCACCGCCTGGTCAGGCTCATTTGTTAATTCTTGTCTGTACCCTGACTGGTAATTTACCTGCAACCTTGGCATTTCAGGACGATGCTCTAACCAACTAAGCTCTCCAGCCAAGGCCTTTTTCTTTTTAATTTACTGAGGAAATGTTCTCATAGATGTGAAAGTTGATATAATAGTATAATGAACCCAGTTATACCCATCATCCAGCTTTAGCAATTACGAAACTTGGCCAATCTGGGTTCAAATGCTGTTTTAATGAATGTGTGTAGTCTCAGTCACAACTGAGAGAACTAATTAATATATAAGAGCCTGACCAGGCAGTAGCGCAGTGGATAGAGCAGAGAACCCAGGTTCGAACCCGAGATTGCTGGCTTGAGCGCGGGCTCATCTGGTTTGAGCACAGTTCACCAGCTTGAGCCCATAGTCACTGGCTTGAGCAAGGAGTCACTGTGTCTGCTGTAGGCCCCCAGTCAAAGCACATATGAGAAAGCAATCAATGAACAACTAAGGTGTCGCAGCAAAAAATTGATGCTTCTCATCTCTCTCCCTTCCTATCTGTCTGTACCTCCCTCTGTTACTGTCTCTTACACACACACATTTTGTGTGTGTCAATACACATACATATATATGAAAAGGTTTCCTCCAGTACAGCTTAATAAAACCTGAAGATTATAGAATTTGGTTTTTTACCACTATTTAGGGTTGACAAATCTTAGGAAGTAGTTCTACCTAGATTTAATAAGCTGGATCTATCTTTAACAGTCAATTCTTTATGCTTTGACAATATTTTTAAAATATGCTTATATAGTATTTTTTATAATTTGAATTTCTATGTTCTTGCATAAGCCCATTACCTCCTCCTGATCTCTCCTCAGTAAACATAATGACTCACCAGCAGATTCTGTATAAAGAAGGTTCATAATCTGGTATTAGAAATCCTTGGTACCAGATAATATTTGGGATTCCGAATTTGGGGATTTTCAAAAAGTAATGCATTGTATACTCCCATGTTTTCAGGAAGTCTGGGCAGTACTGTGGAATCTATACTTAGACACATTAATATATCTATAATAAAATGTTTGTGTGTTTTTTTTAATTTATTTTTTTTAGAGAGAGGGATAGACAGGGACAGACAGACAGGAACGGAGAGAGATGAGAAGCATCAATCATTAGTTTTTCATTGCGCATTGCAACACCTTAGTTGTTCATTGATTGCTTTCTCATACGTGCCTTGACCGCGGGCCTTCAGCAGACCAAGTAACGGTTACTCAGTAACCCCTTGCTGGAGCCAGCGACCTTGGGTTCAAGCTGGTGGGGTCTGGAACCTGGGTCCTCTGCATCCCAGTATGACGCTCTATCCACTGCACCACTGCCTGGTCAGGCTATAATAAAATGTTTGGATATTGACACTTTGTTGGTTGAATAGCCTCATGGAAATTCAGTATTGCCACCAGCTTAGTTTTCCAGAAACATTTTTTCAGAGCTTATTGGATTTCAGAGCTGTAGATGAAGGGGCAGTACAGGCACATTATGTACTATGTTGAATGCTTTCACATCCTATAGTTCTATAAAAAGGCCATGTTAAAGCTATGTACATAAACTTTTTGTAGTGATTTAGTGGTCATTTTTTAAATTGATTTTTAGAGAGAGAGAAAGAAAGTAAGGATGGGGTATGGAGAAGCAGGAAGCATTAACCCATAGTTGCTTCTCACATGAGCCTAGAACAGGCAAGCCCTAGGATTTCAAACTGGTGACCTCACTCAGCATTCCAGGTCACTTTATCCACTGCACCACCACAGGTCAGGCCTAGTGGCAACTTTGAAAGAAAATACTTTTAGTATTTCAGCCTGCTGTAGTTCAGAGATGGCCACCTGAAATCGTATGTTGAGATAGATTTTTAAGACCATAACAGGGCTGGGTGAGAAAGTGCTGAGATCATTTAGTTATGGTTATAAATTGTAGAGTGGTAGCATATTTACCAAGTATTGTTATCCACGTATACCTTTTAGTATCACAATGCATTTCAGGTCTGGTAAACTCAAAGGGAAGCTCACCTCCTCAGCAAGATAAAAATATTATAGCACTTTTTCAATGGGCACAAGATCTTCCTATTTACAAATTAACTTTTCTTGTATGTGCTCTGATAGGGAATGAACCTACAACCTTGGTGTATCAGTATAATGTTCTAATTGATCTACCTGGCTAGGTAAATGTCCCAAGGACAAGTTACAGTAAATTTACAAATTAACTTTTAACAGGTCTACATAATCGCTGTAGAAAGACATAAAAACCACAAACAACCTTTGAAGACTATCACCTGTTCAGGAGAGAGTGTTAGAAATGGGTCACACTCATCAGATGGACTGCTTGACTTAGTCCACACTGACCTGGGCACACTAAGTAGGCTCTGGCTTGCTGCTCTTCAGGATTTTGCTCTCTTAAGTTTGCCATCAGAATTTGCCTCCCAACTTCCTATCGAAGGTAAGGGTGTGAAATACTTACATAACTCCTACGTGACATGTCCTTTATTTAGGTAGTAATGTTTGTCTGAAATATTGTTCCTAGTATAATTTTCACTCATAGAATAGGTATGTGAGTCGCTTCAGATTAGACACACTGAAGTTGATTGACTAGATCATGAGGCATGCACATCGTAACTCCTAAGATGCTGCCAAATGGTTCTCCAAAGTAGTTTTCTCAATTTGTATGTTACATGAAACAACATGTTTCTGTTTTGCTACATGCCCCCACCATTATATGTTATTATACTTAGTTGTTGTTTTTTGTTTGTTTGTTTTTTTGCATTTTTCTGAAGCTGGAAACAGGGAGAGACAGTCAGACAGACTCCCGCATGTGCCCGACCGGGATCCACCCGGCACGCCCACCAGGGGCCACGCTCTGTCCACCAGGGGGCGATGCTCTGCCCATCCTGGGTGTCACCATCTTGCGACCAGAACCACTCTAGCGCCTGAGGCAGAGGCCAAGGAGCCATCCCCAGCGCCCGGGCCATCTTTGCTCCAATGGAGCTTTGGCTGCGGGAGGGGAAGAGAGAGACAGAGAGGAAGGCGCGGCGGAGGGGTGGAGAAGCAAATGGGCGCCTCTCCTGTGTGCCCTGGCCGGGAATCGAACCCGGGTCCTCCGCACGCTAGGCCGACGCTCTACCGCTGAGCCAACCGGCCAGGGCTATACTTAGTTTTTACCAGTCTGATGGGTATGAAGTACATAGTATTTATATTTAATAGTTTTAAAAAATTTATTATTTTCTTGATTGAGAATCTTCTTCCATGGGTTTATGGGCCAAATTTCTTCTTCCATAAATCATATATTCACAATCTTTGCCTATTTTCTACTTGGTATTTATTATTTTCTTAATTAATCCTTTATATGTTCTGACTTTTTGTTATTTTTTTGTAGATTTTTATTTTTAGATTTTATTTATTGGTTTTTACAGAGAGAGAGGAGGGCCAGGGTAGAATGAGAAGTATCAGCTTAGTTGCTTCACTTTAGTTGTTCATTGGTTGCTTGTTGTATGTGCCTTGACCAGATAAGCCCAGGATTTCAAACCAGGAACCTCAGAATTCCAGGTCAATGCTTTGTCCACTGCACCACCACAGAACAACCTATATTTTATATGTTTTTAATATTATTCTTTTGTGGTTTGAGGTCTTGCAGATATCTTCTCCTGGTCTTCAGCTTATTTCTTTTACCTTCTTAAAATTAATGTAATCAGCTATTTATGGTTTGTGTGTTTGTATAGTGCCTCATACATTTTTTTTTTCTTAACTTAAGATCATGAAAACCAATGTGTTTTTTTACTTTATCTTTTTTTTAAAAGATTTTGTTGATTTTACAAAGGAGTGGGGTGAGAAGTATCAACTCGTAGTTGCTTCACTTTAGTTGTTCATTGCTTGCTTGTGGTATGTGCCTTGACCAGGCAAGCCCAGGGTTTCAAACCAGCGAGCTCAGCAGCATTCAGGTCAACACTCTGTCCACTGCATTACCATAGACCAGCAAAGAGCTATAAGCTTTTTAATACTGCTCTCTGCATTATGGACTGCAGTCCAACTAGAACTTAGTTTGAGTGTGTGGGATGGGTATAGGTCTCTGATTTTATAGTTATTAATGTTATATTTTGTCAATTGGATATTTGGTAGCCACACTTAATGTTGTTACAAAATGGCATTTTTTACTCCATGACATGAATTATAGTGTCAGCCTATCAAGTTCTATTAGAATTTGAATTGGAATTATATACAGGAATATAATATAGGGTGTTTATTTTACTTTTCAATAGCATAAATATAGAAACTGATGTATTGCTATAATTTATCAGCAAAAGTTAATGACAGACATAAATCAACATAATGTTAGGTGAAAAAAGACAAGTTTAAAAAGGATATATATAATATAACATCTTTTAAGTAAATTGAAATACAAGATAATAGCATAATATTGATGAATACAGATACCTGTTGTGAAAAGTGTAAAACCATATTTGGGAGTGATACAGACTGACTTGAGGAAAAGGGGTTACAGAAGGAAGAGTAAAAATTAGTGGTGTAACAAAGTATTAGGTTGGGTTTTATATGTTTGTTTTGTTTGGGGGGGGTATTTTTTTAGAGAAAAAAAAATCAATTTGTTACTCCACTTATTTGTGCATTTATTTGTTGATTTTTGTATGTGCCCTGACTGGAGAGAAAAATCACAACCTTGACATATCAGGATGACATTCTAACCTGCTGAGCAACCTGGCTAGGACTGGGTTATTTTAATATGTATATAAAAAGTAAGAGGTTTAAGAAAGGCAAAATGTCACATTAATCTTGGAGGTAGGTAAATAAATGGGTATCAGTATTTGTTTAATCACATACAGACATCACATACTTGTTTTAATATATATATATATATATATATTTTTTTTTTTTTTTTTTTTTTTTTGCATTTTTCTGAAGCTGGAAACAGGGAGAGACAGTCAGACAGACTCCCGCATGCGCCCAACCGGGATCCACCTGGCACGCCCACCAGGGGCGATGCTCTGCCCACCAGGGGGCGATGCTCTGCCCATCCTGGGCGTCGCCATGTTGCGACCAGAGCCACTCTAGCGCCTGAGGCAGAGGCCACAGAGCCATCCCCAGCGCCCGGGCCATCTTTGCTCCAATGGAGCCTTGGCTGCGGGAGGGGAAGAGAGAGACAGAGAGGAAGGCGCTGCGGAGGGGTGGAGAAGCAAATGGGTGCTTCTCCTGTGTGCCCTGGCTGGGAATCGAACCCGGGTCCTCCGCGCGCTAGGCCGACGCTCTACCGCTGAGCCAACCAGCCAGGGCCTTAAAATATTTTTAGGATAAAAATTTAAGCCTGACCACATGATGGCACAGTGGATAGAGTGTTGACCTGGGACACTGAGGACACAGGTTCAAAACCTCAGGGTCTTTGGTTTGAGCATGGGATCAAAGACGTGACCCCATGGGCACCGGTATGAGCCCAAAGGTTGCTGGCTTGAGCCCAAGGCCACTGGCTTGAGCAGGGGGTCACTGACTCAGCTGGAGCACCCCAGTCAAGGGACGTATGAGAAAGTAATCAATGAAGAACTAAAAGTGCTGTAACTGAGTTGATGCTTATCTCCTTTCCTGTCTGTCTGTCCCTGTCTCTTACTCTCTCTCTGTCTCCTTCCTCCACTAAAAAATAAAATAAAATAAAAATTTAAGAATAAGCTTGGAAGTTTTTAAGAAGGTGGTAAGTTATATCAACCTATGACTTAACAATTGTACTTAAAATAGAAATAAAAATATAACATAGCAGCATGGGAGAATCTCCAGAAAACACTGTTAAGCAAACAAATGCATACTGTATATTTGTCCATTGATATAAAGTCAAGAACAGACAAAGTCAATTATTTATGTTGATAAAAGTCAGAGAATAGTTGCCTTGGGCTGTTGGGAACTGACTAGAAAGGATCCTAAAGGAAGTTTTGGGATGATGGGAATGGTGTATGTCTAGGAACAGAAAAGAGAAAATGTGGTGTAAGCTAACTTCTTTTATTCCTCTTGAAACTGTTTGCTTCCCCTTTTTCGTAGGTGGTGCTTTCTACACAGCAGAGACCAGTGAAAATGCAAAATTGCATTATTTCAAGTCGTGGGCGCTTATCCTCCACGCTACAGCACTGTGGCTTACAAGCACAGGCTTTGTTGTTGCTGACCCAGATGAAGGAGTATCTAATCTCTCAAGGCCTGTAACACCAACTTCGATGTGTCAGGGTTCATCATCTGGGGCTACAGTAAAGTCCCCTGAGGATGTCTACACTGATAGGTTTCATCTTATTTTAGGTTAGTAAATAAGCCTTATAAACTTCCAACCCTACAGAGATTTGTTTGTTTGTTTTTGGGGGGGTTTGTTTGGTCTCATGCCTAATTTTTATTCTGGAAGGTAAAGCTCTTAAATTAGAGTATAGTTGACACACATTATACTAGTTTCAGATGTACAACATAATGAGATTTCACATTTATATACCTTAAAAAGGTCCACTGTCACCACGCAAAGTTACTGTGATTTTATTGCCTTCATTCCCTATGCACTAATTTACATGCCTGGGATTTATGTTAAAGCTACAAGTTTGTACTGCTTAATCCCCTTCACCCTTTTTTTTTCCCTTCACCTTTTGCCCATACCCCAACCACTCAACCCTCTAGAAACTATCAGTTATTCTGTATCTGTGAGTCTGTTTTGTTTGTTCATTTGTTTCTTTTTTTTTTTTAGATTCTACACATAAGTGAAATGATACAGTGTTTGTCTTTCTCTGACTTATTTCACTTAGCACAGTACTTTAGGTCTATCCATATTGTCACAAATGGCAAGATTTAGTTTTTTTTCATGGCTGAGTAATGTTCTGGTATGTGTGCATGCGTGCACATGGATGTGCACTGTCTCCATCTCTTGGCCATTGTAAATAATGAGGCAGTGAATATTGGGGTGCATGTATCTTTTTATATTAGTGTTTTGCTTTCTTTAGATAAATGCCCAGAAGTGGAATTGCTGGGTCCTTCTTTGTCTCTTGTTATATTATAGACTTTGTTGTAAAGTTTATATTGTCTAATACAAGTATTGCTATCCCAGCTTTTTATTTTATTTACCTTTTCATAAAATATATTTTCCATCCCTTTACTTTCAGTATATATGTGTCTTTCAATCTGGAGGATTATATAGGCAGCATATGGAATTTTTTTTAATCTATTCAGTCATCCTATATTTTTCCAGTGGAGCACTTAAGTATATATTTAAGTAATTATTAATAGGTGTGTACTTAATGTCTCCTTCAATTCTGTACTAGAACCCCGCTGGGTAAAGTATTCATAGTTGTAGGTTTTCTCTTTCATCGTGTTAAATATGTCATGGCACTCCCTTCTGGCCCTGCCAAATTTCTGTTGAAAAGTCAACTGATAGTCTCATGGGCATTCCCTTGTATGTAACTATTGATAGTTGTTTTTCTCTTGCTGCTTTTAAGATTCTCTCTTTAACTTTTAACAATTTAATTGTAATGTGTCTTGGTGTGGGTCTCTTTGGATTCATCTTCTTTGGAACTCTTAGTGCTTCCTGGACTTGGATGTATATTTCCTTCACCAGGTTAGGGAAGTTTTCAGCCATTGTTTCTTCAAATCAGTTTCCTGTCATTTGCTCTCTCCTCCTTGTGGGACCCCTATTATTTGAATATTAGTACATTTGATGTTGTCCCAAAGGGCCCTTACGTTATCCTTATTCTTTTTAATTCTTTTTTCTCTTTGGTCTTCCAACTGGGCATTTTCTACTACCCTGTCTTCCTGATTGCTGACTCATTCTTCTGCATCATCTGACTTGATGCTGATTTTCTCCAGTATATATATATATATATATATATATTTTTTTTTTTTTTTTTTTTTTTTTTTTGAAGCTGGAAACGGGGAGAGACAGTCAGACAGACTCCCGCATGCGCCCGACCAGGATCCACCCGGCACGCCCACCAGGGGCGACGCTCTGCCCACCAGGGGGCGATGCTCTGCCCCTCTGGGGCGTCGCTCTGTTGCGACCAGAGCCACTCTAGCACCTGGGGCAGAGGCCAAGGAGCCATCCCCAGCGCCCGGGCCATCTTTGCTCCAATGAAGCCTTGGCTGCGGGAGGGGAAGAGAGAGACAGAGAGGAAGGAGGGGGTAGGGTGGAGAAGCAAATGGGCGCTTCTCCTATGTGCCCTGGCCGGGAATTGAACCCGGGTCCCCCGCACACCAGGCCGACGCTCTACCACTGAGCCAACTGGCCAGGGCCTCCAGTATATTTTTCATTTCTGTTGTTAAATTTTTCAGTTCTGAGAGATCCTTTTTTTTATAATTTTTATCTCTTTGTTAAAGCTCTCATTGAGTTTATCCATTTGTCCGCAGAGTCCAATGAGCATCTTTATGACTATTACTTTGAACTCTTCATCAAGTAGACAGCTTACCTGTTTCATTTAGTTCTTTTCCTGAAGTTTTGTTTGGAACATACTATTTTCTCTTGTTTTATCTGTTTGTTTCTAGTTATTAGGTAGGTAGGCTAAACCTCCTGGTCTTGAAAAAGTGGCCTTACTTCATAGATGTTATGTGGGGCCCACTGGTAAAATACACCTTGTCACCAGAGCCAGGTGCTCCAAAAGTGTTCCTTGTGTGGACTAGTGTGGTTTCTTGTTGTGTCTGGGCCATAACTTCTGTTCACACACTGACAGGTGAAGCTGGTCCCTGACCTGCTGGCTGTGAGGCCTGGACACAGCCATTGTGGGCTCACTGGTGTGCAGGGCAAGCTTTTGGTGTGACTGGCCAAGAGGCTCAGCCCACTGTTGCAGACACACTGGTGTGTGCTGCTGCTAAGGCCACCCACTGGGTGTGGCAAAATAAGTCACGTTGGAGGGGTGCTAGCCTGGGTGAGTCCTCAGGCAAATGCCAGGGTAGAGTGAAAAGTGTTAACAAGGTTAATAGAGTGTTTCATATATGGTGCTTACCAGTGTCAGACCAGCTAGGTTATGGAAAGTGGGGGGGGGGAATGTTACATGCCAGCACCTCTCAGCAGAAAGTTCCAAAGGATCTCAGTCCCTCCAGCACACACCCTAAAATTAGTCAAAATATCACCTTCATGTATGACTAGGTGCTTTTCAAGCTACTGCCTTTGTTCCAGAACTCAGAAAGAATACAACCTACAGCCCTTTGGCTCTTCCAGGCATAAGCCCCACTGGTTTTCTTTTCTTCTTTTTTTTTTTTTCAGAGAGAGAGAGAGTCAGAGGGATAGATAGGGACAGACAGGAACGGAGAGAGATGAGAAGCATCAATCATCAGTTTTTCGTTATGACACCTTAGTTGTTCATTGATTGCTTTCTCATATGTGCCTTGACCGTGGGCCTTCAGCAGACCGAGTAACCCCTTGCTCAAGCCAGCGACCTTGGGTCCAAGCTGGTGAGCTTTGCTCAAACCAGATGAGCCCACGCTCAAGCTGGCGACCTCGGGGTCTCGAACCTGGGTCCTCTGCATCCCAGTCCAATGTTCTATCCACTGCACCACCGCCTGGTCAGGCTCTTCCCTTTTTGGGGGGTAAAGATTTTATTTATTGATTTTAGAGAGGAGAGTGGGGAGAGAGAAAGAGAAAGGGGGAGCAGGAAGCATCATCTTAATTGCTTCTCATAAGTGCCTTGACCAGGCACAAGCCCGGGGTTTCAAACCAGAGACCTCATCATTCCAGGGTGACACTTTATCCACTGTACCACCACAGGTCAGGCAAACCCCACTGGATTTCAGAGCTGGATGTTTTGGGAGCTCCTCTTCTTGGTGCAGGTCTCCCGGGCTAGGGCTTGGACCCCTCACTCTTCAGGGACAACCTCCATGGATATGATATTCTTCCTATTTGTAGGTCACTACATGGGGTGTGGGTGGTAGGGTAGGTCCTGATTAGACTAGTCTCCACTCCTATCCATTTCAATCTGGGTTTTTTTCTATATCCTTAGTTGTAGAAAAAATCAGGTGTTCTCAGAGATAGCTGTTCCATATGTAGTTGTAGTTTTGGTGTCATTGAGAGGTGAGCTCAGGATCGTCATACTTCGCCATCTTGAACGTGAAGCCAGAAACCTTGCTCTGGAATGGCAGTTTAGCTTCTCTGTGAAATGTTCCTCATGGTTGGTGCATGGCCCCTGCAAGAAACATGTCTCAGGATCCAGAGTTTTTTTTTATTGTGCCTCACTGCTTATCAGCTCTTGGTGGCTATTACCTCATTCTGTATTGGCTGTTAGTGGTGGCCTTGATATAACTGAGTATACTTATGTACATTTTATAAAATTGCAAATTTCATTATGTTAAGTCTAGAATCCCCATTACAAAGTGGCTTCAGCATCAGTTTGAATTACAGAAATTACAAAAAGAAAAAAGAAATTGCAAGAGAAGCCTAGTTCTTTCCACAGAATTTTTAAGAGATCCATGTGATATCTATAATTGTGCTGAATTTCTCAGTAATGTGTGTGTGTGTATATATAAAATAGCAGTGTACTGAAGGGTCATTTGCCCCCCTTTCCCTATTCTCAAAAATTGCAAGGTTTAAGGAAAGCATACTCAGAGGTACAGAATTGAAAACAAATATTAAAGTCAACGATAAATGACTTTTTTTAAAAAAAACTATCTTTCAAAGGTACCGTTTCTAAAATAAATGGAATTAATGTTTTTCATGTTTTGCTTACCTCATACATTACCTATAAAGAAGTTACTGATTAAATGAAATGAGAGGGTGTTAAAGGTGAATGATTAAATTAAACATTTTGGTTCATTCACCTTCCCAGGCCAGAAAAGACCAGATTTCCTTTATCATTGAGTATATTAAAATTTAGTTTCCATTTGCCTTGAGATGAGAGCTTTTTAAAAATAGACTTTTATAGAATGAAGGATAGCAGAGTTACTAGGAACATGTATAAACTGCAGTGCCTGATACATGGTAATTACTCAGTAAATTTTAGAATAAAGTTATGAAATTCTGCTTGATACATTCTCTGCGACAGTTTATTGGAATTTTTGCATCTTTTATCTGTTTCATAGCAACTTCACAATAGTGCATAGGCCTAGTTGAGATTATTCTTTATGTACTTGTAGATAAAAACAAAAGATTTGCCTTATCACTTTACATAGTTTAGAGTCCTACATTTATTGTAGTTTTCTGCATTACCTTTTTGCTAAGCTATGTATACATTTTATCAAAATGGAAAACAAATTATTTAACTTCATAAACTAAGAATCTTAAAGAAGCCTCCCTCTCTTTTTCTGCTTTCTACAGGAATCAGTGTGGAATTTCTGTGTTCCTTGCGCTCAGATGCAACCATGGAAAGCATTACTGCCTGTTTACATGCATTACAGGCCCTTCTGGATGTTCCTTGGCCCAGATCTAAAATTGGCAGTGATCAGGTGATTGTCTTTTTTTGTTAGGCTTCTGTAGGGACAGGAACAGAAACATGTTCAGGTTACTACAGCAAACAGCATCAACACAGAGAAGTAAAAAGAAAACTAAACAGCTGCACAGCTAGGCCTCAGAACTAGAATGCCACAGCAGCTATGCTGAGCTAGGAAGAGTCATGCCTCTGACCACCACTGTCCCTGCTGCTTCTGTGCTGCTTTCTGCTGCCACCAGCTAACCTCTCCACCACAGCTCTGTAATCAGACTTTCTGTGATGATGGAAAGGTTCTCAGTTGCTTGTGCAGAATAGCAGCCACTAGTTACAGGTGGTGCTCCTTCTTTGTCTCTTTCTGCTTCAGTGCACCCTGTCGTCATACACATCTGTCTCTTCATTCCATTTCCGTAAGGGAATCCATGTGATTCATGTAGTTATTGTCTTTTACAAAGTATTCCTGTTGGTTGAGCCTCCCTCCAGGTCTTTTTGAGAGACACTGACTAGCCTATAGCTAGAATCAGTCACTAATGTCTGACTCAGTTGTCACCCTAGTAAAAGGATCACTGTACAAAGTATGACTCCTCCTTTAGCTGCTTTCCCAAGAGCAGCTATGCACTGGGCAGGCAGCCTCAGCATCAGGTATTACCAGATGTAGAATTTTTATCAGTGACTCTTGGATGTTAAGAAACATGGAAGGTATGATTTCTACTCTATATACAAACTGTAAACTACCTTATTAACACTATCACTTATTAAGTGTAAAATATTAATCAAGTTCCTACCTGATTCAGATTGTACTTGATAAATTTTAAACTTTTTGTGCTTATTTATTCTGTATATTAAAACAGGTGTTATAGTGATAGGTTTACTTTGTTATTTTCAAAGATGAAAGCCACCAGAGTAACCAGTAGACGAGAAAGGGGGAAATGAAATATTATTTGTTCAGTGTATTTTTTTTTCATTTTTTTTATTTAGTGAGAGGAGGGGAGAAAGAGACAGACTCCCACATGCGCCCGACTGGGATCCACTCAGCAAGCCCACTAGGGGGCGATGCGCTGCCCATCTGGGGCTCTTGCTTCATTGCAAGTGGAGCCAGTTTTTACTGCCTGAGACAGAGGCCATGGAGCCATCCTCAGTGCCCAGGGCCAGCTCGCTCCAATGGAGCCATGCTTGCAGGAGGGGAGGAGGAGGAGGAGGAGAGAGGAGGAGAGAGAGAGAGAGAGAGAGAGAGAGCGAGAGAAGCAAGAATGGGAAGGGTGGAGAAGCAGATGGACGCTTCTCCTGTGTGTCCTGACCAGGAATCAAACCCAGGATATTCACTCGCCGGCCGATGCTCTACCACTGAGCCAACTAGCCAGGCCCAGTGTATTATATTCTTTAGAAGGTTATCCATTCTGTGCTTATTAACTTACCTACTTTGAATGTCATATTTCTCTATTATTCTTTGTTATTACTTAAAAAAAAAAACCTAATATAATGGGAATCTACATGGCAGTCCCTTGTATTCTTTTAGCCAAATTTCTCATCTTGTTTTGAAAGGTTGCTTTTCTGTTTTTCTAGGTTAGGAACTGAGTGAAAATGACTTTTTGTCACAGTGCTATCTCCCACAAGATTGAACAAAACCAGTCTGGAGCTAGTTTAAAGTAGAGAAGATGTTACGTAACTTTATCACACTAACACCTTTGCTTTCTGTGAGCAGTCTGTTATAGTTTCTTTTCTGGGATTTGTCATAGAATTTAGCGTTGGCTTGTTTTTTTTTTAAGAAAGTGTCATAGAATTTAGCATTGGTTGTTTTTTTTTTAAGAAAGTATTTCCAATACAATCTTCCCCTAAATGTTTTCCATGATAGGACTTGGGTATCGAGTTGTTGAATGTACTACATCGAGTAATTTTGACCCGAGAATCACCTTCCATTCAATTGGCTTCACTTGAAGTGGTAAAACAGATTATTTGTGCAGCTCAAGAACATGTGAAGGAGAAAAGACGAAGTGCAGAAGGTGAATGTTAAACCATAATGCCAAACTGATCACATAGCATCATGATTTTCTACAGTATTGTGTATGTGTCTGTATCTTTCCGGTCATCAATTATATGTAGCACAAATGAACCATCTCTAGGTATGGCTGTAAGTACTCCCATTCACCTTTACATGTTAGCTTGGATATTGCCAGTGACTAAACTATTCCTTGAAAAAAATGAAAATTTTAACAAAACCCTGGAAGCAAAAACATCCCTTACTCTAATTGAGTCCTTACTTACACTAGCTTTAAGAGTTTGCTAATGTGCATGGAGAGAACAGCTGACAGTTTTTAATGGCTTAGGTTTTGCAAAGTGATTAAATGGTTTATTTACAGGTCTGATTTGGTATTGGTGAGTTTATCATTCAAGGTTACATTTGACTACCTATAACAGAAAACCCAATATAACAGTGAATTTAAAACACAAAGACTTACTCTCTCATCTAAAGAAGTCTGGATGTAGCCGTGGCCAGGTAGCTCTGTTGGTTAGTGTGCCATCCCGACACACCACAGCTGTGGATTGCTCCCGGTCAGGACACGTACAGGAGTCAACCAGTGAGTGCCTAAAGTGGAAGTGGAACAACAAATTGATATTTTTCTCTCTCTTTTTTTTCTCCCTTCTCTCTCTAAATTAATAAATTAAAGAAATTTTTTTAAATTAATTTTGTAAGAAAAATCCAGAGGTAAGCAGTTCTGGGCTGGTGTGCAGCTTCACAGGGACGTCAAGGACCTCGGTTCCCCTCTTTCTGTCATAAGGTCACAAGGTCAGTGCCGGAGCTCTAGCTGTCAGGTTCACATTCTTAACATGAAGGAGTTCACCAGAAAATCTTTTAAGGCCCAGAGGGCTACCAAGGATTTCTTTTGATTCATTGCAATAAAAAGTCTTAATAAAGACAACAACTTCTACATTCCTGCTTTCTGTTTCAATCTTTAAGACTCAAGACTTTAGCCATTTGAATGGGTTTCCTATAACAGAAATGAACTAACTTGCCTTCGACCAGAAGCAAAGTAAATATGAAGCATTTATTCAACACTCTTCTTTCTGTCTTTTAGTTGATGATGGGGCTGCCGAAAAGGAAACTCTGCCAGAATTTGGAGAGGGAAAGGACACAGGAGGACTTGTGCCTGGGAAATCTTTGGTGTTTGCAACACTGGAATTGTGTGTGTGCATTCTAGTTAGACAGCTCCCAGAACTAAATCCTAAATTGACAGGTAGCCCAGGAGTAAAAGCTACAAAGCCACACACTCTGTCGGAAGATGGGAGTCAGCTGGTCTCAGCCGCAGTAGTTATCCTCTCTGAGCTTCCCGCAGTGTGCTCTCCTGAAGGTATGCTGGGGCGAGTGGTTGCTTACTTGACCGGGAAGGGGAGAAATGGTTCTGATAGATAAAGGTGATGGTTGCTAATCCTTTTCTCATTAAACCAAATCTGACCAAAAGATTTGGATAATGCTATTAATCTTCTAACATTAAGGTTACATTCTACTAATTTGTTTTACTAAAATGGTAAGACAGCATGAACTACAGATATGCTTTTTTATGGTTGACAGTATTTTTAACTGATCAGTGGAAGTTATTCATCCTTGGGCATTTTCTTAGTATACAGTATGTAATGGACTTTCCCTATGGCAGCAGTGACAGAAGTTTGTCCTCATACCCAGTTCTATTTAGAATCAAGTTCATACTCTCAGTCCTTAGCATGTTAAGGCTCCCCACAGAGCTCTGCTGAGTCACTACTTCTTTGATTCCTTTCGTGTAAATTTTAAACCCACAAGCCTTCATGCTCATTCTTGTTCTGTGCTATTGTTCTTGGTGTTACTTGATTTGGAGTGACCCCATCCCTTCTATTTAAATTTTTGCCTTCCTTTGAGGTTCAGTACTAGGCCTACCTCATCTGTGAGGCTTTCCTATATATATTCAATAAATATGTGTGTGTGTGTGTGTGTGTGTGTTGCTTCCATATGTAGATATATAGTTTTTATGTGTCATATTGAGGCATTATATGTAATTGATGATTATACATAAAGATAAGTTGCTTTTATACACAGAGAAGTGTCTTTTTTTTCTTTTTTTTTTTTTGCTGGCTGCTCCTTTATTTTCAATGTGGTGCAAGGCGCACGGTTATGGGTGTCAGGAAGGCTCGCATGTGGCTTGGGTAGAAAAGAGCTGGACTCCCTCAATTTCCTTTTTGGTATTTTGCTGTTTTGATAAAAGAAAAAAAAGAACCCAACTGCTTCTGCTTGCTGCAGCCTGCCCAGTCTATGGGGTGGAGTGGGGGGGGACAGGGAGAGAGGAGGGGTGGTGCTTGCTGCAGCCTGCCCAGTCTATGGGGTGGGATGGGGTGAGGAGGGGGACAGGGAGAGAGGGTGTTAGTGGGGGCTCAAAAAGCCTAGCGCCTCTGCAAGTCTGGTGGCTGGTGGTGGCCACTCGGGATGGGGCCCAGCGTTGGCTTTGCCAGGCTGGCCACCAGTCTGCTTCCTTGTGGCTTCCCGAGCCAGGTCACAGGTGATCATGCTGATGGAGGCCTGGGGAGATTCCGAGTGTTCTGGGGACTCCAACACGGGGGCCATGAACGGGAAAGTGGACTTCCCGAAAAAGAAGCTTGCCCACCAGTGACCTGGGTCCGCCTTGGGGAGACCAGGATGGTGGGGGATGGCTTCCCCAGGGTACTCAGCACTTCCACAAGAGCTGTTACTGGAAGTGGAACCCAGGCAGCACCAGTAGTAATCGTTGGTGGCCAGGAGGGAGCCACTGGAGGGCATGGCTGCCATGCTCTTGTTTGTGGACTGGTGGCAACCTCGGCGGCAGCCCCTCGTGGACCTCGGCGCGCAATCACAGGTGGCGGGAACGAGGGCACTAGGCCACGGAGCCCATTTGCAGAGGAGACTGCGGGAGGCCACTTCTCGACCAAGAAGCGTGGGGATCGAGAAGTGTCTTATTTCCAATGAAATCAGGGGTTTTTTGTTTTGGTTTTTTTTTTGTATTTTTCTGAAGTTGGAAACGGGGAGGCAGTCAGAAAGACTCCCGCATGCGCCCGACCGGGATATACCCGGCATGCCCATCTGGGGCATCTCTCTGCCGCAACCAGAGCCATTCTAGCACTTGAGGCAGAGGCCACAGAGCCATCCTCAGCGCCCAGGCCAACTTTGCTCCAATGGAGCCTTGGCTACGGGAGGGGAAGAGAGAGACAGAGAGGAAGTAGAGGGGGAAGAGTGGAGAAGTAGATGGGCGCTTCTTCTATGTGCCCTGGCCAGGAATCGAACCCGGGACTCCTGCACGCCAGGCCGACACTCTACCACTGAGCTAACCGGCCAGGGCCAAAATGTTTTATTATTTAGGAAATCTAGGACATAATAGGTACTCAGTACTTAAAACTTTTCAGTTCGTAAGCATATTTCTGCTTAAGTGTGTCCTGATAAATTTATATGCTGTCTTATTTTTAACATGACTTTAACCTTTAGTTTGAAATTATATTCCTTGCCCTTGCACACTATCTTACACCAAGAGTGACAGAAAAAGTTACCAGGGAGGATTAGGGATAAAAATATACCCATTTTGTTAAGTAGCCTCTGGGAAAATTAAACCGACCATTTTAGCTTTAGTCTCTTTCATTTTAAACATAACTGATGTTTTGCCTGACCAGGCGGTATAGCAATAAATAGAGCGTCAGACTGGGATGCAGAGGACCCAGGTTCAAAACCCTTAGGTCGCCAGCTTGAGTGTGGGGTTGCTGGCTTGATCCCAAAGGTCGCTGGCTAGAAGCCCAAGGTTACTGGCTTGAGCAAGGGTTACTCACTCTGCTATAGTCCCCCGGTCAAGCCACACATGAGAAAGCAATCAATGAATAAGCCAATAAGTGAACAACTAAGGTGCTGAAACAAAGAATGGATGCTTCTCATCTCTCTCCCTTCCTGTCTCTATCTGTCCCTCTCTTTGACTCACTCTATCTCTGTCAAAAATAAATAAGTAAATAAATAAACATAACTGACTTTTGAACTCTGTAGTGGCCATGAAAACTTTAGTATTTTGTACTGAGTGGATTGCTACAAGTTCCTTAAAAAAGTTTAATTTAAAATTAATTAAAACATGTATTTTACCATAGGTTATGTATATCTTACAGGAAGCATCTCAGTCCTCCCTACAATATTGTACCTCACGATTGGAGTCCTCAGAGAAACTGCTGTACGACTGCCTGGGGGCCAGTTATCTTCAACAGTTGCAGCTTCCCTGCAGGCGCTGAGAGGAATATTATCTTCTCCCATGGCCAGAGCGGAAAAGAGCCAAACTGCCTGGACTGACCTTCTCCGTAGTGCTTTAACAACTATTCTCGACTGTTGGGATCCAGGTATTTCAGCTCCTTGGAAGCAGTTGTTCAGTTTTTTTTTAAAAAAGCAGTTTTTTGAGAATAAGCTATTTACTTGGTCATGTTTGGTAGTCTCACCTAAAAGAGACCATATTTACTATGTACGTGGTTGGAGAATGTAAGTAGATAGAAACATCTATGTTCTCATTTTAGTATCTTAATCTGTAATGGCAAGTAAATGACCGGCAGCCTGTGTATTAGGTTGACAGTGGGAAACCTTTCAGATGTAATATCATGTTAATTTAAAATATTGTATGATCCATGACAACTGACAACTTTTTAATATGCATAGTATACTGAAAAGTGTATGAGCTATGCATTATAAATACAAAATAAGACCAATCTGGTTCATATCCTTACAGCTTACTAGCTAACTAACTAGCCACATTACCCAACTTCTGTGAGCTTTAGTTTCATCATTTATAAAATAAGGATATTATGTTGCAGGAAATTGTTAGAGCAGTAACATAATACATGAGAAGCATCTTGCTTATTATATGGCATATATCAATAAATGATAACTAGTATTATGTTCAGTACCCACTAAAACTTGTTTACTTATGTAGTTTTTATTTTCAACATGTATAATGATTGTAAAAAGTCTTTAGATAAATTACAAATTATCCTCACTTTTCTTGTTCTAGTGGGAATAAATGTCACAATTCACCATATTCTATTTCATATGGTAAAAAGGTTTCAGCTGAATTTAGCATTTATTGATCACCTGTTTTATACCCAGAGTTTGGATTCTAGTGCATATAAATTGCTGTAGGGTATGATTAGTAACATAGCATTCTCCTTGAAGGCAACAGTAATATGTTAATTATCACGGGATTTCTAGTACAATAAAAAGAGACTAATTGGCAGAAAAAAATTAGAGTAATCAGTTCTGTTTGATTAAACCAGGCCTAGTGTCACAGGTAGGGTTCTCTGGAAACTTCTGCCAATGTGGAGTTTGGGGAGAAAGGGTTTCATTAAGGAACGAAATCTGTGAAGGGAATGGAGGGAAGCAATTTTGGGCAAAAGAAGTAATACTACACTGTAGGCCCCAGAAAACTTGGTGAACCTGAGCGCTCTGGAGATTGCCCATCAGAGTGTCCCACATCGGACAGAAGTGGCCTGGCTGTTTTCCTCAGATGTGGGCTTCCCCGCAGGATGTGATCTCAGTCAAGGCAACTCTGAGCTCAGGCCAACCCTGAGGCACTCACAGCTGACCACACTCCCCAGCGAAGGGAATGCAGGATTATACCTCTTGTCTGCCACAAGGGGCTTCTCAGAAGCATCAGTTTCTTAAAGAATTAGAGCATTCTCCAATAGGACATCGTAGATAGGGATTCAGGCCAAAAAAAAAAAAAATTAATTTATTGACTTTTCAGAGAGGAAGAGAGAGAAACATTGATTTGTTGTTCCACGTATTCATGCTGTCATTGGTCGATTCTTATATGTGCCCTGACCGAGGTTCGAACCCACAACCTCTTAGCATGTCAGGACAATGTTCTAACCAAGTGAGCTACCCAACCAGGGCCTGCAAGACACAAAATTTTTATTAAACTCTGGAGACCTAATTAGTAAAGTGCATTTTGGAACAGCAAATAGAGAAATGAGAGAATGTGGGTTTGAGGGGAAAGAGTAGGAGGGTAGTGATTGAGGATTAGTAGAAAAAGAGATGAGTTGGATGTTACTTAGAGCCAGATTCTGCAGGATTTGGCATGATCTGTAGTTTGGACTGCTTTTAATATGAGTGTGGAATTACTAAAAGATTTTCAGCAAAGTACAGTGATTTGCATTTCTAAAGAATCACTCTAACAGCAATATAGAAAGGAAAGCAAGATTGTGGAGATAAGATGGTAGCAGTAAGAGGAGCAGAATAATAAACCCTAAAATATTAAGTATGTACTAACAGAATTTACTGATAGTTTCGTTTCGAAGTTGAAAGGGTAGAGTAAGTGGAGTACTCATAGTACCATTAACAGAAATGCCAAAGAGCATTTTCAGAGGAATGTAGTGAAGTTAAGTTGAAATGCCTGTAGTATAATCAAGTGGGACAGACTATGTAGAAGTCTGGAGTTCAAGAATGAAGCCTGGACTAGAGATGATTTTAGATTACAAGTTTTGAGAGTTGTCAGTACAACCTATAGCATGGTTGAAATAACCCGATTGAGTATATGGAGCAAGATGGAAGGAGACTTAGAAGAGAATGCAGTCACAAAAGCCAAAACAAAAGTTTGAATGGCAAGAGTTTGCCAGCAGTGTAAAAGACGGTGCTTTGGTACAGATAAGAGGGAAGGAAGGGAAGGACCGGAGTGAAAGTCTCCTATTAACAGGAAGGAGAAGAAGCTGAAGGAAGTGTAGGGTCAAGGAATTTTTCATTTTTTAAGAAGAGACTAGTATGAGTTCGGGTGTATGGGAAAAAATAAGGTAGAGCCTGACCTGTGGTGGCGCAGTGGATAAAGCGTCGACCTGAAAATGCTGAAGTCACCGGTTCAAAACCCTGGGCTTGCCTGGTCAAGGCACATATGGGAGTTGATGCTTCCAGCTCCTCCCCCCCTTCTCTCTCTGTCTCTCCTCTCTCTCTCTCTCTCTCTCTCTCTCTCTCTCTCTCTTCCTCTCCTCTCTAAAATGAATGAATAAATACAAAATAATAAAAAAAAAAAGAAGGTAGAGATGAGATTGGAGTTGGAAATACTAGGGATGGAAACAACGTCCCTTTCCAGGCAGGACGAAATAACAGTCACTCTGAATTTTTTTTTTTTTTTTTCACAGAGAGTCAGGGACAGACAGGAACGGAGAGGTGAGAAGCACCAATCATTAGTTTTCGTTGCACATTGCAACACCTTAGTTGTTCATTGATTGCTTTCTCATATACGCCTTGACCGCGGGCCTTCAGCAGACCAAGTAACCCCTTGCTTGAGCCAGCGTCCTTGGGTCCAAGCTGGTGAATTTTTGCTCAAACCAGATGAGCCCACGCTCAAGTTGACGACTTCAGAGTCTCGAACCTGGGTCTTCCGCATCCCAGTCCAACGCTTTATTCACTGCGCCACCGCCCAATCAGGGCGGCCACTCTGAATTTTAAAGGATTAACCTCTGCCAATGAACGGAAGAAAAAAGATAAGGATAGAAATGCTGAGTCTAAATTTTTATGTTGAGAGTGATGATGAGCCTGGCCCTTTCATCATACACACACACATACACAGTTTAGGACCTTGAGAATTTAGGCCATCTACTGAGAAAAATGTAAGAAGCAGCTAATCATGACAGGAAAACCATTTGCTACATAACGAGTTTCCTCAAAACTTAAATGGCTTAAAACAACAAACATTTATTATCTGATTGTTAGGGGCCAAGGGATTCAGAGCAGTGTAGCTAGGTATTTCTGTCTCAGGGTTTCTCCTGAGGTAACTATTACGATTTTGGCCAGGACTGCAACCAGAGGCTCCATTTCCAAGATGACTCACTCAAGGCTGTTGGCAAGAGGCTTCACTTTCTCTCTGCCTGTTAGCAGGAGGCCCCACTTCCCTACCACACAGGGCTAATGCCAGGGGAACCTTATATCTATCCCAAATTACAGAGAATGGGCTATAATTGAAAAATAAAACTTAGAAAAAGACGAGGAATACAGTCATGTACTGCATGCTGCATTTCGGTCATTACAAACCATATATACAATGGTGGTTCTATAAGATTATAACTGATTATAAGCAAAAAAGCTTGTTTGCAATGTTAAAAGAAAAGGCTGGAGCACACTGATGTTGAATTTACTGCTAGCTCTGTGTGGTTTAAAACACAAGGAGGCTCACCCAGCATGCAGTTTACCAGAGGTTGGAGCCAGAAGTTGGCCAGGGATCTAGAGGAGCAGGCTGGGGAAAGGAGAATCTCCACCCACCCGCCATGCCTTGCACTCACAACTCATTTCCCTTCTTTCCATTGCTTCTTGTCTCTCCCATTCTTGTTCCTCTTACAAACTCATTTCCTTTTCCTCCGTTTTCTCTTTATCTTTCTTCCCAGACCCATTCCTCTCTCCCCCCTCCCTTTTGTTGTGTCTCCTCTCTAGCTTTTTTATTTTATTCAGTGAGAGGAAGGGAGGCAGAGACAGACTCCCACATGTGCCCTGACCAGAATCCACCCACCCGGCAAGCCCACTAGGGGGCAATGCTCCGCCCATCTGGGTGTCACTCCACTGCTCTTAGTGCCTGAGGCCAAGGCTATGGAGCCATCCTCAATGCCCAGGGCCAACTCACTCCAGTTGAGCCATGGCTGCAGGAGGGGAAGAGAGAGACAGAGAGAGAAGCATGAAGGGAAGGGATGGAGAAGCAGGTGGGTGCCTCTTCTGTGTGCCCTGACCAGGAATAGAACCTGGGACATCCACACACCAAGCCAAAGCTTACCACTAAGCCAACCAACCAGGGCTTCTCCAGCTTTCTCTCTCTGGGTCTCTGATCTCTGCTCTCCCCTTCTCTTCCTTCCCTTTCTCCCCTCCTCCTGGCCTTCTCCTGACATCTAATCTCCCTCCAAAGGTACCTCCCTCAACAGCTCTCTCCCTGATCCCCAGCGTGTATGAATATGCGTTCTCACTTGTACACACACAACTATCTTTTATCCTGTTGTTTTACTGTACCTTTTCTAGATTTGATACACAAATACTTACAGTTGTGTTACGGTTGCCTATAGTATTCAGCACTGTAGCATGCTATACTGGTTTGTAGGGTAGGAGCAGTTGGCTGTACCATCTAGCCTAGGTGTGTAGGAGGCTCCACCATCTAGGCTTGTGTAAGTGCACTCAGTGATGTTCACACAAGGATGAAATCTAATGCATTTTGCAGAACACACCCTTGTCCTTCAATAAGGCATGACTGTAAAGGTATTTGAGCAGGGTTGGGGAAATAAGGACATTTTAGAAGAAATGGGAAAAAGAATCCAGGACAGTTTTATTTTACTGAAAATAAAAGGACAATTTTATTAAACAGATTAGCTAAGTATGTTATAGTTTCAAGTTGATATAACTGACTGAAAGTAACTACTGCATGGGAAACAGGATAGCACCTGATTGATTACCAGTTTGCTCTCTGGAATCAAACTGTCTGCCTTACAGATTGTATGACTTGAGCAAATGACTGAATTTCTGTTTCTCAGTCTCACTCATAAAATTGTAGATATAAGAGTGCCTATCTCATGGCACCATTGTGAGAATTTAATGTTTAATATATGTGAAGTACTTAGAATTATGCTGTCACAATTTTAAATGTTGACCATGTACCTATTTTACCTTAAAATTATTCAAGTTATTTTTATAAAATAAACCTCACTCATCCATAAATTTTGCTTTTACTGTTACTGTGTCTCAAATCTCAGCTCAGTTATCAATATCCTCAGAGTCTTCTCTGACCACCCAGTATGGCAACTCCTGGACTTTTTTCTATTATTTTAATATGCTTATTATATTTATAGACCTTGTGACTAGCTGAATCTTAGTGCCAACGAGTGCTAGCACATTGTAAACTTTTTTAAACATTGTGGAATGAATGTTATCAAAATTTCTCCCCCCATATATTAAATATATACTTTATTTTCAAAAGTAACAATCCATTCTGTATTTTTGTTTGTTTTGTTTTTAGAGAGAGAGGAAGGGAAAGAGAGAATGATTTGTTATTCCACTTATTTTTGTATTCATTCATTGATTCTTTGATTTTTTTTTCCATTGATTGATTTTTTTATTTTATTTTTTTTTTTTTTGGTATTTTTTCTAAACTGGAAACGGGGAGAGACAGTCAGACAGACTCCTGCATGCGCCCGACCGGGATCCACCCGGCACGCCCACCAGGGGCGATGCTCTGCCCACCAGGGGGTGATGCTCTGCCCGACCAGAGCCACTCTAGCGCCTGGGGCAGAGGCCAAGGAGCCATCCCCAGCGCCCGGGCCATCTCCGCTCCAATGGAGCCTCGGCTGTGGGAGGGGAAGAGAGAGACAGAGACGAAGGAGGGGGAGGGTGGAGAAGCAAATGGGCGCTTCTCCTATGTGCCCTGGCCGGGAATCGAACCCGGGTCCCCCGCACGCCAGGCCGACACTCTACCGCTGAGCCAACCGGCCAGGGCCATTGATTGATTCTTATATGTGCCCTGACAGGATCGAACCCACAACCTTAGCATATCAGGACAGTGCTCTAACCAACTGAGATACCAGTCAGGGCACCAACCCATTCTCATACAAGTTAATGGGTTGAATTTGCCACTCTTTTCCAAATAATGATGTTTTTTACAGCAGCATCATTAAAATTATTTAATGAGAGTTTGACTTTGTAAAATGAATTCTATCAGCTCTGGCCAGATAGCTTAGTTGAGCATCATTCTGACACACAAAGGTTTCAAGTTCAATCCACGGTCAGGGCACATACAAGAATCAAACAGTGAATACATAAATAAGTAATTGGTGGTGAAGTGAAACAAAAGTTGTGCCTTTTGGAATATTGATTTTTAAGTTGATTATTAAGAGACAAATTACCTGCCCTGGCCAGATAGCTCAGTTGGTTACAGCATTGTTCCAAAGCACAAAGGTTGCTGGTTCGATTCCTGGTCAGGGCACATACAGGATCAGATCGACATATCTCTCTCTCTCTCTCTCTTTTTTCTCTCTCTTTCTCTCCCTCATCCTGTCCCCCTTTCCACTCTCACTAAAATCAATAAATTTAAGGTCTGACCTGTGGTAGCGCAGTGGATAAAGCATCAACCTGGAATGCTGAGGTCACCAGTTTGAAACCCTGCAAATTGTCTGGTCAAGGCACATATGGGAGTTGATGCTTCCTGCTCCTCCCCCCTTTCTCCCTCCCTCCCTCTCTCTCTCTCTCTCTCTCTTTCTCCTTTCTAAAATGAACAAAAAAAATTTTTTAATAAATTTTTTGTAATTGTTTTTATTTTAAAGAAAAACAAATTACCTATGAATGGATCATTCTCGCTTTTGAAATCTAAGATCCCATCCCCCTCTTTCTCCTTTGTCAAAAATGTCATATGTACTCAGTTTTGTCTCAGTGTCTACTTTTTAGCCCCCAACAGTGGTCTGTGCAGGTATTTTCAGGTTTTCTCTACTATTAAAAAATGGTGGCCTGACCTGTGGTGGCGCAGTGGATAAAGCATCAACCTGGAATGCTGAGGTCGCCAGTTCAAAACCCTGGGCTTGCCTGGTTAAGGCACATATGGGAGTTGATGCTTCCTGCTCCTCCCCCCTCCACTCTCTTTCTTTCTCTCTCTCTCTCTCTCTCCTCTCTATAAAAATGAATAAATAAAATCTTTAAAAAAAAAAAGGTATAACCTGACCTGTGGTGGTGCAATGGATTAAAGCATCAACCTGGAATGTGGAATGCTGAGGTTGCCGGTTCGAAACCCTGGGCTTGCCTGGTCAAGGCACATATGGGAGTTGATGCTTCCTCCTCCTCTCTCTCTCTCTCTCTCTCTATCTATCTCTATCTCTATCTCTATCTCTCTATCTCCTCTATAAAAATGGAATAAAGTCTTTTTTAAAAATGGTATATATAGCAAAGTACTAAGGTATCTTCACTTGACACATGTCTTATCAAAATGTAAATACATTAGCCCTGGCCAGTTAGCTCAGTTGGTTAGAGTGCTGCCCTGAAACACCAAGGTTGTGGGTTCAATCCGCAGTCAGGGCACACACGGGAAGCCACCCATGAATGCATAATTAAGTGGAACAACAAATGAATGTTTGCTTCTGTCTCTCTGTCCCCCCTTCCTCTCTCTTTCTCTTTAAAATCAATAAATTAAATATTTTTTTAATTATTAAAATATAAAACTTTAAACTTAACAAATAAAAAACAAGTACTTTTGGCCTGACCAGGCAGTGGCGCAGTAGATAGAGCGTCGGACTGGGGTGCCGAGGACCCAGGTTTGAGACCCCGAGGTCGCCAGCTTGAGCACAGGCTCATCTGGTTTGAGCAAAGCTCACCAGCTTGGACCCAAGGTTGATGGCTCGAGCAAGGGGTTACTCGGTCTGCTATAGCCCCATGGTGAAGGCACATATGAGAAAGTAATGAATGAACAACTAAGGTGTCGCAAGGCGCAATGAAAAGCTAATGATTAATGCTTCTCATCTCTCTGTTCCTGTCTGTCTGTCCCTGTCTATCCCTCTCTCTGACTCTCTGTCTCGGGGGGGGGGGGGGGGGGGGGGACAAGTACTTTTGTATTGCTTCACAATAAAAATAGTAATACAATGGCTAATACACCTTGAATATTACATATAACATGTTATTCTACTGCTTTACATGGATTAACTCATTTAACAAGTACTGCTGTTACTCCCAATTTACCAATGAGAAAGATGAAGACAAGGTTAGATGTTCAAGATCACAGTAAATGTATATTCCTAGTAAATATGTATGTACTGATGTCTTTACCTGTGAAGATTATAATTATATTGATAATTCTTAGCTCTAGGATTACTTATAACAGAGGTCTCCAAACTTTTTACACAGGGGTCCAGTTCACTGTCCCTCAGACCATTGGAGGGCTGCCAAATACAGTGGTCCTCTCACTGGCCACCAATGAAAGAGGTGCCCCTTCCAGAAATGCAGTGGGGGCTGGATAAATGGCCTCAGGGGGCCGCAGTTTGGGGACGCCTGACTTATAATGTACATTTTTAAACCTACAACATTTGCCAGGCATCTTAAAGTCAATCAGTGTTTACTATCTATAACTGTTGTATGCACAAAAGAAATTATTATCACCAAACTAGAGACAGCTTCACAAGTATGGAAGTATTAGGATCTGTCTCTCATAGCTCATTTTTCTCTTTAGTGGATGGAACACACCAAGAACTTGATGAAGTCAGTCTACTGACCGCTATCACAGTATTTATTTTGTCTACCAGTCCAGAAGTAACAATCATCCCATGCCTTCAAAAGCGCTGTATTGAGAAATTTAAGGTTACTCTTGAGATTAAAGATCCTATGGTAAGTGTCTTTAGTAGAGAGATGTTTGTAATAGGAATGTGTTCAGACTTTTGCAAAACTATTCTTTGTGATTTTTGTTGGTTCTAACAAGAAGAAATAGACTAAGATATTATTATTATTGTTGAAGATTTTAGAGAGAGAGAGAACCATTTATCTATTGTTACACTTAGCTCTACTTAGTTGCACATTCATCGGTTGCTTCCCCCAGGTGCCCTGACGAGGGATTGAATCCTCAACCTTGGTTTTTCAGGACAGCACTCTGGCCGATCTAACCAGCCAGCACCTATTTTGGGGGTCACAAAGTCAAATAATAATGATCTTATATTTATACTTTGGCTCTGAGGGTAGAACATAGTTGGAGAAAGATGAAGAAAATATTTTTTAAAAAATTAAATTTGAAATTGGAGCATCTTAAAATTGATACTGCTCTGGAATTTTTCAAGGGACATTTAGTAATTATACATTGTAGCTTATAGTGCAGGGGTCGGGAACCTATGGCTTGCGAGCCAGATGTGGCTCTTTTGATGGCTGCATCTGACTCATAGACAAATCTTTAATAAAAAAAAATAATGTTAAAATATAAAACATTCTTATGTATTATAATCCATTCATTTCCTACTGCTCATGTTCATGGTTGCGGGTGGCTGGAGCCAATCACAGCTGTCCTCCGGGACAACACCAAATTTTTATTGGATAATGCATAACATACACGGATTGTTGTATGGCTCTCACAGAATTACACTTTAAAATATGTGGCGTTGTGGCGTTTAAGGCTCTCTCAGCCAAAAAGGTTCTCAACCCCTGTTATAGTGGGTTTCCTTTAAAAAATAAATAATTAAATTAGAAACAGAAAAAAAAAAAATAAGACTCCAGCACATGCATAGTATACGATCATGAAATAATGGAACCCATTCCAAAGACAGTGCACACAAGTTGATTTCATTACTCTGTGGTCCCTTCCTTTGCTGAATTAATTTTCTATTTATTTGTTTGTTTGTTTATGACAGGGGTGGGACAGAAGGACAGGAAGGGAGATAAAGATGAGAAGCATCAGTTCTTTGTTGCAGCACCTTTGTTGTTCATTGACTGCTTTCTCATAAGTGCTTTGAAGGGGGGGGGGGTAGGGGCTACAGCAGAGCAAGTGAGCCCTTGGCTTAAGCCAGCGACCTTTGGGCTCAAGCCAGTGACCATGGAATCATGTCTATGATCCTATGCTCAAGCCGGATGTGCCCGCACACTCAAGCCTGTGACCTCAGTGTTTCAAACCTGGGTCTTCCACATCCCAATTCAACACTCTAGCCACTGCACCCCACCTGGTCAGTCTAATTTCCTCTTCCTTTATGTGCAACAAAATGAGTTTGTAGCACATGATCACAAATACTGTGACTTCTAAAATACAAGAACCAGATTTTTTTTCTCAGAAAATTAATCATTCAAATACCATCACAATGTATTGAGTAAGGGATGACTTACGTACCATAAGTCCTCACTTAACATTGTTGATAGGTTCTGCAGCTATAAGTAAAATGACATATAAGGAAACCAATTTACCACAGAATAATTGATACAAAATGAGAGTTAAGTTTCTGAGGTATCTCATCAGTGTTATAACAAAAGGCATTATTTCAGGACCTGCTGTATTTGAAGAATAGTCATCTCCTTTTCTTCTGTTCTGTTTGTTGCCTACAGCCTTGCAGGAGCTTCAGGCAGCAGTCTCAGAATGGTGGCTCTGTGATGACACATCATTAATATGGTCCACACATGGTTCCTTAAGACCATGACATCTGAATTTTAAATGTGTGTGATTCTTGTCTAAAACATTTTCTGAAGTCTCCGAAAATATTTTTCAAATTTAGGTGTTTTTGGTTTATTTTTGGTATTAGATTATAGAGGGGCACACGAGGGGAAAATGGAAACTAGAGAAAAGAACAAAAACTAATCATACAAGCCCTGGCCGGTAGCTCGGTTGATTAGAGCGTTGTCCTTACATGCCAACGTTGTGAGTTCAGTCTCTGCTCAGGACATATACAAGACTCAACCAATGGATGTATAAATAAGTGACAACAAATCAGTGTTTCTCTCTCTCTCTTCTTTCCCCCATCCTCTCTATCTCTGAAAATTAGTTTAGGGAAAAAAACAACGAACCATGCAACAGAAAAGGCACTTACCCTTTCCTAGCATGCCTGTGTTCCCTGTCCAGTGTCTCGCCACTGATGTTAGCATGCATGTTTGAATACTTGTTATCACTTGGACTTCCAAAATTAAAGAAAATTTAGAAATAAAATTAAATGCCTTTTTAGGGACTTTTAAAATTTACTTTTTTAAATTTACAGTTCATACTTTTTTGTCTCTTACCTAATTAGGTTCAAATCAAGACCTATCAGCTCCTGCTTTCCATTTTTCAGTATCCGAATCCAGCTGTTTCCTACCCTTACATTTACTGTTTAGTATCCTTTATCATGGCAAAGCTACAGGACATAGGCAAGAAAAAACCCGAAGACACTACTGAGCTTCAGATCTTTCAGGAAGGCATAAAGGTCTTGGGAGCACTGGTGGCCATTGCTGAGGAGCAGCACCGTAAGTGTCAGCGCGAACTTCATACTGCAGCAGAATCTGTCCCAAATCAGAAACTTAATGTTATATGAAGTGTGAAATGTTCAGATATTTTTAAATGAATACATTTTAAAGATGTAATAATAGTCAATATTATATTCACAGGCAGGCAGTATTATGTTAATCCCAAGTAGTATTAATTTGGGAGAAGACCTAGGAAAATTTTGTTTCCCCTTAAGTGGGGAATTATGTGTGCAGATCTAGTGTGTTTGCTGCTCAGTGTAATAAACATTGCTGTCCCTGAGCCTAGGGCTCACTTCATCTGTTTACTTTCCAGGCTCCCAGCTGGTGGCCGGCCTTCTGCCCGTCCTCATTTCCTTCCTTTTGGATGAGAATGCTCTGGGTTCAGCAACTGCCATAATGAGAAATTTACATGACTTCGTTCTGCAGACTCTCATGCAGATTGGGCCTCAGTACTCATCCGTGTTTAAGAGTGTGATGGCTGCTTCCCCGGCCCTGAGAACACGCCTCGAGGCTGCTATCAAGGGCAATCAGGAAAGTGTCATAGTTGGGACGCCAACATCTAAACATACTAAGCACCTGGGAAAGAATTCCAGCATCCAGTTAAAGACCAGTTTCCTGTGATGTTGCTTTTTCTTTAGACTGATAAGCACCTTAATATGCTATTTGTTTATTTCCTTTCTTTGGGGACAAAAGTGACATTTTAGACAAGTCCACTTGGATGTCTGGTTGATTGTTTTAATTTAAATAACTGACTTTTCAAAGTAAGAGCAAACTTAACATTTTTGTGGGGTTTCTTTTCATTTAATAAAACAACCAAGGTCTATCAGATTTCTAACCAGGAATTTCCAGACAGTGCTAAAGCAGTGGCTCTCGGCCCCGGTCCACCGACAGCAGCTGAAGACCTGACCCTTCTAAACAGGCCACTGCTTTAAAAAGGAAATAGCTTTTTCTGACACTCCACACAAGCATGATATATTTAATATATGAAGACAGATTTAACTCTGTTGTAAATTATCTGCATATACATTGTATCCCAATTGGAAACTTAAAATTCTGCCTTATTCAGCAATTGTATTAAACTTTCTTGGATTTCTCAAACATAAATAATTGGAAAACTGTAGAGCCAGCAGTCTCAGCCGTAGCAGCCATGCACATACAGGTTCTCATTAGATTCGGGCAGATGGTAAAGAAACAGTGGAGCCAAAAAATGGTGGGTCATTCCTTTATTAGAGTCTGGCACCAGCCAACAAAGAAACACACAGGGCTTCCAGAGCCACTGACACATTCTCCAGTTCCACAACCAGGAGAATCTTCTCCGGTTTCTCCTAGAAGCAAAGCCTCCCCAGTCTCAGCGGAGCTCCCAAAGCCCCTCAGCTCTGGTTCCCCATCTGCACACCTTCTCCTTCCCTGCACAAACTGGCTTCTTCAGCACCCTGCATTCTCTCCTCTCTCACTCTGCAAACATGGCTTCTTTCTGCCTTTTCTCCTCCTGTTCAAAACATTCTGGCCAAAAACCTCTCCTCCAGCAAACATTAGCAAGACAATGGCCCTCCCCAAGCAGAAAGGTAATTTGCAATTTCACAGATCACCTACCTGGCGCTGCCCAGCACCATTTTTTAACACTAAAAGTGAGCAAACTCAAAAAATACAAATTTTACAAACTCATTTGCCCAACAAAACTATTAGGAAGCTTGGTTTAGAATCAGGCAATATGTAATTCTACAAATTAATTACAGCTTTACAATGTGACTTAAGACTTGGTGTCTATAAATATGAGTTTTTACCATCTTTTGATTTTGTTTGCATTGGATTCAGAAAATACAAGTTTTACTCATTTTCAATAAAATAGGACAACTTCAGTTTTTCAAGTGGATTTTCTGTTACCTCTGTTTCTAACAATTTTGTTCATTATCATTTGTGGCAAACATTCATACCAATCAGTTTAATATAGATCCATATCTAGATCAACTATGGGTTTATATAAATGTCAAGTCTAGTTCAGCAAATTTAGATCATCAGTGAATACAAGTATGTTTTTTTTAACAAAAACATTTTAATATAGAAAAATTAATGATAAAGGCATATTTGTTGAAAAATATTTTTTTAATTGTTGGTGATCATTGACTTCCTGCTTCAGTATTATTATACTCTGAATCAAGCACTATGTCAAAACAAAGCATTTCCCAGTTAAATATTAAAAGCCAGGGGACAGGGACATGTTCGGAATTGAGAAAACACTTTGAGTCAAGCAAGAGCAATGTGATATACTCTATTTTATTATATTTGTACGTAAATACTCGTGTAAATTGTTCAGAATGAAAACATTTGACAAATTCTAGCACTACAATCAGTTCTTATAATTTACATAAATAAAAGCTAATTTTCTTTATTCTTGTATTGAAATTATTTACCCACAAAAGAAGACTGGTTAATCTCCCTTCTCTGTAAGTTAGCCTTTTTTCTCAAAGGAGCCCTTTGGAGCATTTTTTGCAGTGGTTTGCATCCTGTCTTCCTGACTGCCTCTAGGAATTGGGGTGTATACTTACTGTAAGCTTCACCTGAAGGTCTTTCCCTCCTTTGTCCTATCTGGCAGGCTCCCAACCACTTTACGCCTGGTTAAAATGTCTCCATGTCTCCTCCTCCCCTTGGTAATTCCTTTAACTTTTTTTTTTTTTTACAGAGACAGAGAGTCAGAGAGAGGGATAGATAGGGACAGACAGACAGGAACGGAGAGAGATGAGAAGCATCAATCATCAGTTTTTTTCGTTGCAACACCTTAGTTGTTCATTGATTGCTTTCTCATATGTGCCTTGACTGTGGGCCTTCAGCAGACCGAGTAACCCCTTGCTCAAGACAGCGACCTTGGGTCCAAGCTGGTGAGCTTTTTGCTCAAACCAGGTGAGCCCGCGCTCAAGCTGGCGACCTCAGGGTCTCGAACATAAGTCCTCCGCATCCCAGTCCAACGCTCTATCCACTGCGCCACCACCTGGTCAGGCTAATTCCTTTAACTTCTTTCCCTCCTCTTACATCAAGCAATTTGAACTGCTTCCTCATCTCTGTTCCTGTAGTGCATTATAGATTCTTCTATGCATGGAACATCACATTGCATTTTAATATCTCTTTAGACTGTGCCTCCGTAAAGGGAGTTTTGTCTTCTGTTACTGTTCTGTGGCATCAACTAGGTGCTTAATAACTTGAATTAGAATAATGTAGGATGGAATTGAGCTCAGAAATTTACTTCATTGCCAAGGCAAATGCTGGTCTGAGTGTTCTCAGGATAATTTTATTAATTTGCTTTTTGGGTTTCTTTAATATTTTATTTGTTTTAATTGTGTCATTTATTTTGTTCAGTACACAACAGGAAACCCAAAACACTCACTCATGCTAAGCTCCATATCACCATATTAAATTTTTTTTTTTTTACAGAGACAGAGAGTGAGTCAGAGAGGGATAGATAGGAATGGAGAGAGATGAGAATCATCAATCATTAGTTTTTCATTGCGCATTGCAACACCTTAGTTGTTCATTGATTGCTTTCTCATATGTGCCTTGACCGCGGGCCTTCAGCAGACCGAGTAACCCCTTGCTCGAGCCAGCGACCTTGGGTTCAAGCTGGTGGGCTTTTGCTCAAACCAGATGAGCCCGCGCTCAAGCTGGCAACCTCGGGATCTCGAACATGGGTCCTCTGCATCCCAGTCCAGTGCTCTATCCACTGCGCCACTGCCTGGTCAGGCACCATACTAAAATTTAATGACACTTTTGGGCTCTCCCAGAAATGCAATCTGCAGTCAATCAGGAATCATCTAATCAGCACTAGTGAGAGGTCATCAGCCTGATAGGCCCCTGCCACCCCTTTAAGGAAAGTCACCTTCCCACAACCAATCTACATTTTGCTAATGTAACGTTTTCTTCCCACTTCCTTCTGCTTATGAAGGTCATTTTGTATATCTTCTCAGAACTCCTTCCTACCTGCCAGATGGGATGCTACCTGATTCGTGACTTGTTAAATAAAGCTAATTAGATTTTTTAAATATACTCAGTTGAATTTTTTTAAATCAGTTTTTAAACATTAAGACTTCTACTCATTGGCCAATTGAAAGCCAATGGCTCATTTGGTTAGTGTCATCCCTATACACCAAGGTTGTGGATTCCATCCCTAAGTCACAGCTCATACAAGAATCAACCAATGAATACATAAAAAAGTGGAACGACATTGGCTCAGCGGTAGAGCGTCGGCCTAGTGTGCGGAGGACCCGGGTTCGATTCCCGGCCAGGGCACATAGGAGAAGCGCCCATTTGCTTCTCCACCCCTCCGCCGCGCCTTCCTCTCTGTCTCTCTCTTCCCCTCCCGCAGCCAAGGCTCCATTGGAGCAAAGATGGCCCGGGCGCTGGGGATGGCTCTGTGGCCTCTGCCCCAGGCGCTAGAGTGGCTCTGGTCGCAACATGGCGACACCCAGGAGGGTCGCAACATGGCGACGCCCAGGATGGGCAGAGCATCGCCCCCTGGTGGGCAGAGCGTCGCCCCTGGTGGGCGTGCCGGGTGGATCCCGGTCGGGCGCATGCGGGAGTCTGTCTGACTGTCTCTCCCTGTTTCCAGCTTCAGAAAAATGCAAAAAAAAAAAAAAAAAGTGGAACGACAAATCGATGTTTCTGTCCTTTCCTGTCTCTCTCTACACAGTAAATAAAAATTTTAAGACTCTGGCCAGGTAGCTCAGTTGATTAAAGTGTTATCCCAACAAGCCTGGGTTGCATGTTAAATGCCCAGTCAGGGCACATACAAGAAACAACCAATGATGGTATGAATAAGTGGAACAAGTTGATGTTTCTCCTCCCTCTCCCTCTCCCTATTCTTCTATCAATTGATTGATATTCTTCTATCAATAAAAATTTTTTAAGTTGCTATATGAATGTTGCCTGACCAGGCGGTGATGCAGTGAATAGATCGTCAGGGATGCAGAGGACCCAGGTTTGAAACTTCGAGAGCGCAGGCTCATCTGGTTTGAGCAAGGCTCACCAGCTTGAGCCTAAGGTCACTGGCTTGACCAAAGGATCACTTGCTCTACTGAAGCCCCCTGTCAAGGCACATATGAGAAAGCAGCCAATGAACAACTAAGGTGCCACAACAAAGAATTGATGCTTCTCATCTCTCCCTTCCTGTCTGACTGTCCCTATCTGTCCCTCTCTCTGTCTCTGTCAAAAAAAAAAAAAAAAAGTTGCTATATGAATGTCAGCTGTTACAAAAAATTACGTCCAGTGTCATGGAATGAGGAACTTTGAGTTAGTCTCTATCCTATAACCATTTGTGTTTTTTTAAATGAGAGGAAAGGAGAAAGACAGGACTCTGGCAGGAACCCCAACCGGGATCCTTCTGGCAACTCCTGTCTGGAACCAACGCTCAAACCAATTGAGTCACTGGCTGTGGGAGAGGAAAAGAGAGAGAAAGGGGAGGGAGAGGGGAAGAGAATCAGATGGTCACTTCTCATGTGTGCTCTGGGAATGGAACCCCAGGACATCTGCATGCTGGGCCCATGCTCTATCCACTGAGCAAACCGGCCAGGGCTTATAGGCTTTTTAAAAATGTCCTGTAGGGCCTGACCAGGCGGTGGCGCAGTGGATAGAGCGTCGGACTGGGATGCAGAGGACCCAGGTTTGAGACCCCGAGGTCGCCAGCTTGAGCATGGGCTCATCTGGTTTGAGCAAAAATTCCACCAGCTTGAGCCCAAGGTCACTGGCTCCAGCAAGGGGTTACTCGGTCTGCTGAAGGCCCGCGGTCAAGGCACATATGAGAAAGCAATCAATGAACAACTAAGGTGTTGCAACGCGCAATGAAAAACTAATGATTGATGCTTCTCATCTCTCTCCATTCCTGTCTGTCTGTCCCTGTCTATCCCTCTCTCTGACTCACTCGCTGTCTCTATAAAAAATAAATTTAAAAAAATTTTTAAAAAAATGCTTAAAAATGTCCTGTAGGGCCTGACCAGGTGGTGGTGCAGTGGATAGTGCGTCAGACTGGGATGTGGAGGACCCAGGTTCGAAACCCCAAGGTCGCCTGTTTGAGCGCCAGGTTATCAGGCTTGAGCAAGGCACACCAGTTTGAACGAGGGGTCACTGGCTTGAGTGTGGGATCATAGATTTGACCACATGGTCGCTGACTTTAGCCCAAGGTCGCTGGCTTGAGCATGGGGTCACTTGCTCTGCTGTAGCTTCTTGGTCAAGGCACATATGAGAAAGCAATCACTGAACAACTAAGATGCTACAACGAAGAATTGATGCTTCTTATCTCCGTTCCTGTCTGTCTGACTCTGTCTCTGTCAAAAATAAATTAATTAATAAAAATAAAAATGTAACTGATTTTGACGAGAAAATTCCCCCTTATGCCATCATAAAGAATTCTGTCTTTTTATTATATTAGTTTGTATTACTAGAAAAGGAATTCAACCCTCAAGCTGATAAACTATGATAATGTTAATTCAGAATTGACAATATATTAAATTCTATGCTAATGCCTACCAGGCAGTGGCACAGTGGATAGATCATTGGCCTTGGGACATTGAAGACCCAGGTTCAAAACCCCAAAGTCTCTGCCTTGAGCCAAAGGTCACTGACGAGCAAGGGGTCACTGCCTCGGCTGGAGCCCCTGGAGCCCTGTGGTCAAGGCACGGATGAGAAGCAACCAATGAACAACTAAGGTGCTACAACTATGAGTTGCTGCTTCTCATCTCCCTTCCTGCCCCTGTCTCTCTCTCTTACACACACACACACAGCAAAAAAAAACAAAAAAACCTGAAGTTAAAATGTTGAATAGTTTCTGGGCAATTTAATGACTGCATTTCCTTAAATTACAGCAGTGGTTCTCAAACTTTTTGAAGTCGGGCTGCATTTAAAATCCTACAAATAGGCCCTGGCCGGTTGGCTCAGCGGTAGAGCGTTGGCCTGGTGTGCAGGAGTCCCGGGTTCAATTCCTGGCCAGGGCACACAGGAGAAGTGCCAATCTGCTTCTCCACCGCTCCTCCTCTCCTTCCTCTCTGTCTCTCTCTTCCCCTCCCGCAGCCAAGGCTCCATTGGAACAAAGATGGCCCGGGTGCTGGGGATGGCTCCTTGGCCTCTGCCTCAGGCGCTAGACTAGCTCTGGTCACAACAGAGCGACGCCCCGGGTGGGCAGAGCATCGCCCCCTGGTGGGCGTCCCGGGTGGATCCCGGTCGGGTGCATGCGGGAGTCTGACTGCCTCCCCATTTCCAGCTTTGGAAAAATGAAAAAAATAAAAAATAAAATAAAATAAAATCCTACAAATAAGTGTAGGCGCACTATATACAAATTTCTGAGAAATATAATAATTAAGTCAAATATTAAAGAAAAAAATATAAAGCCCAAGCATGCTTTTATAGTAATTAAATGGAATAAATATGACATTTATTCTGACATTAAAAAACATTTTATGTTACATTTTTTGAGTTATGCTTTTTAGAATTCATAAAAAAGGGGTTAATGAAAAAATGACAAAAAAGTTATCTTTTTATATATATACATTCTTAGTAAGATTAAGTAAATTCGGCAGGTCCCAGCACGAATGTGTCAAGCTTTTTCATTCTTGTGTTTATAAGAAACATGAGCCTGATGTGTCCTAGCAATTTCTTCAATGTTTGGGCATATATTTGAAAGGCAAACTCTCATTTCCTCATCAATACATTGAAGAATTCTTCTCCTTTTACTCTTAATTGTGTTGAGAATAGAAAATCCTAATTCACATAAATAGGATGTTGAAAATTGTAGTAAAATGTTCAAAACTTTTTAAAATATTGCCACATATTCTTTTATAGAAATCCAAAAGGCTTCAAGAGACAAATCCTTATGTTTAATCATCAATCCAAAACCCCCACCATACATATCATCTTAACTTTACACCAAACAAAGGATAGAAGAAACTTGCCTCCAGTCTTTCCGGGAACATGGGGGTAGTGTAAACAATCCAGCACCACAGCTTAACAGCCTTTTGCAACCTAATCAGGCAAGTGAGGTGGGGGGTTGGGCAGACTGTCAGTTTACGGCCAATTTCCCACACCTCTGTCCCCCCAAAATCTAAACTCAAAAAACCATGTTGGTTTTTTGGTCCCCAACAGGCACATATTTCTCTAGAATAACATAGGGCACGCCTGGAAATCTAGGGCGCACCAGTGCACCCTGGCGCACACTTTGAGAACCATTGCATTAAGGCAACAGCCCTAAAGCTTCAATAGCCTGCCCTTGTTTTTCCCAAGTCCCTTAACATATCATGTATAATTGTAAGGTTAAAGGAATGACATATATTGCATTTTCTCCATCTATTGAATGCACTTTGCTCTTTACAAATAACTTCTTAACCCTTGCAAGACCTCAATTTACTGAGAGAAATTTATCTTCATATTTTCTAACAATATAGTCATTCAACTGCCAGCCAACTGACAGTGATCAGTTGTCCATTCAACTGCCAGATAATGAGTTGTGCCCAGTCTGCTTTTGTATACCTGTCTGATTAACTAATGTCTGGGCTTTTAGCTTTGGGGAAATGGGATATTGTGTTGTGACAGAAAGCTGGAATATATCCAGTATAGACCACAAATACAATGTGAGTTTCTGTCCTTTCAAAGGAGCTAGCTTCCTTTAATTGTATTTCTATTTGTTTAGGACACTATTAGGAGCATTAAAAAATGATGATTTCACAAAATCAACTCATAGTTGCTTCTCATCTGTACCTTGACCAGGCAAGACCTGGGTTTTGAACCAGCAACCCCAGCATTCCAGGTCAATGTTTTATCCACTGCACCACTACACGTCAGACAGCAAGAGGATTTTTGTTAGAGCTATTATTGTAGGTAGTGCAAGTAGTCTCAGAATGAAAACTTGCATGTATAAGCAAACTGAGGCTCTCTGCTGAACATGAGGCCTTTAAACCCAGTGTTTCTCTGTTGGTTACTTATTTCTGATCTTCACTAAAAAACCTTTGGGACTTGTATGTTTAACCAAATGTGAGCTACTCCCTGAATTGAGGGTGACTAGTGTTTCCTTACCCTTTCCTTTCCAGTAGTGTCAAGGACTAGAAACCCATCATTAGGCCTCTTTTTACGCACAGAAGCTTACTAAAACTTTTTCTAAATTATGTACAGGCATTTGTTTCAGAGTCAACAGACCTACCGAGTTATTATCAAGTGAGAAGCAATGGAGCAGGCCACTTCCTGTTCTCCAGTCAGCTGTATTGTTACTCGGCTATTTGATACATTTTTATTGTAGATGCTTTTTTTTATTATTAATGTTACCGTTCTGATTTCTCAATGTTGTATCAAAAAGTTTGTGAAGTTTTCTTCTCTATGAAGGCAATGTTTCCTTAGTTTCTTTATTTATTTTAGAGAAAGAGGAACATCTATTTGTTGTTCCACCTATTTATGCATTCATTGGTTGGTTATTCTATATATATATAGATTTTTTTTTTTTAGTGAAGGAGGGAGAGAAAGGGAACAGACAGGGACAGACAGGAAGGGAGAGAGATGAGAAGCATCAACTCACAGTTGTGGCACTTGAGTTGTTCATTGATTGCTTCTCATATGTGCCTTGACCAGGGACCTCCAGCTGAGCCATGACCCCTTGCACAAGCCAGTGACCTTGGGCTTCAAGCCAGCAACCTTTGGGCTCAAGCCAGCGACCATGGGGTCATGTCTATTGATCCCACGCTCAAGCCAGCAACCTCAAGGTTTCAAACCTGGATCCTCAACAGTCCAGGTCAATGCTCCATCCATTGTGCCACTGGTTGATTCTTGTATGTGCCTTGACCAGAGATCAAACCTGCAACCTTGGAGCAACAAAATGATGCTCTAACCAACTGAGGCACCGTGCCATGGTTACTTTTTTTTTTTTTTTTTTTGCATTTTTCTGAAGCTGGAAACAGGGAGAGACAGTCAGACAGACTCCCGCATGCGCCCGACCGGGATCCACCCGGCACGCCCACCAGGGGCGATGCTCTGCCCACCAGGGGGCGATGCTCTGCCCATCCTGGGTGTCGCCATGTTGCGACCAGAGCCACTCTAGCGCCTGGGGCAGAGGCCACAGAGCCATCCCCAGCGCCCGGGCCATCTTTGCTCCAATGGAGCCTTGGCTGCGGGAGGGGAAGAAAGAGACAGAGAGGGAAAGCGCGGCGGAGGGGTGGAGAAGCAAATGGGCGCTTCTCCCATGTGCCCTGGCCGGGAATCGAACCCGGGTCCTCCGCACGCTAGGCCGACGCTCTACCGCTGAGCCAACCGGCCAGGGCTCCATGGTTACATTTTAAACATACTGTAGTACTGGAACTTCCAGAAGTCAGCCTAGAACCTATACCTGGGCAAACACATGTCTAAACCATTTAGACCAGTTTATCTCATTTAAAAAGAGTATAGGCCCTGGCCAATTGGCTTAGCAGTAGAGCATCGGCCCGGTGTGAAAGTCCTGGGTTTGATTCCCTAGCCAGGGCACACAGGAGAAATGCCCATCTGCTTCTCTACCCTTCCCCCTCTTCTTCTCTATCTCCCCCCCCCCCCCCAGCAGCCAAGGCTCCATGAGAACAAAGTTGGCCTGGGCTCTGAGGATGGCTGCATGGCCTCTGCCTCAGGTGCTAGAATGATTCCAGCTGCAATGGAGCAAAGGCCCAGATGGGCAGAGCATCGCTCCCCAGTGGGCATATCGGGTGGATCCCGGTCGGGCGCATGCGGGAGTCTGACTGCCTCCCCACTTCTAACTTTGGAAAAATATAAAAAATAAATAAAGTGTAAGTTTCCATACCCTTCTCAAAAACCTTTCTAGCATATCTCTTTAGGGGCTTTCATAATTGTCTTTTCTGTGCCTAGTAAAGTGCCTATTTGTCAATGGTTTCTATTTCTTTTTTCTTTTTTTTCCAAGTGAGAGGAGAAGAGATATAGAGACAGACTCCACAAGCACCCCGACCGAGATCCACCAGGCAACCTTCATCTGGGGCCAATGCTCTGCCCAACTGGGGTCATGCTTACAACTGAGCTATTTTTAGCACCTGAGGGGTGGCTCCACAGAGCCATTCTCAGTGCCCAGGGCCAATGTGCTCAAACCAGTTGAGCCATGGCTGCAGGAAGAAAAGAGAGAGAAAGAGAGAGAAGGGGAAGGTGGAGGGATAAAAAGCAGATGTTCACATCTCCTGTGTGCCCTGATGGGGAATCAAACCCAGAATATCCACAGGACAGGCAGATGATTTACCACTGAGCCAAACAGCCAGGGCCCTGTCAATGGTTTCTTAGGTATGACATTTAAAGCACAAGCGACAAAAGAAAAAGTAGGTAAAGTGAACTTCATTAAAATAAAAAACTTTGGGCCTGACCAGGTGGTGGTGCAGTGGATAGAGCACCGAACTGGGATGCGGAGGACCCAGGTTTGAGACCCTGAGGTCGCCAGCTTGAGCGCAGGCTCATCTGGTTTGAGCGGGGCTCACCAGCTTGGACCCAAGGTCGCTGGCTCAAGCAAGGGGTTACTCGGTCTGCTGTAGCCCCACGGTCAAGGCACATATGAGAAAGCAATCAATGAACAACAAAGGTGTCACAACAAAAAACTAATGATTGATGCTACTCATCTCTCTCCGTTCCTTTCTGTCTGTCCCTATTTATCCCTCTCTCTGACTCTCTCTCTGTCTCTGTAAAAAAAAAAAAAAAAAAAATCAAAACCTTTGGCTCTTCAAAGGACACCATCAAGAAAGCCCTGGGCCTGGCCTGACCTGTAGTGGCTCAGTGCATAAAGTGTTGACCTGGAATGCTGAGATCACCAGTTTGAAACCTTGGGTTTGCCTGGTCTAGGCACCTACAAGAAGCAATTACTATGAGTTGATCCTTCCTGCTTCTCCCCCTCTTTCTCTCTCCTCTCTTTAAAAATCAATATATTTTTAAAAAAATTAAAAAGCCCTGGCCAGTTAGCTCAGTCAGAGCATGGTCCTGAAATACCAAAGTTGTGGGTTCAGTTCCCCTGCCAGGATACATACAGAAGGAAAGAAGAAAGCGAGCAATGAGTGCTTTTCTCTATCTCTCTCTCTCCCTTTCTTTCTCTCCCTGTCTCTCTAACATCAATCAATTTTAAAAGTGAAAAGACAAAATAATAAATTTAATAAAAGAGGTGAAAAGACAACCCATAGAATGGGAGGCGAAGTTTTGCAAATCATATCTAATAAGAATCTAGTATCCCAAATATATAACAAGCTTCTACAATTCAACAATAACAAGACAACTCAATTTAAAAACGAATAAAAGAGACCTGGCCAGTGGTGGGACAGTGGATAGAGAGAACATCAACCTGGAACACTGAAGTCACTGGGTCGAAACCCTGGTCTTGCCCAGTTAAGATGCTTACAAGCAATCAGTGAACAACTAAAGTGAAACAACTATGAGTTGATACTTCTCACTCCTCCTCACTTTGTAAAATCAATAAATAAAATCCTTTTTAAATAATGAACAAAGGAGGCCCTGGCTGGGTAGCTCAGTTTGTTACAGCATCATCCCAATGCACAAAGGTTGAGGGTTCAATCCCCAGTCAGGAACATATCCATGTTTCTGTCTCCCTTTCTCTCTCTATCTCTAAAGTAAATACATTAAAAAAAATAATAATCTAGTTCAGATTTTAACGGTTACCAGATAGGAAGGGGATTGGGAGGATGGATGAAAAAGGTGAAGAGATTTAGAAGTACAAATTGGTAATTACAGAATAGTCATGGGATGAAAAGTATAGCATAAGGAATCTGGTTAATAATATTGTAGTAACTATTGGTGTCAGATATTGTAATAACTATAGTGTCAGATGGATATTGGATTTATTGGGGTGATCACTTTGTAAGTTATATAAATGTCTAATCACAGGGTTGTACATTGGAAACTAACATAATATTGTATGTCAACTGAAATTTAAAATAAAAATGTTAAAAAAAATCTGGTTCAGGATGTCTGGAGTAACATTTAATAATTAGCATTTTTAATATTTATTTTAGATTTTTATTTATTGATTTTAGAGAGAGGAGAGAGAAATAAAGGTGGGGGGACAGAGGGGAAATGTCAGCTCATAGTTGCTTATTGTGTATGTGCCTTGACGGGGCAAGTGCAGGGTTTCAAACCAGCAACCTCAGCATTCCCGGTCACCACTTTATCTGTTGTGCCACCACAGGCCAGGCAATTTTTTTTTTCTTTTTCTGAAGTTGGAAACGGGGAGGCAGTCAGACAGACTCCCGCACGTGTCAGACAGGGATCCACCCGGCACGCCCACCAGGGGGCGATGCTCTGCCCATCTAGGGCATCGCTCTGCCGCAACCAGAGCTATTCCAGCGCCTGGGGCAGAGGCCACAGAGCCATCCCCAGCGCCCGGGCAAACCTTGCTCCAATGGAGCCTTGGCTGTGGGAGGGGAAGAGAGAGACAGAGAGGAAGGAGAGGGGGAGGGGCGGAGAAGCATATGGGCACCTCTCCTGTATGCCCTGGCCGGGAATCGAACCCAGGACTCCCGCACACCAGGTCGATGCTCCACCACTGAGCCAACCGGCCAGGGCCCAGGCAGTTTTTTATGTATGACTTGAGAGAGAGAAAGAAACATCATCTGTTGTTCTTCTCATTTATGCATTCATTGGTTGATTCTTGTATGTGCCCTGACCGGGGACTGAACCTTGGTGTATCTGGATGATGCTCTAATCAACTAAAGTACCTGGCCAGGGCTAATTTCCTTTTTCTTTTTCTTTTCTTTTTTTTTTTTTTTTTGTGACAGAGACAGAGACAGACCAAGAGAGGGACAGATAGAGACAGACAGACAGGAAGGGAGAGAGATGAGAAGCGTCAATTCTTTGTTGCAGCACCTTAGTTGTTCATTGATTGCTTTCTCATGTGTGCCTTGACCGAGGGGCTACAGCAGATCAAGTAACCCCTTGCTCAAGGCAGTGACCTTGGGCTTAAGCTGGTGAGCCTTGCTCAAACTAGATGAGCCCGTGCTCAAGCCAGCGACTTCAGAATTTCAAACCTCCGTCTTCTGCGTCCCAGTCCAATGCTCTATCTACTGCACCACCGCCTAGTCAGAATAATTTGCATTTTTAATCAGCACTTTTTTCTCATCCTCCTTGCTTCATTTTTAATTTTTTTTAATTTATTGATTTATTTTAGAGAGAGAAACATCAATTTGTTCCATTTATTGGTTGATTCTTGCACATGCCATGACCAGGGATTAAACCTGCAACCCTGGAGTATCGGACTGATGGCTGTAAAGGTTAACCAACTGAGCTACCCAGCCAGGGTCCCCCTTGCTTCTGTGGGTGGTCAAAGTGCATTCTTTGAGAAGCACTATTCTAAGGTCAGCTGCCAGTCTAAGGCAGAACAGCTGTGAGAACATGACCACTGCCCTCAGTAAGTTTGCTGATTAACAATATAGGAGGTATTTGCAAAGCAGGTCAGCTCAGCCTCTATCCACCTACATTTTTAGGGATTAGTCAGAAGAACAGGTAGCTCTGTCTCTGGTCACCATCAGGAAAAGGTGTGGTGGAATAGAAAAGTAGGTACCTGGCTCCCATTTTTGAAAGTAACGCCCATCTTAATGAGTGTCAAAATACCTTAGTCACTGATATTCTGTTTATGCTGCTCCCTTTCCATATACCATTTCCTTGGGCTCCGTCCCAGATAAAATAAATCAAGTGCCAAGCACTACCCCACAAGTAAGTTGGTGAAGAAGGCCACAGTGAATAATGTTCCTAGACCCTTGCTTCCATTTCTCCAGTCTTAATCCTCAGCTAGTCTCTGTTTTCTTGTCTGGATAACTCCAGTGTCTCTTACAGTTTAGACTATAGCATTGAATGGAATACAGCAGTATTTACATTATTGGTCATAAAGATCTAGCTATAACATACTAATGGTACCTAGTAATTTATGCTACTTTATTAAAAAATATCCAGAGAAGCCTGACCAGGCGGTGGTGCAGTGGATAGAGCATCGGACTGGAATGTGGAAAACCCAGGTTCAAGAGCCCGAGGTCGCCAGCTTGAGTGTGGGCTCATCTGGTTTGAGCAAGGCTCACCAGCTTGGACCCAAGGTCGCTGGCTTGAGCAAGGGGTCACTTGGTCTGCTGTAGCCCCCCAGTCAAGGCACATATGAGAAAGCAATCAATGAACAACTTTAAGGAGTTGCAATGAAGAATTGATATTTTTCATCTCTCCCTTCCTGTCTGTCTGTCCCTATCTGTCCCTCTTTCTGACTCTCCCTGTCTCTGCCACAAAAAAAAAGAAAACCTTTCCAAGGATTAAAATATATATATATATATATATATATATATCTAGAGGAGCCCTGGCCAGACAGCTCGGTTGGTTAGAGCTTCCTCCTGATGTGCAGAGGATGCGGGTTTGATCCCTGGTCAGGGCACATACAGGAACAGATCGATGTTCCTGTCTCTCTCGCTCTCTAAAAAAAAAGTCAATGAACTAATTTTTTTTTACAAATCCAGGGTAGAAAATTGGCAAGGGGAACAGGACAGCTCTCAGCCCTAAAAGGACAAACAGTACTGCTGAGAATTATGTTCTTTTGAAGTTCTTGGAAAACATATAACCATGAATGTCAAGTGATATAAAGTTTCAACACATGGTCTTTACTGTGTGTGTGTGTGTGTGTGTGTGTGTGTGTGTCCATGGTTACCTTTCTTCCTTTGTCAGAAGAATAATGATACTTTTCTCTCTACCATACCCTTTTTCTGAGGACATGGAAATGGAAATAATACATCCTTCTGTTCAGAGTTTACACCCATATTGTATGTCTCTGTGTCCCCTGCTGTAGTGTTTGCTCAGCCAACCTGTACACATAGGTCTCTTCATCTTTGCACATCCTGTTTTCTTAACCACTTCAATTATTGCTCACTAAGCCTCCCTCTCTCATTCACACTGTTCTGTTCAGAGTCTAGAAGTAGAGACCTGATTTCACCATTGATTTGTCAAGACCTTCAGTGAGATCATTGCTAAGTAGGAATGATCATATCTGTGAAAAGCACTTCCTTTGAACTCAAAAAACAGCCCCAACAGAAACTTAGATGCCTATTACATGCAGTGCACTGTGGGGACGTGAGGAAATGCCAGCAGAGAAAGAGCACGAGACTCAACCACCATGGGTCTGCATTCTCATTCTAGACTTGCCACTGACTAATGTTACCTTCAGCAAGTCCGTCTCCTGGACCTCGGTTTCTTCTCTGCAAAGCAGCTGAGCAGGGTGTGACTCGCTGTCCCAGGGTGCCTGGGATCCCCACCTCAGCACTGAAAGTTCTAACCTTCTTAGTACCAGGTAAGCCAGCGTGGTTAGTTCCCCTCTTGGACAGGCTGTCTGAAATCTTTTCTGGTTCTGACTCTTCTGGGTCTAAGCCTCATCTGCTTTTCTCATGGTATGTTGTTTATGCCCTTTGAAGAGTGGGGACTGAGTCACAGAAAGGCGGGGTGGTGGCGGTACAGCAGAAAATTTGGAAAGCTTCCTGCCTCCTGACCCGTGATTCATGGGATGCTGCGGGCCATCATTCCTAACATCTCGGCCTGAGAGATCAGCTGAGAATGGTACACTCAGGCAAGAAACATTCTTGGGTTTCCCAGTGGAATGAAACTCAAAAACAATTGACTAATGAGAGGAATTTGTAGCAAATGTTGAGGCTGCCAGCATTCTTGCAAGTGAACCAATGACCTTTTAAGCTACATCTAAAACTGACTGGCTTCTTGGCCATCATCCCAATGAAGGTTCCTCTACTCCCAGTGTAGACTGTATTCAAAACTGGCTTTGCAGTATAAGGCTTTTAGCATCCTCACGTATTAGACATATTCCCGCATGAGATCATATAAAATCAACTTTCTAATAAAGGCTTAAAAAAAAAAAAAAAGCAAGGAGTAACTGACACAGCTGCTGTTGACAGCTGAATCTGTTATCCTATTTTCATAACTTCCAAGAAAAAGATCCTTGGATGATTTGAATCAAGAGGGAAGACAGCTGAATTCAAGGTCTTGCACGGATGTGCTATACTACCAAGGACTGCAGAGGCTACCGCTGGCCCTGAGCTGACTCCGGAACGAGAGGCCGCTTGCTGCCGATTCACATTTAATTTAGAAGTAAACTTCATAATCACCTTGTAAACTTTCTGTGTGCTTGATTTCATTTTGGCTGTCAGCTTAAGACCAACTCCTCTTTTGATCTCACCTCATAGAATAACTTTGGCCTAATTTTCTTCGTAGTCATTCTTATTAAACAGCTGGATCCAAAATACAGCTCCATATAAATATTGAGTGGTGGTAGAGTGAATGTTCATGGAGAAGTCAAAAGAGCTGGATTTACACAAGCTATTTCAGGAACTAAATAACAAATCTAGGAACTTCTCTAACTCAGCAAATTAAAACAGCAGTTATGTAAAGTCTCGTACCCACCCTTGACCAATCAAGAATACAGTGAAATCAAGCTGAACTGGTTTAAGAAGAATGTGCCAAAGAGCAGTTTCCCCAATCAAATTTGCACCTCTCCTCTTTCTGTGAGCTCTACTTCTGTGGAATCTAAGGCTATATTAACAAAGTAGACTTTTAGCCACAGTTCATGAGTTAATTATCTGAAGACTAATTATGACTCAAATGACAATTCCTGTTTACACATAACCAAGATAGTAGCAAAGGGATTAAGTAACATGAATATCTACAGAAGATATTTTTGGTAATATTTTTGGTAATCTCTGACTGCCTTTGGATGTTGAAGCAATTGGTCAATACAAAGGTGAAGTTTAGCAATTAAGCAAAAACGACTGATTAGGGAGTTATAAAGACTGATCATGGCCCTGGCTGGTTGGCTCAGCCGTAGAGCCTCAACATGAGAGAGACCAGATAAATAAGAAGGCCCTAAGCATATGACTTTAAATTCTTTCACTGAAGAGTATTATAGGTTACCTAATGGACTGTGAAGAAATTCAAAGATGTGTGCTGGTTTACTTTGTATACCCTGCTCAGTAGCCAAAGTTCTCATAATTGGCAATTTGGGCTACCTGCCTGTTCTCTGGCCTTTGAGTTTGTTAACTCATCTGGGGGATGGGTGAGAGAGAGCTTTTAAATTTTTAAAAACCTATGTAGTAAGGAATTTCTGACTAAAGATCAAATTGGACCAAATATGTCCAATCAAAGCCTGATTTAGCTCTGAGTGTGTATCAGGATTAGTCAACTCATGGTCAGGTGCTCTACCCAGATGTCAGTGTCTCCTTGTCAGGAAACAACCTGTGGGCACCTACGTGTGCTGGGACATTCAGCTGAGAAGGCACACAAATCTCTACCCATGTTTTGTTTTTGTTTTTGTTTTCCCTGTAAGATGGAGAGTTTATGATTTAGCCTGTTGGGTTTAAAAGTCTCATAAATTCTTATTTCCTCTGGCAGACTAAAAAAAAATCTCTGACTGCCTGACCAGGTAGTGGCGCAGTGGATAGAGCATCAGACTGGGATACGGAGAACCCAGGTTCAAGATCCTGAGGTCACCAGCTTGAGCGCGGGCTCATCTGGTTTGAGCGGGGCTCACCAGCTTGGACCCAAGGTCGCTGGCTCAAGCAAGGGGTTACTCGGTCTGCTGAAGTCCCATGGTCAAAGCACATATGAGAAAGCAATCAATGAACAACTAAGGTGTCACAACGAAAAACTGATGATTAGTGCTTCTCATCTCTCTCCGTTCCTGTCTGTCTGTCCCTATCTATCCTTCTCTCTGACTCTCTCTGTCTCTGTAGGGGAAAAAAGAAATATCTGACTGCCTTTGGATGTTGAAACAATTGGTAAATACAAAGGTGAGGTTTAGCAATTAAGCAAAAATGACTGATTAGGGATTTATAAAGACTGATCATGGCCCTGGCCGGTTGGCTCAGCGGTAGAGCATCAGCCGGACGTGTGGAAGTCCCGGGTTCAATTCCTGGCCAGGGCACACAAGAGAAGTGCCCATCTGCTTCTCCATCCTTCCCCCTCTCCTTTGTCTCTCTCTTCCCCTCCTGCAGTCAAGGCTCCACTGGAGCAAAGTTGGCCCAGGTGCTGAGGATGGCTCCATGGCCTCCACCTCAGGTGCTAGAGTGATTTCGGTTGCAGCAGAGCAATGCCCCAGATGGACAGAGTATCACCCCCTGGTGGGCATGCCAGGTGGAACCCAGTCGGGCACATGTAGGAGTCTGTCTGCCTCCCACCGCTTCTCACTTCGGAGAAAAAATAAAAAGATTGATCATGGCTTTGGTGGCTCAGTGGCTAGAGTGTCAGCCTGGTATGTGGACTTCCTAGTTCAATTCCTGGTCAGGGCACACAAGAGAAACAACCATCTACTTCCCTTCTCTCACCCCTTTTCTCCCTCTTCCCCTTCCATAGCCAGTGGCTTGTTTGGTTCAAGTGTCAGCCCGGGGCACTGAGGATATCTTGGGTGGTCTGAGCATATCAGCCTTAGGCACTAAAAATAGCTAGGTTGATTCAAGCATCAGCCCAAGACAGGGATCACCAGATGAATCCCAGTTGGGGTGCATGCAGGAGTCTGCCTCACTATCTCCTCTCCTCTCACTTAAAAAAAAAAAAAAAAGATTGATCATTAGGCCCTTTCCATTTGGGGGGATAAGCATAAATTAAATAAAACTTTAAAAAAGATAGTTTTATTCTTTTTTTAGTAATATGTACACTTATTCTCAAGTATCTCATTTTTTCCAAGAATTTGAACTCTTTAAGAATTCTCTAGGAGCCCTGGCCAGGTAGCTCAGTTGGTTAGAGCATCATCCTGATATGCCAAGGTTGCCATTTCAATCCCTGGACAGGGCACATAGAGGAACAGATAGATGTTCCTCTCTCTCTCTCTCATCTCTCTCCCTCCCTTTCTCTCTCACTAAAATAAAAAAAAAAAAATAGAATTGACCAGTGAGTGCATAGATAGGTGTACATCAGATCAATGCCCACCCCCTCTCTCTACAGGATCAATAGATAAATTTTAAAAATCTCATGGGGGGTGGGTATAAGGGGAGGGGAGACAAATGGGGGAAAATGAGGGAGGAAAGAGACTTTGCATGGGACATGGGGGTGCACAATGTGGGGCATGGAGGGTGTTATATTGGGTGGTACACTTAATATAATATTAACACAATGAATTAAAAATTAAAAATTAAAAAATAAGAGAATTATCTGGGAATAGCCCTATATGAAAAAAAAATTGAATCCTCCTCCAGCAGTTCCTTCTGATCCTAAGATGCAGACTGTCTGAATTTTTATTATAGAGGAATAAGTTTAATAGGGTATCTTGGTTTTCCAGCCCTGGGCCCAGATGAACTTGATGCCCAAAAAGAACTATATTGCCATTTATAAACTCCTTTTTAAAGAAGGAGTGATGGTGGCCAAGAAGGATGTCAACATGTCAAAGCACCCCAAGCTGCCAGACAAGAATGCGCCCAACCTTCATGTCATGAAGGCCTTGCAATCTCTCACATCACAGAGAGGAGAAGAATGGTTTGGCTGAAGACAATTTCTACTGGTACCTTACCAACAATAGACCTACCATCTCCATGATTACCACTATCTGCCCCCTGAGATCGTGCCTGCCACCTTTGCCACAGACATCCTGAGACCAGAAAACCAGCTGAAAGGTCTGAAGTGCAAGCGACCTGAAAGAGTCACCCAAGGGCCTAACCAGGCGGTGGCACAGTGGATAGAACGTCGGACTGGGATGCAGAGAACCCAGGTTCGAGACCCCGAGGTCGCCAGCTTGAGCACGGGCTCATCTGGTTTGAGCAAAAGCCCACCAGCTTAAACCCAAGGTCGCTGGCTCCAGCAAGGGGTTACTTGGTCTGCTGAAGGCCCACGGTCAAGGCACATATGAGAAAGCAATCAATGAACAACTAAGGTGTTGCAACACGCAATGAAAAAAATTAATGATCTCCATTCCTGTCTGTCTGTCCCTGTCTATCCCTCTCTCTGACTCACTCTCAGTCTCTGTAAAAAAAAAAAATAATACACACACACACATGCATAAAGAATTTTGTGTCATCACAACAACAACAACAAAAAAAGAGTCATCCAAGGGAAGCTAACAGAGATACCTAACAGCAAACTGCTGTGTCAGCAACCAGATTCCAGGGTAGGGGCAGATATGATTGTGACTTTGGTCAGCCAAATCATGTTAGAGGAGATTGTTTTACGTTGAATCAATCTATAACTAAAAAATTTTTTTTAAAGTTTATTTGGACCTAAAGTAGTGTACTTAAGTTCATTTACTTATTTGTTAAAACTTCATAATTATAAACCTAGAAAACCTTCGTTTCTTTTCTTTTTTTAAGTGAGGGAGAGAGAAAAGGGAAAGAGAAGTACACTGCCCACAAAAATTAGGGAATATTTTATAGCTTCATATTTATTTAGAAATATCCCCTAATTCTGCTCACAAAAATTAAGGGATACTTTATCACTTCATATTCATTTTTAAATACCTCCTAATTTTTTTCTTTTTTAGATTTTATTTATTGATTTTTGGAGAGGGAGAGGAAAGAGAGAGATATAGAAAAGGAGAGTGAGAAAGAGGGGGGAGAAGCAGGAAGCATCTACTCATAGTAGTTGCTTCCTGTATGTACCTTGACCAGGCAAGCCTAGGGATTCAAACCGGCAACCTCAGCATTCCAGGTCGACACTTTACCCACTGCACCACCACAGGTCAGGCTCTCCTAATTTTTGTGAGCAGTATATCAACTCATAGTTGTAGACTTCAGTTGTTCATTGATTGCTTCGCATATGTGTCTTCACTGAGGGTTCACACTGAGCCAGTGACCCCTTGCTCAAGCCAGCGACCTTGGGGTCATGTCTATGATCCCACACTCAGGCCGATTACCCCATGCTCAAGCTGGTGAGCCTGCGTACAAGCCAACGACCTTGGGGTTTTGAATATGGGATCTCAGCATCTCACATTGACACTCTATCCACTGTGCTGGTCAGGTAAAAATTTTCAGTTCTGTTGCTGTACTTTCCTATATTTATTCTATAAAAGTCACTAAACTTCTAGAACTAATATTCTATGTCTCTTATCACAGCATATTCTAGTGCTATGCCCTGTTTGTACACAGCACTCTCTTTGTTTAAGTAGATTATATGTTGGCATACCTTACTTGAAAGTTAGATGATAAGAAAAATTTTTTTTCAATTGTATAAAAAGGATCATGTTTTAGTGACTGATGTGGCCATATGTCTAGTTAGTGCTCAATACATTTTTTTCATGATTATAATGACTAGTGCCTTTTCTCCATTCTCTGTTCCCATGCATTTTTTTTTTAATTCATCACAATCTTAAACTTAAGACTCCTACTTTTGGCCCTGGCAGATTGGCTCAGTGGTAGAGCGTCGGCCTGGTGTGCAGGAGTCCTGGGTTCAATTCCTGGCCAGGGCACACAGCAGAAGCGCCCATCTGCTTCTCCACCCCTCCCCCTCTCCTTCCTCTCTGTCTCTCTCTTCCCCTCTCGCAGCCAAGGCTCCATTGGAGCAAAGTTGGCCCGGGTGCTGAGGATGGCTCTGTGGCCTCTGCCTCAGGCGCTAGAATGGCTCTGGTTGCAACAGAGCAACACCCCAGATGGGCAGAGCATCGTCCCCTGGTGGCATGCCGGGTGGATCCCGGTCGGGCGTATGCGGGAGTCTGTCTGACTGCCTCCCCGTTTCCAACTTCAGAAAAATACCAACAACAACAAAAAAGACTCCTACTTTTGGGTATACTAATGCTACCAGAGGCAGATTGAGGTCGGCTGAGGCCCTGGGCACAGAATAAAATATTGGGCCCCTTAAAATATGAGAGAGACAGGGGAAATAAAAATATATGTTAACCATATTTTTAAATAAATAAAAAATATTGCCCTGGCTGGATGGCTCAGTTGGTTAGAGCATCGTCCTGATATGCAAAGGTCATGGGTTTGATCCCTGGTCAGGGCACATACAAAAATAGATCAACCTCTCTCTCTCAGTCTCTCTCAAATCAATAAATACATTTAAAAAATATTATGTACTATTAATGTTAAAATTTCACATATGAAACCAAACTTGGTGTCATTAGAAAGAAGTGTCAAGTTGGGGTTTTGCGGGGCCCTTCAGAAGTCGAGGCCCAGGGCGCACACCCGGTATGTCCACCATTAAATCCACTTCTGAGTGCTACTCTTATTATTCTAAGGAAATATTTCAAACAACTGAGATAAATATACACAATGATTTATTTGAAAAAACTCAAGTATCCAATAGGATTATAACTGAGGAAATCGTGGTGCAAATTCTAGAAAATTATGTAAACTTTAAAATTATTAACAGTTCTGGCCAGGTGACTCAGTTGGAGCACCATCCTGATGTGCTAGGGTGTAGGTTTAATCCCTGGTCGGGCACATACAGGAGTCAACCAACAAATGCATAAATAAGTAGAAAAATAAATTGATGTTTATATAAAAAATGCCCTGGCCCAATAGTTTAGTTGTTGAGAGCATCATCCTGAAGAGCAAAGGTTGCCAGTTCAATCCCTGGTTGGGGCACGTACAAGAACAGATTGATGTTTCTGTCTCTCTCTCCCTGCCTCTCTCTCTAAAATCAATAAAATAAATATTTAAAAATAAACTTATTGTCCTGGCCAGTTGGCTGAGTGGTAGAGTGTTGGCTTGGCATGTGGATGTCCAGGTTTGAGTTCTGGTCAGAGCACACAGGAAAAGCAACCATCTGCTTCTCCACACCCCCCTTTTTCCTTTCTCCCTCCCTTCCTCCCTACTTCTCTCTCTCTCTCTCTCTCTCTCTCTCTCTTTCTCTCTCTTCTCTTTCTACAGCCATGGCTCAATTGGAGTGAGTTGGCCTTGGGTGCTGATGATGGCTCCATGGCCTCCACCTCAGGAGCTAAAAAAATGGCTCCAGTTGCAACGGAGCAGTGGTCTCAGATGGGCAGAATATTGCCCCCTAGTGGGCTTGTTGGGTGGATCCTGATGGGGGACACATGCGGGAGTCTGTCCCTATGCCTCTTCTCCTCTCACTAAAATAAATACAAAATTAAAATAATAATAATAATAATATAAATAAACTTAATTACACAGCATTTAAAATAATGTATTTGCACAGGTTAAGCTAGATAACAAATACAAGAGTGTATCTTCATTATATAAAAAAATGAAAAGTAAAATATGGAAAGAAATATAATAAAATATTAACAGGATTGTTTGTGGGTAGTAGAAAAAAGATAAGTCAAAGTTCTGAATTGCATACAACACAAAACTATCTTAATTTTTTTTATTTTATTTTTTATTGTTTTTAGAGAGACAGAGACTAAGAGAGAGAGAGAGAGAAGCATTTGCTTTGTTTGTTGTTCCACTTAATTGTACACTCACTGGTTGCTTCCCGTATGTGCCCTGACCTGAGACTGAATCCCCAGCCTTTGCGTCTTGGGAGGATGCTCTAACCCAGTGGTCCCCAACCTTTTTTGGGCCACAGACCGGTTTAATGTCAGAAAATATTTTCACGGACCGGCCTTTAGGGTGGGATGGATAAATGTATCACGTGACTGAGACAAGCATCAAGAGTGAGTCTTAGAGGGAATCTGCTCATTTTTAAAAAATAAATCATCGTTCAGACCTAAATATAAATAAAACAGAAATAATGTAAGTTATTTATTCTTTCTTTGCAGACCGGTACCAAATGGCCCACGGACCGGTACCAGTCCGTGGCCCGGGGGTTAGGGACCACTGCTCTAACCGACAGAGCTAACAGGCCAGGGCCTTAACGTTTTGGGGGTCTTTTTGCTTTTTTGTTTTTTATAAAATTAAATTCAATGGGGTGACATTGATCAATAAAAGTACATAGGTTTCAGGTAAACAATTCTATAGCATTTAAACTGTTAATAGTGTTATGTGCCCATCACCCAAAGTCAAATCATTTTCTGTCACCATATGTTTGTCCTTCTTTACTCGTGTTTTTTTTAAATAAACAAAAAAAAAGAGAATTTACTGAACACCAAACTTAGAAGATGTGCAGGAACCAAGGCAGTTCTGGAAGACCAAGAAGAGGGAAACAACAGGACCCGGCCCCCACTGAACATCACCACAGCCAGCACAGCCAGACCATCACGACCTCTGTCTAGATTCAAGTCCAGGCACGAGCATCTTATCCTCTCATTGACTGAGTTAAGACATATACCTCACTGGCTACAGAAAGGTTCTAAGCTATCATCAGAGGAAACAAAGCATTACATCTCACCTACATGGTTAACAAGAAAGGATTTCTCTCATATAGGAAGAGTAGAAAATTGGACAACCAAAAATAAAAAATTGACAAAAGTTCATAACATTTTTTTTCATGTGCTCAACACTTTGAGTCATCTTCAAAGAACTTATATTGCATGTAGAATCTGATAAAATAAACTACTAAAACTTTTCCCTTATATCATGAAAGGTAGCAGAATAATGCCAACCCCAAATATGACTGCAGGATTTCAGAACATGCCACCTTGAAACATGATGTCGCTTTGGTATTTTGAATTTTGACCTGTATTCACTTGTAAAACAACAGATGTAGGGAGAGGCTTTCTCTGTGTTCCCCTTATTTGCCTAAAAACAAATCCTCCAAAAGAAACTTAATTGTTATAAATACCCTCCCTAGGAGTTTCACAACCAGAGAAGATTGACACCAATCACAGGAGAGGAGACCTGAAATCTACATCACACTCAGACAAACTGTGTCACAAACTATCATACCTCCCCTCTATTCTTCCAAGGACCCATTCGTTGTTCCTAAAAATGTTTTGATATCCCCTATGAGATTTAGTTTCCCTCTCCTTTTCCCTAGTAAGCTGGCATTTGACCCTGAATTTTAAGACACACAAGAGAGTAACTCCTTTTTCTCTAGTCATCTTCTATATATACATAGGTATACATGTTAATAAACTTCTATTTGTTTTTCTCTTGTTAATCTGTCTTTTATTCAAAGGTCTTGACTAACAATTCAGTAGGTCAGACAGAAAATTATCTTCCCTCTTCTAGCAATATTAGGATAAGTAGCTAGATATTAATAAGGGAAGGGAGCAAAGGGAATCAGACATTTAAACGCCTGCTTGCTTCACTAGAAGTTACAGCTTCACACACTCCCCAGGGCACCCTCCCCTGCATTGGGACCTAATTCCCCCAAGACGGCAGGATCCTTACAGGTCATTAAGTGGGGGAGGGAGGGATAAAAACAGCAGGATAAATTCCTCTGCTGGGCACATATGCAGTAGAAATAAAGATGTCATATGGGGAGGTCTTCTACTATGAGGCATGTGCAGTAGGAACCAAGGCGGCTACTGTAGAGGCCTGTCTGTCTAGCCAGGGAAAAGGATCAGATTGGTTTATTTTGTTTGTTTGTTTGTTTGTGTTTTTTGTTTGTTTTTCTTTACAGAGACAGAAAGAGAATCAGAGAGAGGGATAGATAGGGACAGATAGACAGGAACGGAGAGAGATTTAGTTTTTTGTTGTAACACCTTAGTTGTTCACTGATTGCTTTCTCATATGTGCCTTGTCCGTGGGGCTACAGCGGACCAAGTAACCCCTTGCTCAAGCCAGCAACTTTGGGTCCAAGCTGGTGAGCTTTTGCTCAAACTGGATGAGCCCACACTCAAGCTGGCAACCTCGGGGTTTCGAACCTGGGTCCTCCGCATCCCAGTCCGACGCTCTATTCACTGCGCCACCACCTATTCAAGCTGTTTGTTTGTGTTTTAAGTGAGAGGAGAGATAGAGAGACAGACTCTGCATGTGTCCCAACCGGGATCTACCCTGCAACTCGTCTGGGGCTGACGCTAGGACCAACTGAGCTACCTCAGCAGGGCTGATGCTCAAACCAATTGAGCCACTGGATGTGACAGGAGAAGAGAGAGAGAAAGGGAGAAGGAGAGGAAAAGAAACAGATGGTTGCTTCATGTGTGCCCTGACTGGAGTTCAAACCCAGGACATCTGCATGCCAGGCCAAGGTTCTATCCACTGAGCAACCAGCCAGTGCCTAAAAGGATCAGATTGGATAAGGGGCACAGAATCTCGGAAAATCCAGGAAATGGATTGGTCAGGGGGAGGAACCTTCAGAAGCCCACAAAAGGCTGACCTGTGGTGGCGCAGTGGATAAAGCGTCGACCTGGAATGCTGAGGTTGCCTGTTCGAAACCCTGAGCCTGCCTGGTCAAGGCACATATGGGAGTTGATGCTTCCAGCTCCTCCCCCCTTCTCTCTCTCCGTCTCTCCTCTCTCTCTCTCTCTTTGTCTCTCCCTCTTCTCTCTAAAATGAATAAATAAATAAAAATAAATTTAAAATTTAAAATATTAGGAAGCTGATTGGTTAGTTTAAAGGGCATCTAGTGCTTCATAAACCCAAGGCAATATAATCAGTTTACCAACAAACTAGCTCTTCTCTCTCTCGTTTGGTACCACACATTCACCCCATTCATTCGCATGTTCTCCAAGTACCCTGTGGCCCTAGGTGCCCAACAGCAGCCCTGCAGACTCAAGTGTGTGCTTAGGCACAGTGCCAGTTGGAGGGCAAGGAGGGAAGCAGGGACTGTGCTGGCCGGACAAGGACAAAGGCTGGCCTGGATTAAACTTTGGTGGTTATGCAAATAAATACAAGTAACTTAGAGCAAAAATAGATAAATAAATAAATATTTCAAAACCAACTGATAGGCATTTTAAGGTTTTAAGGTAAGGATTAGTAAAAACCAAACCAAAAGTTAATAACCATTTTACCAAACAACAAACAAACAAAAAACCAAAATACCCAAGTGTTTCTATGTTTATTAAATGTTTCTCAGTGCCAGAAACAAACACTGTGGTGGGTATAGAGGTAAGAGTACATATACTGTCCTGTGCCCCCAGGACAATGCTGAAGCACAGGGGTCGGGAACCTTTTTGGCTGAGAGAGCCATGAACGCCACATATTTTAAAATGTAATTTCGTGAGAGCCATACAATGACCCATGTACCTTATGCATTATCCAATAAAAATTTGGTGTTGTCCCGGAGGACAGCTGTGATTGGCTCCAGTCACCCGCAACCATGAACATGAGCGGTAGGAAATGAATAGATTGTAATACATGAGAATGTTTTATATTTTTAACATTATTTTTTTTATTAAAGATTTGTCTGTGAGCCAGAAGCAGCCATCAAAAGAGCCACATCTGGCTCGCGAGCCATAGGTTCCCGACCCCTGCTGGAGCAGATTTGTGTTTACTTGTTTCTTCCTTCTGGGAACATAGAACATCATTGGAGCCTTGTAAAATATACGCAATGAGGCTATTTTGCAGGCATTTCTGGTGTAATATGGCAGAATTATTTCCAGAAAATAGGTTCCTTTCCCTCAACATAGGAGAAAACTGATTTCTCATTTCAAGAGGTCTAAAGAAATTGCTGGTTGGTGGCAGGTTCATCAAGAACTAAAAAAAAAATGCCTTTCTTTAACATTTTAGTTGCTGATTGATAAAAGACATTGGACAGCTCATGAGCTGGCAGCTTTTCTGATCAGTCTCAGAAGTCTCACGTGCCCTGCCAAGATCACTATTTTGAGTCTGTTACTGGGCCTCCATCCCATCTCTGCCTTGTCGACAAGGAAACTGAAACCCTTGCCTGTCCTCCATAGTCAAAGGGGGGAGAGGTACCTACCTTCCCCCTCAGCTTTCCCCTTTCCCATTCAATAGTTTCTACTTCTCAGTTTGTCTTTTATTCAGCAAGGATTAGGAAGTAAGGTAAAGTGGCCTCTTGCCAAGATACAAAACTCTGGGTGATAGTGTAAGGGATTAAAGGGTTCAGGAGTAATAATTCTTAGCAAGAACTAAATAGCCTGTCTCATGAACAATATAAACTTTGCTTTGTCCTTCTAAGGCAGGGGTCAGGGACCTATGGCTCGCGAGCCAGATGTGGTTCTTTTGATGGCTGCATCTGGCTTGCAGACAAATCTTTAATAAAAATAATAATAACATTAAAAATATAAAACATTCTCATGTATTACAATCCATTCATTTCCTACTGCTCATGTTCATGGTTGCGGGTGGCTAGAGCCAATCACAGCTGTCCTCCGGGACAACACCAAATTTTTATTGGATAATGCATAATGTACATTGTATGGCTCTCATGGAATTACATTTTAAATTACATTTTAAAATATGTGGCGTTCATGGCTCTCTCAGCCAAAAACGTTCTCGACCCCTGTTTTAAGGAATCTAGGAAGCTGTTTTGCAGGTAGGTTCCCAAGGACTCAAGATGCCAGTGCCCTGAAAGCAGAGTTAAAGAACACCTATAAGGCCATTGCTGATATCAAGCAAGTGTCCTGGAGGACATTCTTTTTTTTTTTTTTTTTTTTTTAGGAGGCTCTTTTTTTTAAAATTTATTTATTCATTTTTAGAGAGGAGAGGGAGAGACAGAGAGAGAGAAGGGGGGGAGGAGCTGGAAGCATCAACTCCCATATGTGCCTTGACCAGGCAAGCCCAGGGTTTCGAACCGGCGACCTCAGCATTTCCAGGTCGACGCTTTATCCACTGCGCCACCACAGGTCAGGCTGGAGGACATTCTTGAACAACAGATCCCAACCACCTGTACTCTACTGTGCCACTATCTATATGTCCAGTAATAAATCACTAACCTCCCCAAAGATATATAAATTAGCCAATCAAGACTGTTAAGGCAGTTTTTCAGACCTGAGTCCTCTGCATTTTCAAGTTGCTGGCAATTTGAATTAAAGACACTCTTTTTTTTTTTTGAAGATTTTATTAACCCTGGCAGATTGGCTCAGTGGTTGGAGCTTCAGCCCCGCATGTGGACATTTTGGGTTCAATCCCTGGTCAGGGCACACAGGAGAAGCAACCATCTACTTCTCTTCCCCTCCCTCTCCCCCTTCTCTCCCTCTTCCCTCTTGCCACCAGTGGTTTGATTGGTTCAAGTATTGGCCCCAGGCACTGAGGATAGCTTGGTTGGTCTGAGCACCTCAGCCTAAAAACCCCCAGATGAGGGTTGCCAGCTGGATCCTGGTTGGGGCACATGCGGGAATCTATCTCACTATCTCTCCTCCTCTCACTTAAAAAAAAAAATTATTTACTGATTTCACAGAGGGAGAAGAAAGAGGAAAGAAGAAGCAAGAAGCATCGACCCACAGTTGCCTGACCTTAGTTGCTCACTACTTCTCATACATGCCCCGACTGGGCAAGCCCAGAGTTCTGAATTGGTAATCTCGGCACTCCGGGTCAACACCCCATCCTCGTGCCACCATAGACCAGGTTAAAGACACTCGTATACCTACTCGGTCCCTGACTCTCATGAATTGGCTAGAAGGGCGACGGGCAACATGAACCCCAGCTTGTTCTGGTAACAGTAGGGGGAATTTAAGAGTTAAAACTTCAGCTTGAGTAATGGTGGCTTTGGTTATAGTCAGGGGACATTGTAAAGCCAGGGCCACCATCACAGCCACCTGGCCCATGCAGGTTTGCATTGGATTCAGACAGTCGGTAAAGAAACAATGAAGCCAAAAACTGGTGGGCCACTGTTAGGCGGATAAAATGTATTATGCTCACTTTGTAAAAGATAACGCTGCCCACATGGAGGTGCCCAGGTGATATTAATATGGGCTAAAGGCAGGCAGAATCCTTATAGCCTGTGGCTTGGTTTTGGGATTAAGCCTTCCCACCCTTTTCGATGTGGGTTGGTACAATCCCATCATGCTTCAGAGAAGTGACTTTGTATTAGAGGCTTCCCTATTTTGTATATTGGATAAAGGTTGTGAAGCTACACTATAAAATAGGGGCAGAATAGGAGCTTGCTCTCTTGGTTCCTGGGATGATTAGCATGAGAGAGCAGAGGGAGCAGAGCAGAGAGCAGAAAGAGGCCATGTGGCCAGGAGAAGCAGCCAAGATGGCGGAGTGCTGAGTGAGAAGCCATTTTATACAGAGTTTGTATCTGGGAGAAGGAAGGAGATGGGGAACTGAGAAGAATAAGGCTGGTGAGCTAGAAACCTTTGATTCTAGGAAACTTGGGTAAGTCAGTGGCTTTGTGAGCACTGAATGTAAGTGGGTTTTGGAGCTCAGTGTATGTTTTTACTTGCCCGCTGGGTGCAAGCTAGAATTAAAAATGATGGCCCACCAGTTTGTGGCTCCGTTGTTTCTTTACTGACTGTCCGAATCCAATGCGAACCTGCATGGGCCAGGAGGCTGCTGTGATAGTGGCCCTGGCTTCTGGTTTACAGCCACCATCTTTAATCCTAGCTTTCACCCGGCAGGCAAGTAAAAACACACTGGGCTCCAAAACCCACTCACATTCAGTGCTCAAAAAGCTACTGACTTATTTGAGTTTCCTAGAATCAAAGGTTTCTAGCTCACCAGACTTATTCACCTCTGTTCCCCATCTCCTTCTTTCTCCCTGCACAAACTGCACAAACTGGCTTCTCACTCAACACTCCACCATCTTGGCTGCTTCTCCTGGCCTCCTCCACGTGGCCTTTCTCTGCTCTTTAATGTTAATCTCAAGAACCAAGAGAGAGCAAGCTCCCGTTCTGCCCCATTTTATAGTATAGAAGTCCAAACCTTTAATCCAATATACAAAATAGGGAAGTGTCTAATATCATACAAAGTCACTTATCTGGGGCATGATGGGATTGTACCACCCCACATCAAAAAGGGTGGGAAAGGCTTAATCCCAAAACCAAGCCTCAGGCTACAAGGATTCTGCCTGCCCACAGCCCACCCCCAACACACATTAATATCACCTGGGTGACGGCCTCCACGTGGGCAGCACCATCTTTAACAAAGTGAGCATAATATATTTTATCTGCCCAACAGACATAATGCTTAATGGAACTAAAAGCTTTGTTCCAGGATTTGGAATACCTGAATAGGCCTACATGACTTGATGAGATCTGCGAGTGACCCACCTTTGCTCCAGAGGACTGCGAGCAAAATCTTTGTGCTAAGGACTGACTGCCTGCTGACTATGATTTCATTAACTTTCTGTTGAAATTTCAAAGCCCTTACCCTTTTCTTTTTCTTATAAAAAGGTTGACTTAGGAGAGAGGGCTGAGATGATTTGGGAATGTAACCTCCATCTCCCCAGATTGCCAACCATCTGAATAAAGCTCCCATAAAAATTGAATCTCCGTCTCTATCTCTTCCCTTTTGGCTGACTTGGTGACAGGCAGCACAAACTCTGATGTTTCTAGTTTCATGGAGAAAATGGTTTCCCAGTGTGAGGCAGGTAGAAGAGGTGAGAGATGGTAGGTACGCCTCATTTCACTATAGCAGAGGGGAAGTGTGTTCTGGCCTCCCAAGTTAGATGTCTACATGTCTTTTCACACACAGACAAAAACCAAAAAACATGTTTAAACATAATGATTAGCATCTCAAGCTGTGGTAGGCAGTTAGATAGACATGAGCAGAGCAAGACTATATAAGCCAGGCATAGAAGGCCACCAGGGCAGAAAGCCCCAGATGCCTAACAATGGGCAAAGCTGGGAAATAAGGACCTTGCTCCTAGAGTGACATTTCTTCCCATAGTTGATCATGAGGTTTAGAGCTCAAGGTTTCATATCACTGGTCCTAAGATTTGAACCCTTGCCTTATCTTTCCTCCCCTGCATATCACTAGTAATGTAGTTTTAGAAGAGGAACAAACAAGAGCTTAAGCCAGTAGTTCTCAAACTTTTTGAACTCGGGGCGCGTTTAAAATCCTACAAATAATTGTAGGCGCACTATATACAAATTTCTGAGAAATATGTTATAATAATTAAATCAAATATCAAAGTCCAAGTGTGCTTTTATGGTAATTAAGTGAAATAAATATGACAAAATTAAATTTATTCTGACATTAAAAAAGTTTTATGCTACATTTTTTGAGTTATGCTTTTTAGAATTCATAAAAAAGAGGGGTTAAAAATTTTTAAAAAACAACAAAAAAGTTATCTTTTTATATATATAGATATATTCTTAGTAAGATTTAGTAAATTCGGCAGGTCCCAGCACAAATGTGTTAAGTTTTTTCATTCTTGTGTTTATGAGAAATATGAGCCTGTGTCCTAGCAATTTCTTCCATGTTTGGGCATATATTTGACCAGGCAAGCCCAGGGTTTTGAACTGGTAACCTCATTGTTTCAGGTTGACGCTTTACCCACTGCACCACCACAGGTCTATTTGGGCATATATATATTTGAAAGGCAAACTCTCATTTCCTCGTCAATACATTGAAGAATTCCTCTCTTTTTACTCTTAATTGTGTTGAGGGTAGAAAATCCTAATTCACATAAATAGGATGTTGAAAATTATAGTAAAATGTTCAAAGCTTTTTTAGATATTGCCACATATTCTTCTTTTATAGAAATCCAAAAGACTTCAAGAGACAATTCCCTATGTTTAATCATTAATCCAAAACCCCCACCATACATATCATCTTAACTTTACACCAAACAAAGGATAAAAGAAACTTGCCTCCAGTCTTTCTGGGGAACATGGGGGGTAGTATAAACAATCCAGCACCACAGCTTAACAGCATTTTGCAACTGTAAAGCCAGTAGCCACAGCCACCATCATAACCGCCTCACCTGTGCAGGTTCACATTTGATTTGGACAGACTGTAAAGAAATGGCGGAGTCAGAGGATGGTGGGCCATTCTGTTTATTGGTTTCTCACCAAGACAAGCAAGCCACAAGAGAAGCCAAGGAAAAAGCAGAAAGCCTGCTTTTCCTATAGAGGGAAAGGGATCAGGGAGGCCTCTGCAATGCAGGAGCCAAGAGAGAGCCCTTGGCCTCCCTTATTTTATAGTGCAGAAAAATTAAAGCCTTTAAATAAGAAAGTCTCTGATACAAAGCCACTTATCTGATGCATAAATGAGATTTCTCATAAAAGTGCACCATCCCACATCATGCAACAGTCAAGGATGTGGGGAAAAGCTTATTGTTGAAAAGATCTTAGTATTAAAAGGGAGGAAAAGGCTGTGAGGTCGGTTGGCAATGGGGGAAGGTCACCTGAGGAACCACACATGCGCATGACAGCCAAAAGAAACGGCCCAGGAGCATTTTGAAAAAGAATAACTATCTGTCAGCCAATGAAACTTTGCCACCCACCACCACACTATCAACGCTATAAATTACCCCCCGGGGCAGATGAAGCTGCGCGACTTCCCTGGCCCCTGTTTGCGGACCAGTGAACCTCGTCTGGGAGCACTCTAAATAAAGCTTTTGGCTTGTTCACACTTGGTGGCTACGTCCTTCTTTCTTCCTCAGCAGAAAATACCTTACATTTGATGCCAAAACCCAGGAGGAGCTTGAGTCCAAAAGGGCTGCTTCTCTCCCCTTCCCTTCCAAGGAAGACCAGGACATCCGACCTCCCACCCACTTCAGCACATGGTGCGGTAAGTCCCCTGCCTCCGGCCTCCCCTCAGTTCTTTCTGACTCAGAGACTCCCTGTCCATAATCGCAGCTGCCTCAGGAACCTCCTACCCATTCTGAGTGCGTGTGTGCCCGTGGGGACATCCTGGACACTTCCACTCTGCCTGATCGTCTGGTGGACAGAGATTGAGTTGCAGGACACCAATTCTCATCTCTGATCACCCCACGGCTGAGGGCGGCCATGGGGGCACAGGAATCTAAACCTGGCTCAAAAACACCCCTAGGGTGCCTTATCTGGAATCTCTCAAACATAGATCCTTCCCTAAAGAAGAAGAAACTGATCTTCTTCTCCACTGTGGCCTGGCCACGATATCCACTGGATAACCAGACCAGGTGGCTCCTGAAGGGACTTTTGACTTTAACACCCACACCGATTTACAGAACTGTTGCCAGAGAACTGGGAAATGGTCAGAGATGCCTTAAATTCAGGACTTCTGGTATATGCGCTCCCGTCCTAATCTCTGTGCCATCTGCTCTATGGCACAGGTCCTTTTGGCCAGAGAAACCTCAGCTAAACCCTCCACTCCTGATCTTTCCTGCTTCACTGACCCCCTTGAGGAACTTTCTCCCCCTCTTGCACGACCCCCTCCATCCTATCAGGGTCCTCCTCTCCCTTTACCCGATCCTGTTTCTCATCTGCCTGCAGATACCAGTCCCTCTCTCTCCTCTCCTGTCAGTGCTCACACCAGATCTCACTCCGAGCCACAAGAGGGAGGCAACCTTCTCTGCCCTCTCCGCGAGGTGGCCAAGGGGGAAGGAATTGTTCGAGTTCATGTTCCTTTTTCCCTCTCCGATCTGTGTGCAATCAGAAAGTGTTAGGCTCCTACTCTTCTAATCCTACCACCTATACCAAGGAATTTCAATATCTCACTCAGGCATATGACCTCACTTGGCATGATCTCTTTGTTATTATGTCTTCTATCCTTACCCCCGATGAATGGGACTGGATCCAAGCGGTGGCACAGACTCATGCTGATCAGGTTTACCTCACAAACGACCAAATGCCATTTGGGGTACAGGCGGTCCCCAACAGGATCCCTGTAAAGCCAGTAGCCATGGCCACCATCACAGCCACCTGGCCCATGCAGTTTTGCATTGGATTCAAACAGACGGTAATGAAACAATGGAGCCAAGAACTGGTGGGCCATTACCTTTAATCCTAGCTTGCACCCAGTGGGCAAAAAATACACACAGTGGGAAAACACTTCCCTTTCCATTCAAGGCTCCCAAAACCACTGACTTATCGGAGTTTCCTAAAATCAAAGGTTTCTGCCTCACCAGTCTTATTCACCTCTGTTTCCCATCTCCATCTCTCTATAGAAACTGCACAAACTCCCTTCTCCTTCAGCGCTCCACCATCTTGGCTGCTTCTACTCCTCCACGTGGCCTTTCTCTGCTCTGCTCTGCTTTTCTGGAACAATGTGATTTAAAACCTTTTGGTGGCCCTGGCTGGTTGGCTCAGTGGTAGAGCGTCGGCCTGGTGTGCAGGAGTCCCAGGTTCGATTCCCAGCCAGGGCACACAGGAAAAGCAGCCATCTGCTTCTCCACCCTTCCCCCTCTCCTTCCTCTCTGTCTCTCTCTTCCCCTCCCAGAGCCAAGGCTCCATTGGAGCAGTTTGCCTGGGCGCTGGGGATGGCTCCATGGCCTCTGCCTCAGGCGCTAGAATGGCTCTGATTGCGGCAGAGCGACACCCCAGATGGGCAGAGCATCGCCCTCTGGTGGGCATGCCGGGTGGATCCCGGTCGGGCGCATGTGGGAGTCTGTCTGACTGCGTCCCCATTTCCAGCTTCAGAAAAATACAAAAAAGAAATAATAATAATAATAATAATAATAAAATAAAACCTTTTGGTGCAAAAGCCCTCCCCAACACATATTAATATAATCACGCCCATCCCAAGCAATCACCTGGGCAACGAGCTTCCACGTGGCATCACCATCTTTAACAAAGTGAGCATAATATATTTTATCTGCCCAATAGACCCCAACTGGGATTACCAGACGGGACAAACAGGTAGGAGACGACAGGACCAAATGATTGAATGTCCCATAGCTGGCATGCAAAGCGCAGCACAAAAGGTGGCTAACTATCATAAATTAAGAGAAATCACTTAAGGGCCTGAGGCAAACCTGGCCCTCTTTTTGAACTGCCTCACTGACGCTATGGTCCTCCATACCCGTCTAGACCCTGCCTCCAATGCTGGGGCCACTGTATTAGCTACTCACTTTATTTCCCAATCAGCCCCGGACATTCTGAAGAAACTTAAAAAGGCAGAAGAGGGCCCCAAAACCCCTGAGACCTGATGAACATGGCATTTAAAGTTTTCAATGGTCAAGAGGAAAAGGCTGAGGCTGCTCGCCAGGCCCACATGCAGCAGAAGGTGATGCTCCAAACCCAGGCTCTTGTGGCAGCCCTGAGGCCGGCAGAGCAACAGGGGCAAGGCACAGGAGGTGCCCGACCCAAGTCAGGGCCCACAAAGAGGAACCCCACTGGGAGCTTGCTTTAAATGCAGCAAAGAGGGTCACTGGGCCCAGCAGTTTCTTGTTCGAGGCCACCCACTAAACCCTGCCCTGACTGCAAGCAGCCCGGTCACTGGCAGAGCGATTGCCCCCTTTGGGTAACAGGCTCTTTCTCGGCGTCCCCACGTGAAGAACAAGCCACCCATATGGGAGGCCAGGCCAGCCAGGCAGGCCCATTGCTAGAACTTCTGGGTCTCATGGATGACTGACGTGACCCAGACTCGAAGACCTTCATCACCCTCACTGAGCCCAGGGTAATACTGCAGGTAGTGGGTGTGTCCATCTCATTTCTTGTGGACATGGGGCTACCTTCTCTGTTTTGCCATCACACTCTGGACCTTTAGTTTCCTCACGGGTCTCGGTTATGGGAGTGGATAGGACCCCTTCTTTTCCCCTTCGCACGCCACCCCTGACATGCAGTGTGGATGGATTCCTGTTTTCGCACTCCTTCTTAGTTATGTCATCATGCCCTGTACTTCTGGGTCGGGACATTCTACAAAGTCTCGGAGCCACTATGCAGCTGACAACATCTTCTCACTTACTCCTACCACTCCTGGATGAGGCTCTCCCATGACTACAGATCACCCTAACCTGATCACACCCCCTATTCCACCAGATGTTGTCAACCCCCAAATTTGGGACACTTCAACCCCAGTGGTAGCGACCCACCACCCACCTGTTACACATCCGTTTGAAGGATCTCTCCCAATTCCCATCTAGATCCCAATTCCCTATTTCAGCAAGTCACCACGGGGGCCTTAAACCAATAATTACCTGCCTCTTGAACCAAGGCTTACTCATCCCCACAAACTCTTCCTGTAATACCCCCATTCTTCCTGTGCGAAAACTCTCAGAGGCTTATCACTTCATACAAGACTTACACTTAATTAACAAGGCAGTTGTCCCCCTCCATCTGGTGGTCCTTAATCCATACATGTTACTTTCACACATTCCCCCTGACACCACTCACTTCATGGTCTTAGACCTCAAGGATGCCTTCTTTACCTCTACCTCCTCTACACCCTGACTCTAACTTTCTGTTTGTCTTCACCTGGACGGACACGGACACTAACGCAGCCCAACAACTTATGTAGACCGTCCTGCCCCAGGGATTCAGGGACAGCCCACACCTGTTTGGGCAGGTACTAGCTCGAGATCTGGCTGCATGCGATCTTGAGACAAGTACCCTCTTGCAATAGGTAGATGACCTACTCCTCTGCAGCCCCTCCCTGTCCGCCTCAAGGAAACACACCGCCACCCTTCTTAACTTCCTCGCTGAAGTTAAGGGTGAAGAGATATCGTGTCTCCTCTACTAAGGCTCAACTTCACTCTCAGTCTGTAGTCTATCTGGGCATCGCCTTAACCCTCACCACCCAAAGTCTCACTCTGGATCGAACGCAGACCCTCTACAGTCTTCAACCACCTACTACTGCAGATCAAATTCTTTCTTTTCTTGGTCTAATAGGCTTCTTTTGACACTGGATTCCCAATTTTTCTCTCTCAGCCAAACCCCAATACGGGCTTGCAAAAGAGACTCCCACGGGACCTCTCACATTCCCCCAACATTATTAAAAGAGCTTTCTCTACCCTTCAAGACCCCTCATCTCCTCTCCCCCTCTTGTTTAACCTGACCCGAGATGCCACTTCCACCTTTTTACTGATGAAAAACACGGCAATGCTGTTGGCGTGTTAACTCAACCTGTGGGGCCTATATACCTTCCCATAGCATACCTCTCTTAACAATTGGAAACACTGTCACAGGCTGGCGGCCCTGCCTCCAGGCACTGGGTGTGGCAGCCTAACTCACCAAGGAGGCTATTAAGCTCACCCTTTCTCAACCCATCACTGTCTTTTCCTCCCACCGACCCCCTGACCTCCTTTCATATAAGTCTCTCTCTCTGTTAGGTCCTTCCCGCTTACAAGAATTTCATCTCTTGCCTGACCAGGCCGTGGCGCGTGGATAGAGCGTCGGACTGGGCTGCGGAGGACCCAGGTTCGAGACCCCAAGGTCACCAGCTTGAGCTCAGGCTCATCTGGTTTGAGCAAAGCTCACCAGCTTGGACCCAAGGTCGCTGGTTCGAGTAAGGAGTTACTTGGTCTGCTGAAGGCCCACAGTCAAGGCACATATGAGAAAGCAATCAATGAACAACTAAGGTATCGCAACAAAAAACTAATGATTGATGCTCTCATCTCTCTCTGTCTCTGTTAAAAAAAAAGAAAAGAATTTTATCTCTTGTTCATCGAAAACTCTTCAGTTACCTTTTGCCCTCTCCCCAACTCAACCCAGCCACTCTACTGCCAACTCCAACGACACTTCCGGAAACCACCCACTCTTGAACAGAGCTAATAGATTTCCTCAACAGACCCTGAGATGTATTATCTGATTCCCCTCTAAAAGATCCAGATCTAATACTCTTTGTAGATGGGAGCTCTGTACAGGGACCCGATGGACGATGGCAGACGGCCTATGCGGTGGTTACCACCTCCTCCAGCCTAGATGCCCAACAGCTGCCAGAGGGCACCACCTCCCAGAAAGCAGAGCTAGTTGCCCTCATACGGGTACTCACTCTGGCCCAGGGAAAATGTATAACCATATATACTGACTCTAAATATGCTTTTCTTACCAGCCACTCTGCCCTCTGAAAGGAAAGGGGCTTCCTTACTACCAAGGGCTCCCCCATAATCAATGCTACCCTCATTTCTAAACTTTTGCAGGCATTACAGCTTCCCACTGAGGTGGCCGTGGTACATTGTAGGGGCCATCAAACCTCTCAGAACCCGGTGGCCTTAGGAAATGCTCAGGCCAATGTGGCAGCTTGAAACCTCACCCTGGGAGCCTCCCCCACTCCTCTCATGTTTCTCTCCACCTCCTTGAAACCTCCTTATCCTCCTGAGGAAGAACAGGCCCTCCTCAGAAAAGGTGGAGACGTGTGCAACCAGGGATGGATATTTCTCGAAGATAGAATTGCCTTACCAAAAGGACAGGCTGAAACTCTCCTTTCTGATATCCACTGTTCCTTACACATAGGGCCAAAGCTCTCTATCGGTTCTTGCAACCACTCTTTTTCTTCCCAGGCCTCCAGCAGACTATCGAAAAGGTACACAAAGCATGCACTATCTGTTCCAAAACCTCTACGCAAGGGGGTCTTCACCCCCGCTTCCCTACTCATTAGCTGAGGGGGCGCTTACTGGGCCAAGATTGGCAAATTGGCTTTACTCACATGCCCCCTCACAAAAAAACTCCGTTATCTCTTAACTTTTCTCGATACCTTTTCAGGGTGGGTAGAAGGCTTTCCCACCTCTTGAGAAACGGCAGACACCGTTGCCTCCATTCTCGTTGAATGTATTATCCCACGATTTGGAGTGTCAACTACCGTCCAGTCAGACAACGGCCTGGACTTCACTGCCCAAATAGTCCAGCAGGTTGCCACCTGTTGGGCAGATAAAATATATTATGCTCACTTTGTTAAAGATGGCGCTGCCCACGTGGAAGCCCGTCTCCCGGGTGATATTAGTTGCCCTTATTGCTTGAGATGGACATGATTATATTAATGTGTGTGCGGGACAGGCTGTAACCAGGCAGAGTCGTTATAGCCCAAAGTTTAGTTTTTGTGTGTGTGTGTGTGTGTTTTTTTTTTACAGAGACAGAGAGAGTCAGAGAGAGGGATAGACAGACAGGAACAGAGAGAGATGAGAAGCATCAATCATTAGTTTTTCATTGTGCGTTGCAACACCTTAGTTGTTCATTGATTGCTTTCTCATATGTGCCTTGACCACGGGCCTTCAGCCGATCAAGTAACTCCTTGCTGGAGCCAGTGACTTTGGGTTCAAGCTGGTGGGCTCTTGCTCAAACCAGATGAGCCTGCGCTCAAGCTGGCAACCTCGGGGTCTCAAACCTGGGTCCTCTGCATCCCAGTCCGACGCTCTATCCACTGCGCCACTGCCTGGTCAGGCCCAAAGTTTAGTTTTAAGACTAAGCCTTTTCCACCCTTTTTGACGTAGGGCGGTGCACTCTCATGAGGAATTCTATTATACCTCAGATAAGTGACTTTGTATCAGAGACTTCCTTGTTTGTATATTGGATTAAAGGTTTTAAATCTACACTATAAAGTGGGGCAGACCGGGAGCTTGCTTTCTCTCGGTTCCTGAGATTACCATTAGAGTGAAGAGCAGAGAAAGGCCACGCGGAGGAGGCCAGGAGAAGCAGCCAAGATGGTGGAGTGTTGAGGAAGAAGCCAGTTTGTGCAGAGTTTGTGTAGAGAGAGAGGGAGATGAGAAACAGAGGAGAATGAGGCTGGTGAGCAGAAAACCATTGATTCTAGGAAACTCGGATAAGTCAGTAGCTTTGTGAGCACTGAATGAGTGGGTTTTGGAGCCCAGTGTGTGTTTTTACTTGCCTGCCGTGTGCAAGCTAGGATTAAAGATGATGGCCCACCAGTTCTTGGCTCCGTTGTTTCATTACCGTCTGTCCAAATCTAATGCAAACCTGCATGGGCCAGGTGGCTGTGATGGTGGCCGTCACTACTGGCTTTACACCACTTCTCTCAACATTACATGGAGACTCTACATACCCTATCATCCTGAATCATTGGGTAAAGTGGAATGGGCCCATGGAATCCTGAAGGGTCAGCTAACCAAACTTTCCATTGAGACCAGACTCCCCTGGCCAAACCTCCTCCCCTTGGCACTCAGAATCAGAGCAACTCTGAGAAACCCCACAGGACTCAGCCCCTTTGAGCTGGTTTATGGTAGACCATTCCTAATCAATCACAATTTACCTGTCAACTGCCTTCCTCTTGCCACATACCTCCCCTTTCTATCCTTACTCCTCCATCTTCTCAGAGAACATGTGGACCAGACCCTTCCTCCTATAGGGGGTCCACATGAAGCACACCCAGTGGTCCCCCTCCAGCCAGGAGACAGGGTTCTTCTGAGGGAGCTCCAGCCTGGCTCCCTATGGGATTCGAATGGACAGGACCCCATACAATAATATTGACTACTCCTACTGCAGCCAAGCTCTTAGGGCAAACACCTTGGTACCATGTCTCTCGCCTCAAGCTTGCCCCAATGAAGGACCGCTGGCAGTTGGAACCACTGGGCCCCACCCATTTTCGGCTCACCAAAAGGTTGGGCCCTGCAGATCCTCCTGTTATTCCTGTCCCTCCCACCGGGAACCTGCCACCAGAGTGAATTAAAACAGGGAGCAATGCTGTTACTATATCAATGAGACTGGCCTGATGGAAGAAAACATCAATGTCCTCAGCCATCTGCAAGAGAGACTGCACAAGGACCTCTCTTCCTACAACCCACTTAACTCCTGGTGGCAGCCACCCATCCTCACCTGGGCTGCCCCTATCCTAGGTCCTCTTCTAATTATCAGCATATTACTCATGTTTGCTCCTATTTTTCGTAGATTCTTATAGGGCCACATACACAAGTTTTCTCGAGTTACAGTCAACCAGATGCTCCTACACCCATATATATGACTCCCCTCAGAGCCACCACCTTAAGACCTCCCTTCCCCATGACGCCCCTAACCAGCAGGAAGTAGCCAGATGAATAGTGGTGCCCCTTTCTTACATAAAAGGTCGGAATGTTGTGCTCACTTCGGCAGCACATATACTAAAATTGGAACAATACAGAGAAGATTAGCATGGCCCCTGCGCAAGGATGACATGCAAATTCGTGAAGCGTTTCATATATATATATATATATATATATATATATATATATATATAAAGGTCGGAATGTGAGGTCAGTTGATGTAAAGCCAGGAGCCGCCATTGTGGCCATTCACATACATGTTTGCATTAGATTTGGACAGATGGTAATGAAACAATGGAGCCAAGAACTGGTGGGCTATTATCTTTAATCCTAGTTTGCACCCGGTGGGCAAGAAATACACACAGTGGGCTCCAAAACCCACTCATTCAGTGCTCACAAAGCTACTGACTTATCCGAGTTTTCTAGAATCAAAGGTTTCTAGCTCACTAGCCTTATTCACCTCTATTCCCCATCTCCTTCTCTCTGCACAAACTGGCTTCTCTTTCAACACTCCACCATCTTGGCTGCTTCTCCTGGCCTCCTCCACATGGCCTCTCTCTGCTCTCCACTCTAATGCTAATCTCAGGAACTGAGAGAGCAAGTTCCCGGTCTGACCCCATTTTATAGTGTAGAAATCCAAACCTTTAATCCAATATACAAACAAGGAAGTCTCTGATACTAAGTCACTTATCTGAGGCATAATGAGATTCCTCATGAGAGTGCACCACCCCACGTCAAAAATGGTGGGAAAGGCTTAGTCCCAAAACCAAGTGTCAGGCTACAAGGATCCTGCCTGTCCATAGCCTGCCCTCAACACACATTAATATCACCTGGGTGATGGCCTCCACGTGGGCAGCGCCATCTTTAACAAAGGGAGCATAATATATTTTATCTGCCCAACAGTTGGCAATGGGGGAAAGTCACATGAGGAACCATAGATGCCCATGCCCACCAAAAGAAATGGCCCAGGAGGATTTTGAAAAAGAACAATTTTCTGTCAGCCAATGAAATTTCACCACGACCTATCACACCACCACCACCACCCTACCAAGGCTATAAATTACCGCCTCCTCCCCCAGGCGGGAGAAGCTGCACGACTTCCATGGCCCCTGTCTTACGAACCAGTGAACCTCGCCCAGAAGCACTCTAAATAAAGCTTTTGCTTGTCCACACTTGGTGGCTACATCCTTCTTTCTTCCTCAGTGGAAAATACCTTACAAAGGCTTAGTCTTAAAGCTAAGCCTTAGACCAGGGGTCCCCAAACTATGGCCCGTGGGCCGCATGCGGCCCCCTGAGGCCATTTATCCAGCCCCCACCGCACTTCCCGAAGGGGCACCTCTTTCATTGGTGGTTGGTGAGAGGAGCATAGTTCCCATTGAAAAACTGGTCAGTTTGTTGATTTAAATTTACTTGTTCTTTATTTTAAATATTGTATTTGTTCTCATTTTGTTTTTTTACTTTAAAATAAGATATGTGCAGTGTGCATAGGGATTTGTTCATAGTTTTTTGTTGTTGTTGTTTTGTTTTTGTATTTTTCTGAAGCTGGAAATGGGGAGAGACAGTCAGACAGACTCCCGCATGCACCCGACCGGGATCCACCCGGCACGCCCACCAGGGGCGAAGCTCTGCCCACCAGGGGGCAATGCTCTGCCCCTCCGGGGCGTCGCTCTGCTGCGACCAGAGCCACTCTAGCGCCTGGGGCAGAGGCCAAGGAGCCATCCCCAGCGCCCGGGCCATCCTTGCTCCAATGGAGCCTTGGCTGCGGGAGGGGAAGAGAGAGACAGAGAGGAAGGGGGGGGTGGAGAAGCAGATGGGCGCTTCTCCTATGTGCCCTGGCCAGGAATCGAACCCGGGTCCCCCACACGCCAGGCCGACACTCTACCGCTGAGCCAACCGGCCAGGGCCCATAGTTTTTTTTATAGTCTAGCCCTCCAACGGTCTGAGGGACAGTGAACTGGCCCCCTGTGTAAAAAGTTTGGGGACCCCTGCCTTAGACTATAAGGACCCTGCCTGCTTACAGCACACGCAGTGCAAACTATAAGTGAGCAAACATATTCATCATATTTGCAAACTTATTTGACCCATAGCAACCTAATCAGGCAAGTGAGGTGGGGGATTGGGCAGACTGTCAGCTTATAGCCAATTCCCCATACCTCTGTCCTCCAAAAATCTAAACTCCAAAAACCCTGTTGGTTTTTTGATCCTCATCAGGAACATATTTCTCTGGAATACCATAGGGCGCACCTGTAAATCTAGGGCGCACACTTTGAGAACCACTGGCTTAAGCATTAACCTCTAGATATAACATCTAGGCTTCAATTGTGTTTCAGCTATGGGCCCAGAAAAGCAGCAACAGCAGACAAAGGAAAGTCATGGCTGATCTCAGGACCAGCTGCATTGGTGATGACCCTCCTGCCTTGGCACCAGTTAATCAGTGAAGACCATAACCCTAAAAGACAAACCTGGAGGGCTGATGAATATTCTATGGAGATCCTCCCCTGGGATCCTCATCTAATCCTTTACAACTGCGGTCCAGGGCATTTTCTTTTCTGGGAGAACTCACACACTTTCCTCCTCCTCCTGCCCCCAGGCACATTTTCCTTGACTCTCTGTTCCTTCTAAGCGCTGAAGCAGTGGTCCCCAACCCCCGGGCCGCAGACCGGTACCGGTCTGTGGGCCATTTGGTACCGGTCCACAGAAAAAGAATAAATAACTTACATTATTTCTATTTTATTTATATTTAAGTCTGAACGATGTTTTATTTTTTAAAAATGACCAGATTTCCTCTGTAACATCGTCTAAGACTCACTCTTGATGCTTGTCTCTGTCACGTGATACATTTATCCATCCCACCTTAAAGGCTGGTCCGTGAAAATATTTTCTGACATTAAACCGGTCCGTGGCCCAAAAAAGGTTGGGGACCACTGCTCTAAAGGACTCCGTGAGATTTGCAACCAGGGGCAGCAGCAGCTTGTCCCAGGCTAACACCCTGAACCTGTCTCCAAGGCCCCCTTTTCTTTAACATTCTTCCTGCACTGCTAGTAAGTTCCTCCTCTGGTTGCTGCACTTTGTCTCTTGATGAACTTCTTTCTCTCAGGAAGACAAGAACCAAGCTCTCGTTGCTCCCCCTGTAACAAAACTACCTGTGTAAGCTTAAACTTAGGGGATGATAAGTGCAAGTACCCTGGAAACAAAACAGAGGCTTAGCACAACATCGCCGTCCAGCCTATGAACTAGCCTATAAACCCGCTCACCACGTAGAGCATTGTGTGAGAAAACCATTCCCAAGTCCCAAATCTGCAGAGAATAAAGCAGAGAATCACAAATCAGTGATTCTTTATACCTTTACTCTTACACTGACCCAATAATCTACAGTTTGTTTCCTCAGGCTAGCGTGCTTACTTCATGAATTTCCATGGCAAAGGACTGACTTAGAAGAAAAAATTAAAATCTACTTAGAAAACTTTTGGTAAGCCTCAGTGACATTGGGGTGTTCAGAAATAGGCATGCACATATACCATTGGTGGGAGTGTCAACTGGTGCAACATACTGAAGGCCAATTAAGTAATACCTACTTAAATTTATTTTAAAAACTATGAGCAATTTAAATGTTCATTGCCAAGATTCCAGTTAAAGCATAGTAATATTGGGCCTGACCTGTAGTAGTTCAGTGGATACAGCATCAGCTTGGAATGCTGAGGTTGCCGGATTGAAACCCTGGGCTTGCCCAGTCATACAAAAAGCTACTACTATAAGTTGATGCTTTCTGCTCCTCCCCCCACCCTTCTCTCTCTCTCTCTCTCTCTTTCTCTCAAATCAATTTTAAAAAATCTTTTTAAAAAAGCATAGTAATATTGAAATTATATGAAACTATTTTTAGATGCAACAGAACAATTATACATAATATACACTTGCTTTTAAAAAGGCACAGAATAGAATGCATATGATGTGCCTATTTATGATTTTATAAATAGATTGTTTATATACAAATTTGTATATTTGTTGTAGCATATGTGTATGCACTCATACATTCTTCTATAAGCATAGGAATTTTCTAGAAAGATAAGAAACTACTTTTTTTTTGCAAAATGAGTGGGGGGAAAGAAAGAAAGGGAGAAAGAAGCATCAACTCATGGTTGCATAACTTTAGCTGTTCACTGATTGCTTTTCATAGGCGTCTTGACTAGGGGTAAGGGGGCTCAAGCCAAGCCAATGACCCCTTGCTCAAGCCAAACACCTCGGGCTCAAGCCAGTGACCTTGGGCTTCAAGGCAGTATCCTTTGTGCTCAAGCCAGCAACCATGAGATCATGTTGGGATCATGTCGATGATCCCACACTCAAGCCAGTGATCTCAAGCCAGATGAGCCTGCCTTCATGCCAGCGAATTCAGGATTTCAAACCTGGGATCTCAGCATTCTAGGTCCACAGCCTATCCACTGTGCCACCACCAATTAGGCAGAGGATAAGAAACTCTTAGTGTTGACTAAGGACTGGGATACAGAAATCACCTTATAGCATTCTCTGTTGTTTAATTTTCTTTTTCTTTTCTTTTTGGGACAGAGACAGAGAGAGGGACAGATAGGGAGGGACAGACAGAAAGAGAGAGATGAGTAGCATCAATTCTTCATTGCGGTGCTTTAGTTGTTCATTGATTGCTTTCTCATATGTGCCTTGACTGGGGGCTACAGCAGACTGAGTGACACCTGTTTAAGCCAGCAACTTTGGGTTCAAGCTGGTGAGCCATGCTCAAATCAGATGAGTCCACGCTCGAGCCAGTGACCTCAGGGTTTTGAACCTGGGTCCTCTGTGTCCCAGGTTCACTCCAGGTTCACACCCAGTCTGACACTCTATCCACCGTGGCACTGCCAGTCAGGCTGTTGTTGTTCAATTTTCTTTCTTTATCTTTTTTTTTTTTTACAAGGACAGAGAGAGAGTCAGAGAAAGGGACAAACAGGGACAGACAAACAGGAACAGAGAAATGAGAAGCATCAATCATTAGTTTTTCGTTGCAAGACCTTAGTTGTTCATTGATTGCTTTCTCATATGTGCCTTGACCATGGGCCTTCGGCAGACCGAGTAACCCCTTGCTCGAGCCAGTGACCTTGAGTCCAAGCTGGTGAGCTTTTTGCTCAAACTAAATGAGCCCACGTTCAAGCTGGCAACCTCAGGGTCTCGAACCTGGGTCCTCTGCATCCCAGTCCAACACTCTATCCCCTGCGCCACTGCCTAGTCAGGATGGTTGTTCAATTTTCTTACATGAGCACAAAGTTTGTCATTTAAAATACTGACAAACAGAAAAACAGTTGTTCTTTTATTTTTATTAAAAAAATTTTTTTGTTAAATGTGTTTAAGAAACTACCTTTTATTACCACTCTGGAAATGTATCAACTTTTCTAATTGTTGAAAATCAAGAATTTCAGAGTTGGATCTGTACTTAACAAACTTTAGCATTTTGATGGCAGCTTTTGAATTTCCTTTAGTCATTCAGGCTCCTGAATCCCCAATGAAAAGCATTAGTAAATTAATCCTTTCTATAGCTTCTATATTTGAAGGAATCCTATAATCTTCTTTCCTGGAAATGAGGGTGTGTCTAGGGCGCTGTTATAATTCACCATACATACTCCAATACACACACTGTTTATTTTAGTTTAGATGTTTTTAAGGCCTTTCCCATGAGGCAACCAAGATCCTTCTGTTTTTCTTTGTTTGTTTCTTTCTTTTCCTCTCTTTTTATTTATTTATTTATTTAATTTTTATTTTTTATAGAGACAGAGAGATAGTCGGAGAGAGGGATAGACAGAGACAGACAGACAGGAATGAAGAGAGATGAGAAGCATCAATTATCAGTTTTTCATTGCAACACCTTAGTTGTTCATTGATTGCTTTCTCATATGTGCCTTGACCATGGGCCTTCGGCAGACCGAGTAACCCCTTGCTCAAGCCAGCGACCTTGGGTCCAAGCTGGTGAGCTTTGCTCAAACCAGATGAGCCTGCGCTCAAGCTGACGACCTTGGGGTCTCGAACCTGGGTCCTCCGCATCCCAGTCCGACATTCTATTCACTGCGCCACCGCCTGGTCAGGCTTTTCCTCTCTTTTTAAAAATTTATTGATTGGCCTGACCTGTGGTGGCGCAGTGGATAAAGCGTCGACCTGGAAATGCTGAGGTCACCGGTTCAAAACCCTGGGCTTGCCTGGTCAAGGCACATATGGGAGTTGATGCTTCCAGCTCCTCTCCCCGTCTCTCTCTCCTCTCTCTCTGTCTCTCTCTCCTCTCTAAAATGAATAAAAAAATAAATAAAAATAAAATAATTTAAAAAATGATTTGTTTAAAAAAAAAAAAAAATTTATTGATTGATTTTAGAGAGAGAGAGGAAGAAAGACAGCAAGGAAAAAACATCAATTTGTTGTTCTGCTCATTTAGGCGTTCATGGATTGATTCCTGTATGTGCTCTAATGGGGGATTGAACCCGCAACCCTGGCATATTTGGAAGATACTCATCTAACCAACCAAGCTACTCTGTCAGGGCACTGGTTTTCCATTTTTTTTCTTTTTTAATTTTTTAAATTGAATTTTAGAGAGAGGAAGGGAGAGAGACAGAGAAACATTGATTTGTAATTATGTTTGCCATATTTCCCCATGTATAAGACCCACTGTAAAGCCAATATCCATGGCCACCATCACAGCCGCCGGCCCATGCAGGTTCCCATTGGATTCGGACAGTCAGTAAAGAAACAACAGAGCCAAGACCTGATGGGCAATCTGTAAGAATGAGACAGCACTTGAACTCCAGGTGTGCAGGCTTTATTAGAGCCAAAAGACCTGCCAGAGTGCTTCTCTGAAAGAAGGGCCCCCAAAACAGACTGAGGCAAAACTTTATAGGGTTGGGGATAGCCTCGAGCAAGGGTGTGCTGGTATACTCGGCTTTCTGGAATACTCCTCTTTGGGGTGATTGACCAGCTTCCTGGAACCCCTCTGTCCCAGAGGTGATTGTCCGGTAATTAAGGGTGGGTCAGGCAGCCAAGCAGAACAGCAAAAGGGCAGTTGTAATTCATGTATCTATCATTTCTCAACTCTGTGGTTACATATAAAAGAAAAGCAGTTATTAATTTTATAATATATGGTGAGGGGTGACAAGGAGACAGAGGAGAAAAAAATAAAAAATTATTGTTTCTTCTGGAGAGAACTCAAGAAGCGAACCTTGCCAAGACAAGTCCCCCATCCAGTTAAGGAGGTCATCAATTTCCGTGCTGTGTGGTCTGAACCAGGCGTTGTCTTCAAAAACCTGAGTGAGGAAATAAAAAAATTTTGTGAGGTAATAATTGTGAATTGCTTGCTGCAAGTGCTGAGTGGTTAGAGTGACATAGTGATACGTGGTCTCCAGGATGAGCCTCATGAGACGTGCTGGTCTGGTTCCTCTCAAATGGGAGGACATGTGGAGATTTTTAGAGACAGGGAACCTGTTGGTGTAAGTTTTAGAAGAACTGAGTATGTGTGGTTAAAAGGAAGGGGGTTTGGAGAACATTCAGGAAAGAACTTCTCAGGCTGAGGGGCGGCTTCTTCCTGCTGTCATCCCTACCTATTTGATATTGCCCTCGTGAAGTTCTCCTTGGGGTATGGGGGAATAGGAGTGTAGGAGCATTTGATTGTAGGTAATCCTAGAGATTTCTCTCATCCTGGCCTGTAGGAACTTGATAAAGAAGGGGGCAAGCATTAAAATTAGGCACAGAATTATGATTGGTCCTATAATTGGTGCTAGCATTGAGAACAAGGGGTTTTTCCACCATTGTTTGGAGTAGGGGTCAGTACCGGCCCGGCCACTGCGGATTCGTTCTTGAAGTTTTCGGAATGTGTTGATATTCTCCTCGACCAGGCCAGACTCGTTAATGTAGTAGCAACACTGTTCCTGTAAAAAGAGGCAAGTACTGCCCTTCTCTGCTGTTAGTAGATCTAAAGCCCTCCGGTTTTGTGGGGCGACCTGAGCTAGAGAGGTCAGTTGTCTCTGGAGGGAGGCTAGAGAGGTAGCTGAATTATCAAGGGCCTGTTCTAGGTCTGCCTTTTTTTTATTATTCACTTTAGAGAGGAGAGGGAGAGACAGAGAGAGAGAGAGAGAGAGAGAGAGAGAAGAGAGAGAGAGGAGAGAGAGAGAGAAAGAGAAGAGGGGGAGGAGCTGGAAGCATCAACTGTGCCTTGACCAGGCAAGCCCAGGGTTTCGAACCAGCGACCTCAGCATTTCCAGGTCGATGCTTTATCCACTGCACCACCACAAGTCAGGCTTCTAGGTCTGCCTTTAGTTGGTTAGTAGTCCATATACTATGGCCTAAGCCAGCCCCGCCTATCCCTATAGCCGCTATAGAGGTGGCAAGGGTAAGGCCAAGGAGGACCAGGAGGAGGGCAGCCCGTTTATTTCTACCTGTCCTCAGTTGGTTTGAAAATTCTTCCTCTCCATAATATGTTAGTTGTGGTGCAACTATTACTGGGACACAAGGGAGGGGGGAAGAGGTGTTGAAGGTTTTTAGAATGGTTCCATTGCACCAGAAATGAGTTCCGTTAGGGCTGGTTAGAGAAGTTTTGATTGGGATAGCCTTATTACATAACGGGGTAGGATGATTGGTGTAGCAAATTGAGAAGGTTGAGGTGGGGTCTTCTTGGAAGAGAGGAACTCCAGAAAGAGTAAAAGGGTCTGGATTTTTGGTGGTGTTGAGTGGGTAGGGTAAAGGAACCGTGGTTTTGGAAGGCTTGTTTAAAAAAGGCACAGAGAGAGCAGTGAGAAGTGTTATATACAGAAGTGAGGTTGAGAACTTGGATGTCTTGCTTGATGAGTCCTAGCCATGAGAAAGGTCGGGAGTAGGGGTGTATTTATAAGGTTTCAGATTTTTTCGGTTTCACAAGGGCAGGTTTCAGGGTTCATGTGTAGGGTTAGGTAGATTTTTCCAATTTTCTGATTGGCAAAGGTCTGCATGCAGTTCTGTAAGAAACTACTGAACAAACATAAGAGGCAGGGTTCAAAAGTTAGAAAAATAAATAGGAGAGTGAGTGGATCAATGAAAGGCACTAGTCAAGATGCCCAGTTTGTGTGAAACCACTGATTCCATGACTTATTTGTTTTTTACGAATTCACTGGGCTTCAGAGACAGAGAGAGTGGGAATAAGACAGGGTAGTGGCCAGTCCCCCTGCCCCAGACCTATTTTTATAGAAATTCCTAAAGCAACAAGAAGAGAGATTACCTGTTCAGCTCATTTGGTCCTTAAATTGATGGGTAGTGTATTAGGAACTGGAAGAGGCTCATGGGGTGGGATTAGGTTGCTATTTGGGGTGAGATAGATTAGGGTACAGGTTTCTGTCTAATTAGTATGGAGACACAGATAGGTGTTGGTCCCACACAAGTAGAAAGCACCTGATTGGGTGAGGCAGGCTGAGAGGTGAATAGAGAATGGAAGGACAAGGGGTTGGTTTTGTTTCTCTGTTTCTGAGCTCCAGATGGTCAGAGTGGAGGAAAGAGTCACCCTTAGCAGCAGTGGGAGTTGTCAGGATCATGGTGTGTGGACCTGTCCACGTGAAAGTCAGTCCTTGGATGATGTAATGCTGGAAGCGTCTCTTGGATAGTCTTTGAACGGTTTTCTGAGTAACCTGTAAATCCTGCAAGTACTTAGGGAAAGGGTGGTTACATTTCTACACTTTGCAGTTAGGGTTTAAATCCTAGTGGCCACTGCTTTTAGTTGGAATTAGCAGCAGGTCCCAGCCTACAATAGGCTTGGGGCATTGAGACAAGAGGAATAAAGAAGATACTATACATTAAGTAAAGTAACAAATTCAGACTGTCAGTACCCACAGTAGAGATCTTTGAGGGATAAATAAAATTTAAATATTTAGGCAAGGTATAGTAAATGGCTCTTGTGTTCACAAGAAATGAGATCAGCTTATCTGCTACTTGGAAGAAATACCTTAGGCTCATGAACGATGTCCTTGGGCCTTCAGTGGCAATTCCCCGCATGCTGGGCAAGGTCAGGTCACAGGTAGCTGGAGCAGGGCTAGAAGAGACTGAACCCTCCCTCCATGGAGCAAGGGGGAAGCTTATCTTCTCGTATCCTTCTTTCCACAGAACAGACATGTCAACTGGTGGGATCGGGAAGCCTGGCAGGCTTCAGTTCAATGACTTTTCTTTCTACTCTTGAAGTAGGGCCCTGATAGAATCCTATGAAGCCCTTTAGGGCACTGGAGCTAAAAGCTGGTATTTCTTGACTTCTTTTGGGCCTTATTTGCCTTTTCTGTTACTTCCTTGGTCATTATAGATCTTAAAAGCTATGCTCAGAAGATCTCACTGAGGGACTTGACTATGAGAGTAAATTTGGGAATCCAGTATTTAAAGAAGCCTATTAGACTGTGGAGAAAAAAGATTTTATCTGTGGTGGTACGTGATTGGAGACTGCAGAGGGTCTGAGTTTGATCTAGGGTGAGACTTCAGGTGGTGGAGGTTAAGGCAATGCCTAGATAGACTACGGGCTGAGAGTGAAGTTGAGCCTTAGCAGTTGAGAAGACATGATATTTCTTCACAGTGAGGAAGTTAAGAAGGGTGGTGGTGTGTCTCCTTGAGGCAGGCAGGGAGGGACTGCAGAGGAGTAGGTTATTTACATATTGTAAGAGAGTACTAGTTTTGAGATTGCATGCTGCTAAATCCTGAGCTAGTGCTTGCCCAAACAGGTGTGGGCTGTTTTTGATCCCCTGGGGTAAGACAGTCCATGTAAGTTGCTGGGCTGCATTAGTGTCCAGGTCAGTTTAAATAAAGGTAAACAGAAAGTAAACCTGTAAAGAGGGAGGAGGGGTCGAAGAAGAAAGAAGCAGAGTTTGTGAGGAGGGGTTTGGGGTGAAGGAGAGACAGGCACCACCAGAGCCGTTGGAGAGGGGTCAAAGAAGAGAGACAGGCACTGCAGCTGAAGCCACAGTTTCTAAGGAGGGAGGAGAGGACAAAGAACACAGTGGAGAAAGGAGGGGCCCCTGGTCAGCAGAGGAGAAGAAAGAGAGACTGGTATTAGCAAGTGAATAAGAAAGAAGATTCAGCGAAGAGAGCGGCTGGGGTTTTTTTTGGAGGGAAGAGACTGGAGCGAAAGAGATTTGCAGAGGAACTAGAGAGGGATCCGATAAAGGAGTGCCCCTGGGGGACAGGCAGGAGGGGGAGAGAGTTGGGAGTCTGCGGAGAAGGAAAGATTAGGAGCAGACGTTTTAGGTGAGGTTCCTCTGGCCAAAAATGACCAGCATGTAGAACAAGCAGTACAGAAATTAAGGACAGGAGAGAAGGGAGAAGAAAGGCTTGTACATAGGAATCTCTGATGCCTTCCCTGTCTGGTGGCAAAAGTTGTCAAGATCTCTTAGGATATTGTAATGGTAGTAGAAAGCAACCTGGCTAGGCGCGTAGAAGCTAGCCGCTTGGAGAAGAAACCTCCCAAACTGTGAACCCCAGAGAGTAGAGTGAGCATCCTGAAGGAGTAGTCCTGAAGGAGTAGTCCCAAAGGAGTAGAGGAATCCTGAAGGAGTAGAGGAGTCCTGAAGGAGTAGAGGAGTCGTCTCTGAGGCCTGAGATTGGGAGGAGCCCATGTTCTGAGGGGAGACTGGCTGGACGGTTTGGACTGAGAAGAGCCCACAGTAGAGGAGACTGGCAAGAGAAGGGGGCATCCCTGCCTTCAGTCACAGTTCTGAGAGGAGAAAATCTCCATAGAAAGAAGGTTTCAGACAAGAGATCGTCACCCCAAGGCTGAGATCCAGGGACGTAGGAGAGGGGCCTGGCTAGGTGCACCTAGACTTTCATAGAAGTCCATAAAGTAGTAGAGGCAGACCACTTGTAGAAATGGGGTCCAAAGTCAAAACTGTTCTACCAGGAAGGGATGTTTTTTTAGACAGAAATTTGGAGGCCAACTGGGGAAGGGGAGGGAAAAACTCCTTACCGTCCTGGTCTGTCAGGGTTCAGGACAGGGTTGGACTGCTGGCCACTCAACTGTGCTCACACAGCCAAACAGAATCAGGGAGTTAGTCCGGATGAGCTGCCGCTGTCCACTGCTTCCCTGTTGTAAGTTCGGCTGGCAAGGGGATCATCCAGGTAGTCAGTGCCCTGTCCCAGGTTTTGGCACCAGATGTAAGAATGAGACGGCACTCGAACTCCAGGTGTTCAGGCTTTATTAGAGGAGAAAGACCTGCTGGGGTACTTCTCCAAAAGAAGGGCCCCCAAAACAGACTGAGGTAAAACTTTATAGGGTTAGGGATAGCCTCGAGCAAGGGTGTGCTGGTATGTTCGGCTTTCTGGAATACTCCTCTTTGGGGTGATTAACCAGCTTCCTGGAATTTCTTTGTCCCAGGGGTGATTGTCCAGTAATTAAGGGTGGGATCAGGCAGCCAAGCAGAACAGCAAAAGGGAAGTTGTAATTCATGTATCTATCACCATCATCTTTAATCCTAGCTTGCACCCAGCAGGCAAGTGAAAACACACACTGGGCTCCAAAACCCACTCATTCAGTGCTCACAAAGCTACTGACTTATCAGAGTTTCCTAGAATCAAAGGTTTCTAGCTCACCAGCCTTATTCACTTCTGTTCCTCATCTCCTTCCTTCTTCCTGCACAAACTCTGCACAAACTGGCTTTTCCTTCAGCACTCTGCCATCTTGGCTGCTTCTCCTGGCCTCCTCCACATGGCCTCTCTCTGCTTTCCTTTCTCTGCTCTCTCATCTAATGCTAATCTCAGGAACCAAGAGAGAGCAAGCACCTTGTCTGCCCCACTTTATAGTGTAGAAATCAAAACCTTTAATCCAGTATACAAAATAGGAAAGTTTCTAATACAAAGTCACTTATCTGAGGCATGAGGGGATTGTACCACCCCACATCAAAAAGGGTAGGAATTGCCTGACCTGTGGTGGCGCAGTGGGATAAAGCATTGACCTGGAAGTGCTGAGGTCGCCGGTTCAAAACCCTGAGCTTGCCTGGTCAAGGCACATATGGGAGTTGATGCTTCCAGCTCCTCCCTCCCTTCTCTCTCTCTGTCTCTTCCTCTCCTCTCTAAAATGAATAAATAAAAAAAAAAAAAAAAAGGGTAGGAATGGCTTAGTCCTAAAACCAAGCCCCAGGCTACAAGCATCCTACCCACAGCCCACCCCCAACACACATTAATATCACCTGGGCGATGGGCTTCCACGTGGACAGCGCCATCTTTAATATATTTTATCTGCCCAACACACACTATTTTTCAAAAAAATTTGGGTCTAAAAACTGGACGCATCTTATACAGTGGTTGTAGTTTTTTTACTTGTATTTCCCGCTTTTTCGCGCTTGTCTTTGCCCTCTTCGTTTTGCACTTGTTGTCAGTATATTACTGTAGGTTACATTTTGCCACATTCTGCCCAGAAATGGCTCAGAAAAGATTTTCATACAGTGCTGAATTCAAGTTGAAAGTGATCCAGTTTGCAAAAGTGAATGAAAATCGTGCTGCTGAATGTAAGATTGGTACTCTTCCAACTGAGAAATCAATCTGAGACTGGCTACAGGAAGAAGAAACCCTACTGAAAATACCACGGCAGAAGAAGGCCATGACAGGCAGGTCAGCAAAATGGCCTGAGATTGATTGGGAGTTTTGACAGTGATGAGGAGTTGTATGAATTTTATGATGAATAAAACTTGAGTTCAGTAACTTTATGGAATACATTTTTTTTTTTCAAATTTTGGTCCTGAAAATTAAAGATGCATTTTATACATGGAGAAATGTGGTATTCATGCCATCCCTGTTTGATTGGTTTTTTAAAAAGATTTTATTTATTTATTTTAGAGAGGGGACAGAGAGAGAGATAGAAAGAAAGAGAAAAGAAGGGGGGAGCAGTAGGAAGCATCAAATCCCACTATGTGGTAAGGTTCCTGTAAAGCCAGTAGCCATGGCACCATCACAGCCACCTGGCTCATGCAGGTTCTCATTAGATTCAGACAGATGGTAATGAAACAACGAAGCCAATAACTGGTGGGCTATTTACCTTTAATCCTAGCTTGCACCTGACGGGCAAGTAAAAACACACAATGGGCTCCAAAACCCACTCATTTAGTGCTCACAAAGCTACTGACTTATCCGGGTTTCCTAGAATCAAAGGTTTCTAGCTCACTAGCCTTATTCACCTCTGTTCCCCATCTCCTTCTCTCTGCACCAACTCTGCACTAACTGGCTTCTCCTTTAGCACTCCATCATCTTGGCTGCCTCTCCTCTCCTCCACATGGCCTTACTCTGCTCTCCTTTCTTTGCTCTCTCCTCTAATGCTAATCTCAGGAACTGAGAGAGAGCAAGCTCCCGGTCTGCCCCACTTTATAGTGTAGAAATCAAAACCTTTAATCCAATATACAAATAAGGAAGTCTCTAATACAAAGTCACTTATCTGAGGCATGATGGGATTCCTCATTAGAGTGCACCACCCCACATCATGCAACAGTAAAGGGTGTGGGGAAAAGCTTAGTCTAAAAACTAAGCCTTGGCCTGACCTGTGGTGGCACAGTGGATAAAGCGTCGATGTCGACCTGGAATGCTGAGGTCGCCGGTTCAAAACCCTGGGCTTGCCTGGTCAAGGCACATATGGGAGTTGATGCTTCCTGCTCCTCCCCCTGTTCTCTCTCTATCTCTTTCTCTCTATCTCTTCCTCTCTCTCTCCCCTCTCTCTCTAATAAGAAAAATGAATAAATAAAATCTAAAAAAGTAAATAAATAAAAAATTAAAAACTAAGCCTTAGGCTATAATGACCTGACCTGCTTACAGCCTGTCCCCCACCCCCACCCAATACAAACTATAAGAGAGCAAACATATGCATCATATTTAAAAACTTATTTGACCAACAGTACCAAAGAATTGCAAAAATTAATATTAATATTTTATGAGAAAAAGTCAGGCTTCTTGCCTGTCCTTTCTCTAAAGAAAGGAGGGAGAAAAATGCAGAAGCCTTCTGGCTAGCAAGGATGACTGGGTCATTTAGTTTTAACTATAGAATAAAGGTTATTTGAAGAATGTTTCCTTTTCAATAAGATGCAAAATTTACATACCCTACACTGATTTTAACTCTTCCTCCCTTCCTGGAGTCCTGAGAGTAACATATACCTCTGGACAAAGGGATGGGAAGTAGACACTAGAAGATTTGTGAATATCTTTGATATGTAAAATGACATCACTATTGTGTTGCCTTATAGGTTTTAATATGTAGGAATGTTTTTTATAAATTCTAAAGACAAATGTTATAAGCTTGTTAATGAATTGATTATTGTGTCGTTTTTCCCTTCCCGCAAACCTGTATGTGATCAAGTCTATGTAACGAGCTGCAAGGCTATTTCATGCACACATGATTTGGGTCAGCTATACCCCATGTTGGTTATATGCAGCCGGCTCAATAAACCTCCTAAAATAATTTTCTGTATCATGCTTTGGTGTCTCTATGTAAACCCGACAGAATGCTACTTTACAACAATATGTGCCTTGACCAGGCAAGCCTGGGATTTCGAACCAGAAACCTCAGTGTTCCAGGTCGACACTTTATCCACTGTGCCACCACAGGTCAGGTATCCTTGGTTTATTCTTATATGTGCCCTGACCAGGGACCAAACCCGCACCTCGGCATGTTGGAATGGCATTCTAACCAACTGAACTACCTGGCCAGGGCAGGGCCCTGGTTTTCTGTTTCTTATAGGAAGTAGGGTTGGTAAGTTCTATGGTGACTACACAGTCTTCTAATTACCCCATCTGCCTTTCAGCTAGCCACTGAAAGGCTGAGAGAATTAAAAGGACTGGGGGCTTTTTACTGTTTTATTGACCCCTTTTAAATGTATCTTCTCTTTTTTTTTTTAACAGAGACAGAGAGAGTCAGAGAGAGGGATAGATAGGGACAGACAGACAGGAATGGAGGGAGATGAGAAGCATCAATCATCAGTTTTTTGTTGCAACACCTTAGTTGTTCATTGATTGCTTTCTTATATGTGCCTTGACCATGGGCCTTCAGCAGACCGAGTAACCCTTTGCTCAAGCCAGCAATCTTGGGTCCTCGCTGGTGAGCTTTTTGCTCAAACCAGATGAGCCCATGCTCAAACTGGTGACCTCGGGGGTCTCGAACCTGGGTCTTTCCACATTCCAGTCTGACACTCTATCCACTGCACCACTGCCTGGTCAGGCAGCATCTTCTCATTTTTAAGGCATCAATTTCTCAGGGGAAGAGGTCCACACTTTGTCCTCCAGCTGCTGATGAACACAAGCTCAGGCTCAGTAGCAGCCAGGCTTGTGTCTTTAGAGAGTGCCAATATAAGAAACATCTACACCTGTAAGAACTTTTGTGAATTTATTTGAGCCGAACTGTCAACATTTGCTGGGAAACAAAATTTCAACAGATTGAGAAAATGCTCCAGAAAAAAGTGGCAGTTTCATCACTTATTTTATACATCATAATCAAAGGGGAAGAGGTAAGGGAGTTACATGAAAATCCATTGGTGATAGATTAGGGAGGCGGGAGAGAGCAAAGTTGCAGGGGAGTGAATCTTTGGAATTGGATAAAAAGTAAAACATACAGCTTTATATTTATTCATTCATTCATTTAGTTAGTTAGTTTAGAGAGACAGAGAGAGAGGGACAGACAGGGACAGACAGATAGGGAGAAAAATGAGAAGCATCAATTCTTCATTGTGGCACCTTAGTTGTTCATTGATTGCTTTCTCATATGTGCCTTGACCAGGGGGCTCCAGCTAAGCCAGTGACCCCTTGCTCAAGCCAGCGACCTTAGGCTCAAGCCGGCAAACTTGGGGTCATATCAATGATCCCATGCTCAAGCCAGCGACTTGGGGTTTTGAGCTCTGAGGAGAGTCTCAGGCCAGTGCTCTATTCACTGGACCACAGCCTGATCAAGGAGATTTATACTTCTTTTACACAGGATAGTTAATAGTTAACAACTAATGTGATAATAATAACAATGAAGGGATTTGTGGGTTCTGCTTTAGTGTGGTGGCTGTTCCCTGAGGGGTCTGGAAAAGATTTCTCTTACATTTCAAAGGCATGTTATCAAGTATGTTATTGTAGATGCAAAAAAAAAAAAAAAAAAGACGACAGGCACAAAGTAAACATTGACCTTCATTAGGGGAAAATACCATCCTAGGACATGATTACCTCTAATGAACTGCTTTTATTTAGAAAGTTTTACTTTCAGACCATCCTGTGTGGTTATTTGAGGTCTCTGAGTTCTCAAGGCCCCCATGCAGGCCCCCTGTGAGCTTGTCAGGTTCAGTACGTGACCCATTTTTCTTCCATAAGAATAATGACTGACATTAGAGAGCTAAGAAACATACACTCACAGCCAACAGCAACACAGTTAGGGTGAGGGAGCACAGGCAGCTAGCTCTTGCCCTACCTCATATCCTGGAGGTTGGTGGTCAAAGCCCCACTATTACATGAGACAATGTTGGACAGATAAAATGTATTATGCTCACTTTGTTTTTCTGTTGTTTTATTTTGTTTGTTTGTTTGTTTTTTACAGGGACAGAGAGAGAGTCAGAAAGAGGGATAGATAGGGACAGACAGACAGGAATGGAGAGAAATGAGAAGCATCAATCATCAGTTTTTTGTTGCAATACTTTAGTTGTTCATTGATTGCTTTCTCATATGTTCCTTGACCGTGGGCCTTCAGCAGACTGACTAACCCCTTGCTTGAGCCAGCGACCTTGGGTCCAAGCTGGTGAGCTTTTTGCTCAAGCCAGATGAGCCCGCGCTCAAACTGGCGACCTCAGGGTCTTGAACCTGGACCCTCCACATCACAGTCCAATGCTCTATCCACTGCACCACCACCTAGTCAGGCTCATGCTCATTTTGTTAAAGATGGCGCTGCCCACGTGGAAGCCCATCACCTAGGTGATGGAATTGGTTGCCTTTCTTGCTTAGGATGGACATGATTACATTAATGTGTGTTGGGGGTGGGCTGTGGGCAGGCAGGATCCTTGTAGCCTAGGGCTTGGTTTTTGGGACTAAGCCTTTCCCACCCTTTTTGATGTGGGGTGGTACACTCTCATGAGGAATCCCATTATGCCTCAGATAAGTGACTTAGTATCAGAGACTTCCTTGTTTGTATATTGGACTAAAGGTTTTGATTTCTATACTATAAAGTGGGGCAGACCGAGAGCTTGCTCTCTCTCGGTTCCTGCTATCATCATTGCAGGAACCTCCCTGACCCCTTGCCCTTCATGGGAAAAGCAGGTTTTCTGCTTTACCCTTTCTTCTCTTGTGGCTTGCCAATAAATAGAATGTTCCACCATCCTCCGATGTTGTGGACTATTAATGGCAAAAAACCATTATAGATTCAAGGCTTGGCAGGGGGCTAAGTTCTCGCCCCTCCATCTCCATATTTGGCTTTGATGCTGAGTGTTTGCACCCACTCCACTTGTTTCCTTGGGTTGCAGGAAGCAATATACATGCCCTTCCTCTGACTCTTTGTTTATTTCAGATGTTTGTAAATTTCACTAATGTATCCTGTTTTTGCCTTGGGAGAGTTCCTGTCTTAGCCTTTGATGTGCAACTTTGTATCAGGGTCCTTGATTTGCATAGGTGTATATAATAAAGCGAACTGGGGCTTTGGGGCACTCAGATACTGCCAGGCAGTTTGAGGAGTCCTCCCGGTCCCATCAGTTTTGTTCTGACAAAGTGTGTTTCCTTAATTCCGCACCGTTATTTGGAGCTGCGCTGGTCCGCAGCACTCCAACTCCGCCATTTCTTTACCATCTGCCCAAATCCAGTGGGAACCTGCATGTGAATGGCCACAATGGCGGCTCCTGGCCTTACAGACAAAATCACTCTCTTGTCCATGGAGCCCAGTGAACCATGGTGAAAAGCCAGGCCCCTTTGCTTCAGGCTCGAAGAAGGCACTGGGTCACTCTCTTCCCATCAGCGCATATTTTTGTACCTATCTTTTGAGGACAACAGAGAATCTCAGCCTAGATCTTGTTTTTGAATAGAAATGCTAAATTGGGTAACAGGAAAAGCAGTTGGGACCCTCATCTGGAGGTCTCACATTGCTGCCTTTATTATTGAAGTCAGGATATCCTGTTCTTTCTAGTATGCAAGGATCTGAGTCTTAAGTACACACTGAAGATTCAGAGAGGAAGTTCTTGCAAAAAGTTTGTCTCTCTGGCCTCCTGACTAGCTCTAGACACTCACAACATCCTTCAAAGCTGTTCAATTTTGAGTTAGGAAATTTAGGATTTTTTTTCTTTCTCAAGGAACAACATTCTCACCACTGTTGATATAAATAGTATTCTGAAACATAAAGGTAACAACAAACAAAAACTAATCAGACAGTTCAGAAAACCAGTGAGTCTAAAATATTTCCTTTTCCTCTAAAAAATATGTTTTTTAATTTATAAATAGATTTATATTATACATTCTGTCCTGTGACTTTTGTTTCTCTTTTGTCTCTGATTTATTTTACACTTTTATGAGTCTTGTTTCTTTCTTCTCTGGTCTTACCTTGCTTACTTCCACCGCTCTTCCATTTTCTTCCATCCTCATTTTTTTGTGAAAGAACAAATATGCCTTTATGTTCATGGGGCAGCCTCAAAAACATTGCATACAAAGAGAAAAAAATGTTCAGTCTTTAAGAACACAGATATTGGAACAAGACTGCTCTGCCATTCACTCAGGCAAATTTCTTAACTTCTTTTTCTCTGAGTTTCCCTGCTTGAAAAATGGGGGTGCTGATAATAATAGTACCTACTTTTTAGGGATGTGGAAGAGATTAAATGAGATTATATTTAAAGCAAAACAATAGCACATCATAAGTGCACAATATATTTTAGTTCTTACTTATTAAGAGCTTCTCTTCCAGTGTTTGCATGTTTTATTTATTTATTTATTTTACTTATTGATTTTTTTTTTAGAGAGGGTGGAGAGAGAGAGAGAGAGAGAGAGAGAGAGAGAGAGAGAGAGAAGGGGGAGGAGCAGGAAGCATCAACTGCCATATGTGCCTTGACCAGGCAAGCCCAGGGTTTCGAACTGGCAACCTCAGTGTTCCAGGTCGACGCTTTATCCCACTGTGCCACCACAGGTGAGGCCCAGTGTTTGCATGTTTTAAAATACAGCAGTTCTCTTTCTCATTAGCTTCTTTTGCTACCATAACCCCTTCTCCTCTCTCACCCCTTCCCTCTCCCGTAGGCTTCTTTTTACTCGTTTCCCTCCTCTTCCGTTGCCATAAATTCTCCTATTCTTCTTTCTTTTCTCATATGTCTATTCTTTTCCCATTTCCCGTAGAAACCACTGTAGACATGACAAGCTATAAAGAGCTTCACACACACCCAAAGCCATTGCTGCAGCTTGGGCCATCATGATTTCAACTAACCCAGTTCAGCTTCTTAATCAAATTGTTTCCTTGGCTGGAGACACACCATCATTGGTAGCACAATGCCTCAACAACACCAGATAAAACTTGGCCTAAATGTGTAAGAGACTCACTTTTGAGCTCCTGAATAATTGTGAGTCTGGGGACACCACAAGGACTAGAGTATTTGTTTCTGTTTGTTTTGTTTCTTATTAAGTAAGAAGAAGGGAGATAGTGAGACAAACTCCCACATGCACCCTGACCAGGATCCACCCAGCAACCCTGTCTGGGGTTGATGCTTGAATCAGCTGAGCTATTTTTAGTCCCTGAGAATGATGCTCTGACCAAGGAGCTATCCTGGGGCTGACACTCAAACCAATTGATTCACTGATTGCAAGAGGGGAAGAGAGAAAGAAGGGGGAGGTGAAGAAGTGGAAAAGCAGAAATGTGCCCTGACCTGGAATCAAACCCAGGACTTCTATACCCCAGGTGGAATCCCTATTCACTGAACCAATCAGCCAGGGCCGAGTATTTGTTTCCAAGGATTTGACTCTTTGGATGAAATGGGACCCCATACTAAACCTGCCAAGCTCAGGGGAGACCTGCACGGCAAGGCTTACAAACTCAGAGACCTAATGTAACCACATAGGATGGTCTGAAATTAAAACTTCCAAACTAAGCCCTGGCTGGGCAGCTTGTGATAAGGTGGCAAGGAACTGTAAAACTTAGCATTAGCAATGCCATTTTAAAAGGAAAAATCAGGCCTCTTACCCCCTCCTTTCTGAGGAAGAAAGGAAAGAGAAGAATGGAGGAGCTTCCTAGCTTACAAGGGCAGCTGGGTCATCTAGTCATAGTTTAGCTGATTCCTAGAATTCTCTGAAAGGATGCCTGGGGCCACTTGCCACACAGAGCAAAGAAGATATAACTTATCTGAAAACGTTAGAAAACAATGTTTATGTACCTTAATCAACAGGGGTCCCCAAACTTTTTACACAGGGGGCCAGTTCACTGTCCCTCAGACCATTGGAGGGCCAGACTATAAAAAAAACTATGAACAAATCCCTACGCACACTGCACATATCTTATTTTAAAGTAAAAAAAAAAAGGGAACAAATACAATATTTAAAATAAAGAACAAGTAAATTTAAATCAACAAACTGACCAGTATTTCAATGGGAACTATGTGCCTGCTTTTGGCTAATGAGATGGTCAATGTCCGGTTCCATATTTGTCACTGCTAGCCGTAACAGGTGATATGACGCACTTCCAGAGCCGTGATGCATGCATCCCACGTCACCAGAAGTAGTACTGTACGTGAGCCATGCTGCGCTTTGTGGCGCCGCCACATACAGTACTCCTGGAGCACAGGATGAGGATGGATCTTGTGCTCCTCTCACTGACCACCAATGAAAGAGGTGCCCCTATCGGAGGTGCAGCGGAGGCTGGATAAATGGCCTCAGGGGGCCGCATGTGGCCCGCGGGCCATAGTTTGGGGACCCCTGCTTAATCAAGATTCCTATACTGGAACTCACCCTAAAGTCATGAGAGTAATGCATACCTCTAGACCAGGGGTAGTTAACCTTTTTATACCTACCACCCACTTTTGTATCTCTGTTAGTAGTAAAATTTTCTAACTACCCACTGGTTCCACAGTAATGATGATTTATAAAGAAGGAAAATTTATAAAGCAGAGTTACAGCAAGTTAAAGCATATAATCATAATTACTTACCAAGTACTTTATGTCGGATTTTTGCTAAGTTTGACAGAATAAATCTTTTTAAAACAACTTACTACAGTTAAATCTATCTTTTTTCACCTGACCTGTGGTGGCGCAGTGGGATAAAGCATCAACCTGGAAACGCTGAGGTTGCTGGTTCAAAACCCTGGGCTTGCCTGGTCAAGGCACATATGGGAGTTGATGCTTCCTGTTCCTCCCCCTTCTCTCTCTCTCCCCTCTCTCTAAAAATCAGTAAATAAAATATATTAAAAAAAAAAATAAATCTATCTTTTTTCTTTATACTTTGGTTGCTCTGCTACCACCCACCATGAAAGCTGGAACGCCCACTAGGGGGCAGTAGGGACCTGGTTGACTACCTCTGCTCCAGACAAAGGGATCATGAGCCCACTCCCCTTGCTTGAAAAACCTGTATTCTGTAATATTTTTGTTGTTGTTGTTGTTTTGTGTTTTTTTTTATATTTATTCATTTTAGAGAGGAGAGAGAATAAGAGAGAGAGAGAGAGAGAGAATGGGGGGAGGAGCAGGAAGCATCAACTCCCATATGTGCCTTGACCAGATAAGTGCAGGGTTTTGAACCGGCAACCTCAGTGTTCCAGGTCAACGCTTTATCCACTGTGCCACCACAGGTCAGGCCTGTAACATTTTATGTTTTCTAATAATCATCCCTTTTGAAATTCTTTATATGTATAAAACTTGTAAACTAAGCAAGCGGTTACTAATAAGCTAGCCCAAACACTCTTAGCAAAGGTAATTTCATTTAGCTTCTCTTCTTATCTTAAACTAAACATTTCATTTCCCACTATTGTGTTGAAAAGGATAGGTTATAAACTGTAGATTTAGGAATGTCTTTGATATATGTTGGGCAGATAAACTATATTATGCTCACTTTGTTAAAGATGGCGCTGCCCACATGCAAGCTCGTTGCCCAGGTGATATTAGTTGCTCTTCTTGCTTGGGATGGGCGTGATTATATTAATGTGTGTTGGGGGAGGGCTTTCACGCCAAAAGGTTTTAAAAAAGATCATGTTGTTCTGAGGAAGAGTAATTATGTTCTATGAGGAGCCCATGCTACAGGAGAGCAGAGAAAGGCCACGTGGAGGAGAGGAGAAGCAGCCAAGATGGCAGAGTGCTGAAGGAGAAGCCAGTTTGTGCAGAGAGAAGGAGATGGGGAACAGAGGTGAATAAGGCTAGAGAGGTAGAAAACTTTGATTCTAGGAAACTTGGATAAGTCAGTGGCTTTGGGAGCCCTGAATGGAAAGGGAAGTGTTTTCCCACTGTGTGTATTTCTTGCCCACTACGTACAAGCTAGATTAAAGGTAATGGCCCACCAGTTCTTGGTTCCATTGTTTCATTACCATCTGTCTGAATCAAATGTGAACCTGCATGGGCCAGGCAGCTGTGATGGTGTCCACGGCTACTGGCTATACAACTACTTTATAACAAGCTCAGTTTGTTAGTGTGCTATTCTGATACACCAAGGTTGTAGGTTTGATCCCCAGTCAGGGCACGTACAAGTATTAACCAATGAATGCATAACTAAGTGGCACAACAACTGGATGGTTTTTTCCCCCCTCTCTCCCTCTCTCCCTTTCTCCCCCTTCCTCTCTCTCTAATCAATAATAAAAAAAAAAAACAGAACTTCCTAACTAAAAGCAAGTCATGATATATAGTCATGTCCTTACCCAGTATCTTCCTTTTTTTCTTTGTGAGACAGGATGAGAGAAAAAGAGAGAGAGAGAGAGGAAGGAAGAAAGATGAGAAGCATCAACTCATGGCTGCATCACTTTAGTTGTTCACTGATTGCTTCTCATATGTGCCTTCACTGGGGGGGAGGGGCTCAAGTTGAACTAGCGACCTCTTGCTCAAGCCAGCAACCTTGGACTCAAGCCAACGACCTTAGGCTTCAAGCCATTGACCTTGGGATCATGTTGATGGCTATACTCAAGCCCAGTGAGCCTGCCCTCATGTCAGTGACCTTGGGGTTCTGAACCTGGGATCTCAGCATCCCTGGATGATAATCTATTCACTATGCCACCACCAGGTAGTTTTTTTTTTGTTTTGTTTTAAGTTTTTCATTGATTTGAAAGAGAGAAGCATCAACTCATTGTTCCACTCAGTTGTTCATTTAGTTGTGCACTCAATGATTTCTCTTGTAAGTGCCCTGACTGAGATCAAATTTACAACTTCAATGAGCTGGGACGGAACTCTATCTACTGAACCACTGAGTCAGAGCCTATCCTACTTGACAAGGGTCAATCTTTACCTTAACTAACCCTATCTCTTATCCTTTTGTATCTACCAACAACATACCTTTATAATGTCCAAGTAATTTCCTTTGCGCAGACCCCTCAGGGCACAATCCCCCAGGGGAGCAGGAGACCACAGAACCACTCATTGTTATTGTTATTGTATTAATTGTTAACTGTTGTTATCCTATACTCACCTATGAACAAGAAGTATGTGTCTATTCATTTTACTTCTTTTTTTTTTTAACAGAGACAGAGAGAGAGAGTCAGAGTCAGAGAAAGGGATAGATAGGGACAGACAGACAGGAACGGAGAGAGATGAGAAGCGTCAATCATCAGTTTTTCCTTGCAACATCTTAGTTGTTCATTGATTGCTTTCTCATGTGTGCCTTGACCGTGGGAACTTCAGCAGACCGAGTAACCCCTTTCTCAAGCCAGCGACCTTGGGTCCACGCTGGTGAGCTTTGCTCAAACCAGATGAGTCCACGCTCAAGCTAGGACCTTGGGGTCTCAAAACTGGGTCCTCCGCATCTTAGTCCGACTCTCTATCCACTGTGCCACCACCTGGTCAGGCCATTTTACTTTTTATCTGATCCCAGATATTTCCCCCACTTTGCTTTCTTTTGCTTCCCTAACCTATCACCAGTGAATTTCCTGTAAACCCCTATTGCTGGCCCTCCTCCCTTGATTGTAATGTGTATAATAAGGTGCAAAGCTGCTATCTTCTGGAGCATTTTCTCAATCCATTGAGATTTTGCTTCCCAGAAATTGTCATCTGTTTGGCTCAAATAAACTCATAAAAATTCTCTACAGGTTTGGGCCTTTCTTACATTGACAACTCCATTCTTGAGCCTCAGAACAAAATCATTGGCATTAAGGAAGGGAATAGGAACACGGTGGGAGTAGCAAGGCACAGAGATGTTACTCTATAAATATTTATTAAAATTTATTTATTTAAACCTCCCAGGATCACATCTAGAGAGTGGCTAATATTCTGCCAGCTTTGGAGATGGGAGGGAAAGCAAGCCTGGCAGAGGTACCCATTCCAGTCCCTGCTTGCTCTGTAGCTGGCGATTGGAAGACACTCTGCAACAACATATATATATTTATATATATTTTTAAAATTTAAATATATATATTTTTTAAATTTAAAAAATATATATTTTTTTAAATTTTAGAAAGAGTAAGGGAGGGAGGGAGAGAGAAAAACATCAGTTTGTTGTTCTACTTATTTATGTATTTGTTGGTTGATTCTTATATGTGGCCTGACTGGGGATCGAACCCTCAACCTTGGCATATTAAGATGATGTTCTAACCAACTGAGCTACTCAGCCAGGGAAACTACATATTTATTGAATTAATGAATGGCAACTAACTGCATAAAGAGCAATCAAGAAAGAAGTTTGAGTTTTCCAGCTACTAACCAAACTGTCCCAAAATTTGTGTTGTAAAATAGCATAAATCACTTAGTATTATTTCTCATGGTTCTAGTTGCTGGCTGGGTTCAATTAAGAGGTTCTTACTTGGGGCCTGACCTGTGGTGGCGCAGTGGATAAAGCGTCGACCTGGAATGCTGAGGTCGCCGGTTCGGAACCCTGGGCTTGCCCGGTCAAGGCACATATGGGAGTTGATGCTTTCTGCTCCTCCCCCACTTCTCTCTCTCTCTCCCTCTCTCTCTCTCTAAAATGAATAAATAAATAAATAAATAATTAAAAAAAAAAAAAGAGGTTCTTACTTGGGTTCTCTTGTGCAGTTGAAGTCAAATGGGACTAGGGCAGTAGTCTTCTAGAAGACTTCTCTCATATACCTGGCAACTGATACAGTTGATAATGTCCGTCAGCTGAACCTCAGTAGGGCTATTGGCCAGAACACATACACATGGTTTTTCACATGACCTGGGCTTCCTCACAACATAAAAGCTGAGTTCCAAAGATGAGTGTCCTCAGAGAGAACCAGGCAGAAGCTGCATTGCCTTTCTAACTGAGCCATTACTCTGTCATGCTCAATTCCATGGAGTTAAGTCACTAAGGCCAGCCCATATTACAGAGAATGGGGATTAGAATCCAACTCTTGATGGGAAGAGTGTCAAAGAACATGATTTGTAGACTTGTTTCAAAACCACCATTGTCTTGTTCTGGAGTGCCTTGGACTATTTGGAGTATGCAAGTTAGGGGTACTGTGTTTCTATAATTAAGGAAAACCAGGCAGGAAACACATTCACTTCATTTTGACAGGGCTATATCTTTGATTCTTTATTCACTGGGTCTGATTACCCCTTCCTTAAAGCTGTCCAAGCCTCCATCTCTTGATCTCTTCCTGTCAGGTCCGAGGCTCAGAGAGTTGGGAGAGGAACCATATATAAACCTGTAGTCCTACCAGCACTTACCATCTTCATTAAACATCTACCATTCTTCCTTCTGGGGATTATTCCAAACAGGAATCCAGGAATCTGCTAGGTCATTTCTTTTTTTTTCTTTCTTTTTAAAATTTTTATTTATTGATTAGAGTTAGAGAGGAAGGGAGAGAGATAGTGTTGGTCAAATAAGTTTGTAAAATATGATTTTTATGTTTGCTCGCTTATAGTTTGCATTGGGGGCTGGGCAGCACCAGGTATATGTGATCTGTGAAATTGCAAATTACCTTCCTGCTTGGGAAGGGCCCTAGTTTTGCTACTGTTTGCTGGAGGAGAGGTTTTTGCCCCAGAAAGTTTTGAGAGGAGCGTGGAGAAGGAGAAGAAGGAGAGAGAAGCCATGTTTGCAGAGTGAGAGAGGAGAGAATGTAGAGAGCTAAGGAAGAATCCAATGTTTGCAGAGTGAGAGAGGAGAGAATGTAGAGAGCTAAGGAAGAATCCAATTTGTGCAGAGAGAGAGAAGGAGTGCTGATGAAGAACCAGAGCTGAGGGACTTTGTGAGCTCTGCTAAGACTGGTGGGGGCCTTTGATTCTAGGAAGAACTGGGGAAGATTCTCCTGGTTGTGGAACTGGAGGGAAGTGTTTTCCCTGTGTGCTTGCTTGTCGGTTGGTGCGAGACTTTACTAAAAAAATGGCCCAACATTTTTTGGCTCCACTGTTTCTTTTTTTTTTTTTTTTTGCATTTTTCTGAAGCTGGAAACGGGGAGAGACAGTCAGACAGGCTCCCGCATGCGCCCGACCGGGATCCACCCGGCACGCCCACCAGGGGAGATGCTCTGCCCACCAGGGGGCGATACTCTGCCCCTCCGGGGCATCGCTCTGCCTCGACCCGAGCCACTCTAGCGCCTGGGGCAGAGGCCAAGGAGCCATCCCCAGCGCCCGGGCCATCTTTGCTCCAATGGAGCCTTGGCTGCGGGAGGGGAAGAGAGAGACAGAGAGGAAGGAGGGGGTGGGGTGGAGAAGCAAATGGGCGCTTCTCCTATGTGCCCTGGCCGGGAATCGAACCCGGGTCCCCCGCACGCCAGGCCGACGCTCTACCGCTGAGCCAACCGGCCAGGGCCTCCACTGTTTCTTTATCGTCTGCCTGAATCCAATGTGAACCTGCATGTACATGGCAGCGACGGCTGCTACTACTGGCCATACAGACAGGAACATCGATCTGCTCCTGTATGCACCTTGACCAGGGATCAAACTTTCTGCGCTTTGGGACAATGCTAACCAACTGAGCTGTCTGTCCAGGGCGACTAGGTCATTTCATAGCCCAGAAACAACTGGGCCAATACCAGTCAACTAAGCATCATATTTTCTCTCTCCCTAATCCTGTAACCAGGGAAGTTAGTAGTGTGGGGGCTAAAAAGATATTAATACTTTTCCTCCCACTTTGTTAGTTCTAGGATGGACTAATAACAGAGATTAACAAGAGAAGATCAAAGTTAAATACATATGCATGGGGAATTCACATAGATAGTGTGGCAACATTGGGTATATAAGACATTTTTGGACAAGGAAGAAGGCGGGGGTTGGGGGTGGAAGAAACTAGGATATTAGATGTCAAAAGTGAGAATGGGTGAGTAGCAGGAAAATCCTTGCTAGGTGACTCAGAAACAGTGGGACACAGGGCTTATCTAGCTAACAAGTCACCTACAGAAGCCATCCTATTTATCATAATCAATTCAAATTAGGCCAAAGCAACATCCTAAAGCCCTGATGGCAAACCTTTTTATAAAAACCGCCCACTTTTGCAGTGCTGGTCAACCTGGTCCCTTTCACCCACTAGTGGGCATTCCAGCTTTCATGGTGGGCCAATCACAGCGCCATTTGGCTGCTCTGCTACTGCCCACCATACTGGTGACCTCAGCATTCCAGGTCGATGCTTTATCCACTGGAGCACTACAGGTCAGGTAGATAGTTCCAATCCTGGTTCTACATAAAGCAAATCATTTATCCTCTCAGCTTCCCCATCTATAAAATGGGAACCTTATAAGATCGTCAAAGACTAAACAAGATGATGCATGTAGAGAGTTAGTAAACATAGCTCTACAAACTCAGTTGTAAGAAGTAATAGTTGCCTGACCTGTGGTGACGCAATGGACAAAGCATTGATTTGGAACACGAGGTTGCTGGTTCAAAACCCTGGGTGCCCAGTCAAGGTACATACCCACTCCTCCCCCACCCACCGCCTTTCTCTCTATCTCTGCTCTGAAATTTGAAACAAATAAATAAATAGTCACCTCAATTAAAAAAAAAAGAATATTTAAAAATAGTTATAATTCTGAGCCCTGGCCAGTGGTACAGTGAATAGAGCATTGTCCCAGAGCGCTGAGGTCACCGGTTCAATCCCGAGGTCACCAACTTGATCCTGAGGGTGCCAGCTCAACCCAAGGTCATGTGTTCGAGCTTTGGTCAAGGCATGTATGAAAAGCAATTAATGGGTGCGTAACTAAGTGGAACAACAAGTTGATGCTTCTCTCTTTCTCTCTCCCCCTTCTTTCTAAAATCAATGGGAAAAAAAAAGAAAAAAAATAGTTATAATTCAACTTGACCTCTAATCTGGCCCCTATTCTGCCAAATTGGGCCATTCTAGGAACTTTCTCTTGCCCATCTATGGTGTTGTACCAAGACTCTTTTTTCTTTCTTTTTTTTAAATTTTAGAGATAGAGGAAGAGAGAAAGAGAAACATCAATTTGTTGTTCCACTTATTTATGCATTCATTAGTTGAGTCTTTTTTTTTTTTTTTTTGTATTTTTCTGAAGCTGGAAACAGGGAGAGACAGTCAGACAGACTCCCACATGCGCCCGACCGGGATCCACCCGGCACGCCCACCAGGGGCGATGCTCTGCCCACCAGGGGGCGTTGCTCTGCCGCGACCAGAGCCACTCTAACGCCTGGGGCAGAGGCCAAGAAGCCATTCCCAGCGCGACCGGGCTATCTTTGCTCCAATGGAGCCTTGGCTGCAGGAGGGGAAGAGAGAGACAGAGAGGAAGGAGGGGGGGGGTTGGAGAAGCAAATGGGCGCTTCTCCTATGTGCCCTGGCCGGGAATCAAACCCGGGTCCCCCACACGCCAGGCCGACACTCTACCGCTGAGCCAACCGGCCAGGGCCCATTGGTTGATTCTTGTATGAGCTCTGACTGGGGATCAAACCTGCAACCTTGGTGTATAGCAGGGGTCCCCAAACTACGGCCCGCGGGCCGCATGCGGCCCCCTGAGGCCATTTATCCGGCCCCCGCCGCACTTCTGGAAGGGGCACCTCTTTCATTGGTGGTCAGTGAGAGGAGCATAGTTCCCATTGAAATACTGGTCAGTTTGTTGATTTAAATTTACTTGTTCTTTATTTTAAATATTGTATTTGTTCCCGTTTTGTTTTGTTTTTTTACTTTAAAATAAGATATGTGCAGTGTGCATAGGGATTTGTTCATAGTTTTTTTATAGTCCGGCCCTCCAATGGTCTGAGGGACAGTGAACTGGCCCCCTGTGTAAAAAGTTTGGGGACCCCTGGTGTATAGTATAGGGACAATGCTCTAACTAACTACTACTGACCAATTATTTTTAAATTGTTTTAGTTTCTTCATTTTTTCTTTCTTTCTTTCTTTCTTTCTTTCTTTCTTTTTTTCTTTCTTCTTTCAACAGAGAGAGGGACAGACAGGAAAGGAGAAGGATGAGAAGCATCAGTCTTTGTCACAGCACCTTAGTTGTTCATTGTTTGCTTTCTCATATGTGCTTTGATGGGGGGCAGTGGCTACAGTAGAGCAAGTGACCCCTTGCTCAAGCCAGCGACCTTAAGCTCAAGCCAATGACCTTGGGCTTCAAGCTAGTGACCTTTGGGCTCAAACCAGCAACCATGGGGTCATGTCTATGATCCCACGCTCAAGCCGGCGACCTCGGGGTTTTGAACCTGGGTCTTCTGTGTCCCAGTCGTGTCCCAGTCTATAGTTCTATCTATTGTGCCACACCTGGTCAGGCTAGTTTCTCCATTTTCAAAACTGAAAAAATAAATCTGACCAATCTAATTCCTTGGACCTAGGTTAAGTTGAACATGATTATTGTTGGCATTTATCCCAGAAGAGAGACACCAATATATTGAATAAAAGGAACTGCTTATTTTAAATAAACAAGTGATTAAAATAACAACATACGACTAACAAGTCAAAAACAAAATAACTAGGGAGTGGAAAAAGAACTGAGGACCAGGAGAAGAAAGTGTATCCATTATATAAGTAAACAAGAAACATCTTTCTCTATAATAAAGGTTCTCAGTACTAACCCTTAATATCTTCACACGGCTGAGAGCTGTCACAGGGTGCACCTCCTTATGCGGCAGGTTTTCCTCTGGTCTGTCGACCCGCCTTGCCCACTCCAGTGTGTAAAGCCTGATAATTTCTGAAGGAAAAAGTAAGCCAATGTTTTCCAGTGACATCAGAAACTAGCCCCAATATACATGCAACCCACTTGCCATAATTATTAAATTCTCCTATAAAATATTTATCCTAAAGAAAAAAAATATATGGAACAAAACATTTAGACTAGTGATTATTCATGGGGGCGGAAGAGAGCAGATGTGACCAGAGAGAAGCAAAGAGTCAGGCTTTTTAATTACAGAAAATGAATTACTTCTTAAATTCCAAGTGGCTACTCGGCTGTTCATTTTACTATTAACCCTTTGAGTAGTGAGTTTTTTTCACGCTCGCTGACCTCCAGGAATGAGTTTGTTTTAAAAAAATGAAATTAGTTCCAGTTACAGTTATATTAACTTAAAATCATATTTGTTAGATAACCAATTTATGGAAACAAGAAGAACATACATTTGCCTTTTTTTAATGTTGTCTTACATATTTTTAAAATAAATCAATCGTACTCTGGATGGTCAGGAGACACAAAGACATACATGAACTTTCGTATGCTCAAAGGGTTAACCTTTAAACTGTTCATTATTGTAAAACATGTTTTGTATTCATATAAATCACCTTCAGTTTAAAAAAATTTTATACCTAAAAAGCCTACTTTAATTTCTATTTATTTCAGTGCTGCTTACAGTAGCAACAGTATAAAATGGAATAGTTAAGTGAACATTGATTCAACCACATGCTGAACATAATTTCATTCAGTTACTTAAAGATGGTGGTCCTGGCCAGTTGGCTCAGTGGTAGAGCGTCAGCCTGGTGTGCAGGAGTCCCGGGTTTGATTCCCGGCCAGGGCACACAGGAGAAGCGCCCATCTGCTTCTCCACCCCCCCTCTCCTTCCTCTCTGTCTCTCTGTTCCCCTCCTCCATTGGAGCAAAGATGGCCCGGGAGCTGGGGATGGCTCCGTGGCCTCTGCCTCAGGCACTAGAGTGGCTCTGGTCGCAACAGAGCGATGCCCCAAGATGGGCAGAGCATCGTCCCCCTGGTGGGCAGAGCATCACCCCTGGTGGGCGTGCCGGGTGGATCCCGGTCGGGCGCATGCGGGAGTCTGTCTGACTGCCTCCTCGTTTCCAGCTTCAGAAAAATACAAAAAATAAAAAATAAAAATAAAATAAATAAAAGATGGTTATGGCCTGACCTGTGGTGGCGCAGTGGATAAAGTGTCAATCTGGAAATGCTGAGGTCACCAGTTCGAAACCCTGGGCTTGCCTGGTCAAGGCACATATGGGAGTTGATGCTTCAGCTCCTCCCCCCTTCTCTCTCTCTCTGTCTTTCTCTCCTCTCTGTCTCTCTCCCTCTCTCCTCTCTAAAAAAAAAAAAAAAGAATAAAAATAAATAAATAAAAGATGGTTATGTAGCACTACAGGAAAGAAAGCCTTTAATTAGTTACCAAAACTAACATGACAATCTTCTGTGTGGTTACAACCATTTAAAACAGTTCAGAGAATAAGAATGTATGCTACTATAATATCATGATTTTTTTTGCCAAAGGATTATGAATGAATGTTTTCACCCTTGCTGTGTTTTTCTAATTTTCTTTAGTGTGGTTATGCTGTTTTTAATACCTAAACCTTTTATTACAGAAAAAAAATAGATTTCCCCAGAAAGCATTTTTTGGTTCCACCATAAATTAACATGGCCAGAAACTGCATTGGTTTCTAAGCTTTCATGTAAAACCATGAAAAGTCAGAAAACAACATCTTCCACTCAGATGTTTCTCAGTAGCCTCTCAACCTCTGCACCTCAGAGAACAAACGCCTTGTACTCAGATTCAATTGTACGCCAAGAGTGAATTTCCCCTTTTGGTTTCTGTCATTGGCCAGCCTGCCTTTCCATTGCCAACGACATCTAGTATCTTGGTCACACACACCTCACTGCAAGAAGCTGACTAATGCTGGGTTGGCTTATTAGGCAACCTTTCGCACAGTGCCCACTGCTTCCCATTGCACAATGTATTTGACTGAAAGAGATAAGCGTCATGGTTTACATTCGACTCCAGTCACCTTGTCAGCACCAGCAGCTTAAGCGTGTCAACATCTCCCACTGCCTTTACAAAGACACTGACATTATGTTCCAGGCTCCCTAATGTTGTGTAACATCGTGTGTGTGTGTGGGGGGGGGCACACCTATAAGAAAGAATCAGAAGCAGACAGGGATACTAAACACATCTTGCTTTGTGTCTGAAAGAACTAAAAAGGCGAATCAATGTTAACACAATAAATTAAAATAATAAATAAATAAATAAATACAAGATAGACACCTATAGGCTGTAGCTACAATTAAATTATTCTTGAGATTTAGAATTTAAGAACTAGAACAAGCACATAAATTAACATCCTTTTTAAAATCACTTCATTTATTCATTTTTTTAAAGTGAAAGTTAACCAAAGTCACCCCAATAAATTCAATAAAAAAAAATAAAGTGAAAGAAAGTTTATTAGTGAAGCAGTATGACAGAGAGTGGCTACTACAAGAAAGAGCTGCCACGAATTAATATTCTTACTATGTTTCTATCAGTCCGTTAAAAAAAAGTAAGTAAGCCTGGCCCTGGCCAGTTTGCTCCGTCAGTCAGAGCACCCTGCCGAGAAACCAAGGGGCAGCCAGTGCGTGCACAGCTGAGTGGACCAACAAACGGAAGCCTCTCTCTCTCTTCCTCTCTTTTCCTCCCTCCCTCTGTTGGTCTCTCTAAAATCAATCAATCAATAAAAATAAGTAAATATGTAAGGCAGGAATATTTTTTTAGTGGTTAAAACAGGTCAAGTGGTGAAAAGCTATTGTTCTATTATTAAAAGCTCTGTTGTAATTTCATCAATGTCACAATGCAGAATGTGCTTGATGGAAGAAACCAATATGAAAAGAAAGTTCTGTGTTTGATTCTTGAAACTGAAAGCTACCTCTTTTTAAAAAGTGCTTTTTATTTTTATTTTTTTGTTGATTCTAGAGAGAAAGGAAGGGAAAGTGAGAGAAAGAAACATCAATTTGTTGTTTCACTTATTTATGTATTCATTGGTTGATATTTTTTAAAGATTTTATTTATTGATTTACAGGAAGAGAAACAAAAAGTATCAACTTATACAGTGTGTTCGTAAAGTCATGGTGCACTTTTGACAGGAAAGGCAACAAAAATGATATAAATGTGAAATCTGCACCAAATAAAAGAAAAACGCTCTCAGTTTCTGTAGGATGATGTGGCAGCATGTGTGCATGCGCAGATAATGACATAACACCGTGTAGACAGCAGAGCAGCCCACGGCCATGCCAGTCGAGGTGTGGATGGTACAGAGGAAAGTTCAGTGTGTTCTGTGGCTCACTAAATTTGAATCCGTGACCAAAGTGCAACGTGAATATCAGCGTGTTTACAACGAAGCGCCACCACAAAGGAATAACATTACTCGGTGGGATAAGCAGTTGAAGGAAACCGGCAGTTTGGTGGAGAAACCCCGTTCTGGTAGGCCATCAGTCAGTGACGAGTTTGTAGAGGCTTTACGGGATGGCTACCTAAGGAGCCCTAAAAAATCTATGCATGCGTGTGCTCAACAATTACACCTAAGCAACACCTAAGTTCATAAGGTGTTAAAGAAATGTCTCTGTTTTACGGGGTACAAATTGCAGCAACAAATGGAGCCCACATCAAACTGCACTGAATAGGTATGAAACTGAGAGAGTTTTCCTTTTATTTGATGCAGATTTCACATTTCTATCATCTTTTGTTGCTTTCCTGTGACTGGTCAAAAGTGCACCATGACTTTACGGACACACTGTGTAGTTGCTTCACTTTAATCATCCATTAATTGCTTGTCTTATGTACTTTAAGCAGGCAAGCTTAGGGTTTCCAACTGGTGACCTCAGTGTTCTGGGTTGATGCTCTATCCACTGCACCACCACAGGTCAGACTCATTAAACCTGCAACGTTGGTATATGGGGATGATGCTCTAACTAACTGAGCTACCTGGCCAGGGTCTGCAAGTTGCAACTTTAAAAAAAACAAACAATGGCCTTGACCAGATGGTGCAGTGGGTAGAGCATCAGCCTGGGATACTGAGGACCCAGGTTCGAAACCCTAAGGTTGCCAGTTTGAGCACGAGCTCACCTGCTTGAGCACTGGGTTGCTAGCTTGAGCATGATATCATAGACATGATCCCATAGTCACTGGCTTGATCCCAAATGTTGCTGGCTTGAAGCCCAAAGTCGTTGGCTTGAGTCCAAGGTCACTGGCTTGAGCAAGGTGTCACTGGCTCGGCAGGAGCCCTCCCAGTCAAGGCACATATGAACAACTAAGATGCCGCAACAAAGAATTGATGCTTCCCATCTTTCTCTCCCTTCCTCCCTCTCTGTCTGTCTCTCTCTCTCGCTAAAAACAAAATAACACACAAAAAAACAATGGCCCTGGCTGCTGGCTCAGTGGATAAAGTGTTGGCCTAGCCTGTGGATGTCCCAGGTTGGATCCCCAGTCAGGGCACACAGGAGAAGCAACCATCTGCTTCTCTTTTCCTTTCTTTTCCCCTTCTTTCCTCTTCCCCTCCACAGCCAGTGGCTCAATTGGATTGAGCATGGCCCTGGGTACTGAGGATAGGTTAGTTGATCCGAGCACATGAGCTTCAGATGCTGAGGATAGCTCGGTTGGTCCAAGCACCTCAGCCTCAGATGCTAAAAATGGCTCTTGGCCCCAAACAGGGATTGCCAGGTAGATCCTAGTCAGAGAGCATGCAGCAGTCTGCCTCACTATTTCCCCTCCTCTCACCTAAAAGCAAACAAAGGAACAAACAAACAAAGAAACAAAACAAAAAACGCTGCAGGCATACCCAGGTTAGGGAGAAAGGGAAAAAACCCTGAATGAGAAGAGAATAAGGATTTCAATTGTGATTTGTTCTAAGAGTAAATATTATCTTACCTAGATCATTAAATCTGTGAGATCATTCAGTATATATAATTCGGTCCATTTACTGAAGCTAGATTAGTTATTTTTAGAGCCTTTCATCTCTGGTGTACACAGTGTGACATTAATGCTAATAAAATTCCAGGCCAGTAATGGAAGAACATAGCATTACCTAAAGGAAAAAAGACTATCCACCTAAAACCTCTTTTTTTTTCTTTTTTTACAGAGACAGAGAGAGAGAGTCAGGGAGAGGGATAGACAGGAACAGAGAGATGAGAAGCATCAATCATTAGTTTTTCGTTGCACATTGCAACACCTTAGTTATTCATTGATTGCTTTCTCATATGTGCCTTGACCGCCGGCCTTCAGCAGACCGAGTAACCCCTTGCTCGAGCCAGCGACCCCTTGCTCGAGCCAAGCTGGTGAGCTTTTGCTCAAACCAGATGAGCCCGCGCTCAAGCTGGCGACCTCGGGGTCTTGAACCTGAGTCTTCGGCATCCCAGTCTGATGCTCTATCCACTGCGCCACTGCCTGGTCAGGCTAAAACTTCTTTTGAGTGTGAAAGAAGAGCAAAATATATTTCATTTTTATTTGATTACAAAAAGTGTGTAAGAGAATAAGACAAAGGCATACTTGATAAAGTATGATCATATGAAAAGTTATGCAATTATCAGAGCGATTGTAGTCAATCTCTTCCTCAAGATTGAAGACAAATTAAGTTCCTTAGAATGAGTATCTTTGTGTAATAGGTCTGAATCATACCAATAAATACTAACCCGATCATCTACTTTGACTTGTTCTTTCATTAATATTCAGAAATCACTATGGTCAGAAACTCATCAACCAATAAAACCCGTGAGGAAGGTGTTTCCAAAGTGTACTTGTTTCCAGCAAGAGTCAAAAGCCAAAACTCACCTTCTGTTTAATGAATCATCAACAATTAGCTTGTTGACCTAGGTATCCCTGCTAAAATTCAATTCTTAAATTTAATGTCTATGATACAGAATTTCATACCTGGCCCCTAGGTATACAGTAATAATTTTCCACCTCATTTTCAAAAAGATTTTATTTATTTATTTTAGAGAGGAGATGGAGAAGGAAGTGGAGCAGGAATTGCTGGTTAACTCTGGCATTCTTGATTCCTATGCTTGACTATGACTAGATTTTTAAAAATTAATTTAGCTGCCCTGGCCGGTTGGCTCAGCGGTAGAGCATCGGCCTAGCGTGCGGAGGACCCAGGTTTGATTCCCGGCCAGGGCACACAGGAGAAGCGCCCATTTGCTTCTCCACCCCTCCGCCACGCTTTCCTCTCTGTCTCTCTCTTCCCCTCCCGCAGCCAAGGCTCCATTGGAGCAAAGATGGCCCGGGCGCTGGGGATGGCTCTGTGGCCTCTGCCTCAGGCGCTAGAGTGGCTCTGGTCGCAACATGGCGATGCCCAGGATGGGCAGAGCATCGCCCCTTGGTGGGCAGAGCTTCGCCCCTGGTGGGCGTGCCGGGTGGATCCCAGTCGGGCGCATGTGGGAGTCTGTCTGACTGTCTCTCCCTGTTTCCAGCTTCAGAAAAATGAAAAAAATAATAATAAATAAAATAAAATAAAAATTAATTTAGCTGAGGAATAGGTATTTATATTTTTGGGAGAATTCATGAGATCATGCTCTTTTAGTTATATTTTCTTCATATATATGTATCTAATTATATGATCTCACACATAGGTGGAATATAAAACCAAGATTTATAGACATAGATGAAAAAAGTGAAGTGGTTCCTAAAGGGAGGGGGAAGGAGGGAAGTAAAAAGGGACAAACATACTGTGATGGAAAATGATTTGACTTTAGGTGATGGGCCCACAACACAATCGATAGTTCAAATGCTATAGAGATGTTCTCCTAAAACCTATGCACTTTTTTTTTTTGAATTGATGTTTTTTTCCTCTCTAAAAATCAATCAATAATAAAGTAATGTATTTTATGTGTCAATAATAGCATAAAAGATGAGGTAGGAAATAGAGCTACATTGAAGTAAAATTTTTTATACAATTGCAATTAAGTTGGCATTAATCCAACTCGACATTTTTTTCAAACTTGATTTTTTTTAAGTTATTAATTGTAATTCCCAGGACAAGCACTAACAAAAGAACTCAAGCTTCATGCATGTTGGTCAAATAAGTTTGTAAATATGATATATGTTTGCTTGCTTATAATTTTCATTGGGTGTAGGGGACAGGCTGTAAGCAGGCAGGGTCATTATACCCCAGGGGTCCCCAAACTTTTTACACAGGGGGCCAGTTCACTGTCCCTCTCAGACCGTTGGAGGGCCGGACTATAAAAAAAAAACTATGAACAAATTCCTATGCACACTGCGCATATCTTATTTTAACGTAAAAAAACAAAACGGGAACAAATACAATATTTAAAATAAAGAACAAGTAAATTTAAATCAACAAACTGACCCATATTTCAATGGGAACTATGCTCCTCTCACTGACCACCAATGAAAGAGGTGCCCTTCCAGAAGTGCAGCGGGGCCTGGATAAATGGCCTCAGGGGGCCGCATGTGGCCCACGGGCCATAGTTTGGGGACCCCTGTTATACCCTAAGGCTTAGTTTTAAGACTAAGTTTTTTCGGTGCAGTGGATAAAGAGTCGACCTGGAAATGCTGAGGTCACCGGTTCGAAACCCTGGGCTTGCCTGGTCAAGGCACATATGGGAGTTGATGCTTCCAGCTCCTTCCCTCCTTCTCTCTCTTTGTCTCTCCCTCTCCTCTCTAAAATGAATTAAAAAAAAAAAAAAAAAGACTAAGTCCCCCCCCCAAGTGACTTTGTATCAGAGACTTCCTTGTTTGTACATTGGATTAAAGGTTTTGATTTCTACACTATAAAATGGGGCAGACCGGGAGCTTACTCTCTCAGTTCCTGAGATTATCATTAGAGGAGAGAGCAGAGAAAGGAGAGCTGAGAAAGGCCACGTGGAAGAGAGGAGCAGCAGCCAAGGTGGTGGAGTGCTGAGGGAGAAGCCAGTTTGTGCAGAGTTTGTACAGAGAGAAGGAGATGGGGAACAAAGGAAAATGAGGCTGGTGAGGTAAACACTTTTGATTCTAGGAAACTCGGATAAGTCAGTAGCTTTGTGAGCATTGAATGTGAGTGGGTTTTGGAGCCCAGTGTGTGTTTTTACTTGCCTGCTGGGTGCAAGCTAGGATTAAAGGTAATGGCCCACCAGTTCATGGCTCTGTTGTTTCATTAGTGTCTGTCCGAATCCAATGCGAACCTGCATGGTCCAGGTGGCTGTGATGGTGGCCATGGCTACTGGCCACACATTTGGCGTAGTCTGTGGCAGGATTCGATACAGATCGGCAAGGAGCCACCACCACCTTTGAGCAGTGGAGTAGAGGACTGGCTGCTGTTATGGTTCCCCATGGCTGTCCTTTTGGGGGCCACAGACTGGCTGACTTTTACAGCCATGTGTGAGGAAACCGAGAGCTCTGTGGAAGAGGCTTCCTGGGACCTGCAAACCGAGCAGTGGAAGGAGCTGGAGCAAAAGTGGGAGAAACAGATGCTGACCCTGGAGCTGGAGGAGCGCTGGAGAAGGAGGCTGACCAAGTTTGTGAGATTCGCTTGGAAATGGAGCAGCCGCTGGAGAAGGAATCACAAGTTTGTGAGTTGCAGCTTGCGCTGGATGCTGTGGAGAGCCAGCAGTGTTGGGAGGCTGGGGCTGAGGCCGGGCTTGTGGCTGCTAGGCTGACAGCAGGAGCTGATGTTTTCAGTTCTTCCTTGGAGGATGAAGAGAATCAGGCTGGAGTTGCGATCCACAATCTCCAGAAGGTGAGAGCCCAGCAGCAAGGAGTACCTGCTATGCCCCTGGTACGTCTACGATTTTGGGACATAGGGGTATATGCCATCAGGCTCTCTGGAGCAGAGATGGAAATGCTGACTGCCATTGCCACGTGCTCCTCCTTAGGACAGTGTAAAATCTTCCAGGACGGCAGGGATGAGGGGGGTGGCTGAGGCCCCATGTGCTTAGACTGTTTCCTGAACTATGACTGGAGTGAGCACTGGCTCCTTTTTGGATGAACTTATGCATTTTGGACAATGTGAAATACCCTGATGGGGGTGGAGGACAGTTTTGCTGGAGGCCCTTCTTCTGCCCTGAGAATCCTAATGGCTAGAAAGAAGGCTGAGGACATTTTGTGTTTTTGGCAAAGTGCTCAGAGACTGGTGAAATGTACCTTTGTAATTGTTGAAATTGTATGATTTGTCATGTTGTTGTAATTTGTGTAATGTGCTTAATTTCCTTGTGCAGGAATACCTGTGCTTTAGATTGTGAAGCGAGCAAAAGGGGTGAAATATTGGTCAAATATGTTTGTAAATATAATATATAGGTTTGCTCGCTTATAGCAGAGGTCCCCAAACTACGGCCCGCGGACCACATGCAGCACCCTGAGGCCGTTTATCCGGCCTCCACTGCACTTCCAGAAGGGGCACCTCTTTCATTGGTGGTCAGTGAGAGGAGCACATTGACCATCTCATTAGCCAAAAGCAGACCCATAGTTCCCATTGAAATACTGGTCAGTTTGTTGATTTAAATTTACTTGTTTGTATTTGTTCCCGTTCTGTTTTTTTACTTTAAAATAAGATATGTGCAGTGTGCATAGGGATTTGTTCATAGGTTTTTTATAGTCTGGCCCTCCAACGGTCTGAGGGACAGTGAACTGGCCCCCAGTGTAAAAACTTTGGGGACCCTTGGCTTATAGTTTGGGTGTGGGGGACAGGCTGTAAGCAGGCAGGGTTGTTATACCGTAAGCCTTAGTTTTAAGACTAAGCTTTTCCCACCCTAAGTGACTTTTTATCAGAGACTTCCTTATTTGTATATTGGATTAAAGGTTTTGATTTCTACACTATAAAATGGGGCAGACTGGGAGCTTGCTCTCCCTTGGTTCCTAAGATTAGCATTAGAGGAGAGAGCAGAGAAAGGAGAGCTGAGAAAGGCTACGAGGAGGCGAGGCAGCCAAGATGGTGGAGTGCTGAAAGAGAAGCCAGTTTGTGCAGAGAGAAGGAGATAGGGAACAAAGGAGAATGAGGCTAGTGAGCTAGAAACCTTTGATTCTAGGAAACTTGGATAAGTCAGTAGCTTCATGAGCGCTGAATGTGTGGGTTTTGGAACCCAGTGTGTGTTTTTATTTGCCCGCCGTGTTCAAGCTAGGATTAAAGATAATGGCCCACCAGTTTGTGGCTCTGTTGTTTCATTACCATCTGTCCGAATCCAACGCAAACCTGCACAGGCCAGGTGGCTCTGGTGGTGGCCATGGCTACTGGCTTTACAGTGCAGTTGTAGTGTTGTAGTCAATGAGGTTTATTTGAAGTATGATTATTGCTAAGGAAAGAACTAAAACACATATAGTAAAAGAAATGACAAAAATCTTAAATGATATACCAGAAAATAACTATTTAACACAAAATAAAATAGTAAAAGAGAATTAGAAGAACAAAATAGACCTAAGACACAGAAAACAAATAGCAAAATGTCAGGTGTAAAAAGTACCAAATATTGCATTAATTGTAATTGGAGTAAACCCTCACATCAAAAAGCAAAGATTTGTACAAGAGAGAAATAAGCCTTCCCCAGCTTATTTCCCCCAGGCAAGTTACCTTTGCCTTTCTCTCCTCTAAGCTCCCAGAGCACTCATTTTGCCTCTTTAAATTGTTTCATGAGTTTACACAGCCCAGCTGGCTCACTTCTACTACCTCTGTAAGTTTCTAAGTAAACTTTTTTTTATAATTTGAAAAATTTTTTTGCAGAATGGATGAAAAAAAGTGACCCAATGATATGCTGTCTAGAAAAGATAAATTATGAATTCAAAGACACAAATAAATTGAAAGAAAAAGAATGAAAAAATATGTAACATAAAACAGTACTCAAAAGAGAGACAAGTGATAGATAAAATGACTACTCAGCCAACATCTTTCTTAAGAACAATGCAGACCTGAAGGAGGAAGAAGGACTTGCTACTCAGTAATCCAACTCAGACCTCCTTTGCAGCTGGATGCTAATAAGGGACAATTGGAATTTGGTGCAGACAATTATGAGGAACTGTGGCGCCACTCCCAAGGACAAACAGAAGAAGCAATTTTGCAGCTGATTTTGCCCAAGGCCCTTTGACAAATCCAAATAACCCCTGTCCCATCCCTCCCTCGGGGCTGACACCCTTTGCTGGTCTCAGCCCGCCTGCACCCAGGTGTTTTTAAAATAAACTTTCCTTTTGGAACACATTAGCCTCTTTTGGTTCAGCCCTCAGTTTCTGCCTTTCAACTAGTATTTATAGTAATATCAGACAAAATAGATTTTAAGGGAAAAATTGTTTCTAGAGCCAAAGAAAGATATATCATAATGATAAAAGGGTCAATTTGTCAGGAAAACATAACACTATAAATATATACACACCTAACAAAAAAACCCTAAAATAAATGAAGTACAAACTAATAAGGCCCTGGCCCTTTGGCTCAGTGGTAGAGCGTCGGCCTGGAGTGTGGATGTCCTGGGTTCGATTCCTGGCCAGGACACACAGAAGAAGCACCCATCAGCTTCTCCACCCTTCCCTTTCTTCTTTCTCTCTGTGTCTCTCTTCCTCTCCTGCAGCCAAGGCTTCATTGGAGCAAAGTTGGCCTGAGTGCTGAGGATGGCTCCATGGCCTCTGCCTCAGGCGCTGGAATGGCTCTGTTAGCAATGGAGCAATGCCCCAGATGGGCAGAGCATTGCCCCCTATTGGGCATGCTGGGTGGATCCCAGTCTGGCGCATGTGGGAGTCTATCTCTCTGCCTCCCCACTTCTCATTTCAGAAAAATACAAGAGAAAAACCTAATAAAATTACTCATAAATTTAAGGCATAAAACATTGTAAAGCCAGTATCCATGGCCACCATCACAGCCGCCTGGCCCATGCAGGTTCATCTTAGATTCGAACAAATGGTAATGAAAAAACAGAGCCATGAACTGGTGGGCCATTACCTTTAATCCTAGCTTGCACCCAGCGGGCAAGTAAAAACACACATTGGGCTCCAAAACCCACTCATTCAGTGCTGACAAAGCTACTGACTTATCCGAGTTTCCCAGAATCAAAGGTTTCTAGCTCACCAGCCTTATTCACCTCTGTTCCTCATCTCCTTCTCTCTGCACAAACTCTGCACAAAGTGGCTTCTCCTTCAGCACTCCGCCATCTTGGCTGCTTCTCCTGCCCTCCTCCACTTAGCCTCTCTCTGCTCTCCTCTCTGCTCTCCCTTCTAGTGCTAATCTCAGAAACTGAGAGAGGGAAATCTCCTGGTCTGCCCCACTTTATAGTGCAGAAATCAAAACCTTTAATCCAATATACAAAATAGGGAAGTCTCTAATACAAAGTCACTTGTCTGAGGCATGATGGGATTGCACCACTCCACATCAAAAAGAGTGGGAAAGGCTTAGTCCTAAAATCAAACCCCAGGCTACAAGGATCCTGCCTGCCCACAGCCCACCCCCAACACACATTAATATCACCTGGGTAACGGGCTTCCACATGGGCAGCGCCATCTTTAACAAAGTGAGCATAATATAATTTATCTGCCCAACAATCCACTCCTATGCTCACTTTACTACCCACAATCTACACCACCGGCATCCCTGTGCAAGGAAATTAGGCACATTACACAAATTACAACAGCACAAATCATACAGTTTCAACAATTACAAAGGTACATTTCACCAGTCTCTGAGCACTTAGCCCAAAGCACAAAATGTCCTCGGCCTTCTTTCTAGCCATGGGAAAAGCTTCCTGGGGTAGAGGAGTGCTTCCAGCAAAGCCGCCCCCCACTCCCATCAGGGTATTTCACATTGTCCAAAATCCATAAGTCCATCCAACAAAGGAGCCAGTGCCTACTCCAGTCATAGTCCAGGATATCAGTCCATGCACATGTGACATCAGCCACCCCCCTCATCCCTGCCGTCCTGGCAGGTCTTACACTGTCCCAAGGAGGAGCACGTGGCAATGGCAGTCAGCATTTCCATCTCTGCTCGGAGAGCATGATGGCATCCACCCCTATTTTTCAAAATTGCAGACCTACCAGGGGCGTAGACACTCATTACTGCTGGGCTCTCACCTTTGGAGACTTTGGATTGCAACTCCAGCCCGATTCTCCTCATCTTCCGGATAGGAGCTGGAAATGCCAGCTCCTGCTGCTGGACTTGAGCCCTGGGGAGCCGCCGCCTTCTGCTCCACAGACCTTGCAGCTCTGGCCCCGGCCTCAGCCCCTGCCTCCTGCCGCTTCTGGTTCTCCTCAAGGTCCAGGGCAAGCTGCAGCTCACAAACCTCTAATTTCTTCTCCAGCATCTGCTCCATTTCCAGGCGAATCTCACGAACCTGGTCTGCCTTCTACTCCAGCGCATCCTTCAGCTCCAGGGTCAGCATCGATTTCTCCCACGTTTGCTCCAGTTCCTTCCACTGCTCGGTTTGCAGGTCTTGGGCAGTCTCTTCCACAGAGCTCTCAGGGCTCTCGGTTTCCTCACACATGGCTGTAAAAGTCAGCCAGCCTACGGCCCCCAAAAGGACAGCCATGGGGAACCATAACAGCAGCCAGTCCTCTACTCCACCACTCAAAAGTGGTGGTGGCTCCATGCCGATCTGTATCGAATCCTGCCACAGACTACACCAAATGTGTGGCCAGTAGGCACAGCCACCCTCACAGCCGCCTGGCCCATGCTGATTTGCATTGGTTTCGGACAGATGATAATGAAACAACAGAGCCACGAACTGGTGGGCCATTACCTTTTATCCTAGCTTGCTCCTGGCGGGCAAGTAAAAACACACACTGGGTCTGACCTGTGGTGGCGCAGTGGATAAAGTGTCAACCTGGAAACACTGAGGTTACCTGTTCAAAATCCTGGGCTTGCCTGGTCAAGGCACATATGGGAGTTGATGCTTTCTGCTCCTCCCCCCTTCTCTCTCTCTCTCTCCCCTCTCTATAATAAATAAATAAATAAATAAATGAATGAATAAATAAATAAATAAATCTTTAAAAAAAAACCACACACTGGGCTCCAAAACCCACTCATTCAGTGCTGACAAAGCTACTGACTTATCTGAGTTTCCTAGAATCAAAGGTTTGTACCTCATCAGCCTTATTCACCTCTGTTCCCCATCTCCTTCTCTCTGCACAAACTCTGCACAAAGTGGCTTCTCCTTCAGCACTCCGCCATTTTGGCTGCTTCTCCTGCCCTCCTCCACTTAGCCTCTCTCTGCTCTCCTCTCTGCTCTCTCCTCTAATGCTAATCTCAGGAACTGAGAGAGAGAAATCTCCTGGTCTGCCCCACTTTATAGTGCAGAAATCAAAACCTTTAATCCAATATACAAAATAGGGAAGTCTCTAATACAAAGTCACTTATCTGAGGCATGATGGGATTGCACCACCCCACATCAAAAAGGGTAGGAAAGGCTTAGTCCTAAAATCAAGCCCCAGGCTACAAGGATCCTGCCTGCCCACAGTCCACCCCCAACACACATTAATATCACCTGGGCGATGTGCTTCCACATGGGCAGCGCTATCTTTAACAAAGTGAGCATAATATATTTTATCTGCCCAACAAACACTAATAAAATTAAAGGAGAAATAGACAATTCAACAATAATAGTTGGATAAAAATATTCTACTTTCTTTTTCTTTTCTTATATTTTTTTAAAGATTTTAATTTATTGATTTTGCAGAGAGGAGAGTGGAGAGGCAGAGTGAGAAGTATCAACTCATAGTTGCTTCACTTTAGTTGTTGCTTGCTTGTTGCATGTGCCTTGACTGGGCAAGCCCAGGGTTTTGAAGCGGCAACCTCAATGTTATAGGTTGAAGGTCTATTCACTGTGCCACCACCAGCCAAGCCAATATTCTACTTTCAGTGATGGCTAGAATAATCAGACAGATGAGCAACAATGAAGTAGAAGACTTGAACAATACTTTAAAGCAACTACATGTAATAAACATTTACCCAGCAAAACAGAATGAACATTCTCCTCAAGTACACATGAAAATGTCTTCATGATTTAACAAAAGAAGCATGAGACTTGTACACTGAAAACTTCAAAATATCACTGAGAGATAAAAGAAAAACTTAATAGGGTCTAGCTGGGTAGCTCAGTTGGTTAGAGCGTCATCATGATACATCAAAGTTTTGGGTTTAATCCCCAGTCAGGGCACATACAGAATCAGCCAATGAATACATAAATAAGTGGAACAACAAATTTATGTTTATCTCTTTTTCTCTCTCTTTCTAAATTCAATGAGAATAAATAATAAGCCCTGGCCAGATAGCTTGGTTGGAGTATCATCCCGGAGCATGGAGGTTGTCAGTTCAATTCTCTGGTCAGGGTGCATACAGGAGCAGCTCAATGTTCCCGTCTCTCTCCCTGCCTATAAATAAATAAATAAATAAATGCCGGATTGGTGGTGGTGCAGTGGATAGAGCATTGTAGGACGGGTATCATAAAAAACAGATTATAACGAAGTAGAACCTTCATACACACTCAAGCTGGTGACCTCGGCGTCTTGAACCTGGGTGTTTTGCATTCCAGTCCGACGTTCTATCTATTGTGCCACCACCTAGTCAGGCTCAAACACCCTTATTTATTTATTTATTTATATTTTTTGGCAGAGACAGAGAGTCAGAGAGAGGGACAGATAGGGACAGGAAGGGAGAGAGATGAGAAACATCAATTTTTTTGTTTTTGTATTTTTCTGAAGTTGGAAATGGGGAGGCGATCAGACAGACTCCCGCATGCGCCAGACCAGGATCCACCCAGCATGCCCACCAGGGGGCGATGCTCCGCCCATCTGAGGTGTTACTCTGTTGTAACCAGAGCCATTCTAGCGCCTGAGGCAGAGGCCACAGAGCCATCCTCAGCGCCCGGGCCAACCTGCTCCGGTGGAGCTTTGGCTGCAGAAGGGGAAGAGAGAGACAGAGAGGAAGGAGAGGGGGATGGGTGGAGAAGCAGATGGGTGCTTCTCCTGTGAGCCCTGGCAGGGAATCGAACCCGGGACTCCCTCACGCTAGGTGGATGCTCTACCACTGAGCCAAACGACCAGGGCAAGAAACATCAATTTTTCATTGTGGGTCCTTAGTTGTTCATTGATTGATTTCTCATATGTGCCTGAACCAGGGTGCTACAGCAGACTGAGTGAACCCTTGCTCGAGCCAGTGACCTTGGGCTCAAGCTGGTGAGACTTGCTCAAACCAGATGAGCCCGTGCTCAAGCTGGTGATCTCGGCGTCTCAAACCTGGATCCTTGGCATCCCAGTCTGACACTCTATCCACTGCGCCACTGCCTGGTCAGGCTCAAATACTCTTTTTTAAGACTAAGCTTTTCCCCATACCCTTGACTGTTGCATGGTGGGGTGTGGTGCACTCTTATGAGGATTCCCGTTTATGCCTCAGATGAGTGACTTTGTAATAGTATCTTCCTTATTTGCATATGGTTTAAAGGCTTTAATTCTCTACACTATATAATAAAGCAGATCAGGGGCTCTGTCTCTGGCTTGCCATCAGCTTGCAGAGGCCTCCTAATCCCATCCTTTTTCTCTGTGAGTCTATTTCTTTATTCCACACCATTCTCATTCAGGACCTGGACAATTACTAGCTGAGAATTGAAAACATATATCTATCAAAGAGTTTGTAGATGGATGTTCATAGCAGCATTAGTCATGATAGCCAATAACTGGAAATAACCCAAATGTTCATAAACTGATGGAGAGACAAAGAAAAGGTGATATATCTATATAATGGAATGTTATTCAGCCATAAAAAGAATGAGGTTCTATACATGTTACAATATGTGTGGACCTTTAACACATAATGCTAAATGAAAGAAACCAGATATAAAAAGCTACATATTATATGATAATATTTATATTATACCACTTATATCAGGTGTAGGCAAATCTATAGAGATAGCGGTGTTCAGGAACTGGGGCTTGGAGAGAATATGGAGTATCTGCTAATGGGTATGGGTTTATTTTTTGGGATGATGAAAATGTTATGGAATTACATAATGGTAACTGACACACAACATCGTAAATATACTACAAATCACTGAACCGAACACTTTAAAAGAGTAAATTTCATGGTATGCAAATTATATTTTTAAAAAGCCTGACCTGTGGTGGTGCAGTAGATAAAGTGTCAATCTGGAATTCTGAGTTGCCAGTTTGAAACCCCTAGGCTTGCCAACTCAAAGCACATACAAGAAGCATTACTATGAGTTGATGCTTCCCACTCTACCCCACTCCTGCTTCCACCTCTCTCTCCTCTTTCTAAATAATAATAATAATAATAATAATAATAAAGTATATAGACCTGGCTGGTTAGTTCAGTCAGAGCATCTTTCTGAGACACCAAATTCATGACACATACGGGAAGCAACCAATGAATGAACAACTGAGTGGAACAACCAATGAGTGCTTTTCTTTCTCTCCTTCCTCCCTCTCCCTGTCTCTCTAAAATCAATCATTAAGAAAAAAGTTAGCCTGACCAGGTGGTGGTGCAATGGGTAGAGCGTCAGACTGGGACGCGGAGGACCCAGGTTTGAAATCCTGAGGTCGCCAGTTTGAGCACAGGCTCACCAGCTTTGGTGCCGGTCGATGACCCCATGGTTGCTGGCTTGAGCACAACGGTCGGTCGCTGGCTTGAGCAAGGGGTCACTCACTCTGCTGCAGCCTCCCCGGTCAAGGCACACATGAGAAAGCAATCAGTGAACAATTAAGGAAACTAAGGAGCTACAACAAAGAATTAGTGATTCTCATCTCTCTACCTTCCTGTCTGTCTGTCTGTCCTTATCTGTCCTTCTCTCTGTCTCCCTCTCTGTCTCTATCACACACACACACACACACACACACACACACAAAAAAAAAAAAAAAAAAAAAAAGGAAAAAAGTTAAACATAAGAAAAAAACTTTTATATATACTGCCCTGGCCAGGCAGATCAGCTAGGTACAGCATCGTTCCAATATACCAAGGTTGTGGGTTCGATTCTCAGTCAGGGCACATACAAGAATCAACCAACAAATGCATAAATAAGTGGAACAACACATAGATGTTTCTCTCTCTCTCAAATCAATCAATAAAAATTTAAAAAGTTTATATCTATAATGTACACACATTTATGTATGTAAACTATATATATATGCATATATAATATATGATGTACACAACAAAAGATTGAATATTGCCCTGACCAGGTAGTTCTGTTGGTTGGAGCATCTACCTGATGTACCACACTGCCGGTTTGATCTCTGGTCAGGCACAGAAGAGAATCAATGAATGACTGTGTTAGTAAATGGAAGAACAAATAGATGTTTCTCTCTCTAAAATCAATCAATAAATAAAAATTTATTTTTAAAAAATAAAATTGAATATAAACCTAAAGAAACTGTATAAAAAACATGAGATCAAATAATTATAATGGCTATCACAGAAAAGCTAGTACAGATAACATTTCCTAGAAAGTTAGGTGGTTAATTTCCTTAGTCAAGAAGTTTTCTGCCTGACTAGGTGATGGTGCAATGAATAAAGCGTCTACCTGGGATTCTGAGGACCTAGGTTGGAAACCCTGAGGCCACAGGCTTGAGCATGGGCTCATCCAGCTTGAGCACAGGATCATAGACATGACCCCAGGGTCGCTGGCTTAAAGTCCAAGATCCCTGGCTTGAGCCCAAGGTTGCTGGCTTGAGCAAGGGGGAACTGGCTCGTTGGAGCCCCTGGTTAAGGCACATATGAGATGAGATGCTTCTCATCTCTCTCCCTTCCTGTCTGCCCCTCTCTCTCTCTCTCTTTCTCTCAAAACAAACAAAAAACAAAAAAGAAGCTTTCTTTCTTAATCTCTAGAATGCCTCACAGTATCCACATCCCCACATTAATAAAGCACATGTAAATCAGCTGGTGTTAGGAAATCTTTGGCATTTATCTAGTCAATCAAATACTATTCCCTGGGCTCCAAGTTTATATTAAAATCTGATTTACCTTCCTAGGTCTTATAAACAAGAACTAAGATAATCTATGACAAATGACCTCCAGGGAAGTAAAAGATAATTTTGGTTTTGATTGACCTAAATGGATTCTTTTTCTAAGAAGCTTTACTAGAATAACCTCTTGCCTGTTTAACCCTGCTATGCCAGACACACTGATCTCTGATCTTCAGAGCTGAAGTAAAACAGCTACTTTTCCTGGTTCAGGTCATAAAAGCCTGGCCCTGAGGCTTCTTTAGTTAGCTAATAAAAAGCATAAAAAACAACTCCTTGAATAACACATGAGTTTGGGTGGTGTCAGGTAGATGAATTTTGGACTCTGGTGATCTAAGGAGGCCAAGGAGTCCAAGAAAAGGGCCTAAGATTTGTTTACTGTTATATTAACTTCATATTGTTGAATAATATGATCACAATCTAGAATATGTATGATGTTTTTTTTCCTTTTTTTTTAAAGATTTTTAAAAATTTTTATTTAGAGAGGAGAGAGAGTTAGAATGAGAGAGAGAGAGAGAGAGAGAAAGGGGGGGAGGAGCAGGAAGCATCAACTCCCATATATGCCTTGACCAGGCAAGCCTAGGGTTTTGAACCGGTGACCTCAGTGTTCCAGGTCAACGCTTTATCCACTGCGCCACCACAGGTCAGGCCCCCCCCCCTTTTTTTTTGAGAGAGACAGACAGAAACAGGAAGGGAAAGAGATGAGAAGCTTCAGCTTGTAATTGTGTCACTTTAGTTGTTCATTGATTGCTTCTCATTCGTGACTTGACTGTGGGTGGGGGGCCCCAGCCCACCTAGTGACTCCTTGCTCAAGCCAGTAACCTTGAGTTCAAGCCAGAGACCTTGGCCTTCAAACAAGCAACTTTTGACTTCAAGCCAGCGACAATGGGATCATGTTTATGATACTCCACTCAAGCCAGTGACCCTACACTCAAACTGGTGAGCCCGCCCTCAAGCCAGATGAGCCAGTGCTCAAGCCAGTGACCTCGAGGTTTCAAACCTGGGTCTTCAGCGTACCAGGTAAATGCTCTATCCTCTGTGCAATACCCAGTTAGGCTAAGTCACTCTTCTTTTTTTTTTTAATTTTTATTTTTTATTTATTTATTCATTTTTTAGAGAGGAAAGAGAGAGACGAGAGAGAGAGAGAGAGAGAGAGAGAGAGAGGAGAGACAGAAAGAGAGAAGGGAGGGAGGAGCTGGAAGCATCAACTCCCATTATGTGCCTTGACCAGGCAAGCCCAGGGTTTCGAACTGACGACCTCAGCATTTCTAGGTCGATGCTTTATCCACTGCACCACCACTCTTCATATCGTATAAATCTTTTGCCTTTTCTCACTCTTCTTCTTCCTCTTCCTCTTCCTCTTCCTCTTCCTCTTCCTCTTCTTCTTCTTCTTCTTCTTCTTCTTCTTCTTCTTCTTCTTTTTTTGTATTTTTCTGAAGCTGGAGACAGGGAGAGACAGCCAGACAGACTCCCGCATGCGCCCGACCGGGATCCACCCGGCACACCCACCAGGGGGCGACGCTCTGCCCACCAAGGGGCGATGCTCTGCCCCTCCTGGACGTCGCTCTGTCGCGACCAGAGCCACTCTAGCACCTGGGGCAGAGGCCAAGGAGCCATCTCCAGCGCCTGGGCCATCTTTGCTCCAATGGAGCCTTGGCTGCGGGAGGGGAAGAGAGAGACAGAGAGGAAGGAGAGGGGGAGGGGTGGAGAAGCAGATGGGTGCTTCTCCTGTGTGCCCTGGCCGGGAATCGAACCCGGGACTTCTGCACGCCAGGCCGATGCTCTACCACTGAGCCAAACGGCCAGGGCCTTCACTCTTTTTTTTAACATCTACACAGAGTAGATGAATCTGTGCAGATTTGTTCATTTGTTATTGATGGGACATGTAGGCTGTTTCCAATATTTAATAAATACAAAGAAATATGCAATACACATCCTAGTGTATTTATTTTTCTGCCCTCATACTATCATTTCTGTAGACTAGATCCCTCAAAATGTTTTTCTCTTTTGCCTGACCAGGCAGTGGAGCAGTGGGTAGATAGAATGTCTGACTGGGATGCAGTGACCCAGGTTTGAAACCCCAAGGTCACCGGCTTGAGTGTGGGCTCACCATCTTGGATGTGGGACTTGAGAGTGGGATCGTAGACAAGACTCTATGGTCACTGGCTTGAAGCCCAAGGTTGCTGGCTTGAGGAAGGGATCATTCACTCTGCTGTAGCCTCCAAGCCAAGGCACATATGAGAAAGCACTGTCTCTCTTTCTGTCTCTGACATACACACACAAAGTTTTACTTTTTATCATCAGGGGGAAAATCATTTAACACAGAGAGATAGCAGAGGATAAGGCTAGGAGGTTCTGAAGTCAGGTTTTTTAGATTCAAAGCCCACCTCAGTTGTTTACCAGCTGTGTGACCTTGTACATGTTACTTAATCGCTGTAGGTCTTAATTTCCTCATCTGTAAATAGGAGACAATAAATTATCTGCCTTGTAGGGTTGTTAAAAAAGATTAAATTAATTAGTGATTGTAAAGCATTTAAAAGGGTTTCTGCAGCTGGTAAGCTCTGTATGTGTTTATAAGTTAATTTTAAAGGTACCCTTTCCTGCTCTGGTATACCAGGACAACACCCTTACCAACTGAGCTATCTAGCCAGGGCCATTCTAATTTATTTAAAAAAATATATATATATATTTTAAAGATTTACTTCTTCTTTATTCTTTTTTTTTTAAATTTAATATATTGGGGTGACTGGTTAAAATTATTTAGGTTTCAGGGGTACGATTCTATAATACATCATCTCTATATCGTGTTGTGTGTTCATCACCCCAAGCTAACTTTCCTCCCATCACCATTTATCCTTCCTTTACCACACCTACGACCCCCCCCACCCTCACTTGCTTCTTCCCTATTCTTTATTGCCAATACCTAGGCCCTTATTTCTACAATGCTGGAGGACTTCAACACCTTTCCAGCTAATCTTCTTGTCTAGGTAGCTCCTTTTAGCCATTCTGAACACTCTTGCTCTATAATCATTCTTTCTAAGACTCTAAGTTTTCCAGTCAATGTTCTAGTACAGAACTTGTTAGTTACTTCAGCCTAAATTTTGCATGCCCCGTGAACTTTAGCCCTTACCCTCTCTACTTCTTTTTGCTTAATGTGACTTCTTTGCTTGGGGAACAGGTTCTCTTCATCTCAGAACATACAACTTTTGGTTGTAATGTTTTCCTTCCCTTGCTGTGTCCACATTCTACCCATTCTTCAAGGTCCAGAAAGAATGCCACTTCCTCCTTGAAGATTTTCCTGGCAGCTCCAAGTCACATGCATAGCTCTCAAATAATATTCTCATGTTTTGTAGTTGGGACAAGATAGTGGAATACCCTTTTCTCTTGATCTAACCATTACCTGTGATAGGGGGACGTGTGCTTCAACATATCTGAAATGAAAATCTGTAATTTCCAATATACTGGTTCTTCAAATTTAGGAAGCAGTTTCTCTGATTTCTTAAAGGAGCATATCTCAAATACTATCATATAATATTCATTTTTGTTTGTTTGTTTAAAGGATGAAATATACAGTAAGAGGGTCTGGGGCATGGGTTTATCTTTCAAATCGAGATAGCTATATTCACATTACCAGTTCATTATGTCGTAACTATCTCCAAGTACGTCTTATAAGCAGACATGTTTTATTTTTAATGTGTGTGAAAGATAATGTTTGAGGAGAATGGCCACGGTTATATTTGAGACCACAATCGCAGGAAAGACTCAAAAGCGCACTCCGGGTGCTGTCGCTTCCCGGGGACACCACAGGACCTGAATTTATGCTTTTTGGAGCGGCAGTTTTCACATCTGTACGATGGAGATAATACTCGGTATTTACTTCCCAAGGTTGTGGTGAAAGGATTTGTTTCTCCTAGTCTGAGGGGCGGCTTGCCTCCAGGGACCGAAGGGGGACACTTTCCTCCCGCGACGCACTTCCGCGCACGAGGAGACGCGACCAGCGGGGAGGGGGTGAAGCCGTGGCGAGGTACGGGTGGCCGGGTGTCCGGATGGTCGGGTGACCCGGGCCGGAGGGCCGAAGCTTTGGCGTGCAGCGTGGAGCCTCCGGCTGGGGGCACGCTAAGTGAGTAAGCGCCGTGCAAAGCCAGCGGGGCACGCGTGCACCAGTGTGCGCGTTGCTGGGAGCGCGCTCGCATTGACAGCGAAGCGTACAGGCGTCAGGACGTACAATAGAAAAGCGACAGCAGACCGGGCCCGGGAGTCCGAGGCCCTGGAGGCCTGAGCGCTCCGGCCGGGCAGCGACACCTCCGGCCGGCGGGCGCCCCTGCGCGGCTGGCCGGCTGGTCTCCGCAGCGCCCCACGTGGCGGACCGCCGGGTGGCCGCAGGGAGAGCCGGTTTGCTCCGCCCCGCCCCGCGGAGCTGGCCTGCCCTCCTCAGCCTCTCCGCCCAGCTCTCGGCCGACTCTCCTCCCTTCCCCCTCCGCGATCGCGATGGACGCGGCCTCCCCCCGCCGCCGCCGGCAGCACCGCGCAGGCCTCTGAGTTGCCGGGCCGGAGGAGCCGCGTGCCGGGGCCGGGACGAGCGCTGGCTTTCGCCGGTCGGGGGACACTCGTTTCTCTGTCACCAGGACCCCGCGGAGGAAGGGGAGGGGCGCGGCGCGGCTTTTCCTGTACCGCCTGCCCGGCTCGACCTGTGCGGCCTGCGGCTTCCTGGGAACTCGAGGGCCGCGGCCGGGCCTGGCTCTGCCCGCGGCCTGCTTGGAGCTGGACCGGAGCGATTCGGGACGACTGGACCGGGTAAAAGCTTGAGGGAAAGGGAAGCAGGGAGCTCTGCGTGGTCAGAAGGGCCAGGCCTGGCGGCCGAGATCCAGAGGCCGGGCAGCGGGCCGGAGCGAGACCTGGGCCCCTGGTGAGGTCGGCGAGGCTGCTGCCGACTCACCGCTTGGCCCCTTTGTTTCCCTCCCGCGGCGGGGCCCGGCTTGCCCGAGCCGGAGCCCAGGGCGGTTCCTCTTGCCCTTCAGAAGGGTTCGCTGCGCGGCCAGGCCAGGGTCGACCCGCCGGGGCTCGGGAGCTCCGGGCGCCGCTCCCCAGAGACCCCGGCCTGTCCGGCGGCCTCCTGTCTGGCACGCGGTCCTTGCTGCTGCTTCTCCTGAAACTCCCCCTCCTCCGGGTCACAGGTAGCCAACTTAGCGGGGTTGGGTGCCAGGAAACCGGAGCGCGGGGCTCGGCCGGCCGGCATGTTGGGCCATCCCTGCTGGTCCCCGCCGTTGGCTGCCTGCCGGGCCCGACTCTGGGTTCTGACACCTGCGTCGGGGTTCCGTGGGACCCAGAGCTGACCTCCCATCAGGCCCTTACAGGCTACTTGCCTGTTGGAGCTAGTTCTCTGTTTTGTGTTTATTTTATAATATGTTTTTAAACCAACTGCTCCGTTCTGTGGGGATGGGGAACGAGGGCATGAGATTGGCCTATATTCTGATCCGTGACGTTTTAGTCCATTGCATTTGCTTTTAGCATTTCTTTTTAAACTTTTAAGAACAATTGAAAAGACTGCCAAAATTCGTAACCAAGTCTTTATTCGTAGATAGATGTTGTATCTAATTATCGTTTTGTCTTTGGACATCTTAAGAATGGCAGTAAATAAATTGAGAAGTCAGCAAAATTTGTGAATTTTAGAGATAAATTTAAAGCAGAAACTTAATTTGGAGGGCTGTTGGATCGAAGTGCTAAAAGTCTGAATCTAACCTTAATCTGAAGATCAGTTTTGGGGGGAGGAGTAGGAGAAGAGTTTGCTGGAAAAAAAGAAGCTTTAGTAAGTAAGGTGTTCTTTGCCTTTTGGCAGGGACGTTAGTGATAGCAGTGGTGGCATCCGAAGCTTGTTTGACTGTCTTTGACAGAGAGCTCTGGTTTCCAGTTAAGCAGCAACCTAATCAGCTTATACTCTTGTGCAAAACTGGTTTTATTTACTATGATACATGAACGTTAAACCCAAGGCATAGGGAAAATTGGAAAACTACATTAAGCACTATATCCAAAAACATACTTAATGATTAACGAGTCTTTTCTAATTCCTAGGAGGACATCACAAAAATTTGGTTCCAGCCTATGTAAAGAAAAAAAAAAAATTAAACCCAAGCTGATCAGATCGGGACATTTAAAGGAAGTTTTCTTCTTTACTTTATAAATTTAAGCAAAGAGTCTTTAAAAAAAAACATGGCAGATGTGGATCCAGATACATTGCTGGAATGGCTACAGATGGGACAGGGAGATGAAAGGGACATGCAACTAATAGCCCTTGAACAGCTATGCATGCTGCTTTTGATGTCTGACAACGTGGATCGTTGTTTTGAAACGTAAGTACACTTATTCATCTTCCTTTGGGATTGCTGTAGTGACATCTATCTGTTTTCAGCCATTTTCTGAATTCAGCTTGTGTAGAATTTTCTTTAGAGACTTTTAAAGCTATCTTTAAAAAGTTTCTGTAGGGTGCTGGGTATGCAACATAATTGAATGACAAGATAACCTGGACATGTTTTCTTTGAATATATGTACCCTGATTTAATGATGTTACCCTATTAACATTAATAAAAATTTATTTATTAAAAAAAGTTTGCAGTTCTGCATTTACAGTTTTTTGCAAAGTCAGTTGAGTAATGATAATTGTGATGACACAGATATGTGTTTGTTGAATGAATAGGCATTAGTAGGGAATACAATTTTAACCTATAGCTTGATTTATTTTCAAAATATATTTTGAACTGGGAAAATATGGATACTTATCTTTCTTAAAGGTAGCTATTTCTGTACCAAGAAATTGACTTGAAATTGATGTGGAAATATAGATGATAATGAACATATGTTTATAACTGCCCATTTTTTCATAGGTATTAGGTCATGACATTCTACTTTTGTTAGAGTGAATCATTGGTTTGTAATTTCAGTTTGGAGGGTATAAATTGGATGTTACGTATATGACATACTTTTGGAATAATAGAAACAGATTTTGAAGTTTGGAGGCTTTAAACAGTTTTATTCAGAGTTTAAAATGTAGAATTTGTGCAGAAGTATAAGAGAGAATTTATTACTGGTTAGCCATTAATGCCATGTTTTTTCTCATGTGATACTTGCCTAGTAACCATTCTTCTGAATGCTGAACATAATTTGCTTTTACTGTTTATTTTATATATCTATTTACAATTTTGAATTCCAATAAGTAAATGAAAACTCAAGTATTTCTTTATCTGTATTAATACCACTTTAAGGTAGTTAATAGAAAATGTTTGAGATGTTGACATAAAATTTGGTGTAAATCTAAAAAAAAAATTTTGGTGTTAATCTCAATTTCTTTGAGGTGGGAATAAAGGCTATATTACTAAATTGATAAAGTATTTTTAATTGTCTTAATTTTGAATGAATTATTAAAGATGAATTAATAAATTTTTTTATTTTTGTATTTTTCTGAAGTTGGAAACGGGGACACAGTCAGACAGACTCCCACATGCACCCGACCGGGATCCACCCGGCACACCCACCAGGGGGCGATGCTCTGCCCATCTGGGGCGTTGCTCTGTTGCAACCAGAGCCATTCTAGTGCCTGAGGCAGAGGCCATAGAGCCATCCTCAGCGCTCGGGCCAACTTTGCTCCAATGGAGCCTTGGCTGCGGGAGGGGAAGAGAGAGACAGAGGGGAAGGAGAAGGGGAGGGGTGGAGAAGCAGGTGGGTGCTTCTCCTGTGTGCCCTGGCCGGGAATCGAACCCGGGACTCCTGCATGCCAGGCCGATGCTCTACCACTGAGCCAACCAGCTAGGGCCTAAATTATTAATACTTCTTAGTTGTAAATCTCATTAAAGCAGTATACTCTTATAATAAAAATGCTTACATACAAAGATTCTGAATCACAGTCTGTTAGTGGCCCACTTATATCAACTAGCTTTTGTAGTGACAAACTTTGAGTACTTCCTTGAAACTTGCTTTAGCAGGATTTGTAGAAAAGTGAAGTAGATTTTTGAGTATTCACAAGTTTCATTAGAGCATCTCATTAACCTGAAAATTACTTTTGGTATTTTAAAAAAATAAGTCAAATCACTATCATTTTTTATCTTCGGTTAAGTACTAACATATAATAGAAGTATGTTTTTAAAGATTTTAAAATCGAAGCCAAAAAAGAAAAAGATTTTATTTATTGAATTTTAGAGAGAGGAGAAAGAGAAATTGAAAGGTAAGGGGTGGAAGAGTGGGAAGTATCAACTCATACTAGTTGCTTTTCATATGTGCCTTGACCAGGCAAGCCTGGAGTTTCAAACTGGTGACCTCAACAGTCCAGGTCCTCTGTGCCACCACAAGTCAGTCCAGTAGAGACATTAAAAAAAATTATTGATTGAGCCCTGGCCGGTTGGCTCAGCGGTAGAGTGTCGGCCTAGCGTGCGGAGGACCCGGGTTCGATTCCCGGCCAGGGCACACAGGAGAAGCGCCCATTTGCTTCTCCACCCCTCCGCCGCGCTTTCCTCTCTGTCTCTCTCTTCCCCTCCCGCAGCCAAGGCTCCATTGGAGCAAAGATGGCCCGGGCGCTGGGGATGGCTCTGTGGCCTTTGCCTCAGGCGCTAGAGTGGCTCTGGTCGCAACATGGCGATGCCCAGGATGGGCAGAGCATCGCCCCCTGGTGGGCAGAGCGTAGCCCCATGGTGGGCGTGCCGGGTGGATCCCGGTCGGGCGCATGTGGGAGTCTGTCTGACTGTCTCTCCCTGTTTCCAGCTTCAGAAATATGAAAAAAAAAAATTATTGATTGATTTTTAGAGAGAGAAGAAGGGAGAGAGAGAGAGAGAGATCAATTTGTTGTTTCAATTATTTATGCATTCATTGGTTGATTCTTGTATGTGCCCTGACCAGGGATTGAACCCTTAACTTTAGTCTATTGGGATGATACTCTAACCAAGCTACCCAGCTAGGGAGTAGTAGAGGTATTTGTAATGGTATTAGTTATAAGCATTACTACAGCCTGACCTGTGGTGGTGGAGTGGATCAAACATTGACCTCCTAGAGTGCTGAGATTGCCTGTTGGAAACCCTGGCCTTGCCGAGTCAAGGTATATACGAGAAGCAACTACTACTGCGAGTTGATGCTTCCCCCCATTTCTCTCTTCTCTCTCTAAAATCAATAAATAATATATTTATTTTAAAAAATGTGTTACTATATTAAAATTTTTAAAGGACATTTTTAAAACGTAAAACTCATCTTTATATAAAGAATCCTACCATCCTAATGACATTATTCTTTCTATTTTCCCTTCTAGGCTTTATTCATACTTGATATAATATCATTATAAGAAAGGAAATTAAAATCATGTGATTTATATTTTTTATTTGTGAAGTTAAGGTATAAGAGTATTTCAAATTGGAATTTTCAGCTCTCTCATGTATCATATCAATAATTTATCAAAAAAATAGACATTTGATTAAATTTGTGCTTTTTTAGAAAATATTTTACTTATTGATTTTACAGCAAGAGGGGGAAAGTGAGAAGTATCAACTCATAGTTGCTTCACTTTAGTTGTTCATTGCTTGCTTGTTGTATGTACCTTGACCAGGCAAGCACAGTGTTTCAAACCTGAGACCCCAGCATTCCAGGTGTATGCTTTAGCCACTGTGCCACCACGGGCCAGGCTGTGACTTTTTTTTTAAATTATTTATTTTATTTATTTATTTTTTACAGAGACAGAGAGAGTCAGAGAGAGGGATAGACAGGGACAGACAGACAGGAACGGAGAGAGATGAGAAGCATCAATCATTTTTTCATTGCGCGTTGCAACACCTTAGTTGTTCATTGATTGCTTTCTCTTATGTGCCTTGACCGCGGGCCTTCAGCAGACTGAGTAACCGCTTGCTGGAGCCAGCGACCTTGGGTTCAAACTAGTGGGCTTTTCCTCAAATTAGATGAGCCTGCACTCAAGCTGGCGACCTCGGGGTCTCGAACCTGGGTCCTCTGCATCCCAGTCCGATGCTCTATCCACTGCGCCTCCGCCTGGTCAGGCTGCTAGTCTTTTTGAGGTTAAGGAATATACATTTTCTGTGAAGCTGGGATGCTTCTTATTAATTCTTGAACCTGAGGTGTAGTGCTCTAGAAAGTAAAAATCAGGTTCGGGGTTAGGTTTTAAAAAATTTTTTTTAAGATTTTATTCACTGATTTTATAGAAAGAGGAGAGAGAGGGGAGAGAGAGTGAGAAGCATCAACGCATAGTTGCTTCACTTTAGTTGTGCATTGATTGCTTGTGGTATGTGCCTTGACCAGGCAAGCCGAGAGCCTCAAACCTGTGGCCTCAGTGTTCCAGATTGAAACTGCAATCACTGCGCTACCACACGCCAGCAGGTTCCGGATTAGTTTTTACTTTCATCTGTGATATGTCACTGAGTTAAGTTTAATATGTTTTAAATTTAATGTAAAAGATGAGGACTCTTGCATTCACGTTAAAATGGACAATCATCATATGTATATTGTCATAAATAGATAAATGAAGTATTTCTTCTGGGAAGAATGTAAGATCTCCCCAGAAAATCTAGAAAATGGAATATTAAGGATAATGCTTTTAGGTACTAGAAGATTCATTCTATTTAAAAATAATAATTTTGCTTAATTATGAGGGCACAAAAGGATATACAGTAAAAAGTAAGTCTCGGCCTGACCTGTGGTGGCGCAGTGGATAAAGCGTTGACCTGAAAATGCTGAGGTCGCCGGTTCAAAACCCTGGGCTTGCCTGGTCAAGGCACATATGGGAGTTGATGCTTCCAGCTCCTCCCCCCTTCTCTCTCTCTCTCCTATCTAAAATGAATAAATAAATTAAAAAAAAATTAAAAGAAAAAGTAAGTCTCTCCCTTTGCTGTCTGCTGGCTAATCAGTTCACTTCACTAGAATAGCCACAATTAGTCATTTTCATACTGTATACCTATGAGAGAGACCCCAAGGAAGACTGCCTTGAGTCTGGATTCCAAAGTTGTTGAATCAAGAGGTAAAACCTCCTGTTGTATATTTACAGTAAAAGATAAATAGTACAACAAGACAAGGCTTTTTTTTTAAACCTTTTTAATTGTCTTATTTTATGTTAGGTTAGAGATACAGTGATGAACAAAACAGGTACAGTCTCTGCCCTTATGGTTCCTAGTAGTCAAGTAGGGAAGACATATTAGTAATTATAAAATTGTGCGTATACATTGTGATCAGTGCTATGAAGGAAAAATTTGGGGTTCTGTGATGGCATATAGCAGCGACATGACCTGAAGGGGTGAGGATGGTTAGAATGGCTGTCTTGAGTGTTTTTTCTTATAGTTATGAAAGGTATGTAAGAGTTTATGAGATGAAGTATGAGGAGGTGGGGTAGAACAATGTTCAAAAGGAAGGCAGTGTGATAAATTTGAAGTGGGATTAAGTATGGCATGATTCAGGAACCTGGGCAAGGAAAAGTTGCTTGAGAGCTGGGTCACGGTCAGATGGAAGTCTTGTGTATGCTAAGTAAAACTTTTAGTTTTATCATAAAAGCAACGGGAAGGTATTGAAGTGAAGTGAAAGAGTGATGTGATTAAAATTTTCTTTTAAAAACGTCTGCTTTATGGAGAATAATTGAGAACTAATGCTTGCAGATGTAGTAGATTACGATCCAGAGAGAGGATTGTTGTAATAAACAGAAATAAATGGATCGATTTGAGACACATTTAGGAGGCAAAATAGGACTTGGTGAATGATTGAATGGGTATGAGAGAGAAAGGAGGAGATATCATGGATGACTTAGGTTACAATGGATGATGATACCATTCAGTGAAAGAGAACACCAAAAGTGGCTGGGATTGTGGGTTTAGATTTTGCTGGATTCTCATATCTGCTTCTGCATTCATTCTGTTACATTATGTTGTTTTGATTGAAATATATGGAAAAACACCCCACCCTCCATAGATGTAGTTAGAAAATGGGAGGAATGTTATAGTGATTTTTGTATAACAATAGATATTCTCCTTTGATACCATACCAAAACTGGGGAAAGGATAGTTTCTTAAGGATTAGAATGTGGATTCTGAAATCATATCAGTGAACTTTTCGTAGTGTTGTATTAAAATCTTTTGGTCTTTCTTGTACATTGAGTGAATTTTTAACCCATGTTTAAGTTAGTAAAGTCATATATCGGTCTTGTGAAAAATACTGCTCTAATGAGTTATACAGATATTCTAAATTGACATGTCATTCTACAATCTCAAAAACACATTTGCTAATGTGACTACTGATTTCTTCAATCTTTAAATATTGGGAAGGGAAGCTGTCACTTTCATGGTAGCAGACACAAAGTTTTCCAAAATTGTAGTCTTTGCTTGAAAACTTGAATTTTATCAATTGCAGCAAATACTGTCAAATTGTTTTCCTTGAAGTTGAAGGCTTACTTCATTAATTTTTTTCCCTTTTGATTTCAGGGAGAGAGAGAAGGCATCAGCTGGTTGTCTTACTTTGTTGTCATTTAGTTGTGTACTCATTGCTTGCTTCTCCATGTACCCTGACTGGGGGTTGAACCAGACCTAGCCATGCCAGGAAGACACTATCCACTGAACCACCTGGCTAGGGCCTTACTTCATTATTATTTTTTAGACAGGGGTGGGGGATAGAGAAGCATCAACTTATTCTACTTAGTTGTATACCCCATTGATTGCTTCTCATATGTGCCCTGACCAGTACTTGGATTGGCGACCTCAGGGTCAAGCCAGCTCTCTTGGGATCCAGCTGGCGACCCTCGGATCGAATTGGTGACCTCAGCGCTCTAGCATGATGCTCTGTCCATTGTGCCATCAACTAGAGCTACTTTGTTAATTTGTCAGAAAATGTTCACCAGATATCCAAATCTGAATAACCACAGTTTGTCTGAAGTTCCTTCAAGTAAAAATGTGTTGTATGAAAAAAGTGGCTAGTTAAGCTCTCTAAAGGTTATAGAAGTATTTTTTTTTTGACACAGCTATCATTCTTTGGTATGCAGAGGTACTTTATGCTTTTTTCCCATTTCCTTAAGTAGAATATTAAAAACATTAGTAAAACTAGTGACTTTTGCTTCATCAAGGTTATTCTGTAATGACACTGGTTTTTGAAAAAATTTAAATTTAAATTTATTTTTATTGGTTGATTGATTTTGCAGATGAAAGGGGGAATGGGGCATAAACATTCATTGGTTGATTTTTTTTTTTTTTAACAGAGACAGAGAGAGAGTCAGAGGGATAGACAGGGACAGACAGACAGGAACGGAGAGAGATGAGAAGCATCAGCCATTAGTTTTTCGTTGCGTACTGCGACACCTTAGTTGTTCATTGATTGCTTTCTCTTACGTGCCTTGACTACGGGCCTTCAGCAGACTGAGTAACCCCTTGCTTGAGCCAGCGACCTTGGGTCCAAGCTGGTGAACTTTTGCTTAAACCGGATGAGCCCACACTCGAGCTGGCGACCTTGGGGTCTCAAACCTGGGTCCTCCGCATCCCAGTCTGACGCTTCATCCACTGCGCCACCGCCTGGTCAGGCTCATTGGTTGATTTTTATATCTGCCCTTACCAGTGATCAAACTAGCAACCTTGGAGTTTTGGGATTAGTCTCTAACCAACTGAGCTAACCAGCCAGGGCGGAACTGGTATTTTAAAAATCTTTAACGCCAGAGTTTGGTAGTACAGATTAGTAAGTAATACAGTTTAGTGCCTCCACCTTGATTTATACTAAAGCACCAACAGTTTTATCCACCATTGCTTTTACATCATTAATTTACACGTCAACGCAGGAAAGAAAGTGATTCAAGAAGAGAAAGGACAGTTGAGTTGAATATAGCAAGAGAGGTCAAGTAGGGTGGGAGACTAAGGTGTCCTTTGGATTTAATAACATTCTCAGGGTCATTGATCTTAATGAGAGCTCACTAGAGTGGTGATGAGGGTCATATACAAGTGGGTTGAGAAGTAAGTACGGAGTGAAGAAATGGAGACTACAGAAAACTTTTTTTTTTTTTTAGAGACAGAGAGAGGGATAGACAGGGACAGACAGGAACGGAGAGATGAGAAGCATCAATCATTAGTTTTTCGTCATGACACCTTAGTTCAGAAAACTTTTTTGAGAAGTTGGATTGGAATTTGGGGGTATGGGCTTTTCTTTTAAAAGTCAAAGTGATAGGAGAAAGAATGGATAATCCATAGTGTTAAGAATTCTGAGAAAGCCTGACCTGTGGTGGCGCAGTGAATAAAGCGTCAACCTGGAAACACTGAGGTTGCCGGTTCAAAACCCTGGGCTTGCCTGGTCAGGGCACATATGGGAGTTGATGCTTCCTGCTCCTCCCCCCTTCTCTCTCTCTCTCCCCTCTCTATAATAAATAAATAAAATCTTAAAAAAAAAGAATTCTGAGAAAGGGGAGAGAATTAAAAGTTTAATGTGCATAATGTGAATTACCTGAGGATCTTGTTAAGCTGTAAATCATGATTCAGTTGATCTGGTATGGTGCCTAATCTGCATTCCTCATGTTCTCCCAGCTGTTGGTTAAAAAATCTTATATTGTATAGCAAAGTTCTGACCCACTGACTGAGAGATAAGATTTTTTATTTTATTATTATTATTATTATTATTTTGCATTTTTCTGAAGCTGGAAACAGGGAGAGACAGTCAGACAGACTCCCACATGCGCCCGACCGGGATCCACCCGGCACGCCCACCATGGGGCTACGCTCTGCCCACCAGGGGGCGATGCTCTGCCCATCCTGGGTGTCGCCATGTTGCGACCAGAGCCACTCTAGCGCCTGAGGCAGAGGCCACAGAGCCATCCCCAGTGCCCAGGCCATCTTTGCTCCAATGGAGCCTTGGCTGCGGGAGGGGAAGAGAGAGACAGAGAGGAAGGCGCGGCGGAGGGGTGGGGAAGCAAATGGGTGCTTCTCCTGTGTGCCCTGGCCGGGAATCGGACCCGGGTCCTCCGCACGCTAGGCCGACGCTCTACCGCTGTGCCAACCGGCCAGGGCTATTTTTTTTAGCGTGGGAAAGGGAGAAGGAGAGAGATGAGAAGCATCAACTCACAGTTGCGGCACCTTAGTTGTTCATTGATTGTTTTCTCATATGTACCTTTATGGGGGGAGAGTAGGGGCTCCAGCTGAGCCATTGATCACTTGCTCAAGCCAGCAACTATGGAGTCATGTCTGTGATCCCATGCTCAAGCTGGTGAGCCTGTTCTCAAGTTGGTGACCTTGGGGTTTAGAACCTGGGTCATCAGTGTCCCAGGTCGATAGAGAGATGTTTTAGGTAGTGTGTTTCTTGTAAAACCAGGAGGGTGAAGAGGTTAGATGCAGATGTTTTAGGTTTGATCATAAAAAGTTGAAGAGATTTCTGTCTGACATCTAGTTTTTTCTTGAAATAGGAGATTTTATTTATTATTATTTTAATTGATTTGAGGGGGTAGGAAGGGAGAGAGAGATGGAGGAGAGAGATGAAAAGCATAAACTTATGGTTGCTTCACTTTAGTTTTCATTGATTGCTTCTTATACTGCCTTGACCAGGGGTCTCAAGCCTCAAGCTGAGCCAGTGGATCCCTTGCTCAAGCCACTGACCTTGGGATCATGTTGATGATCCCGCATGCATTCAAGCCAGCAATGCTGCGCTACAGGTGGTGACATTGGGGTTTTGAACCAGGGACTTAAGTGTTCTGGGTCAGCGCTCTGTCTACTGTGCCACCTCTGGTCAGGCTAAAGTAGGAGTTTTTAAAAAGAATAATACCTAAGATCGGTATGGGGAAATGATTATGCTCAGATAGTGCTACTAGCTTCAAAACAGATACAGATATTCCTGCCTGACCAGGAGGTGGCGCAGAGGATAGAGCATTGGACTGGGATGTAGAGAAACCAGGTTTGAGACCCTGAGGTCACCAGCTTGAGCCCAAGATCGCTGGCTCGGGCAAAGGATCACTGGGTCTACTGTGACACCCCCCCCCCTCAAGGCACATAAGAGAAATCAACCAATGAACAACTAAGAAACCGCAACGAAGAATTGATGTTTCTCATCTCTCTCCCTTCCTGTCTGTCTGTCTGTCCCTCTCTCTGACTCTCCCTATCTTTGCCACAAAAAAAACAACAACCAGATATTCTTGGTTCTAAGCTAATTATACCCAGAGTAATAGTCTTTTTTTTTTTAATTATTTATTGATTGATTTTTAAAGAGAGAGGAAGGGAGAGAGAGAAACAACTGATTTGTTGGTCCTCTTTGGATGATTCTTATATGTACCCTGATGGGATCAAACCCACGGTTTTGCCACATCAAGACTATACTCGGGCCTGACCAGGCGGTGGCGCAGTGGATAGAGCGTCAGACTGGGATGCGCAAGGACCCAGGTTCGGGACCCCAGGATAGCCAGCTTGAGCGTGGGCTCATCTGTCTTGAGCAAAAAGCTCACTAGCATGGACCCAAGGTCACTGGCTCGAGCGGGGGGTTACTCAGTCTGCTGAAGGCCCATGGTCATGGCACATATGAGAAAGCAATCAATGAACAACTACGGTGTCGCAACACAAAACTGATGATTGATGCTTCTCATCTCTCTTCGTTCCTGTCTGTCTGTCCCTATCTATCCCTCTATCTGACTCTCTCTCTGTCCCTGTAAAAAAAAAAAAAAAAAAAAAAAAAGACTAGAACCAACTGAGCTATGAGCTACTGAACCAGGGCCAGAGTTATAGTCTTAAAATATTGATTTAAGTCTACCACTCACTTTTACAAAATCTTTTGACTTTTTTAGAGAGAGAGGAAGTGGAGGGGAGAGATAGAGAGAGATAGGAACTTAGAGCTGTTCCTGTATGTGCCCTGATTAGAGGTCTAACCAGAAACATCTGTGCTTCAGGACAATGCTCTACCAACTGAGCTATCTGGCCACGGCTAAACTAAATTTCTTGAGACAGGGATTATTTTCATATATCAAATATTTGAGTATCTACTAGGTAATAATTACTGGGCTTGGTTGTAGGAAAGCAGGTAAGTACAGACCCTGTTGTCAAGGAACTCATGTTTTCATTGGGGAGACAGGTAAATAGGAAAATATAGTTTGTTGGATGATTTTTTTTTTAAATAGACAGATATAGGAAGGGAGAGAGATGAAAAGCATCAACTCATAGTTGTGGCAGTTTAGTTGTTCATTGATTGCTTTCTCTTATGTGCCTTGACCGGAGGGCTCCAGCTGAACCACTGTCCCCTTGCTCAAGCCAGTGACCTTGGGCTTCAAGCCAGTGACCATGGGGTCATGTCTATGATCCCAATGCTCAAGCTGGTAACTCTGCACTTAAGCTGGTGAGCCTGTGCTCAGGCCAGTGATCTTTGGGTTTTAAACTGGAGTCCTCAGTGTCCCAGGTCGACGCTCTATCCATGGCGGTAGCACCTGGTCAGGTTGATGGATGCTTTTTTTTTTTTTTTAGTTCATTTTTAGAGAGGGGAGAGAGAGAGAGAGAGAGAGAGAGAGAACGGGGGCGGGGGGAGGGCAGGAAACATCAACTCCCATATATTGGAGGCAAGCCCAGGGTTCTGAACCTGCAACCTCAGCATTCCAGGTTGACGCTTTATCCACTGCGCCACCACAGGTCAGGCCTGATGGATGCTTTTGATAGATGGGATTCACTGAAGCCTTTGAAGTTGGTCTAAGGCAGGTTTTTTTTGGAGAAGATACTTTCTGATTTAATTCTTAAAATTTTTTTAAATTTAATTTTATAAGTTGCCTTGAAATGGAATACAAGTGAAAAAGAGGAGAAAGGTGAGGAGTGTTTTTTATAGAGGGGACATGTGCAAGGGCATGAAGATCTGGCACCTTTAGAGAAGGGTGGGAATTTTGAGTAGTTCTGTTTGGTAAAGCAGGAGTGGAGTATTTGTATGTGAAGGGGTGGAGAGGAGCAATGAATGAGGCAGATCACAGGCAGATCTGTAATCCTGATGATTTTGATATTTTTCTGAAGGTATTACAGAACTGAAGAGGAATTAAGCCGATATGACAGTATCAGATTTGTGTTTTAGAAAAATAACTTGGTGATAGACTGGTGAATGGACTGGAAAGACTAGTGAGAGATTCTTCTTTTTTAAAATAGAAAAAAAAAATCCCCCCCAATCGATTTGAGAAAGAGAGATGAAGCAGGGGAAATAAGAGAAACATCAATTTGTTTCACTTAGTTGTTCCATTAATATACTTAATTGTGTATTCATTGATTGCTTCTTTTTTTAATGTGAGAGGAGGGGAAATAGTGAGACAGTCTCCTGCATGTGCCCCCCCACCATCTACCTGGCCCCAGTGTGTGGAGTGGATGATCTAGTACCGAGATATTTTTAGCACCAGAGGCTGATGAGAGCTTGCTCAACCAGCTGAGCTATTCTCAGAGCCTGGGGCCATGCTCAAACTGGCTGTGGGAGATAAAGAAAGAGAGAAGGGGGAAGACCTCTGTGCCCTGACTGGGAATTGAACCCAGGACTACCATATGCGGGGCCGATGCTCTATTCACTGAGCCACCAGCCAGGTCTGATTGCTTTTTTCATCTGCCCTGACTGGAGGTTGAACCGCGACATCTGGGGCTCAGGGTTGATGCTTTACCCACTGAGCCATTTGGCTAGGCTAAGAGATTCTAATTAGGAAGCTGTTGCCTTAATTCAGGTAAAAAATAATGAGGGTTGGAATTCAAGGGTAGAAACAGATACTGAACAGATTTAGGAGGTAAAACCATCAAGGTTAGGTATTGTATTTTACATTTAGAAACAGAAGTTTGGAGAGATTTTTTAATTTTATTTGAGTGACCAAGTAGATGGTAGGTTAGAGAATAAGTAGTTTGGTTTTTGGCAGGGAGTCTCTTCTGTTTGGGGCAGGTTGTGTTTAATGGTTCCGAAACATCTCCAGATAACTGTTGACAGATGAGTCAGCAGTTGGGTCTGCAGTTCTGGGATTTAGACGTGTGGTTTGGACTAAAGTCTAGACTTGGCATTTTGTGATACTATGTTTGAAAAGATGGAACTAGGTTCACTTTTTCTGTGTTGTAGGAAGGTGGGAGGCTGAGGAGTTCATGAGGGGGATGGATATTCAGCAGAACTTGAGTGTCCCCTGTGTGCAAAGAAACCCTGCTGGGTGCTGTAGGAAATAAATCCCTATTCCTAATGAGTTATAGGTTTTTAGGAGAGTAACAATGGATAACAGAAAATAAAATATAAATTGTAAAGTAAATTAAGACAAAATAACAGGAGTCCTGTTCTGAGTAGTTAGGAAAGGTAAGTCTGAAAACTGAGGAAGTGACAGGCTGAGACAGGAAGGATGACAAAGAGGCAGCTATGGAAAGAGTTGGGAGAAAGCATTTTAGGCAGAAGGATCGGCGTACACATTAAAATCTTTTCATTTTTTGCCTGACCTGTGGTGGTGCAGTGGATAAAACCTCAACCTGGAAATGCTGAGGTTGCCTGTTCGAAATCCTGGGCTTGCCTGGTCAAGGCACATTATGGAGTTGATGCTTCCTGCTCCTCCACCCCTTCTCTCTCTGTCTCTCTCCCCCCCCCCCCTTTCTAAAATTAATAAATAAATAAAAAAATTAAAAAAAAAAATCTTTTCATTTTTTGTCTGTCTCTCTTTTTTTTTAAAGGTTATTTTTTCTTTTAACTTTATTTATTCATTCTGGAGAGAAGAGAGAGAGGGAGAGAGAAAGGGGGAGGAGCAGGAAGCATCAACTCCCATACGTGCCTTGACCAGGCAAGCCCAGGGCATCGAACCAGCGACCTCAGTGTTCCAGGCCAGCACTTTTATCCCACTGCGCCACCACAGGCCAGGCTCTGTCTGTCTATTGATTGAAAACCAATACCTTCAGTTTTAATATAACACCACAGGGTTCATTCTGTTTTTCTCTTTTTAGATTTGCAACTCTATTCTACAGTGAGAAACCTGGCTCCTGTTATCCTAAATATATTTATTTATTTGATCATTTCCCTTATATGTATCAGTTGCCATTACTGGGGCATTGCCCTGCACAGATGCACTCTTCACCTTGCTTCTGCTTTGATACTTTATGCCAGACTGACCTTCTCCTTTCTCTGTACTAGTGCTAGACAGGTCTCTTATGTAGATGTCTAAGTGGTGATTTCAGTACTCCAAACATGCTTTGAAGTTGGCGTAGGTGAGGGTTGTAAAAGGATGTCAAGAAAAGTGGACAAATTTATCAATAGAATACGAATCTGAACCTATAAAAGCTCTCCTAATTTAAAAAAAATTTTTTTTCTAAAATATCTCCTAATTTTTGTGAGCAGTATATCTTAGAGGAAATTTGGTGGGATTTAACTGATGGATTAGATGTTAATGTGAAGAAAATGGAAAAAATTAAGGGTGATCTCAAGTTTCTGTCTTTCTGGATGATCGAGACATTTAAATACAAAGTGGTGATTTGGGAGTGGAGACACTCCACGTTTTGTAAGCGGGCTCATTTTAAGCCCATAATTCTTTTTTTTTTTTTTTTTAGATTTTGTTTATTGATTTTACAGGGGGAGGAGGAGCGAGAAGTATTAACTCATAGATGCTTCACTTTAGCTGTTCATTGCTTGCCTGTCATAATGTTCCTTGACTCAGGGTTTTGAACTCATGACCTCCTTGCTCCAGGTTGATGCTCAGTTCACTGTGCCACCACAAGTCAGGCGCCTGTGGTAATTCTAAATGGAGATAGTGATATGAATCAGTTGGTCTGGGGTGGAGATAACAGTTTGAGAATTTTCATACTGTGTGATAATATTTATATCCACGGTGTATGAGCTAAGTTTGGAATAGATGAGATCAACCAGAGAGAAAAGAAAGGAGTGTTAGTACTGAAGCTACAGTGGAAAACCAAGGGGGTCATAAAGTTGAGAAAATTCAAAAAAAGTATGGAATACTTATTGCAGTCAGTGGAAGAAATGCATCAGAATTATTGGACATTATGTTCATTTAAGGTTGGTAATTACAAATTTCTAGTGAGATCAGATTTCTTGATTATATAAACATTGTGTTTTAGTTAATCCCTATTGACTTAGATTCAGACCCAGGGACGGTCATGGTTGTAGCCCAGGGAAAAGGTAAGGGACTTGAGGGGCTTGCTCATGGAAAGTGATCAAGTGCTTTGTGAATAAACATAAAGCTCAAACTGAATGCAAAGACTGAGTTTAGTTGTCTTTGATCCAGGGGTTTCTTTGGAAATAGTAAGAAATTCCCTAAACATGTAAGATAGTTTTAAAGTCTTATATGTTTATATTATAATGGCTATATTAAAGCAGGGTATCTACCAGAGTATGTTAGGACATACTTGTTAGTAATTTGTCTTAGTTTCAGTATGAATTTTCAAGTAATATAACTATAGTTATTTTAATATTCTGTATTTTTTAGAATTTATTAATATTGGCATGTTTTTCCTTATCTCTTTGTTCAGTTTACAGTTAATTTGCATTGTTGAGATTTTGTAACTTGGTACTAGGTTGAAAATTAGTTATTTATATATATATATATGAGTGTGTGTGTGTGTGTGTATGTATATATGAACAAGCTTAAATATCTTCTCATTGTTGAAAAGTAACTGAGGAGCTAAGAAAAATTCCCCCCCTCCAATAGCCATAAATAAAACAGATATTTTATACTGTTCATTTAAAAAGTTCACAAAGCAGGTTTCATTATGGCTGACATGAAAGAAGCTTTTATGTGTGCAGACCAGCTTTATTTTTCTCTTAGAAATAAAATTAATCACAGTTAAAATCTGAGAACCTATGTTTAGAACGTTTAAAAAAAATTGATCCTTTAATTATACTTATTCAGGAAATTCATCACAGCAGGAACATTCTTTCCCCAGATTTGTGAATATGGACGACATTCCCATGAAATATCTAAACTAAGTTATTGTATTCCCCATGTATAACATGCACTCCTTTTCTAAAAATTTGGGGTCTGAAAACTGGGTGCATCTTATATAGTGGTCGTAGATTTTTTTTTACTTGCATTTCCCTCTTTTTCGCACTTGTTTTTGTGCTTATTGTTGAAGACAGTGATTTGTCATTAGACGCAGATGAGGACAAGCTAATGGATGAGAGTGTTGTTGTTTTTTTGTATTTTTCTGAAGCTAGAAATGGGGATAGACAGACAGACTCCCGCATGCGCCCGACCGGGATCCACCTGGCACGCCCACGGGGGGTGGGGGGGCGACGCTCTGCCCCTCCGGGGCGTTGCTCTGTCGTGACCAGAGCCACTCTAGCGCCTGGGGCAGTGGCCAAGGAGCCATCATCAGCGCCCAGCCATCTTTGCTCCAGTGGAGCCTCGCTGCGGGAGGGGAAGAGAGAGACGGAGAGGAAGGAGAGGGGGAGGGGTGGAGAAGCAGATGGGCGCTTCTCCTGTGTGCCCTGGCCGGGAATCGAACCCAGGACTTCTGCACGCCAGGCCGACGCTCTACCACTGAGCCAACTGGCCAGGGCCTTGGATGAGAGTTTTGACAGTGATGAGGAGTTGTATGAATTTTATGATGAATTAAACGAGTTCAATACCTTTATGTAATACAATTTTTTTCAAATTTTGGGCCCCAAAATTAAGGTGCATCTTATACATGGGAGTGTCTTATACATGGGTAAATAGGTACACTAAGTGGTTTTCTTAGTTTTTTTTTTTTAATTGAGAGGCAGGGAGGCAGAGAGACAGGCTCCTGTATGTGCCCTGACTGGGATCCACCCAGCAAGCCCTCTAGGGGGCAATGCTCAGCCCATCTGGGGCTATTGCTCTGTTGCTTGGCAACCGAGCTATTTTAGCAACTGAGGTGAGGTCATGGAGCCATCCTTAGTATCCAGGGCCAACTTTGCTCAAAGCAGTTGAACCATGGCTGCAGGAGGGGAAGAGAGATAGTGAGAAGGGTAAGGGGGTGAAGATGAGGGGTAGAGAAGCGGATGGGTGCTTCTCCTGTGTGCCCTGACTGGAAATCGAACCCGGGACTTACACACACAGGGCCAACGCTCTACTATTGAGCCAACTGGGCACAGCCTATGTTTTTCTTAAAAAAAAATTCTTTTTTGTATTGCAGTTTTTGTCCTGGTTAAGAAATGTGGATGAATACTTTTACTTTTAATATAATGTATATTGTAGATTCATTCTTATTTGATTCAAGGACTGTCAACTTCAACATTTTATTCACTATTGAAAAGCTATTTTCTAAAGAAAATAAATTACTTTTTTAGACTGTGTAATATGACACTTTTACAATCTCTCTTCATCTCTTCAGTTTATTACGTATGCATATATTGAAAGCAACAGAAATGCTTTAAGATTCTGATATGCTAGTCAGTCTTCTGATCTTACCTCAGAAAGGGACTATTTCTTGGTCACAAAGCATTTCCTCCCCAGAAAAATTACAAGTGACTTCTGATGGCCTGGATCTTCAGGTCAAAGAGAAGGAACTCCAAACTGAGACTACATGTTAGTTTTGGATGGATTTGGTAGCCTGAGATGACACTCTGTAATGGGTCCCTATTTCTACAATCTATGGCCAAGCTCTCTGCAAATGGAAATAATTTGTACTGGGTGTTGGGAATGTTTGCTACCTCCTGCTCTCTTTGTGATTTTGGTCCCCCCCCCCCAGTTTTTTTTTTACACAGAGACAGAGAGAGAGTCAGAGAGAAGGATAGATAGGAACAGACAGGAATGAAGAGGTGAGAAGCATCAGTCATTAGTTTTTCGTTGCGTGTTGCAACACCTTAGTTGTTCATTCATTACTTTCTCATATGTGCCTTGACCGCGGGCCTTCAGCAGACCGAGTAATCCCTTGCTCGAGTCAGTGACCTTGGGTCCAAGCTGGTGAGCTTTTGCTCAAACCAGATGAGCCCGTGCTCAAGCTGGCGACCTTGGGGTCTCAAACCTGGGTCCTCCGCATCTCAGACCTACACTCTATCCACTGCACCACCGCTTGGTCAGGCTGGTCCTCCCTTTATGGTGGGACCCATCGGCTAAATTGTCATGCTGAGGTACCACCGCCTCTGCAGCGTAAGTTTTATTTTCTTCAATAGAAAATGAGAATTAAGCCTGACCTGTGGTGGCGCAGTGGATAAAGCGTCGACCTGGAAATGCTGAGGTCGCCGGTTCGAAACCCTGGGCTTGCCTGGTCAAGGCACATATGGGAGTTGATGCTTCCTGCTCCTGCCCCCTTCTCTCTCTCTCTCTCTCTCTCTCTCCCCCCCCCTTTCTCCTCTCTAAAATGAATAAATAAAAAAAAAATTAAAAAAAAAAAAGAAAATGAGAATTAAAAAAGTGTTGCTGGTTAATAAAACTGCTCGTGTTTAATCAGTGGCTGGTCAAACGTTGAATGCAAGAGAACTTCTAAAATCTTTGTGGTAAATTCCTGATGCTGTATCTCTTAAGTTAAAATCATCTAAGCAGATATCAAAGAGTAGAGTTACTTTAAAGTTCATATGGATATTTTTTAAAAGCTGTTAAAGATATGCACGCACACACTAAAAATTGGAGGAAAAATAATCTCACCAAACCATGGGGAGTAATATTTTGTGTTACTTTTAGCCTGTATACAAAGATGTGGAATGATGTACCTGATGTTATATAACTGAGATTTTAACTGAATTTAAATTATAGTCTTTAATAACTTTTAAAAAAATTTATTTAGAAAATTAATTTTTGTGTGTGTGTGTGTGACAGAGATAGAGAGAGACAGAGAGAGGACAGAGAGAGAGACAGACAGGAAGGGAGAGAGATGAGAAGCATCAATTCTTCATTGCAGCACCATAGTTGTTCATTGATTGCGTTCTCATATGTGCCTTGACTGGGGGACTACAGCAGAACGAGGGACTCCTTGTTCAAGCCAGTAACCTTGGGTTCAAGCCAGCAACCCTGGGCTTCAAGCCAGCAACCTTTGGGCGCAAGCCAGTGACCATGGGGTCATGTCTATGATCCCAAGCTCAAGCCAGAGATCCTGCACTCAAGCTGGTGAGCCAGTGCTCAAGCCAGATGAGCCCACGTTCAAGCTGGGGACCTCAGGGTTTCAAACCTGGGTCCTCCATGTTCCAGTCTGATGCTCTATCCACTGCACCACTGGGCCTGGTCATACTAGAAAATTAAATTTAACAGGGTGACATTGATCAATAAAAATAAAAGTACATAGGTTTCAGGTAAACATTTCTATAGCATTTGAACTGTTGATTATATTATATACGCATCACCCAAAGTCAAATCATTTTCTGTCACTTTATATTTGCCCTTTTTACACCTTTCCCCCAACCTTTCCCCACACTCCCTCCCCCATATCCTCCTCCCCCTGGCAACCACTTCACTTTTATCTATGTCTGCTCTACGAGTCTCAGTTTTACATCCCACCTATGTGTGAAATCATACGGTTCTTAGCTTTTTCTGATTTACTTATTTCACTCAATTCTGTATATATGTTCTCAAGGTCCCATCCATGTTGTCGTAAATGGCAATATGTCATCATTTCTTATGGTCGAGTAGTATTCGATTGTATATATATATGTACCCCATCTTCTTTATCCAGTCCTCTATGGAAGGACATTTTGGTTGTTTCCATGTCTTAGCCACTGTGAATAATGCTGCCATGATCAAGGGGGTACATGTGTCTTGACGTACCAGTGTTTTTGAGTTTTTGGGGTAAATGCCCAATAGAGGGATGCTGGATCATATGATAGTTCTATTCTTAACCCTTTGAGTAGTGAGTTTTTTGTTAACCCTTTGAGTGAGGAAGTACATGAACATTCATACTACTCAAAGGGTTAATTTTTTGAGGAACCACCATACTTTCTTCCATAATGGTTACACTAATTTTCATATCCACCAGCAGTGGATGAGGGTTCTTTTTTCTCCACAGCCTCTCCAACAGTTGTTATTACCTGTCTTATTGATAATAGCCAATCTAATAGGTGTGAGGTGGTATCTCATTGTAGTTTTGATTTGTATTTCTTGAATAGCTAGTGAAAATGAGCATTTTTTCATATATCTGTTGGCTACTTGGATGTCCTCTTGGGAGAAATGTCTGTTCAGGTCCTCTACCCATTTTTTAATTGGATTGCTTCTTGTTTGGGTAGAGAGCTCTGGGAGTTTTATATATATTTTGGATATTAACTCCTTATTGGAGCTGTTGTTGCCAAATATCATTTCCTATTTGGTTGGCTGCCTGTTTGTTTTGTTGTTAATTTCTTTTGCTATGCAGAAGCTTTTTAGTTTGATATAGTCCCATTCATTTATTGTTGCCTTTACTTCCCTTGCCTTTGGGGTCAAATTCATAAATTGTTTTCTACAGTCAAGGTCCATGAGTTTAGTACCTATGTTTTCTTCTATGTAATTTATTGTTTCAGATTTTATATTTAGGTCTTTGATCCATTTTGAATTAATTTTTGTGCAGGGGGACAATCTGTAGTCAGGTTTCATTATTTTGCATGTGGCTTTCCAGTTTTCCCAGCACTATTTATTGGTGAGGCTTTCTTTTCTCCCTTGTGTGTTTTTGGCTCCCTTGTCATAGATTATTTGTCCATATATATGTGGTTTTAATTTTGGGCTCTCAATTCTGTTCCATTGGTCTGTATGTTGTTTTTCTGCCAGTACCATACTGTTTTGATGATCGTGGCTCTGTAGTATAATTTGAAGTCAGGTAGTGTGATACTGCTGGCTTCCTTCTTTTTCCTCAGAATTGCTTTGCCTATTCGGGGTTTTTTTATGGTTCCATACAAACCTGGTGATTTTTTATTCTATTTCTTTAAAAAAAATGACATTAGATTTTTTAAAGGAGTTTTCCCTTCTTTTTCTTTCTTTCTTTTTTTTAAGATTTTATTAATTGATTTTAGAGAGGAGAGGGGAGAGAGAGAAGAGGGTAGGGGAGGAGCAGGAAGCCTCATCCTTTAGTAGTTGCTTCTCATATGTGCCTTGACTGGGCAAGCCCAGGGTTTGAAATGGTAACCTCAGTGTCCCAGGTCGGCGCTTTATCACTGTGTCACCACAGGTAAGAAGTAGTCTTTAATATTTTAAATATTGTTTAAAACATAGGGGATATTATTGATAACTCAAAAATTCTGCTTTGATAAAACTGTCTTATATAGGTTTATATAGCATGTGTTAGACTGTTCATAGAAGGGAAGGGGAGTGAAAGTTAATTAGTTTAATATGGTTGTAAGATACTGTTTCATGTACGTATATACTTTCATTTAATCTTCATAATATCTATATAATAAAGTAGATATTGTTTAGATATATCTTTGATTTACAAATGAGGAAACAGGACCAGAAAAGTTACATAGCTATTATGTTCTGTGTTTTACCCTGGTCTGTTAAACCCCAAATCAACATTTTTTCCCATAAAATACGAATTAAAGAATATCCCTGGCCTTCAGGAGCTCTTAATGCAAATAAGGAAATAAAGTGAAAATTTTATCAGGCTTTAAGAACATGAAAGTAGCACTTAATGATTTGAGGTGGTTAGGAATAATTTCACAGAGCAGTTGATGTTCTAGCCTAGTATTGAATAGGAATATTTTTAACAGGGTTTTAAGTTAATGCTTCTACTTTAAACTGTTTATAAGGGATATTTCTAGCAATGATGAAATTAGCATGTGAGCATTATTATAGAATTAAAAGCAATGTATGAAGTATTTCCTACTGTACATGTGACCCAGTATTGAATATGATATATTATTTTATAGTTTTACCTATTGTTTTATTACTATTTTGATGTTAAGAATTTAGTAATTTTAAGTATAACATGATTTCTTTTACTACAGATGTCCTCCTCGCACTTTCTTACCAGCCCTCTGCAAAATTTTTCTTGATGAAAGTGCTCCAGACAATGTGTTAGAGGTAACGGCTCGTGCCATAACATACTACCTGGATGTATCAGCAGAGTGCACCCGAAGAATTGTTGGGGTAGATGGAGCTATAAAAGCACTTTGTAATCGTTTGGTTGTGGTTGAACTTAACAACAGGACCAGCAGAGACTTAGCTGAGCAATGTGTAAAGGTAAGTCTTAATTATTTATTGGCCTATTTGAAAATCACTCTTTGGGGTTTTTTTTCTTTTTGTATTTTTACAAAGTGAAAAGCAGGGAGGCAGTCAGACTCCCGCATGTGCCTGACTGTGATCCACCCAGCATGCCTACTAAGGGGCGATGCTCTGCCCATCTGGGGCGTCCCTCTATTGTAGCCAGAGCCATTCTAGCTCCTGAGGCAGAGGCCATGGAGCCAACCTCAGCGCCCGGTCCAACTTTGCTCCAGTGGAACCCTGGCTGCGGGGGGGGGGGGGCAGAGGAAGGAGATGGGGAAGGGTGGAGAAGCAGATGGGCCCTTCTCCTGTGTGCCCTGAATGGGAATTGAACCCGGGACTTCCACACGCCAGGCTGATGCTCTACTGCTGAGCCAACCGGCCAGGGCCTGAAGATCTCCTTAAGTATAAAAAATGTATAATTCTTTCCATTACCAGTCTTATTTTATTGAGAGTGATTGAGAACAGTGGAAGCCACAGTCCTTGTGGCACCAGAAGAGATTCCATATGGGTTGGGAAAAGAAATACTACCTTTGAAGGAAAATTGGAGGTCACTGATAATGCTCTTTGCTGCCTCAGTGCTCCTCAGTTCTGGTAGGCACTAACACTTTAGAGAGAGATTGTCTCTATTCTCAGCCAAAGTGATTTTTGTGTGAAAATAGTAAAAACCACCAACACAGCAACTAACACAGACCGCTAGTATACTAAATACTTCATATGTATTAACTCATTTAGTAGGCTAAAACATTTTTTTGAGATAATTTTGGTTAATTACATCACATAAATTTCAGGTATACATCTTTATTTAATTTATTTAAGCTTAATGACAGTTTTGTATGTGGTAAGTGCCACTAATATCATATCATTTCTACTTTGACGTGAAAAAAAATTCAAGCATACCGAGATTAAGTGACTAGCTCGGAGTGATCCAAGTAGCTGCAGAGCCAAGATTTGAAGATTACGAATTTGAAGATTAGGAAATCTGGTTCTGAGGCGTGTCAATTTAGCTATTTTGCTATGTTCTTTTATTTATTTTCTTTTAGAAAAAGAGAGGGAGAGAGAGAGAGAGAGGAAGGGAGAGAAATAACAATTATCAATTCATAGTTGTGGCACTTTAGCTGTTCATTGATTGCTTCTCATATGTGCCTTGAGAGGGGGAGGGGTACAGCAGATCGAGGGACACCTTGCTCAAAACAGCGACCTTGGGCTTAAGCCAGTGACCTTGGGCTTCAAGCCAGTGACTATAGGGTCATGTCTATGAATCTGTGCTCCAGCTGGTAAACCCGTGCTCAAGCCGGATGAGCCTGCACTCTAGCCAGGACCTCTGGGTTTCTAACCTGGGTCCTCTGCGCCCCAGGTTGACGCTCTATCCACTGCACCACCACCTGGTCAGGCTATTTTGCTATATTCTTTCAGAATTAGTTGTTTTTCTTTATTCTTGGTGGGGTTAATTATAAACTGTATGTGACTCTAAAAGTATCCTTACTGGGTCATTAGTTTATTGGAACTACTTGTGAACACATTTAGATTTTACATGATTCTCTTATGATTCCTGTTTTTTGTATGATTCTTGCTGTTTTGGGTCACTAATTTGTAAACTTTCTATCTCAGGATTCCTTTACAGGTCTTACTGAGGACACCTGCCGAGCCTTTGTTATATAGGTTTATCTTTTTATTTACCATATTAGATATTAAAACTGATAAATTAAAAATATTTATCTGAAAATAAACTCATAATATATGCATTAAATTTTTAATAAAAATTACCATGTCCAAAACTAATGAAAAAGTAGTGAGAACAGTAGTATTGTAAAGTATTTTGCAAGTCTCTTTAAAAATGTCTGACTTAATCAAAGACAGCCAAATCCTCATACTTGCTTCGGCATTTATTTGATTACTGTATCACACTTCACATAGCTTCTGGAAAATTCTATACTCCTTAGAGAATGAGAATGAAAAAGACAGTTATATTATTAATTATATAAAATTTATTATTTTATATAATTATATAAAATCAATTATATTATTATTATGAAAAAATTTTGACTTAAACGATCCCTAAAAATGTCTTCCTCACACTTTGAGAGCCGCTGTTTGTAGTTGTTATTATCTGGACTTTCTGCCTCTATATCTGTAGATTTATTTCTGTCTCTAGACTCAGAGGAAGAAATATTAATTTTCTTGTTCAGAGCTTTTGTTCCCCTCTTATACTCTTGATCACATTACTTCATATTTCTTCCAGTGCTGGGATTTTATTCTCCTGCTTATTCATTGACCTGTATTTTCTTTTGTAGTTTATTCCCTTCTGTTTGTCAGTGCTGGTACTGCGTTAGTTAAACCTTCATCCTCTGTTGAATGTTAATGCTTAAAGTTTTACATTTGCGTCTAAAGTCTCCTCATACTCCCATTTCCCACAGTTATTAACAAAATTTGATCATATTATTTCCCTGCTTAAAACATTTTTCTTGCCCTGGCTGGTTGGCTCAGTGGTAAAACGTTGGCCTGGAAGTCCTGAGTTTGATACCCAGCCAGGGCACACAGAAGAAATGCCCATCTACTTCTCTACCATTCCCTCTCTCCTTTCTCTTTATCTCTCCCTTCCCCTCCTGCAGCCAGGGCTCCATTGGAGCAAAGTTGGCCCAGGCACTGAGGATGGCTCCATGGCCTCCACCTCAGGCACAGGAATGGCCCCAGTTGTAACAGAGCAACACCCCAGATGGGCAGAGCATTGCCCCCTAGTGAGCATGCTGGGTGGATCTTGGTTGGATGCATGTGGGGTCTGTTTCTCTGCTTTCCCGCATCTCACTTCAGAAAAATAGAAAATTTAAAAAGAAACAAAAAAAGGCCTGACCTGTGGTGGCTCAGTGGATAAAGCGTCGACCTGGAATGCTGAGGTTGCCCGTTCAAAACCCTGGGCTTACTCGGTCAAGGCACATATGGGAGTTGATACTTCTTGCTCTTCCCCCCTTGTGTCTCCCTTCTCTCTCTCTCTCTCTCTCTCTCTCTCTCTCTCTCTCTCTCTCTCTTTCTCTCTCTCTCCCTCCCTCCCTCCCTCCCTCCCCCTCCCTCTCTCCTCCCCTCCTCTCTTAAATGAATAAATAAAATCTTAAAAAAAATAAAAATAAAAGAAACAAAAACATTTTTCTTGCTTTCAGGATAAAGTCTAAATTTTTGGTATGATGTATGAACCCTTTTAACTCTAGTTCTATCAGAAACCTTAAACATTAACATAATTTAGAAATAAAAGTTGATTTTTAATGTTTTGATGTTCAGAGTAAGAGTGAGGATGATCATTACTGAAAAAAACTTTTTGTGTGAGAGAGAGATAAGAAGAAAGAGAGATGAGAAGCATCAACTTGTAGTTGGGTCACTTTAGTTGTTCAGTGATTGCTTCTCACATGTGTTTGACTGGGGGGGGGTAGTGTTCAAGCCTAGCCAGTCAGGCCTTTTTTTTTTTTAATGATTTTATCTATTGATTTTAGAGAGCGGAGAGAAAGAAAGAGAAGGGGGGGGGGGTGGATTGGGAAACATCAACTCATAGTAGTTGCTTGTTATATATCCCTTGACCAGGTAAGCCGGGTTTTGTTTGAACCAGTGATCTCAGCATTCCAGGTCAATGCTTTATGACCAGATCGGGCGCATTCAGGGTGGTATGGTCGTAGACTCCAGGTCAGTGCTTTATGACCAGATCGGGCGCATTCAGGGTGGTATGGTCGTAGACTCCAGGTCAGTGCTTTATGACCAGATCGGGCGCATTCAGGGTGGTATGGTCGTAGACTCCAGGTCAGTGCTTTATGACCAGATCGGGCGCATTCAGGGTGGTATGGTCGTAGACTCCAGGTCAGTGCTTTATGACCAGATCGGGCGCATTCAGGGTGGTATGGTCGTAGACTCCAGGTCAGTGCTTTATCCACTGTGTCACCACAGGTCAGGCAGAAAACTTTTTTTTAATGTTTAGAATCTTTACAAACTTTAGCTAAATTACTTGTAGTTTTTTTGTTTTTTTTTACTATTTTAATTGATTTGACAGAGGAAGGGGAAAGAGTGAGATGAGAGAGAGAGAGATAGGAAGGGGGAGAGAGGGTGAAAAGCATCAACTCAGAGTTGCTTTCACTTTAGTTGTGCATTGATTGCTTCTCATATGTGCCTTGGTCAGATCTGTGCCAATGTCCCCTTGCTCAAGCCAGCAACCTTGGGTTTTTATGCTAGTGACCTTTGGGCTAAAGCTGGCAAGCTTTGGGATTGTGTGGATGATCCCTCACTCAAGCCAGCGACTCTGCGCTGAGGAGCCTACGCTCAGAGCGAGTAACCTTGGGGTTTCAAACTAGCAACCTCAGTGTCTTGGGTCAATGCTTTATCAGCTGTGCCACCACTGGTCAGGCAAATTGCTGTTTTTTTTAGCATGCCATGTATGTTTCAGCATCTAACCCTACACTTTCCAATATGGTAGTCATATGAGTATTGAACACTTCAGCCAGACCAGGCAGTGGCGCAGTGGATAGAGCATCGGACTGGGATGCGGAGGACCCAAGTTCGAGACCCCGAGGTCGCCAGCTTGAGCGCAGGCTCATCTGGCTTGAGCAAAAAGCTTACCAGCTTGGACCCAAGATCGCTGGCCCTAGCAAGGGGTTATGCAGTCTGCTGAAGGCCCACGGTCAAGGCACATATGAGAAAGCAATCATATGTGAACAACTAAGGTGTTGCAACGAAAAACTGATGATTGATGCTTTTCATCTCTCTCCGTTCCTGTATGTCTGTCCCTATCTATTCCTCTCTCTGACTCTCTCTCTCTGTCTCTGTCAAAACAAAACAAAACACTTTAAATGTGGCTACATCAAATTAAGATGTGTTGTAAGTATAAAATGTACATCTAGTTTTGAAGATTTAATACATAAGAGAATGTAAAATGTATTATAGTTTTTATATTATATGTTGAAATTATGCATGGATATATTGGACTAAATAAAAATACAATTAATTTCTTTTGATTTTCTTGACTTTTTAAAATGTGGCTACTGATGTGGAGGGCGCTATGTTTTCTGTGATTCTAGAAAATTAAAATTGAACTTACTATAGTTTTTTTTTAAACTTTATTCATTTTAGCGGGGGGAGCAGGAAGCATCTACTCCCACATATGCCTTGACCAGGCAAGCCCAAGGTTTTGAAACGGAGACCTCAGCGTTCTAGGTTGACACTATGCACCACGCCACCACAGGTCAGGTGTACTGTATTCTTTTGTTAATTTTGTTTTACTATTACAGGTGCTAGAACTGATATGCACTCGTGAGTCAGGAGCAGTCTTTGAGGCTGGTGGTTTGAATTGTGTGCTTACCTTCATTCGTGACAGTGGACACCTGGTTCATAAAGATACCTTGCACTCTGCCATGGCTGTGGTATCAAGACTCTGTGGCAAAATGGAACCTCAAGATTCTTCTTTAGAAATTTGTGTGGAATCTCTGTCTAGTTTATTAAAGCATGAAGACCATCAGGTAAGTAAATTACTGTTGTGTATACTGCTCACAAAAATTAGGGGATATTTCAAAAACGAGTATGAAGTGATAAATATCCCCTAATTTTTGTGAGCAGTATATTTTCATTTCAAAAGTGATTTTATAGTGTCCTCTATTTGTAACTGTGGTACACTGTAGAGGTTCTGTCATCTTCTCTCTCACTTTATGTCTCTATGTGGTAATCATTTTTTGTTTGGCAGTGAAACAAAATAAAATAAAAGTGATATGCTACTTACCATAGAACTCACTTTCCATACTCTAAATTACTATTTCTGTGTTTTAGGTTTTTTTTTTTTAAGATTTTTATTGATTTACAGGGAGAAGAGGGGGGAGAGTGAGAAGTATGAAGTCATAGTTACTTCACTTTAGTTATTCATTGATTGCTTGTTGTATGTGCCTTGACACCGGGTAAGTCCAGGATTTTTTTTTTTTTTTTTTTTTTTTTTTTTACAGAGATAGAGTCAGCGAGAGGGATAGACAGGGACAGAGAGATGAGAAGCATCAATCATTAGTTTTTCGTTGCGACATCTTAGTTGTTCATTGATTGCTTTCTCATACGTGCCTTGACTGCGGGCCTTCAGCAGACCAAGTAATCCCTTGCTCGAGCCAGCGACCTTGGGCTCAAGTTGGTGAGCTTTGCTCAAACCAGATGAGCCCTCCCTCAAGCTGGCAACCTTGGGGTCTCGAACTTGGGTCTTCCACATCCCAGTCCGACGCTCTATCCACTGTGCCACTGCCCAGTCAGGCAAGCCCAGGATTTTGAATCTGCAACTTCAGTGGTCCAGGTCAGTGCTTTATCCCAGGGGTCGGGAACCTTTTTGGCTGAGAGAGCCATAAACGCCACATATTTTAAAATATAATTCTGTGAGAGCCATACACCGACTCGTGTATGTTATGCATTATCCAATAAAAATTTGGTGGTGTCCCGGAGGACAGCTGTGATTGGCTCCAGCCATCTGCATCCACGAACATGCGCAGTAGGAAATGAATGGATTGTAATACATGAGAATGTTTTATATTTTTAATGTTTATATATATATATATATATATATATATATATATATATATTTTTTTTTTTTTTTCCCCCCTGAAGCTGGAAACGGGAGAGACAGTCAGACAGACTCCCGCATGCGCCTGACCGGGATCCACCCAGCACGCCCACCAGGGGCGAAGCTCTGCCCACCAGGGGGCGATGCTCTGCCCCTCTGGGGCGTCACTCTGCCGAGACCAGAGCCACTCTAGCACCTGGGGCAGAGGCCAAGGAGCCATCCCCAGTGCCCGGGCCATCTTTGCTCCAATGGAGCCTTGGCTGCGGGAGGGGAAGAGAGAGACAGAGAGGAAGGAGGGGGGCGTGCAGAAGCAAATGGGCGCTTCTCCTATGTGCCCTGGCCGGGAATCAAACCCGGGTCCCCCGCACGCCAGGCCGACGCTCCACCGCTGAGTCAACCGGCCAGGGCCACGTTATTATATTTTTATTAAAGATTTATCTGCAAGCCAGATGCAGCCATCAAAAGAGCCACAGCTGGCTCACGAGCCGTAGGTTCCCGACCCCTGCTTTATCCACTGTGCATCACAAATCAGGAATGTTTCTGTTTTTTATATTACTGTTGACAGTTTTTTTTTATTCATTATTGGAAGTGGGCTTTATAAATCTGAATGAGTCATGCTTGACCAGGCAGTGGCACAGTGGATAGAGTGTCAGCCTGGGACGCAGAGGACACAGGTTTGAAACCCTGAGGTCGCCAGCTTGAGCTTGGGTTCGTCTGGCTTGAGTGTGGGCTCATTAACTTGAACGCAGGGTCACTGGATTAGGATGGGATCATGGACATGACCCCATGATCAATGGCCTGAGCCCACAGGTTGTTGGCTTGATCCAGGGGTCATGGGCTTGGCTAGAGCCTCCTGGTCGAGGCACGTGTGAGAAAGCAATCAGTGAACAACTAAGGTGCTGCAGTGAAGAATTGATGCTTCTCATCTCTCTCCTTTCCTGCCTGTCTGTCCCTGTCTGTCCTCCATGTCTCTCTGTGTCTCTGTCTCTCTCACTAAAATAAATAAATAAATAAATAAATAAATCTAAATAAGTCTTTCTTTTGAAACTTTTTTTTTTATGTGGCAGAGACAGAGAGAGTCAGAGAGGGACAGACAGACAGGAAGGGAGAGAGATGAGAAACATCAATTCTTCATTGTGGTTCCTTAGTTGTTCATTGATTGATTTCTCATACGAGCCTTGACCGGAGGCTACAGTAGACCAAGTGACCCCTTGCTTGAGCCAGCAACCTTGGGTCCAAGCTGGTGAGCCTTGCTCAAACCAGATGAACCCCTGCTCAAGCTGGCGACCTTGGGGTCTCGAACCTGGGTTCTCTACATCTCAGTCCAATGCTTTATCCACTGTGCCAGCGCCTGGTCAGGCTTGATTCTTTATATAAGAACATAGATAAACTCAACTGAGGCTAATACTCAATGATTATTGCAGCTATTAAAAGATATGCTTAGGAAGATTTTTTGGGCGGGGGATCGAGAGAGGGAGAGAGAGAGAGATTGAAAGGGAGGGAGAGAGAGAAGCATTAACTTGTAGTTGTAGCACTTTAGTTGTTCATTGAATGGTTTCTCATATGTGCCGTGACTAGGGAGCTCCAGCCAAGCCATTGACCCCTTGCTCAAGCCAGTCATCATGGGGTACTGTCTTTGATGCCACGTTCAACCTGGATGAGCTCATGCTAAAGCTGGCAACTTTGGGGTTTTGAGTCTGGGTCCTCAGCTTCCTAGGTTGATACTTCAACCACTAAGAACCACCTGGTCAGGCAAAAAATAAACAAGATTTATTTGGAAATGTGTTCTTGCTTTGTGAGATGCTATACCTCAAGATAACAGTGCTTGACATAAAACAAATGCTAATTCTCATTCTTTTTCCTTTGAAATTTTTTTTTTTTACAGAGACAGAGTCAGAGAAAGGGATAGACAAGGACAGTCAGACAGGAATGGAGAGATGAGAAGCATCAATCATTAGTTTTTTGTTTTTGCATTGCGACACCTTAGTTCATTGATTGCTTTCTCATATGTGCCTTGACTGCGGGCCTTCGGCAGACCGAGTAACTCCTTGCTCGAGCCAGTGACCTTGGATCAAAGCTGATGAGCTTTTGCTCAAACCAGATGAGCCTGCGCTCAAACTGGTGACCTCGGGGTCTCGAACCTGGGTCCTCGGCATCCCAGTCTGATGCTCTATCCATTGCGCCACCGCCTGCTCAGGCTGAAAGTTTTTAATGTATTGAAAAATTGAGCTCACAGAGGAGTAGGGCTAGTACGAAGTGTTGAAGAAAAGAAGGGATAAGTGAAAGGTTGCTCACAGCGAATTGCCTGAACAAGACTGGAGGTGGGAATGACAGGGTGGGTGGGTTATTGTCTGGAACCACTGCTCATTGAGAGTCTGGGCAAGATCTATGGAAAAGACCTACTTTGTTAGCACCCATTTTGGGTATCAGAATGGCATCCACCCTTATCAGCCGATCCTATGAATTCAAGAGCAACAACAATAATGAAAATGAAGTAATTTTCTTTTTTTCCACCTAATTTTGAAAAAAAATTTTACTTAATCATTTTAGAGAGGGGAGAGAGAGAGAAGGAGAGAGTGGGCAAGGGGGGAGGTGCAGGAAGCATTAACTCCCATATGTTCCTTGATCAGGCAAGCCCAGAGTTTCGAACCGGCAATATCTGCATTCTAGGTCAATGCTTTTATCCACTGCACCACCTCAGGTCAGGCGGAAAATGAAGTAATTTTCAATATTAAGCAGAAAGTACACTATGTTAGTATTTTTTTTTTAAATATTTTATTTATTGATTTTTAGAGAGAGAGGAGTGAGAGAGAAAGAGAGAGACAGAGAGAAGGGGAGGAGCAGGAAGCATCAACTCCCATATGCGCCTTGACCAGGCAAGCTCAAGGTTTCGAACCAGCAACCTCAGTGTTCCAGGTGTTGATGCTTTATCCCACTGTGCCACCACAGGTCAGGCCACTATGTTAGCATTTTTAAAAAATAAAAGTGATATGGGTCCTGGCCGGTTGGCTCAGTGATAGAGCGTCAGCCTGGCGTGCAGAAGTCCCGGGTTCGATTCCCGGCCAGGGCACACAGGAGAAGCGCCCATCTGCTTCTCCACCCCTCCCCCTCTCCTTCCTCTCTGTCTCTCTCTTCCCCTCCCGCAGCCAAGGCTCCATTGGAGCAAAGATGGCCCGGGCACTGGGGATGGCTCCTTGACCTCTGCCCCAGGCGCTAGAGTGGCTCTGGTCGAAAGAGAGCAACGCCCCGGAGGCGCAGAGCATTGCCCCCTGGTGGGCAGAGCATCGCCCCTGGTGGGTGTGCCGGGTGGATCCTGGTCGGGCGCATGCAGGAGTCTGTCTGACTGTCTCTCCCCGTTTCCAGCTTCGGAAAAATACAAAAAAATAAATAAAAGAAATAAAAGTGATATGCATTTATTTTTAAAATTGAAATGTTTTAGAAATATTAAATTTGTGTGTGTGTGTGTGTGTGTGTGTGTGTCAGAGAGAGGGACTGATAGGGATAGACAGACAAAGGGAGAGAGATGAGGAGCATCAGTTCTTCATTGTGGCACCTTAGTTGTTGATTGATTGCTTTCTCATATGTGCCTTGACTGGGGGGCTCCAGCAGAGCGAGGAACCCCTTGCTCAAGCCAGCGAGCGACCTTGGGCTCACGCCAGTGACCAGAGGGCCTTGTCTATGATCCCATGGTCAAGCCAGTAACCCTGTGCTCAAGCTGGTGAGCCCTTGCTCAAGCCGACGACTTCTGGGTTTTGAACTCGAGTCATCCGCATCCCAGTCCGATGCTCTGTCCCCTGTGCCACCGCTTGGTCTGGCTGGAAATATAAAAATTTTATTTTATTTTATTTTATTTTTTTGTACTTTTCTGAAGCTAGAAACGGGGAGAGACAGTCAGACTCCCGCATGCGCCCGACCGGGATCCACCGCACGCCCACCAGGGGGCGACGCTCTGCCCCTCTGGGGCGTCGCTCTATTGCGACCAGAGCCACTCTAGCGCCTGGGGCAGAGGTCAAGGAGCCATCCCCAGTGCCCGGGCCATCTTTGCTCCAATGGAGCCTTGGCTGCGGGAGGGGAAGAGAGAGACAGAGAGGAAGGAGAGGGGGAGGGGTGGAGAAGCAGATGGGCGCTTCTTCTGTGTGTCCTGGCCGGGAATCAAACCCGGGACTTCTGCACGCCAGGCTGACGCTCTACTGCTGAGCCAACTGGCCAGGGCGAAATATAAAAATTTTAAAACTACATTTGTACTCATAATTTGTTAACTCAGCACAAATTTGTTGACTTAACAATTGTTCTCACTGAGATAGAAAAACGCAGTATTTAAATCTTATATGTATAAACTTTTGTTGATGCCTGACCTGTGGTGGCACAGTGGAATAAAGCTTCGACCTGGAACACTGAGGTCGCCGGTTTGAAACCTTGGGCTTGCATGGTCAAGGCACATATGGGAGTTGATGCTTCCTGCTCCTCCCCCTTCTCTCTCTATCTCTTTCTCTCTCCTCTCTCTCTAAAAATCAATACATAAAATATAAAAAAAAACAACTTTTGTCGAATTAGCATATTTGAGAAAATAAAACTTGACTTTTGATGCTTTTTAAATATTCACATATAGCCTTGACTGGGTAGCTCAGTAAGCTAAAGCATCATCCTGATACACCAGTGTTGTGAGTTTGATCCCTGGTTAGGGCACATACGGGAATCAGGCAATGAGTGCATAATTGGAACAGTAAATGGATGTTTCTCTTTTTCTTTCTCAATAAATAAAAAAATCAAATGTTGACTTTTACTTTATATTCATAGATTATCTTGGCCAAGTTATATATAATAATAGTTAATATGGATCTTCTATTGTTCATCCAGGTTCTTTACATAAGTCATATCATTAAGCTTAGTGAATTATAGGTACCATAATTCCCATTTTACAGATGTGCTAACTCAGGCCTTGAGTGGTTAAGTAACATCCTCAGGTCATACATTTAGAATGTGGAGCCAGGATTAAAGTTTAAACAGATTGTAAACTTTTTTTTTATTTTGTTTTTATTCATTTTTGGAGAGGAGAGGGAGAGACAGGGAGAGAGAGAGAAGAGAGACAGAGAGAGAAGGGGGGGAGGAGCTGGAAGCATCAACTCTCATATGTGCCTTGACCAGGCAAGCCCAGGGTTTCGAACCGGCAACCTCAGCATTTCCAGGTCGACACTTTATCCACCGCGCCACCACAGGTCAGGCCAGATTGTAAACTTTAATCTCTTTGCTACATCTATCTTTCTTACAGTGTCAGTATTGAAATAAGCAGAAGTAAGCTTTTTTATTAAAAGAAATTTTTGTTGTTTTGGTATGTTTACTGCATTTTATTTATTGATTTTCGAGAGACGAAGCAGAAGGGAGGTAGAGAGCGAGAGAGAAAGAGAAACATTTTTTGACTGAGCAAACTGGCCAGGGTTAGCCCTTTTTATGTAGGTGGATTTTATCCATATCCATATTTTTTATGTCATTAGGTTTCAGATGGAGCTCTGCGATGTTTTGCATCACTAGCTGACCGATTTACCCGCCGTGGTGTTGACCCAGCTCCATTAGCCAAGCATGGATTAACTGAGGAGCTGTTATCTCGAATGGCAGCTGCTGGCGGTACCATATCGGGGCCATCATCAGCTTGCAAACCAGGTCGCAGTACTACAGGTGCACCCTCCACAGCTGCAGATTCCAAATTGAGTAACCAGGTGTCAACAATTGTAAGTCTACTCTCAACACTTTGCAGAGGCTCTCCAGTAGTAACACATGTAAGAATGCTTTTGAATCTTTGACTTTTAATATTTTAGAAAAAGTGTATTTGTATAATGTTATTTTATTAAATTCTACCCCCCCTCCATTCTCTTTCTAGGATCTCCTGAGGTCAGAGCTTCCTGATTCAATTGAAAGTGCATTGCAGGGTGATGAAAGATGTGTGCTTGATACCATGCGTTTGGTTGACCTTCTCTTGGTGCTATTATTTGAAGGACGAAAGGCTTTGCCAAAGTCTAGTGCTGGATCTACAGGCAGAATCCCAGGACTCCGGAGATTGGATAGTTCTGGAGAGCGCTCACATCGGCAGCTTATAGACTGTATTCGAAGTAAAGATACTGATGCCCTTATAGATGCAATTGACACAGGAGGTTGGAAAATATTTTTTTTTAATGTAAAAAGAAAACTACGATAAGGAATTATATAGCTATTATCTAGTTTCTGGATTTTGGACAGTATTTTTAGCAATTATGCCAGATAACAAAATGGCCAGCCCCTTCCATAAACTCCCTTCTCCTCATGTATATCGTTTTCAGCTGGGGCATGTTAAGATTTGAGTAACTGCTGGCTGAATGAGTAAATGAAGCTTACCTATTTTATCGCTAGAACAAGACCATGCCAATTCTAAGGTGAATTGCAGATTGAATTTAGGGCTGTTGTATTCTAAGTTAAAGGAATTGACACAAAGTAGTTGTTGTAATATATGGTACATTTTCTTAGATTGCTTCATGAGGTGAAGAAAAAAATATAATTTGGTAGAAGATGCTTCTGGATCATCAGACTTGTCTTTGTGTTCTTTTCATTGTAGATGGGGATGTCTTTTCTATAGTTGTGGCATAAAGCAGTTAGTACTCTGTTGAGTTGTGTTATACATTTAGTTTTTGCCTTTCTTGTTTTATTTTTAAGCGTTAAATTCTTGTGAATCTTCAGTGGGTTTAAAAATTTTAGAGTACTTTTTCATAGCAGAATTTTGTTTGCTTATTATTCACTATTTTATAGTGGACCTAAATGTTAAAATTGGCTCTGTATTTAGAGTTATCAATGCTGGTCTTTAAATGGCTCCCATTCTCCCATTTAGAAACGTTCAATATTATTTTGTTGACTTTTGAAAAAAAATTTTTTTTCCTTCAAACTTTTAGCCTTTGAAGTAAATTTTATGGATGATGTGGGTCAGACTCTATTAAACTGGGCCTCTGCTTTTGGAACGCAGGAAATGGTAAGCTAATAAATAAAAGCTTGTGCTTTAAATTAAAGGTAGATATATTAAAAAGGCAATTTTATGATTTTTCATCATTTTACAGGTAGAATTTCTTTGTGAAAGAGGTGCTGATGTTAATAGAGGTCAACGATCATCATCATTGCATTATGCTGCATGTTTTGGAAGACCTCAAGTAGCAAAGGTAAAGTACAGCTTTTTAAATTATTAATTTAATAATTGACATTTACATGGTTCCAGACTTGGAATGATATAAAAACTTTTATTCTGCTAAGTCATGCTTTCATGCTATCTTCATTTACTCTATTTCCCCTTGCCCACTATAGGTAAGCATGATTTTTTAATTTTAATTTTGTTTTTGAGAGAAAGACAGAGAGACAGAGAAAGAGAGATAAGAAGGGAGGGTAAGGAGAAGCATCAACTCATAGTTGAGGCACCTTAGTTGATCATTGATTGCTTCTCTTATATGCCTTTACTGGGGATGGGGTAGGGGGGTTTCCAGCCAAGCCAGTGATTCCACTTGATCAAGCCAATGACCCCATGCTAAAGTTGGATGAGCCTGTGCTCAAGCCGGCAGCCTCAGGCTTTCAAACCGTGGACCTCAGCCTCTTGGGTTAATGCTGTATCTATGGGCCAACATTGGTCAGGCTCTTTTTAACATTTTTTAATACAGATATAAGCAAAAGTAAATAACGTGTGCTTTATTACCTTTTCTTTTTCTTTTTTAAAAAAATTGTTGATTGATTTTAAAGAGAGAGGAAAGGGGAGAGAGACAGACAGGAACATCAGTCTGTTCCTTAACTGGGGATAGAACCAGCAATTTCTGCACTTTGGGGTGATGCTAACCAGTCCAGCTATCTAGCCAGTGCACCTCCTTTTCTTATAAAAAATGTAACATATATACACTGATATATACTTTGCCTTTTTTCCTTAATAATATGGATTGAAGATCTTTTATGTATGTAGTTGTAAAGCTTTTTTACATCTGTGTACTTACCCTGTGTGGATGTGCTGCAAATTTATTCAGCTAGTCACTTATTGCTAAACACTTGATTGTTTCCAGTTTTTTACTCTTAGCAATGAATAACTGTACAGGCATGCCTCGGAGATATTGCAATAAAGCACACCTACAGTATGTCTGTAAAGTCATGGTGCACTTTTGACTGGTCACAGGAAAGCAACAAAAGACGATAGAAATGTGAAATCTGCACCAAATAAAAGGAAAACCCTCCCAGTTTCTGTAGGATGATGTGGCAGCATGCGCGCATGTGCAGATAATGACATAACACCGTGTATACAGCGGAGCAGCCCACGGCCATGCCATTCGAGATGTGGATGGTACAGAGGAATGTTCAGTGTGTTCTGTGGCTCGCTAAATTTGAATCCGTGACCAAAGTGCAACGTGAATATTGGTGCATTTATAATGAGGTGCCACCACATAGGAATAACATTACTCGGTGGGATAAGCAGTTGAAGGAAACCGGCAGTTTGGTGGAGAAACCTCGTTCTGGTAGGCCATCAGTCAGTGACGAGTCTGTGGAGGCTATACGGGATAGCTACCTAAAGGAGCCGTAAAAAATCTGTACATGAGCTCACATCGAACTGCACTGAATAGGTATGAAACTGGGAGAGTTTTCCTTTTATTTGGTGCAGATTTCACATTTCTATCGTCTTTTGTTGCTTCCCTGTGACCAGTCAAAAGTGCACCATGACTTTACGGACACACTGTATTACAACAAAATGAATCAATTCTTTTGCTGATGGAAAGTCTTGCCTTCCATTTGTAAAAAATGCAGTATTTGTGCAGCAAAATAAAGCAAAGTGCAATAAAAGGAGGTATTCCTGTACATTTTCATGTTGTTTCTACTTAATAATAAATCAAATATTTTGTTTGCAGAAGAATCATGCTATTGTTGACTTTTAGTTTGCCAAGATAATTTGGACAGTTCTTTATACAATTAGGAGAAACTGAAGTTCAGAGAGTGGTCAAACGGTGAGGTTTGAACCAAATGTATTATCTGGGTCTCTAGAATCTTTTTATTGTGAAGTAGCTTGGCATAGTGCAATGTTAGTCAGCTTTGAAGTCAGGCACACCTGGATTCAAGTCTTAGCTTATTAACAAAAAAGGCTGTGTGTAGCCCTGGGAAAGTTTCTTAAGTTTGACTTGCAATTTTATCAATAAAATGAGTATACACTGCTCACAAAAATTAGGGGATCAGGGAACGTACAGATACTCCAGTACTTTTCAGCATTTTGTATAGTGCATTTTCACCAATGAAATAAAAGTTGGTTTTGCATCTAATTTGCATAATGAAACAACTTTCTTTGACTTGCGTTTACTTTTCTTATGTTTTTGTTTAATAAAAAAATCAAATGCTTCTTTTTGTCACTTCATATTCATTTTGAAATATCCCCTAATTTTTGTGAGCAGTATATATTCCTAGCATGATTATTTTAATAATTAGAAAAAAACCCATGCAAAGCACTTAATATAGTAGTTGGCACATCGTAGATGCTCAAATAGTAGCTGCTTGTGTCATTTTTTTTTTTCAGTGACAGAGAGTCAGAGAGAGGGACAGACAGGAACGGAGAGAGATGAAAAGTATCAATCATCAGTTTTTCGTTGCAACACCTTAGTTGTTCATTGATTGCTTTCTCATGTGTGCCTTGACCTGGGGCATTCAGCAGACCGAGTAACCTCTTGCTCAAGCCAGCAACCTTGGGTCCAAGCTGGTGAGCTTTGCTCAAACCAGATGAGCCTGCGCTCAAGCTGGTGACCTCGGGGTCTCGAATCTGGGTCTTCCGTATCCCAGTCTGACACTCTATCCACTGCACCACCGCCTGGTCAGGCTCATTTTTAGAAAATTTTTTATGTCAGTTTAGCTTTCTTAGCTTGGAAAGGTGGTCTCTTCAAGCTCAATTTCTGTTCGTTTGAATTAGTTTTTAGGGAGAATGTGGCTTCTAAGGGTGATAAAAATTTTAATGAGCCATTTTCTTTTGACCCGTACTGTTTTGTAATTTTAAGTGGCTGAGTGGGAGAGAAGAAGCCAAATGAATTATATCTAATCCTAACCTATATTGAATATATGTCAGCCCACAGTGAGCTACATAGCTGCTGTTACTACTAGTGGACTTACTAGCTACTTTAATTCTGTGGCAACCAGCATTTACCATTTTAATTTTTGCAGGTTCTTTTGTTTGTAATTGATTCTAAGATAAACCTCTATTATTCTTCCCCCTCCCTCATACACATTTTAGCATCTCTTAAATAGGAAAATGTCTTGTAATTGCTGTTGGACAGATGAAAATTACAGCATAGTTATAATTTCCTGTTTATGCAACAAAAATTGTGAAGTGGATTTCAGTAACTTCAATGAAGAGTACTCTCAGAGTGCTATATCATTAATTCTTTTTATCACACAGATGACAGCATTTTGTGTAGAAACACAAATATTGGTGATTCTGAATCACAGAGTAATTATGAATAATTGTGCTTATAATGTGAAGTTACAGAAACTATTTTATTTGTATTTTCCAATTTATTGTTCAAGTAATATGTAAAAATATCTAAATTTAAAAAAATTCTGTTGGCCCTGCCTGGTTGGCTCAGTGGATAGAGTTGTCTACCCAGCCTGTGGTCATCCTAGGTTTGGTCCCTGGTCAGGGCACACATGAAAATGAACCATCTGCTTCTCTTCCCCTTCCTCTCCCCCTTCTCTCTCTCTCTTCTTCTCTCACAGCCAGTGACTCAATTTGTTCGAGTATTGGCCCCATCCCTGAGGATAACTCGGTTGGTTGATCTGAGCATTGGCCTCAGGTGCTGAGGATAGCTCAGTTGATTCAAGCATCTGTCTCAGATGAGGGTTCCCAGGTGGATTCTGGTTGGGGCTCATGCAGGTGTCTGACTCCCCTCTTCTCACTAAAAAAAAAAAAAAAAAAAAAAATTCTGTTGTTTGACCAAGTGGTGGCGCAGTGGATAGAGTGTTGGACTGAGACACGGAGGACCCAGGTCTGAAACCCCGAGGTCACTGGCTTGAGCATGGGCTTATCCGGCTTTAGCATGGGCTCACCAGCTTGAGTGTGGGGTCATAGACGTGACCCCATGGTCACTAGCTTCAGCCCAAAGGTCACTGGCTTGAAGCCCAAGGTTGCTGGCTTGAGCAAGAGGTCACTTGCTCTGCTGTAGCCCTCCGGTCAAGGCACATATGAGAAATCAATCAGTGAACAACTAAGGTGCCGCAACGAAGAATTGATGCTTCTCATCTCTCTCCCTTCCTGTCTGTCTGTCCCTATCTGTTCCTGTTTCTGACTCTGTCAAAAAAATAAAATTTCTGTCAATAAATTAAAAAAAAAGTTTAAAGCAAAAAAAAGCATTGTTGCTAAGTTTAATTGGCAGTGTTTTTTCTTTCTTAGTGGTACATAATATATTGAATGAACTGTGGCAACTTAGATGTAATGAAATCCGGAAGTATTGTGATTTAAATCAGCAGTTTGAAATTTTTAGCCAGTACTGCGCTTATTTGTCAGATCTACCTATTTATTACATCATTAAAAAAGTTAAAAACTAAGGCTGATAGAAAAAGTGTGGGATGTGTTCTCTGTTCAAAAGAGCTTACTGCTAGGGCAAGAGTCCATTAAAAATTAGTGAAAAAAAATAAATTAGTGAACAGTGTGATTGGTTTGTGTGTGTGTGTGTGTGTGTGTGTGTGTATGTATATATACTGACATATATATATATATATTTTTTTTTACAGAGACAGAGAGAGGGATAGACAGGGACAGACAGACAGGAATGGAGAGAGATGAGAAGCATCGATTATTAGTTTTTCGTTGCGACACCTTAGTTGTTCATTGATTGCTTTCTCATATGTGCCTTGACCATGGGGCTACAGCAGACTGAGTAACCCCCTTGCTTGAGCCAGTGACCTTGGGTCCAAGCTGGTGAGCTTTGCTCAAACCAGATGAAGCCTGCGCTCAAGCTGGCAACCTTGGGGTCTCAAGCCTGGTTCCTCCACATTCCAGTCCGATGCTCTATCCACTGTGCCACCACCTGGTTAGGCGCGATTGGTATTTAAGACCTAAATTTTGAGGTGTATTGTAGAAGAATTTATTTAATTTGGTTTAATTGGCAATATGTAGGAAATCATGAAGATGATTACCACATCACAAATTGAATCATAGTAGCTCAGAAATTGGGAGGGAGCAGTTTGATAGGGAAGATGACAGGTTAAGACATGAATATACTTAATTTGAGTGGTTAATAGCCAAGTGAAATTAATTTATAATTTTTTCAAGTTATAAATAGACAGTGTTTATGGTGATGTATGGAAAGACAGAGATCTGAATTGATATCTGCTTGATTAAGTCATTCTGTATTTGTAATCTAAAGTATATTGGTGCAGCCCTGGCTGGATAGCTTGGTTGGTTATTCCAGATATGCAGAAGTTGCTTGTTTGATCCCCAGTTAGGGCACATACAGGAACAGATTGATGTTTCTGTCTATCTCACTCACCCTTCCTCTCTTTCTAAAATCAATAAAATAGGTTTTAGAAATTTATTTAAAAATATGAAGTATATGGGTATAGGCCCTGGTTGGGTGACTCAGTAGATAGAGCATTGTTCCAGTGTGCAAGGTTTTGTGATCATATGAGAAACAACTAGTGAATCTACAGCTAAAGTGGAATGAGTCAGTGCTTCTCTCCCTCTCCCCTTCTCCCTCTCCCCTTCTCCCTTCCTCCCTCTCCCCCTCTCCCCTTCTCCCTTTCTCCCTCTCCCTTCTCCCTTTCTTCCCCTTCTCTCTCTCCCCTTCTCCCTTTCTCCCCCCTTCTCCCTTTCTTCCTCTCCCCTTCTCCCTCTCCCCTTCTCCCTCTCCCCTTCTCCCCCTCCCCTTCTCCCCTTCTCCCCCTCCCCTTCTCCCCTTCTCCCTCTCCCCTTCTCCCTTTCTCCCTCTCCCCTTCTCCCTCTCCCCTTCTCCCTCTCCCCTTCTCCCTCTCCCCTTCTCCCTCTCCCCTTCTCCCTCTCCCTTTCTCCCCTTCTCCCTCTCCCCTTCTCCCCTTCTCCCTCTCCTCCCTCTCCCCCCTCTCCCCTTCTCCCTCTCCCTTTCTCCCCTTCTCCCTCTCCCCTTCTCCCTTCCTCCCTCTCCCCCTCTCCCCTTCTCCCTTTCTCCCTCTCCCTTCTCCCTTTCTCCCCCTTCTCTCTCTCCCTTTCTCCCTTTCTCCCCCTTCTCTCCCCTTCTCCCTTTCTTCCTCTCCCCTTCTCCCTCTCCCCTTCTCCCCTTCTCCCTCTCCCCTTCTCCCCTTCTCCTTCTCCCCTTCTCCTTCTCCCCTTCTCCCTTTCTCCCTCTCCCCTTCTCCCTCTCCCCTTCTCCCTCTCCCTTTCTCCCCTTCTCCCTCTCCCCTTCTCCCCTTCTCCCTCTCCCCCTCTCCCTCTCCCTTTCTCCCCTTCTCCCTCTCCCCTTCTCCCCTTCTCCCTCTCCCCTTCTCCCTCCCCTTCTCCCCTTCTCTCTCTCCCTTTCTCCCCTTCTCCCTCTCCCCTTCTTCCCTTCTCCCTCTCCCCTTCTCCCCTTCTCCCTCTCCCCTTCTCCCCTTCTTCCTCTCCCCTTCTCCCTCTCCTTCTTCCCCTCCCTTTCTCCCTCTCCCCTTCTCCCTCTCCCCTTCTCCCCTTCTTCCTCTCCCCTTCTCCCCTTCTCCCCTTCTCCCTCTCCCCTTCTCCCCTTCTCCCTCTCCCCTTCTCCCCTTCTCCCCTTCTCCCTCTCCCCTTCTCCCCTTCTTCCTCTCCCCTTCTCCCTCTCCCCTTCTTCCCCTCCCTTTCTCCCTCTCCCCTTCTCCCTCTCCCCTTCTCCCTCTCCCCTTCTCCCCTTCTTCCTCTCCCCTTCTCCCCTTCTCCCTCTCCCCTTCTTCCCCTCCCCTTCTCCCTCTCCCCTTCTCCCTCTCCCCTTCTCCCCTTCTCCCTCTCCCCTTCTCCCCTTCTCCCTCTCCCCTTCTCCCCTTCTCCCTCTCCCCTTCTCCCTCTCCCTTTCTCCCCTTTCTCCTCCCTTCTCCTTTTCTCCCTTTCCCTTTTCCCTTTCTCCCCTTCTCCCTCTCCCCTTCTCCCCTTCTCCCTCTCCCCTTCTCCCCTTCTCCCCTTCTCCCTCTCCCCTTCTCCCCTTCTTCCTCTCCCCTTCTCCCTCTCCCCTTCTTCCCCTCCCTTTCTCCCTCTCCCCTTCTCCCTCTCCCCTTCTCCCTCTCCTTCTTCCCCTCCCTTTCTCCCTCTCCCCTTCTCCCTCTCCCCTTCTCCCCTTCTTCCTCTCCCCTTCTCCCCTTCTCCCCTTCTCCCTCTCCCCTTCTCCCCTTCTCCCTCTCCCCTTCTCCCCTTCTCCCCTTCTCCCTCTCCCCTTCTCCCCTTCTTCCTCTCCCCTTCTCCCTCTCCCCTTCTTCCCCTCCCTTTCTCCCTCTCCCCTTCTCCCTCTCCCCTTCTCCCTCTCCCCTTCTCCCCTTCTTCCTCTCCCCTTCTCCCCTTCTCCCTCTCCCCTTCTTCCCCTCCCCTTCTCCCTCTCCCCTTCTCCCTCTCCCCTTCTCCCCTTCTCCCTCTCCCCTTCTCCCCTTCTCCCTCTCCCCTTCTCCCTCTCCCTTTCTCCCCTTTCTCCTCCCTTCTCCTTTTCTCCCTTTCCCTTTTCCCTTTCTCCCCTTCTCCCTCTCCCCTTCTCCCTCTCCCCTTCTCCCCTTCACCCTCTCCCCTTCTCCCTTTCTCCCTCTCCCCTTCTTCCCCTCCCTTTCTCCCTTTCTCCCTCTCCTCCTCTCCCCTTTTCTCTTTCTTCCTCTTCCATTCTCCCTCTCTTCTCTCCCTCTTCTCTCCCTTGCCTTCTCCCTTTTTACTTCTCTCCCTCTCTCTTCTCCAACCACTGGAAAAATTAAAAATATATATAAAAAATAAAGTGTATGGGTGCAATCTAATGATTACAGAGTTGGATAGTAAAGCAATAAAGTGTTAATTGTTATCTTCAAATTAAATGCCCTTTTTTTTAGACTCTATTACGGCACGGTGCGAATCCAGATCTGAGAGATGAAGATGGGAAAACTCCGTTAGATAAAGCTCGGGAAAGGGGCCATAGTGAAGTGGTGGTTATTCTTCAGTCTCCAGGTGAGTGGTAAAATCTTTTAAGCCATCTACTGTTACTTTCAGCTTTACTTTCCATAAAAGTAGCTTTTTGTAGACATGTTTACATTATGTAAATAAACTATTTCTATGAAGTCAAATAATTCCATATATAAATCCTTATATTTGATAAAGCTTTGACAGTGTACATTCCTGTGTTCTTTGAGACTATGGCTGTATGATTTCAGAGAGACCAAATCAAAAGTTTAAGGGGGTGTGAATGTGATAAAGAGTTGGGTATTGTGTAGATGAACTTCTTTGACTAAATTTTTAAGTTTTCACAAAGTAGATGAACATAGAGCCTCTGTGAAATAAGTTTTAGGATTATGTGAAATATCTAAAATTAATCTCCTTAAGTTGTGGTTTAGCTCATTGGAGGTATTAATGTTTTTTAGTATTCTTAAAAGCACCTTTGATAGATATATCATCTTAATTTCAATTTAATTGTTGTAACAGGGATGATTATAGTTTGGAGTTGGGTTCCATTTTAATATTTTTTCATTGAAAAGAAATTTTTCAAAAAATTGATTTACTGAATAGTATTTGTCTTCAGGTGATTGGATGTGCCCAGTTAATAAAGGAGATGATAAGAAAAAGAAAGATACAAACAAAGATGAAGAAGACTGTAATGAGCCAAAAGGAGATCCAGAAATGGCACCCATATACTTGAAAAGGTTATTGCCAGTGTTTGCACAAACATTTCAACAAACTATGCTGCCTTCAATAAGGTAGTTTTTTAGACTCTTTGCAATTACTGATTAAATTATGCAAATTGTATAGATTTATGTATCTCTCTTTTCCATAAGGATTCTAGGTTTATTTTAATACTGCAGTGTTATGGTAAGAATAAAAATTAGATTGGAGAGTTAAATCTTTTTGTCTGATCTGACTTAAGAGAGATTGTTCAGATTATTTAGAAGACAAGGTTTCTAACACCGTTTTTGTAGCTCTCTGAATGTCACCTCTAGGGAAATTGTGATAAGTAACCAAACACTTATTGAGCTTTATGGAGGCTGTTTTGGAAGAGTCAGTGTGAGATGGTCTTTGGAGGAGTTGCCCAAAGAAATGAAGCTTTGCTTTTGCTTACTGTACCCCTTGCACACTTGTGAAAAAGGTGTGTAATAATACAGAGTGGTGATTGATAGAGCAGACATACAATCGGAGCTCTCTGGTAATAGAAGTTATTTATTTTTTTTTTTTTAAAGATTTTTTATTTATTCATTATAGAGAGGGGGGAGAGAGAGAGAGTGAAAGAAGGGGGGAGGAGCAGGAAGCATCAACTCCCATATGTGCCTTGACCAGGCAAGCCCAGGGTTTTGAACCGGCAACCTCAGCGTTTCCAGGTTGACGCCTTACCCACTGTGCCACCACAGGTCAGGCGGTAATAGAAGTTATTTAATAACTAATTGGGCTGGGCAAATTGGAGATACTATGTAGAAGTGAGATTTAAATTGGGTTTTAAAGAATACTTGGGAGTTTTCTAGGTGGAAAGATTTGGAAGCATCATTGAACATCGTGCAGAGGCATGGAGGTATGAGTCCGTCCTGGTGCAATTCCTGGTGGCCCTTCCTCTACAGTGTGTCTGTTTATAGTCTACTGTCTATCTGCGGCTAATTCTCTGCTCTATAGTATCATAGTATGTATTTGGACTAAGCTAATTTTTTCTCCTGTTTTTCTCTCTTGCCCCTTTACAGTCTGTTTCTATGAACAGGGATGAATTATTTTTAAAATCCCAGTTATGTCATACCACTTTCTGGTTCAAACCGTTTAGTAGCTTCCAGTTGACTTTAACTAAAACCTAACTCCTGAACTCTCAGGCTTGCAAGGTCTTAGTTCTAAGTCCCACCCAGCTCTCTGACCTTATTTACTACTATCTAACCTCTAGAGCAGGGGTAGTCAACTTTTTTATACCTACCTCCCACTTTTGTATCTCTGTTAATAGTAAAATTTTCTAACCGCCCACTGGTTCCACAGTAATGGTGATTTATGAAGTAGGGAAGTAACTTTACTTTATAAAATTTATAAAGCAGAGTTACAGCAAGTTAAAGCATATAATAATAATTACTTACCAAGTACTTTATGTCGGATTTTGGCTAAGTTTGGCAGAATAAATCTTTATAAAACAACTTACTATAGTTAAATCTATATTTTAATTTATACTTTGGTTGCTCTGCTACCGCCCACCATGAAAGCGGGAATGCCCACTAGTGGGCGGGAGGGACCAGGTTGACCAGCACTGCTCTAGAGCATCACACTTACAGTACTCTAGCCTTCTTTCTATTTTTGGAAGATTCCAGGTACATTTTTACTTTAGGGCTTTTGCACTTATTTCCCTTCGCTAGAAACTTTGTTACCCAGTCTTTTGAGTCGTTGGTTGCTTCATATCATTCATTTCTCAGTTCAAATGTTACATCCATTGACTTATGTCTAAACTAATTTAAATTTACGCCTAGGACACCTTTGACATTAATTGTAATGTTTTACTGTCTTTACAGAGCTTGCACTGTCTGAAATCTTGTTCTTTTGAGTGTTTTTATTTGCTTTATTGTCTGTCTGTTCTCTAAAGTAAGCTCCATGAGAGTTGGCCTTGTGTACTGCTGTATTCCCACAAAGACAAGGGTGTTTAGAACAGGGTTGGTATTTAGAATGTCTTCAGTAGATATTTACTGAATAATTAAATGAGTGTGTTTTAATTGTAGTTGCAAATGGTTTGATATTAATGGAATATGGGAATGCTTGGGTAGTCAGTGAATAATATTGAAAAGGTAAACAGGAGTCTTTGTGACCAACGAAGACCTTTGTGGTCCATGACAATGAGTGTGGACTTGAACACCACAGTTAAAGAAGGGTCAGTAAAGATTTGTGAGGAAATTTTTAAAGTCAGATTTGTGATTTATATATATATATATATTTTTTTAATTTTATTTATTCATTTTAGAGAGGAGAGAGAGAGACAGAGAGAGAAGAGAGAGACAGGGGGGAGGAGCTGGAAGCATCAACTCCCATATGTGCCTTGACCAGGCAAGCCCAGGGTTTCGAACCGGCGACCTCAGCATTTCCAGGTCGACACTTTATCCACTGCGCCACCACAGGTCAGGCCAGATTTGTGATTTATAAAGATTACTTTGGCAGCCTGGTGGAAAAGGGGACTGGAGAAAAGTTTGAAAACAGACTATTTAAGTATTCGTTGCAATATGAACTTCAGAGAGTTGCCAGGAAACTAGTTTTGTAGAAACAAATTCAAGAGGTTGGGAGATGGCTTCTGTAGGGACTAAAGAAGTGAAGGCTGTGAGGGTGGAAGGAAAGGAAGTGGTGAAGAATGCCAGCCAAAGTTTTGACTGAGTGATTGAGAATTTGATTTTGGTCATTTTAAGTTTTAAATATCAGCATTTGAGTTGACATTAAAGTGCAGGAAGACTTTTAGCAATATTATAAATAAAATGGAGTCTGACTAGTGGTTACAATGGGTAAAGTGTCAACCTGGAATGGTGAGATTGCCAGTTTGAAGCCCCAAGGTCACTGGCTCTGAGTGCAGGGTTGCTGGCTTGAGTGGGTGGTGGTGGAGAGGGCTTATCCAAATGAGCCCAAAGGTCACTGGCATGAAAAGCCCAAGGTTGCTGGCTTGAGCAAGGGGACACCGGCAGGGCCCCCATCAAGACACAAATGAAAAGCTCAATGTACAACTAAAGTGAAAGCAACTAAGAGTTGATGCTTCTCATTGTCTCTCTCCCTTCCTGTCTCTCTCAAAAAATATGTTTTTACAATTTCATAGAAAATTAGACTTATTTGAATATAAGGGGAAGTTTATCTTGGATCAGAATATTTATAAATTTTTTCAAAATTGATTGATAGATTATTCAGTTCTAAAGAAAATAACTATAGAATTTGGTTTAGAACTTGACAGATCTTAAAGTTCATCTGAAGAAAAAATGTGAGATTTTTGGAGAAAAGTCTGAATAGCAAGTGTAAATTTTCAGTAATTAAATCTTTATGATAACTGGCATAAGAGTTTATGAATAGAATATTTCCCCACATAGAGACAATTATAGATAGTAAATGAGTGTATTATATTGGAAGTTTCATAGCACATTTGAGAGGGATAGCATTATTTAATAAATGGTAATGGGATACCTGCCTTGTGGTTTGATTTTTTAAAAATCAGCCTAGGCCTGACCAGGCGGTGGCACAGTGGACAGAGCCTCGGACTGGGATGCGGAAGGACCCAGGTTCGAGACCCCAAGGTCGCCAGCTTGAGCGCAGGCTCATCTGGTTTGAGCAAAAACTCACCAGATTGGACTCGAGCAAGGGGTTAAGTTACTCTGTCTGCTGAAGGCCCGCGGTCAAGGCACATATGATAAAGCAATCAATGAACAACCAAGTGTCGCAAAGCACAACGAAGAACTAATGATTGATGCTTCTCATCTCTCCCTGTCTGTCTGTCCCTGTCTATCCCTCTCTCTGACTGTCTGTCTGTCCCTGTCTATCCCTCTCTGTGACTCTCTCTGTTTCTGTTAAAAAAAAAATCAGCTTAGTTTGTTACATTTTATAACAAATTCTGAATGGGTTAAAATTTAAAAAATTAAAACTTAGGAAAACAAAAAGAAAATAATCTTAAGATGTTCATCATAATTTGATAGGAAGAATGACTTTCTTTCTTTTTTAATTGAGAGGAGGGGAGACAGACAGAGAGACAGACTCCTGCATGCGCCCTGACTGGGATCCACCGGCAAGCCTCCTACAGGGCAGTGCTCTGCCCATCTGGGGACACTGCTTGGCAACCCAACCCAGCTATTTTTAGTGCCTGAGGTGGAGGCTCCACGGAGCCATGCCTAGCGCCTGAGGCCAACTTGCTTGAATCAATCCAGCCATGGCTGCAGGAGAAGAGTGGGGCGGGGGGAGAGGTATATAAACAGATGGTCACTTCTTCTGTGTGCCCTGACTGGGAATTGAACTCAGGACATCCACCCACCAGGTCAGTGCTCTACCACTGAACTGGCTGGCCAGAATCAAGTATGACTTCCAAAACTTGTTCAAGCCCTGGTTGGATGAATCAGTTGGTTAGCAGTGGTTGGCAACGGCTGCTTGTGAGCCACATGCACCTCTTTGGCCCCTTGAGTGTGGCTCTTCCACAAAATACCACATGCGGATGCTGCCTCGATAAGGAATGTACCTACCCATTGCTTCTTGGCCTTTTGGCTAAGATCAAGTGTAGGAATGTACCTACCTATATAGTTTAAGTTTAAAAATTTTGGCTCTCAAAAGAAATTTCAATCGCTGTACTGTTGATATTTGGCTCTGTTGACTAATGAGTTTGCTGACCACTGGGTTAGAGCATCATCTTGATACGCAGAGATTGTGGATTTGATCCCTGGTCAGGGCATATACAGGAACAGATCAGTGTTTCTATCTGTTTTTCTCCCTTCCACTCTTTATAAAATCAGTAAATAAATTGAAAAAAGCTTGTTTGTGTTAGTTTTGTCATTTTTAAATTGTTTTATGTAAAAACGTAAACCTACATATCAGAAACAATATTATTCACAGCCATAAAAGTATCATAAATATTAACTGTTAATCCACAAAAATATACCTGCAGATATTGGTATTTGTTAGACTGTATGATTAAGGGAGACTATATCTTTATTGTACAAAAAGCACATACAAATTTTGGTAAAAATGGGAACTCATTTAAATAAACTAGCCAATGGCATTATGGCATAGTGCTCAAGGGAGAACATAGTAAAAAACTAACATGGAAAAATGTTTTTCCATACTAGTAAAAAACAAGACATTAAAAAAATAAAATTTGAGCCTGACCAGGCGGTGGCGCAGTGGATAGAGCATCCGACTGAGATGCGGAAGGATCCAGGTTCAAGACCCCGAGGTCGCCAGCTTGAGCGCAGGCTCATCTGGTTTGAGCAAAGCTCACCAGCTTGGACCCAAGATCGCTGGCTTGAGCAAGGGGTTACTCGGTCTGCTGAAGGCCTGCGGTCAAGGCACATATGAGAAAGCAATCAATGAACAACTAAGGTGTCCCCACGAAAAACTGATGATTGATGCTTCTCATCTCTCTCTGTTCCTGTCTGTCTGTCTCTATCCCTCTCTCTCTCTGTCTCTGTTTAAAAAAATAAAAAAAAAAAAACAAAAAAAACCTAAAATTTGATGTTATATTCACCCATTAGACATTTAAGAAACTTAAATTTTTTTTAATTTAATTTATTTTTTAAAAACTTGTTTTACTTGATTTAAAAATTTTTAAAAAAATATTTATTGATTTTAGAGAGAGAGAAAGGGGTCTGTGGTGGCACAGTGGATAAAGCATTGACCAGGAACGCTGGGGTCACTGGTTTGAAACCCTGGCCTTCCCTGGTCAAGGGACATAAGACAAGCAATCAATGAACAACTAAAGTAAAGCAACTATGAGTTGATACTTCTCACTTTCTCCCCCACCTTTCTCTGTAAAATCAATAAATAAAATCTTTCAAAAGATTGAAAACAAGTAAATAATAGAAGGGGGGAGAGAGGCAGAGACAGAAACATCAATTCTGTCCCTGTAAGTACTCTGACCGGAGACTGAACCGGCAAGCTATGTGCTTCCTGACGATGCCCTAACCAACAGAGCATCCGACCAGGGCTTTTACTTATTTATTTTTTTAAGGATTTTATTTACTGATTTTACAGAGAGAGGAGAGATGGGGAGGGAGGGCAAGAAGTATCAACTTTATTTGTTCATTGGTTGTTTGTCTTTAGATGCCTTGACCAGGCAAGCGGGCGACCTCAACATTTCAGGTAGATGCTGTATTCACTTTGCCATCACAGGCCAGGCTGACATTTAAGAAACTTTTAAAAGAAGTAACAACATTGCCTGGCCTGTGGTGGTGCAGAGGATGGAATGTCTACCTGGAATGCTGAGGTTGCCAGCATTCCTGGGCTTGTTTGGCCCAGGGCTTGTTTGGCCAACCAAACAATGAGCATCTAAAGTAAAGCAACTATGAGTTGATACTTCTTACTCCCCACCCCTGCCTCTCTCTGTAAAATCAATAAATAAAATCTTAAAAAAGAAAAAGAAAAATGTAAAAATATTATAGTATCTGTAGTTAATGGTGATTTAAGCTACTAACAGCCTTTTCTCTCTCTAGCCTCACTGAGTTATAATTGATATAAAATTATGAGATATATAAACTGTATATCTTGGTGGTTTGCTATACATACATATGTATTATGGAAGGATTATAAAAATAATTTGTTTTGATGAGCTTAGTATATTAATATTAGGAAATAAATGAAATTACCTTAAAAGTGAGCATAAACTAGCATTAGTATTGCTACTGTCTTAATTTTTTGTATTTTAATAGTACTTTTTAGCAGAGTTTATAAAGCCTAATATTGGATGTTTTAGTTTTCATAAATGTCCAGTTTCATTTTGTTTTATTTTAGCACCTTATGACTTCCTCAAATTCTTTTGTTTTTCAAGGAAAGCAAGTCTTGCTCTGATTCGAAAAATGATTCATTTTTGTTCTGAAGCATTGTTAAAAGAAGTTTGCGATTCTGATGTTGGTCACAATTTGCCTACAATACTTGTGGAAATCACTGCAACTGTCCTTGATCAAGAGGTTAGTTTTTCTACTTTTTGTGAAACTCTGTATATTTCTTTTAGGTAATGGTCAGTAAAATAATTTAACTTTTGTCCTAGTTTCAGTAAATCCTTTTGCTTGTGTGAATTATTGCATTTGTCTACTCTATGCAACTGAACGTTTTAGATTTTTTTTTTTAATTTTCTCCTTTTTTCCCCCCAGGATGATGATGATGGCCACTTGTTGGCTTTGCAGATCATAAGGGACTTAGTAGATAAAGGTGGTGATATTTTTTTGGATCAGCTAGCCAGACTTGGTGTAATTAGCAAAGTGTCAACTTTGGCAGGTCCTTCCTCAGATGATGAGAATGAAGAGGAATCAAAACCAGAAAAAGTGAGTGTTTTTAATTGCAGTGATATCAGGAATAAGGTTTCTTTTAAAGAAATCTAGTTCCAGTTTACAGTGGGTTTTGACAAAATAATGGAAATATGAATAGTACTATATTTTTAAAAATTTGGTCAGTGTAAAAAACAGTGATAATATTTAAAACATAGAAAAGTTACAAATAAAGAATATTAGAATATCCTCTATGCAGATCCACTAATTACTGACATTTTGTCCATTTGCTTTATAATTTGCATAGATATTTGTGTGTTTGTGTGTGTTCGTTTAAAAAATTTGACAGAGCCTGACCAGGCGGTGGCGCAGTGGATTGAGCGTCGGACTGGAATGCGGAGGACCCGGGTTCGAGACCTCGAGGTCGCCAGCTTGAGCGCGGGCTCGTCTGGTTTGAGCAAAAGCTCACCAGCTTGGACCCAAGGTCGCTGGCTCCAGCAAGGGGTTACTTGGTCTGCTGAAGGCCCACAGTCAAGGCACATATGAGAAAGCAATCAATGAACAACTAAGGTGTTGCAACACGCAATGAAAAACTGGTGATTGATGCTTCTCATCTCTCTCCGTTCCTGTCTGTCTATCCCTGTCTATCCCTCTCTCTGACTCACTCTCTGTTTCTGTAAAAAAAAAAAAAGTGTAATAAAAAAAATTAAAAAATTTGACAGAAGCTGGTACAAAGTGCCCTTTTACACCTAAAAACTTCACCTATAAACCAGGACATACTCTTATACAGTGCTAGTTTAGTTATCAAAATCTGGAAATTTAATATATATTTATATAAAACTATACCAGAGATAATATTCAAATTTGCTATTGTGGTAATGGTTTAAGATTAATGACTCACGTACAGGGATGGGCAAAAGTAGGCTTATGCTTGTGAGTATGGAAAATAATACAATAATAAATAATAATACAAGAATAAACTTTCACCCTGGCTGGTTGGCTCAGTGGACAAAACGTCAGCCTGGCATGCCAACGTTCTGGGTTCAATCCCTGGTCAGGGCACACATGAGAAGCGACCATCTGCTTTTCCTCCCCTACCTCTCCCCCTTTTTTCTCTCTTTCCTTCTTGCAGCCAGTAGCTCAATTAGTTTGAGCATCGGCCCCGGGAGCTGAGGATAACTTGGTTGGTCCAAGTGTAGGCCTCAAGTGCTAAGGATAGCTTGGTTGATTCTAACATCAGCACAGGGATTGCTGGGTGGATCCCGGTCGGGGCACATGCATGAATCTGTCTATCTCCCCTCCTCTCACTTAAAAATAATAATAAAACAGAATAAACTTTCACATATAACTGTAAACCTTCTTTGGCCACCCCTGTATATATGGTCACGTGATTTTCAGCCAAAGTGCTAAGGCAATTCAATCAGGAAAGGATCATCTTTTGAAAAAATAATACTTGAATGGGGGATAGGTGAAAAGGAAAGGATTAAGCAAAAAAAAAAAAACCCAACCCCACCTCCCCCCAAAACTCATAGATACAGACAATGGTACAGTGATTACCAGTAGAAAGGGGGTTGGGGACTAGTTAGAAGGGGGTAAAGGGGATAAATGGTGACAGAAGGAGACTGGAAGAAGACTTGGATTTGAGTAGTGAACACAATGCCATATACAGATCATGTGTTATAGACTTGTACACCTGAAACCTATATAATTATAAAGATTTTTTTATTTATTCACTATTAGAGGAAAGAGAGAGAGAGAGGGAAAGGGATGTGAGGAGGGAGAATCACCAACCTGTAGTAGTTGCTTTTCGTATGTGCCTTGACTAGGCAAGACTAGGGTTTTGAGCTGGTAACTGCAGCATTCCATGTTGATGTGTGTCACCACAGGTCAGGCTATATAATTTTTTTAACCAGCTTCCCCAATAAATTCAATTAAAAAAATAATGCTTGAACAAGCATATAGGAAAATGAAGTCTGGGCCCCTATCATATGTACTGTAAACAAAAATTAACAGAAAATAAATAATTGACTGAACTGAATGGGCTAAAGTTGTAAAACATAGAGGAAAAAGAAGAAAATCCTAATAACCTTGAGCCGGACAAAGATTTCTTATATAGGACATTAAAAGATTCTACTGCCTGACCTGTGGTGGCACAGTGGATAGAGCGTCGACCTGGAAATGCTGAGGTCCCTGGTTCGAAACCCTGGGCTTGCCTGGTCAAGGCACATATGGGAGTTGATGCTTCCAGCTCCTCCCCCTTCTCTCTCTCTGTCTCTCCTCTCTAAAATGAATAAATAAAAAATTAAAAAAAAAAAGATTCTACTATAAGGAACACATACACAAAATCAATAAATTGCACTTCATCAAAATTAAACTTTTGTTCTTCAAAATGTTTAGAAAAGAAAAAGATATACCAGAAAGTTTTTGCAGATTTTTTTGGTCTGAAATATTTTATTTTGGCCTTCATTTTGATGAATGTTTTCAGTGCCAAGAGGACTCATGGATTATCATTTTCTAGAACTTTAAGAGATGTTCCAGTGTCACTTGATATGCATAGTCCTTAGTGAGAAATTTGCTATAATAGTTCCTTTGTATATAACAGGGGTTGGGAACCTATGGCTCACAAGCCAGATGTGGCTCTTTTGATGGCTGCATCTGGCTCGCAGACAAATCTTTAATTAAAAAAATAATAACATTGCCTGACCAGGTGGTGGTGCAGTGGATAGAGCATTGGACCGGGATGCCGAGGACCCAAGTTTGAGACCCCGAGGTCACCAGCTTGAGTGCGGGCTCATCTGGCTTGAGCAAAATAAAAAATGCTCACCAGTTTAGACCTAAGGTCGCTGGCTCAGGCGGGGGGTTACTCGGTCTGCTAAAGGCCCACGGTGAAGGCACATATGAGAAAGCAATCAATGAACAACTAAGGTGTTGCAACGAAAAACTGATGATTGATGCTTCTCATCTCTCACCATTCCTGTCTGTCTGTCCCTATCTATCCCTCTCTCTCTTTCTCTCTCTTTCTCTCTCTCTCCCTGTAAAGAAAAAATAAAAAAGAAAAAATAACTTAAAAAGTAATAACGTTAAAAATATATAACATTCTCATGTATTATAATCCATTCATTTTCTACAGCTCATGTTCAGCTCATGTTCATGGTTGCAGGTGGTTGGAGCCAATCACAGCTGTCCTCCGGGACAACACCAAATTTTTATTGGATAATGCATAACGTACAGGGGTCGTTGTATGGCTCTCACGGAATTACATTTTAAAATATGTGGCGTTCATGGCTCTCTCAGCCAAAAAGGTTCCTGACCCCTGGTATATAACTTAATTTTTTATCCTCTGGCTTTGCAAAAGATTTTATCATTGTTATTTTAGCAATTTGAGTTTGATATGCTTTGCTGTGTTTGTGTATGTGCGGACATATGTGTCCATCCCAGCTCAGGATTGTTTAGTTTCTTTGATTGGTGGGCTTATGGTTTTTGTCAAATTTGGAAACTTCACCATTAGTACGAGGATTTTCCACTCTGGCTGTTTGGAATGTAAATATCTGACTACCTTGTGTAATCTCTGGGAATTGTTCAGCTTATACTTTAACAGCTGTACTTTGTTCAACCCTGTATGTGAGTGGTCTGTTACTCAGTAGATACTTATAATGACCACTTTGCATCTAGAGGTCTTTTTGCTTGACTCCCTCATCCTAAACTTACTCTTCCCATATTCCATTTGCCCTAGCCACTTCAAACACAGATCTCCATTTCTTCAACTCATACTGCTCAACCTTGTGTTCCCTCTTCTGAAGCACTTAGCCAGAAAATTGTATCTGGTTCTAAGGAACTTACCTTTTTGCTTCCATTTTCTGGAGACTCATAGTTCTGTGTTGTTCAGTGTTTGAAAGCACTTTCATCTATTTTGTCTAATTTTTCTTGTTTACAGTGGGTGAGCTAGCATTGGTCCTTATTGACCTATCATGGCCTCTGGTATAAAAACTTATGTTTAGAAAAATTATCCATATTTTATAATCTTATTTTAGTGTTACAAGCTAGCTACTTCAGGGAATAGAATGCATAATATATTTCTTTTTAGAAGTATACGTCTTTATGAAGTTTAAAAGTACTATACCCATATATGCATGCATGCATGTACATCGAGTTCATATATGTTTATGATGAATATTCTAAATATTTAAATGTCAACAAAATAAAATGTTTTTAGGGTGCCAGGCTAAAAAAATAATAATTACAAGTTTTTTGTAACATGCTCTAGTTAAAAGATTTTTATGATCATAGGAATAATCCAGTACATTAGATTTACTTTTGGTTCATACGATTCATTCTTAGAAGCTTCTCTGGTGATTCTGCCAGCTTTGGGTACCATTGACCTAGCCTAAACATGTACTTTTTACAGATAATCAATAAGGCCAAGATATGTGGGGTAAACCTAACCCACTGGTCTTTACCACTGCATCTGGAAATTTTATAACATAAGTCATTATTTATATAAATTTCTTAACATTTTTAGGACTTGAATGGAAGATTTAGGTATAGGTAATTAGTTAATTAGAATACATAGTAAACAGGCAACTGAATATTATCTTTAGGATGCTTTAATTCTAAATTAGATCCACGTTTGTATTTTATTTAAATTTTTATTTATTTGATTTGAGAGAGAGAGAAGCATTGATTTGGTTTTCCACTTATTTATGCTTTCTTTGGTTGCTTCTGTATGTGCCCTGACTAGGGATTGAACTCACACCCTTGGCATGTCCAGACGATGCTCTAACTAGCTGAGCTACCCAGCTGGGGCTCATATTTGTGTTTTAAAAATACTTATGAATATTTGGAATAGAAATTATTTTTCTTGTTTCATTGAAAATTTTACACATTTAGGAAGATGAACCACAGGAAGATGCTAAAGAATTGCAGCAAGGCAAACCATATCATTGGAGAGACTGGTCAATCATTAGGGGAAGGGACTGCTTATATATATGGAGTGATGCAGCAGCCTTGGAATTATCTAATGGCAGTAATGGATGGTTCAGATTTATCTTGGATGGGAAACTTGCCACCATGTATTCAAGTGGTAGTCCTGAAGGTGGATCGGATAGTTCAGGTAATATTTTGTTTCTATTAAAATATTTTACTAGTTTCTGTAATTTTGATAATTTGTCTTCCTGCTCATATTTTTGCTGCCCATGTCATAGGAACAGCATATTCTTTTATATCAAAAAGAAAGAATTGTATCATAAAAGCATTTCATAAATGGCTTTTTATTATATGAGAAGGAATAGTACTGTATCTGTTTCTAATCTCCAGTCTTTTAGGTAAAGCTACCTTTTGTCTTGTAATGATGAATTACACTTGAGTGATGCTGTCTCAAATTAAAACTTTCTTAAAAGTCTTTAAGTAGTTATTGCTTTAAAATAAAGGAATATTTGAAAGGAGTGAGGTTTTAAAACAATCATTTTTTCTTTATAGAAAGCAGAAGTGAATTCTTAGAGAAATTACAGAGAGCTCGAGGTCAGGTAAAGCCATCTACTTCAAGTCAACCTATCCTCTCAGCACCAGGACCCACAAAACTCACTGTAGGGAATTGGTCACTCACATGTTTAAAAGAAGGAGAAATAGCTATTCATAACTCAGATGGTCAGCAAGCAACAATATTGAAAGAAGATTTACCTGGTTTTGTATTTGAATCTAATAGGGGAACCAAACATTCATTTACTGCAGAAACTTCTCTGGGTAAGTATATAGGTCTGTAAGTTTAGCAGATTAGAGTAAATAAGTATGTTAAATTACAATAAAAAATGTTCTGTGAAATATTTCCTTTTTTTTTTTAAGGTTCAGAATTTGTGACTGGCTGGACTGGCAAAAGAGGCAGAAAACTGAAATCTAAGTTAGAAAAAACAAAGCAAAAGGTATATTTGTGAGAGTTGCTATTTTTTTTTAACTCTTATACTGTCATATTAAGGTTTTAGTGGTAGATTCTAAGCATTTAAAAAATTGAACCATTGTAATATGGTTCAAGCTACTCTAAAGTTTCAGTTTTCTTTTTTCTGTGCTTGTTGTTTTATCTTCTGCAAAATTTATATATTTTCTTTTTTTTGTACAAAATTTATATATTTTCTTATAAATTTTTCTGTGGTAGACTGTTGAACAACATGGGGGTGAGCTCCTGACCCCTTACACAGTTGAAAATCATGTGTAACTTTTGACTCCCTAGAACTGAGTTGTCCCTCAGTGTCTGGGGTATTGGCTTCATGGCCCAGGATGCTCATCACTTACGTAATACGGAGTAGAATAGTTCTTACATTAGCACTTGGCATGGACAGATTTCAGTGGATTTCATGGATTTCAACCATGGACTGAACTAATGTTTTCAGTCTGCAGTTGGTTGGATTTGTGGATTAGAAACTTGGGGATATGGAGAATCTAACCATATATTTAAAAAAAATTTGTTTGTAAGTGGACCCATGCAGTTCAAAATCATGTTGTTCACTAACTAGCAGTATTAAAACAAAGAAATGGTGTTCTTGTCTTCATTTCCAGTTGTTAATGTATGAGCCATTCCAAAGCTATTTCCAGATGCTAGACCTTGGAAGGAACTTAGTCTGCTAGCTTGAGCACTTGCACAATCTCTCTATCTCAAACTGGTATAGCAACATAGTCATGTAAAGCATAACAGTGTTTTCGCCAACAACAGATCATGTATCTGATGTCCCATGAAGATTACAATGAAGCTGGAATATTCCTGTTGCCTTGAGAAGTAGTTGTTGTAATGTTGTAGCACAACACATTTCTCGTGTTTGTGGTGATGCTGGTATAAACAGACCTGTGTTGTCAATTGTATAAAAGTATAATGTACAATTAGATGCAGTATGTAATACTTGATAATAAATGACTATATTACTGGTTTATGTATTTACTTACTATACTTTTTATCATTATTTTAGTGTGTACTCTTTCTACTTTACGCAAAAAAATCAGTTTCCTATAAAACAGTATGCCATATTAAGCCAGCAGTAAGCAGCTTCATACATCTTGTGTTTATTGCATCTGTTGATTGCATCATTTTCTCTTGTACTTGATTCAACTCATGTTGTTTTATATAATAACACATTGTACAGGTTAGTAGGCTAGGAGCAGTAGGCTATACCATATAACCTAGGAGTAGGCTATACTGTCTAGGTTTGTGTGAGTATGCTCTTTGATGATGGCATGACAGAATTGCCTAACACATTTCTCAGAGTGTATCTTTGTCGTTAAGTGGTACATGAGTGTATATATCATTTCATATATTCATGATTGCGTCTGTGTTTTCTAAAGAGAATGTAAGACCAGAGATTTTTTTCTAATTCAGTATGTCAAGGACATTTAAAGAAGATATGATCTCAATTAAAGATAGCTATTAGATGCTAAAAGGAATTTGAGCTAAACAATTGTTTTTTATTATTCACAGTAGTTTTGTTCTGTAAAGTTGCTGTGAATAATGAGTCATTGTTCCTAGGGTAAATAAAGAGTTAGATTTCTCTGAGGCTCTGATCCCATTGTTGTCATCTGATGCATACATATCCTTGTTTTACATGTGTTTCTGTTTAGACACAATATTTATATATGACTCACTAGCATTGAGCTTGTTGTGAACAGCACTAGCATGGCTGAGTGAAGCTTATTTAACATAGGTATTTTCTCCATAAGGGCTCTGTGCCTTCTTGCACTTAAGAACACTAGACTGCAGTTTAGCACTGTATTTGGAGGCCATTGTAACGTGAAATCCCTACCTGATTAGGCGGTGGCGCAGTGCATAGAGTGTTGCACTGGGAAGCAGAGGACCCAGGTTTGAAACCCCAAGGTCGCCAGCTTGAGCGCGGGCTCATCCGACTTGAGCGTGGGCTCACCAGCTTGAGTGTGGGATCGCTGGCTTGAGTGTGGGGTCATAGACATGAGACCAAAGGTCGCTGACTTGAAGCCCAAGGTTGCTGGCTTGAGCCCAAGGTAGCTGGCTTGAGCAAAGGGTAACTCACTCTGCTGGAGCGCCTGGGTCAAGGCACATATGAGAAAGCAATCAATGAACAACTAAGGTGCTGTAGCGAAGAATTGATGCTTCTCATCTCTCTCTCATCCTGTCTGTCTGTCCCTCTGACTCTTTCACTGTCTTTCAATAAATAAATAAATAAATAAATAAATAAATAAAAAATGAAAATGAAATCAACAAAAATGTGGCACAAAGTATACTGAAAAGGATACTTGTTTATGGTATTAGAGCCAAAACAAGATGTCAGGTGTCACCTTGTTTGACCTCAGCTAAGAACATGCTTTGTGCATGCCCAGAAGTGACTGAAAGTGCAAGTATTGTTTTGGGGATTACAAATAAAATTTTAGTGAGTAAATTCAGAAATATGGAATTCTCAAATAATGAGGATTAACTGTAATTAAAAAGCTACCACTCAGCTATCTCGGGAGTTTCTTGGAATATCTGATATGTGAAATTAATATATCAGATCTAGATTGTCTTAACTCAAAGGGAACTGAAATTTCACAATATAAAAGAAAAAATAGGCCCTGGCCAGTTGGCTCAGCGGTAGAGCGTCGGCCTGGCGTGTGGGGGACCCGGGTTTGATTCCTGGCCAGGGCACATAGGAGAAGCACCCATTTGATTCTCCTTCCTCTCTGTCTCTCTCTTCCCCTCCCGCAGCCAAGGCTCCATTGGAGCAAAGATGGCCCGGGTGCTGGGGATGGCTCCTTGGCCTCTGCCCCAGGCGCTATAGTGGCTCTGGTCGTGGCAGAGCGACGCCCCTGGTGGGCAGAGCTTCGCCCCTGGGGGGCGTGCCGGGTGGATCCCGGTGGGTCGCATGCAGGAGTCTGTCTGACTGTCTCTCCCCATTTCCAGCTTCAGAAAAATACAAAAAAAAAGAAAGAAAGAAAGAAAAAATAATGAGAACATTGTCTTAGTCCTGTATTTTCATTTTCTTAAAATAATACAATTACTTATTTTCTTGAAATTAGCAGTAATTTAGTGACCATGTGGCTATTCTTTTGTATATGAAAGCAGTATGTATTAAAATACACTAATTTTAGGGAAAAATAATTTTAATGCTTAGTTTTAATTTTAGATTTTAATTATTAATAGCTTTCTATAAAGGAATAGCTTCTTTAATCTAATATCAAGAACTTATCTTTTAATTCTGAAAGGCATACCAAAATAGAATAGAACAATATTGCCTATTTATTTAGGGAGCAAATATTTTTCTGTTACATTAGGGCTGTGCAAGTTTAGTTTATGATTTAAATTAAATTGCATAAAGCCTAGCCTGACCTGTGGTGGCACAGTGGATAAAGCGTCAACCTGGAACGCTGAGGTCGCCTGTTTAAAACTGCACTTGTCTGGTCAAGGCACATATGGGAGTTGATGCTTCCTTCTCCTTTCCTTCCTCTTCTCTCTCTCTTTCTCTCTCATTCTCATTCTCCTCTCTAAAATGAATAAATAAAAATATTTTTAAAAAAGCACAGTAAAAAAAATTGCATAAAGCCTATAATTTATGTTAGTTAAGCGTATATTTTTAAAGTGTGTTAGGTACTGAATTTTACAGAATCCAATCTGAGGACATGTATGGGTTGTTCTCAAATAATATTAATTTCATTTAAATGTGTAAATATATGAGAATGATATAAATAGTACATTGTGTGAATAATATACATAGAAAAAAAGAAAAGACATAACCTACAGTATACCCCAGAATTTTAAAAAGTTCAGTTTTGGTTGATGGAATTACAGGTGGCTTGTTTTTGTTTTTCTGACTTTTCTAAATGGATCACTGTAAACATTTACTTTTATTTATTTTTAAGAAAAGCAAAGTTAATTTTTTTACAGGTAATTAAATTTGATTCAAATGAAATAGCTTCTTTCTGGTATCTTGAATAAAATGTTTAAAAAACCAAAAATGAAAATAATGAGTTCTTTTTTTTTTTAATATGGTTAACATGCATTTTTATTTTCCCTGTCTCTTTTTATTTTATTATTTTTTTCTTATAGAGACAGAGTCAGAGAGGGATAGATAGGGACACACAGACAGGAACGGAGAGATGAGAAGCATCAATCATTAGTTTTTTGTTGTGACACCTTAATTGTTCATTGATTGCTTTCTCATATGTGCCTTGACCATGGGGCCACCCCTTGCTCAAGCCAGTGACCTTGGATACTGGTGAGCTTTTGCTCAAACCAGATGAGCCCGTGCTCAAACTGGCGACCTCGGGGTCTTGAACCTGGGTCCTCCGCATCCCAGTCTGACGCTATCCTAATGAGTTCTTTTATTTGACACTGCTAAAATCTTTAAGAGTACATTTTCAACCTTTTGCTTGTATAAATAAAGATTGTACTACATTTTGGAAGTTGATAATGGCACAAATATATTAATTATAAAAGTTGCACACACATATATATAAATGGGAATATTTAGGAGTATTAATTTTAGTGAAAATTCACATTTACTATTTTAATTTTGATAGGTACGAACTATGGCTCGAGATTTATACGACGACCACTTTAAAGCTGTAGAAAGCATGCCTCGTGGAGTAGTGGTAACACTCAGAAACATAGCAACTCAACTAGAGTCATCTTGGGAACTTCATACAAATAGACAAGTATGTTAGCCTATAAATTTTACGACATGCAGTGATCTTGGTTTAGTTTTTCTCCTTTATATTATAGGTATTGATTAGGGATCAGCAAATTATCACTCATGAGCTAAATTTGTTCTAGCACCTATTTTTATATGGCTTTGTGCAATAAGAATGGTTTTTACATATGACTAAAAACAAAAATAAGAATATTTATTAATACGTGAAAATTATGAGACTAATGTCAAGTGTCCATAAATAGTTTCATTGTTCACACCATGCTTATTCATTTACATACAAGGTGGGCAAAAGTAGGTTTACAATTATAATACAAATAATACAATAATTAATAATACAAGAATAAATTGTGTTTCGTGTACTCACAACTATAAACCTACTTTTGTTTACTTGTGTATTGTCTGACTGCTTTGGTGGCTACCAAGTTGAATAGGTGTGATAGAGACCACATGGTAAAGTATTTGCTGTGAGCCCCTTACAAAAAGTTTGCCAACTCTGGTAGAGACAATTTGCATTAATAATTTGAACTTTTTAATCTGAATATTTATTTTTATGGTAATTGGTTTTTGATATTAAGATCTGTTTAATGTTTTTATTGTCTTTATTAAAAATTGTTTTTCTTTTAGTGTATTGAGAGTGAGAACACTTGGAGAGATTTGATGAAGACAGCTTTAGAAAATCTAATTGTACTTTTGAAGGATGAAAACACAATTTCACCATATGAAATGTGCAGTAGTGGCTTGGTGCAAGCACTTCTCACTGTTTTAAACAATGTAAGTTTATGAAGTAGTACAGAATAAAGTACATAGTTTTAAAAGTTATTTGTAGCTACCCTTTTGATAGAGTGATAATTACTTTGTTTTGTCAAGAAATAATGCCTGGGCCTGACCTGTGGTGGCGCAGTGGATAAAGCGTCGACCTGGAAATGCTGAGGTCGCTGGTTCGAAACCCTGGGCTTGCCTGGTCAAGGCACATATGGGAGTTGATGCTTCCAGCTCCACCCCTCTCCTCTCTCCCTCTCTCTCTCCTCTCTAAAAATGAATAAATAAAATAAAATTAAAAAAAAAAAAAAGAAAAGAAATAATGCCTGACTGGTGGTGGCACAGTGGAGAGTATCGACCTGGGATGCTGACATCCCAGGTTCCAAACCCTGAGGTTGCCCGCTTGAGCACAGGTTCACCAGCTTGAGCGTGGGTCACCTGCTTGAGTGTGGGATCATCGACATGATCCCAAGGTCACTGGCTTGAGTCAAGAGGTTATTGGCTCTGCTGGAGCGCCACTGCCACCCTTTTGACCCCCCAACAAGGCACGTATGAGAAGCAATAAATAAACAAGTGACACAACTACAAGTTGATGCTTCTCCTTTCTCTTCTTTCCTGTCTCTCTGTCTCTATAAAAAAAAGAAATGAATGTTAAAAGCTGAGAAATAAATATTAATATTTATAATTTCTCGAGCCTTTAAGTTGTATTAATTTGAGCCACTTGAATTAAGTAATTTAGTTTTATTTATTTAGATACTTGCATTATGTGATTATAATATGTTTAAGATTTTGTTGAATAAAATGTTAGCCAAAGATTGAACAATGTGATCTGATTTCCTTATAAAAAAGCGTTAGTCTATAGACCTGTTTTTTTTTGACACAGACAGAGAGAGAGAAAGAGGGACAGATGGGGACAGACAGGAAAGGAGAGAGATGAGAGGATTTGATTCTTTGTTGCGGCACCTTAGTTATTCATTGATTGCTTTCTCATAATGTGCCTTGACTGGGGGGGCTCCAGCAGAGCAAGTGACCCCTTTCTCAAGCCAGTGACCTTGGGCTTCAAGCCAGCGACCTTTGGGCTTAAGTCAGCAAGCATGGGGTCACGTCTATGAACCCATGCTCAAGCTGGTGAACTTCTGCTCAAGCCAGATGAGTCTGCACTCAAGCCGGCGACCATGAGGTTTTGAACCTGGGTCCTCCGCATCCCAGACCAACGCTCTATCCACTGTGCCACTGCCTGATCAGGCAATATAGACCTTCTTAAATACTTAAATTATTTGCACAAAATTAATTTTGTGAGCATTGATAGTTTAGAAAGTTTATCTGAATGTTTGACAAGTATTTTGTTTAATAACCTTATATTTCACTTTAGTTTCTTGTACCTATAATTTTTTGTGATAAAAATCTTTTTTTATTATAATAAACATCATTATATACTTATTGTAACAAATTTTAAGAGAACGATGAAAGGTGAAAGTTTTCTCCTTATTTTAGTTCTGTTGGCCATTTAAATTACTTAGGCTTAATCATTGTATATGGTGATACTCTCTAAGTATTTGCTTTGACTTTTTATTAATTTTATCATTTACCTTTATTCCCATTTATTAAAATTATGTTGGTATATTATCTCATCCTAGTAATGTCTATGAAGTCATTGTTTTTATAAAGCAGTTATTTTTTCTAATAGTAGTAAAAATAAATAGTACTGTTAAAATACAAAATATTAATTAAAGTAATACTGAAATAATCCTGCATACTATACTTCGAGGCAATCGACTCAACAGTGTAATTGCGACTCCATTATACCATTAAAGAAGGAATAAAAAAAAATGTATTTGTTAGCTATGGTCTCCTAGTCATGCAGTAAAAATTTTAATGGAAAGCAAATAATGATTTCAATTGGTGTGTATTGATTATTTTTAAATATTAATATTCACCTCTGTAGATATGTTTTTGATAATTTTAGTAACAGCCTTAAAACTTTTCTTTTTTTTGTTTTCTTTAGAGCATGGAATTAGATGTGAAACAAGATTGTAGTCAACTGGTAGAAAGAATAAATGTTTTTAAAACAGCCTTTAGTGAAAATGAAGATGATGAAAGGTAAATGCCCACATTTCTTTTCATTTGATATTTGCAGTGTTTAGAATTTACTGGCTTTAAAATAGAATGTATACAGTGTTTATGTAGAAAATAGGAACTTTTTATTCAACGGTAAAGTAGCTGATATTATAAATGTATAATAAATGATTTTTAATGTATGTTTTAATTTAATGGAATAAAAAGAAAATTACATACTTGCTTTGAATGCAGTTGACCACTAAGTTTAGTTCTTAAGTTACAACAGAAATTTGAACACTGATTAAATATTTGATGGTATTAAGTATTATTCATTACTTTTTAGATGTGATGAGTTTTGTTTTCTAAGAATTCTTCTTTTATGGAAATATATGCTCGAAATATGTCTAGACAAAATATGTTCTCTGGCATGTTCTTCAAAATTTATGGGAAGGAGAGAAATGGGTGGCTGATAGAAATCAATTGATTATTAGTAGATAATAGTTGAAGCGGGGTCATGGGTTGATGGTTTGTTTTACTATTTTATTTACTTTTGAATGATTGAAATTTTACGATAATTGCAATTGCACTGGATTTATATAAATACCATTTTAAATGAGTGCATATTACCTTTTATGGATTTATAATAATTTAAACATTATTACATTAAAAATTTTAGCTCTGCAGAGTATTTTAATATTAATAAATACTTATCTCCATGGAAACATTCTGTAAATTTTTTTAAAGTTTTTTAAAATAAAATTAATGAATTAATTTCTTTAAGTGTTATTTCCAAGTTAAAGGTTGTAGATGATTTCTAAAGTTTATTGATGCAAACTCAAAATATTTTCCAGAAACATTACACCAGTGTTGCCTTGCCAACAAATAAGATCATTTCCAAAATTTTGCTGTTTTATGTATTCTTTATATGCATCAAATATAGTCAAAGTATTTAAACTTAAAAAAATTAATTACACACCTACTTTGAATAGAATATATAAAAGTTTTACAAGTAAAATCCAATATTTTATTAAGTGATAGAAATTGTGTATATTTGCTTAGTTAATACAAAATTAAACTTCTTTTTGCTCTCATAAAAAAGGAGGGATTGTATGAGATTGGCTTTTATAGCTTCTGTATGAATTTTTGCATGAAATTCTATTAAAACACATAATTATTTTTTTCTTTACAGTCGACCAGCCGTTGCATTAATTCGAAAATTAATAGCTGTCCTAGAATCTATTGAACGTCTACCTCTCCATTTGTATGATACACCAGGATCTACATACAACCTCCAGGTAATCATGAAAAATGCAGTCACTATTACTGCTGAATGCTTTTAGAAACAGTCTTACACTTTTAAAACAAAACAAAAATCCAAAAACTTTCCTTTCACATTGTATTAAATAAGGATTCTGGCCCTGGCAGGGTAGGTAAGTTGGTTAGAGGGTCATCCCAATAGGCCAAGGTTGTGGGTTCAATCTCCAGTAAGGGCACATACAAGAATTAAGCAATGAAAGCATGAAAAAGTAAAACAGCAAATCAATGTGTCCCCCTCCCTGCACCTGAATCATTCAATAAAAAATAAATAAATAATGCCCTGGCCATGTAGCTTGGTTGGTTAGAGCGTCGTCCCAAAGTACAGTGGTTGCTGTTTCGATCCCCAGTCAGGCACATGCAGAACGTATCACTGTTCTTGTCTCTCTCTCTTCTCACTAAAATCAATAAATTTAAAAAATAATGAAAAATAAAAATGATTCTGCTTAACTGTTAAAACTTTAACCCTAATGCCATTTGAACTTTTTAATGACTTGAATGTATTTTATTTTGTTTAATCAAGTTATGAATTTTCAATAAAATGTTTATTATAAGTAATAAGTGAAAAAAGATCCTTTATCTATGAGAAAGCAGAAAAAATTATCCTTTTGTTTTAGAATTATAACTTAGTCTCCCTGTGTCAACATAAAAGAAAATGTGAAATTTTTTTTTATTTTTATTTTTTATTTTTCTGAAGCCGGAAACGGGGAGGCAGTCAGACAGACTCCCGCATGCACCCGACTGGGATCCACCCGGCACGCCCACCAGGGGGCGATGCTCTGCCCATGTGGAGCGTCGCTCTGCTGCAACCAGAGCCATTCTAGCACCTGAGGCAGAGGCCACAGAGCCATCCTCAGTGCCTGGGTCAACTTTGCTCCAATGGAGCCTTGGCTGCGGGAGGGGAAGACAGAGACAGAGAGGAAGGAGAGGGGGAAGGGTGGAAAAGCAGATGGGCGCTTCTCCTGTGTGCCCTGGCCAGAAATCGAACCCGGGACTCCTGCACCCCAGGCCAATGCTCTACCACTGAGCCAACTGGCCAGGGCAAAATGTGAAAATATTTTAAGTGTAATTTTTTTCTTGCTTTCTCTATGTGATTAGCTAGAGTTAGGTGGCCTCCTTAGCTATTTCTATTGATCCTTTTCATAAATTTATCATAGGCATTTATAAAAGCCTGTTTCTTCTTAGATGTTATTTGGTTTACACTTATTTATTCATGTAGGTATTCTTTTTTTTTTTTTTTAACAAGTAAATTTATTATTTTTTTAACTTTATTTTATTTTTTTAATTTTTTTTTTTTTTAAATTTATGTATTTTAGAGAGGAGAGAGAGAGACAGAGAGAGAGAGTAGAGGGGGAGGAGCTGGAAGCATCAACTCCCATATGTGCCTTGACCAGGCAAGCCCAGGGTTTCGAACCGGCGACCTCAGCATTTCCAGGTCGACGCTTTATCCACTGCGCCACCACAGGTCAGGCCTAGGTATTCTTTTGTTAGCAACTGTGATCCAGGTATGAACAGACAAAAAAAGTATTTTTACGTTAATGTGTCCATCATTTCTTCTGTGGGTTACTTTAGTATTTCCTAGCACGTCTTTTGGACTTGAATCTTGCCTTTGCCCATTTTATCCTGCATTCCACTACATGGTATTTCCCTCTGTCTCTCCCTCCCTCCCTCCGCCTTTTTTTAGGTTTTTAAAATTGATTTATAGAGGGAAGAGAGAGAGAGAGAGAAAAAGGTGGGAAGGAATGGGAAGAATGAACTCATAGTTGTTTCTCGTATGTACCTTGACATGGCGAGCCTGGAGTTTTCATCAAGCAGCCTCAGCATTCTAGTTCAGTGCTTTATCCACTACATCACCACAAGTCAAACTGGAATGGTTTCTTTTAAATACAGCCTTTAATAGGTGACCAAGAATCTATCTTTGCCAAAGCAGTGCCTACTCACTTGCCAAACCCCCAAGAACCTGATAATGTTACCAAAGCCAGTAGACACCAAGAATAGAGCATTTGTCCAGGAAGTTAGTTAGTGTACCTTACATTGTGTATGTATTAAACAAGATGTTGTTTTATTTCAGACAGAATAATATAGAAGAGCAAGGGGATTTTGTGGTCTATTCCTTTTTATGGCTTTTGTGAGTGAAATAGAGATAAGTCTCAAAGACTGAAACTTTCCCTTGCTTATGCAGTCCTAATAGCACCAGTGTCTTTTATTATGCTCATTTTAGGAGACTACAAGATACAAAGACAGGAAGGGTAGGAATGTGCCCCCTGGTAATTTTGCAGTCTAAAAATGCTATCCATACACACATAGAAATATTTAAATATGTGTTTATAGGAATTAGTTAAGATTTACTTACAGAAATGAAGCTTCCTCAAATTGCTAGTCTCCTACTTGTTGCTTACTAAAATGTATTGGAGTGGAAGCTATCTTGTATTTTTAACAGTTTATGAGCCATTGATTAATATATTTTCGTTTAAAGGGAATAAGCTAATTAGTACTTTTCATAACTTACTTGGGAAAATACAAGTTATAAATTAAAGATGTAATAACATGTTTTATAATAATTTTATTTATGCTAGGTATATTTGAAGTTGTTTAGAAATTTTAAGAAGGTAACTTTGGGTTTTTTTGTTTGTTTGTTTTTTCGTTTTTTGTATTTTTCTGAAGCTGGAAACGGGGAGAGACAGTCAGACAGACTCCCGCATGCGCCTGACCGGGATCCACCCGGCACGCCCACCAGGGGCAACGCTCTGCCCACCAGGGGGCGATGCTCTGCCCCTCCTGGGCGTCGCTCTGCCGCGACCAGAGCCACTCCAGCGCCCGGGGCAGAGGCCAAGGAGCCATCCCCAGCGCCCGGGCCATCCCTGCTCCAATGGAGCCTCGGCTGCGGGAGGGGAAGAGAGAGACAGAGAGGAATGAAGGGGGGGGGGTGGAGAAGCAAATGGGCGCCTCTCTGTGTGCCCTGGCTGGGAATCGAACCCAGGTCCCCCGCACGCCAGGCCGACGCTCCACCGCTGAGCCAACCGGCCAGGGCCGTAACTTTGTTTCTTGTAAGCCAATATCACTTGTTCAGTAGACTTTTTTTTTTTTTTTTTTTTTTTTTGGCTTTTTCCGAAGTGAGAAGCGGGGAGACAGACTCCTGCATGCACCCAACTGGGATCCACCCAGCATGCCCACCAGGGGGCGATGCTCAGCCCATCTGGGGTGTTGCTCCGTTGCAACCTGAGCCATCCTCAGCACCCAGGCCAACTTTGCTCCAGTGGAGCCTTGGCTGTGAGAGGGAAAGAGATAGAGAGAAAGGAGAGGGGGAAGGGTAGAGAAGCAGATGGGTGCTTCTCCTGTGTGCCCTGTCTGGGAATCAAACCCAGGACTTTCACATGCCAGGCCTATGCTCTACCACTGAGCCAACTGGTCAGGACCCAGTGGATTTTTTTTTAAATGTTTACTAGGAAACAGACATTGATTGATCCTTCACTTATGGTTATATTTTCTAAACTTGAATTACTGTGTTCATAAAATAGTCTCATTTTTACAATTTTACAAAAAATACGCCCCTGCTGGTTGGCATATTGGCCTGGCGTGTGGAGGTCCTGGGTTCGATTCCCAGTCAGTGCATACAGGAGAAGCAACCATCTCAACCTCTTCCCCTTCTCTCTCTTTCTTTCTTTTTGTGCAACCCCCCCCCCCCCCCCCCCCCCCGCCCATCCCACAGCCAAGACTGGATTAGTTCAAGCTTATTGGCCCCAGGCACTGAGGATGGCTCTGTGGAGGTTCCACATTAGGCACTAAAAATAGCTCAATTGCAAGCATGAGCCCCAGATAGGCAGAGCATCAGACCTAGATGGAGCCAGGTAGATCCTGGTCGGGGTGCATATAGGAATCTGTCTTTCTCCCCTCCTCTCACTTAAAAGAGAAGAAAAAAAATGCAATGTATTTTCTGAGGCTTTTTGTTCATTTCTGTGTAGATACTTACAAGAAGGTTAAGGTTTCGTTTGGAGCGTGCGCCTGGTGAAACTGCATTGATAGACAGGACTGGCAGGATGTTGAAGATGGAACCCTTAGCTACAGTTGAATCTCTGGAACAGTACCTCTTAAAAATGGTGAGCACTTTCAAAAGCAGGGTGAAATCATCATTCTCTACTGTGGTTTAGCTCCTTAGAAAAGTAATTTGGGAAGTATGCATCCAGTTTAGAGTAATATAGTTTGATCTAATACTTCTAGGAATTTATTCTAAGAAAATAATCTTTATACATTATAAATAGTTCCTTCATAAAAATGTTTATTACAGTTATTTGCAGTACTATAATATTGCATAAACCTTTAATGCACTATTAATGCAAGTCAGTAAATAAATATCAAATTAATAATTGTTTCCATTAATTTGAATACTATATTATATAGTGATAAAAATATATAAAAACTGATGAGAAAAATGTTTTTGTATTATATAATCAAGACTGTTTTACTTTAGCTGTTGAAATAATAAACTAAAGAAATAATCTATGATATTAATAGAGGAGTACTTTGTGGAAATTTTTATTTTTTTTAAATTTTATATTAGTATTTGTTATACTAAAATAACTCATTAAAGGGATAGGAAAAGAGTGGCAATATGTTTTACAATAGCATTATTAAAGTGACTTTTGTATTTTCTATGGTTTAGGTAGCAAAGCAGTGGTATGATTTTGACCGATCTTCATTTGTTTTTGTTCGAAAATTAAGAGAAGGTCAAAATTTTGTCTTTCGGCACCAGCATGATTTTGATGAAAATGGAATCATTTACTGGATTGGGACAAATGCCAAGTAGGTCATTCTCTTTAATGTGGATTGGAAACATTCACCTGGAATAAGAATTCCTGGTAGTAGGATAAAATTTTAGTATCCTGTAATTTAAGGAATTTTGTCTAATAGGTTAAATTTAAGACTATCTAAATTAATTTTTATGAATAAAAATGTTTAATTATTGTAGCATTTTAAAAATTGATATAATTTTATGTAGAAAAAAAGCTAAAATGAACAAATGCAGTTATTTTAATAGTTAACTGCTCATTTTTTTCTTATAGAACTGCATATGAATGGGTAAATCCAGCTGCTTATGGACTTGTAGTAGTAACATCATCAGAAGGAAGAAATCTACCTTATGGCCGCTTAGAAGACATATTAAGTCGTGATAATTCAGCTTTAAATTGTCATAGCAATGATGATAAGAATGCCTGGTTTGCGATAGATCTGGGTCTCTGGGTGATACCATCAGCATATACACTTCGTCATGCTCGTGGTTATGGAAGGTCTGCACTGAGAAATTGGGTTTTCCAGGTATCCAAAGATGGACAGAACTGGACTTCTTTGTATACCCATGTTGATGACTGCAGTCTCAATGAACCAGGGTTAGTTGAGGAGTCTTTGTGAATTGGAAAAATCAATAAGAGCTATGTTTATAATTATGTATCTTTAGGACTCTCTGAGATATTGTGTATCTTTAGGGTTCTCTGAGATATTGAAGTAAGATTTTCTTTCTAAAAATATCACTTGATAAATACAGTTTAGGTATTAGAACTTGAAATGCTGACTTTAAACTTTGTCAAAAGCTTTAAGTTAAACAGTATAAAGCTAAGCATATTTACTTAAAAAGAAATTGATACATAGCAACAGAATTATCTTTTTACTAAACTCTCCTTTATGTTCACATAATACTTGTAAATGTTCAACAAATTAACAATGGCTTATTGCTGGTTATTGAGTATGGATGACTTTTGAATTTTTATTACTTTTTTGTATTTTTTTCCTACATTTTATATGGTGATCACATACAAAATTTTAAAGACAGAAGGTCAGTATTACATTTCCAAAATTTTAGTTATAATAAGTTTTAATTATACATTGTAGCACATTTAGAGGAATAAATAGTGTGGAGTTAAATTTACTTTCTGTATTTGATGTAGTATGGAAGGAGCATTTTAAATAGGATCATTAGGTAATGTATATTTTTAAAAATTTAGTGATTTTAGAGAGAGAAAGGGAGATAGAAACATTGATTTCTCGTTCCATTTATCTGTGCATGCATTGGTTGATGCTTGTATGTGCCCTGACTGGGGATCAAGCTGCAACCTTGGCGGACCGGAACAATGCTCTAACTAACTGAGCTATCCGGCCAGGGCCTAGATAATATTTCCAAGTTTATTAGGCATGTTATTTAAAACTTTGCAAGAATTTAAAAATATTTTATCATATAAGCATATTTGTTACTAATAAAATTTCTTATTTCTTTGGATTTTATTAATCATAAATCACTTAGTGTTATGAATCAATCACTTCTCGGCCTTTTGGCTAAGATCAAGTATATTGTTATAAGTCAAATTAATAGTATACATTTAAACATTTCGTATTTAACTTATTTTCTTTCTTACTATATTTCTCCCTTTGATTGCTTTTTAAAAAAATTATTTATTGATTTGAGAGAGAAACAAATAATCGACTTATTGTTCAACTTATTTATGCATTCATTATTTGCTTCTTATATGTGCCCTTACCAGGGATTGAACCCTCAATGTTAATGTATCAAGATGATTCCTTTGATTTCTTCATTCCTATGTAACAAACTATTGACTGAGTATAAGTGTGTTTATTTTTCTATAGTTTTCTATTATATAAAAAGAAATCTTCTGCACATTAAATATCTTATTTGTTTTAAAACTTTACACAATTTTTTCTTTAACACATTCATAGGTCAACAGCAACCTGGCCTCTTGATCCACCCAAGGATGAGAAACAAGGGTGGCGACATGTGAGAATTAAACAGATGGGGAAGAATGCTAGTGGTCAGACTCACTACCTCTCACTGTCTGGATTCGAACTTTATGGCACTGTAAATGGAGTATGTGAAGATCAGCTCGGTAAAGAGATGATAGTGGGTTTTCCTAACTTACTGAAACAGTTAAATTGATCTAAAGTGATTTTACTTACATTTTTCTAATTTTTACTTTACAGGAAAAGCAGCTAAGGAAGCAGAAGCTAATCTTAGAAGACAGAGACGTCTAGTACGCTCCCAGGTTCTGAAATACATGGTTCCAGGGGCTCGTGTGATCAGAGGCCTTGATTGGAAATGGCGAGATCAGGATGGCAGCCCACAGGGAGAAGGTACTGTCACTGGAGAACTTCATAATGGTGAGTAGGTGCTTAACATTTGTGCTGTAGAAATCAAGTACTTAAATAACAAAATATTCTTCTTTTTCTATTTTGGGATAATTTATAAATTGTATCAATATCTCTGTATTATGTGAAGAACTGATGTATTTCACATAAAAAGTGGGGAAAATATTATGTATTTAGAAATATAGGAAAAATTTAAATTCCTAGGTTTTGACTTAAAACTTACTGCTAATATTTTGAAGTGATTAATCAGGTAGTATAAGTTGAATCCTCTCAAGGTACATTTTCTGCTTTTTTTAAAAACTTTTTTATTATTCATGAACTTTCATTGATCTTTATCTTAATTTCTGATGCTTTTCTATCTTATTAGCCCAACAGGAATCAGGCAGTACTTTTTTACTCTATTATAAGTCATGGAGAAGAAAATGAATTAGCATTTTTAGTGAATGTTTTTTAATAAAGCATAGAACAAGAATCATAGCTTTTTCATTTAGTAAGTAAAAGATTTTTCACAGTGTTTCTCAAACTACCATCTTTTTTCTTTGGGATTTTAAAGTTTTGTTTCGTAATGGTTATTGTTTAAGTCAAAATAATTTTTAACCTTTGATGCTGTATATTTTAGGAAAGTCCATACCCATTTAATAAATTGCTATTAACTCCCAGAAGCAAATACTATGACAATTTTTTTTTTATAACTTACAAGGCTGATTTATTAGTGGCTAATTTGCCAAACCAGTGGTAGGTTCTTAGGAAAAGTGATGATTCTTAGGAGAATGACTACAATTTAATATTCTAATATATTCATGTTCTGTATGATAAAGCCTATAAACTCTTTAATTTTGTTGCTTTTAAAAAATTTTTGTTGATTGATTTTTAGAGAGAGAGAAAAACATCGATTTGTTGTTCCACTTATTTATGCATCTATTAATTGATTCTTGTTTGTGCCCTGACGGGGGGGGGGGGGGTCACAAACCTTGGTGTATTGGGATACAAATACACCACAAACCTTGGTGTATTGGGATGATGCTGTAACCAACTGAGCTACCCAGCCAGGGCAAGATTCTGTTTCTTGAATTATATTACTACCAAATAGAGTTCTTTATAGTCATGCCTTAATAGCAAAGCATTGTCATCATAGCAGGTTAACAGTGAGTAAGCATGTATGTGCCAAAATAAAAGCCAGTAATAGTTGAGATAATTATAGTATCATTCAACTCAGAAATTTTAAATGTTCCTGTTTTTAGGTATCTTAGTGATACTTTGTGAATATTCCAGTTCTCCTAAATTGTTTGTTTTGGCCTTTAAGTGTTTGGGCTAGTTAGGGATGTGTGACTATAGTTCATTTTATTAGGGCTGGAATCAACTGAAGCAACTGCATAGGAAAATTGGAATCTAATAATTTCAGAATTTAGCATATAGGAAAGGCTATTTTTTTTTCTGATTTGACAAACGTAGAGAGTTTTGGCTCACTAGGATGGCCATTTCCTATTAGTCATATCTTAAAACCTTTGCATCAGAGAGGGTTCTTAGCTTTCAAATACTTAAGCTGACCATTTCTAATAATGACTAGTTATTACTGATGCTATCTTTTTATCTATTTGGGGGCATGGGAGGAGTTTATAAAGTTTTATATCTATACACTTAATGAAAAGTATGTATGTACCCTCTCAATACCTTTAGATATCAGTTTAAACACATTCTGAAGCCTAATATGAATGGCTTACATTTTAAAATTATTTTTCTCCATTTTTTTTCCCCTAAAGAATCTGTGTTGGTAGGGCTATTCAACCAACACATAGATAATAATTTTTATTTATTCCAAAAGTATGAATACCTGCCATGTAAAGGTACTTTGTGAGACTTCAGATATACAATGGTCAACAACAAAGCATGATTCTCTACCTTCTGGGTGAAACAGATAAACATATAGTTACATATTTTGATATAAGTGCTGTGAAATTACCAGTTTATTTTTAGACCAATTAATAAAATGAAAATGTTATTTTTTATTTGGGGTTGAGATATGTTTGTGAACCTTTACTTTTTTTATACTTTTCCATATTGCAGAGGAGATAGTTAATTGTTGGTTCTTTAGAGTTTTTTTCAGCATAAAGAATAAATTGAGACAGTTAAATCTGCTGTAAACTAGATTATGTAGATTTGGGATATTTTTCTTCTCAAAGAACTCATATGCAGAAAATCCCCACAGGTAATTCAATACTGTTTGTACCCCTCGAACCTCATCATGCACGTAGATGAATTTGGTGTGTGACTGTATGTATGAGTGTGTACATGTACATGCATGGGGTACATGCGTGTATGGTTAAAGGACTTTAAACTTTATAAATACTTTTCATACTTTAAAGTAAACATCTTATGTGTTTTTCAATGAAGTGTAATTAGTTTATAACACTAAAATAAGATTGTAAAATTTCTACTAGTGTCCTTTCTAATAGGTACTTTATTGCTTTTGGAGGTTAGTTGCTTAAAAAAAAACACATCATTTTCCAAGTACAAGTAGATATAGATTGAATATCATTGTGCTAATAAGTTCTTAAATGTTTTTAGCTTTAGCATATAGGTTTAATAAAAGAGCTTAGCATACTTTTAAATTTTTATTTTTAGAATTTTCTGCTTGTTCAAATTTACTAAACTTAATCATAAGAGTACCAAGTAACCACTGAACTTTGAGAACACAACCGAAATGCTAACTTAGTGATATTTGAGCTAGTGACTTAAAATTTCTACAGTGATATATATTTTGTCTGTCAATTATTGGACTTAGCCCAAATTCAGAAATTAATGGTAAGCCAGCACGTTTTTCTGTAAAGAACATGTGACCACATTGTCTTTAGCAACTAAAAAAACCATTTTACCTAGATTTCATCTATATTGTTGAAGTTGCACAAGTATTTTACCATCTGTATCAGTTCTTTTTTACGATTTTTAACAATTCTTCCACTTAAAAGATACCCCAATAGACATAAATATGACCCTCCATTGTTTTTAAATATCACCAAAGTGAACAGTTCAGAAATAATAGGAAAAATAGGAAGAATTTAATTTTAGTTGGCAGATCTTAAATGACTATAGAAATTCAGAGAAGTACTACAACACTGATGAAAAGCTGATCCCATATTGTGGAGCTACTGTCTGACACGCTCCTATCTGCTTTCTGCTGGGTCTCACAAACTCCTGTCCCTTTCCAGGCTGGATTGATGTCACCTGGGATGCTGGTGGCTCAAACTCTTACCGTATGGGCGCAGAAGGAAAATTTGACCTCAAGCTTGCACCAGGGTACGACCCTGATACAGTGGCATCACCCAAACCTGTTTCATCCACTGTTTCAGGCACAACGCAATCATGGAGCAGCTTGGTGAAAAACAACTGTCCAGACAAGACATCTGCTGCTGCAGGCTCCTCAAGTAGAAAAGGAAGCAGCAGTTCTGTGTGTAGCGTGGCCAGTAGCAGCGACATCAGCTTGGGTTCGACCAAAACGGAACGGAGATCAGAAATTGTAATGGAACACAGTATAGTTTCAGGAGTTGATGTCCATGAACCAATTGTTGTTCTTTCATCTGCTGAAAACGTCCCTCAAACAGAAGTAGGGTCATCTTCCAGTGCGAGCACCAGTACCTTAACAGCGGAAACGGGAAGTGAAAATGCTGAAAGAAAGTTAGGCCCTGATAGTTCTGTTCGTACTGCTGGGGAGTCTAGTGCAATATCCATGGGAATTGTTAGTGTTAGTTCTCCTGACGTTAGTTCAGTATCTGAGTTAACGAATAAAGAAGCAGTTTCACAACGACCCCTTAGTTCCTCAGCAAGTAACAGACTGTCAGTGAGTTCTCTGTTGGCTGCTGGGGCCCCTATGAGCTCTAGTGCAAGTGTACCTAACCTATCCTCAAGAGAAACATCTAGTTTGGAGAGTTTTGTAAGGAGAGTGGCAAACATAGCACGGACTAATGCCACGAACAACATGAATCTAAGCCGAAGCAGCAGTGATAACAACACTAATACTTTGGGGAGGAATGTGATGAGCACAGCAAGTAAGTGAGCTTTACCTTATGGAACCCAATGCCTTTTCCACTCTGAGGGATGCAAAGTCAAGTTTCTTGTTCAGTGGGTTCTGGCTTCAGTCTTTAACTAGGTCATTAACCATGTTAGATGCAACTTCATCAAATTTATAGTACTTAAGGAATATGAAGTTAAGATCTGTAGAACCATATTTAAAGAATTCAGGTCAGGTGTGATAAAGAGCCTCTTATTGTGAAAGGATAAAACAATAACACTTCTGTTTTTCACTCTATGAAAAATCATTAAGAGCAGTTGCATGAGGAAATAGATGACTATTAAATATCATCATAGTCAGTTGAAATCACAGCATCACACTGGTATAACTTTTACTTAGGTCCTAAATTGTTATTAACTGCAGAAAGTTATTTGATTTTAATTTAAGCTACTAATGGGTCAAAGTAGTTCCCTTGGAAATTATTAGTGGGAATTATTCTATAGCTTATTTCACTTTTTTAAAAGCTAGGCTTAATTTTTAAACACCTAATAGTGTTATAAAAATAAGAATTTGTAGTTGGATTTCAGTTGGGTTCCCAAAGTTGTTGCTTTTCAGACATTTAATAATTTAGTGTTTTCATGACCTCATTCTTTTTGCTAAAATACAACCTAGTTTTTCTAAAGTTTATACAATCCTACCTATTTGTACTGATTTGCTTCATTTTTATCTTTAGCTTCTCCTCTTATGGGTGCTCAGAGTTTTCCTAATTTGACCACACCTGGTACTACATCAACAGTGACTATGTCAACATCCAGTGTTACTAGCAGCAGCAACGTAGCTACAGCAACAACAGTTTTATCAGTTGGTCAGTCATTAAGTAATACTTTAACCACCAGCCTCACATCAACCTCCAGTGAGAGTGACACAGGTCAGGAGGCAGAGTATTCCTTATATGGTAAGTTATAGTTTAAACTATTTAGATATTTGTATAGTGATACTTTTATTTTCTGCTGGGATTTTTAATTTTGATTAGGAAAGAATTATTCTCTTAACAAATGCGCCATCTTCATATAAGATGAAAAGAGTTACATACTATGAGGGACTATTAAGAAATTGCTGGATTAAAAAAGAAAAGATATTACCGGATTATAAAAAGACATCTATGAACTTTTGTGTGTCATCCTTTTTTGTCTTTTGTCACTAATGAAGTTGTATTAGAAGAACCATAAAAGATATTTGACACCTTTATCAGAGAATAGAAGTGTAATAGATTAATAAACTTGATTAAAGTGATATTTCTTGTACACTGTAATGTAACAGGAAAAATACTCCTGTGCATTTCTTCTACTCAATACAGAATACTTCACTTCTGACACTTCTGACTACCAAATGTTTGTGAAGTTTTTCCATACCAAGCAGTTCTGAAACACCACCATCTGGGGTGTCCTACAGGTCAGCTCCATGTTGACACTGTCTACTTACCTGACGTAGTGTGAGATTCTACAGGTTAAAAGGCTCAGTTCTACAACATTCCCCTCCCCACCCATTACCCCTTTTTTCAGAAGTTAATTGTAAGCCCCTTATATCTGTGTCTCTGACCAACTGGTTATAAATTGGAGGTCTCCACGACCCCCTCCTCAGGTTGGATTGATTTGCTAAAGTGCCTTTCAGGATTTGAGAAAATACTTTATGTAGATTACCAGTTTATTATAAAAAGGATATAATTCAGGAAACAGAAGTGATCCACAGGGTGAGGTCTGAAAGGATCCTAAGCACAGACACTTCTGCCCTCTTGGAATTTGGGGACTGTCCCAGACCCACCTTGCTTGTGTTTTGCCATCCATCCTGGAAGCTCTCTGAAACCTTATCCTTTGGGGTTTTTGGAGGCTCACTTTATAATTTAGGCACAATTAAATCATTAGCCATTGCTGATTGAATTCAATCTTTGGCCCCTGTTCCTTTCCCAGCGGTCTGGAGAATGGGGTGGAAGTTCTAACACATTAGAGTGTTAATAATAATTAGATATGATTGGTTCCATTGACAACCAGCATCCATTTTTAGATTAAGTAGTGGTTTTCTAAAAGTCTGCTCATAAAAACAACTTTGGCTAGAAAACAAAAGACACCTGTAATATTATCATTTAGGGAATTTCAAATGTTTTAGGAACTCAGTGCTTGGAAGAGAGACCAAATATATCACAGCTATTATCAAGGCCTTTTGGAAATAATTCCTTAATTAGGTAACATTTGAATTTTTCAAATTAATTTTTGCCTAGAAAGTTCTATAATTACATTACCATGGCTTCCATGCTGTATTCAGTGATAGAACTATTTGATTATATTAGAATATATTTCTAATCATCTTATCTTATTAGACAAGTAAAACATTTTATAGAGAGTAAATATAAATGAAAATAAAAATCATCCAATCCTCACCTTTTAGAAAATAATAACTTATTTGATACATACCATTTGTGGTGTTATGTTCTCTTTCTCTTTTTTTTTTTTTTTTTTTCCTTTTTTGTATTTCTCTGAAGCTGGAAACAGGGAGAGACAGTCAGACAGACTCCCGCATGCGCCCGACCGGGATCCACCCGGCACGCCCACCAGGGGCGACGCTCTGCCCACCAGGGGGCGATGCTCTGCCCCTCCGGGGCGTCGCTCTGCCGAGACCAGAGCCACTCCAGCGCCCGGGGTAGAGGCCAAGGAGCCATCCCCAGCGCCCGGGCCATCCTTGCTCCAATGGAGCCTTGGCTGCAGGAGGGGAAGAGAGAGACAGAGAGGAAGGAGGGGGGGTGGTGGAGAAGCAAATGGGCGCCTCTCCTATGTGCCCTGGCCGGGAATCGAACCCGGGTCCCCCGCACGCCAGGCCGATGCTCTACCGCTGAGCCAACTGGCCAGGGCCTCTTTCTCTTTTTGAATAAATTTCATTATTGATTTTAGAGAGGAGAGAGAAACATCAATTTGTTGTTCCACTCATTTATGCATTCATTGCTTGATTCTTGTTTGTGCCCTGACTGGTGATTTGAACCCTCAATCTTGGTGTATTGGGACAATACTCTAACCACCTGAGCTACCAGACCAGGGCTGTTCTCTTTTTTTTTTTTCTTTTTTCTTTGTTTTTTTTTTTTGTATTTTTCTGAAGCTGGAAACTGGGAGGCAGTCAGACAGACTCCCGCATGCGCCAGACCAGGATCCACCCGGCACGCCCACCAGGGGGCAACGCTCTGCCCACCAGGGGGCGATGCTCTGCCCATCCCGGGCGTCGCTCTTTTGAGACCAGAGCCACTCTAGCGCCTGCAGCAGAGGCCGTGGAGCCATCCCCAGCACCCAGGCCATCTTTGCTCCAATGGAGCTTTGGCTGCGGGAGGGGAAGAGAGAGACAGAGAGGAAGGAGAGGGGGAGGGGTGGAGAAGCAAATGGGCGCTTCTCCTGTGTGCCCTGGCCGGGAATTGAACCCGGGACTTCTGCACACCAGGCCGACGCTCTACCACTGAGCCAACCAGCCAGGGCCGCTGTTCTCTTTTTTTTTTTAAACAAAAAAATATTATATCCTTTCTAGAAAGCTCTTTCATTCAATAATACATTGTGGAGATAATTTCACATTTTTCAGTGGATTTCTTATTTTTGAAATGGCTGTCAAATATTCCACTGTTTGATTGTATGATCTTTATTTAATAATTTCTCCATTTTGGATATGTAAGTTAAACAATTTTATATTACTATAAACATTGCTATTAGTGAGTATCTTTGAACTATATTTTTGTGTAATTAGACTTTCATTATTATTGTTTTGGAATATCTTTTACTACAGATCTTAGATCAGATTGCCGCCTCTTTTTAAAAAATTACTTTTGTTAATTCTCCTTGCTCCAATGGAGCCTCGGTGGGAAGACAGAGACAGAGAGGAAGGAGAGGGGGAGGGGTGGAGAAGCAGATGGGCGCTTCTCCCGTGTGCCCTGGCCTGGAATTGAACCCGGGACTCCCGCACGCCAGGCCGACGCTCTACCACATATGGCCCTGGCCGGTTTGCTCAGTGGTAGAGCGTCGGCCTGGCGTGCAGAAGTCCCGGGTTCAATTCCAGGCCAGGGCACACAGGAGAGGCGCCCATCTGCTTTTTCACCCCCTCTCCTTCCTCTCTGTCTCTCTCTTCCCCTCCTCCAGCCGAGGCTCCATTGGAGCAAAGATGACCCGGGCGCTGGGGATGGCTCCTTGGCCTCTGCCCCAGGCGCTAGAATGGCCGTGATTGCGGCAGAGCGACACCCCAAGATGGGCAGAGTATCCCCCCCTGGTGGGCATGCCGGGTGGATCCTGGTCGGGTGCATGCGGGAGTCTAACTGCCTCCCCGTTTCCAACTTCATAAAAAAAAAAGGAAGAAAGAAAAAAATTGTACAGTTGTATAGAGCAGTTACTGTGAATGGAACCTGCAGGACCGGAAATTGCGCCGAGTGAGTCACTGAGTGAGTGGTGACTGACTTTGAAGGCCTATGACATTACTGTTCACTACTGTAGACTTTATAAACACGGTACACTTGGGTTATTACACTGAACTCATAAAACATGAGATTAAAGCACAACAGAAAATGGTCACTTAAGAGATGTGGTAAACATGGGATATATGATATTGCTGTTGGCATAACATGACATACTACTGTTTTATAGCAAACTTTTTATTGTTTTTGAAAGATTTTATTTATTGATTTTACAGAGAGAGGGTGGGTACATTGAGAAGTACCAACTCCTAGTTGCTTCACTTCAGTTACTTATTGGTTGTTTGTTGTATGTGCCATGGTGGGGCAAGTCCAGGGCTTCCAGCTGGCGACCTCAGCTTTCCAGGTCAATGCTTTATCCACTGCTCCACCACAGGTCAGGCACAAACTATGTATTTTTAAGTAGAAAGCGTATACTTTACAATAATGATAAAAAGTATATGGTAAGTAAATACATAATCAGTAATGTAGTCATTTATTATCATTATCAAGTTATTATGTGTGTTATACTGGCAGTACAGTAGGTTTTCTTGACACCAGTATCACTACAAACACACGAGTACTGTACTGCATTGTGCTACAGTATTACAAAAGCTGCTTCATTAGGTGATAGGAATTTTTCAGCTTTATTATAATCTTATGGAACCATCAGATATGTGGTCTGTCATTGACCAAAATGTTATGCTGTGCATGGCTGTATAGCTATAGAAGTTATACATATACTACAGAGAGAGAGAGAGAGAGAGCATACATGCTTGGGTAATGACATGAACACACAAGTGAGTGGGCTATGTTCCCTCCAAGATCTAGAATCTGGAAATATCTTTGGGATGTTCCAGTACATTAACTGGAAATGAAGACATGAACTTTATATATATTTGCTCCAAATAAAATTCATTACAACCATTTCAATGGTCAAGGCCCTAAAAACACAAGTACCCGCCGATCCCAACGACCAAAAAACATACTGTATGAAAAACTACTTTATATCATTATTACAGGTAAAATAAAAATCTGTCATCAGAAAAGATTGACTGTAATGTATGACTGTACGTATATCTCATAACTAACACGATTCTTGGTCTATAGTAGGTACTCAGTAGATATTTGATAGTGAATGAAATGACTCCAGAGAGTTCTCTTTTCACCATATTATGCTAAATGAGATTCATACAGAGATTGATAATTTGATTATTTTTTAACATAATCTATATTGCTCTTTCCTATTATAATACTGTAGGTTTGGGTTTACTTTATAATTATTCTTTATGCCATGTTGATTTCTGCTATACTTGTGACAGTTAACAAAGTTAGTCATCCTGTATGTGTGGTAGAAGAAGGGTGGCATCACTCTGAGTGTTCTGCTCTTTATACTTGTCCCTTTTGAATTTTACCTTTGTTTTGATAAACCAAAACACATAGTAATTTTGTTATGCTATATTAATTGTATTGAGAGTAAAGTTGTTGGTTTTGTTTTCTAGATTTCCTTGACAGCTGCCGTGCTAGTACTCTGTTGGCTGAATTAGATGATGATGAGGACTTGCCTGAGCCAGATGAGGAAGATGATGAAAATGAAGATGACAATCAGGAGGACCAAGAATACGAGGAGGTTATGGTAGAGAGAGAGTTCCCTATTCTCTTAACTCAGATAGGATATTAATAATTGAAATGAATACAGGAAAAGCAAAGTCTTAGTTAAACCTTTTTTTAAAGAAGGCAGTGACACAGTGGATAGAGCATTGACCTGGGATATGGAAGACCCAACTTTGAAATCTTGAGGTCACTGGTTTGAGCACAGGCTCCTCTGGCTTGACTGTGGGTTCACCAGCTTGAGTGCAGGGTCACTGGCTTGAGTGTGGGATCATAGACATGACCCTGTGGTTGCTGGCTTGAGCTCAAAGGTTGCTGGTTTGAGCCCAAGGTTGCTGGCTTGAGCAAGGGGTCACTGGCTGGGCTGGAGTCCCCCAATCAAAGCATGTATGAGAAAGCAATCAATGAACAACTAAAGTGCTGCAACTATGAGTTGATGCTTCTCATCTTTCTTCCTTCTTGTCTGACTCTGTCTGTTTCTCTCTCTCTCTCTTTGCTAAAAGAAAAAAAAAAAAGATTTTGTTTATTGATTTTTATGGGGAGTGGGGAAGCAAGAAGTACCAACTCATAGTTGCTTGACTTTGGTTGTTTATGGCTTGCTTGTTATACGTGCCTTGACCAGGTGAGCCCAGGGTTTTGAACCAGCAACCTTAGAGTTCCAGGTCAACACTATCCACTGTACCACCATAGGCCAGGCCCTGGTTAAACTGAAGCAAGAAAGTATTTTTCCAGTTTTAAAAAAATATGGTTAATTAGGAAAATGCTTTTAATCTGAGCATTTATGATTCTCTTGTAACAGGAAATAAGTTTGTTGGTTATATATTTAAAATACTACAATGATACACATTAATCCTAAAGAATATAATTTTCATGGTTCTCTGGCAATAATTATACATAGAATTTTTTGGTATCTACTGTTTTTGAAAACAGGATCTATGTTCTCATCAGTACTTACAGAGAGCTATGAGGTACTGGCACACAAAAAGTAATTTTCCTTAATAAAGGTTAAGTGGAAAAGTGGGGGTCCAGGTTTGGGCAGTATGATCCAGAATTCCAGTGTTTAAACACTATGATTGAATTGAACGTCTTCCTTAAAACACTTGTTATTGTAATATATTTTTTAATTTTTCCATGAGAGAGAGAGAGAGAGAGAAGCATCAACTTCTTGTTTCACTTAGTTCCATTTAGTGTGTACTTATTGGTTGCTTCTCATGTGTGCCCCGATTGGTGATAGAACCTGTCGGGTCTTTTTATTTCTTTCTATAATATGTTACTAGGTTTAAAAAACCTGTATAAGTTGAGTTTAAATAGAGTGAAAAACTCAAATGCTTTTAGTATATGTTGCTTAGGAAGTAGTACATTAGTATATTTCCTGGGAAGGTTAGTATATGATGCATGGTGAATTTAAAACATTCATTTTATAACTTTCCTGAAGATGGCTAATGAATATAAAGTTTTTTGACAATTGTTTTGATAATATGGGTTGATATGATAGTTTCAGGTCAAGGTTGAATGAGGATATATATGGATCAAATGATTAGCTATATCTTTACACACTTTTAAAATTCAGATTCTCCGACGCCCATCCCTGCAGCGACGAGCCGGCTCCCGCTCTGATGTAGCGCACCATGCTGTCACGTCGCAGCTGCCACAGGTTCCGTCGGGGGCAGGTGGCCGACCCATTGGGGAGCAGGTACTATCTTCATGTCTGTCTTCCTGCAGTGTGTCTTTTCCCCTTTCACAGTGAAGTACCAGCCAAAATGCCTAGAAAAACATATGGGGGAAGGAGATAGAATGAAAAAATAGGGTTAACAAAAAGAAATTTTCCCAACTGCTTGGATTCCATTTTCCAGACAGAGTTCAGATTGCTTTGGTATATAATGTATACAGGAATTTCTTACTTGAAATCTGTTACCCTTTGCCATTGCAGTAAACATATACTAAAATGGTTAATAGTTATTATCTAAGACTTACAGTTTTCATAGTAGTAGTAGAGGTAGTAATATCAATCTATTAACTAACAATTATTGATTATTAATTAAGTTACAGGCATTTCCCCCCAATACTTTATATGTATTAACTAACCTAGTCATTTCAATAACCCTTTGACAATTATTAGTCCCAATTTTTAGATGATGATTTTAGAGGTCAGACAGAAGAATTGGATCCAGGATGAAAGCCCAGACATTCTGGCCATAGAGCTGTCAAATGTTAGTTTGATTTGTTATGAAAGTTAATTTCAATGATATGTTCAAAATGGGCTGTGTGTGTGTGTGCACGTACATACATAATTATTTAAAATTATTACATCAGACATTTACAATATTTACAATTCATTGATCTCCTTTTTGTTGATACTAAAAGAGGTGAGGAGATAATGTTCCTCAAAAAAACTAGTAGTACGACGCATCCCAACCTATCATTTGACTTTAACAGTTTTCAACACTTTGTCAAACTTTTTTTTTTTTTTTTAGTAATTTTATTTTTTTAATGGGGTGACATCAATAAATCAGGATACATATATTCAAAGATAACAAGTCCAGGTTATCTTGTCGTTCAATTATGTTGCATACCCATCACCCAAAGTCAGATTGTCCTCTGTCACCTTCTATCTTGTTTTCTTTGTGCCCCTCCCCCTTTCCCTCTCCCATTCCCCCCTCTCTCCGTAACCACCACACTCTTATCAATGTCTCTTAGTTTCTACTTTTATGTCCCACCTACGTATGGAATAATGCAGTTCCTGGTTTTTTCTGATTTACTTATTTCGCTTCGTATCATGTTATCAAGATCCCACCATTTTGCTGTAAATGTTCCGATGTCATCATTTCTTATGGCTGAGTAGTATTCCATAGTGTATATGTGCCACATCTTCTTTATCCAGTCATCTATTGACGGGCTTTTTGGTTGTTTCCATGTCCTGGCCACTGTGAACAATGCTGCAATAAACATGGGGCTGCATGTGTCTTTACGTATCAATGTTTCTGAGTTTTTGGGGTATATACCCAGTAGAGGGATTGCTGAGTCATAAGGTAGTTCTATTTTCAGTTTTTTGAGGAACCACCATACTTCCTTCCATAATGGTTGTACTACTTTACATTCCCACCAACAGTGTATGAGGGTTCCTTTTTCTCCACAGCCTCTCCAACATTTGCTATTACCTGTCTTGCTAATAATAGCTAATCGAACAGGTGTGAGGTGGTATCTCATTGCAGTTTTGATTTGCATTTCTCTAATAGCTAAAGAAGATGTCAAACCTTTTTGATCTGTTTGCCCCATAGTAATTTGAGGCAGCTCCTAAGTATTATATGTATTTTCTATGTAATTCAGTATATAATGCAATTTACATTTTTTAAAAAGCACCAATTTAAAAATAATTATGTGTTCTTTGAAAGACATAAAGATGGTATAGAGCAGTCTTATGTGCCCATTGCCCAATTTATTCCAGTGGTTATAATCTTACACAATTAGAGTACAACTTGAAAACCGGGAAATTGACATTGGTACACTGTATGTATATGGTTCTTTGTCATTTTATCTCGTGTAGATTTGTGTACGTACCACTAATACAATTTACATTTGATAAACGTAAGAAATGTATGACCTGACCTCTGGTGGCACGGTGGATGAAGCGTTGACCTGGAATGCTGAGGTCGCCAGTTTGAAACCCTTGGCTTGCCTGGTCAACGCACATATAAAAAAGCAACTACGTACTATGTGTTGATGCTTCCTGCTCATACTCCCTTTCTTTCTCTCTCTTAAAAAAAAAAAATCAATATAGGTACCTATATATATGTTTATGTTGGCTCACTTTGTTTTTAAGAAATACAGCTAACTAAGGAGGTGTAATAGCTATAGAGAACTTAAACATATATTTTATTTAATAGGAAGAAGAAGAGTATGAAACTAAAGGAGGACGCCGGAGAACATGGGATGATGATTATGTGCTAAAGCGGCAGTTTTCCGCTTTGGTTCCTGCTTTCGATCCTAGACCAGGTCGGACTAATGTCCAACAGACAACTGATTTAGAAATTCCACCTCCAGGTACAGTGTTTTTTTAGTTTCTGTAAGTTAATTTATTTATTTTTTCTTCTTTCCCAAGTGAGAGGAGGGGAGATAGAGAGACAGACTCCTGCATGTGCCCCAACCGGGATCTACTTGGTAACCTCTGTCTTGGGCTGCTGCTCTGTCTATCTGGGGCCATGCTCACAACCAAGCTATTTTTAGGTTGAGGTGGAGGCCCCGTGGAGCCATCCTCAGTGCCCAGGGCCAGTGTACTCAAAGCAATTGAGCCATGGCTGCAGGAGGGGAAGAGAGAGTAAGGAGGAGGAGGAAAAGGGGTAGAGAAGCAGATGGTCGCTTCTCCTGTGTGCCCTGACTGGCAGTCGAACCTGGGATATCCACATGCCAGGCCAATGCTTTACCATTGAGCAAAACAGCTAGGCCATGAGTTAATTTTAATAGATACGAAGCCTGACCAGGTGGTGGCGCAGTGGATAGAGCATTGGCCTAGGATGCTGAGGACCCAGGTTTGAAACCCTGAGGTCACCGGCTTGAGCGTGGAGTTGCTGGCTTAAGTGTTGGATCATAGACATGACCCCATGGTTGCAGTCTTGAGCCCAAAAGTCACTGGCTAGAAGCTCAAGATCACTGGCTTGAACAAGGGGTCACTTGCTCTGCTGGAGCCCCTCTGTCAAGGTACATAGGAGAAAGCAATCAGTGAACAACTAAGGTGCTGCAACTATGAATTGATGCTTCTCATCTCCCTTCCTGTCTGTGCCCATCTGTCTGTTTCTCTCTTTAAAAAAAAAAAAAAAAGAGGCCCTAGCCGGTTGGCTCAGTGGTAGAGCGTCGGCCTGGCGTGCGGAAGTCCCGGGTTCGATTCCCAGCCAGGGCACACAGGAGAGGCGCCCATCTGCTTCTCCACCCCTCCCCCTCTCCTTCCTCTCTGTCTCTCTCTTCCCCTCCGGCAGCAAAGGCTCCATTGGAGCAAAGTTGGCCCGGGCGCTGGGGATGGCTCCATGGCCTCTGCCTCAGGCGCTAGAGTGGCTCTGGTCGTGACAGAGTGATGCCCCAGATGGGCAGAGCATCGCCCCCTGGTGGGCGTGCCGGGTGGATCCCGGTCAGGTGCATGCGGGAGTCTGTCTGACTGCCTCCCTGTTTCCAGCTTCAGAAAAATACAAAAAAAAAAAAAACCAAATAAGATAGTTATAGACAATTAGAAAAGTAATATGCTGGTTATAAGTAAAAGTTTGTAGGAAAATACATTAGCCATAGTTCTTAAAAAATACATATTTTTAAGAGGGAGCTATATAGTCTTGTAAAAACATTGTTTTGTATTTGTGTGATTTTAAAAGCAAGGCTTCATTTAAAGTTGGATAACTTATATTCTATTTTCTACTGGATCAAAATTGCTAAGGATTACTCTTCTTTATCTCTTATTTTGAAAAGCTGTACAAAGCTTTCAGTTAGAACCTCTGGAGTCAGTCAGCCTCGGTGGCAGCTCCCTCTCTTCTAACTCTATTTTAGCGTGAGAGAGAGGGAAAGAGACAGGAAGGTAGAGAGGTGAGAAGCATCAACTCATAGTTGCATCACTTTAGTTCTTCATTGATTGCTTCTCATTTCATGCCTTGACCAGGGTGGGGACTCAAGCTGAGCCAGTGACCTTGGGCTTCAAGCCAGTGACCATGATATCATGTTAATGCTCAAGTCAGATGAGCCCGCACCCGAGATGGTGACCTTGAGGTTTTGAACCTGAGACCTCAGTATTCCAGGCCAGTGCTCTATCCACCCTGCCACCACAGGCCAAGCCAGTCAGGCCATCTCTTACAACTGTATTTTGCGTGTGGTTGGTACACTAATAGCCCCCCAATGATAATGTGGATTCTAACCTTTAGAGCTTGTTCATATTTTACCTTTAACATGACAAAGAGATTTTACAGATGTGATTAAATAAAGATTTTGAGATGCGGAGATGATCTGGGATTATCTGGTTGAGCCCAGTGTAATCACCTGTGTCCTAATAAGAGAGAGACAGGAGGGTCAGAGTCAGAGAACAAGATTTGACTAAAGATATAATGGGATGTCATGCAGTGAATAAAATACTTTGAAAACCTATCTAATGATATTAGGAAAAGATTTCTGCACTAATAAAGAGGAGGAGAGTACACACCAAATATGAAACCTACATGTGTGTGTGTGTGTACCTCACAATCCACTCTTTCAATACAAGCAAAAGGTTGACAGGTCATTGACCAAAGTATGTGGTTTTTCTCAGGATGTAGAAATATGAATAATTTTAGTTTTCTTATTCATAAAAGTAAAATGTTTGCAAAATATGTTAGCATGTTTCCTAATAAAAATGATTCATATCATATGCATAAGTTCTACTCTATACTCTGTCTTTAAGTAACCTAGGTATATTATTCCCATTTGAAAAAAAAAATGTTGAGGTCAGTGGAGTTAAGTAGCTGACACTGTTGGCTAATGTATGGCAAAAACGGTTTGCATTTCTCTAGCATCGTCTCTGAGGATAGTGTTCTTTCTGGACTGCTTCTTTTAGTGTGATTGCTTTTCGCATGTTTCATATTTTTAGGAACACCTCATTCAGAACTCTTAGAAGAAGTTGAATGTACTCCATCACCTCGATTAGCCCTTACTTTGAAAGTAACGGGTCTTGGAACAACTCGTGAGGTTGAATTACCACTCACTAATTTTAGATCAACCATCTTTTATTATGTACAAAAATTGCTTCAATTATCCTGTAATGGCAATGTGAAATCAGATAAACTTAGGCGTATTTGGGAGCCAACATACACGTAAGAGATTTTAATTTAATTTTTTAAAGTAGATATTTTTATAGTATATGGCCAAGAAGCATTGTGTTTTTATATTTGGATTATAGGAGGAACAGAAAAGATTTAGTGTTTGTTTTGTTGGTTTTACAGGGACAGATAAAATCATTTTGACTCCTGATGTAGGAAGGTTAAGGTTTACAACTGAAAGTAACTTTAGAAATAGTTAAAACTAATTTCTATGTAATAATTGTTGAACTCTTTGATTGGGGTTGTGTTTGAAATACTAAATATTTTCTCTTTGTTACTTGTTTTGGGGTCTGTGAGTTAAGCTTACCTCTCTTTGTTCGTTCGTTCATCCATTCATTCAGCCAGCAAATGATGATCAGTAACCTTGGGCAAATTTATTTAACATTTTATTATCTTACTTTCCTAATCTGTAAAATGAGAGTGGTTGTGAGAAATCAGTGAATTAATAAATGTGAAATGTTCAGTACTCTTTGTGATGTAGAAAGTGCTCAATATTACCTATAAAATGAAGTAATCTAGGTCCTTTTGAGAAAGAACAGAAGGTCATTATGCCAGTCGTCCTTCAATTTTTATTAGAGTTTAAAATTTAATCTCAACTGCCTTACATGTTACTTTATATCTTTATAAATTCAGGCTTTGATGTATGTTTTATTTGTAATAATGCTGAATTTATAAAGCATAACTTTCAGGAATATGATTTGTGCTATTTTCTACTATTTAACAAATTAATATTTTTTCTCATAAATTCTCCCTGAGTTTAGTGTTTAATATAAGCATATGGTTAATGAATGGCATCATTTGTTTGTTTTTTTAAAAAACTAAAGTCTTACTGCGAATAACCACAGATCATTTGATTTATGAATTAACTTGAGTTATATCTTCATGTTTAGAATCATGTACAGAGAGATGAAGGATTCTGACAAAGAAAAGGAAAATGAAAAAATGGTAAGTTATTTTTTTAAATGGCTCTTATTTTTAACTATTTAGGAAAAAAAAGAAAAACACTGTCAGTTGAACAGTTGAGGGAAAAATCACTAACATGGAATTCTTTAAATCAGGTTAAATGCATGATCTTAAAGCTACCTTCCGTAATGCATGTGAACTAGGATAGACTTTATGATCAGGAAAGGCCAACATTTGGTTTTCCCTGTTTTAGGGCTGTTGGTCTATAGAGCATGTGGAACAGTACCTTGGCACTGATGAATTACCAAAGAATGACTTGATAACCTACCTGCAGAAGAATGCCGACGCCGCTTTCCTTCGCCATTGGAAATTAACTGGCACTAATAAAAGTATTAGGAAAAACAGAAATTGTTCTCAGCTCATAGCTGCATATAAGGTATATACTGGCATTAAAACACTTTTCATTGGGAATGGCTTTGTGCTTTATTTTTGCACCTTTCAAAGATTCTTAAGGAAGAGTTTTATTGGAATCTAATACTAAAAAAAAGAGGTAGATTTAACATTAATATGCCAGTGCTAAAATTTCAAATATGGTTTATGGCATTGGAATCTAGTGCGTAATTTTAACTGTGCTTTATAGTAGTTTTACTTTATTTGGGAATTTTAATGGTTTAGAACCTATTAATTTTCTACTGGAGTAATATCCTTTTTATTTAAAAACAAGGCAGTTCTTAAATTCCAACCTTTTTAACGTAATAATAATTATATGATATATTGCTTTTCTTGAAAATGTAACTAATGGCTAGTTTGGCTAATTGTTTCCTCAGGATTTTTGTGAGCATGGAACAAAGTCTGGCATAAACCAGGGGGCCATTTCTACTCTTCAAAGTAGTGATATTCTTAATCTGACAAAAGAACAACCTCAGGCCAAAGCAGGCAATGGACAGAATTCCTGTGGAGTAGAAGATGTCCTTCAGCTTCTGCGCATTTTGTATATAGTTGCAAGTGACCCTTATTCAAGAATATCCCAAGAAGGTGTGTAAGAAGCCTATTTCATTTCCATAGCATTTTAAAAAGCAAGTCAGTTTATTTTTTTATTTATTTTGTTAATTTTACAGAAGGTGATGAGCAGCCTCAGTTTACTTTCCCACCAGATGAATTCACTAGCAAAAAAATCACAACAAAAATTTTGCAGCAGATTGAGGTAATAAAATCAGATAAACTCTTCAATCTCTAATTGTTGGATTTTCAAAGTATTGCCTCTCCTTCCTTTACTGCCTCCCATCATCTCTCGTGTTCCTCTGATTCAGTGATTTGTACAATATAGTACTTTGCAATAGTTTTAATTACAGTACATTTAAGAATTAGCTTCCTTTTGTCTTTTTAAATAATTGCCTTAAGACATTGTTATTTTTCAGGAACCATTGGCATTGGCAAGTGGTGCTCTGCCAGATTGGTGTGAACAGTTAACCAGCAAGTGTCCTTTTCTAATACCGTTTGAAACTAGACAGCTTTATTTCACATGTACTGCATTTGGTGCATCAAGGTAGGAGGTGTATCCTTTATATTTTTAGAATTTTTTTAATGTTAGATATGCTCAGAATATACAAATATACTTTATATCAAGACTGATGAAGGGAATATGTTTAGTTGTTGTTTTTGTAAAAATTGAAATATTTTGTTTCCAGTTGGAAATATGCTCTCTTGGAATAGTGTAGGTTGGAGTACAGTCATTCCTCGGCATCTGTGGGAGGTTGGTTTCAGGACCTCCTCTGAGGATCAAAGCCTGCAGTTGCTCAAGTCCCTTAGCCCTCTGTATTCGTGGGTTCCACATTTGTGGGTACAGAGGGCCAACTAGACTGTTTTCTTTCCTTTTTAAAAAATATTTATTGATTGATTTTAGAGAGAGGAGAGACAGAGAAAGGGTTGTAGGAGCAGAAAGCATCAAACTCGTAGTAGTTGCTTCTCACATGTGCCTTGACTGGGCAAGCCTGGGGTTTCAAACTGCAGACCTCAGCGTTCCAGGTTGATAATTTATCCACTGCATCACCACAGGTCAGACAAGATTGTTTTCTGTCAGCTAGCATTTACTGTACAGTTCTTGATTAGCTTACATAAATTAGTTGCTAAAGTTCCTAGGAATATCCAATTAAACGCTTGCAAATATATCTCCCCACTGGTCATCTAATATACTACATCTTTTACTTATTTTTATTTTTCTGTCTCTACTAAATAAAACTTTCATGAGGGCAGGACTTTTTTGGGTGTTTTGTTCAGAGTTAGATTTTAAAAAGTTATAATTTAAAATAGAACTATTTGTTTTCCTGAATAAGTTATGTTATATCATTTTGTACCGTTTATAAAACATTTGTGTACATAGAACTATAGTCCTGGTGTGATAAATGGCATTTATTTATGATTGCTGTTTTATAGATGAGCAAATTGATTCTCAAAGTACTTACTTGAGTTGAGATTACCAAAAAATTGTAACATGTATACATGAGAGTGGATCTTTCATCTTATTCCTAGTTTAACCAACCCTAGATGGGTTAGCTCTGTGTTGCTAAAAAGAAAATGTTTTAAAATCACACTACTATTTAAAATTTTTTTTAATAAGTTTATTATTAGAATTTATTTGAGCCAAACAGGATATACCTGGGATTGAGATCTCAACAGACTGAAAAAATGCTCTCAAAATCAAAATACCATTTTAACAGTGGCTTTCAGTTTGTATCAAAGTAATAAAGATAGCTTAACCATTTTTTAGTTTTTCTAATTAGGAAATGTTTGTTTATATTTTTATATACTAATTTTGTAGTTCATTAAATTTTTGCTGTTTGCTGCAGCTACATAGATATTTTTCTATTCCAGAGCAATAGTGTGGTTACAAAACCGACGTGAAGCCACTGTGGAGAGAACAAGGACCACAAGTAGTGTAAGGCGAGATGATCCGGGAGAGTTTCGAGTTGGTCGTCTCAAGCATGAAAGAGTGAAAGTTCCACGTGGTGAATCACTGATGGAATGGGCTGAGAACGTCATGCAAATACATGCAGATCGGAAATCAGTTCTTGAGGTGCCTCATATAAAATGTGTTTGTATATAGGAAAACAGAAGCAACCAGTCTGTGTATTCCACAGCATAAAAACTGCATTAGATAGTGGAGGTATTTCTCTACCTTCTTTGCAAGGCCTCCTCTTGCAGAACGTCTTTTATAAGAGGGTGTTAGCTCACCTCAGGGATCAGGATCTTGAGATTTCATGAGCATCAAAGAATGTCTTTACTCTTGAGATGGGCAAGTGCTTGATCTCTTGGAAGGATACTACCATTTCTTCATTTCTTTTTTTTGTATTTTTCTGAAGTGAGAAGCAGGGAGGCAGACAGACTCCTGCATGTGCCCAATCTGGAACCACCCGGCATGCCCACCAGGGGGTAATGCTCTGCCCATCTGGGCCATTGCTTTGTTGCAACTGGAGCTATTCTAGCGCCTGAGATAGAGGCCATGAAGCCATCCTCAGTGCCCCGGCCAACTTTGCTCCAGTGGAGCCTTGGCTGTGGGAGGGGAAGAGAGAGATAGAGGGAAAGGAGAGGGGGAAGGGTGGACAAGCAGAATGGCACTTCTCCTGTGTGCCCTGGTCAGGAATCAAACCCAGGACTTCCACACACTGGGCCAACACTCTACCGCTAAGCCAAATGGCCAGGGCTCCATTTCTTAACAAAGCCTGGACCAAATAATAGTACAAAGGATTCCTTTTGATACTCTTAAATGTTATGTTTATATTAAGCTATGCTATTAGACACACATTTTTGGAGCACATTTTTATAATATTGTTTCACTTAAATTGTGCTTGGTATTATAATTAGTCTGTGTTGACAGATGTAATAAATGGCAGTATGAAATTCAGTATATTTACAATAGAGATGTATTCTAGACATAATTGATTATATATTTTATATATCTTATTTCTTATCTGAGGGATAATGGACGAACTCTCTCTCCTGTCAACAGATTTAAACCATTCAGCAGGCTCATCTTTTGGATTACAGATTGATCATGACAACTTTATCTCTAGAAAATGTATAAAGCCTATTCTTTCTACCCATGTATTCCTCTAACCTAGATAATCTTCAACTATTTGTTTATTTAGTTTTACTATGCACTGTGTGGGGGGTTTTTTTGAGAGGAGAGGAGACAGAGAGACAGACAACTGCATGTACCCCGACTGGGATCAACCCTGCAATCCCTGCCGGGGCCAATGCTTGAGTCAAATGAGCTATTCTCAGTGCCTGAGGCCAACACTCGAACCAATTGAGCCACTGGCTGCGACAGGGCAAGAGAAAGAGAAGAGGGAGAGGGAGGAGAAGAGAAGCAGGTGGTCACTTTTCATGTGTGCTCTGACCGGGGATCAAATGTGGGACGTCCACACCCTAGGCCAATGCTCTATCCACTGAGCCAACTGGCCAGGGCCTCATTATGTATTTTTCTAAGCTGCTGCAAATTGTTTTTTGAACAGGTAGAGTATGGATAAGAACCTTTAAAGTGAAAGCCTGAAGTCAGAAATAAGTGGAAGAGTTTAGGTTTTGGTGTTGCATAGACACATGCAAATCTGTACACCATCATTTTCCTCAAACAAATGATTGTCCTTCTTTCTGAAATTTGGTTTCCTGTGGTGTAAAAAAGAGAAGATGTAGTCTGCCCATATTTATTGTTTCATTTTCTGTGGTTTCAGTTACTTTCAAGCAACACTGGTCCAACAATAAATATTAAATGAAAATTTTCAGAAATAAACACCTGTTAGGCACTTATTAGGTGTCTCAGTTATCAGATATATGAGAGAGACCACATTCACATAACTTTCATTAAGTATAGTGTTATATTTAATTATTATTGTTACTCTCCTGTTGTGCCTAACTTATAAATTAAACTTTTCATAGGTACTTATAAAAAAATAGAGTATATATAGGGTTTGGTACTATTCATGGTTTTAGGCATCCGCTTGGAATCTTGGAACATATCTTTCATGGATAAAGAGAAAGTATTGCAGTCTATTTTGTAGGATTGTTGGGAGAAGTAACTTTTGAATAATGCTTATCATAGTGTTTAAACATGTAATAGTATACAAAAAACATGAAAAAACTTCCATGTTGTTTGTATATATTATACTGCTACTATAAAAGAGCTTTGTCACTGAATTGGATGTGACTAATTTTGACAAGAATGGGATCATTTAAGCTAATTTCTTCCTATAATTTACTCATTAATATTTTAGGTTGAATTTTTGGGAGAAGAAGGAACTGGCTTGGGACCCACATTAGAGTTTTATGCTCTTGTGGCAGCAGAATTCCAGAGAACTGACTTGGGAGCTTGGCTTTGTGATGATAACTTTCCAGATGATGAGTCTCGTCATGTAAGATTTGTTTTCCATTAAATGATTTGATTTGTGATTTTGCTTTTGGAAAGTATTAAAAAAAAAGTGATGCTTTTAGAATACAAGCCAGGTTTTTTGAATCTTAATTTATTATTCAGTAATCTTAATATTAAAATGTTTTTAAAGGACAATATTAGTCACAAAAAATATATACATATATTTTTGAAGTGAGAGGAGGGCAGATACAGACACAGATTCCTGCATGTGCTCTGACCAGGATCCACCTGGCAACATCCATCTGGGGCCATGCTCACAACCGAGCTGTTTAGTACCTGAGGTGGAGGCTTGACAGAGCCATCCTCAGTGCCTGGGCCAGTGTGCTTAAATCAATCGAGCAATGGCTGTGGGAGGGGAAGAGAAAAAGAGAAAAGAGAGGGAGAGGAAGGGGGGAAGAAGCAGATGGTCACTTTTCCTGTGTTCCCTGATGGAAATTGAATTTGGGACTTCCACACACTGGGTCAGTGCTCTACTGCTGAACCAACCAGCTAGGGTCACAAAAAATAATTTAATAAAATGTATATAGGAAGTCCTTGGGTTATGAACGAGCTAGGTTCTGTAGATTTGTTCTTAAGTTGAATTTGTAAGTTGAAACAGGTACATTTACCTATTAAATGCAAGTTAGATGTTTATTGTAACATAGTCTTTATTTTTACTTTTCTCTGCATATAAATACTTAAACATTTTCAAATACAACCTTAAACAATTTTTGATGATGCAGAAATGATGGACTTGGAGAGGACCAGACTGGTGTTAGAAAGTCAGGGTCTGAGTCTGCTGGAGTCAGTTTCTTGAAGTAGGCCTCAGGGAGGTTTGCACAGAGCTTTCCCTTTCCTCATTGTAAATGGCCCTGTAGCATCTCAGGCCTTTAGTAACTGTATGGTTAACTTTGATGAACCTCTCTGTATCAGGATATTGCTTCTCTATCTTTGCCATTCCTGCTTCAGTGAGACAAAAAGCATAAGCTAACTCTTTTGCAGAAAACTTTCTTGGTTCTGGAGTCTCTAGGTCCCTGTTTTCTTCCCTAAATGCTATAGCATTTGTTGCTCTAGTTCCATAAGGTCTTCATTACCAAAGAACTATTGGCTAGTTCTTTGCCGCGGGAGTCAAGTAACTCTTACGATATTGTTTTCACTGATGCCCAACTGCAGTTGAATACCAATAGCCCTTATGGTGCTCCATTTGTAAATATGAGTTGTACTTAAGCCAGATGTTTGTAACTTGGTAATTTACTGTATATGTAAGTACTTTTAGATGACTACATTGAAGATGTTTAATGTTTATGGATTTTTAATTTTACTTAAATTTTCCCTCTAAAAAATTAGGTTGACCTCGGAGGTGGGTTGAAACCTCCTGGATACTATGTGCAGAGGTCATGTGGACTGTTCACGGCACCATTTCCACAAGATAGTGATGAACTTGAAAGGATCACAAAACTCTTTCATTTCCTTGGAATTTTCTTGGCCAAATGTATTCAAGACAATAGACTTGTGGACTTACCTATTTCTAAGCCTTTCTTTAAACTTATGTGTATGGGTGACATTAAAAGCAATATCAGTAAACTGATTTATGAGTCACGAGGTGACAGAGACTTACACTGTACTGAAAGTCAGTCTGAAGCATCTACAGAAGAAGGTCATGATTCACTCTCAGTGGGAAGCTTTGAAGAGGATTCAAAGTCAGAGTTTATTCTGGATCCCCCCAAACCAAAGCCTCCAGCTTGGTTTAATGGAATTTTAACTTGGGAAGACTTTGAACTAGTAAACCCACATAGAGCCAGATTTTTAAAGGAAATAAAAGACCTTGCTATCAAGAGGCGTCATATTTTAAGCAACAAAGGTCTTTCTGAAGATGAGAAAAACACAAAATTACAGGAATTAGTGCTGAAGAATCCATCAGGATCTGGGCCTCCACTTAGCATAGAGGATTTAGGGTAAGCTTTTTATATAAACATTCTTCAACCTCATAGATGAATAGGTTCTAATAGTTTTGTTTCTTTGTCCCCACTAATTTACAATATATGAGTAAAAAAAGCTATTAAGACCAATAATATGCTATAGGAAACATTGATTATTGATTTGAACCTTTGATTTGCTAGTAATACAAAGACAGAGTACCAGAGTATAGTTTATTAGTCAGCAAACCTCTGAAAGATTATTGATTTGTCAAATGTAATGTATATATCTTGTGTGAAAAAGTCCAAAGCCAAAAATATTTTGATAAGTTTATTAGGTAATTAAATACATAGCCTACTTAGCAAAGCTTGCTTTGTAAGTAAGCCTTATTCCCAATGGCTGCATTTAAAATTTTTATAAATTTTTTTATTTTAGTGAGAATAGGAAGGGAGGGGGAGAGAGAGGAGAGACACACACAGGCACATAGATCTGTTCCTATATGTGCCCTGACCAGGGAATTGAACCGGCAACCTCTGTGCTTTGGGATTGTGCTCTAACCAACCGAGCTATCTGGCCAGGGCTTCAGTGGCTACATTAACTAACTCAAATGCTGCAAGTCTATGATAAAATTCTGTTAATTTATATACATGTAATTATTATAGCCTTGGTATGTTTTACTCTGGTTTTGGGTTGACTATAATAAGGCTTGTTTTCCCTCCCTCCCAGTTTCTCTCCCTTCCTTATATTCAGGGGTTGATGGGAGGGTGGCACAATTAACTTTAGTGAAGCAAGCAAACAAACAAAAAAAACCTTGTAAACACATTGCTACTATAATTCATTGCAAAAATCTTTCATTTATTCATTTTTGTGCCATAGGGGGAAATGAAATATGGAAAGGTAATGGTTTCATGCAGTCTTTGAAAAGCCAGGTTTGGTAAACAGGTTTGGCCTAATAGTTTTTATGTTTGCCGTTTGCATTTTAAAAAAAAGCCTCATACTTAATATCTAAGCTAGTACACTGATGTTGAAGTGGGGGGGGATATGGTTTGGGCAGCAATATTATAAAAGTTAAATACCAGTGGTAGCCAAATGTTAATCTAAATCCTGTTTTGTTCTTCCAGTTTAAATTTTCAGTTTTGCCCTTCTTCAAGAATATATGGTTTTACAGCTGTGGATCTCAAGCCAAGTGGTGAAGATGAGGTAAAAATTTTGCTTTTCATAGAGCTTTAAGTTCTGGAATCGTCCTCTTACTGAAACCAGTTATTAGTCACTACTGAAATATCCCTAGATACTAAAAATAATGTTGGCAAATTTTCCTTTGCAGATGATAACAATGGATAATGCAGAAGAATATGTGGATTTGATGTTTGATTTTTGTATGCATACGGGTATTCAGAAACAGATGGAAGCCTTTAGAGGTGATTTTTAAGTCTCTTTAACTTAATCTCTCTCCTTTTACTTTGAGACAGTTGAAATTAAGGCACTGCTATGGTCAAGAATTGCTTGTAATCTCTATATTTGCCTTCTAGTTTTTTATCTTCCAGATATTAGGTCCTGCATAGTACTTAGAATAGGTTGGAACATTTGCAAGCTGTAGCATACCCTCAACTCAATCCTTCTGAGTAACAAGGGACCTGCTTTTGGCTCCATTTCTTCCTTTGTTAGTGGTTGTAAGGTTGCATTCTTTCCACAGTACATGATGAGGATGAATGAAACCATGGTAGAACCTAAGTTCTTCTGGTGAAGATTGAAACAAAATATATTAGACTGTTTCCAAACTTACTGGTTTTGAAAATGAGAACATAGCTTTGGCTGGCTTATATGACAGAATGGGAAATTATTAGAATTTGGTCACTGACCATAGTGACTGAATATTTTCTCTTTTCACATTTTTGATAACAGTTTTTCCTAGTTGTTTTAATTTATATATATATATTCAAAAGATTTATTAATATTTTTATTTTAAATTTGGCATTTTAAAATTGTGATTTAGAAACTGAGTTGTGCGTGGTCTTTTTGCTGTTTACATAATGTAGATGGATTTAATAAAGTTTTCCCAATGGAGAAATTAAGTTCCTTCAGCCATGAAGAAGTCCAAATGATACTTTGTGGAAACCAGTCACCATCCTGGGCAGCAGAGGATATTATCAATTATACTGAACCTAAGTTGGGTTATACACGTGACAGGTATGTGTTCATTATTTTATAAAATTTGTCTCCAAATCAAATGGTCGATGATATCTAAAGAATTTGACTCAGTGAATTACATTTAAAAATTTTTTCTTCAAGGTTTTTTTTTTTTTTTTTTTTTTCTGAAGCTATAAACGAGGAGAGACAGTCAGACAGACTTCCGCATGCACCCAACCGGGATCCACCTGGCATGCCCACCAGGGGGCGACGCTCTGCCCCTCCGGGGCGTTGCTCTGCCGCGACCAGAGCCACTCTAGCGCCTGGGGCAGAGGCCAAGGAGCCATTCCCAGCGCCCGGGCCATCTTTGCTCCAATGGAGCCTCGGCTGCGGGAGGGGAAGAGAGAGACAGAGAGGAAGGAGAGGGGGAGGGGTGGAGAAGCAGATGGGCGTTTCTCCTGTGTGCCCTGGCCGGGAATCGAACCCGGGACTTCTACACGCCAGGCCGACGCTCTACCACTGAGCCAACTGGCCAGGGCCTCTTCAAGTATTTTTTATTGATTGATTTTAAAGAGAGGAATGGGGGAATGAGAAGTATCGACTCATTGTTGCTTCACTTTAGTTGTTTGCTGATTGCTTGTTGCTTGTCGTATGTGCCTTGACTGGGCATGTTTAGAGTTTCAAACTGGCATCCTCAGCATTCCAGGTCGATGCTCTATCTGCTATGCCACCACAGGCCTGGCCAGTGAATTACATTTATAAAGTGAGAAAGCAGTTAAGACTCACCATTACCAAGATGCATATCCATTAATAAGACTAAGTTTACACAAAAAGACAACTGGGTGTTGGCTAATATTAAGATTCCTTTTCTCACTGTTTTAATTCATTATTTTAAGAACTGGGTCAACTGTAAACCCTTAGGCTTTATTGCTTATATATTGACTTTTATTTTCAAATAATTTCAAACTTATAGAAAAGTTTAAGAATAGTTGAAAGAGCCTGACCTGTGGTGGCGCAGTGGATAAAGCGTCGACCTGGAAATGCTGAGGTCGCCGGTTCGAAACCCTGGGCTTGCCTGGTCAAGGCACATATGGGAGTTGATGCTTCCAGCTCCTCCCCCTTCTCTCTCTCTATCTCTCCTCTCTCTTTCTCTGTCTCTCCCTCTCCTCTCTAAAATGAATAAATAAAAAATAAATTAAAAAAAAAATAGTTGAAAGAATTCTCCTTATCCAGACTCCAACTATATTTTAATATTTTGCTGTATTTCTTTATATTGTCTTTATACACACACACACCTACCAACACATAATAAATGTATATGTATGTGTAGACACACAAGTGCATTATTATTTCTGAACCATTTGAAAATGTTGCATATATCATGTCCCTTCATTCTTTTATACTTTAGTGATCCTGGCCAGTTTGCTAAATGGATAGAGCATTGGCCTGCTGGTGGATGTCCCAGGTTTGATCCCTGGTCAGGGCACACATGAGAAGCGACCATCTGCTTCTCTTCCACTCTTGCAGCCAGTGGTTCGACTGGTTTAAGCGTCAGCCCAGGGTGCTGAGGAGAGCTCAGTTGATTCGAGCATTGGCCCCAGACGGGGGTTGCTCAATGGATCCCTGTCAGGGCACATGCAGGAGTCTGTCTCCCTATCTCCCCTCCTCTCAATTAAAAACAAACAAACAGCCTGACCAGGCGGTGGCGCAGTCGATAGAGTGTCGGACTGGGATGCAGAGGACCCAGGTTCGAGACCCCAAGGTCACCAGCTTGAGTGCGGGCTCATCTGGTTTGAGCAAAAGCTCACCAGCTTGGACCCAAGGTCGCTGGCTCGAGCAAGGGGTTACTCGGTCTGCTGAAGGCCCGCGGTCAAGGCACATATGAAAAAGCAATCAATGAACAACTAAGGTGTAACAGTGCACAACGAAAAAATAATGATTGATGCTTCTCATCTCTCCACTCATGTCTGTCTGTCCCTGTCTATCCCTCTCTCTGACTCTCTCTGTCTCTGTTAAAAAACAAAACACTTTAGTGTACGTTTCCTGAGGTGGATATTCTCCCATGTATGCACATTAGCTAGCAAATTCATGATGCTATACTAGTAACTAATCTGTCCTCCCTATTCTAGTAGTGATGTCTTTAATAACACTTCTGACAAGTCCTGTATCTTCTGTATCAGGAAACTGTATTTTGTTGTGATATATATATATATTACTGATTTTAGAGAGAGGAAGGGAGAGTAGAGAAACATTGATGTGTTGTTACACTTGTTTATGCATTCATTGGTTGATTCCTGTATGTGCCCTGACTGGAAATCGAACCCGCAGCCTTGGCTTCTTGGGAGAATTCTGTAATTAAATGTGCTACCCAGCCAGAGCTGTTGTAATGTTTTTAATCTGAAACAGTCTCTCAACTAATTTTTCCGTATCTCTGACATTTAACCCTTTGAGTAGTACAAATGTTCATGTATGTCCTCATGCTTCCTGACCGTCCAGAGTACGATCGTACAAAAATTTTTATTTTGAAAATGTGTAAGGTAACATTAAATAAAGGCAAAATTATGTTCCTCTTGTTTCCATAAATTGGTTATCAAACAATTTTAAGTTACTAAAACTCTAATTGGAATTAATTTCATTTTTTGAAAAAACACTTACTCCCAGGGGTTAGCAAGCATGAAAAAACTCACTACTTAAAGGGTTAAAACTACAAGCCCTATATGTTACTTTTTTAAAAAAGTTCCCAAACTAATATAAATGAGAAAATGTTATGAATTATTTTAAACTTAAATGACATTGGTATATAGCATTTTTTTAAAGTAAAGTTTTTATTGCAGTGTAACAGATAAGTGCACAAATTGCATGGATAGCTTAGAGAATTTTAACAAAATGAACACAACTGTATAATTGGTACCCAGAATAAGAAATAACTCCACAAGTCCCCTTCCCCATCATATTATTTTCTAGTCATTAAAGCACTGTTCCTATTGATTGATTCTGCTTGTAATAAATGAAATTCTTCCTTGTTTTGGCATATAGTGGTAGTTTATTTCACTGTTGCAAAGTGGATTATTTCAGATCCCCTTTGATAATTTTAGGTATATTTGGATAAATTATGTAAGTGTATTTTGAGGTTTGCTGACTTTATTGCATGTTTGATCCCTATATTCCATCAGTGTTTCAATTCTTACTGAGTACATGAGAGTCTTGAAGGAGTTTGTGTGTGTGTGTGTGTGTGTGTGTGTGTGTGTGTGTGTGTGTGAGAGAGAGAGAGAGACAGAGGAGAGAGGGACAGACAGACCGGAAGGGAGAGAGATGAGAAGCATCAGTTCTTTATTGCGGTACCTTAGTTTCTCATTGATTGCTTTCTCATATGTGCCTTGACCAGAGGGCCTACAGCAGACCAAGTGACCCCTTGGCTCAAGCCAGCGACCTTGGGCTCAAGCTGGTGAGCCTTGCTCAAACCAGATGAGCCCGTGCTCAAGCTTGCAACCTTGGGGTTTTGAACCTGGGTCATCTGCATCCCAGTTCGACTCTCTATCCACTGTGCCACTGCCTGGTTAGGCTTATTTGTGTCAGCTCATTTCATACTTACCTAAGAGACTATAGACATTGCTGTTAATTCTGACATGTAGATACTTTTTTGGGGGGTGGGTTATTGCTGGCTTACAAAGTAGTGGTGGTATTTTTCATTTAAATCAGCTGTCAATAAAAGTGTATTTTTCTTCTTCTAGCCCTGGTTTCCTGCGGTTTGTGAGGGTTTTATGTAGCATGTCTTCAGATGAAAGGAAAGCATTCCTGCAGTTTACCACAGGTTGTTCAACTCTGCCTCCAGGTGGACTGGCTAATCTGCACCCCAGACTCACAGTTGTACGCAAGGTACAGACCCTCGCTAATGGGGAATCCAACTTATTACTTAAGGATGGCAAGAAGTAAATATTTAAAGCCATGGTCCTCTGTTATTTTCACTTTTCTGTCTCTAGGTTGATGCTACTGATGCAAGCTATCCATCAGTGAATACATGTGTTCATTATCTAAAGTTGCCGGAGTATTCTTCGGAGGAAATCATGAGAGAGCGCCTGCTAGCTGCTACAATGGAAAAAGGCTTTCATCTCAATTGAGCTTTTGAGAGTAATGGAAGACATCAGAGACTTTTAAAATACTAGTGAAGCCTCTTGTGTTTGTGTGAAGAGAAGTCTGTGATCCTCCACACTAATGACACTTGCCCTTTTTCCACCATTAAGGCTTTAAGAACATGTGGAATAAGTTTGTTAGCTGCTAATGACAAAACAAATCCTTTAACTACCCAGCCAGCAAGTATATAACACAGAACACTGTGTTGCTGCAAGGGCTTATGTGACTGGAATAAGGTGGTCCTACTTGACTGTTCCAAAGAGCAGCTTCTCAGATCTTCAGTGTTCACTCATAAATTTCTAACAGTGTATTTGTGTAAAATTTGTCATTTCATACTTCATACACTACACTTGCTGTCACTGATCCCTGTTTTGCTGGCTTTTAGGCTACTTGGTCAAAAATCCTGCTTCCTTAAAACATAGAGAGTTATGAGCATCTCAAGCCCCCAACCTCTCTTTTTAATGATGCCTGCACTATCAGAGTATTCTAGTGTTCTTTCTTTGTTTGGCATATAATCATGCACAACCTTTTATTTCTTTGAGGTGGGAGTATATTTTTATTTCCTAAATGCCATACTATAAAGATCAAATTCTTAAGTGTGTTGGTGCAGTTCAAAAATAAAGATATATGAAGGGGAAAAGGAAAGAAACACTGGTCTAGATGCAAGGCACACTTAAAGCGAGTTTTACTTTTGGTTGTATTTTCTTTGTATATTATAAACATTTATTTAACTTGTTGCAGTTTGAAGTAAAAAATTTCCAAAATGTATGCTCAATAATAACCATTAAAATGTTTGCAGCGTACAAAACTGTGTTATGTGACTATATTTCACTGCAACCACCAGACCTAAGAGCTTAAGTAGATACTTTTCATTTTGAATCATTAAGATTTAGTTTTTTGAAATTAATACATGAAGAAATGTATTTTTCCACATAAATACACTTACTGAAACTGGAGTTAGAAATATGCTCACATGCTTAATTGTGATTTAATTGTTGTGTTGTCTTACAGTATTCTTCAGCTAAAAGTGGCCAATTTGTTTGTGTTAATATTAAAATACCAGATCTGCTGCTTACCATTGTATCTGCAGGGATATGTAAATCTAAGATGTAAGAATGATTGCTGAGTGTTGTATTAGCTTGAAAAGAAACCAGGATACTGCTATTTTCTGGTTTTAAAGAAGGAGCTCTATTTCCATTTTCCAAACTCAACTGATTATTCACACCTGTGCATTTAGGTGAAAGAAATGTTGCTAGGTTTGATGTAGCCAAATGGCTTTTTTAGGAGTGAAAAGCATTGTTTGGAATTGCCCATTATTTACCTGTTTAAAAGGTATGTTCCCTTTCTACATTAGAAGAGATATCTCCCCCCATAGTCAGTCATTTGAGTACTGTTTTTAATTCTCTGCATGGGAATGTTGTGACTATGTAATCGGAGGCAGCATTTAAGTAATTTACCTTATTGTTAGCTTCACAGTTCTCTGTGAGAATAAAAGTTAAAATAAAACATAATAGCAATATTTAAATGTATGACCAATGCTTTAATCCAAAAAACAGTGATTGGTGATTGTTTCAATAAAGTCGTGGATGCATGACTAAAGCTTGATACTAGTATTAGAATTACACTCTGGTATCTGTGCATAGTATTGCCATTATTTAAGTCTCTAAAATGTCTGTCAATAGCCTAGATTAGCAAACTATGCCTGCTGCTTGTTTTTATATAGTCTAGAGAAGCTAAGCATAGCTTTAATTTTTTTAAGTGATTCCAAAAAAAGATCAAAAGGATATTTTTATGATGTGAAATTTTTATGAATTCAAACTTCAGTATCCATAAATAAAGTTTTATTAGAACACAGCCAAGCTTATTTATGTATTATCAACAGCTGCTTGTGTACAACATTGATTGGCACAACAGAGACCAATATGACCCAGAAAGCCTAAGATAGTTACTATTATCCTTTACAGAAAAATTTGCTGAATCGTGGGCTAGCACATTGCCACAGCACATAAAATTGACAGTCTTACAAAGTCAGTAACTGTGTGAAATGTCAGGAGTCTTCCTGTAGAAAGGAAAGTGCAGAAACAAGGTAAAGCTGACCAGTCTGGGACATGAATTCGTGAGTGTGAAAATCACTGAACGCTGGTAGTCACAATTCAGCATTAACCTTGTGAGATGATGATACAGCCTGGACAGAGTCACATTGCAGTTCACTTTCCATTGTCAGGTGCTACCAGCCATCTGCTGGGGTCTCCACATATATATACCAGGTACTTGAGTATTTTTTCCTCTAGTATCTACTTAGTATATATTTTTTAATTGTTATTCTCTCAAGGTACTTAAATCTGTGCCAAGATGTTATTCAAATGCTATTTTGGTGTGACCCAAAAATTAATTTTGTTCACTCCCTAGTTACTTCTGGTGTACCAGTTTCAGCAGTTACCTTAAGTGCCTACCAACTAGGACAGTGTTTCCCAGCTAATATGTCTCCAAAAGACCTCTACAGCACTGTGATCTAGGCTGGGCTTTCCCCAGACCGTGGCTACTTAATGCAAAGGTAAATCTACACACACACACCCACACACCCACACCCACACCACTCACCGGTCCTGAAGGTCAGAAGTGTTTACTCTGCCTTACTGAATGAGTCCAAAACAACTCAGGTTGATACCTGGAGTCTATCATCGACTTGATGTCTGGGTCTTTACAGATACAAACTTTGAAATATGTAAACAGATCAAGAATTTAAAATTCCCCTTTCCACTCACACGAGAAAAGAAAAAAACTACTGAATGAATTATTAGTACCCTAGAATGTTTATGTTTTGCTGGGGAGTATTGTAGATGAAAGAGCTCTTGGAATTCCATTGGCTGGCACCGTAATTTAATATACCAAGACTATTTCTATTTCTTCATCCCACCTGCCCCCCTGTGCTTACATGCACATAAACTTGTGCGCTTTTTCTTTCTTTTTAACTCGGACAGTTCTCTATGTCCTACTTTTGACTGAGCAGCAAAAACATATAAAAAGGTCGGGGCTGGGGGACTGGGGCATTGCTCTTTTATAGCTATGTAGCAGTTGTCTTTTCTTTTTTCTTTAAGATTTTTTTTAAAAATGCATTCATTTTACCGGGGGGGGGGGTAGGGGGGGACGGACGAGAATTATCAATTCATAGTTGCTTCACTTTAGTTCATTGATTGCTTCTTGTGTGTGCCTTGACCAGGCAAGCCCAGGGTCTAAACCGACAACCTCAGCACTCCAGGTCAACGCTATATCCACTGCGCCACTGCAGGTCAGGCTGTAGCAGTTTTCTTTGCTTCAGAAAGTTCCAGAAGGAGTAGAAGGAATAAGTTGGGGGGCGGGGTTCATTTCATACCATCCTAAACAGAGATACCCTTTTATTGCATTCTATTTTTAAACTTTGAACTAAATTTCTTTTACAAAAAATAAGTTGTTTTTTGTTTTGTTTTTTCTGTATTTTTCTGAAGCCAGAAACGGGGAGAGACAGTCAGACAGACTCCCGCATGCGCCCGACCGGGATCCACCCGGCATGCCCACCAGGGGGCAACGCTCTGCCCACCAGGGGGCGATGCTCTGCTCCTCCGGGGCATCGCTCTGTTGCGACCAGAGCCACTCCAGCGCCTGGGGCAGAGGCCAAGGAGCCATCCCCAGTGCCCAGGCCATCTTTGCTCCAATGGAGCCTCGCTGCGGAAGGAGAAGAGAGAGACAGAGAGGAAGGGGGGGGGGAGGGGTGGAGAAGCAGATGGGCGCTTCTCCTGTGTGCCCTGGCCGGAATTGAACCCGGGACTTCTGCACACCAGGCCAGTGCTCTACCACTGAGCCAACCGGCCAGGGCCAAAAAATAAGTTTTCTAATAAGACAAACTTTATAATATGCATAAAGGATAGTTGTAAGGGCTCTCTTTTTCTTTCATAATTGATACTGTATTGGCTATTTTGAGGATAAGTACACAGGTGTTTCAATTTTTACACAATTCTTAACATATGTCCCAAAAATGCTGTCATGTAGTTGTGATTCTAGTCTAAATAGTTATTCCAGGGACTTTCCAGCTTAAAGTTTGGAAGCTTATTTTCCTTAAGAGAACATCAAGTACCAGTATCTTCAAATGTTGACACACTGTTAGATCAAAGTCCCACCAATTCACAATCAAATTTTCAGTCTTTTGTAGCACATTAACAATGCAGGAACACTGAACTGCCACACCAAAGATGTTACAGAGTGCACAGTATTCTGACAAGGAGAGCCAAGTTCAAGGAGTGGTTTTCTTTAGGAAACAATTTTATCAAAAACATGGGACTAGAAGTAATTTAAAATACATACTAGCCTGACAAGTGGTGGTGCAGTGGCTAGAGTGTCAGCCTGGGATGCTGAGGTCCTAGATTTGAAACCTCGAAATCACTGGCTTGAGCGTGGCTTGCTGGCTTGAACCCAAAGACTGCTGGCTTGAACAAGGGGTCACTGGCTCAGCTTGAGCCCCTGGTCAAGGCACATATGAGATTCCATCAATGAACAACTAAAATAACGCAACTATGAGTTGATGCTTCTCATCTGTCCACCCTCGCCCTCCCTTCCTGTAAAAGACATTCCAAATTGCCATGTAGTATGCTTTGTATTAGAGGATATAAAAACTACCCCCCCCCATCCATGGAGTGTTAAGCTGACACCCAAGACAGTCGAAACCTCCCATATTCAACATCCCATTATTTTCTGGTTGTACCAAAAAATTGACAGCCAGCAAGTTATTTTACCTCTTTAAAAAAGCATTTAATTTACACTTTAAAAAATGGGATAAGTGGAATTCTCTCCTTCAAAATGTTTCTAGAACTACTAAAAACTTGCATTTACAAAATAGTTGATGAAATATTCCTCTGGATTGTACAAGAGGGGAGAGAGGGACAGCTGATAAAACATGAGACGACATTAATTAGACTTGGCTCCCTTCCTCCTGCTTCACCTGAGACTGGACTCAATTCATTTTTAGTTTGTTTTCCGAGGGTAGAGCTTCTTTAGGGGCCTAGGCAGCCACTTTGGCCTGTTTTCCCTGTGCTCCCCTTTTCCCTTTTGTTTGCATGTTTTTGTCTGCAGGTTTATCCTTTCCTGCTGCCTTTTTTGGATTTGTTTCCCCTTTTTGCAGGAACAGATTTAGCTGACCAGCTCTCCAGTCTCTTCGTGGGCTCCTCCGCTGCCCTTCCTTCCTCTTGGGCATCCAGGTGGCAGGGCAAACCCCTGGCAGTAGCCTGAGGGCCCAGTGCCCTGGGAGGTAAGGGCTCTCTATTAATGTTCAACCATTTATTATTTGGTAGTAACATTCTCTATAATTAAGTACATGGTGGCATGGTAATTGCCAAGTGCCCATAAAATTGATCTCAGGCGGCCTGACCTGTGGTGGCGCAGTGGATAAAGCGTCGACCTGGAAATGCTGAGGTCGCCGGTTCAAGACCCCGGGCTTGCCTGGTCAAGGCACATATGGGAGTTGATGCTTCCTGCTCCTCCCCCCTTCTCTCTCTCCTCTCTCTCTCTCCCCCTCTCTCTCCTTTCTAAAATGAATAAATTAAAAAAAAATTAAAAAAAAAATTGATCTCAGGCTTTTAGAAACTGGCAAATAAAATTTAATTCTGCTCTTTTCATCAGGCACGCAATAGGTAAAGGTTTGACTTTTTTGAAATTGTATTTTTCAATTACGGCACTTTCAGGTGTACAGCATAGTCGTTAGACAGTCATATTCAGAAGACAAAGTGCTATGTGTGTTTAAGTCAGTTTTAAATTTATTTAACAAAATTTAAACAAGAGTGTGTAGGGGTGCTAATGGTTAGAAAATAAAACATCTCTTACAGAAAAAATTTTCTTCGTACGTTGTATTTTAAAATTGTTTTGTTTTCCATTTAGGAACTGTGAAAAACATCTGTTTGAAATGTCTTTGGGAGGAAGGATGCCTCATTTTGCAATGGTGTCCTCTTGCAGATTCTCTTGGGCTACAGATGCAGAGACGTCCGGGGTTCTCATTTCCCATGTTGACAGAGATGCCCAGCACAGCTTCCGTCATTCAGCTTTCTGACATCTTGTCAAGAATTAGTAAAGGGGCAAGAATTCTTGCCCGATTTGTTTCTACAATGCAGCCATTTAACACCATCTCATCCAAAATGATGTGTACTTTATCCAAATTAAACATTATCTAGGGTCGCATTAAGGAAATTAGTTGTAAAAATGTTTACATGAAATAAGTAATAACGTAGAGCTCAGCCTGAAATTTTTCCAGTGTAAATTAGTCTAAGTATGAAGATCATATTTTTTTTCTTTTTAACAGAATTGAGATAAAATTTAAGTGTCCCTATTTTAAATTATTACCTTCACATACTCCTAGTTTCACTTAGATTAAGCTAACTAGACAGCAGGCGTAGAAATGAAACAGCTACACCTTTTAGCCAGAGAGAGAAGGAAATCTACGTAGAGCTAGAGAACATGGCAATTGACATTTGGCAAGAGCATGACCTGGCCTCAAGAACAATGTTGTTTTCCCAGACAATAACAAATAGCCAAGATTTATTGAATACAGTATACTGGAGGCTTTACATGTTATTTCAGTCTTCTTTACAACATGTTGCATGTTATCTTCATTTTACACAGAAGCTAACCGGCTCAAGTCATTGTCCAAGGTCACATCATTAGTAATTGCCAGTAACTGGACTTTCAGCCCAAAGTTTGGCCTTGACTGCTCTCCTTCCAGATTTCTTAGGAGGGGCCTGTGGCTTCTGAGTATACACCCTCATTTGGTACTCAAACCTCCACCCCAAAACAAATGCCTCTACAACTTGCATCTTAAGCTATCTTCTATGTCAGACAACCTGAAGAAAAAATAACTACAAGGAGAAATGAATGATGAAGGGTAGGCAAGCTGACTCAATTCCCAAGTAGGTAAAGACTCTGAATTTCAAGATAGTACCTCTTATAAATGGAAGTTCTAAAAATACTCCTTTGAGAATTATGGAGCCACTTTAGTTTACTGATGGCTCTTACTGGATAGTTAGTCCAGGGCATGGGGGAAGAGGAAATACTGGTAGTCTATGATGTCTGCCTAATTGGAGCCGAATTCTTTCACCAGGAAACCCTTCGAGTACCTAACTTTCCTTTTGTGAAAGAAGAAGGGTCTGGCCTGTGGTGGCGCAGTGGGTCAAGCATCGACCTAGAACACTGAGGTTGCCAGTTTGAAACCCCAAGGCAAATACAAGAGGCAACCACTACAAGTTGATGCTTCCTGCTCTACCCCCCACCTCACTTCTCTCCCCCCACCTCTGTAAAACTCCATAAATAAAACCTTTTTTTAAAAAAAGGAGAACTAGTCTGACCAGGCGGTGGTGCAGTGGATAGAGCGTCGAACTGGGATGCAAGGACCCAGGTTCGAGACCCCGAGGTTGCCAGCTTGAGCGCGGGCTCATCTGGTTTGAGCAAAAGCCCACCAGCTTGAACCCAAGGTCACTGGCTCCAGCAAGGGGTTACTCGGTCTGCTGAAGGCCCGCGGTCAAGGCACATATGAGAAAGCAAGCAATGAACTAAAGTGTTGCAACGCGCAATGAAAAACTAATAATTGATGCTTCTCATCTCTCTCCGTTCCTGTCTATCCCTCTCTCTGACTCACTCTCTGTCTCTGTAAAAAATAAAAATAAAAAATAAATGAAAAAAATGAAAAAAAAAAAAGGAGAACTGGAATGAGATGATGATCGTTGAGTGTTTATGAATTCTAAGTTTCCATCTCTAAAGAGTATTATCCTGGTGTGTTAAAAAAAATCAAACAGCTAACAGGTTGTTTCAAATAAACTTCATTCAATAAATGAGTTATTAAACGCACCACGGGAGGTCATACTCAATAGTGAATCTTTGTAAAGTGAATCATTACTACCTGAGTTTCAGTAATTTCAGATGTCACGTCTACTACTGTATACGTTTAGTAAAGTACATCTGTAGAGAGTGAGGCAGCCCTCTGGATGACTTAAGTTTCTGTTAGGCTCTGCAGTGATGCCTCATTTAGCTCTGTGCACACAGTCCTTCAGCAGAATAAACTTTTTCAGGAGCCCATGGGAACTGTCCTTAAGTGACCCAGAAAAAAAATGCTTTATTTTGATATACCTGTTAATATCTTCCAATTATATAGATGATTGCTTTGTCCATGGCCAAATTGGGACTGAAATATTAGGCCCTTGACTCAGTGCTGTTCACCAGACCCAGTCAGGTACAGAGGCAGGCAGAATTGGGAGCACAGGTGTCTGCATGGAAAATGGCCTGTAGAATCCCCCTGTATAATCACTGAAGGGCAGTGAAAACCTTCCTGTCTTTGAGAATGTCGGCTCATCCAAAATGATTTTCTTTGAGACAGGAAATCTAATTTTATTTTTTTTAAATATATTTTTTTTTTTTTCATTTTTCCAAAGCTGGAAATGGGGAGGCAGACAGACTCCCACATGTGCCCGACCGGGATCCACCTGGCATGCCCACCAGGAGGTGATGCTCTGCCCCTCTGGGGCGTCACTCTGTTGCATCCAGAGCCATTCTAGCGCCTGAGGCAGAGGCCACAGAGCCATCCTCAGCGCCTGGGCAATCTTTGCTCCAATGCAGCCTCGGCTGCGGGAGGGGAAGAGAGAAAGAGGAAGGAGAGGGGGAGGGGTGGAGAAGCAGATGGGCGCTTCTCCTGTGTGCCCATGCCGGGAATCGAACCCGGGACTCCTGCACGCCAGGCCGACACTCTACCGCTGAGCCAACTGGCCAGGGCCAAAATATAATCTTTTTTAAAAATTTATTTATTTTTAGTGAGAGAGAGAAGACAGATAGGGACAGACAGACAGGAATGGAGATGAGAAGCATCAATCATCAGTTTTTCCTTGCGACACCTTAGTTGTTCATTGATTGCTCTCTCATATGTGCTTTGACCATGGGCCTTCAGCAGACCGAGTAACCCCTTGCTTGAGGTGAGCCTTGCTCAAACCAGATATGCTCAAGCTGGCGACCTCGGGTCTCGAACCTGGGTTCGCCGCATCCCAGTCTGACGTTCTATCCACTGCACCACCGCCTGGTCAGGCAGGAGATCTAATTTTAATCTGTTTGAATTGAATGGGTCCAGGGATCAAGCTGCTCTGAAGACTGTTCTAGCTTTGGCAACCAGATGATCAGCAATTCAGATGTTCCCTTGAGCAGCTGACCAACTATTTTGAAATTCACGTTAGAATTTACTGCTGAATCATATCAACCATTGATACCTCACATTGCGAGGACATGGTTCTTCAACTAGCCTGAATTTCCCAACATTCTGGAAACATGAGTTGCTCAGTGAGGTCATCTGTACTGTGGGCATGTGACTGTCTATCTGAGTATCTGGCTCAAAGCTCTCACAATCATGCAGCTTTCTGGCACTATATAGGGAAACCACAGACCAAATCCAATGTGAGGCAGAAGCCTGAAAGTGGATTCTCCCCTGGAATCATGTGACTCCTTTAAAAAAGGAATCCAGCTGTTGGTCACATCTTGATTTGGTTTATGAGCAACTTGTGCACACGGGTGAGGCCAAGAGTAATGGCATTTGGGCTATATGCCAGGTAGGCAGGGACCAAAAAATATTTGATCTGCCAAGTCCCATGGCAATAAATGGACACACATATTTCAACCCTGACATTAGGAATAAGACAAAGCAAGAAAGGCCTATGCAGCTGGTCTACTAATGTGGTGAACTGAAAATTACTATTTCAAGAAGGCCCTACCTTCAGGCTATACTAAACCTGACTGACTTACAGGTTAAGGCAACTTGTTTCCCTTCAAAGGCACCCTACAGTTGGAGCTGACATGAACTACAGACAGCCTCCCAAGGATCAGATTCATAAAGCCCCACTTTCTCCTCACCCTGAAACCTGGAAGCCTTTCTGAATTTCTCTGTAATGTAGATAGGAGTTGGACATCTTGAGACTCCACTAATATTAGTGCCACCTTAAATAGGTATTTTAATTAAAGTGATTGAACTGCTTGTGGTTTCTACACTGGAATTTTGATCTATGGATCATAAAACTTTATTTTTTAAAATATTTTATTTGCTGATTTTACAGAGAAAAGAGAGAAGGGCAGGGGAGCAAAGAGTATGAACTCATAGCTGCTTCACTTTAGTTGTTCATCGACTGCTTGTCATATGTGCCTTAACCAGGCAAGCCCGGAACTTGGAACCAGCGACCTGTGTTCCAGGTCCATGCTCTATCCACTGTGCCACCACAGGTCAGGCATAAAACTCTTTCAACAAGGTATTTTAACACCACTGTGTTGGCCTGATTATCCTTTCATAACAGAAACCGAGCAGCATATATTCAAATGGGCCCATGGAAACTTCCAAGGCAGAGCCCAGGCTAGAAATTGAATTTCTAACTAGACTTTGGTCTCAATCATTTGTTTTGATTTTTTAAAATAAGATCTTAGTTAAGCCAAGTCCTTTAATACACAAGGGTAGGAAAAAACTTGCTCTCATTATTTATATTTTAATACAATTTCCCATGAAATTAGATAAGCTGCAAAAGGCCAGGGTGTCCACATTCCCCACAGAAAATCAACGACTGCTGCACAGATGCCCGTCAGGGAGACTCATCCTGGGTGCCCTCCTTGTGATCCAGTCTTCTGTGCTCTTACAGGCTTAGAATTGCCTCTCCTTAAGTGTGCCACTGAACAGGAATGTATCTTTATTTATTTTATTTTTTAATTTTTATTTATTTTTTTTTTACAGAGACAGAGTGAGTCAGAGAGAGGGATAGATAGGGACAGACAGACAGGAAAGGAGAGAGATGAGAAGCATCAATCATCAGTTTTTCATTGCGCATTGCAACACCTTAGTTGTTCATTGATTGCTTTCTCATATGTGCCTTGACCGCAGGCCTTCAGCAGACCGAGTAACCCCTTGCTGGAGCCAGCGACCTTGGGTTCAAGCTGGTGGGCTTTTTTGTTGTTGTTCAAACCATGAGCCCACGCTCAAGCTGGCGACCTCAGGGTCTTGAAGCTGGGTCCTCTGCATCCCAGTCTGACGCTCTATCCACTGCGCCACTGCCTGGTCAGGCTGTATCTTTATTTTAAAGTCGGTTTTCCTTAAAGACCCATTCATACTCATAGAGCAACAAAATATCAAGGTGTAATTTTAAAAAAAAGTTTATGTAGGTTTGGGTAAAAATAGAAAAGACAGCAATTGGTCAAAAAAGCCTGTCATTTCTCTTGCATTTTTCCTGTTGCTTTTCATAACTTGCTGTCACTATTCCTGAGTAAAACAGAACCTAGAAGCATGGAACAGAGGAGTAGGGTAAGACAGAAGGACCTGGGGAGGAACAGCAGCAGATGGGCGTGGCACCTAAAGGACTCAGAACACACTGAAAGGTAATAGATGGCTAAGGCTAGTGAGAGCCAAAAACCCTAGAAGGCAGAACTGTTTAATCTGCAACAGTCCATCCCTCTCCGAAGCTGAAGGCTGACTCCTGGGGACTGTTGGTAGTTCTGAGACTCCTCACTCCACACACTGACTGGAGCCTCCTGCGCCTGGCCCCTCAGCACCGCCCTCCTAACGCCGGCCTGGCACATCCCCCACCCTTCCCAGCCTGGCACATCCCCCACCCTTCCCAGTCGTGCTTTCTGTTCGCATATTTGCAAAAGGAAAAAGAGGTGTTACCAGCCTCTGAATGTGAACCTCACTTGTGGAGCGCATGCTCTTATCAAGATATTCTCAAGATTTTACTTTATTTCTGACTCCTCCCAAAGACTACAGTTTCTCTAGAACTTCTCTAATTTGGGGAAAAGCTTTGACAACAAACTAGAATGGTGACAGAAACTTTAAAATGTTAGCAACTAAATTGCCACAATCTACTGATAATTATGAATTTTTAAAGAATATGTCAAGGCCCTGGCCGGTTGGCTCAGCGGTAGAGCGTCGGTCTGGCGTGTGGGGGACCCAGGTTCAATTCCCGGCCAGGGCACATAGGAGAAGCGCCCATTTGCTTCTCCACCCCCACCCCCTCCTTCCTCTCTGTCTCTCTCTTCCCCTCCCGCAGCCAAGGCTCCATTGGAGCAAAGATGGCCCGGGCGCTGGGGATGGCTCCTTGGCCTCTGCCCCAGGCGCTAGAGTGGCTCTGGTCGCGGCAGAGCGACGCCCCGGAGGGGCAGAGCATCGCCCCCTGGTGGGCGTGCCGGGTGGATCCCGGTCAGGTGCATGCGGGAGTCTGTCTGACTGTCTCTCCCCGTTTCCAACTTCAGAAAAATACAAAAAAAAAAAAAAGAATATGTCAAATTTGCCTGATATGTGGTGGCACAGTGGATCAAGCATCAATCTGGAATGCTGAGGTCGCTGGTTCAAAACCCTGGGCTTGCCTGGTCAAGGCACATATGGGAGTTGATGCTTCCTGTTCCTCCCCACCTTCTCTCTCTCTCTCTCTCTCTCTGTGTGTGTGTGTGTGTGTCTCTCTTCTCTAAAATGAATAAATAAAAATAATTAAAAAAAAAGAATATGTCAAATTTAACCATATATTTAATTTATAGCCCTGGAAACCCGAATACCAGCTCTGCCCTAAAGTAGCTCTATGGATTGGGACATGTCACAGAACCTCTCAGGACCTCAGCTTCTTCATCTAAAAAGTGAGGTCCTGAGAGGAATGCTGAGGTCGCAGGTTTGAAACCCTGGGCCTGCCTGGTCAAGGCACATATGGGAGTGATACTTCCTGCTCCTCCCCCCCTTCTCTCTGTTTCTTTCTCTCTCTCTCTCTCTCTCTCCCTCCCTCCTCTCTAAAATAAATAAATAAAATCTTAAAAACAAAGATATCTTCAAAAGGGATGTGATGCCCCACGGGGGGCAGTATCAGGGTTTGATGTGAATCTCCAATCTCGGTGGTGCTGATGACCGTTCCATGCGCATCTGTCCTCGCAGGGAACCAGGGTCAGGTAACTGAGTCACAGCAAGTCCAAGCAGGACCCAGACCCTCCTAGTCCCCCACCCTCACTGCAATAGAAAGATCATGAATCAGGGGACTTTCACATTACTCACAGGAGCTTTAAGGTTCTAGAATAAACTGCTCAGGCTTTTGGACTCTAAGGACTTATAAAATAACAGAATGTTCTTAAGATTTTTCTTTAGATATTTCTGAATTAAAACATTCTGGATTCTAGGCGTACCCTATATTTTTGGGGGAGGGGGCACAAGAATATAAATAGGGACCCCAGCTTGCTCCCTGCTCTTCTCCCTATGTGCAGGTGTGGGTTACCAGTTACCGTCCCAGCTACTGTCATTCCTGCCCCCAGTCCTGGGATGGGGGGAGGCTGCATGGGCCCTGGCAGCAGGTTCTGGGATGTCTGGGCACCCAGCAAATTCGGGGCCCAGGCAGTTGGATGATGATCCAGAAATGGATGGGGGCTCCTGCAGGCTCTCGGTAAGCACCTGCAGCCCTGGGAGAGGGGAGCTGCCGAAGGACAGCGAAGGGGTCCAGGAAAGACCCCGAGCTGTCCAGATCGAAGGCCATTCTGCTGCATCCCACTCCAGCCACAGTAAGCCAAGTCTGTGAGCCTCCTTACAGGCACCGAATGCCAGAAAGGCTGCTATGGTTGTCTGTATTTCCACTCTAGGAGGAGTGCAGGGATTGAGGAGCTGGACGTTTCCCACACAGCACCACTTGCTGGCACCATCCCGATTGTCCAGCAGAAAGGGGTAGAGACAGCCCTTCGAATTATAAGTTGTCTGAAGAATTCACACCTGGGCTCCAGGTGGAACACATTTTGGGAAGCTCATCAGTTGGTTCCTAAAAACCATGGTTCTCTTTCTTTAAATTTTATTTTTTTAAGTATTATTTTTAAATGAACTAAAACTGATCTTAACTCATGGAATTTGAAGTCTTAAAGAAGTCCACCAAAGTCTGTAACAGGAAGCACTTTCTACGGAAGCAGGGCCCTGAGTCCTCAGGCCGCATCTCAGCCCAGTGGGTGGAGTGGGATGTGAAGAGGGACCAGGAGTTTGCTCACGGCACCTGGATGATTTAGGTCACCGCCAGGCTCGGCCCCCAGGGTGCAGTCTGCCTCACCAGGCATGGCTGCAGAGTTTCTACCTAGTGGGAGGTTTTCAACAAGTCAGAATTTCTGTCCTGATTTTTGTGCTTAGGTCATTCCTTTTTAAAATCCCATCTGTCTTGCTCTGTGAAATGGAACAAGCCCATAGTAAGGAGAATGTAAATGGTGCATTTTATATTTCAAACTAAATGCAGACCGTGGAAAACTGCCCCATCCCTACAAGGCTGCACAGTGGGAAAGCGCCTGCAGAAAGCCGGCAAGCAGAGGACTTTCTGGGGATGCCCTGAGGTTCTGACTTCCACTCTCCTGCCGCTGCACCCAAGCTGAGCCTTAAACTGTGCCTGTTCCATATGGGCTGACAAGAAGGCTTTAAGCCTGAGCATGCACAGAGTATGTGCTCCGAGTGTTGGAAGAACCACATCCAGGCTGTAATGATATCAGTTGTCTGTTTTTGACCCTTGAAGGCCTGAGGAGGTGTACCTGGCAGAACCTATATCAACAGTGCTAACGGCCGGCTGGGTTCTTGGTCACCTGCTCCCAGAGCAGAGATGCAGGTTGTCTGTGGCCAGCACAGAGAGAAGGACACAGGGTGCGCCTCTAACAGGCTCCCTGGTCTTACTGTTACAAAAGTGCGGTGTAGATGCACTCCCTGTGCATGGCAGGCAGAGTAGAGTTGGGTTTTTCATTTGGATTTTTTTCAGATGGCTGAGGGTGAACACCTTTTAAGAATGTTAACAGAAGAGCAGTGTCCCGGGCCTGCCTGGCCAGCTACCCACTCCACTTTCAGACCACAGGAGGCTCCTCTGAAGTCACACCCGGAACACAGGCACACAGCCCCCAGAGCAGAGAGATTAGTTCCTTTCTCTGAAAGATGCAGAATTCCTAATGTAACAGGTGGATATGGCTAAGTAATTCCTTAGGACAGTAAATAAATAAGTTGGTCAGAGAAGAAGAGAAGGCAAAAATGAAATTAAGTAAAATGAGGGGAATTGTACAAACTGTGGGTCTCGGTGTGGAAATGAAATTCAAATAAGAATGCTGGAGCTCATGACATGGACCTATGCTATAGGCCAGATGGATACAAAGACAGACCCAAATCTACCTCTAATAAACATCTAGTCAATTTGTTAGACACATCAACACAACTAGTCCAACTGCACTGCATATCCTATTACATCTGATTCACTTTAATTCTCTTAATATCTAAACTTGTAAGTCTCTCACCTCCTGTTCTAGGTATAAGGTAACTCAGCTCAGTTACCTAGAGTTGTGCTAACATCAAATATTAAGGCTGAGAGGGTTTTAAAACTCTTCTAGTCTTCTGAGGTGAGAGTTTGTGTCCTGTCCAACACACAGACAGTTGGTGGTGGGACCCAACGCGGAACTTGGGTTCTAATTCCCAGGGCAGTGTCTATCGGCATTCACTATCTTCCTGATGACTCTCTGAATCAAAAGGCATTTTCTTATTCCCCTGGACAAGGACGGAGAGATGGATTCTGAGTTGCTTTAAAGGGCTTAGTTAAAATGGAATGTTACGTGCTGATATCCAGTCTGGTCTTCAGTCACCTAATAGGTCAAAGGGATCCTAGATTTAGGTCACTCACCATTAGAGGGCACTCAGATTTTTCCAGTTAATTTAGAGAGGTTTCTAAATACAGCCGGCAAATGAAGTTTGTCAAAGTGATGACTGACACTTTCTATTTGTAGGAAAAGGTAAATGACCATTTCTCCAGAATATACTGACTCTGGGCATAGGTGTCTAAATGTATGTCTATATACATATACTGAGACAGGTCATAATTAATATATATTTGTGATAATGATACTATTTTAGATTCAAGCCTAATGTCTTCTCAAAGGACTCATTTATTGCTTTCAAGTGGTAAGCAAATTTTGGAAGTAAAAGTTAACTTAAAAGTCAAAACACTGCCTGACCTGTGGTGGCGCAGTGGATAAAGCGTTGACCTGGAAATGCTGAGGTCGCCGGTTCAAAACCCTGGGCTTGCCTGGGCAAGGCACATATGGGAGTTGATGCTTCCAGCTCCTCCCCCCCTTCTCTGTCTCTCTTCTCTCTCTCTGTCTCTCCCTTTCCTCTCTAAAATGAATAAATAAAAAGAAAAGGAAAAAGTTGCTTTCCTGATAAAAAAAAAAAAAAAAAGTCAAAACACCATCTAACCAGGCGGTGGCGCAGTGCATAGACCATCAGACTGGGATGCAGAGGACCCAGGTTCAAGACCTCGAGGTCACCAGCTTGAGTGCGAGCTCATCTGGTTTGAGCAAAGCTCACCAGCTTGGACCCAATGTCGCTGGCTTGAGCAAGGGGTTACTCGGTCTGCTGAAGGCCCACGGTCAAGGCACATATGAGAAAGCAATCAATAAACAACTAAGGTGTCTCAATAAAAAACTGATGATTGATGCTTCTCATCTCTCCTTTCCTGTCTGTCTATCCCTCTCTCTGAAAGAATACCTCCAGAACGCTCACACAAAATCCAGTGGCTTCTGCCAAATCTGCAGACTGCAGTATTCTAAGCCAGTCATGCTTATTGTTGGGGCCCTTTGGATGCTTTGATTTAAAAGGGAGAAGAGTAACAGAGCATTCTCTGCTATAAAAGGAGATGAATATAAGCCAGGCAATTTCTTTAACCCTCTAGTTTATCATCCCAAAGGCCTTATTCTGATCATGTGGAGAATTTCTGGAGATTTCTTTCTCTCTCAAGCCATGAAAATCCATTTCTCTGCAAGGACCAAACCCTTTCTGCCTGCATTATTGAAATTCTAAAAAAGGTCTCTTCCATGTAAGGAAGTTAATATATAACAGTTAATGACAGTTATTATCAACTACTATCATATTATTGCCCTGTCTGAAAAATAGAAAAATCTTAAAAATTGTCTTTGTAAAGAAAAGGTGGGGTGTTTCAGCAAAGCCCCTGTACCTCTGGCTGTCTTGTTCAAGTTGTTGATGATCAGCACTATGGATTCTAGATGCTGCTGAATTGTTTTCCTGCCTGTGGCACTTACCTGATAAAGGCTAGCATGTGGTTTGCCAGGTACTTAGGAAAACCTGGCTCACAGCATTGAGAAAGGATACATCTAATTCACTCTGGAAGAGAGAAAAGAGAGCAAGGATGAGAACGAGACCCTGGGACACTCCGCAGAGTGAGCAGGAAGGCCCCGAGTTTGGGATTGTCATAAAAAAAATTTAGGCTGCAGTTTACAGGAATTGTATGGGCCAGAACCATGATCTTTAGAACACAGAGGGAATAAACTAACTTTACCTTTACAGACAATAGGTAATTTGTGTTGATAGGTTTATAAAAAACTTTAATAATTTATATACACTTTGAATCCATTAATTTAAATTTTACTCCTAGAAGTTTATCTTAAGAAAAAATTAGATAATGGTACAACCATTTTTATATGGCAAGTTATTTTATAGTAGTATTTTATATTATGTTTATATAATAGCAAATTGTTGAAAACGAAGGGAACTAGTTACAAGTATTAGAGCAGATCCACAAATGATGATGTAGATATATAAGTACTGATGTACTATTGAGTAAAAAAGCAAGTTATACAATGATATATACAGCATTATCCTGTGTATATGTGTATCCATAGAGATAGCTATAGATACGGTTGGAGACAGACACATATAAAGCCTGAAAGGAAGTGGATGTAACAGCATGTATCAATAAGTCTGGGCTTATTATCAATAAGTCTGATCTTCCCTTCCTTTTTGCTTATATGTATTTTTAATTTTTTTTCAATGAACATGGATATCCATACCAGAAGCAGATTAAGGTCAGTTGATGCTCCAGGCACAGAAGAAAATATTGGGCCCCTTACATTAGAAAAAAGAGTAGTTGGAGTTTTGTGGGGCTCTTCAGAAGTCAGGTACCAGGATGTGCGCCCAGTGCACATGCTGTTAAATCCACCTCTGTCCGTATCATGAAAAAGTCATAGAGGGAGAGAATATGTAAACAGTTAAATCCATATTCAGCCCTGGCCGGATAGCTTAGTTGGTTAGAGAGCACAGTCCCGTATCACAGAGGTTGCAGTTCAATCCCTGGTCAGGGCACAGACAGGAACAGATATTCCTGTCTCTCTCTCTCTACCTACCTACCTCTCTTACTAAAATCAATTTTTAAAAAATTCATATTCGAAAGGACTTAAGTTTGTCAAATGTAGCTCTGCCGGCCCTGACCCCACTTCCTCAACATCAACAGCCCGAGCTCTCGCAAAGCTGCCTCCCTCAGAGCTAACCGGGCTGGCCTTCTGTTTTGAAACGTGATGCTGAGACGCTTCTTCCAGCCCAGACAGCAGCATGAGACTCATCTCCAAATTTAAGATTTGGAAACTCTAAGACTAAAAATAGTTCCAGAAAGAATGTTTAAAATTCAGAAACCTAAAAATAAATTTTAGACGACAAGGCATTCTCCACGAGCAGGACAGCTGCTATTTTCTCTCCCATAGTACTCTTTTCCCACCTCTTTTTCTTCTTCTTGCTACTACTTTCATCCTAAACCCAGTCCGCCCAACCCTGTATAATCACCAGGCTTAAATTAAATTCTACTCTTTACTTCTGTGGTTTATGTGGTCACTGACTCTCCCTGGAATTACAGCTAGAATTTAGCAACATGCTATTTATGCTCAGTTACTGAATATAATAATAATTTTTAAAAAACCTTAGCAATGATAGTGCTTACACTCACTCTTTACTCTCCTAGGGTTAAAACATTGCCAATTTGAGAAATTATATTCTTCTTTTAGGTGTTCCCTTAAAGTGGCTAGTCATGGCCAGCCCTGAATCACAGACCCTGATTTGCAACCAGTCTGCCTTAACAGAGTGGTCATCCCGAGGTAAGCAGGAGCTAGAGTTATGCTGCCCAATATGGTAGCCACCAGCCTCATGTGGTGATTTAAATTCATTAAAACTCAACAAAGTTGCCTGACCAGGCAGTGGCGCAGTGGATAGAGCGTCAGACTGGGATGCGGAGGACCCAGGTTCGAGACCCTGAGGTCGCCAGCTTGAGCACGGGCTCATCTGGCTTGAGCAAGAAAAAAAAAAAAAAGCTCACCAGCTTGGACTGAAGGCCTGTGGTCAAGGCACATATGAGAAAGCAATCAATGAACAACTAAGGTCTCGCAACAAAAAACTGATGATTGATGCTTCTCATCTCTCTTTGTTCCTGTCTGTCTGTCCCTGTCTATCCCTCTCTCTGACTCTCTCTCTCTGTTTGTCCCTGTAAAAAACAAAACAAAAACACATACAAAAACCCCAAAACTCAATAAAGTTAAAATTCCGCATTTACACTAATCATATTTTACTTGTTCAAGAGCCACATGTGGCAGTGTCCCCTGCACTGGACGACACAGATACAGAACATTTCTATGACTGCTGAAAAGTTCTTTTGGATATTACTGGTTGGTGGTGCTCTCTCCAAGCAATCAATACAAAGATGGGTTTTACAGCCAGCCTTAATGCTGTCTGTCCCCACAAAGCCAGTCTCTGAGATAGCCCAACCTCTCGCCCTCTTCCAGTTTTGGAGGGCACCAATCCCTTCCTAGTTAGACGCTTCGCCATGCTGCAGGCCGCGAGGCAGCCTCCCATCTGTTATGTTTGCAACAGGAAGCCTCATGCGTAAGGCGGTGGTTCTCAAACTTCAGCATGCATCAGAATCACCTAGATAGATACTAAAACACAAACTGATTGCTGGGCTTCAACCCAGAGTTTGAGTCAATGAGCTAGGCTAGGTCCAGAATTTTTATTTCTTACGTTTCCAGGTGATGCTAATGCTGCTCGTCCAGGAACACAGACTGAGAAGCTCTGCACTAAGGCAATGAGGACAGGCTAGTTACTGTCCCATGAAGGAGTTTGCCAAAAGTTACTTGTGGCATGAGGAGTTAGACTGAAGATACAAGTTTTGGTCTGCCAAAAGTTACTTGTGGCATGAGGAGTTAGACTGAAGATATAAGTTTTGTGTTTTTGTGGGGTTTTTTTTAAATTTTTAAAATTGATTTCAGTGAGAGAAGAAGGGAGAAAGAGAGAGACGGGAACATCAATCTGTTCCTGTATTTACCCTAATCGGAGATCAAACCAGCAACTTCTGCCCTCCAGGACGACACTTTATCTGCTGCGCCACCACAGGTCAGGCAAGATATAACTTCTTAACATGAGTGTTGCCCTTAGCAGGCTTTAGTGCACTGGATATTACTAACTACAGATTCAATTCATTGTATCAGGAAGAATCAGGTTGGAAACAATTCCTTCCTAATCATTTTATTTAAAAGCAAAATGAAATAAACAAAACAACTCTTCAAAACCACCTTGTGCCACTACTACACTTCTCAAGAATGTCTGGCCAGGGCAGAGGAAGGTCTACGGGAGCAGAATAAAACATCTTCAATGATGCTTTTTAAAAGACTACTGATTTCAGCCCTGGCTGGATAACACAGTTGATTACAGCATCATCCTGAAGCACAGAGGTGACTGGTACAATCCCTGGTCAGGGCACACACAGGAACAGACTGATGCTCCTGTTTCTCTCTTGCTCACACTCCCTTCCTCTCTCTCTAAAAAAGTCAATTAGTTAATTTAAAAAAAAGACTATTGATTTCAAACTAACTACAAAGCTACAGTCAGCAGGAAACTATGGTACCTGTAGAAGGATAAACATACAGGGCATTTTAACAGAACTGAATGTCCAGAAATAAACCCTTATATTTATGGCCAGTTGATTTTCGACAAGGGTGCCAAGACAATTCAGTGGAGGAAAAGAACAGTCTTTTCAACAAATGGTATTGGGACATGTGGATACCTACATGCAAAAGAATGAAGTCAGACCCCTACCTCACACATATATAAAAATTACTGATAATGGATCAAATACCCAAATAAGAGCTAAAACCATAAAACTCTAAGAAAAAAACCTAGGAGTAAAGCTTCATAACTTCAGGTTATGCAAAGGCTTTCTAGACATGACACCAAAAACACAAGCAACAACAACAAAAAATAAAGTAACTCAACATCATCACAATAGAAATTATTGTGCTTCGAAGGATACCATCAAGAAAGTAAAAAGAAAGCCACTATATGGGAGAATATATTTCCAAATCATATCTGATAGAAGATTTGTATTCAGCAAAGAACTCTTACAACCCAATAAGAAAAAGACAATGCAACTGAAAAATGGGCAAAAAATTTGAACAGACATCAATTCAAAGATACACAGATGGCCAATAACATATGAAAAGATGCTCAACATTGTTATCCATTAGTGAAACAAAAATCAAAATCTCAATTGATTGGCCTCTATACCACTTTACCCAAAAGGGTGGCTACAATAAAAAAGACAGATTAATAACAAACATTGGTGAGGATGTGGAGAAATTAGAACTTTCATACACTGCTGATGGGAATATAAATTATGCAGGCACTTTGGAAAAGTTTGGCAGTTCATCAAAATGGTTTTCAAAAAAATTAAAAATTTTATTCAATTATAGTTTGACAGTCAATATTATATTAGTTTCAGGTATATAGCATAGTGGTTAGACATTTATATAACTTAGAAAGTGATCACCCTGATAAATCTAGTACCCACCTGACACCATATATAGTTATTACAAATTACTGACTATTTCTTATGCTGTATTCATATCTCCATGTCTATTTCATAACTACAAATTTGTATTTCTCAATCGCTTCACCTTTTCCACCCAGTCCCCCAACGCCCTCCCTTTCTGGCAACCATCAGATTGTTCTCTGTATCAATGAGACTGTATCTGTTTTGTTTGTTCATTTATTTTGTTTTTTAGATCCCACATATAAGTAAAATCATATGGTATTTTTCTTTCTTTGTCTTATTTCACTTAGCATAACACCCTCTAGTTCTATATATGTTTGCAAATGATAAACTTTCATTCTTTTTTATGGCTGAGTATTTCATTGTATATATGCACCACATCTGCTTTATCCATTCACCTATTAATGGACAGTTATGTTGCTTCCATATCTTGGTTATTATTAAAATGCTGCAATGAACACAGGGCAGCATATATCTTTTTGAATTGATGTTTTGAATTTCTTCGGACAAATACCCAGAAGTGAGATTGCTGGGTCATATGATAGTTCTTTTTAAAATTTTTTGAGGAACAGTCATACTGTTTTTCATAGTGGCTAAACCAATTCAAAATATTCAATATGGAGTTACTCTATCACTCAGCAATTCCACTTCTAGGTATACACCCAAGAGAACTAAAAACATGATTCCACACAGAAATGTATTCACAAATGTTCACAGCAACATTATTCATAATAGTCAAAAAAGTATAAATAAATAAATAACCCAAATGCCCATGATCTGATAAATGGAGAGACAAAATGTGGTATATTCATACAGTGAAATATTATTTGGCAAGAAAAAGGAAAGAGGCCCTGGCCAGTTGGCTCAGTGGTACAGCATCGGCCTGGCATGCGGAAGTCCCGGGTTCGATTCCCAGCCTCGATTCCTGGCCAGGGCACACAGGAGAAGCGCCCATCTGCTTCTCCACCCTTCCCCCTCTTCTTCCTCTCTGTCTTTCTCTTCCCCTCCCGCAGCCAAGGCTCCATTGGAGCAAAGATGGCCCGGGTGCTGAGGATGGCTCCATGGCCTCTGCCTCAGGCGCTGGAGTGGCTCAGGTGGCAACAGAGCGACGCCCCGGATGGGCAGAGCATCGCCCCCTGGTGGGTGTGCCGGGTGGGTCCCGGTTAGGCACATGCGGGAGTCTGTCTGACTGCCTCCTCGTTTCCAGATTCAGAAAAAAAATACAAAAAGAAAAAAAAGAAAAAGAAAAGAATTACTGATACATGCTACAGCAGTGATGGATCTTGAAAACATTATGCTAAGTAAAAACAGCCAGTTACAAAATACCACAAATTGTACAATTCTACTTATATAAAATGTCTAGAACAGGCAAACTACTTGTAGAGACACAAGGTAGATTAGTGATCACCTAGGGACTGGCCCAGGTGGAGATGGATAATTAGGAGGGAAATGCTAATGGGTGTGGTATTTCCTTTGGGGGTGATAAAACATCCTAAAATTGATTGTGCTAATGGTTGTACTAATCTGTATATCATACAAGTACTAAAAACTGTATATTTTTAAGTGTGTGATTTGTATGGTATTTAAGTTATATTTCAATACAGCTTTTTAAAAAAGTAAGACTGTTGGATAGGAACTCAAGTATGCCTTAAGAGGAGTTGGTTTTGACCATCAAAGCAAGGCTGTGGATGGAGATGACTTAAATTAAAAAGGGTTCTAGATTTTACTAGGGGAAGCAGAAGAAAGAAGAGAGAACAAATTGGATAGCAAAATCTCTTGAGAGAAAGACAGAAGAGATTCTTAAGTCTTGTAGAAATGGTTCATTATAAAGGACTAAGATACACATAGGTGTACCTTATGTGTAAGGTAAGGTAAAGAAGCATGAGTCAGAAGAAAAGGTAAAGAAAATCTGCCATCATTTGAATTTTCACTTTCACATATTAAAGCTTTATATTAACACATGCTCTTTTTTAATTTTTTATTTATTGATTTTAGAGAGATTGGAAGGGAGAGGGAGAAAGGGAGAGATGGGGAGAGGGAGAAAGGGAGAAAGAGAAAGAGGAGAGAGAGAATCATCAACTTGTTGTTCTACTTATTCATGCATTCCTTGGTTGATCCTTGTATGTGCCCTGAACGGGGATGGAACCTGCTATCTTGGTGTACTGGGATGATGCTCTAACCAACTGAGCCACCCAGCCAGTGCCACATGTTCTTGATATAGATCCATTTCTGGGAAATTGGCCTGAGGACAAAAATCATTTTTTAGTCATTAGACTTACCACTCGGCTGAAGTACTCATCTAAAACTTCTACAAAGTTGTGGATGAATTCATAAATTGCCATCTCGTTCTGAAATAAAAAGGAAGGGTGCAATTAGGTTTCGTATGGCCCATGTGTACCTCAGACACGGAGAAGCCCGGTCAGCAACCGGGTTTCAGAGCACACGACTTGGTACACAGATACTGTGAGCAAAGTAGCTTCCCACAGACAGATATTCAGAATACTTTTATGACTCACTTGTTTAAAAGAAGTTTATTAAGAGGAGAAATGTAGAAAACCTTAACCTCTAAGATTTTTTTTCAGTGCTCATGATGCATCTAGTGGGATTGAAACCAGACTAAGTCTAGTGTTTAGAATTCTGAACTCGGCTCCCTGACTTCATCAACTGTTGAAGCAATAAATATTTCAGGTGTTTTTTTTTTTGTATTTTTCTGAAGCTGGAAACGGGGAGAGACAGTCAGACAGACTCCCGCATGCGCCCGACAGGGATCCACCAGGCATGCCCACCAGGGGGCGATGCTCTGCCCCTCCGGGGCGTCGCTCTGCTGCGACCAGAGCCACTCTAGCGCCTGGGGCAGAGGCAGAGGAGCCATCCCCAGCGCCCGGGCCATCTTTGCTCCAATGGAGCCTTGGCTGCGGGAGGGGAAGAGAGAGACAGAGAGGAAGGAGGGGGGGGGGGGCGGAGAAGCAAATGGGCGCCTCTCCTGTGTGCCCTGGCCGGGAATCAAACCCGGGTCCCCCGCACGCCAGGCCGACGCTCTACCGCTGAGCCAACCGGCCAGGGCCTATTTCAGGTTCTTCATGCCATCACTTTCCAGTCTGCGAAGATGGGAAAGCCACTTCAAAGTCTGGTTCACAGATAAAAAACTGGGATTTCAAAATATTTTAGATCTTAAACACTCTCCCAGAGATTCCATGGCCACAGGTACTGTAGATCTAGGACTAACATTTCTGAAAAGGTGAATGAAAATCTAAGGAGAAAAAAATCACAAACCAATCATATTTACAGTTTGCTCTGCCTTCTGATATGTTAGCCTATACTTTATATTTTTCTATTTTTTTAAAATTTTTTTTGTGACAGAGACAGAGAGAGTCAGATAGGGACAGACAGGAAGGGAGAGAGATGAGAAGTATCAATTCTTCCTTGCAGCTCCTTAGTTGTTCATTGATTGCTTTCTCATACATGTCTTGACCGGGGGGCTCCAGCAAACCGAGTGACCCCTTGCTCGAGCTAGTGACCTTGGGCTCAAGCTGGTGAGCCTTGCTCGAACCAGATGAGCCCATGCTCAAGCTGGCGACCTCGGGGTCTCAAACCTGGGTCCTCTGCATCCCAGTCTGATGCTCTATCCACTGCGCCGCCGCCTGGTCAGGTGTTAGCCTATACTTTAATGCCACAACAGACTGGCCACTACCCTTGTCTAAGCTGCCCCACTGTGCCACACAGAACAAGGGCAGGACACCAGTATTGCTTAGGGTCAAGGAAGGTATTCTGTGGAGTTCTGTGCTTCCCTACAAGCTGCTCACTAATCCAATAAAAATCCTAGTTATTTCTCTTCCACACAGCTTTCCATAGCCTTGGTAGAAACCATGATCCTTCAAGAGTCAAAATAATTCTTAGGGAGCCTGATCAGGCAGTGGCGCAGTGGATAAAGCGTCAGACTGGGATGCGGAAGACAGGTTCGAGACCCCGAGGTCGCCAGCTTGAGTGTGGGCTCATCTGGTTTAAGCAAAAGCTCACCAGCTTGGACCCAAGGTCGCTGGCTCAAGCAAGGGGTTACTTGGTCTGCTGAAGGCCCGCGGTCAAGGCACATTTGAGAAAGCAATCAATGAACAACTAAGGTGTCGCAATGCGCAACGAAAAACTAATAATTGATGCTTCTCATCTCTCTGTTCCTGTCTGTCTGTCCCTGTCTATCCCTCACTCTGACTCTCTCTCTGTCTCTGTAAAAAAAATAAAATAAAATAAAATAAAAAATAATAATTCTTAGGGAGGCAAATAGGGAAGAAAATGGCAGCACAAGGAGGAATAAAAATCAGACTGTTATGCCTAATTTTCTTGCATCTTCCATAGGCTCTCCTATTGTCTTACCTCAGTGTCATTAACTCCCACCACAATGAAGAGGGCTGCATACTGCCGATATATCAGCTTAAAATCCTTGTATTCAATGAAAGAGCACTAGACAAAACACAATTAGATATTAATTCCTGTAGTTGAAAGGAGTTTTTTCAAAGCGGCGTGCAAAATTTTTATGTTCTGATTTGAATATCTGTCAACACATTCTTAGAAATATACAATGTCAAAATATTACACATCTTTGTTGGCCGTGCCTTCTCACAATATTCTTTTTTTAAGATTTTAATTATTGATTTTTCAGAGGGGCAAGAAGTATCAGCTCATAGTTGCTTCACTTTAGTTGTTCACTGATTGCTTGTCCTATGTGCCTTGATCAGGCAAGCCCAGGGTTTTGAACCATCAACCTCAGCATTCCAGGTCGAAGTTCTTATCCACTATGCCACCACAGACCAGGCTCACAGTATTCAGGGGGCTACTTGGAAACATCTCTACTGGGATGTGAAGAATGGTTTAGAAAAAAGTCTGAGCCTGACTTGTGGTGGCGCAGTGGATAAAGTATTGACCTACCAGCTTGAAACCCTAGGCTTGCCTGGTCAAGGCATATATGGGAGTTGATGCTTCCTGCTCCTCCCCCTTCTCTCTCTCTCTCTCTCTCTCTTTCTCTCTCTCTCTCAAAGTGAATAAATAAAATCTAAAGAAAAATAAAAAAGAAGTCTGAGTGTTCACATGGGTTTCCACCTGTGCTGCTTCTTATTCCTTTGCTTGGCACTGTGTGGAACTCAGCAGGCCAAGCTACCGCACAATCAGCATTTTAAACTGCCTCCAATGTCAAAATAAGCCAACACCATGATAAAGAAGATTTTCTTCTTCCCACTGACCCTTGGCTCCTTTGGCAGTAATTAGATACAGTTTTGTAGTATATAATAGTCACGGAACAGCCAAATATATCCAGCATACACATGTGCAAAAAAACCCCAAACCAAACCAAACCAAGCCAAACCAAACCAAAAACCCCTCACTTTCTTTTTCCTAGACCCGTAGAAAGAATCAATGTAGACTCTTATAAATTAAAGATGGCTTTTGTGTAGCAGATGCTAGACAAAAATCTCTCAGTATGAACATTGCTTCATATGAGTTAATAACCAGCTTACCCCCACGGACGTGTGGATAAAACGCCTGCTGTCCCATTTATCCCTCTCCTACAGTCACTGTGTGAAGGTAAGGGGAAGGCACGGCAGACAGGAACTGGGAATCAGACTGAAGGCAGTGCTGGCCTCCTTTGGATTTTTGGGTGTGCCTGACCAAATGTGACAGTATCCCTTGTACCGAAAGCAGGCTATACTCACTCTCTGCACTAGATATGTTGTGCTTGGGTGCCCAGACTCACCTGGGACTGAAGCTGCAAGTTTTGACCATGGAATTTCTTCCATGGGAAAGTCACTTGACAAAGTATACAATGGAGGGATGTGAGGCTTTTATTTAAAATTAGGATAAAGGTAAGCCCTGGACATGTAGCTCAGTTGGTTAGAGCGCTGTCCCGAAACACCAAGGTTGTAGGTTCAAACCCTGGTCAGGGCACACACGGGAAGCCACCCATGAACATACAATTACGTGGAACAACAAATGAATGCTTCCTTCTCCCCCAGCCCCCATACCTCCCCTCCAGCTTTCTCCCTTCCTCTCTCTGTCTCTCTAGAATCAATCAATTAAAAAAATATAAAATTAAATTAGACAAAGGTAAGAAGCACAGACCATTCAGCAGCTTTTGGCTTACTGCAGATCGAGTGTGACTTCTACTCAGTTGGGTCTTTCAAGAAAAATTGACTACCTGAACAAACTGAGGAACATTTTTCAAAGCTTCTCAGGAGTTTCTGACATTTAAAATGAAGTATCAAGGCCTGACCTGTGGTGGCGCAGTGGATAAAGCATCGACCTGAAAATGCTGAGGTCACCGGTTCAAAACCCTGGGCTTGCCTGGTCAAGGCACATATGGGAGTTGATGCTTCCAGCTCCTCCCCCCTTCTCTCTCTCTCCAAGGCACATATGGGAGTTGATGCTTCCAGCTCCTCCCCCCTTCTCTCTCTCTCTCTCTCCTCTCTAAAATGAATAAATAAAATAAAATAAAATAAATAAAAATAAAACGAAGTATCAAAGCACCTTTGTGGATAAAATAAAAACTAAACTGAAATTGTGCTACTTTGGTGTCTCATTATGCCAAAAGTTCAGTGGGTTCCTACTAAAGTCTAAAATAATTTAGAATGTTTCAAAAATATCTAACAGTATATTCTTTCCAAAGCACATATTTCAAAGGGGAACCTATCAGTGAAAAGATGTTTGAAATTGTGGAGCTGATATTATAGGAAGATTCAAACATGAATGCTTCTGGAGCGTGTTTACCTTTACAGGTATGGGGCTGTTAACACAGCCCTTTAATCGTTTGTTTCCTCTGACAACCACACGAAGCAGTGTGCCATGGCGGCCCCAAGCAGTAATTCAAAGAGGACTCTTGAGATGTTCCGACTGGAAAATCAATTTAGAAGCCAAGGGAAACATGGTTCTAACACGTTAACTACTGAAGCACTGATGTAGCTTAATATTTTATGACTCAGCAGCGGTTCCCACAGGCCGCCTTTCCACACAGGTAGTAAAATGGAGAACTGGCAAAATGAACAGGTGTCTTAAACAAGCTTTCTGATTTTGCTTGCCTCACTTTGTTCAGTGATTTCCAATTGATTCAAAGTTTAGGACCTGGAGTAAGTAATCCTCCAATTAAAGTTCTTTGTAAAAATAAACTTGGTTTAAAAATTCCTTTTATTTTAATGATTTAACTTCAATTTTGGCAGAATGAATGAATTGGTTGTCTCATTTTTTTTTTTACTTCGTTTCTCCTATCTACGTAATAAAATAAGGCACGTTCAAATCAAGTTTGTTTTTAAATCACTAATGCCAGTATGATAAGCAGAAAAAGCTGCATGCCACATGAGAATCATATTATTATCCTCTGGCAAAAATTGGGTCTTAAGTGTTCACTTCTATACTGGACACCTGACCTTCAACTTTTGACTCAAAGAAAGTCACCTACTTCAGGTACTCAAAGAGTTCCAAGAGCTGAATGCATATGAACGAAAAAAGAAATGTCCGTCAGCAGGAATGAATTTTTTTTTTTTTTTTTTTTATTTAATTTTATTTATTCATTTTTAGAGAGGACAGAGAGAGGGAGAGAGAGACAGAGAGAGAGAAGGGGGGAGGAGCTGGAAGCATCAACTCCCATATGTGCCTTGACCAGGCAAGCCCAGGGTTTCGATCCGGTGACCTCAGCATTTCCAGATCAACGCTTTATCCACTGCGCCACCACAGGTCAGGCAGGAATGAATTTGAGCTGCCACTTCCACAGTGCATTGAAACACATATGCTGACCTAAATACGAATCTAAGACTTTTACTGATTTGGTTTTTATTTTCCTTAAGGGGATGTAAGGAGAGCTGTGCTTCAGTCTTCACTTCATTTATTTTCCCTAATAGCTGTTGAAAGAATGTAGTTCAAAGAAAAGGATGGCCCTTGAGACACAGCAGCAACAGCTGTGCCACTGCTGGGCTGAATGCAGAGATAAAAGAGAGAATCAGAAACTTACTTGTTCGATGGATCGAGAGAGACAGCTCTTTATGACTTCGGTTTCCAGAAGTGTACGCTTATTAATTTCCACATGTTCATAGTACTTAGAAAGACGGGTCTGTCCTTGTTTATTCACCATGAGGAAAAATTTTATCATTTTTTTCTGGCCAGTATTTTTCCAAATATAGGTCAAAAGTTATGGCAAGGGGTGGCTGTAACAAACCTGAAGGATGAAAAAATAGAAGGGTAAGGTCAAATTTCTCAAAGAATCATATTAAGTGTGTTGTTTAGATGAACCAACAGGAGATAAATGTCTTCTGCTATTACTGGTCTTTACCACTATGAACTAAATGAGGTTTTAATAAATAACTAAACATAAATGTTCATTAGTTACTTTCCAAAACATTTTTGAGTATACACAGTACTACAACTCATGTTTGGTCCATCGATTCATCAGTCTTGTTGGACGCCAACTATGCGTCCAGCACTGAAGAACGTGGAGATGACAGAGTACTGATCTCTTATCTTCACACCTGGCAACAGTGCTGGACAGGTAAACAAATTACAGCAGTACCAGGCTGTGAGATGTAACTGGTACACAGAACGGAGGGACAAGGAACATCACAGGAGAGTTGGAAATGACTTTCCAAAGAAGGGTCCTTAAAAAGTCTTTGAACAATGATTTCAAGGAAGCAGCTCGGAAGCAGAGAAAATGGGTATAAAGGCTCTGGAAAGCTCACTATGGCTGTGGTTTAGGGGCAGAAAGAACAGTCACAGGAAACTAAGCTGCTCACATAAGATGAAATTGGCTTTAGAAGTCATGCTAAGGAATATGAACTTTATTTTATGGACAATAGAGATCTTATAAGATCTATAGTGAAGCTCTTTTCCCTTAGTATTGGAAACAGTCATCATAATAGCTACTATCTGTCCAAGTCCTATAACAAGGCCCTATCACAAGTCCTGTAAGGTCCTAAACCAAGCAGGTTGTGTATATTATTTAATTTTCACAGCTCTCTGAGGTAGGTACTTCTGTTATCCCCATTTTTAAGACAAGGAAGTTGAAGTTTAGGGATGTAGCTTACAGCAGCAATTTTCAACTGGTGTGCCGCAAGACCTTTTAAAGCATGCAATACCTGATTGCTTACTCAGGGACACTGACCTCTTTCCCCTTAGATTGTCAAGTAAAAAATGACAACAGTTAAAACAACAATAGGTGTCTAGTGTAAATTAATCAAAATTATACCTGTTTTTTGTTTGTTTGTTTGTTTTGTCTGTTAGCCAAAGGATTTTAGTAATTAGTTTATATGTGCTATGAGATTAAAAAGGTTGAAAATCTTAGAGGCTTAGAGGACAAGCATGTGCATGGATCCAGGGGCCCCTACACTCATCCTCATCGCTTCGGAGTTCCTGCTTGAAGTATTACTTCTCACCCAGCTGTATTGTAGCACCTGTTGGTTCCTCTCCTACTTAGTGTAGATTTGAAAATAAGGCAGAAAAGCACAATATTGACCGATGGCCAGTCTTTCTTTTTTTTTTGTATTTTTCTGAAGCTGGAAACGAGGATAGACAGCAGACTCCCGCATGCGCCAGACTGGGATCCACCCGGCACGCCCACCAGGGGGCGACGCTCTGCCCCTCCGGGGCGTCGCTCTGTCTCGACCAGAGCCACTCCAGCGCCTGGAGCAGAGGCCAAGGAGCCATCCCCAGCGCCCGGGCCATCTTTGCTCCAATGGAGCCTCGCTGCGGGAGGAAAAGAGAGAGACAGAGAGGAAGGAGAGGGGTAGGGGTGGAGAAGCAGATGGGCGCTTCTCCTGTGTGCCCTGGCCAGGAATCGAACCCGGGACTTCTGCATGCCAGGCCGACGCTCTACCACTGAGCCAACCGGCCAGGGCCAGTCTTTTTTTAACATGAGCATCAGAGCTGCCTCACTGGCTCATGGGACAGTATCATTTTCACATTCCATAATATCTGTGAAAAATCAGTGCAAAGACCAAGGTTAACAATAACTCTTCAATAAACTTTTAAAATTTAGAATAAATTTTTTTAAATTTTATTTATTTATTTATTTTTTACAGAGACAGAGAGTGAGTCAGAGAGAAGGATAGACAGGGACAGACAGACAGGAACGAAGAGAGATGAGAAGCATCAATCATTAGTTTTTCATTGCGCGTTGCAACACCTTAGTTGTTCATTGATTGATTTCTCATATGTGCCTTGACCAGGGGGCTACAGCAGACTGAGTAACCCCTTGCTGGAGCCAGTGACCTTGGGTTCAAGCTGGTGGGCTTTTTTTGCTCAAACCAGATGAGCCCGCGCTCAAGCTGACGACCTCAGGGTCTCGAACCCAGGTCCTCTGCATCCCAGTCCGACGCTCTATCCACTGCACCACCGCCTGGTCAGGCAAGGGTTTTCTTTTTATTAGGTACAGATTTCACATTTCTGTCGTCTTTTGTTGCTTTCCTGTGACCAATCAAAAGTGTGCCATGACTTTACGGACACACTGGATGGCAATGGGGACCATCTTCTTGGCCAAGTTCTTGTACAGCAAGCAGATGGGTGCAGCTAGAAACTGCAGTGTGCAGGGGTCTGTTTTGTTGGCGTCGATGCCATCCAGCAGCTCAAAGTCCACGATGAAGATGTTCCCTTGCTCGAACTCCTGCTCCAAGGTGAGCTGCCGCTCCAGGCTGCACTCCACCATCTCCGTGGTCACCCAGAGCTTCTTGGGCAACTTGCTGCAGCGCTGGATCAGCACAGGGTTGCAGCCATTCAGGAACTGGGACCCGAACATGAGGTCTTCCTGCCAGTGGTTCATGACCCGCTCAAAAATAGTGTTGCTGATCTTGACGAAGAGTTTTTCAAAATCGGCAAAGTCACTCCAGGAAGACTGGAACATGTGCATGAAGCAATTGATGAACAGGTTCTCCATCGCCTTAGAGTAGTTCAGCACGAAGTACACTCCCTTCTCACTGTCAAATTGGATGTCACGAGGTAAATCCTTGTGACAGTTGGCATCGATGCTCAAGGGGAATCTGGGGTTCCATTCCATCCATCTGTACTGCTTTTGCCGAGTTTCCCGTTCTTTACGTCTGTGCTGCTTGAGGATGTGGATTTGCTCATCGCAGGGCAACTTTGCTTGTCCATCTCGCAGGACAACCTCACCCTCGCCCGCAATCCAGCGGTAGCAGGGGAACTCGATGTAGTCCCCGTGGGGCGTTTTCAGTGTGACATACTTCAGGTACCAGTCGTCAGGGAGCCAGCACTTGCACTACTTGATTTTGACCAGCTGGATGTCACCCAGTTCTTCTTCCACAGACACTTCATAAGAATCAACCGCGCCGCGCTCCAAGTCGTTGTAAAAGGGCTTGTCCAGCAGGTGCTTCTCGCTGCAGCCCGCGGAGCTGAGGTAGATGTAGTCATCAGTGCGGCGAACCACTGGCTGCCGGTGGCCAAGGTGACGGTGTAGGAGGGCATGGCTGTGGGCAGTGGGCACTGCGAGCTCCAGGCTCTGCTTAATAATTTGCCTGACCAGGCAGTGGTGCAGTGGGTAGAGCGTCGGACTGGGATGTGGAGGACCCAGGTTTGAGACCCCGAGGTCGCCAGCTTGAGCGCGGGCTCATCTGGTTTGAGCAAAAAAAGCCCACCAGCTTGAACCCAAGGTCACTGGCTCCAGCAAGGGGTTACTTGGTCTGCTGAAGGCCCACGGTCAAGGCACATATGAGAAAGCAATCAATGAATAAGTAAGGAACCACAATGAAGAATTGATGCTTCTCATCTCTCTCCCTTCCTGTCTGTCTGTCCCTATCTGCCCCTCTCTCTGACTCTCTCTGTCTCTCCCACAAATAAATAAATAAAATTTAGAATAATTTTACCAAAAAGTTTCAATGAATTATTGGAACTTTTTTTTTTTTTGCCTTCCCAGCTCATCTCTCATTTCCTAAACTATGTCAGACAGGTGATTGTGTCATAACAATTCCAAACATTAAGAGCCAGAAAGAGCCAGGCCCGGTCGGCAATGCCTGGGTTGCTGTGTTCCCTCAGTGTGTAGAACAGGATGTTGTCTAGACCAGCTCAGCAGCGAGGTGACAGCAGTCCAGGGGAAGTTCTGTGGCCATCTGCTCCCTTTCCCAGGAAGATAAACTCACCGCCGTAGGTGGGATTGCAACATACTCCATGTTGTTCAATCATCTGGTATCATGTGCTGCTTTTATTCTCTTTACAAGTTATTGCCAGTAAATTATGGCAAGTGACTAGTAAATTAAGATTATCATCCTTTCTTTTATTCCCTTTCAGCAGCATTATTATTAAGGCATCTTTATGAAAGTTAGAAATTACAACCCTATCCCCTGATTCTGACTGCAAGGTAAAAGAAAAAATAAATTGTCTCAAAGGAACTCATAGCTAAACTTTTGCCTTTAAATGTCCTGCTTGCATTAAGTGGTAAAATAACATGTAAAGTGATCCCATTGAGATGTTATACCAAGGGATCAAATTGTTTTCTACCTTAGAAACCCAGCATTCCTTCCTGCTGACATCAAGAGTGAGGGTGACAAAGAAGGTTGTGTTGAATCGATACTCATTAGGGTGCAAGTCTTGATATAGTAGCTGAAGGCATCTAAACACTTTTTTTTTTGTATGCTCCTAAGCAATTACACAGCATATAACTGTAGAATTGCACAGTGGTAAGAAAATGAACATGCAAAATTGGTAGCTATTTGTGTTATAAAATAATGCCAAAATGTACAATGCAGAGACTCAGAGACAAGTACATGTCTGAGAGCTGAAGAAGAATGCCTTAAGCACCTATCCTGCTTAGTAATCATGAGGAAGGAGGGAGATCAAATAATTATGAAACTGAGGTAGGGCCATAAGGAATAAGCTCAGACAAGTGCAGGGAGTGGTCAGGGGCAGGTCTGAGATTCCTCTCTTTATGAACTCTGCATCCAATAACACATGAGGTTGGGGAAGATGTTTTGATAGCCAGGAAGTTAGACTCCACACCCAAGAGCTCATGTGAATGTGCATAGAAGAAAAAGGAAATTACACCGGGGAAAGCATTCTTACACAAAGGGACCAGGACACCTAAAGGCCAACACTAGGAAGTCTGGCAGATCCATGGTGGGATGTGCACACATCAGTGCCCCAGGATCCTATATGATGTAAACTCAATGCCTACAGAGAGTCTGGGAAGACTGAAGTACATATTGAAGTGAGCACCGTTTTCAAATTTCTAATGGTGTACATTTCTGGGCATTAGAACTGGAAGAGGCTTTAGAGACTGTCATATCAAAAATGACAAACAGATTTCAAGTTGGGTGCCAACTGTGACTAATAGTGCTCGCCGCGTTGGGCACCGTGCTGGGAAATATTCTGGAGCCATTTTCAGGTTCGAGAGAAAAGAATGCCATGAGTGATTAGTAAGGTTAGAAAGCAGGGTGTGGCCACATAAGCACCTCCTGTCAGCCCTGATGTGCACACCCCTCCTTTTGCAGATGGGAAAACCGACCATCTGAGACGTTGAGTGAAGTCCTGAATTCTTTGGCTGACTCATAACATAATGCTGGGTTGAATTTACCACATCACCTCTGCCTCATTCAGTGCATTCAGTGTCATTAAATGTTCATTCAAGCTTAATAAACATCAATGCCAGGCAGCTTTGGGAATGATCAAGTCAATGTTCTCTTTTTCTAATGCCACTGCACAACCAATTAGGGAAATACCAAACAATTCACTGCATGAAAATAGTAGAGTATGAAGTTTCTAGAAATAAAAGTGGCATTCAAGGATGGCTAACATCCTTTCTAACTCTAAATGATTTCTAGGTGCCCCAGAATTGTAACACACATTTTACTCACTCCATAAAAATGATTGAGCTAAAATCCCCATGTTAAAAAGCAAATTTCCACCAAGAGAATGTAGCAAATTTCCACCAAGACAATGTATCATTAGTCAAAAGCATGAACTGGAGCTTGACTGGCTCTACTACTTCCTAGCTTTGTGATTCTAGGCAAGTTATTTAACCTTCTTGTACTTCGTCTTAGGAACTATGGGAAAAATAATAGTAATTACCTTCTGGGTTGTAAGGATTATATGCAATTTTTTCAGAAACTGAGCACTATATAGATGAGCATTGGCCAATGTCATTATGATAATATAACACCTTTTCCTCAGTGAGGTCTTACCTGCTTGTGACAATCCCCTCTTCCTTACCCCAAAGAGCTGGTTATCCTTTCTTTGAGCTTATCACTGTATCATACATACAAAACCTGTAACCCTATATTCGCGCTTTTCAACCGGTATGCTGCAAGAATGTTTAAAACATGCAATACCTGATTGTTTAGTCAGGAACACTGACCTCTTTCCCTTTAGATTGTCAAAAAAATGACAATACAATAGCCATCTGGTGTGAATGAATCAAAATTATATCTATTTTTTGTCAGATCAGCAAAAAAACATATCTTTTTGGTGTGCTGCAGAATTTCAGTAATTAGTTTGTGTGTGCCATGAGATGAAAAAGGTTGTAAGTCATTGATCTACGTAATATTATTTGATTACATCCTGAGCTCTCCTACCAGACCAGTGATTTTCACTTTTTTTATTGTTAATGGACAAAGAGATCTTTTACACTGTGACCCCACATATAGGTACATACGTATCTGAAACAAAATTTCATAAAACAATGCATACCCATACCATACATACTGCACTCTTTATTTTCGTTGACATTTTATTTTGTAAAAACTGCACCTGTGAGGGATTTGGTTTACACAGATGTGCAGATTTTTCAAAACTCAGCAAATGTACTTTAAAGATACATGCACTTGCCTGACCAGGCGGTGGCGCAGTAGATAGAGCGTTGCAGAGGGCCCAGGTTCAAGACCCAGAGGTCGCCAGCTTGAGCGTGGGCTCATCTAGTTTGAGCAAAGCTCACCAGCTTGGACCCAAGGTCGCTGGCTCGGTCTGCTGAAGGCCCACGGTCAAGGCACATAAGAGAAAGCAATCAGTGAACAAATAAGGTGTCGCAATGTGCAACAAAAAACTAATGATTGATGCTTCTCATCTCTCCGTTCCTGTCTATCTCTTTCTCTGACTCTGTCTTTGTAAAAAAAAAAAAAAAAAGATACATGCACTTATTATATGTAAATTTCAAAAAAAAAAAAAAAAAAGCCTGACCTGTGGTGGCGCAGTGGATAAAGCGTCGACCTGGAAATGCTGAGGTCGCTGGTTCGAAACCATGGGCTTGCCTGGTCAAGGCACATATGGGAGTTGATGCTTCCAGCTCCTCCCCCCGTCTCTCTCTCCTCTCTCTTGTCTCTCTCTCTCTCTCCTCTCTAAAATGAATAAATAAAAATTTAAAAAAAATTTCATAAAAAGAAACTAATACTCTAGTGAATAATATAAATGTTGAGGTATTTGTGGGAAGTGTATTGATATCTATAACTTACTTAAAATTTTTATTTATTTATTTATTCATTTTAGAGAGGAGAGAGAGAGAAGGGGGGAGGAGCAAGAAGCATCAACTCCCATATGTGCCTTGACCAGGCAAGCCCAGGGTTTTGAACCGGTGACGGTCCAGGTCGTTGCTTTATCCACTGTGCCACCACAGATCACTTACTTTGAAATGCACTAAAAACTAAGATAAATTGATGGACAGATAGATATATGGTTAGATATATGATAAAGTAAGTATAATAAAATGTTAATGGTAGAAATCTATGTGGTATGTCGGAATTCACTTTGAAATTCATATCTATTCATATTCATAAAATTCATATATAATTATATATAAATTTATATGTTATATAAAACTATATATACATACCTCATATATAATACACATACATACATAACATGTGGTCCCTTAAATTGTTACAAATTTCTACAGTGTAACCTGGTAGAATGCAACAAAAAGATCATGAAAATGATTCTATCTTTTAACTCAAGCATTTCAATCCTGGGAATCTATCCTAACATATAGTTAAAAATACATACTTGGCCTAGGCTGGGTGAGTTGGTGGATAAAGCCTCAACCTGGTGCACCAGAGGTTGTGGGTTCCAACCCCCGTCAGGGCACCTATGAGAAATGATCAATGAGTGCACAACTAAATGAAACAACTAAGTGAAATGGAAAATTGATGCTTTTCTTTCTCCCTTCCCCCTTCTCCTTTCCTCTATCTTTCTGCTAAATCAATGGGAAAATTTAAAAAGAAATCCATATGCATAAAAATGTTCATAGCAATATTATTTATACTAGTAAAAAAATGAAACTAGCCAGATACTTAAAATGAGAACTAACTTAAATGAACACTAATTTGTATGGGCTGTGGTGGCGCAGTGGATAGAGCACTGACCTGGAATGCTGAGATCACTGGTTCAAAAACCTGTGCTTGCCTGGTCAAGGCACATACAACAAGCAATCAATGAACAATTAAAGTGAAACAATTATTATCTTGCTCCCTCCCTCTCTCTAAAATAATTAAGTAAAATCTTAAAAAAAAACCCAAAACAACTGTGGAGCCTGACCAGGCGGTGGCACAGTGAACAGAACATTGGATTGGGACGTGGAGGACTCAGGTTCGAAACCCCGAGGTTGCCAGCTTGAGTGTGGGCTTATCTGCTTTTAGCAAAGCTCACCAGCTTGAACCCAAGGTTGTTGGCTTGAGCAAGGGGTCACTCGCTCTGCTGCAGCCCCTTGGTCAAGGCACATATGAGAAAGTAATCAATGAACAACTAAGGTGCAGCAATGAAGAATTGATGCTTCTCATTTCCTCTCTCCTTTCCTGTCTGTCTGTTCCTATCTGTCCCTCTCTCTGTCTCAAACAAACAAACAAAACGTGGAAGAGCTGCCAAAGCTGATTTAAATGAATTTGATTTCTTTTCTCTACTAATTAAATAAGCAGACTATGCAGAAGAATAGAAAAAATGTAAATAAAAAAGGAAAATGTAGATAAAATAATATTAAGTCACAAATACAGAACACCAAATTTTATACTCACATGGATTACAATTATGTAGAAGAAACATCTAAATTGCTAAAGATTAGCCTGATCATGCCTGACCAGGCAGTGAAGCAGTGGATAGAGCATTGGACTGGGATGCAGAGGACCCAGGTCTTGAGCGTGGGGTCACTGGATTGAGTGTGGGATCACAGACATGACCCCAAGGTCACTGGCTTGAGTAAGGGGTCACTCACTCTCCTGTAGCCACCCCACCCTGCCCTGGTCAAGGCACATATGAGAAAGCAATCAGTGAACAACGAAGGTGCTGCAATGAAGAACTGACCCTTTTCATCTCTCTCCCTTCTTGTCTGTCTGTCCCTGTCTCTCTACCTTTCTCTCTTTCTAAAAAACCCCCAAGAATAATAATAATAAAGTAGGTTTGATTCCTGGTCAGGGCAGTTACAAGAATCAACCAATGAATGCATAAATAAGTGGAACAATAAATTGATGTTTTTTGTTTTTTCTACCCTCTTTCTCTCTCTAAAATCAATTTTTTAAAAAAAGGTTACCAGGAGATAGGGGATCAAAGGGTGAGGCTTTAAGAGGTTTAGGGTTTTGGTGATGACTGCACAGATATGTGAGTATATAAAAGCCATTAAATTATATAGACTTTGAATGGATGATTTGCATAGTATGTAAATTATATCTTAATAAAGTTGTTTTAAAAAGAGATAGATAGACCAGACAATCAGAAAGAGCTCCCAATGGCCAAGCTCGAATTATCTAAACAAATAACATACCGGGCCTGACCTGTGGTGGCGCAGTGGATAAAGCGTCGACCTGGAAATGCTGAGGTCGCCGGTTTGAAACCCTGGGCTTGCCTGGTCAAGGCACATATGGGAGTTGATGCTTCCTGCTCCTCCCCCTTCTCTCTCTGTCTCTCTCTCTCCTTTCTAAAATGAATAAATTAGGCCCTGGCCGGTTGGCTCAGCGGTAGAGCGTCGGCCTGGCGTGCGGGGGACCTGGGTTCGATTCCCGGCCAGGGCACATAGGAGAAGTGCCCATTTGCTTCTCCACCCCCGCCCCCTTCTTCCTCTCTGTCTCTCTCTTCCCCTCCTGCAGCCAAGGCTCCATTGAAGCAAAGATGGCCCGGGCGCTGGGGATGGCTCCTTGGCCTCTGCCCCAGGCGCTAGAGTGGCTCTGGTCGCTGCAGAGCGACGCCCCGGAGGGGCAGAGCATCGCCCCCTGGTGGGCAGAGCGTCGCCCCTGGTGGGCGTGCGGGGTGGATCCCTGTCGGGCGCATGCGGGAGTCTGTCTGACTGTCTCTCCCCGTTTCCAGCTTCAGAAAAAAAAAAAGAAAAAAAAAGAAAAAATTAAAATGAATAAATTAAAAAAAATAATAAATTTAAAAGGTCCTGGCCGGTTGGCTCAGCGGTAGAGCGTCGGCCTGGTGGGCGGGGGACCCGGGTTCGATTCCCGGCCAGGGCACACAGGAGAAGCGCCCATTTGCTTCTCCACACCCACCCCCTCCTTCCCCTCTGTCTCTCTCTTCCCCTCCCGCAGGCGAGGCTCCATTGGAGCAAAGATGGCCCGGGCGCTGGGGATGGCTCCTTGGCCTCTGCCCCAGGCGCTAGAGTGGCTCTGGTCGCGGCAGAGCGATGCCCGGAGGGGCAGAGCATCGCCCCCTGGTGGGCAGAGCATCGCCCCTGGTGGGCGTGCAGGGTGGATCCCGGTCGGGCTCACGTGGGAGTCTGTCTCTCCCCGTTTCCAGCTTCAGAAAATTAAAAAAAAAAAAAGAAAAAAAAATAAATAACATACCGAATTAGTATCCTACACAGGAAGACAAACAACACAAATAAAAAATGGATCTAGCCTGACCTGTGGTGGCGCAGTGGATAAAGCATTGACCTGGAAATGCTGAGGTCGTGGGTTCAAAACCCTGGGCTTGCCTGGTCAAGGCACATATGGGAGTTGATGCTTCCAGCTCCTCCCCCCTTCTCTCTGTCTCTCCCTCTCCTCTCTAAAATGAATAAATAAAAAAAAAATGGATCTAAAAATACAAATGGATACAGTTGAGACGTCAACACCATTAATCTTTAGAAAAATGTAAAATAAAACTACAAGAATATACCACCTCCCACCCACTTGCATGGCTAGAATCAAAAAGGCAGAAAACAACTGTTGCCAGGATGTGGACTCAGTGGAACCCCCACAGACTGCTGGTGGGAATGTAAATGTTAAAGTTACCTTGGAAAAATATGGCAGTTTGTTAAAAAGTTAAACACAAATTTACCCTTATTCAGAAATTCTACTTTTAAATACATACCTGAGAATTAAAAGCATATGTACACAAAAAAAGATGTGTACATGAATAATAGCCCAAGAATGGAAACAACCCAAATGTCCACCAGCTAATGAAAAGATAAAATATGGTATATCTACACACACTGGAAAACCGCAAGCAATACAGGGGAACAAAATACAGCTCCATGTTACAAAAATGGAGGAATCTTGAAAACATTATTAAGTGGAAGAAGCCAGTTGCAAAATTCTACCTATTGTGTAATTCCGTTAATATGAAATATCCAGAAAAGGCAAATCTATAGATAGAAACTGTATTAGTGGTCACCTAAGGCCAGGAGAGGAAGGTTTGGGGCAAAATGGGGGTGGGATTTCCTTTTGAGATGACACCAATCTTTTAACACTACATTGTGGTAATAGTTGTACAACTGTGTAAATTTACTAAAAATCATTATACATGTGCATTGTATGAAATTCACAGCTACCATGAAATAATAAGCAAAAATGGAAGGAACTGTATCAAAATTGCATTTTGCTTAAATCCAGATGGTGGTAGGATTAGGGGAAATTTTTATTCTCAATCCTTACTTTATTTCCCAAATTTTAAGAGGTGTGTTACCTTTTGTTACACACACAAATGTTTAATTTGTGCATTATATAATTTAAAAAAATTTTTTTTATTTTATTTCTGAAGCTGGAAATGGGGAGAGACAGTCAGACAGACTCCCGCATGCGCCTGACTGGGATCCAACCGGCACGCCCACCAGGGGCGACGCTCTGCCCACCAGGGGGCGATGCTCTGCCCCTCGGGGGGAGGGCAGAGCCACTCTAGCACCTGGGGCAGAGGCCAAGGAGCCATCCCCAGCGCCCGGGCCATCTTTGCTCCAATGGAGCCTTGGCTGCGGGAGGGGAAGAGAGAGACAGAGAGGAAGGAGGGGGGGGTTGGAGAAGCAAATGGGCACTTCTCCTATGTGCCCTGGCGGGGAATCGAACCCGGGTCCCCCGCACGCCAGGCTGATGCTCTACCGCTGAGCCAACCGGCCAGGGCCTGTGCATTATATAATTTTGCAAAATTATTCAACCTAATAATGTTTACTCTGAATAAAGAAGGTATAGGGTCACTTACTGAGGCATTTCTAAATGCCGTTTCTTTTCCTTCTTTTTTTAAAAAATTTTACTTATTGATTTTAGAGAGATGAAGGGAGAGAGAAAGACAGACAGAGACATCAATCTGTTCCTGTATGTGCCATGACCAGGGATCAAACCCACAACTTCTGCCTATCAGGATGATGTTTCAACTAACTGAGGTATCCGGCCAGGGCAAAATGCCCCATTTCTTTAAAATATGTACTGTTTTTCAAAATGGATGTGCTGAGAGTATCTACCATTAATTAGTACGGACTAAACACAGGAACCATGGAAATAGCAACTCTAGGTTCTATTTGCCACACCATATCAATTCACTCCATAGGCCTCAAAGCCATGCTTCAATGAGAGGAAACTGTACTTACAGATCAGTAACAGATTTTCATCTAATTTAGAGCACTTCCCTCAGAGTTTATAATATATCATCTTCTTTTAGACACTGAAACAGTTTGTTTCTTTACTTCAGAATTTACTGGAATCCTACAATGATTCAGTTTTCTCACCTGTCAACTGGGACTACTAGCAGCTGCCTCACAGACGTACTGTGAGGACTAAAAGAGGTAAAGGAAATGTAAAGCCCTCAACAGAGTCCTACTCTTCTCTCCTCATCCTCCCCAGGATAAGTTAGAATTTCTTCCTAACACATTCTTCCCATTGCAGTTCTACAGAAATTTGACTTCAAGAAATCTGTCACCCATTCTGCCTTTTTCTTTTAAGATTTTTTAATTTATTCATTTTTATAAGGAGAGAGAGAGAGAAAGAGAGAGAGAGAGAGAGAGAGAGAGAGAGAGAGAGGAGGGGAGGAATAAGAAGCATCAACTCCCACATGTGCCTTGACCAAGCAAGCCCAGGGTTTGAACTGGTGACCTCAGTGTTCCAGGTCAACGCTTTATCCACTGCGCCACCACAGGTCAGACAATTTTGCCTTTCTTTTTATCTATTCTCCTGTCCTGCCCCTTGTCCCCCCTCTCCCCCATCTCTCTAAACATCTCCTGTATGATTCAGGATACAATTTCAGTAGCTTCAGTTGAGATTTTTATTTGTCAAATCTCTGGGTCACTCAAGAAATATTTCAACAACATTTGATTAAACTGGCATTAAACACAAATATACAGCCTCTGGCCAGTTAAGAGCATCATCTGGAAACAACACGATTGCAGGTTCAATCCCTGGTCAGGGCAAATATAGGAAAACAATCAATGAATGCACAATTAAGCGGAAAAATGAATGCTTCTCTCTCTTTCCCTCTTTCTCTCCCCCTTTCCTCTCTCTGTCAGTCTAAAAATCAATAAATTAAAAAAAACCCCACACATTTATATATATGCTGTTTTCTATTATTTTTACACAAATAGTTTTTAAATAGCTAATACACTTTAAAATGTTAAATTCCAACCAAATTCAAGACTTGTGGAAATCTTGAAGTTATCAGTTCTGCAGAAAAATTAGGAAAACACTTTGAGAATAAATCTTAGTGGTTTGGGCTACCGTTTTTCTTATAGAATAACTGAAAAATTTCTGAACCTACACATACAGTATCTCTCACTGATCTTGATCTAAAGCCATATTGATCAGTTTATTAAAAAGTCTCATTAAATTCTGTTCTAAAACACAATTTAAGTCTGAATAAGTATGGTTATTTGTAACTTTAAAACATAAATAAAGCAGAGGCAAGCTGGAAGTTTTACTGAAAAGGGTAGATAATGTATTTTTGGAGATGTTCAAGTATCATCTATCCTAAATTAGGGGGGTGAATGAAAGAATTTTTAAAGTCTTTACAGAAACATAATTAAGGCAGGAGAAAAATGATATTTCAAAAACTGAGGATGAAGAATTTATATACTATAAATAAACCATTACATTTTCTACTTGAAAGTACTTGTTTTCTTTTTATTCATTAGTCATCTGTGTGTGTGTAGAGTGGGGGGTGGAGGGATTGAGAATAGACTGTCCACCAGTCATTTGCCAGAGAACTATTAACTATCAGATCTGGTGGCGGCGGGAGGTGCACAGTTTAAAGTTATAAACCATTAACGGCTGGGTTCACACGAGCCTGTTCTTGTTGATATCTCACTTTCTACTCTTCTGACGAGAGAAAAGCTGCTTGTGGGCAAGCAACTGGACTCAACCTTCCAAACACAATGGAGATGCCAGTTATTTTTCAGAATCAAAATAAAATTTTTCTCCAAAAACTATTTTCCTTTGTCCCTGGCTGGGCAACTCAGTGGATAGAGTGTTCTCCTGGAGCACGCCATGGTTGCGGGTTTCATCCTCAGTCAGGGCACATATAAGAAGCAGCCAATGAGCCCTGGCTCAGTGGTAGAGCATCGGCCTGGCGTGTTGAAGTCCAGGGTTCGATTCCTGGCAAAAGCACACAGAAGAAGTGCCCATCTGCTTCTCCACCTTTCCCCCTCTCCTTTCTCTCTCTCTTTCTCACTTCCCCTCCCACAACAAAGGCTCCACTGGACCAAAAAAGTTGGCCCGGGCACTGAGGATGGCTCCATGGACTCTGGCTCAGGTGCTAGAATGGCTCTGGTTGCAATGAAGCAACGCCCCAGATGGGCAAAGCATTGCCCCCTAGTGAGCATGCCACGTGGGTCCTGGTTGTGTGCATGTGGAAGTCTCTCTGCCTTCCTGCTTCTCACTTCAGAAAAAAAAAAAAAAAGCAGCCAATGAATGCACAACTAAGTGGAACAGTTGAGTTGATGCTTCTCTCTCATCAATGGAAACAATTTTTTTAATTTTTATTTTTTATTTGGTTTTATTATCAAATAATTTATTTTGAAATTTAAAATAGGGAACTAAATTTTTACTCTGACACAATGTGGGCATTGGGGACAAATCGAGAAGAAACAGCCCTGTGTGGGTAATTTTATTCTAAATTGTTCAGTTAAAATTAGCCACACAAATTAAATATTTGTGCTTAATGACTAAAATCTTCATTAAATTTCTGGATTAGCCTGGCCTGTGGTGGCGCAGTGGATAAAGCGTCGACCTGGAAATGCTGAGTTCGCCGGTTCGAAACCCTGGGCTTGCCTAGTCAAGGCACATTTGGGAGTTGATGCTTCCAGCTCCTCCCCTCCTTCTCTTTCTCTGTCTCTTCTCTCTCTGTCTCTCCCTCTCCTCTCTAAAAATGAATAAATAAATAAATAATTTAAATTTCTGGATTAAAATGATACCCAGTATTTTAGTTTTAAAGAAGCAATAGGTATCAAACATTTAGAAATCTCCTGGCTGGACTCCTCCAGGATTTGATGTTGTGATGTTATGTGTCAATAAGGAGGACTCCAGCAGAGAACCAGGATTACTGTACTGTATAATACTTCTTGTTCCTATAAAAAGGTAAATCAAGTTTCCCCCTCAAATTAGAAACATACATCAAACCAGATGTTCTGGATTCATTTTTTATAGATAACTTCTTATTGATTCATTGATTTTAGAGAGAGAGAGAGGAAGAGAGGGAGAGAGGGAGAGGGAGACAGAAAAACATCCAATTTGTTATTCCACCTATTTATGTATTTCATCTGTTGATTCATGTATGGGCCCTGACCAGGATTAAACCTGCAACCTTGGCCTATGGGGATGTTGCTTTAAGCATCCAGGGCCTGGATTCTGATGATTTTAACTTCCATATTACTTTTTTCTTCTTTTTTTTTTTAAGTGAGAGACATAGAGAGAGAGAGAGAAAGAGAGAAAGAGAGAGAGCGACATGGACAGACAGGAAGGGAGAGAGATGAGAAGTATCAATTTATCGTTGCGGTTCCTTAGTTGTTCATTGCTTTCTCATATGTGCCTTGACCAAGGGGCTCCAGTCGAGCCAGCAACTCCTTGCTTAAGCCAGTGACCTATAGGCTCAAGCCAGAGACCATGGGGTCATGTCTATGATCCCACACTCAAACCAGTCACCCCATGCTCAAGCCGGATGAGCCTGTACTCAAGCTGGCGACCTTGGGGTTTTGAACCTGAGTCCTCAGCATCACAGGTCAACAAACTATCCACCATGCCACTGCCTTCCATATTCCTAACTTGCATATTTCTTAATTTAGATTTTGTTAATTCTTGTTGGACATCTGATTTGCCATAAAAACTATGAAATACAAAGATAGGTTTTTCTTATATTTTTTTTCCTTTTTCTTTTCTACTAGTGAGTGATCCTCCCCCTGCAAACCATGCAAGAACATAACACTATGAAAGAAGAGCTATGTATTAAAAGTATTGTTTAAGATCTTCCTAATTAAAGTGTATCCTGAGTTAAAAATCAAGCACTATTAAAAGCTACATTAATGTTTGTTTTTGTTGTGACAGAGAGAGAGAGAGACAGACAGACAGGAAGAAAGAGATGAGAAGCATCAGTTCTTCGTTGTGGCTCCTAGTTGTTCATTGATTGCTTTCTCATATGTGCCCTCATAGGGGGTGGGGGGCACTACAGCAGAGCAAGTGACCCCTTGCTCAAGCCAGCGACCTTGGGCTCAAGCCAGCGACCATGGGGTCATGTCTATGATTCCACGCTCAAGCCAGCGACCCCACACTCAAGTTGGTAAGCCTGTGCTCAAGCCCGTGACTTTGGGGTTTTGAACCTGGGTCCTCTGCATCCTAGTCCGACTCTCTATCCACTGCACCACCACCTGGTCAGGCACATACATACATTAATGTTTTTGAAGCCTGAAAATATCACTTAGAAAATTATGGTTCCAATGACAAATTCTCTTTTCAGATCATCACTCTGAAAGAAGCAATGAAACATAAAAATTACATTATTAAACCTCAGTTTGGGTGCCAGGTGGATCCCGGTCGGGCGCATGTGGGAGTCCGTCTGACTGCCTCCCCGTTTCCAGCTTCGGAAAAAATACAAAAAAAAAATACAAAAAAAAAAGAAAAGAAAAAAACCCCTCAGTTTGGGGATCAGTTTATTTACCGAACAGGATCTATCTTTTTTGTTAGTGACATGGCCGCATGAACTCTAATTCAAGTGAGTAATTAATGCTCCTGATATCTGATGGTGGTTGTGAAAGACTTCCACCGCTATAAACTGGAAGGTATTATTCACTCTGCAGTATGTGTGAATATGACACAACAAACCAACTTCATGAAGAGAGATAAGAACAGTAGAAAACACAGAGTGCTTACTAAACAGCCAAGTGCTGTTTTTGTTTTCAGTTTTATTTATTCATTTTAAGAGAAAGAGGAGGGTGAGAGAAAAGGGGGAGGAGCAGGAAGCATCAACTCCCACATGTGCCTTAACCAGGCAAGCCCAGAGTTTCAAACTGATCACCTCAGTGTTTCAGATCGATGCTTTACCCACTGCGCCACCACAGGTCAGGCCACTAGGTGCTGTTTTGAACACTTGATTTGTATGCATTAAGTCCAGAGGCTGTTTTTATCTCCACTTTACGGATGTGAAACTTAGTCACTTGCTAAAGGCCATTCACTAAAATGGTGGCGGAAGGACCCAGTTCCTGTTGTCCCGGCTCTGGCTCTGCTCTGACCACTGCTCTTTGTCTCCAGGTTGCTTCAGGGCTCCAGTAATTCCGTGATGGCTGTAATAACGCAGATGCACACTTCGCTGCCCATTCGACAGTGTAAACCTCGCTCTGACCCTCTCTACACAAAAGCGTTTACTGGCTAATATGGATATTTTGGCAGTTTCAGTCTTGACTCTGGACCTTATTACAAAAGGCGCAATTCTAAGACATTATTTACTTTTAGTTGATCTCAACGAAGTCCAAAATGCTTCAGAAGTGGCTCAATCAGAAAATGTGAAAATTTAGGACAGTACAGCTCGTACCACCATATTTGCCACAGCGTGTTAACATTTGTGATTAGACCTAAACGTCCATAATTCTTTTTTTTTTTTTTTAGATTTTTTTTTTATTTCTTCATTTTTAGAGAGAGAGGAGAGAAGGGGGGAGGTAAGGAGCAGGAAGCATCAGCTCCCATATGTGCCTTGACCAGGCAAGCCCGGGGTTTTGAACCAGCGACTTCAGCGTTCCAGGTCGACACTTTATCCACTGTGCCACCACAGGTCCGGCCTTTTTTTTTTTTTTTTTTTTTTTTTTTATTCATTTTTTAGAAAGGAGAGAGAGAGAGAGAAGGGGGGAGGAGCAGGAAGCATCAACTCCCATATGTGCCTTGACCAGGCAAGCCCAGGGTTTCGAACTGGCGACCTCAGCATTTCCAGGTCGATGCTTTATCCACTGTGCCACCACAGGTCAGGCCACGTCCATAATTCTTGTGCCTGATTTGCTCTCTTAGTGAGCTCAGCTAATGTCCCTTTCTAGTTCCAGTAAATAAAACATACCCCGCAAATGTCCAAGGCAAGTGTGCAGACACATATCTGAATTTAGTATCATTCTCTCTCAGATCAGATGTCAGGGTAAATGTAGAGCCTTTCAGGTGGCCTGCTTGGCTGCCCTTTGCTAGAAGCCTTTTTGCTTTTCTCAATTTCACAATAAAGTGGAGCAACATGTTACAGCTCCCATTGAAATTGTAAGTGGGAGGTCAAGAGCCTGCCTAACTGCTGCCCACAGGATATTCCTACTTAAACTTACACTCATTCATATCTCACAATCTTTGAATAGCAAAAATGTCACAATTACTTTAGTAGTGGTCAAATAAAGTCTTCAACAGCAAGGCTATAATAAATAACTTAAGGCTAAATAGCTGGCAATTTAAACTCTAAAACGCCGAGAGTGTGCAGAGGCAAGGCAGCAGAGAGTTTGTGACCTCTCAGAATCCCCTCATGAAAACGGTGGGAATAGAAAAAGAAAAATTCTACAGGCAACATCTTTACCAAAAATCTAGGTGAAAAGCATCTCCTGGAACAGTGATTTTCAACCAATTTACAGCGGGAGGCACATTAGTGTGTCTCAAGAACTTTTATAACATGCACTACCTGCCTGACCTGTGGTGGCGCAGTAGATAAAGCGTCAACCTGGAAACGCTGAGGTTGCCGGTCCTGGGCTTGCCTGGTCAAGGCACATATGGGAGTTGATGCTTCCTGCTCCTCCCCCCTTCTCTCTCTCTCTCTCCCCCCCCCTCTCTATAATGAATAAATAAAATCTTAAAAAAAATAAAATTAAATTAAAAAAAAATTTTTTAAACATGCACTACCTGACTATTTAGTCATAGGCACTGACCTCTTTTCCCCTTAGGTTGTCAAATAAAAATATGACAATAGCCAATACAACAATAGCCGTCTAGTGTGAACAAATAAAACTAATACATACTTTCTTGGCAGATTGGCAAAACATATTTTTTGGTGTGCTGCAGAATTTTAGTAGTTAGTCAATGTGTGACACAAGATGAAAAAGGTTGAAAATCGGTGACCTAGAACACTAATGGGTCGGATCAAACTACCCTTAGCAACAAGAAGGGGGTGACCACAACTGTGCTGACAGAGACAGTTTGAAAAAGTGGGATTCTAATGGTCAAAAAAGCCAAATAGTTTGACCAGGTGCTGGCGCAGTGGACAGAATGTCAGACTGGGATGCAGAGGACCCAGGTTCGAGACCCCAAGGTCGCCAGCTTGAGCGCAGGCTCATCTGGTTTGAGCAAAAGTCCACCAGCTTGAACCCAAGATCGCTGGCTCCAGCAAGGGGTTACTCGGTCTGCTGAAGGCCCGTGGTCAAGGCACATATGAGAAAGCAATCAATGATCAACTAAGGTGTTGCAGCACACAATGAAAAACTAATGATTGATGCTTCTTAACTCTCTCCATTCCTGTCTGTCTGTCCCTGTCTATCCCTCTCTCTGACTCTCTCTCTGTCTCTGTAAAATAAAATAAAATAAAATAAAAGCCAAATTGGCCCTGGCCAGTTGGCTCAGTGGTAGAGCATCGGCCTGGCATGTGGAAGTCCCGGGTTCAATTCCTGGCCAAGGCATATAGGAGAAGCGCTCATCTGCTTCTCCACCCCTCCCCCTCTCCTTCCTGTCTCTCTCTTCCCCTCCCACAGCCAAGGCTCCATTGGAGCAAAGATGGCCCAGGTGCTGAGGATGGCTCTGTGGCCTCTGCCTCAGGAGCTAGAATGGCTCTGGTCACAACAGAGCAACGCCCCAGATGGGCAGAGCATCGCCCCCTGGTGGGCATGCCGGGTGGATCCCGGTCGGGCGCATGCGGGAGTCTGTCTGACTGCCTCCCCGTTTCCAGCTTCAGAAAAATACAAAAACACAAAAACAAAAACAAACAAAAAAGAGCCAAATATCCCAGATATCACCAAGTCATCATCCAAAGAAAGCTTCCCACCCTTGAAGTGAGAACCCCGTGAGTGAATTTAAGAACTACAGTGGGAACGGAGAGATGCCCGGCAGGGTCCCTTTTGCCACTGAGTGCAACGAAAGTTCTGGCTCCAGCCCTGACGGCCTGGAAACACCCCGCAGAACCTCTTTTATGGAAGGACAGACCCCACATGGGAAGAAATTGTTGAGGGCACAACACAATACATGTATTACAAGACAGCTTGTTAGCAGCTAAGGCTGACAGCTAGTTAGCAGCTAAGGCTGATAATAGCTAGATCAGGTGATCAAGTTTTATACATTGCTAATATTTAGACAACTAGACATTATGTGCTGCCTGGTATGATACATCAGGAAGTACACTGCAACCCCAACAGAGAGATATTTTTGCCAAAAAACTTAAAACCTGTATCAAACTTAGCCTCTACACCTAACTTCTAGTTAATAAAATATATGGAAGGGAAAGGAATATGCTAAATAATACCAGAAAAATGCAATCAGCCAAATGTGGGAAATTCTACAGGAAAAATTAACCTTGTCTCTTCAACAAATAGCATGATGATGAGGAGTGAGAAGAAGGCAAATTGAAGAAGAATGAAAAAGCCTTGGTCGGTTAGTTCAGTCAGTTAGCAGTGTTTTCAACCGTGGGGCCAAATTTTGTGCTAGTCCGCAAAAGAGTTAACCGCCCTGATGTTGTATGAAGATTACAGACCCAATGATCTTCACTGAATTTGCTTATGCTCAGGGTGATTTCTGCCTTACCAGTCCCCAAAATAATTCTCCTATTTTCACTGGTCCCAAGCATAAAAAGGATGGAAACCACTGACATTTGTGTGTTGTCCTGAAATATCAAGGTTGTGGGCAGGACCCCTGTTGAGCGCACATATAGGAAGTGACCAATGAATACACAACTAAGTGGAACAACAAAAGAATGCTTATCTCTCTCTTCTTCCCTCTTTCTGTCTCTGTAAAAATCAATAATAACAATAGTAATAATAATAATAATAATAATAAAAACTAAAGATATGTCAGCTAAATGAAATTTGTAGATTTCATTTGGATCCTGATCTGAAGTCATCAACTCTTTTTTTTGTGACAGAAACAGAGAGAGACAGAGAGAGGGATAGATAGGAACAGACAGACAAGAAGGGAGAGAGATGAGAAGCATCAATTCTTCGTTGCGGCACCTTAGTTGCTCATTGATTGCTTTCTCATATGTGACTTGACTGGGGGCTACAGCAGACCGAGTGACTCCTTGCTCAAGCCAGCAACTTTGGGCTCAAGCTGGTGAGCTGTCCTCAAACCAGATGAGCCTGCGCTCAAGTTGGTGACCTCGGGGTTTCGAACCTGGGTCCTCCCCATCCCAGTTCAACGCTCTATCCACTGCACCACCACATGGTCAGGCAACTCTTTTTGTAAAAAAAATAATAAACAAAATCACCCTTTTTAGATAATCAGAGGAAACTGAACATGGACTGAGTATTAGACTGTATAAAGGAATTACTATTTTTATAGGTGTGATAGTGGTATTGTGGTACTTATTTAAAAAGAAAAAATGGTCCTACTCTATTAAAGATACTTAGAGAAGCATATACCAATATAATAACATAATGTCTGAGATTTACTTTAAAATTTTCCTGAGGCCTGCGAGGGAGGCCACTAATTCTGTTTCAAGTTATCTTTGAACTTATCAAGTAGGTGGACCATAGCTTCCCCTCCAGAGTTGAAAATTTATGGACAAGAAGTTATCATTGAAATTAAATGGTGCCAGAAATGTCCAAGAAATACTGTGAGAATTTGATCCCTTTTTGAATCTTGTGATAGATCAATGTGGGATGATGGCAAATAGTGGGCAAAAGAACAATACTGGAGCCTGACCTGTGATGGCGCAGTGGATAAAGCTTTAACCTGGAATGCTGAGGTTGCCAGTTTGAAACCCTGGGCTTGCCTGGTCAAGGCACATATGGGAGTTGATGCTTCCTGTTCCTCTCCACCTTCTCTCTCTCTTCTCTGAAATGAATAAATAAAATAAAATAAACCCCCCCACACACACACAAAAAGAACAATACTGGAATGGTGGTGATTTGAAGAAATAGCATCATCGTGTTAGAAGCCTTGGAATGAGTATAAACAAAGGCTGTGTTCACCAGAAAAATCAACTGCTTCCATATGCCTCCTCTCCAAAGGGCCTGTTTTGCTATGACGTAAAAATGGGCCACCAATAGATATACGAAAAGATGCTCATCTTCACTAGCTATTAGAGAAATGTAAATCAAAACTACAATGAGATACCACTTCACACCTGTTAGATTAGATATTATCAATAAGACAGGTAATAATAAATGTTGGAGAGGCTGTGGAGAAAAAGAAACCATCATTCACTGTTAGTGGAAATATAAAGTAGTACAACCATTATGGAAGAAAGTATGGTGGTTCCTCAAAAAACTGAAATTAGAACTACCTTATGACCCAGCAATCCCTCTACTGGGTATATATCCCCAAAAGTCAGAAACACTGGTATGTAAAGACACATGCAGCCCCATGTTCATTGCAGCATTGTTCACAGTGGCCAAGAGATGGAAACAACCAAAAAGCCCTTCAATAGATGATTGGATAAAGAAGATGTGGTACATATATACAATGGAGTACTTACTACTCAGCCATAAGAAACAATGACATAGTATCATTTACGCCAACATAGACGGACCTTAAAAACATTATACTGAGTGAAATAAGTAAATCAGAAAAAGCTAAGAACTATATGATTCTATACATAGGTGGGATACAAAATTAAGACTCAGAGACATAGAAAAGAGTGCAGTGGTTACTGGAGGAGAGGGAAAAGAGGGGGATGGGGGGAGAGGGAGGGGCATAAAGAGAAACAAAATATAGGGTGACAGAGGATGATATGACTTTGGGTCATGGATATACAGCATAATTGACTGTTCAAATGATGTGGAGATGCATTCTCTAAATCTATGTACTCTGGTCGACCAATGTCACCCTGTTAAATCTGTCTAAATAAAAAAATAAATAGGTCCTGGCCGGTTGGCTCACTGGTAGAGCATTGGCCTGGCGTGCAGGAGTCCTGGGTTCGATTCCCAGACAGGGCACACAGGAGAGGCACCCATCTGCTTCTCCACCCCTCCCCCTCTCCTTCCTCTCTGTCTCTCTCTTCCCCTCCCGCAGCCAAGGCTCCATTGGAGCAAAGTTTGCCCGGGCGCTGAGGAAGGCTCTGTGGCCTCTGCCTCAGGCGCTAGAATGGCTCTGATTGCGGTGGAGCGAAGCCCCAGATGGGCAAAGCATCGCCCCTGGTGGGCGTGCCGGGTGGATCCCAGTCAGGCGCATGTGGGAGTCTGTCTGACTGCCTCCCCGTTTCCAACTTCGGAAAAATACAAAAATAAATAAATAAATAAATAAATAAATAAATAAATAAATAAAAATGGACCACATACAATTTTTTTTTTGCAGTCTGCATATTTCTCTTTTTTTTTTACTTTTTTAAATCTTATTTTTATTACAATTTCATATCAAACTTTTGTTAAACATTCTTTTGTGTCAGTCAAAAAAATTCTCAAAGAAGAGGAGTGGGACAGATGAAATAAAAATGGCAAAATCTTGATAATTGCTATTAATGCAGACATTTTTTATTTTTGCATGACCAAAAAATTTCAAACTAAAAGTTTTAAAAGTCTATGCACAATTTAAAATACAGAATCACTATATTAAAATCTATAAAACAAGAAGCAAAGGATAATGGAGTTATTTTTAAATGCTCTTAAAAATTCTTCAATCTCCCTGGCCAGTTGGTTCAGTGGTAGCACGTCAACCCTGTGTGTGGAAGTCTGGGATTTGATTCCCAGCCAGGGCACACAGGGGAAGCACCCAACTGCTTCTCCATCCTTCCCACTCTTCTCTTTCTCTCTCTCTCTCTCTCTCCTTCTCTCTCTCTCTCTCTCTCTCTCTCCCTCCCCCTCTCTCTCTCTTTCCCTCTCTCTTTCTCTCCCTCTCTCTCTCTCCCTCTCTCTCTCTCTGCCTTCCCCTCCCACAGCCAAGGCTCCATTGGAGCAAAGTTGGCCCGGGCGCTGGGGATGGCTCCATGGCCTCTGCCTCAGGTGCTAGAATGGCTCTGGTTGCAACAGAGCAACTGCCCAGATGGGCAGAGCATCGCCCCCTAGTGGGTATGCCAGGTGGATCCCAGTTGGGTGCATGTGGGAGGTTGTCTCTCTGCCTCCCTGATTCTCATTTCCGAAAAATACAAAAAAATAATAAAATTCTTCAATCTTTTATTTTGAGGGGGGGGTAATTGTCATGTACCTTAGGTTAGTCTATTAATAGGAAGAGAAAACTAAAGGTTACCATTGTTTAAAAATGTGTTGTCATAAAAATAATAAGCTTTTGTGAATTCTTGCCATATTTAAAACATTTCCAAAGAGAAAACTCACTGAAATACAGATTTCCCAAGAAAGGTGTTCATGTCTGGTATCATTCTTTTGAACAGTCACACTTGCTGCTCCAACAGGAGACAAACCACATTTCCAAGATTGTTAAATTATTACCTAGGAAAGTTTTGGCAATTTCCCATTCAGTCATATTTTCCAGTCATTTGGTTCTCATGTTTCTAGAGCTAGTCGTTTACTTTTAGCCAATGTCCAGGATTCAGCCCCAGGCAGTTATTTGTTATATTTCCTTCAATTTTGACATGTATGTGAGTTAGCTTTTATACAATATTATCGCAACCTTCTGCTTTATGACTCACAGTACCCAGGAGACAATTCAGGAAGGAACTTGGACTAGAACTTTGTATAGCATGCCGAGTTTCCTAAAGGTTTTGGTGCCTGTTTGTCTAAAATCTGTGAAGATATTTTCCCTTGTCTTTACCACACAATATATTATTTGAACAGTTCAAGTGCCTTGCAATGTAGTTCTGCAATTTTCTTAGCCACCGGCAACTACGGTAATGAGAAGTGGATATTTGATCTCATTTGGCAGGTCAAACCATGGTGCTGGTCAAAGCTGACTCCTTTTCTGTTCCATCTGCATTATACAATTTGCTTCTTTGGTTTTTGAACACACGCCAGCTCTTCTCAAAGATCTTCCTCTGGGCTCTAATATTCATTTGTTCCCTATATTTATAAATGTAAACACTACATAATTTCCCCAAGTGACTGAATCACCTCAAACTACCTAAAAGGGACTTCAAAAGTACAAATGATGTGGTGATCACTGTATAAGGTGTATAAATGTCTAATCACTGTGCTGTACACCTGAAACTAATATATAATATTGTACGTCAACAATTAAAAATAAATTAAAGAAAGACAAATCAAACAAGAAAAAGTACACATAATTTGGGAACCAGAGACAGCAATATTGAGCCCATTGATAGGACAACAGGAGGCAGAATAGTGAAGGGAGACTTTATTTTTTGTTTCTTAATACACATACACACTTACTGATGTAAGAGTGAAAACCACTCCCTGTTCTAAGGGACTGTGGAAGTGACCCAGAGCTCTGATCTCAGCTTTCTCTCTTCCCCATGGAGGTAAGAATATTGTCACCACTTTTTCAGATGATGCAAAAAGATGACTAGATTAAGTGTTTGCAAACCAGTTTGAGCTCTTTGTTGGAAGGATGTCAGGTACATAGAGGGATGTTCAGGTAAGTAATTACAGGGCATTATATAGTTCTCAAATGCAGGTCAAAACTCTTTGTACATCAAGTTTTATAACAATTGGAAAGACGGCATTTGAGTGTTAACCACTCTGAACTTACTTAAAAGCCTGGACTACTTTAATATACTTCTGCTAACATAATATATGTACATGATATATACAAAGTCCCTTTTTGTTTTCTTCTTTTCTATTTTTCTTTCTTTACAGAGACAGAGAGAGAGTCAGAGAGAAGGATAGACAGGGACAGACAGACGGGAATGGAGAGAGATGAGAAGCATCAATCATCAGTTTTTCGTTGCGACACCTTAGTTATTCATTGATTGCTTTCTCATTATGTGTGCCTTGACCACAAGACCTCAGCAGACTGAGTGACCCCTTGCCCAAGCCAGTAACCTTGGGTCCATGCTGGTGAGCTTTGCTCAAACCAGATGAGCCTGTACTCAAGCTGGCGACCTCGGGGTCTCGAACCTGGGTCCTCTGCATCCCAGTCCGACACTTTATCCACTGTGCCACCGCCTGGTCAGGCACAAGTCCCTTTTTGATCAGACAGAATATGCACACAGGTGTCTTTAAGATTAGCTAATAAAAAAACACAAATGGGCATTTGTGAAGCTCATCAGTATAATACTGAAACAGAGATTAAATGGGAGTGGAGGAGGGATAAGCACACTGAAGTAAGGACAGAACAAATAGGAAGTTTCAAGGATGACATTAAAGAGAGGAAATGACTCAGCTACAGTATAGGGAGGGAGTTCCAGTTAGGTGAGTTGTAGGTGATAATATGCCTGGGAAAGCTCATTACCTACATTAGACAAGATTCTAGGAGCTCACTAAGGCATGTCCTCAGGAGTCATGAACACAAACCACAAAGTCAATAGTGTAAAAAACATTCTCTCAACAGAGAAGAAAATTTTGGTGTCCTTTACCTTTTTCTGTTTTTTTTTTTTTTTTTTTTTTTTTTTTTTTTTTTTACAGAGACAGAAAGAGAGAGTCAGAGAGAGGGATAGATAGGGACAGACAGACAGGAACAGAGAGAGATGAGAAGCATCAATCATCAGTTTTTCGTTACGACACCTTTGATTGCTTTCTCATATGTGCCTTGACTGTGGGCCTTCAGCAGACCGAGTAACTCCTTGCTGGAGCCAGCGACCTTGGGTCCAAGCTGGTGAGCTTTGCTCAAAGCAGATGAGCCTGCGCTCAAACTGGCGGCCTTGGGGTCTCGAACCTGGGTCCTCCGTATCCCAGTCCGACACTCTATCCACTGCGCCACCGCCTGGTCAGGCAGTGTCCTTTACTTTTAATACTCAAGGCAATTGTAGTCATTGAACTGTAAGAGATAACTGGTACAATGATAGCAAAAATGAATAAAAAATAATTGAGAGGAAGAAAAAATATTTATATTAATTTAGTCTAAATTTAAGTCACTTAAACATTTATTGGGTATCTTACTGTCCCAGACACTGGAGGAACAAGAGGGGCATGGGTCCTGCCCCTCCGCAGATAAATGACTATGATCTGGGAAAAACACGGCCAAGGCTTGCATTGACATTAATAAAAACATAAGTGAGCCTGACCAGGCGGTGGTGCAGTGGATAGAGCGTCGGACTGGGATGCCGAGGACCCAGGTTCGAGACCCCGAGGTCGCCATCTTGAGTGCAGGCTCATCTGCTTTGAGCAAAAGCTCACCAGCTTCGACCCAGGGTTGCTGACTCAAGCAAGGGGTTACTCGGTCTGCTGAAGGCCTGCGGTCAAGGCACATATGAGAGGGCAATCAATGAACAACTAAAGTGTTGCAATGCGCAAGGAAAAACTAATGATTGATGCTTCTCATCTCTCCATTCCTGTCTGTCTGTCCCTGTCTATCCCTCTCTCTGACTCTCTCTCTGTCCCTGGAAAAAACAAAAAAACACATAAGTGAACGTAGATGTGGACAAGAGGAATTCTTCAAATAGAGAGTACAGTTGAAATGTTAAGAGACAGTTTTTTTGTTTGTTTTGTTTTTAGTGCAAGAGAGAGAAAGAGAGGGAGGGAGAGAGAAGCATCAGCTCATAGTTGTGGCACTTTAGTTGTTCATTGATTGCTTTCTCATACATGCCTTGTCCAGAGGCTCCAACTGAGCCAGTGACCCGTTGCTCAAGTCAATGACCTTGGGCTACAAGCCAGTGACCTTGGGCTCAAGCCAATGCCTATGGGGTCATATCTATCATCTAACGCTCAAGCCAGCAACCCTGAGCTCAAACTGGTGAGCCTGTAGTCAAGCCGGTGCCCTCAGGGTATCAAACCTGGGACTTCAGTGTCCCAAGTCGACGTTCTATCCATTGTGCCACCACCAGTCAGGCAGAGACAGTTTTGTTTTAATTTATTGATTTTAGGGCTCAAGGAAGGGAAAAAGAGAGAGGAACATCTATTTGTTGCTCTACTTATTCACACACATTGGTTGCCTCTTGTATGTGCTCTGATTGGGGATTGAACCTGCAACCTTCGCATATCGAGATGATGCTTCAACCAAGATACCTGGTCTTTTAGGCCAGGGCCTAAAAGAGACAGTTTTAAAACAGATACGGACAGATATTCAGGAAGGCAGGGTGGTTATTTGCTTAAAACCAGACTAGAGCCTGACCAGGTGGTGGCACAGTAGGTAGATAGAGCGTCGGACTGGGGTGTGGAGGACCCAGGTTTGAGACCCCGAGGTCGCCAGCTTGAGCGCAGGCTCATCTGGCTCGAGCAAGAGGTCACTCGGTCTGCTGTAGCCCCACGGTCAAGGCACATATGAGTAATCAATCAATGAACAACTAAGGAGCCGCAACGAAGAATTGATGTTTCTCATCATCTCTCTCCCTTCCTGTCTGTCTGTCCCTCTCTCTGACTCTCTCTGTCTCTGCCACAAAAACAAAACAAAAAACCAGACTGGAAAGTCTATGAGGACAATGAGGGCAGAGATTATGTCTCCTTGGTTCACAGTGGACCCTCAAGGACTGAAAGAGGATGGGGTCTCTAAATAATTTAGAGATTTGGAAAGCTTCTTAGAGGAATAGTTGAGCTGAGTTTTGAAGGGAGAATGTAAACCAGACCTCAGGTTCGGATGTAGTGTCACTTCATAAGGTAGATAATAGGAGTTTTTTGGTTTTCTGAAAGTGAACAGGAAGGAAGAAAGGCACCGGGGCACAGAGTGTGTTAAATTCTTGTGGAATGAAACATCATTACACATTTGAGGAACCAAAGCAGTGCAATGTAGCTGGAGAGAATGGTGTGCCATGATGGTGTGATGGTGGATTAGGCGATAGGAGCCTCTAGAATTTGCAGGACTTTTATATGCTGTGCTAAAATTTGGGCTTTATTTTAAATCTGGCGATCACTGAAAGATTTTTTTTTTAATTTTTTACAGGAACAGAGAGAGAGTCAGAGAGAGGGATAGATAGGGGCAGACAGACAGGAACGGAGAGAGATGAGAAGCATCAATCATCAGTTTTCTGCTGCGACACCTTAGTTGTTCATTGATTGCTTTCTCATATGTGCCTTGACTGTGGGGCTACAGCAGACCGAGCAACCCCTTGCTTGAGCCAGTGACCTTGGGTCCAAGCTGGTGAGCTTTGCTCAAGCCAGATGAGCCTGCACTCAAGCTGGTGACATCGGGGTCTCGAACCTGGGTCCTCTGTATCCCAGTCCGACGCTCTAGCTACTGCGCCACCGCCTTGTCAGACTGAAAGATTTTAAATAGAGAATGGCAGGATCAGATCTGCCTTTTAAAGGTCACTCAGGCATCAGTGGTGGTAATGGGAGGTAGGGGAAAGAACAGAGGTGGGAAGGCTTAAACTAAGACATGAATAAAGATAATGGAATAGATATGAAAGATGCTACTGTGAAAGAGATGGGATGTGCCGCTGAGTGAAAGAAAGGTACTGGAATGACTGCCAGACCTCAGGTTCGGATGTAGTGTCACTTCATAAGGTAGATAATAGGAGTTTTTTGGTTTTCTGAAAGTGAACAGGAAGGAAGAAAACAATTATAAACATAGTCCTTACTTGATTTTGAGGTGCTGGTGGGAAATATAAGTATATAAGTTCTGCTTCATTTGATGCCGACATCATGGAAGCCAATCACACTTTCTCACAAAAGTTTCTTGTTGTATATAGGTCTTTGAGCAGCATGGGATTTCTGAACTTTTGTGTACTTTTAGGCCCTTCAAAAAGGAACAGGGGGCCTTATAAACTGGTAGAATGTTAGTCATTGTTAAAAGGAGAAATGGTGCTTTTGAGGTAGCATGTGGCTTAGTGTTTGTCAGCTTCTGCCATGGCTTACTGTGGCTAGGGCAAGTGCAAAAGGTGATAGTGCAGCCCATCAACCCCATCTTCAGATACTTGCAAAGTAGATCTCAGATTCAGGTGAGGATTTATGAGCAAGTGAATACGTGAATAGGGAGCTGTAGCATTGGTTTTGATAAGTACATGGATCTCGTATTAGACAATGCAAAAGAGATTCACTGTAAACAAAGTCAAGAAAACAGCTGGGTCGGATCATGCTAAAAGGAGATATTACTCTATTCCAAAGTCTCTCCAACTAGCAGTGACTAATGAAGCGAGAAATTGTTGGATAGCAACACAGTTAGTTGTCTTTTAGGTGTTCTTTGTTGGGATTACTGTTTTTTACACATTTATTCCTGTTGCTTTGATTATCCTCATGTTATTACCAGATGACAATAAATGCTGTGGGATTGTTTTTGTTAAAAAAAAAAGAAAAGAAAAGGAAAAGCCTGATCTGTGGTGGTGCAGTGGATAAAACATATTTCAGTTGACCTGGAATGCTGAGGTTGCAGGTTCGAAACCCTGGGCTTGCCCAGTTCAAGGTACATATAAGAAGCAACTACTATACTCCAAAGTCAATACATTTAAAAAAATAATAATAGTACTGTAAACTAAGACCTCATTTCGTATATAAATAACACAGGGAAGCATGGGTAACAAGTCCAATCTGCTTTCCATTAAACTATAATTAACAGGAGAGCAGATATGATAGAATAAGATGTATTACTTTATCTCTTTGAAATTATACTCTGAGTATGATGAGCCTTTGAGATCTTACTCCCCAGCATATGTTGTCAGCTTGGCTCAAATAAACTCTTATAAAAATGTAAAAAAAAAAAAAAGAAAAAGAAATCACACCCTGAGTGGTTGTATATATCCCATAGTGAAATTTTTATTTGTAGTAGTGAAGAAAAAAAATTTTAATACAATCAATTGTATAAGCAATTTTCCTGCAAAGCTGTAATTACTAAGCCTCTTTTCCTTATTATGTTGTTAAATATTATTTCTATCCTATTTTTTAATGTTTATTTTATTGATTTTAGAGAGAGAGAGGGAAGGAGAGTGAGACAGAGAGAGACTGGAACATCCATCTGTTCCTGTATGTGCCCTGATCAGGCATGGAACCAGCAACCTCTGTGCTTCTGGACAGTGCTCCAGCCAACTGAGCTATCAGGCCAGGGCTTGTCTATTTTTCACCCAAATGGTTATTAGTTATATTAATGTTTACAAATTTATTAGTTCATTAAGGATGTTTCCTGGCACCCTAATCACATAGAAAACACACTGTGATACTTAAAAGATTAACTTTGTCTTTTATGTGTATATTTTGGGGATGCACCTTATTCACTAAAACAACATTTGATGACCCAAGAAAACATCTTTAGCCATTTATCTAGGATTCTAAGTCGTATTCACGATTCTTTTTTTTTTTATTTCCATAAAAAGGTTCTGGTCTGAATAAAATACATGTAAGCCATGCTTCTAAACATTCAATTTTAGTCTCCAGTCTCCTTCAAAGTTATCGTCCTCCTTCTACCCACTATCTAAGGTTTAAACTTTTTTTTTTTAACACTGTACTAGGAGAGAATGGACCACCTCAGGAGCTTTGAGCCTAATATATTTTTAACACCACAGTAACTTTAGGACACCTGGTTCCCTTCACTTCTGCAACATCATGCAGTTAGTGATGGAGTTTGCGCAAGAGCTAAACTTTTTCATTACCTCCCATTTCTCAAGGAAACAACACAATCTCTCCTGCTCTCCGCCCCAAACACATCCCGCCCCAGCATAGGAAAGAAGGGAAGCAAAGTGGAACAAACTGCGATGGGCGACTGGGAGCACAGAATTGGGACCAAAGCCGGGGACTCGAAATGCTAACGGGGAATCATTCACTACGTCTGGAAGGATCTGGGCTATCTGCCAAAAGACAACGTCCCTAAAGCCCGGAAACTGACATTACTAGTGCTAAGAACCCGAGAAAGAGCGAGCGACAGGCAGAGGCCCGACCCTCTGGGACTACCTGAAACACGCAAGGAATGCAAAAGAAACGTCAGGAATCCGGGACCGGCTGCGGTCGGCCACAGCGACCGCCAAGGTTAAAACTGCACTCCAAAGGCAAGCCAGTGGGGAACGGCGCCTGGGGATTGACTGCACGAGGGAAACTGACTAAGGAATCCCGAAAATCGGAGTCTGTAGCCCCCACCCAGCCCAGTGTCCACCGTGGGACTTCCAGAGTGAGCCTGGGGGCGGGTATAGGGGCGGGGCCAGGACGACTCGAACCGCAAGCAGACTGCGTCCTCAGTGCGCCTGCGCAGGATGAAGCCGGCCTCTATTTGGTTACTCGACGTGCGGCGGTGGCGGCGTTCTTTCCCGGCATGCTGCGCGGGAGCGATGGCCCTACGCCCATCCCTTTCCCAACCCTGCCCCCCAACCCCCTCCCTCCGGGCCCCCCCCTTTTCCTAAAGTGAGTGAGTGAGACAGGCAGATGGAGGAGGGACTGTAATGGCGGCGGCCGGCAGCTCCCTGCTCTGACCCACGGCAAGCTTACAGCAACCATCCCTCCCAGCCCCACTCCCAGCCGGCCTCCGCCCCGCCGCCAGCGCGGGGCCACCTTCCCCGGCCCTTCCTTCAGCTGTCGGCGTCTCGCCCTGCGCCCCGACTGGGGCCCCACACACAATGGACGAGCTCGCCGGAGGCGGTGGTGGCGGCCCGGGGATGGCGGCCCCTCCACGGCAGCAGCAGGGACCTGGGGGGAACATGAGCCTATCGCCAGGGGGGAATGGAGCAGCGGGGAGCGGGGGTCCTCCTGCCGCCGAGGGAGCGGGTCCCACGGCAGGCCCCGAGCTGTCCCGGCCACAGCAGTACACTATCCCGGGGATCCTGCACTACATCCAGCACGAGTGGGCTCGGTTCGAGATGGAGCGGGCGCACTGGGAAGTGGAGCGGGCCGAACTGCAGGTACCTCGCTGGGTCGATGTGCGGGACGGCTGCCGCGGCGGGGTTCCCGGTGGGGGGTGGGGACGGGACTTCCCTCAGGGGGAGCCCGCGGCCCGGGGAAGACCGGAGGAACCTACCTGTGCGGCTTGGGGAGCGTTGGTCCTGGCCGCTGCTCTTCCGAGAGTCCTCCTCCCCCTTTCCCGCAGAAGCGTGTTCCCAGTCCTCACTAGCGGCGCGGTGCGGGTTGCCTTGGGGCAGCCATTTTGGCTTTTAGTATGGCGTCTGCGGGGGCTCCTCTGGAGGCGGCCTGCCCGGGCCTCCCGGGCTTGGGGCTGCACTCCGCTCTGTGGGAGAGTGCGGTGTGGGGCTGCTGAACACTGAGCTGGCTCCTGTTTGTGCCTCTTGAGATGGGGAGCCCAAGGAGAGGGACTGGGATGGGCTTTTTACCACCTTTTTTTCCGGATCACCCCCCCTTTCCGATTTGGCAGGTCTGACCCCCTCCCCAGGAGTTGGTACGCACTTGCCCCTTGACAGCCACGCTACTTTCCAGGGCTGCTACCATGCACAATGGCTTGCCACTGGCTTGTGAAGTTTTCATTTTCTACCGCCAACTTGAAGTACCTTCTTACTTGGGATGCTACCTTATGCACTTAGATTCCCCTTCAGTTCTTTCTTACTTTGGGGACTGACTCATCAAGGCTTTCCCGTAAAGACATACCTCGGGGATATTGCGGGCTCGGTCCCAGACCACTGTAATGAAGCGAGTGGCAGTATTTTTGCCGGGGACAGTCTTGCCTTCAATTTGTAAAAAACACACATCTGTGAAGTACAATAAAGCGAAGCGCAATGTAACGCCCTGTAATGGTTTCTTTTAGGGGGCCCTTCAACCGGGCCTCCCCCGCCTCCAGTCCCTTCTTCCTAACCCATAAAAAGCTAAACCAGACTATCATAGTGTGTGTCTTTGTAAAACTACTGAGAAAAGATTTAATATTAGCTGAATGTAAAATGTTCTTGTCTCACTAACAGAGATGAAGCAAAGTTAAATATCCTCAGGATCCTTCATAATTAAACTTTGACTTGTCCTGTTAAGGTGAAACTTGGATGGGCTGCTTTACCTAACTTATGGAAGATGTGAGTAGTTTAAGGGCTCATGTCTTGGATTTCAGAATGGCTTCATCTTTTTTAAATGTTCAGTATTTTGAGGTATTTGTGTTTATTTTAAAATCCTTTCCAGGTCAAATTTAGGCTTAGAAGAAAAAAAGCATTCATCTAAGTACTGCACCTGTTCTTCAGATTGATTACATATATTTAGAATGTCAGCAGTATTGTTTGCTGACAGGTCATTTATGCCTATGGTGAATAGTTAGTAAGGAAAATGTGTTTAAAGAAAGAATTTTGGATTAACTTAGAAATATATATTTCTGCAGTTTGATTTTGAACTAATAAATTTTTATTTGATTCTACAAAGTGGGTAAAGTTAAACTTAAAATAAGAATAGGCGTATATTTTGACACTTCCTCAAGCTTTGAGAAAATTAATTATAAATTAACACCTGTTAGTCAATTCAGTGTTTCAGAATTGTGCTTTGCTATATTGTCAGGTTTTTTAAAATAACTTTCAAAAAGCTTAAGTCAAAATTGTTTCTTGTAACTTGTGCATAAACTGTCTGCTTTAAAATACTTGGGATTTGATAGAGTTCTGTTGATATACAACTTTCTGCCATACCATGTTGTGAACTTAATATTCTGTGTGAGTGAAGATAGTAAGGCGTTTTTGTTGTTGTTTTAGTAAGGCATTTATTTTTAAAGATTGCATTTTCAGATTCATTGAGACTTGGGATCATCAAATAGTACTTCACCAGTCTGAATAGCGTTGATGACCTTTGCACTTTTGTACAAAAATTTGTATTCGTTTTTGCGTTAGTCATTCATAAGCTTCAGTAATGTAAGTAGCTGACAGATGTCTTTTGTCTAAATTAGTGAAATAGATACATATACATTATGGAGGTCTATATTGTCTATCCTAGTCCTTGCTTTCTCTTCACTCCTCTACTTGACAGTAACAGAAAGGTCTTTAAAGGGAGATTCCCTTTGCTTGTTTGGTTTCAGTTGATCTACTTTGACATATCAGTTATGATATAGTCATTCTAGGCTGCCTTTTTTGTTTGTTTGTTTTGCTTACTTTGAAGGAGTTCTGTAGTATTTCTAGACTCTAATTTTTCCCAGGGATTTTCATTATTTTTTTTAAAGATTTTATTTATTCATTATAGAGAGGGGGGAGAGAGAGAGAGATAGAGAAGCGGGGAGGAACAGGAAGCATCAACTCCCATATGTGCCTTGACCAGGCAAGCCCAGGGTTTTGAACCAGCATCCTCAGCGTTTCCAGGTTGATGCTTTATCCACTGCGCCACCACAGGTCAGGCGAGATTTTCGTTATTCATACTGATTTTTTTTGTGTAAAATGTTCATGATTGTTTATATGCTGTATGCCATTGTTTTATACATTTGTCTAAAATGTTTTATTGGGTTACTTAATAGGGTTTTAGGTTTGCTTCTGCAGTGTTGAATTTGCTTAAATGTGTTCAATCTTTAGTAAGACTGCACATTTTAAAATTAATGATGAATAAAAATTTATTGGGAGGCTTTAAGCGATACATCAATTAATTTAAACTGTTAACTTTTTTTTTTCTTTTGTGGCAGAGACAGAGAGCAGAGAGAGGGACAGATAGGGACAGACAGACAGGAAGGGAGAGGGATGAGAAACATTGCTTCTTCGTTATGGTTCTTTAGTTGTTCATTGATTTCTCATATGTGCTTGTGCTTTGATGGGGGTGGGGGAGGTAGGCTACAGCAGACTGAGTGACCCTTGCTGGAGCCAGTGACCTTGGGTTCAAACTGGTGAGCCTTGCTCAAACTTGATGAGCCCATGCTCAAGCTGGCGAGACCTCGGGGTCTTGAACCTGGGTCCTCCACATCCCAGTCCAACACTCTGTCCACTGTGCCACTGTGCCACTGCTTGGTCAAGCTGTTATTATTATTATTTTTTTAAGATAAATCATGTCGATTTTTTTTGCATTTTTCCGAAGCTGGAAACGGGGAGGCAGTCAGACTCCTGCATGCGCCTGACCGGGATCCACCTGGCATGCCCACCAGGGGGCGTTGCTCTGTTGCGACCAGAGCCATTCTAGCACCTGAGGCAGAGGCCACAGAGACATCCTCAGCACCCAGGCCAACTTTGCTCCAATGGAGCCTTGGCTGCGGGAGGGGAAGAGAGAGACAGAGAGGAAGGAGAGGGGGAGGGGTGGAGAAGCAAATGGGCGCTTCTCCTGTGTGCCCTGGCTGGGAATTGAACTCGGGACTCCTGCATGCCAGGCCGACCGTTCAGGGCTGTTAACTTTTTTTTTTTTTTTTTTTTGTATTTTTCTGAAGCTGGAAACGGGGAGAGACAGTCAGACAGACTCCCACATGCGCCCGACCAGGATCTACCCGGCATGCCCACCAGGGGCGACGCTCTGCCCACCAGGGGGGCGATGCTCTGCCCCTCCGGGGTGTCGCTCTGCTGCGACCAGAGCCACTCTAGCGCCTGGGGCAGAGGCCAAGGAGCCATCTCCAGCGCCCGGGCCATCTTTGCTCCAATGGAGCCTTGGCTGCTGGAGGGGAAGCGAGAGACAGAGAGGAAGGGGGGGGGGTGGAGAAGCAAATGGGCGCTTCTCCTATGTGCCCTGGCCGGGAATCGAACCTGGGTCCCCCGCACGCCAGGCCCACGCTCTACCGCTGAGCCAACCAGCCAGGGCCTGTTAACTTATTTTTAAGAAAGATAAATAAGACAGCTTACATAATATGTACAGTCTTGGGTACACTGTTTATCTATACATATAAAACTAATAATAAATACAAAGAGGCTAAGGTGTACCTAATTTTGATGTAAATTTTTAATAATAGACTCATGTGTTCCCTGGCTTTGGAAAGGATTTTAAATTAGAACCCTGCAGTATGGTTTTTTTCTCTAAAAGAAATTTGGGGTAAAGATCTGTTTTAGAAACTTGGAACTAATCAAAGGATCTTGTCTTATGGGTTTCTTACCTTGGACTAAGGTATTTGTTAGTAAGGCACTAAGACAGTGATAACCTGAATGAGAATGCTAGTCAGAATCACCTGTAAAACTTCAAACTTTTGTAGGACTCTGCCTCATCCTCCAGAGATTTAGTCTAGGACTTGGAAAAAATGGGCTTTGTAGGATTTTGGCAATTCATATTATATAAAAATTGTAAATGCCATTTAATTCACATTACAACCTTATGTAGGTATCATTTCTATTTTATATATGGGGAGACAAATTTAGGTTAGATAACTTTGCCAACGTCACCCAGCTATGTAGTATTGTAGCTGATACTTGAACCTGGGTTTGTCTGAAATCAAAGCCTGTGTTCTTCTTTTTTAATACTGCTTTACTTCTGTGAGGATACAATAAAACGTTAGATGATAATAGCTAGTGACAAAATGTAAAATGAGCCATTGACTTCTCTAACCACTGCTGTAAGAATGTTAATATATATTGTCATTACATGTTCACTTTGATATCTCTCATTCTACTATGTAATATAACAATTTAGATAGACTACAGTAACTTAGGTGATTTTCCACCTCAGGTAAGCACTACATGAAAATCTGCCTATGAGGATGGTAACCTCCCTACTCCCTCAGATATCCAGCTAAGCTCTTAAGGAACAGCCCTAAGAATCACAAGAGAAGGGACATTGGTAGACCTCTTCAACTTATACACAAAGAGCAAACAAACTACTATGTTATAAGGGATTCAGCCTGTTTGGAAATGTCACTTCCATGTCAGTAATAGTCCTGGCTTCTGCCCAGCTGCCCTTCTAGAGTTTTATGGCTACTGATTTCAGAACTGCAACAACACTTGAGGGGGCTAAAATGTTTTCATGCAATTCTCGAAATCAGAGAATTGTTGCTATGTTGCTATTAATTAAGCAAAAACCTGACAGCTAGGTTAGTGGTGTTGTTAAGCTTCCAGAGGTAGTCACTGTGACATTGTTCCTCTGAAACAGGTTCCTTTTCTCAGATCAGTCTACACTTTCCAAATCACCTGCATTTTCCATGCTTGAAAATAGGAACATTCAGAAAACATGGCACATGGGGAATTCAAATGTTAGCACAGGTAAAAGGTCAGTTTAGAAACACAGCTAAGTTCAAATGTTAATTTTCTAGAAATTCTTATTAGTCAATCAAAGGAACAGAAGTAAGGTTTGACAAGGAAGTTAAACAATGTATTTCAATAAGATCTCTTTCTGCTTACAGAATACAGGGTCAGTAGTGAGTTGGAACAACTCTTGTGTGTTGTATGATGACACAGTGGGTCCCAGCTGAGTCACAAAGGGCATCTTAGTGGGAGCTTTATCTTTTTGACTTCTTGCTTACATCACTAAACAGCTAAATGGTTAGCATTTTTCTGCTTTATGATAAACATGCAGAAGAGTTAGTCTATCTAAGTGTATGATTTTAACTGCGGCCATTGCACAATTAACTTTGCTGTGGAGTTGCTTTTAGCTAAATCCTAGTATGATCGCTGTGTGCCCATATTTTAGTAATACCATAAAACGAGAGAGAAAACAGAAGGAACAACTTTGAAAAGGTAAAAGAGCACTCTTTCCCTATGGATGATGTAGGGCAAAGGGTGAGGACACAAAAGCAACAAGACTCAATTCCATTTTACAGGACAGGAGACCCTCTCACTTTACAACATTTTGGCACAGTTGAGGCAATCCTCTTGCTCCTGATGGAAAACATAGCTCTTGTTAGCTGTGTTCGCGAAGCATTTTTTGCAGTGGAAGCAGTAGTCATGCCAGGATGGTCTTTCATACGCCACCACACTGGACCCTTTACCAAACCCTTTCTGCACTTCATGCAGTACTTGGCAAATTTGGCCTCATAGCAGCTCACATAGTAGCAGCCCTCCCATTTAGGGAAAAAGCTTCCAGTCCTGATGCTTTGCTTGCAGTTGCTGCAGGTGAAACTCTTGTGCCAGACAGTTTCTTTGTACTCCATGTTCTGAGCTCCTGCCACAAATGGCTTGAGCAGCCCTTGTACTTGGGGGAGTCCTCCCGCCTGGAGCACTTGTTGCACAGGGTCTTGTCGACACAAAGGTCTCATTGGCCAAGAGATGCAGGCACTTGTCACAGAAAAGCAAGTGTTGTACCAGCGGAGGTTCTTGTAGTGCACCTCCTTGGAGTCCACACCAATGGACTTGCGGGATTCCACACAGGAGTTGGTGTAGAGCTTGTCAGAGCACTTCAGGCAGCACTGATAGCCATCCTTCTCCACATACTTCTTCCCCTTCAGGGGGTCCCTGCAGTAGTAGTAGTCAGACTTTTCAGTCATGGTGCCCACCTTGTGCCTGGAGGGACCTCACACTGGATGTGTGGACAACAGGATATATTTGGCAAGGACTGGATATGTATTGTTATCTACAATTTCCAACCTGCTACCTGGAGGTGCTAAGTAGCACAGCTATCCCCCAGGGTGGCCACTGCCTGTACCGAGACTGGGGCAGGGCAGTGGTCACAACAACGGTGGTGTTGGCAGTTAAAGGCTATGTTCTTATTACCACTCTTTTTTTTTTTTATATATATATATATATATATATATATATATATTTTTTATTCTTTATTTATTCATTTTAGAGAGGAGAGGGAGAGACAGAGAGAGAGAGAGAGAAAGAGAGAGAAGGGGGGAGGAGCTGGAAGCATCAACTCCCACATGTGGCATCAACTCCCACATGTGCCTTGACCAGGCAAGCCCAGGGTTTCGAACCGGCGACCTCAGCATTTCCAGGTCGATGCTTTATCCACTGCGCCACCACAGGTCAGGCTTATTACCAGTCTTTTAACCACTGTGTTATATGGTCATCTTAGCATTTTTCATAGAAATGGAATCTGTCCTGTAATTCTTTGTCTTCCTTCCATTATGTGGCATATATCACTTTCGTACATTTCAAAGTTTTTTTGAGCCCCTGTGATTGATCAAGTGTAGTTCATTTATATTGCAAACATGTCCTTATATTTTTTTCTGTAGTTGGTATGTAATAAAAATGCACTTATGATATCTACAAAATGCTGTTTTTGCTACATAGAAAAATATGACATAGATAATACATAGAAAATATAGTTCAGGAATTTCTGTTCTAAAACTACTAATTCTTCAGCAGATATGCAAATTTTAATTAGTGTTTGTGTTTGCATACTCTGGCATACAGATTTGTCATACCACAGCAAATACTGCTACCTAACAGTTTTACTTTATAGGAGATGTTTTACTCAAATGTAACTCAATTTATTCATTTTTATGGGGAGAGAACTTTGTGGTTTTTTGCACTCTTTCCTTTTTAACATTTTCTTCAGGTAATCAAGAGTGATGGTTTGCAAGTTATGGTGCATTTTCTATTACAAGATTTTTATGATTCCAATACAAAATTACAAAAAAGAAGAACTGTATAGTGATTTTTCATAAAGGCGCTTCCTTTATTCTGAGAAGTTTATCCTTCATAAATTTTGCTGTTAGGTAGTTTTCTGTTTCAAATGATGGTGACAATAGAGTAAAAAGTATTTTATTTGATAGGATTAAGAGTCCACAGCCTTATATCATTTTCCTTGTTTTCTTTTGAAAGCCAAAAGTATAGGCAGCAATTTTTAACTGGTATGCTGCAAGAATTTGTAAAACATGCAATACCTGACTATTTAGTCAGGGGTGCTGACCTCTTTTCCCTTAGATTGTCAAATTAAAAAAATGACAACAGCCAGCACAACAATAGCCGTCAGATGTGAATAAGACAAAATTATATGGGTTTTTTTGTGGTATTTTTGTTGTTGTTTTACAGATGGGCAGAAAATACATTTTTTGTTGTTGTTGTTGTTTATGCTGCAGAATTGTATTAATTAGTTTGTGTGCTACGAGATGAAAAGGGTTGAAAAATGGCTGGTGTAGGTAGGGGCCACTAATCTAGAATATTTCCCTCGGCTGTTGACCCTTTCACCCTGCTTTATAGTCTGCCTTTTTGCTCTACTTAACTCTTAATGCTCATCTGAATACTTTGTAGAATGCTGTTTTTTCTGTTGATGGTTTACTCACAAATTGCCAAATCCTGTGGCCTTAAAGACCATATTCACCTAACCAACATTTTCTTTTCATTAATTGATTTGGGGGGAGAGAGAGAGAGATACGCATCAACTTATTGTTCCTCTTACTCATGCATTCATTGGTTGATTCTTTTCTTTTATTTTTTTTTTGTATTTTTCTGAAGCTAGAAACCGGGAGAGACAGTCAGACAGACTCCCGCATGTGCCCGACCAGGATCCACCCGGCACGCCCACCAGGGGGCGACGCTCTGCCCACCAGGGGGCGTCGCTCTGTTGTGACCAGAGCCACTCTAGCGCCTGGGGCAGAGGCCAAGGAGCCATCCCCAGGGCCCGGGCCATCTTTGCTCCAATGGAGCCTCGGATGCAGATGCGGGAGGGGAAGAGAGAGACAGAGAGGAAGGAGAGGGGGAGGGGTGGAGAAGCAGATGGGCGCTTCTCCTGTGTGCCCTGGCCGGGAATCGAACCCGGGACTTCTGCACGCCAGGCCGACGCTCTACCACTGAGCCAACCGGCCAGGGCCATTGGTTGATTCTTGTATGTGCCCTGACCAGGGATTGAACCCCTAACCTTGTCATAGAGGGATAATGTGCTAACCAATGGACTACCCAGCCAGGGCCTAACCAACATTTTCTGCTGTTGACTATTTCTTCATTAAAATTCATTTCTTTGGCCCTGGCTAGTTGGCTCAGTAGTAGAGCGTCAACCTGGCATGTGGATGTCCCAGGTTTGGGTTTGATTCCCTGTCAGGGCACAAAGGAGAAGCAACTATCTGCCTCTATCTTTTCCCCTCTACTTTCTCTCTCTCTCTCTCTCTCTCTCAATATCTCTCTCTCTCTCTCTCTCTCTCTCTCTCCCCCTTCCCCAGCCATGGCTCCATGGCCTTTGCCTCAGGCACTAGAATGGCTCTGGTTGCAATGGAGCAACGCCCCAGATAGGCAGAACATCGCCTTCTAGTGGGCTTGCTGGGTGGATCCCAGTCAGGCACATGTAGGAGTCTGTCTCTTTGCCTCCCACTTCTGACTTAAGAAAAATACACACAAAAAAATCCTTTTCTTTGGCTTTCACTTTTAATTCTGTTTTTCCTTTGGTCCACTTAGCACTTTCTTCACATGTTTTCTTTTAGATTTTCAGGTATCACTTGCCATCTTAATACCTAAAATTTATTATTTACCATTTGCCAAGTGTTACTTAAATGCCTGTTTTTACTCATTTAAACCTAAAAAAAACAACAACCCAGAAATGCTGGCACAATTGGTTTCTTTGTTGTTGGGTACTTTTTTGGGGGAGGGGATACTAGAATATTGGGGACATCCACATGCCAGGTTAAGTAAATCATCTTTCCAAGATGTTGCAACTAGGAGGCAACAGAAGTGAAATTTAAACCTGGACAGACTGCCTCTAGAGGCCATGGTCCTCCCCCCCCCCCCGTTTTTTTTAAGACAGAGGGATAGATAGGGATAGACAGGAAGAGAGAGATGAGAAGCTTAAATTCTTCCTTGCGGCACTTAGTTCATTGATTGATTTCTCATATGTGCCTTGATGGGGAGGGGGGGGCCTACAGGAGACCGAGTGATCCCTTGCTCAAGCCCGCGACCTTGGGTTCAAGTTGGTGAGCTGTGCTCAAACCAGATGAGCCCGTGCTCAAGCCGGCGACCTCGGGGTTTTGAACCTGGGTCCTCTGTGTCCCAGTCAGATGCTCTATCTACCACTATGCTCCATGCGCCACTGCCTGGTCAGGCTAGAGGCCATGTTCTTTTCTTTTTTTTTTTAAGATTTTATTTATTCATTCTTAGGGGAGAGAGAGAGAGAAAGAGAAAGAGAAGATTAAGGAGCAAGAAGCATCAACTCTCATAGGTACCTTGACCAGGCAATCCCATGGTTTTGAACTGGTGACTTCAGCGTTCCAGGTTGACACTTTATTCACTCACTGCACCACCACAGGTCAGGCAAGGCCATGTTCTTTTTTGTTTTGTTTTGTTTTTTTAAAATTACCGAAATGAGAAACGGGTTGGGGTGGGGCAGACAGACAGTCTCCCGCATGTGCCCAACAGGGATCCACCCAGTATGCCCACCAGGGGCAACTGGAGCCATTCTAGCACATGAGGTGGAGGCCATGGAGCCATCCTCAGCGCTTGGGCCAACTTTGCTCCCATTGAGCCTTGGCTGTGGGAGGGGAAGAGATAGAGAGAAAGAAGAGAATGAAGGGTGGAGAAGCAGATGGGCGCTTCTCCTGTGTGCCCGGGCTGGGAATTGAACCCGGGACTTCCACATGCAGGGCTGATGCTCTGCCACTGAGCTAACTGGCCAGGACTAACGCCATGTTCTTAACCCCTTCAGTATCCTTGGTTTCTGGGTACCTCAGACGTATTTTAACTTTTCTTTTTCAAATTCAATATGTGAATTATTCAGTTCATCTCACATACCTACTGTTTCCCCTTACATAACACACTAAACTTGCTCATTCCCCTTTATTCTGTTATTGTTAATGTTTATAATCATCCTTCCCATATTAGCGTCTATAGAGATCCCCCTTATATATGTTGAGTCTGAATTTTTTCATTTAGTATAATTATTCAGTAAATGTATTTGAGTGCTACTTTATGCTAGGCCATTGGTACGTCATGATGTTTGAAGCAAGAACCTTGCTGGCATGGAGCATGTACTGTAGAAATACACTGCTCACATAAATTAGGGGATGTTTCAAAATGAATATGAAGCTATAAAAAACCCCTAATTTTTGTGAGCAGTATGTTAATATGATAAACCAGAAATTAACAGAATGCCAAGAAAATAAATGGTAATGGGAAACCGTTGTCAATAATGGACTTTTATTATTTACATCAGCTAAAATTTGAGTGTTTACTAATTGAATGCCAAGAATTATTTTAAGCTCTTAATATATATCTTACCTCAGTGGTGAGGAGAAAACTTTGCCTAGAATGGCCCTACAGCCTAACCACTGAACAAAGAAAATAATCCAGATTTAATCTGTGGTTTTCATTTCTTTACTACCACTCTCTTAGTTTAGGTTACTCCTCTTGCATGAATTCTTTGGAGTCATCTAAAAATTTCCCTCTCCCGACACCCCTCTCTTAATAGTTTATATTACATTGTAAATATGATTGTATTCCGTGTACCCTTGTTTTAATATTTTATTTTGGAGAATTTTAAAAGTATACAAAAATAATATAGTGTCTGTGACCTTTCACAAACTTGTCACTCATCTTAAACAGTAACAGTCATGACTAGTCTTATTTTACTTATATACTTCTGTCCATACCTCACAATCTCAAATTATTTTGAAGCAAATCCCAGAATCATGTAATTTTATCCATGAATATTTCAGTACATATTTGATGAAAGTTAAGGACTTTAAAAGACAAATACCATTATTGTAATATATAATGAATTGTTAAGAAAAATAATTTTTAGTATTATCAAATATCCACTGATTAAATATTTAATTTTCTCATTTATCTTTTTTTTTTCATAATTTTTTTTATTTTTTATTTATTCATTTTAGAGAGGAGAGAGAGAGGGAGATAGAGAGACAAAGAGAGAGAAAGACAGAGGGGAGGAGCTGGAAGCATCAACTCCCACATGTGGCATCAACTCCCATATGTGCCTTGACCAGGCAAGCCCAGGGTTTCGAACCGGCGACCTCAGCATTTCCAGGTCGACGCTTTATCCACTGCACCACCACAGGTCAGGCCTTCTCATTTATCTTTGAACAGCTTGTTCATTAAACTCAGGATTCAAATAACAAGTGATTAGAACCCTCCATTGTTTTTTTCTTTTCCTTGCCTTTTTTTTTTTTTTTGTATTTTTCCGAAGCTGGAAACGGGGAGAGACAGTCAGACAGACTCCCGCATGCGCCCGACTGGGATCCACCCGGCACGCCCACCAGGGGCGACGCTCTGCCCCTCCGGGGCGTCGCTCTGTTGCGACCAGAGCCACTCTAGCGCCTGGGGCAGAGGCCAAGGAGCCATCCCCAGCGCCCGGGCCATCCTTGCTCCAATGGAGCCTCCCTGCGGGAGGGGAAGAGAGAGACAGAGAGGAAGGAGAGGGGGAGGGGTGGAGAAGCAGATGGTGCTTCTCCTGTGTGCCCTGGCCGGGAATCGAACCCGGGACCCCTTGCACGCCAGGCCGACGCTCTACCACTGAGCCAACCAGCCAGGGCCTCCTTGCCATTTTTTGTTGAAGAAATCAGGTCTTTGTTCCTCTAAAGATTCCCAGCCAGAGTCTATGTTTTGCAGAATGCTGCCTTGAAGTATACTTTAACATGTTCTTTTGTTTTTCCTTATTGATTAGTTGAATCTAAGGGTTTGTTCAGAATTGGTTTGTTTTCTTTTTTGAGTTGGGAAGGGAAGAGCGAGACTACTTCACAGGTAGTGATGATGTCTTCCATCAGAAGGTACGCAGCAATTTGTCTTCTGTGGTGTTAGCAGCTGTTGATGTTAGGGCTTTGGAATGTTCATTCTTTTTTTTTTCTTTTTTTTATTCTGAAGCTGGAAACCGGAAGAGACAGTCAGATAGACTCCAGCATGTGCCCGACCCCCGGCACGCCCACCAGGGGCGATGCTCTGCCCTCCGGGGCGTTGCTCTGCCGTGACCAGAGCCACTCTAGCGCCTGGGGCAGAGGCCAAGGAGCCATCCCCAGCGCCCGGGCCATCCTTGCTCCAATGGAGCCTTGGCTGTGGGAGGGGAAGAAAGAGACAGAGAGGAAGGGGGGGGGTAGAGAAGCAAATGGGCGCTTCTCCTATGTGCCCTGGCCGGGAATCGAACCTGGGTCCCCCGCACACAAGGCCGACGCTCTCACCGCTGAGCCAACCGGCCAGGGCCTTGTTTTTTTTTTTATACAGAGACAGAGAGAGAATCAGAAGGATAGATAGGGACAGACAGACAGGAATGGAGAGAGATGAGAAGCATCAATCATCATTTTTTCATTGCAACACCTTAGTTGTTCATTGATTGCTTTCTCGTATGTGCCTTGACTGGACCTTCAGCAGACCGAGGAACCCCTTGCTGGAGCCAGCGACTTTGGGTCCAAGCTGGTGAGCTTTGCTCAAACCAGATGAGCCCACGCTCAAGCTGGCGAGCTCGGGGTCTCGAACCTGAGTCCTCCGCATCCCAGTCCGATGCTTTGTCCACTGCGCCACCGCCTGGTCAGGCTGGAACATTCATTCTTTAGGGCCACCCTTAGATTTTAAAAAACTTATTAAGAAATTGAGATATAATTCTTATAATCTAAAATGCACCCACTTAAAGTGCACATTTCTGCAATTTTTAGTATATTCACATTGTTGTTTTTTGTTTTGTTTTGTTTTGTTTTTTTCTTCATTTTTTTCTGAAGCTGGAAGCAGGGAGAGACAGACAGACTCCCGCATGCGTCCGACCGGGATCCACCCGGCACGCCCACCAGGGGCGGTGCTCTGCCCCCCAGGGGGCGATGCTCTGCCCATCCTGGGCGTCGCCATATTGCGACCAGAGCCACTCTAGCGCCTGAGGCAGAGGCCACAGAACCATGCCCAGCGCCCGGGCCATCTTTGCTCCAATGGAGCCTTGGCTGCGGGAGGGGAAGAGAGAGACAGAGAGGAAAGCGCGGCGGAGGGGTGGAGAAGCAACGCTTCTCCTATGTGCCCTGGCCGGGAATCGAACCCGGGTCCTCCGCACGCTAGGCCGACGCTCTACCGCTGAGCCAACCGGCCAGGGCACATTGTTGTTTTTTTAAAAATGATTTTATTTATTCATTATAGAGAGGGGAGAGAGAGAAGGAGGGAGGAGCAGAAAGCATCAACTCCCATATGTGCCTTGACCAGGCAAGGCCAGGGTTTTGAACCGGCAATCTCAGCGTTTCCAGGTTAACACTTTATCCACTGCGCCACCACAGGTCAGGCTATAGTCACTATGTTTTATAGTTTAACATCACTGTCCAATTTCAGAACACTTTCATTATTACCCCACACAGGAACCTGGCACCTAAAGGCAGTTAGTCCCAATTCTCCCCATTCCTTGTTAAGCACAACTTTCTGTCTCTATGAATTTGCTTTTTCTGGACATTTCATATAAATGGAATTACACATTGTTGTGACTGGTTTCTTTAACTTAAGAAAATGTTTTCAGGGTTCATCCTTGCTGAAGCATGTAACAGCACATTATTTCTAAATAGTATTCATAATAATGTTATGGTTGAATAGTATTCTATTGTGTGGATAATACTACAATTTGTCCATCAGTTGATGGACATTTGGGTGTTTCTGCTTTTGGGCTATTATGACATGCTGTTAACCTTTGTGTACAAGTTTGTTTGAACATGTGTTTTCAGTTCTCCTGGGTATCTATCTACCTAGGACTGCAATTGCTGGGTCTTGTCCAAGTTTTTGAGGAATTCTGTTTTTCTTTTAAAAAAACCAAACTGCCGTACCTGACCAGTGGTGGTGCAGTGGATAGAGCAGGGGTCCCCAAACTACGGCCCGCGGGCCACATACGGCCCTCTGAGGCCATTTATCCGGCCCCTGCCGCACTTCCAGAAGGGGCACCTTTTTCATTGGTGGTCAGTGAGAGGAGCACATTGACCAGCTCATTAGCTAAAAGCAGGCCCATAGTTCTCATTGAAATAATGGTTAGTTTGTTGATTTAAATTTACTTGTTTTTTATTTTAAATATTGTATTTGTTCCCGTTTTGTTTTTATACTTTAAAATAAGATATGTGCAGTGTGCATAGGGATTTGTTCATAGTTTTTTTATAGTTCAGCCCTCCAACGTCTGAGGGACAGTGACCTGGCCCCCTGTGTAAAAAGTTTGGGGACCCCTGGGATAGAGAGTCGGCCTGGGATGCTGAGGTTCCTAGTTTGAAACTTCAAGGTCACCAGCTTGAGCCCAAAGGACACTGGCCTGAAGCCTGAGGTCGTTGGCTTGAGCCCAAGGTCTCTGGCTTGAGCAAGGGGTCATTGGCTCAGCTGGAGCCCTGGATGAGAAATAATCAATGAACAACTAAAGTGATGCAATTATGAGTTGATGCTTCTCATCTCTCTCCCTTCCTGCCTTCTCTCTCTCTCTCTCTCTCTCTCAAAACAAAACAAAACAAAACAAAAAGCTGCCACCATAAAGACTACAAAGTTGGTATCTTCTGTAATTACAATTGGTGTTTCAGAATTGGATTGTTTTTATGCATATATAAACATGGTTATTGTTGAAAATAATTATTAAACAGCAATTGAACTTCATAGTATTTGAAAAAAAATTATTGATTTTAGTGAGAGGAAGGGGGAGAGAGAGAAAGAGACAAGAATATAGATCTGTTCCTATATGTGCCCTGACTGGGGATTGAACTGGCAACCTTTGCACTTCTAGACGATGCTCTAACTAATTGAGCTACATAGCCAGGGCGAACTTATTAGTACTTTTAATAAATTTATATGATAGTTTATCTTTGCCCCATTTCTCTCTCTTTTTTTTTTTTACTAATTTCTTTAAAAACTTCCAAATGCTGCCTGGCCAGGTGGTGGCGCAGTGGATAGAGCATCAGATTGGGATGTGGAGGACCCAGATTCGAGACCCCAAGGTTGCCAGCTTGAGTGTGGGCTCATCTGGTTTGAGCAAAACTTGGACCCGGGATCGCTGGCTTGGGCGGGGGCTTGCTCGGTCTGCTGAGGGTCCACGGTCGGGGCACATGTGAGAGGGCAATCAATGGGCAGCTGAGGTATCACAGCGAGGGACTGATGATTAGTGCTTCTCATCTCTCTCCGTTCCTGTGTGTCTGTCCCTATTTATCCCTCTCTCTCTGTCTCTGTAAAAAAAAAAAAAAAAAAAAACCTCCCAAATGCTGTACTTTATTAGTTATAAAGATTTTACTTTATAATGCTTTAAATTTTTGTTTTTTAGTGACATTTAGTTACTTTTATTTTGGAAGGTTTTTTTTTTTTTTTTTTTTTTTTTTTTTTTTTTTACAGAGACACAGAGAGAGAGTCAGAGGGACAGACAGGCAGGAACAAAGAGAGATGAGAAGCATCAATCATCAGTTTTTTGTTGCAACACCTTAGTTGTTCATTGATTGCTTTCTCATATGTGCCTTGACCGTGGTCCTTCAGCAGAACGAGTAACCCCTTGCTCGAGCCAGCGACCTTGGGTCCAAGCTGGTGAGCTTTGCTCAAACCAGATTAGCCTGCACTCAAACTGGCGACCTCAGGGTCTCGAACCTGGGTCCTCCGCATCCCAGTTCTACGCTCTATCCACTGTGCCACCGCCTGGTCAGGCTATTTTGTAAGTTTTTATTTTAGTTTTTGATATCTTTATTATTAAGTTAATATATTTATATGAAAATTAAGTCATAGGAATGTCAAAAATAGTGACTTTTGTGGTAATCTTAATCTTCCAGGAACAATTACTGTTGTCTTTTGGGTGTATATATTTACACATACACAGCAGTGATTCTCAACTGGGGGCAATTTTGCTCCCATGGGACATTTTACAGTGTCTGGAGATCTATTAGGTTTTTCCAACCAGAGGGTGGTACTACTGACAGCTAGTAGATAGAAGTCAGAGGTTCAGAGATGCTGTTAAACAGGCACAGGACAGGACTCCTCCCCCACCTCAACCCTTAAATAAAAATATTATCTAGTCCAAAGTGTATAGTAGTGCTGAGATTAGCGACCCCAATGGTAACTACAGTTGATTCTTGAACAACACAGTCCTGAACTGCGCTGATCCCCGTATCCATGGCTTTTTTTTTTCAGCAGTATACAGTTGGCCTTCTGTCTCCCTGGCTTTTGCATCTTTGGATTTAACCAACAGTATTTTCCATCCGTGAATGCAGAGGGCTGGCTGTATACATTTTTCTACGTCATTTTAATTTATTTATTTATTTATTTATTTTTACAGAGAGAGAGATGTCAGAGAGAGGGACAGATAGGGACAGACAGACAGGAACAGAGAGAGATGAGAAGCATCAATCATCATTTTTTTGTTGTGGCACTTTAGTTGTTCATTGATTGCTTTCTCATATGTGCCTTGACCGTGGGGCTACAGCAGACCAAGTGACCCCTTGCTCGAGCCAGCAACCTGGAGTCCAAGCTGGTGAGCTTTGCTCAAACCAGATGAGCCCGCACTCCAGCTGGCGAGCTCGGGGTCTCGAACCTGGGTCCTCTGCGTCCCAGTCCAACGCTCTATCCACTGTGCCACCACCTGGTCAGGCTCTACGTCATTTTATATAAGGGACTTGAGCATCCATGGATTTTGGTATCCACAAGGGTCCTGGAATCAATTCTAATACTGAGGGATGACTGAAATTTTTGGTGAGTCAGAAGTTACATGGGGATTTTGGGCTGCGCAGGATTTGATGTCCCCAAATGCTGTGTTGTTCATCTCTGTGTGTCTTTGTATAGATTATCTCATATCCATTATGTCCAATACCTAGAAAAAATGCCCGGCAGTAATATAATTATGGCAGTAAATATGTAATGGTTGAGTGAATATATTAATAAAATAAGCTCTCACTATAATTTGTTTTAAATACTTTTCCATTTCAAAATATATAAATCTCCCTCATTTAAATTTTGTTTTTAAATTGATTTCAGAGAAAGGAAAGGGGGAGAGAGAGAGAGAAACATCGATTTGTTTTTCCACTTATTTGTGCATTCATTGGTTGATCCTTGCTTGTCCCCTTACCAGTAATTGAACCTGCAACCTTGGCGGGCATATCAGGACAATGCTTCACCAACTGAGTGACCTGGCTAGGTCTACCTAATTTTTTTTTAATGTTGTTATAGTGTTAGGTTTATGAAATCCTATTATTATTTGTCAAATTAATTTCGCTCAGAAATCATGTACCCAAATACTAGAATGCTTATGGTCAAAATAGCTTGTTGCCCTACCCATCTTGTCCTTTTAGTTCAGCTTTTCAGAAGCAATCACTTTCAAATCTTTCTTCCACTATTTTCATCCTTATTAAATAATAGCATAATATTTTATTAAATAATAGCATAATATTTTCTTTGGCAGTATTAACATTACCTTAATCTGCCAGTTATGGCAATTGAGGATTTATCATACTTCTTACATTTCTTTTCACCATATTCCAGTATAGATAATAAGACAAATTTTGCATTATTATGACCATGGAAATAATAATTTGGAGTCAAAAAGTATACTGTGAATACTTGCCCTTTGCTATACATTTTTTGTTTTCCTTAGAGTTACCTCCTTTTTATTTGATTATTAGTTTTATGTGCATTTATTGCTATTTTTCTAAAAGGTCCTAAAATCCATCAAGGTTTTCAAACTCACAAGTGAGCAAATCACCTACTGGTTCAGCCTCTTGTGTGGAGGGCGTAGAGTGGAATGGGAAGAACTTGCCTTTCAGAGCTGTTATTATTCTGAACCCTCTGTCGTTCTGTTTGCTGTAGAGTTACTGCTCTGAAACCTTTGTCTGCTGTTCTTCAGCTGGAATCTCTCCTCCATTTTTTTAAAATTTTGTTTTTGTTAATTTTTTACTGGATTTTATTCTTTATTCGTTCTTGGCTTAGTCCTTCGTTTTGCTGAAATACAATATGTTGTCTAATCGTTTCTTGAAAAAAGTTACATAGGAGGTAAATTTTGGGACCCTGACTCTTTTAAAAATGCCTATTTTATTCTCTCCCTTGTTTGGTAGGTTGGCTGGAAATAAATTTTCATCAACATTTCAAAGGCATTTCTCTTGTCTTTGAACTTTCAATATTGGATTTGAAGGGTTTGAAGCGGTACTGATTTTTTATCCTTTTTGTATGTGTGATTTGTTTTGGTGTCTTGTTTATCCTGGTTTTATTAAATTTTATGAAAATGCATATTGTATTAGGCACCAAGAGAATTCTTTTACTTCATAGTCCAGTATTTCTCAATAGAGGGCACCATAGGCTTTTAGGTAGTACTGTACCATTTTTCGTTGGACTTGATTGTGTGTGCAGGGCTTTTAGTACCCTGGCTCCTGGGCACTAAATGCCAGTGTAAGTCACTGGTTATTGGAACATCTACAAATGTCCATACATTTCTAAACACCCCTAGGGGAAGGCAGTACTAATCTTTCTTGAGAAGCATTATTGTCCTCCCAAGTTTTTAGGGCTTTTTTTTTTTTTTGTTCAATTGATGATAGAAATGCTAATACAAAGTTTTTCTTCAGTCTCCTGTTTTGTTTTGTTTTCTCTTTTTGGTTTATTTTCTGAGTTATTTTCTTCAACCATATATTTAAATCCTATTAAATTTGTAAAAGCATTTTCTAGTTTGAATTTTTTATTTATTTATTTATTCATTTTAGAGAGGACAGGGCGAGACAGAGAGAGAGAGAGGAGAGACAGAGAGAGAGAAGGGGGGGAGGAGCTGGAAGCATCAACTCCCATATGTGCCTTGACCAGGCAAGCCCAGGGTTTCGAACCGGCGACCTCAGCATTTCCATGTTGATGCTTTATCCACTGCGCCACCACAGGTCAGGCTAGTTTGAATTTTTTAAAGTTAATCTTTTGGATTTTATTTTTGAGCATAGTGAAGTTGTTGAAGTTTTCTTTCTCTGAATTGTCAGTTTCCTCCAAATTTTTTTTTAGTTTTGGTTCTCTTCTTTCTTACCTAATGTTTTCTTCGATATTTGATGATCATTGACTGTTTTTTGGTAGTTATGAGCTTTTTTATCCCTTTTCTTAAAACTCATTTTTTATTTCCATTAAATTGTGTATAATTGGTTCTTTTAGCTTATAATTCTCTGAGTCTCCAGATAACTACCTGTGTAGAATTCTGTTGGTCTCAGATGTCCTCAGTGTCAGTGTAAGTTAAAAAAAAAGTTACATAAAAATAATTTATCATCTTTGTGTTGTGATTTTACTAGAGCTTACCTGCAGGATAATATTCTATCTTGCTGAACTATTTGGAGTCTGGTTTTCTTCAAGTCAGTTCTTTCCACAATTCTCTTATATTTCCCATTAGTATAAGGTTACTTTCTCCCTAGATTCTTATTTTCATCTTGCCATACTTATAAACTTTAGGTCCTTAACTTTCCTTTAGTTGTTCCTTTTGTCATACTCTATGTTTTGCATAGTGTCCTTGTGTTCCTGTGCTGATGTCTTCACCTTTTCTAGTATCCTTAAATCCTAGTTTTGTAAACCAGGTTCAATATTTTTAAATTCTCCTTCCCTAAGCCAGTGTGTATTGCAGACCTTTAGATGCTGTTGTGCTACCTGGTACAAACAAATATATGGCATATGGCACAAGTTTATTTTTATTTAAATTCAATCTCTAAAGAGAGTTTTTTTTTCCTCCCTTTGAAAGTAATGGTTATGTCTGCCTGACTGGGGGTAGCACAGTGGATAGAGAAGGTGTGGCCAACAGTTTTTGCCCCCCGGGCCAGATTAGAAAGAAAACTTTTTTTTATGGGTCGGACTAAATATTAAAATTAAAAAATGTTAAATACAAAAACGATTCATTTAAGTAAACAAAATTTTGTTATGTAATTTGTTTATGAATAAATGTGAGTGAAAAAAATTTTAATGTACAGTATTTTAATAAAAATAGTTACATACATATAAATATCCAAACTAATCACAATCAGTCGAAACAATATTTAATTAATAGAATGAGCTTGAAGGGGTTATATCGCATATAAAACAATTATTTTGGCCCTAGCCGGTTGGCTCAGCAGTAGAGTGTTGGCCTGGCGTGCGGAAGTCCCGGGTTCGATTCCCGGCCAGGGCACACAGGAGAAGCACCCATCTGCTTCTCCACCCCTCCCCCTCTCCTTCCTCTCTCTCTTCCCCTCCCGCAACCGAGGCTCCATTGGATTGGAGCAAAAGTTTGCCCGGGCGCTGAGGATGGCTCTGTGGCCTCTGCCTCAGGCACTAGAATGGCTCTGGTCACGACAGAGCGACGCCCCAGATGGGCAGAGCATTGCCCCCTGGTGGGCGTGCCAGGTGGATCCCGGTCGGGCACATGCGGGAGTCTGACTGCCTCCCCGTTTCCAGCTTCAGAAAAATACAAAAAAAAAAAAATTTATTTTGTTTTACAAACAGGCTGGACATGTTTTCAGTTATCAACTGCAGCTATTGTCTATGCTACAATGTCACTTGATTCAGCACACTTGACCACAAAAATAATGAATTGTTTGACCCTGGGTGTGCACTGGCAAACTCCACCCAAAAGAATGTGGGTTTCACATCACAGCTAAACGTCAAACAGTTCATATCGAGTACAGACGAATACAAAAGTTATAAATCTTTATAATAGAATTTTTTTAAAAAAATGAAGCATTGCAGATCCATTCGACCAATTATTGGAAGTTAACCCTAGATTAGTCACACATAGAATTCTTTTCCGCGTATTACTATCTTCTTAAATATCTTGATTTCCAGTCATCAAAGACGCTTCCACTTCTGAGTAGCTGAGATTTTAAAGAAGCAGAGAACATTAAAAATTTGATTATGGGCCACATAAACTCATTATGTGGGCCATATCCAGCCCGTGGGCCGTATGTTGGCCATGCCTGGGATAGAGCATCGACTTGGGATGCTGAGGTCCCCGGTTCAAAACTCCGAGGTCACTTGCTTGAGCATGGGATCATCAGCATGATCCCATGGTCTCTCTCTGGCTTGAGCCAAAGGTCGCTGGCTTGGCTGGAGCCCCCCCCCCCCATTCCTGACTAAGCACATATGACAAGCAATCAATGAACAACTAAGGCAACAAACTATGAATTGATGTGTCTGGTCTCCCTCCTTTCCTGTATCTCTCTCACAAAAAATAAAAACAAGAAAAGAAAACTAATGGTATGTCATTTATGCTGCTTTATTACATATAAAATGCTATATCTGACTTTTTCTACAAATTTTTAAAAAGATTTTAGATATTGATTTGAGAGAGAGAGAGAAAGGAGGGGAGAGGAATGGGTATAGAATTCTTGGTTGACAGGGTTTCTTTCATCACTTAAATGTGCATCATCCCACTTCTTCCATGGTTCCTGATGAGAAGTCAGCTGTTAATCTGGAGGATTCTTTGTGATAAATCACTTTTTATTATTATTATTGATTAGAGAGAGAGAGAGAGAGAGGTAGAAGAGGGGAAGGAGAAAGGCGAGAAGCATCAATTTGTAGTTGTTTTACTTTAGTTGTTCATAGATTGTTCCTCAGTATGTGCCTTGACCAGGAGGCTCAAGCCAAGCCAGTGTTCCTTTGTTCAATCTAGTGACCTGTGCTCAAGCCAGCAACCCTGGGACCATATTGATGATCCCACGCTCAAGCCAATGACCTCACACTTGAGCTGGCAAGCTTGTTTCAAGCTGACAAGCCCATATTCAAGCCAGAGACCTTGGGGTTTTGAACTGGGATCCTCAGCATATATGATTGACACTCTATCCATTGTCTTACCACTAGGCACTTTGTTAATCTTTTTGAGATAATTCTCTTTTTCATTGGCTTTTGATAATTTGGTTATATTGATAATATGTATTGGTGTGAATTTCTTTGAGTTTACCTTGCTTAAATTTTGTTGAACATCTTGGATGTGTATATCAGTGTTTTTCAAATAATTCTATCCTTTTTTCCCCTCTCCTATCTATTATGTGTATGTTGGTATTCTTAATTGTGACCAACAGGTTTCTGACACTCTATTTTTCTTCATTTCTTATTCTTTCTTTTTCTCTGACTGGCTAATCTCAGTCAACCTATCTCTAGATTTGCTGATTGTTTTTTTTCTGTCTGTATAGTTACTGTTGTGTCCCTTTATTGTATTTTTCATTTTAGTTACTATATTTCTCAAATTCTGTAATTTCTGTTTCATTTTTTTTTTTTTTCTGAAGCTGGAAACTGGGAGGTAGTCAGACAGACTCCTGCATGCACCCGACCAGGATCCACCCGGCACGCCCACCAGGGGGCGATGCTCTGCCCATCCAGGGTGTCGCTCTGTTGCAACCAGAGCCATTCTAGCGCCTGGGGCAGAGGCCACAGAGCCATCCCCAGCGCCCGGGCCAACTTTGCTCCAATGGAGCCTTGGCTGCGGGAGGGGAAGAGAGAGACAGAGAGGAAGGAGAGGGGGAGGGGTGGAGAAGCAGATGGGCACCTCTCCTGTGTGCCCTGGCCGGGAATCGAACCTGGGACTTCTGCACACCAGGCCGATGCTCTACCACTGAGCCAACCGGCCAGTTTCATCTTTTTTTTTTTTAAATTTTATTTATTCATTTTAGAGAGGAGAGAGAAAGGGAGAGAGAGAGAGAGAGACAGAGAGAGAAGGTGGAGAGGAGCTGGAAGCATCAACTCCCATATGTGCCTTGACCAGGCAAGCCCAGGGTTTTGAACTGGCAACCTCAGCATTTCCAGGTCAACACTCTATCCACTGTGCCACCACAGGTCAGGCCTGTTTCATCTTTTAAAAAATAATTTTCATCTGTACTGATATTCTCACTTTGGTTAGACATCATTCTCTCTTTTTTCATTTTATTTTTTTTTTAATTCAGTGAGAGGAGGGGAGGCAGAGACAGATTCCCACATGCTCCCTGACTGGGATCCACTTGTCAAGCCCACTAGGGGGCGATGTTCTGCCCACCTTGGGTGATGCTCCGTTGTTTAGCAACTGAGTTCTTTTAGCACCTGAGGCAGAGCCATTCAGTGCCTGGGGCCAACTTGCTCCAAATTAGCCATGGCTGCAGGAGGGGGGTGAGAGAGGGAGAGAAAAAGAGAGAAGCAGATAGGCACTTCTCTTGTGTGCCCTGACTGGGAATTGAACCTGGGACATCCACACAATGGGATGACACTCTACCACTGAGCCAGCCAGCCAGGGCAGACATCGTTCTCATCCTCTCCGTTAGTTCTTTTTTTTTATTTTTAACAGACAGAGGGATAAACAGGGACAGACAGACAGGAGTGGAGAGATGGGAAGCATCAATCATTAGTTTTTCGTTGTGCTTTGAGACACCTTAGTTGTTCATTGATTGCTTTCTCATATGTGCCTTGACCGTGGGCCTTCAGCAGACCAAGCAACCCCTTGCTTGAGCCAGTGACCTTGGGTCCAATCCGGTGAGCTTTTGCTCAAACCAGATGAGCCCGCTCTCAAGCTGGCGACCTCAGGGTCTCGAACCTGGGTCCTTCCGCATCCCAGTCCGAGGCTCTATCCACTGTGCCACCGCCTGGTCAGGCTACTCTCCATTAGTTCTTTAAACATGGTTTTCTGCACTTATTTTAACATATTGAAATAGTTGATTTAAAGTCTAGTAAGTTCAGTCAGTATTGGGCTGCCTCAGAGATAGTTCATATTGACACCTATATAAACCATATTTTCTTTTCATGCTTCAAAACTTTTTATTCAGCCTGACCAGGCGGTGGCGCAGTGGATAGAGCATCGGACTGGGATGCGGAGGACTCAGGTTCGATACCTATGTCGCCAGCTTGAGCGTGGGCTCATCTGGTTTGAGCAAAGCTTACCAGCTTGGACCCAAGGTCGCTGGCTTCAGCAAGGAGTTACTTGGTCTGCTGAAGGCCCCGGTCAAGGCACATATGAGAAAGCAGTCAATGAACAACTAAGGCGTCGCAACGAAAAGCCTGATGATTGATGCTTCTCATCTCTCTCTGTTCCTGTCTGTCTGTCCCTATCTATTCCTCTCTCTCTGTCTCTGTAAAAAAACAACAAAAAACTTTTTGTTCAAAACTGGTTATTTTAAAGAATGCAGCAATTCTAGAAATTAGATTCTCCCTTCTCCCTAGGATTATTGTTGCTATTTGTTATTTGTTTAGTGACTTTTTGGAACTAATACTATAAAGTCTGTTTTATTGTTGTTTTATATGATTACTGAAGTTTCTGTTTAGTTAGTTTAAGCTAATGGATAGTCAGATTTCTTTGGTTACCTAGAACATGTAAGTCTTCCAGTCTTTGCTAAGGGGGGTCTCTGTGTGTGTTAGGCATGCCTTCAGGATACAGCCAGACAGTGCAGCACTCTGTCTTAGCTCTCTTTTTCTTCTTTTTCAGAGCCTTAAAGCCAGAAGTGAGAGTGCAGGGCCTTCTTAGGTCTTGTCTCAGCATGTCTATAGATTATGCCTGCACATGGCCTTTTAGATTCCAGGGTTATGTTAGAGCTTTCCAGAGTCTCCATGGACATCTCCTTCTCCAGCTTTTCCTTTCCTTTTCTTTTTTTTTTTTTTTTTGTGTGTGTATTTTTCTGAAGTTGGAAATGGGGAGGCAGTCAGACAGACTCCTGCATGCGCCCGACCAGGATCCATCTGGCACGCCCATCAGGGGGCGATGCTCTGCCTATCTGGGGCGTTGCTCTGTTGCAACCAGAGCCATTCTAGTGCCTGAGGCAGAGGCCACAGAGCCATCCTCAGCGCCCGGGCAGTCTTTGCTCCAATGGAGCCTTGGCTGCAGGAGGGGAAGAGAAAGACAGAGAGGAAGGAGAGGGGGAGGGGTGGAGAAGCAGATGGGCACTCTCCTGTGTGCCCTGGCCGGAATTGAACCCAGGACTCCTGCACACCAGGCCGACGCTCTTCCACTGAGCCAACTGGCCAGGGCCTCTTTTCTTTTTTTTTTTTTTTTTTAAGAGAAGGGAGAGAGGGAGGAGGCTGGGAAGGAGGGGCAGAGTGGGAAGCATCAACTCGTAATAGTTGCTTCTTGTATGTGCCTTGACCTGGCAAGCCCGGGGTTTTGAATGCATGACCTCAGCATTCCAGGTTGATGCTTTATCCACTGCAACACCACTGGTCAGGCTCTAGCTTTTCCTTTTTAGCTTTTTTATTGTAGTGTTTGCACCAAATATTGTTCATCACCTCAGGCAGTCAAAGTGTTTGACAATTGCCTCTGATTATTTTTCACGATTGTTTTTCATGCAGAGAAAAGGTGGTTTGCACTGGATGAGCTCAGAGTCAGGTAAAATAAAGACAGCTTTGGTACTAGAGTTTTTCAGGGAGCCACCAGACATTGCAAATAATGACAATTTTCTGGGAATGGGACTTTTAAGGAGCTCCGACCTTGTTCTTTCTGTTCCCTCTAGTGGCTGCTAATTTTTCACTATAATTACTCACTTTTACCTTGATATATATACATACATACATACATATATATATATATATATATTTTGTATTTTTCTGAAGCTGGAAACGGGGAGAGACAGTCAGACAGAGTCTCACATGCGCCCGACCGGGATCCACTCGGCACACCCACCAGGGGATCCGGGGCGTGGCTCTGTTGCGACCAGAGCCACTCTAGCACCTGGGGCAAAGGCCAAGAAACCATCCCCAGTGCCCGGGCCATCTTTGCTCCAATGGAGCCTCGGCTGTGGGAGGGGAAAAGAGAGACAGAGAGGAAGAAGAGGGGGTGGAGAAGTAGATGGGCGCTTCTCCTGTGTGCCCTGGCCGGGAATTGAACCCGGGACTTCTGCACGCTGGGCCGACGCTCTACCACTGAGCCAACCGGCCAGGGCCTTGTTATATATTTTTTAAAGGGCCAGTTTTGGCAACAGCAACCCAATGTTATGGTCCTTATATTTCTCAAGTACCAGATACATTGGACTTTCTAGTGCAGGAGTCAGCAAACTATGGTTTGCAGGCCAAATCCAGTCCCAGGCCTGCCTGTTTTTGTAATGCCCCATTTTTAAAGAGTTGTAAAAGAAACAAAAATAACAAAGAATAATATGAAATACTGTCTGGCCCTTTAAAGAAGTTTGCCAACTTGTGTATTCCCTTCTACTGCAAAACTACCCAGTTTACCAATAATGAAAGTTCTAACAGTTGCCTTGGCACTTTGTGATAGGGCTTTCTGTTCTACTCACCGCCAGTGTTGGGATTCTCTGTCAGTTGGGTGGCTAGGTGGATAGTGACCCAACTCTAAAACTTTATATTAGTCTACTTTCTTGAAGTATTCCCATCACCAGTGGCCGCTAGTTGGTCTCCTTGGGCTAGCTGAGATGGCGATTAGCAAAAGAAGTTTGTTAGGGAATGTTCTTAAGGTCAACATCTGTAGAAGGAATGGAAAGGAAGCAGAAGGATGAATTGGGCTGTAATTGTAATGTATTATTCAGCAAAAGCCACAGTTGACTTCATGGGGAACTCTGAAGCTGAGATAACGTTCAGAGTTGTGAAAAGTTTCTGGGCCCTTATGGCCCTTTTTTGATCAGTCACTTGGTGAAGGCCACTTGGGCAGGCAGCTGTCTTCAGCTGAGGCAATTCATGAAAAGTTCTGACAGGTGAAGGCTGTTTTCCTACAACACTCCTAGCAGCTGGACAATAATCTATCATTTCTGAAGGGGGTCTGGGTAGCATATCATTGTCTGCTACATAGAACTTTGAGTTTTTTTAATTATAATTTTCTTCTTAAAATTTTTTTTAAAATGTGATTTTCTTCTTTAATGAATCAGTTTTTCTCATGAGAAAGCTGTTAAATACTCTCAAGCTGCATAAAGTTCTTCCTAAGGCAAACTGAACTGTTTTAGTTTTTGTGTGTGCAGAAGTAATTATAATTAGCCGTTTCAATATCAGAAATGTCATTATAGAATCCTGCAAATGCTCATCACAGGAATTGAAATTTACACCTAACAGATCTTTAAAAGACATCAAATTCAGCCCTCTTATTTGACAAATGAGGAGGCTGAGAACAAGAGATAAAGGATACAGAACTAGTTTGTGACAAGTAAGGATTAAATGTAGATTTCCAAATTCCCATGTTGATGTGCTCTTACCAACATTCCTTAACTCAGTTTCCTAATAATCATTTCTAAGAAGAGAGTATTAGGGTTCTGAAACTGAGGAAGAGTTTTTTATGGCCTTTAAAATTATCTAGTTGCTCCTTGGAATAGTGTTAAACAGTATATGTATGCTTCAATAACAACAACAACAACAATAATAAAGTCAACTAATGGAGTTCACCATTTTCATCACCCCTGATAATATTTTGGATAGAAGAATCTGATTTTTTATTTATTTTTATTGATTGATTTATTTGAGTGAGAGAGAGAAGCATTCATTTGTTGTTCCACTTAGTTGTGCATTCATTGACCCCTTCCTGTGCCCTGACTATGGATCGAACCTCAACTTTGGTGTTTTAGATTATGCTCTCTCCGATTTATTTTATTTTTTTTATTCATTTTAGAGAGAGGAGAGAAAGAAGGGGGGAGAAGCAGGAAGCATCAACTCCCATATGTACCTTGACCGGGCAAGGCCAGAGTTTTGAACCAGTGACCTCAGCATTCCAGGTTGACGCTTTATCCACTGCACCAACATGGTCAGGTGCTCTCACCGATTTAGCTGACTAGAAACTTCTTTACTACTATTTATTTGCTGACAGGATTATATAAAGAACATGATTTTTGAACAATGGCTGAAAGTGCTCTAGAATTTACAATTTTAGTATTTTATTTTCAATGGGTAGATTATCTTAAACATGTTTTGGATTGTCTGAATTGTAATTGAATATATCACCTGACTTAAGTTAGAATTTGTGGCTCTGGCCAATTGGCTCAGTGGTAGAGCATCGACTTGTGTGGAAGTCCCAGGCTCGATTCCCAGTCAGGGCACCCAGGAGAAGTGTCCATCTGCTCCCCTCTTCCCCGTTCTCTCCCTCTTTCTCCTTCAGTTCCTATCTCTCCCTCTCTCTCCCTCTCTCTCCCTCTCTCTCCCTCTCTCTCCCTTTCCCTCTCTCCTTCTCTTTCCCTTTCTCCTCCCTCCCTCTCTCTCCCTCTCTCCCTCTCTCTCCCCCTCTACCCCTCTCTTCATCTTTCACTCCTCCCCCCACCTCTCTTCCTCTCTTCCTCTCTTCTCTCTTCTCCTCTCCCTCTCCCACAGCCTGGCTCAATTGATTCCAGCATGTTGGCCCCAGGTGCTGAAGATGGTTCTATAAAGTGTCTGCTGCAGGCACTAAAAATAGCTCTGTTGCAGCCTTCCCAGATAGGGTTTGCAGAGTGGATCCCAGTTGTGACACATGCAGAGGGAGTCTCTGTCTATGTATCTTCCCTTCTTTCACTTAAAAAAAAAATTGTATTTATTTTTGGTGGTGCTAAGTATTTCCTGTTTTGATCATTGGGAACTAATATTAAGGAAGAAATTTGAGGTAATTTTAATGAATAAGATGCTTTTGAGTTAAATGAAGACCAGATGATTTTCTAGCATGTGGAATTAATGTTTCATAATAATGTGAAACTGAGAAAACTTTACATGCTTCAACATGAGGCATTTACCAGCTAGTAGTACAGGCATTCCAAACTTAGAGGAAGCTTATGGTGGTGCAGTTAAGTACTGTTTTTATGTTGTGAGCCGAGGTATTTATTTATTTATAGAGACAGAGAGAGGGATGATAGGGACAGACAGATAGGAACACAGAGAGATGAGAAGCATCAGTCATCAGTTTTTCGTTGTGGCACCTTAGTTGTTCATTGATTGCTTTCTCATATGTGCCTTGACCGCTGGCCTTCACCAGGCTGAGTAACCTGTTGCTCGAGCCAGTGACCTTGGGCTCAAGCTGGTGAGCCTTTTTTTTTTTTTTTTTTTTTACAGAGACAGAGGGATAGACAGGGACAGACCGACAGGAATGGAGAAATGAGAAGCATCAATCATTAGTTTTCCGTTGCGCATTGTGACACCTTAGTTGTTCATTGATTGCTTTCTCATATGTGCCTTGACCGCGGGCCTTCAGCGGACTGAGTAACCCCTTGCTAGGGCCAACAACCTTGAGTCCAAGCTGGTGAGCTTTTTGCTCAAGCCAGATGAGCCCGCGCTCAAGCTGGTGACCTTGGGGTCTTGAACCTGGGTCCTTCTGCATCCCAGTCCGACGCTCTATCCACTGCGCCACCACCTGGTCAGGCAAGCTGGTGAGCTTTTGCTCAAACCAGATGAGCTTGGCTCAATCTGGCGACCTCAGGGTCTCGAACCTGGGTCTTCTTCATCCCAGTTTGACGCTCTATCCACTGTGCCACCGCCTGGTCAAGCGAATTGAATTTTGTTTAGAAGATTTATATTTAATTTTAATTTACTTGACTTTATATTTTATGAAAGATTGGTACACATAAAGAGTTTACTTAAAGGTTTATGTTTGCATAGGTTTGAGTATTGTTGGGATAAAAATTTGTGTAAATATTAGAAACTGTAGAAATATTTCTCTTTTATTACTAAAATTTGAGAATCATGTCACCAGAGTTCCAAGTTAAAGGGATTGGTGTTAGATCACCTGAAGGTGTACCCACTTACAGTATATGAAAGTTATAATGAATGTGCCAGTCATATTTGTTTGTGTATGTGGGCAAGGGAGGAGGAAAAGGAAGTTTCTCTCCAGAGAGAGACTATTTTAAGTTATAATAATAGAAGGTAGGTTTCTTTTGAATAAAGTGTTTGTTGCCATCAACCACCAACTACCAGCAGGAAGTTTTGATCATTTCAGTCTTTTTTCTCATGCTACAGTAAATGTGCTTTTTAAAAAAAAAATCTCCCAAGTGAGAGGAACAGATAGGGACAGATAGACCGATGGGAGAGAGATGAGAAGCATCAGTTCTTCATTGCAGCACCTTAGTTGTTCACTGATTGTTTTCTCATATGTGCCTTGATGGAGGTGTGGTTGGGGTGGGGGCTCCAGTCTACCAGTGACCCCTTGCTCAAGCCAGTGACCATGGAATCATGTTGATGAACCCATGCTCAAGCTGGCAACCCTGTACTCAAGCTGTATGAGCCCATGCTCAAGTTGGTGACCTCAGTGTCCCAGTCATACTCAACAAATTTTTAATATGTGCAGTGTACTCAGAGTGATACAAAGTGAAATACAAGTACATTTGATCTTATCCCAAATACCCACAAGAACATTTGGTGCTCACCAAAAAGTCCTTTCTGTTGGTCCTGTCCAAAATGTTCGTGGAGACATTTGCTCCATAGTTAGCATAAATCCTGCTCTACAATCTTGCAGAATTTGAATACTGACCCATATACCGAATCCCATGTGCCATTGCCAGCTAGGTTACCTAAGCAAGAACTGACTATTGACAGTATAGCCACAGCACAATTATTGGACAATAAAACATGTGAGTGGTTTTAATATATTAACCTGCTAAACAGAAGTAGAAATAAATGCATATAACCCAGGAGAAGACATCTTAAAAGCATGGATGTTTTGGACAGGACCAAATGCCTTGCAATGGTTCTTTTATTCAGGCAGTTTAAAATCTAATGGAGGAGAGAGGGGTTTCCTTGTACTTTGTCCTATTCTATATTACTTTTTTTTTTAAAGGTTTATTTATTTATTTCTTATTCATTTTTAGAGAGGAGAGAGAAACAGAGAGGGAGAGAGAGGAGAGAGAGACAGAGAGAGAGAAGGGGGGAGGAGCTGGAAGCATCAACTCCCATATGTGCCTTGACCAGGCAAGCCCAGGGTTTTGAACCAGTGACCTCAGCATTTCCAGGTCGACGCTTTATCCACTGCGCCACCACAGGTCAGGCCTATATTACCTTTTAATAGTGAGAACTGCAGGCTGTTAAAAGATAAACCAAAGTATATTGAAATTTTTAAGAAGTTATTTGAGCAAAATTTGATTTCAACTTGCTCAACAAGTTGAGCAACAAACCAGAACTTGTTAGCAGCCTTCCACAGACCGGCGATGGGAAAGACGTATAGAGAACAGGTAGAGGCAAAGCATGGTACTTAATTGGCTGTAGCTTAAGCCAGCGGTTCTCAAAGTGTGCACCAAGGCGCACTGGTGCACCCTAGAAGATTTCCAGGTGTGCCCTATGGCAGTAGTCCCCAACCTTTTTTGGACCACGGACCGGTTTAATGTCAGAAAATATTTTCATGGACCGGCCTTTAGGGTGGACGGATAAATGCACAAAATAAAATTATGTGACTGGCGTAAAAACCTGTGGTATTTTTAAATATAATTGTCAAACTTACAAGACAAGCGTCAAGAGTGAGTCTTAGACGGATGTAACAGACGGAATCTGGTCATTTTTTAAAAATAAAACATTGTTCAAACTTAAATATAAATAAAACAGAAATAATGTAAGTTATTTATTCTTTCTCTGTGGACCGGTACCAGTCCATGGCCCGGGGGTTGGGGACCACTGCCCTATGGTATTCCAGAGAAATATGTGCCTATTGGGGACCAAAAATCAATAGAGTTTTTGGAGTTTAGAGTTTAGGGGAACAGAGGTGTGGGGAATTGGCTGTAAGCTGACAGTATGCCCAACCCCTCTCCCCACCCCCCACCACCTCACTTGCCTGATTAGGTTGCAAAGGGCTGTTAATCTGTGGTGCTGGATGGTTTTTTGTTTTGTTTTTGTTTTTTTTTACAGAGACAGAGAGAGAGTCAGAGAGGGATAGATATGGACAGACAGACAGGAATGGAGAGAGATGAGAAGCATCAATCATTAGTTTTTATTTTTATTTATTTATTTTTAATCATTAGTTTTTCGTTGCAACACCTTAGTTCATTGATTGCTTTCTCATATGTGCCTTGACGGGGGGTGGGGGAGGGTGGCTACAGCAGACCAAGTAACCCCTTGCTCAAGCCAGCGACCTTGGGTCCAAGCTGGTGAGCTTTGATCAAACCAGATGAGCCTGCTCTCAAGCTGGCAACCTTGGGGTCTCGAACCTGAGTTCTCCGCATCCCAGTCTGATGCTTTATCCACTGCGCCACTGCCTGGTCAGGCTGTGGTGCTGGATTGTTTATACTACCCCCTATGTTCCCCAGAAAGACTGGAGGCAAGTTTTTTCTATCCTTTGTTTGATGTAAAGTTAAGATGATATGTATGGCCTGACCAGGCGGTGGCGCAGTGGATAGAGCGTTGGACTGGGATGCGGAAGACCCAGGTACGAGACCCCAAGGTCGCCAGTTTGAGTACAGGCTCATCTGGTTTGAGCAAAAGCTCACCAGCTTGGACCCACGGTCTGCTGAAGGCTCATGGTCAAGGCACATACGAGAAAGCAATCAATGAACAATGAAAAACTGATGATTGATGCTTCTCATCTCTCTCCATTCCCATCTTTCTGTCCCCATCTATCCCTCTCTCTGATTCTCTCTGTGTAAAAAAAAAAAAAGAAAGAAAAGAAAAGATGATATGTATGGTGAGGGTTTTCTGCACTTGGTAAAATTCTTGGGTTGCCTTGGAAATGTGATCAGAGACCATTAATTTGCTAATGGCCTCATTTTGCCCTATAAATAAAGCAAGGTACGGTTTTTAGGTGTGCTTTGTTCTTGCCAGCAGTAATTACAGAGCCTTCAGGACTCCTTTTTTTCTTAATTTCACTTATTTTCCTAATTCCACACCATTCCCATTTGGGACCTGGAATTACTAGCTGCACTGGTTCGTGGCATGTGCCCAGATATAAAAATGAATATAGTTACTCTATTATACTATTTCATTATGGAAATACTGCTCTTTTTGTTAACATATCATTATTATATTTATTATTAACACATCATTATATTATTTTTAGATAAGTACTCCCAAATAAAATGGGTCGATTTTTCAAAAAGAAGCGTGATATTGAAGAACTCAATTCTGGAAGTGAGTAAAAGTTAAGTGTAAATAAAATAGGACTTGAAGGCTGAAGGGCAGAATTTAATTTATAGCATTTTTCATCACTTAACACTGAACAATACGATTGCATTAGAAACCCATTCATGGAAGCTTCAAGTGATTTTGGTTTAACATTAACAGAAGAAGAAGAACTGGCAGCTATATCCACTGATGGTGGATTGATGATTTTGGATTTCTAGAAAAGAAGAATATGTGGCAATATCTAAAAAAGCTTTGAACACTTTACTACAGTTTTCAACATCCTATTTATGTTATGTGAATTAGGATTTTCTACCCTCAACACAATTAAGAGTAAAAAGAGAGGAATTCTTCAATGTATTGACGAGGAAATGAGAGTTTGCATTTCAAATATATTCCCAAACATTGAAGAAATCGCTAGGACACATCAGGCTCATGTTTCTTTCTCATAAACCCAAGAATGAAAAAACTTGCCACATTCGTGCTGGGACCTGCCGAATTTACTAAATCTTACTAAGAAGTATCTATATATATAAAAAGATAACATTTTTGTCGCTTTTTTATTTTTTAACTCCTCTTTTTTACGAATTCTAAAAAGCATAACTCAAAAAATGTAACAAAATTGTTTTTTAATGTCAGAATAAATTTAATTTTGTTGTACTTATTTCGTTTAATTACCATAAAAGCACGCTTGGACTTTATATTTTTTTTCTTTAATATTTGACTTAATTATTATAACATATTTCTCAGAAATTTGTATATAGTGCGCCTACAGTTTGTAGGGTTTTAAATACTCCTTGACTTCAAAAAGTTTGAGAACCACTGGCTTACGCAGTTTGCATTATTTTGGAAAAGCCTAGTTGTCTATATAATTGCTTGTCCCAGGGATTTTTATTTGTTTTATGTGAAAGAGACAGACGGGAAGGAAGGGAGGGAGGGAGGGAGGGAAGGAGGGAGGGAGGGAGAGAGGGAGGGAGGGAGAGAGAGAGATAAGAAGCATCAACTGTAGTTGTGGCATCTTAATTCATTGATTGCTTTCTAATATTGACCAGAGGGCTTCAGCTGAGCTAGTGACCGTGGGCTTAAGCCAGCGACCTTGTGTTTATGATTCCATACTCAGGCCTGCGAACTTGGGGCTTTGAATCTGGGTCCTCTGCATTTCAGGTCAACGCTCTATCCACTGTACCACCACTGGTCAGTCTGTCCTTACGTTTTGATCTGTTAACCTTGAGGCATTACATGCTGACTGAGGTTTAGGTTTGCTTCTGTAGGCTCTTAAGGCATTAAAGCCAACTCAGTCTAGTGGCTTCTTTTTCTTTTTTCCTTCCCTCCCGCCTCCCCCTCCCCTATCTCCCCCCTCCCTCCCCCATTCCCTTGCCCCTTCCTCCTTCCCTCCCCCATTTCTTCCCTCCCTCCCTCCCTCCCTCCCTCCCTCCTCCCTCTCTCCTTCCTTCCTTCCTTCCTTCCTTCCTTCCTTCCTTCCTTCCTTCCTTCCTTCCTTCCTTCCTTCCTTCCTTCCTTCCTTCCTTCCTTCCTTCGCATGGAAGCATCGACTCATAGTTGATTTCACTTTAATTGTGCATTGTTTGCTTCTCATATGTGCCTTCATCAGGTCTGTGCCAGTGTCCCGTTGCTCGGCAACCCTGGGCTTTTCACTCCATCAACCTTTGGGCTCAAGCTGGTAAGCTCTGGAATAGTATGAATGATCCCCTGTTCAAGTCAGTGACTCCATGCTGACGAGCCTGCGCTCAGAGCCAGCAAATTTAGGGTTTTGAACCAAGGACTTCAGTGTTCAGGGTTAGTGCTTTATCTGTGCCACCATTGGTCAGGCTGATGACCTTGTTTATTTTAACAAGGCTAAATGATATGATCCTATCTGGTGAAAGGCTGTTGAAATAGGGCCTAGGACTACTAATTTAAGCCTGAAGTAGTTGATTAGATTGTAGTGTCTTTTCTCATATTAGTCAGGTAAGATAAATCATAATTATCTTATTCCCAATTCTTTTTCTTTTCGGTACTATCACAGGAGAAATTATGCAGAGTCCAGTTTTAGGGACAGGATCACATTTTCTGGTACTTATATATACAAGTTAAGGAAGGTTCTTTAAGGAAAAAGAAAATCAAGTATGTGATAATCTGTTAAGAGTCATAGCACCCCAGAAGACCCTGCTAGAGTACTCTGATTTGCTGTCCCTTAACTTCTGTTTAGCTCCTTGGGTTGTTGCGTTTGGAATTTTTTTTTTGGAAAATATATACAAGATACATAAACTCTCTTCTTAATTTATAGTCTTGTCCTGTCCCAAGTCCAACTTGTGGAATAATTATCAAGTTTCATATTGTATTGTATGTCTTATGGTAGAATTATAAATAAACATAAGTCAAAATATGGATCATCATTACATGTCTTTGTAAGGATCTTAAAGAAAAATTCTCTTTAATGGTGTACTTTTCTGTAAAAGAAGCATGTATGAAACTTAACAGCCAGTACTAAAGATCAAGTTTCTTATGTTTTATAAATAATAAACAAGAGTTGCCCTAAATTGAGTTCAAATTTTAAAGTTTATGATAATTCCATAAAAAATAAATTATACGAATTTCTATGTTTAGATCTCATCTATTCATATCACTAAGTATCTATTACTTTTAAAGGGTACAACAGTTACCTATGGAAAGCATAGTTATTTATTTCTTGAAAAAAGAATAGTCAGATTCATGTTTACAGGTTGTGCAACCTCTTATATGATTCTATTCAATTCTATTCTGCTTTAAATCGATTGAATTAAGAGTAAAATTCAGTTTAACTGTTCCTTAACTAACAAGATAAATGCTATCTAACATCACTACAGATCTAAAGGATCTTACAGACACACGCACACTATATCTATATATGACATATAAGAGATATATTTTGTAAAAGACATTAAGCAATTAGATTCCTAGTTTCAGAATTGCATGAGCAGTGTGTACTTCATTTAATTGTTATATTTATGAATGGTTTTAATGAGAGCTAATAAGAAATGTGAATAATTTCCCCCCAGATATTTAAAAGCCATTTTTCTTGAAAAGATAATTAAGTGACTTATTAACAATTAAGTTTTAATTCTTATCAAGGATTTTTCATGAAGAGGAATAAATTTGAAATCTTTATAGGCCTTACTTGTGAGAAGATGTTACTGAATTCTAGGGAACTAAAAAGTTCAAGGAATGTTGCCATACTGATGGGCTGTGGTAGCTCTGCCAAATCAAAGACGTCCTATTTTGGGGAGAAACTTTTGTTCAGTAATAGTGTCTACCTGAACTATTAAAGGACACTTCCAAAAAACATTGTTTTCTTTATTGACTTTCTCAAGGTTAATTATATATTAGGGATTGAATTAGGATTCTTTTGCTTATTCATGCTTAGTTTCTTAAATGTCTTAAATCTTTTCTTAATTTTGATCATTAATGTACTGAATTAATGTAGACTAGATAAACAAAACTTCTGGAATTACAAACATACTTATTGTACCAAAATGACATTTTCTTTTATGTATGTGAAAAACCTCTGCATTTTTTAAAAGAACATCATTTATCATAGTTGAATTAAGTAATTTTGGGTTTTAGATTCATCAAGAGATTGGACATACATAGTCATTAACATTTTACAATTGAGAAAGCTAAAAAACTGTGTAATTATTACTTCATTCATTAAGAAGCAGTAAGTTTTTACATATGCCAAATACTGTTCTAGATAATAGTAATATATCAGTAAACAAGACAAATATTTATGGGACTACATTTTAGTAGCATTTGTCTAATTAGTGGCAAAACAGACAATTGATTTGGTTTAGTATTCCAATATTTTTAGCATGAAATTGGGCTGGCAGATATTTTCCATCCTGCTTGCCAATTCAGATAGTTTTGTTATGGTTGTCTGGAGCCTACGTTATGTTAATTCTTTTCTAACTCAGACAAAGTTATTGATGCCTGCTTTGGGTTTGGGAGGGGAACTGGGAGTATCCTGAGATTATTAACCGTACCCTTACCTCTCTAGTTGATTTTTCTCTCCCTATTCTTTTTTTTATTTTATTTTATTTTTTTTCTGAAGTTGGAAACGGGGAGGCAGTCAGACTCCTGCATGCGCCTGACCGGGATCCACTCGGCATGCCCACCAGGGGGTGATGCTCTGTTGCAACCAGAGCCATTCTAGCGCTTGAGGCAGAGGCCATGGAGCCATCTTCAGCGCCTGGGCCAACTTTGCTCCAGTGGAGCCTCGGCTGCGGGAAGAGAAGAGAGAGACAGAGAGGAAGGAGAGGGTGAGGGGTGGAGAAGCATATGGGCGCCTCTCCTGTGTGCCCTGGCCGGGAATCAAACCCGAGACTCCCGCACGCCAGGCCAACGCTCTACCACTTAGCCAACCAGCCAGGGCCTCTCTCCCTATTCTTTTGAGCAGCTTTATAGTTTGGCAAATAGGAGAAGATACTCTGGTTTTTGTTAACCATTTGATGGCAGAAACCATACCTACAGTGACATGAGACTATTAATTGTTTTTATCCCATTTGCTGAAAACTCAGGTTTGTTTGATTTTTTTGCTGCCACGGTTTGCATTGGATGAGATATTTTGTAAAATGTGATATGTACACTTTACTAATAATTTCCAGAACACATCTGGTAAAGGAATGTAGTCCTCTACTAATGAAAATCATACTATATAGCTAAGTCTGTCTTTTTCTCATGTTAATAATATCAGGATTTGCCTGACCAGGCAGTGGCGCAGTGGCGAGAACATCGGACTGGGATGCAGAGGATTCAGGTTCGAGACCCAAAGGTCGCCAGCTTGAGCGCGAGCTCATCTGGTTTGAGCAAAGCCCACCAGCTTGAACCCAAGGTCGCTGGCTCCAGCAAGGGGTTACTCGGTCTTCTGAAGGCCCGCGGTCAAGGCACATATGAGAAAGCAATCAATGAACAACTAAGGTGTTGCAACGCGCAACGAAAAACTAATGATTGATGCTTCTCATCTCTCTCCGTTCCTGTCTGTCTGTCCCTGTCTATCCCTCTCTCTGACTCACTCCCTGTTTCTGTAAAAAATATAAATAAATAAATAAAATTTAAAAAAATAATAATATCAGGATTTGTAATTTTAAATATATAGCTTACCTGACTAGTAATTGCCTCAAAGTAAAAATGCTTTGAGTTTTAAGAGAGAGTAGTAAGTTTAAGCTGTTATTGAAAATGTGCTTGTAAAATTATTTTTTATTGGTAGTTTATTTTTATTATAAAGTTTGTACTATCTCTTGGGTGTTTACGAAATGGTTTCAAGAAACATATCAGTCTTTTTTTTTTTTCAGAGAGAGAGAGGGATAGACAGGGACAGACAGACAGGAACGGAGAGAGAGATAAGAAGCATCAATCATTAGTGTTTTGTTGCGTGTTGCAACACTTTAGTTGTTCATTGATTGCCTTCTCATATGTGCCTTGACCGCGGGCCTTCAGCAGACCGAGTAACCCTTGCTGGAGCCAGCGACCTTGGGTTCAAGCTGGTGGGCTTTTTGCTCAAACCAGATGAGCCCACGCTCAATCTGGCGACCTCGGGGTCTCGAACCTGGGTCCTCTGCATCCCAGTCCAATGCTCTATCCACTTTGCCACCGCCTGGTCAGGCAAAACATATCAGTCTTAAGAATGTAAGTCTGCCCTCCAATAACAAGAAAGGTGGTTTTTCCCCCTTCTAATTGTAAAGTTCTGTAAAAACCATGTTTTATTTATTTAGTTATTTAAAATTTATTTATTTATTTTTTTTTAGCAAGAGAGAAACAAACAAATGAGAAGCATCATCTTATAGTTGCAGCACTTTAACTGTTCATTGATTGCTCCCCTTATGTGCCTTGACTGGGGACTTCAGCAGACCCAGTGACCCCGTGCTCAAGCTGGTGAGCCCGTGCTCAGGCCAGATGAGTCCATGCACAAGTTGAACCTAGACGTTTCAAACTCGGTCCTCAACGTCCCAGGTCAATGCTGTAGCCACTGTGCCACCACCGCATCAGGCATTATTCTTGATAATGTACTATTTCATTTAGTTAACATTCTTCCTCATTGGCTTCAGCAAAGAATCAATCTTGTCAGCAGAAAAAACCAAAACAAAAGCTGAAAGTCACTTGTGTAGAGGCCTTTACGATTTAGTTTTTTAAAAAATTTGTGCTCACCTATATTCTAAAAATACTTTCATCCTCTTTTCAGAGAAACATAATAATAAAATACTTTAGGAGTAGCAGAGTACATTTATTCTTAGTGTAGACATAAATCAATTATTGTCATGTAAAATGACATTTGGATTTTAGAGGGTGATGCTGGTATTTTTGTTAAATTTTGTCTTATTTTTTGTTATAAATGGAAGAAAGAAAAGTAAAATACACGTTTTATTTGCGTCCAGAAACCTTAGTATTTTGTTAGTGTTCCTCTTTTCCTGATATTAGCTAGCTGTAAAATTGGGGAAGTGAAAACTTTTATAAGCTATTACGAGCAAATATTTTGTTTCTTTTTTTTAATGTTTAATGTTTTTGAGGACATGTCAGATTTTTCTATAGTGGCTGTATCATTTTACATTTCTACTATTGTGGCAGGAGGGTTTCAGTTTCTCCATGTCCTTGTCAACAGTTATTTCCATTTTTTGGATAATTGCTACCCTAGTGGGTGTCAGGTGCCATTTTATTATGTTGCCTTTTTTATTGAATTAGTGGTATGACATCAGTTAATAGAATTATATACATTTCAAGTGTACAGTTCTATAACACATCATCTGTATATTGTATTGTGTTTACCACTCTAAGTCAAGTCTCCTTCCATCACCATTTATTCCCCCTTTATTCTCTTCTATCTGCCCCTTTCTCTCTTATAATCACTGTGCCTATTTTCTGTGTCTGGGAGTGTCATTTGCTCAATCTCTTCACCTTTTTCACCCAGCCCCAGCCCATTTCCCTCTGACAGCTGTCAGTCTTTGTATCTGAGTCTGTTTCTATTCTGTATATTAGTTTATTTTGTTCACTAGACTCCATGTATAAGTGAAATGATATGGCCCTGGTCAGATGGCAATGCATGAATTTTTACAATTTAAGCTCCTTGATGATTCTATTAATTAGCTAGGTTTTGAAACCTTTGTATGATAAGAATTTTTTGTATTTTGTTTCATGTAAAATGTCTGTGGGCCAACTGACTATTTGTACTTATAGCTTAAATTTTTTACAGCTGACTTATTGCTTAACCCAAAATATTGAAGTGCTTGGAATAGAACCAGATGCATAATTTTAATTGACCATTAGGGGGAGAGGGTGCTAACGTTTATTGATGGCCTAGTATTTTATATAGTGAAGTTAAGAATTTATTAGTTAATGTAACCTGATTTTGTCTTTAATATGTTTTCAAATCTAAAGTATTTAACTTATTTTTTGTTTATTCCTTGGATCTTAAAGTTTGTTCCTTAATAGTGATGGTGTTTCTAAATATTTGTCAGGTTTCCAATCAGTTCTAAAGAAGGTCTTAAAATCATTAAATAAAATAAAATTTGCCTATATCTAGTGTTTGAGTTTATTTTAAATTTTGTTGAAGGTGAAACAAAGTTTGTTAATTTATTTGTTTTAAACAAGATAATTTTTAGAAACTTTGGACAAACTACAGTAATTGTGAAATAACATGAGGCTGGTATTAGCTGGGTATATTGATCATTTTGCACTGGTGACCACTCTAGTGGTCTTGCAGTTAAAAGTGATCTGTCAATATCAAGTACCATATTTCCCCATATATAAGATGCATCCACCCCCACCCCTCGAAAAATTTGGGGTCTAAAAACTAGGTGCGTCTTATATAGTGGTCATAGATTTTTTTTTTACTTGCATTTCCTGCTTTATTGTGCTTGTTTTTACCTATATTTAAAGGAAGAAAACTTAAAATTTTTTAAAATTAATAACGAGCCTTGGTTAGGTAGCTTTAAATTAGAACATTGTCCCTATAAGCAAAGGTTATGAATTCAATCCCTGGTCAGGGTACATACAAGAAGCAACCAGTGAATGCACAATAATGAACAACAAATTGATGTTTCTCTCTGTCTCTTCTCAATAAATAAATTTTTAAAATTAATAAGATTTGTTACTCCAAATTAACTGAGATTGATTGGATATGGAAACACATTTATAGAAGTTCATTTTTGCCTGTACAGTATGCTTGTAGTAATGAATTTCAAGTTACTTATTTGCTCTTACACTCCTGAAGTCAAATAATTAGAAACATTAAAATTAGTGAGTTTGCCCTGGCCGAGTGGCTCAGATGGCTCAATTGGTTAGACCATTGTCCTGATACAGAAAGGTTGCCAGTTTGGGGAATGTCCTGGGGGTCAGGACACATTCAGAAATAGACGTTTCTGTCTGTTGCTATGTCTCCCTTCCTCTTTCTAAAAAAAAAAAAAATCAAAAAGTTGAGTTTGGAAAATAAAAAATGAAAATTTATTGTACCTAAAAAGGTCCATTTAAAGTTTTACTACATGTTTTTACTGTAGAACTCCTTTGACCTAGATCTTGGACCTTATGTTTACAATAAAAATACACTTCTTAAATCTAACCCTTAAGAGTGAGATTAATTTTTGTGTGTGTGCTAGAGACAGAGAGAGGGACTGATAGGAACAGACAGATAGGAAGGGAGAGAGATGAGAAGCATCAAATCTTCATTGTGGCACCTTAGTTGTTCATAGACTGCTTTCTCATATGTTCCTTGACTGGGGGACTACAGTAGAACGAGTGACCTCTTGCTCAAGCCAGCGACCATCGGGTTGTGTCCATGATCCCACGCTCAAGGCAGCGACTCCGCACTCAAGCTGGTGAGCCTGTGCTCAAGCTGGATGAGCCCGCGCTCGAGCTGGCTACCTTGGGGTTTTGAATTAGGTCCTCTGCGTCCCAGCCCAGTGCTCTACCCACTGCGCCACTACCTGGTCAGGCAAGAATGAGATTAATTTTAAAACATTAGAATTGTGAAACATCATTTGAATACAGAAAAGTGTATGAAACATCATACAGTTTAACCAGTAATTATAAAGAGAACAGCCATGATATCAGTCATGGAGAGGTCAAGGAAATAGAGCATTATGAGCAGCACCTCAGAAGCCTCACAACCCGTACCTTCTAAATCAGTACTGCCTCCTTCCCACATAAGGGTAACTACGATCCTGACTTTTTGTAGAATTGTTTCCTTGATGTTCTTTGTATGTTACCTTTATGTGTTATCTAAGTGTGCATTGCACATTAGTTTAGTTTTGCCTGACAGTGAACTTTCTATAAATGGAATCATGTAGAACATTGTTTTTTGTGTCTTGCTTTTTTCCTTAACATTATGTTGATTCATCTGAGTTGTGTGTAGCTATAGTTTATTTCCTTGTTCTATGGTATTTTGTTGTACTAATATGCCACTATCTGTTTTCTAGTTGATGGAGAGATTATTTGCAGTCTTTGGCTATTATAAAAAATGGTCCTGGGAATATTTTTTATAGGTTTCCTATTATGCACATATATACATATGTTTCTTTTGGATATATATCTAGAGATGTTTTAGTTTCATTGTATTTATAGCTTCAACTTTAATAGATGATGTAAAACTTTTTTCAAAGTGCCTAATCCACTTTATGGTTTCTTAAGTTGTTTATGAGAGTATCTGTTGATTGATACCTTCCTCATCAAATAGTACAGTTAGTTTTTTAAAAATTTAGTCAAGCTGATATTTGTTACTTTTTTGTATTTTTAATTTATATTTCTCTGAAAACTATTGAGGTTGGGAACTGATTCATATCTTGATTGGCCATTTTGGTATCTTGTGATCTGATAGCAACTTTTTACAGTATTTCCATCAGGCTTTTTTTTTTTTTTAAGAACAGAGTTCTGTTACTTTTTTTTTTAATTACTTTTATTTATTCATTTTTTTAGAGGGGGGAGAGAGAGAGAGAGAGAGAAGTGGGGGAGGAGCAGGAAGCTTCAACTCCCATATGTGCCTTGACTAGGCAAGCCCAGGGTTTTGAACCAGCAACCTCAGCATTCCAGGTCCATGCTTTACCCACTGCGCCACCACAGGTCAGGCTCCATCAGGCTTTTTAAAAAAAGTGGTGTGTCATTTTGGGGAGCTCATAGGAGTTATGTTTAGGAGCCCAAATACTTTAAAAAATTTGTGCTAGCCTGATTACTGGTGGTATAGTGCACACCATCAACCTGGAACACTGAGGTCCCAGGTTCAAAACCCTAATGTGCTGTCTTTGAGCATGGGGTCATTGACAGGATCCCAAGGTCGCTGGTTTGAGCAAGGTGTCACTGGCTCAAATTGAGCCCTCTGGTCAAGGCACATATGACATATGAGAAGCAATCAGTGAACAACTTAAGTGACTCAGGTACAAGTTGATGTTTGTACCATCCTATATTAGGTTCTGAATTTTTGCCATTCCTCCTACACCTTTAATTTGTTTTGAAACTTGTATTTAGGAGTGTTATGTGGCTGAAATATTATGTAGCTGCCTATAATTTCTTAGGTATTATGAAGTTGTAGGTGATTTTTTTAAGTGAGCGAGGGAGAGACAGGGACAGACAAGAAGGGAGAGAGTTGAGAAGAATCAGCTGATAGTTGCAGCACCTTGGCTGTTCATTGGTTGCTTTCTCATATGTGCACTGACTGGGGGACACCAGCTGAGCTAGTGACCCCTGCGACCTTGGGCTCAAGCCAGCAACCTTGGGCTTTAAGCCAGCAACCTCAGGGTTTTGAACCTGGGTCCTCTGAGTCCCAGGCCAACACTTCATCCACTGTGCCACCACCTGGTCAGGCTGTAATATTTTGTAAAAAGAATAATAGGAAAGAGCTTATTTTGATGACTGGACATTTATTACTGGTCTTTAAAACTATATATCATTTTGGGGAAAATACCTACTTGTCAATAAAATATTTTTTACTTTCTTGTAACATACTTTAGGAATTAGATATAATTTTTTGTATAAAATTTTCTTTCAAGGTTATGTAAAATTAATATTGGTGACTTTATAAGCCAAACCACCAATTAATTATAAGCAAGTAGTTAATTTGTAATTATCTTTACAAAGTGATTATGTTATCTAACAGGGAAACTTTGGTCAACTTCTGTGAATTTTAAGTCTTACTGTCATAAATAAAAGTGCAGAAGTTTACATTTATTCTTTTCCCTTTTTTTGTTCTTATGTGAAGTTAAGAAAAAATGAAAATAAACAGACCATTTGTTTTTTAGGCCCGAATAGCGTTTTTGCAAGGAGAAAGAAAAGGTCAAGAAAACTTGAAGAAGGATTTAGTAAGAAGAATAAAGATGTTAGAGTATGCATTAAAACAAGAAAGGTATGTGTGTCTCATTTTATTATATGTGAAATAAATTAGATCATTATTCTCTTTTATACCATTGTACAAGGTATTTGAAAGCTTTTTAAAAGATACAAAACTTTGATAGTTGATTTGCTTGTTATATGAGAAAAGAAAGAGGTTTAAAATCTTTAAATTGAAGTATCTTTTGTTACAGAATCTAAGTGCTGGATTTTTTTTTTTTTAAGATCAGGAAATTTTCTACTTGGGTGTATATTTCAGCTGGGTAATTTACCATTTATTCTTTTAGGGCAGTAAATTTTTTTTCTAACTTCCTTTGCAAGTAAAATCGAAAGAAACACATTTATATTGTGTTTTGTTATTAGAGAAACCTACCAGTAGTTACTTAACTGTGTAGAAAAGGGAAAAAAATTTTTCTTTCAACAATGTATTATTAAATTTTCAGGGCAAAATATCACAAATTAAAATATGGCACAGAACTGAACCAAGGTGATTTGAAAATGCCAACCTTTGAATCAGGTAAACTGTTCTTCTGTCTGCACCCTTCCCATCCCCCCAAGAATAATTGGTTTAAGCTTATTTATATTTAACAGACGTGTTTTATTTCCCCTTTTTCCTTGAAAGCATCAGTTAGTTAAATGGTTGACTGTTGTACCACTGTCTAGAATTTTGAGGAAAATAATAAATGAATAAAAGTAAGTAGTTTCATTTATATCTTAGTCCTAAGGTTGTCCTGTTTTTGTTACATTGAAACCTATGTAAAACCGTGGGTGCATTCTTGGTAGTCATTAGAGGTGGAAGGTGATGAAATAATAACTTTCTCCACCTGTAGGTAATTTTTGTCCCATTCTATATAAGCTTACTTTTTTATTATTAAACTTTATTACCTTTTTATTATTAACTCAATTTAGTTCTAAAGAAACTGGAAATTTGATTGAATTTGGAAACTGCAGAGGCAGCCAAATAAGGATAGAAGAAAAAAAATTATCTCTAATTGTCCTTGCTGTTTTCTAAACAGATAGTGAATAGTGAGTCTAAGAGTAGTATTTGATGAACAATTATGCAGATAAGGGAGAGCAGGATATAGGAAAGAGCTAACAGTTTAGTGTTAATTTTAGGGTTCTATATATTACAATTTGAGTAGTATAAAAGTCTAATTAGGTATACTACATTTTCATTTATATTATACAATATTTGGAAATATTACTAGCACTTTCTCAGGTATATTTAGAACCTATTTATATATACATTTTGATAATACAGATTAAATTCTTTGCTGTTATTGGGTATTGGTTACTAAGACAAGAAAAAGTTTTTTTGGATATACAATTTTTTATAGTTGTTTCCATATCTAAAGAGTCAGCATATCTGGTACAGCAAAATGTACGTGTGGATTTTTTCTTAAGTTAAGTATTACAGCAAGTTTTACTAATTTAGTTAGTTGATTTTTTAGTTTGATATTAAATACTTACACTAGGCAGAAACATTTTATACATATAACCAGCATTTGATTTATATTGGGGTCTTCTCCACTTTCTAATGTGGCCAATATGTTCAGAAAATAATCTATCACTTTCTAGTACTCAAAAGCTGTCCTCTGGCTTGGTCTGTGTAAATGTGAGGAAGGATAGTTGTAGCCACATTGTGCCTGAAACCAGAGTCAGAGCTGGTCTCATTGTAACAGTTAGTATAAAGCAAAATCATTTAGCAGGTAAATCTCTCATGCCCAACTGAAGTCAGATAAAAGCAAATTTGTTTTTAAACTTGTTTGAAACTTCACTATTAAAACTTCCTCAGATTGAGGAATAAAATAACATACAAGTATTTTATTTATAGGACACACTATTAATAACAAAGTAGATTGTTTTTAGAGGTAGAAAAACTATTCAGGTTGTTTAGTGGGAAAAACCAAACAAAAAGGAATGGTCAGAAACACACCATGCAAACAAGGTGGGGTAAAATCACTTACATAAAAGTATAAACATTGAGTTAGTATCGCTTTTTCTATGCCCCAAATAAAGCAAAATGTACCATATTTCCCCATGTATAAGGTGCACCTTTTTTCAAAAAATTTGGGGTCTAAAAACTGGATGTGTCTTATACAGTGGTTGTAGATTTTTTTTTACTTTCATTTCCTGCTTTTTTGCACTTGTTTTTGTGCTCATTATTAAAGACAGTGATTGGTCATCAGACACAGATGAGGACAAGCTAATAAGTAGGAGTTTTGACAGTGATGAGGAGTTATATGAATTCTATGATGAATAAAACCTGAGTTCAATAACTGTATGTAATACTTTTTTTTCATTCTCGCGCCGCAAAACCAAGGTGCATCTTACACATGGGAGCATCTTATACATGGGGAGATACGGTGTGTGTGTGTGTGTGTGTGTGTGTGTGCAGAATCTTTACTTGGTGAAGTACAAGGTAATGCATGTTTTTATACCCGTCTCAGTAATACCAATATATATAATGAAAACCTAACCCTACAAAAGGGGTTGTACCCAAATATGTGAAGAGCTCCTTTTCCCCTTACATTTAGATTTTTAAAATCTATAATACTAGAAAAATGGGCAGAAGACTTTAAAAGGCATCCGATAAAGTAGGATTTCCAAATGGCTAAGAAGTATATGAAATAATGATCAATTTTATCAGTTACTGAAGAAATACAACCTAAAACCACAATGCAGTATACTGTATTTCCCCATGTATAAGATGCACCTTAATTTTGGGGCCTGAAATTTGAAAAAGAAAAAAGTGTTACATAAAGTTACTGAACTCAAGTTTTATTCATCATAAAATTCATACAACTCCTCATCACTGTCAAAACTCCCATCCATTACCTTGTCCTCATCTGTATCTTGATGACGAATCACTGTCTTCATATATTGCGGGAAATGCAAGTAAAAATATCTACAACTACTGTATAAGACACACCCAGTTTTTAGACCCCAAATTAAAAAAAAAATGTGTCTTATACATGTGGAAAAACGGTAATTACATACCTACCAGAATGGTGAAAATGAAAAAGAGAAAAGGCCAAATGTTGAGGATGTGGAACACAAGAGTTTGTAGACCTAGTGTTGGGATTATAAATTGATACAACTCCTCTGGAAGTGGTTTATCAGTAGTATATATTACTAGAGGGAACATAGCATACCCTGTGACTCAGTTATTCCCTTCCTAGGTGTTTTACTTCTTAAAATGCATACATATGTTTATCACAGGCTTGTAGAAGAATGTTCATAGTTTCATTTTTTGTATGTGTCTTTTTTGTGACAGAGAGAGGGACAGATCAGACAGACAGGAAAGGAGAGAAATGAGAAGCATCAATTCTTTGTTGCGGCTCCTTAGTCTCCTTAGTTGTTCATTGATTGCTTTCTCATATTGCCTTGATGGGGGAGGGCAGCTGCAGCAGAGTGAGTGACCCCAGCGACCATGGGGTCATGTCTATGATCCCACTCTCAAGCTAGTGAGCCTGCGCTCAAGCCAGATGAGCCCACTCTCAAGCCAGCGACCTCAGGGTTTTGAACCTGGGTCTTCTGCATCCCAGTTCGACGTTCTACCCACTGCGCCATCGCCTGGTCAGTCCATAGTATCATTTTGAATGGTAAATAACTGGAAACAACTCAAATGTTCTTCAGCACTAGAATGCAAAAATATATTGTGATATTTTAGCGTTGTAGAATGCTATTTAGCAACAAAAGTTAAACTGTAAATAAGCCTGACAAAGTAGATGAATCACATAAAATTACAAATTGATATAATTGATTTAATGTTATTAAATTAGAAGTAAATGTAGTTTTTAGAATTCAGGATAGTGTTGATGCTCTTTTGGAAGTATCTAGTGAATGGAAAAGGGCAGAAGCAAAGCTTTTTGGATGTGGGCAATGTTTTGTTTCTTCATTTAGGTTAGGTATTGGTTACATGGGTGTGTTCAAAAATTCATGGAACTGTATCCTTATGAGGTACTTCAAGGATATCCTTAGCAACATTATTTATAATAGTGAATAGTGGAAACTAATTTCAACATTAAGGGTCTGGTTAAATTAAATAGGTATATACTTCCTATGTAATATTATGTAATCACTTTATATGATGTTAATTTATATTTATTGCTATAAAGAGAATGTTTAAGATACATTGTATCATTAGCAGCTTATAGTGCAATACACACAATTGTCCCCCACCTCTTTTTTTTTAAAGGAGAGGAGAAGCTTATGTGGGTATTTTCACATGGAAAATATGAAATGTAAGGCCTTAAATGCTAATTTATGAGGATAGAATTTTGGACATTCTTTTTTTAATATATTTTTTCTGATTGTGTTATGTGTGATTTAAAAATAAAATGGTATAAATAAAATGATAAATATAAAAATTGGAATATTAGAGTGAAATAATTATTTTCAGAAATTATAGAAATTCTTATGTCCAGGGGAAGAATGAGAAGGTATTAAAAATGGGGTTTTAGGGTTAGAGAAGTAATACCAGTAGAGAATATTTGAATTACTACCAGTATTTGTTCATGTGACTGTGGAGTCTAGGAGCCTAACAACTGTGACCCATTCTAAGTTCTCAACATTCTTTAAGAACTGGTCTTTAATGGCCCTCTCTGCTTTATCTTTATTTTTATAATGGGGATTTATGGAAAAATCATGTTAAGAGATAGTTTTAAATTTCGGTCTAAGGATACTTATTCAGAGCTTAACTGACCTGAAATTATATTATTTATTAAACTTTTTTTAAATACATGTATGCTTTGTTACATGAGAATAAAAAACAATTTCTAATCTATAGTAAACTTTTCTAATTTAACTTTTAGTTCTAAAAATAAAATTGACTATATAAAGTCTTGTGATACAGACTTAGAGTCCACTGATACCAACTCAAAATTATTATTATATATACCTAAATTTTTTTTTTTTTTGTATTTTTCTGAAGCTGGAAACAGGGAGGCAGTCAGACAGACTCCCACATGCGCCTGACTGGGATCCACCCGGCACGCCCACCAGGGGGCAGTGCTCTGCTCATCTGGGGCGTTGCTCTGTTGCAACCAGGGCCATTCTAGCGCCTGAGGCAGAGGCCATGGAGCCATCCTCAGCGCCCGGGCCAACTTTGCTCCAATGGAGCCTTGGCTGTGGGAGGGGAAGAGAGAGACAGAGAGGAAGGAGAGGGGGAGGGGTAGAGAAGCAGATGGGTGCTTCTCCTCTGTGCCCTGGCTGGGAATCCAACCCGGGACTCCTGCACGCCAGGCTGACACTCTACCACTGAGCCAACCGGCCAGGGCCTATCTACCTAATTTTTATATATACCTAATTTCTTAGTGGTGTTGCTTTTGAATATCTAATGTAATTATTAAGTATAGCTTTTTAGTTTTCAACACAACAGAATTCTGGTAGTTAAAAAAGTAATTGTGCCTGACCAGGTGCTGGTGGCGCAGTGGATAGAGTGTCAGACTGGGATGCGGAGGACCCAGGTTCGAGACCCCGAGGTCGCCAGCTTGAGTGTGGGCTCATCTGGCTTGAGCAAAAAAGCTCACCAGCTTGGACCCAAGGTCGCTGGCTCGAGCAAGGGGTACTCGGTCTGCTGAAGGCCCGCGGTCAAGGCACATATGAGAAAGCAATCAATGAACAACTAAGGTGTCTCAACGAAAAAAACTGATGATTGATGTTTCTCATCTCTCTCCGTTCCTGTCTGTCTGTCCCTATCTATCCCTCTCTCTGACTCACTCTGTCTCTGTAAATAAATAAATAAATAAATAAAAGTAATTGTAATAATTTTATGTATAAAAACCTGGGCTTTTGATTTTTGAATCCATGGTAGTTATAGTTAATGTACACATTGCTTTTCTCAATTTTAAAACAAGGAGAGGGTAGTACCTAAGTATTTGGGTTATTGGGACACCATTGCAAATGAGTGTGATCCACAGTAAGTACTCCATAAAAGTTAATTTTCTTATTCTTTTTTTTTTTTAATAAAGCATTTAGGTGTATTTTTTGTGGGAATTTGCTCCTTATAGAACTTGAGTAGTATTTTCACTAGTTGGAATAACATGTATGACTCTTGTCTTTTTTTGTTGTTAATTTTTAGAAGAAACCAAAGACACAGAGGCTCCTACAGCGCCTCAGAATAGCCAGTTAACGTGGAAGCAAGGCAGACAGCTGTTAAGACAGTGAGTAATGTCTCCTTTTCAGCTTTATGGATCTAAATAGGAAGTGTTTATATTCAGTCACTTTTCAAGTGAAGAATTATTTAATGATAATGGGATATAGCTTTATATTGCTTTTTAAATGCTTTGTTAGATGCTGGGGTCTTTTTAAGGTTTACTTCCTCTGAATGTTCCTCAGGATGATGCTTTCTTTGGGGGAGGGGGTTAGAATGTTGTAAAAACTGGGTGCCTTGAAGGCCAGAGCAAAAACAATATAGAGTTCATACTTATAGACAGTCCTGTTTTCATCACTGCAAAATTTATGTATTCTTTTTTTTTTTTTACTTTTAAGTGAGGTGAGGAGACATAGATTCCCGCATGTGCCCGATCGAGATCCATCCAGCAACCTGTCTGGGGCTAACACTCGGACTAACCGAGCTATCCCAGCACTGGGGGCCGGCGCTAATCAAACCAATCAAGCCAGCCAGCTGCGGGAGGGGAAGAGGGAAAGAAGGAAGAGAGGAAGGGGGTGAGAAGCAGATGGTCACTTCTCTTGTGTGCACTGACTGGGAATTGAACCCTGGACATCCATACGCCGTACCAGTGCTCTATCCACAGAGCGAACTGGCCAGGGCTAACATATTTGGTTTTAAGTGACACTAGTTTAGAGAGAGAGTTTAATTGGTTACCTGAAACTAAAGAAGTGGTTTGCAAAGTCCTACACCTCCTTGAATTTCTGAGATACCTTTTTGAAGTTTGAATACTTTATTGTATTAGAAGTCTTTCCGTGGCAAATCTTTCATCTATTGTTCTTCTCCCTTATGTTTTGAAAACTTTGGTATTTGTGTACTCCCATTATCCTGGGTAACTTGCAATTATTCAGCCTTCTCAACTAGACATCTTTCAGTAACCCAGTGAAGTATGGTCAGACCCTTGCCCTTATTATTTCCTAAACTACCCTACCTCTGGAGTCTTCCAAGATCTGAGAGTCATCTTATATTCTCCTTCTTTCTTCAATTCCTGTGTTTTTGCCTTCTGACTTTACCTTGATTTTTAGACTGACTGCTCTATTTTCCACCTTAGGTCCTTTCTACCTGTGGTTGGTTTCATATTATTTTTTGTTGTTATGGGGCTTTTTTGTTTTTAGTTCTCTAGCTCCAGCTTAGATGCCATGATCTATCCCCCTTCTGTAGTAGTACCCCTTGCTTTCTTGTTGCCCACTTGCTCCGTCCAGTCATTTTCCTATACCTACTTGTTATATCCCCAGCCCTAGATCAGTCTGTTGTGCTGCTACTTTTAAATAATTCTTAGGAAAAAATTACAGAATCATGAATGCCACTGCATATTTATGGTTTCATGTCCAAATATTGCAGAGATCCTTTCTCCAAAATCCTGCTCTCCCCCTCCCATTGCCCTCACGCAATGCTCTGAACTTTTACCACACCGTGGCCCATCCTCCCTTACTGCCCTCAGGGCACCGTAGGTTCCACTTCACTGAAAATAGGAAGACTGTCAGGTGAGAACTCCCTTAACTTTTTGCTTTCCTTTCTGTAAATGTATTTAAAGCTCATATTCATCATCTCAGTTACTAATGTTTCATTCAAAGACGTATTTATCAATGTGAATGAACTTTCAGTGACTGGTACTCAAAGTAGTTGAGTTTTAGTCGCTGAGTTTTTTGACTAAAACAAAGTAGTTTTAGTAAGATTATATTGTTTGGAAGGCTGATGGGGTAGCTAGCAGTATTGAGGGAAGTGCTGAATAGCTGAGTGTCAGGAAAACGAGCTGGAGTAGCACTGAGAATTTCCCAAGGACTGGAAACACCCAGGACCTACTCTTACTCTCTGGTTTTCTGCTCCTCTGTGTTTCAGTTTTATTCTTTGCTACTGAAAATCACCCCCACCACCACCACCATGTATTTTAGTCAGAATAATTTCTGCAGATTGTAATTGGCTTGACTTGATCAAATAACCGCCTGTATGTCAGTTATTTTTACCTGGATTGTGTAACATCTTGGCTGCTCACTAAGACCACATGGTAGAGTGGAAGATGTATCCCCAAAACAGGATTGCATGTATCCCCAAAACAGGATTGCATTTTTTAGAAGAGTGCTACAACTCTAGTGAAATCAGTTTCATAGTCCTTCTCTCATAAATGCCTAATTCCATTGCCTAGATTTGCATTCTGTTTCTTCTCACCCTTCTATAAGAGTAGTTTATATATGTAATCTTCCTTGTTCATTCGTTCATTCCTCAACTGTCGAGTCTGTTTTCCACCTTCATGTTCCACTGAAGCTACTGTCACAAACATTTTTGTTCATATTTGATCTTTTGGAAGCATTCAACATTTATTGTCCATTCTATTTTGGAACTTTTTTTCTTTTATGATACCACTCTCTGCCATCATACCCTCCATCCCCCATTTTCTCAAGTACTTTCTTTTAATTTTCTCAAGAGTTTTTCTTATTCTCTTAGCCTATTAGATATTTGTGTATCTGGGCTTTCTATTCTTAATATAAGCTTTTTCTCTGGCTAACTTCATTTAGATTCATGGCTTCAAATACCACCAAATACTACTGATTCCCAAATCTATATACCCAGTCCAATGTCTTTTGAGATTTTGGCCTTTCTTTTCATTGTGCCTAATAAACATTGTCACTTTCATAGACACCACATGATTATCTGATCAGTATTCTATAAACCACATTCTGACCCTTTATTCTTCATTTCATTGAATAGAACCACTATCCAACTATCCAAGCTAGAAACCTGAAAAATTTTAAAATTCTTATATCTTCTTTTATTCTACTGTCATATTTGTTAGTGCACCAAGTCAGTAAGATTATATTTTGCTTATTTTCTTTGCATTTATTTTTCTCTTTTCTAGTTTTACTTCTTGCTGTGTTAGTATCTTAACCAGTCTAGTCTCCCTGTCTTAGCTTTCACCTAAAAATTTGTAGTTCTTCTGCCAGCAATTTATAAGGCTCCTTTTTAGTATTCCTCAGCACATCAAATACTTTAGGAAGATATTTTAAAACTTATCTCACAAAGCCATTTATATTTGTGTCATAATCTGGTCCCTTTCTTCTTTTGCGTTGTCATCCTGGATCCTGGATTAAGTATTCTGGTTGAGATACACAGAAATTTTAAAGACCAAGGGATGATAGGAATGCAATGAGATACTAGATCTGAAGGAGAACTGACCTGTCCATCTACCAGGTTTAAAATTAGCACATCACTATTCTGAAGTTTAGCTCTACTCATTCCTTACCACTTTCTGGTCCTTGAAAAAAATCTGGGTTATATAATTAACTTCTAAAAGCCTTTTAAAGTAGTAGGGCTTTTTAAGTTTCAATCCTTGGCCCTTTTTAGTATTAGCTATACTCTTTGCTTTCTTAATTAAATTTTGGTTTATAATTGGCCTTTTTCTCTTAAAACTGACCTAGTCGATAGAGAAGATAGTTATTGAGGCAAAAAGTATATTTTAAGAATTACGGGTTTTTCTAAAATCCTTTGCTGTAATTTTGAGTTAAGTTTGAAGGTGTTAACAATATGTAAGGTTTAATACTTTTAATTTTCTTTTATAGATATCTTCAGGAAGTAGGTTACACAGATACAATATTAGATGTACGGTCTCAGCGGGTGAGGTCATTACTTGGACTATCCAATTCAGAGCCAAATGGATCAGTAGAAACAAAGAATTTAGAACAGATCCTGAATGGAGGTGAATCTCCTAAGCAAAAAGGACAAGAAATCAAAAGGTATGGTCTATACTTGTAGGTTAACATTGGTTATTTATAATGGTTATTGTGAATCTCTTTAGCTTCTGTTTTTGTTTTGTTTTTTTTATTGATTTGAGAGAGACAGAGATGAAGGGAAAGAGAAATGAGAAGCCTCTACTCTTAGCCGCTTCACTTATTCATTGATTGCTTCTTATATGTGCCTTGACGGGTGGGGAAGGAGCTCAAGGTGAGCCAGTGACTTTGGGATCATGTTGATAATCCCACACTCAAGCCAGTGACCCTGCTTTCAAGCTGGCAAGCCCACACTCAAGCTGGCGACCTCGGGGTTTTGAACTAGGGACCTCAGCTTTCAGCTCTATCCACTACGCCACCACTAGTCATGCTGAATCTCTTTAGCTTTGTGTTACTACTGTTAACAATTTTTAAGGCAGTTAGAGTTCATATTTAACCCTTAAGTAGTACCATGGGTAAATAAAATTTACATTTAGCTGCTTTTTAGATTTATCTATCTTAAAGCTTGATGCCAAGAGAGTGGCGGTTGTTCTGAAATAGGGGCAAAACTAAAATTTGGGGATGATTCATATAGTTCAAAGTTATTTTAACATCCTGATTTTTAAAATTTTTGCTGGAGTATATTCAGTAAATTATAATGCTACTCTATAACCAGAATAGCAATAGTTATTTAGACACTAGTGTGAAAGGAACAAGGGTTTGCCTTGTGTTTGAACTCAGAAAACTACCAAATGTTTGTTTTTAATTTAATGTCTCTATTGAGATATAATTCACATACCATACATTTCATTTAAAATATATATAGTTTAATGGTTTTTAGAACATTTACTGAGTTGTTCAGCCATCACCACAGTCTTAAGTTGTAAAAATTTTTGTCACCCTAAAAAAGAAACCCCATATTCATACTCCTATGTTCTCCTCATCCCGCTGACCCTAGGCATCTTTACTAATCTTTCCATCTCTAATGATTTGCCTATTCTGGACATTTTATATAAATGGTTATTTTATTAGTGGCTTCTTTCATTTAACATAATTTTTTTAACATAATATTTTTAAGGATTATCCATGTTACAGCACGTCAGTAATTTATTTATTTTTATTGCCAAATAATATTCTTTACTGTGTATATACTACATTTTGTTCATCCATTCATTCCTTGTTCAGTTGATGGGCATGTGGGTTTATCCCACATTTTGGAATAATGAATAATGCTACTTTGAATATTGTTGTACAAGTGTGGACATGTTTTCACTTCTCTTGGGTCTATATTTAGAAGTGGAATTGCTGGATCATATAGAACTCTGATTACCTTTTTGAGAAATTTTCAAATCTTTACACAAGTGGCTGAACTATTTTACATTCCCATCAAAAATTTATGAGTTCTGATTTCTCTATGTCTTTGTCAATACTTGCTGTTTATTATCTCCCATTTATACTTTTGGTTAATCTGGTAAATGCAAGGAGTAAAGCAGGTAGAATCTTTTTTCTTTCCTTTTTTTTGGGGGGGGTGACAGAAACAGAGAAGGATAGATAGGGATACACAGACAGGAAGGGAGAGAGATGAGAAGCATCAGTTCATTGTTGCAGAACCTTAGTTGTTCATTGACTGCTTTCTCATATGTGCCTTGACCGGGGGGCTACAGCAGACCGAATGACCCCTTGCTCAAGTCATCAACCGTGGGCTCAAGCTGGTGAGCCTTGCTCAAACCAGATGAGCCCTCAATCAAGCCAGCGACCTTGGTGTTTCGAACCTGAGTCCTCAGTGTTCCAGTCCAACACTATCCACTGTGCTACCTCCTGGTTAGGCCCTTTCTCATTTTTTTTTTTTATCATTAGTTATTACTTTGAATAACATAGGTTGCAAGAACAAAGAAAAGAAAAAGAGGTTGGGAAAATCAAGCAAGTACATTGAGTTTACTTACAGCTTAAGAAATGAATATGTACAGTTTATAAATTAGTATTTTATATATTAGATATATTTTATGGCATGCAATTATTTAAAATATATTCTATAACTTTCAAGTTAACATAAGCTTTTTCTTTAGGCTTTTTATTTTTGAGAAATAAGGTCTCTAATAAAAACAATTTAACATCTAATAGAGCCCTTATTTCTTTACTCTGGATTTCAAGAAGTATAGTGTTTTTGTATCATAAGAGAAAAAGGAAAAGTATTATGAAATTTTAATTAAAGTAACTACCTAACCAAGATCAGTAGTTCATAGGATTTATAATTATTTTAGAATAGTGCAGTGAGTGTACTGTACCACATGTAAATACGAAATAAAGATCCTAACAGACTTTTTTTTTTCTTTTTCCTTGGCAGAGACAGAGAGTCAGAGAGAGGAACAGATAAGGACAGAGAGAGAGATGAGAAGCATCAGTTCTTTGTTGCAGCACCATAGTTGTTCATTGATTGCTTTCTCATATGTGCCTTAACCAGGGGGATCCAGCAGAGCCAGTGACCCCTTGCTCAAGCCAGTGACTGTGGGCTTCAAGCCAGCGATCATGGGGTCATGTCTAGGACCCCCTGCTCAAGTTAGCACCCCACAATCAAGCTGGTGCGCCTGCGCTCAAGCCGGCGTCCTTGAGGTTTTGAAACTAGGTCTTCTGCGTCCCAGTCTGACACTCCACTGAGAGACCACCCGGTCAGGCCAGACTATATCTTCTTGTAAAGCTACTTGCTTTTGCAAGATTAAGGCTTTAATAAGTTTTTTTTCTACTGTAGTAAAAAAGAAAACAGATAACCTGAGGTCTAACTTCTAAATAAGTATTTCAAGTATATAGTGCAGTATTGTTAATTATAAGTAAAATGTTGTAGGTCACATCTCTAGAACTTTATCTTGAGTGACTAAAACTGTACTGATTGAATAGCACCTTCCTGTTTTCCTCCACCATTCAACTTTCTGTCTCTGTGAGTAACTACTTTTAATACCTCATTAAATAGAATTGTATATTATGGAGTATTTGTCCTTGAGTGACTGGCTTATTTCACATAGCATACTGTCCTGAAGATTCATTAGTATTGTAGCAGATAACAGAATTTCCATGTTTTTTTTATGGCTGAGTAATGTTCTGGGGTGTGTGTTTGTGTGCATGCACACACACACATTCTCTTTATCTATTTATTCATCCACAGATGTTTAGATAATAGTTATTTTTAAATCAAGGCTGATTTCCTTTTTTTATTGATTTTAATTTATTGTTTTTACATAGATCCAAGTGTCCCAATTGAATATATCCCCCCCCCCTATGTTCCCCTCAACATGTCCCTTGCCTCCCTCCCCTTTCCCTCCAGGATTTGCTTTCCTGCTCTCTATAATGCTGTGTTATGTATGTACATATATTTCACCAATATCTTTCCCTACTCGAATTCCATCCTCTCATCTCCTTTCCCTCTGCCTGCTTTCCCTCTGGTCCCTTTGATCCTGCCTCTGCCTCTATTCCAGGGGTCTCAAACTCAACTCAGAATGTGGGCCGCAGAGCAAGATCACAGCTGTTTGGCGGGCCGCACTAGGTCTACAAAAGGCAACTGTTACGCAACACTTTTCTCACTGCAGTTGAAAACAAAAAAAAATCAGTACAACAAGCACAATCGTACATGCAGTTTACTCAGTGTCACAAAACGACCAGAAACTGTAGTTTGCATCACAACTGCTGTTAACTAAGCTAATATCTAGCTAGGATGCTAGAGAAATGAAAAATACAAGTAGGCCCCTAGGCTTACTTAATTTTATCCAAAATATTTTGAACTTCATGGATTAGTCTGCGGGCTGCACGCGGCCCACGGGCCGCGAGTTTGAGACCCCTGCTCTATTCCGTTCTTCAGTTCACATTGTTCATTGGATTCCTCAAATGAGTGAGGTCATATGATATTTTTCTTTCTCTGCCTGGGTTATTTCACTTAACATAATAGTTTCCAGGTCCATCCATGTTGTCACAAAAGGTAAAATTTCCTTCATTTTGCGGCTGCGTAGTATTCCATTGTATATATGTACCACAGCTTTTTAATCCACTCGTTCACTGAAGGACACTTGGGCTGTTTCCAGATCTTGGCTATTGTAAAAATGCTGCAATAAACATGGAGGTGCATTTCTTCTTTTGAATCATTGATTTGGTATTCTTAGGATATATTCCTAAAAGTGGGATGGCTGGGTCAAAAGCAGTTCCATTTTTAATTTTTTGAGGAATCTCCATACTGCTTTCCACAGTGGCAGCACCAGTCTGCATTCCCACCAGCAGTGCAGGAGGGTTCCCTTTTCTCCACATCCTCGCCAGCACTTACTCTGTGTTGTTTTGTTGATGAGCGCCATTCTGACTGGTGTGAGGTGATATCTCATTGTGGTTTTAATTTGCATTTCTCTAATGATTAGTGATGTTGAGCATTTTTTCATGCCTATTGGCCATCTGTATGTCCTATTTGGAGAAGTGTATTCTTTTTTTTTTTGCCCATTTTTTGATTGGATTGTTTACCTTCCTGGTGTTGAGTTTTATAAGTTCTTTATAATTTTGGTTATTAACCTCTTATCAGACAATTGTTGAATATATTCTCCCGTTGTGTGGTTTGTCTTTTTATTCTGTTCATATTGTCTTTAGCTGTGCAAAAGCTTTTTAGTTTGATATAGTCCCATTTGTTTATACTGTCTTTTATTTCACTTGCCCGCAGAGATAAATCAGCAAATATATTGCTGCGAGAGATGTCTGAGAGCTTACTGCCTATGTTTTCTTCTAAGATGATTATGGTTTCACGACTTACATTTAAGTCTTTTATTCATTTAGAGTTGATTTTTGTGAATGGTGTGAGTTGGTGGTCTAGCTTCATTTTTCTGCAGGTAGCTGTCCAATTTTCCCAACACTGTTTGTTAAAGAGACTGTCTTTACTCCATTGTATCCTCTTACCTCCTTTGTCCATAAAGGTGTGGGTTTATATCTGGGTTCTCTGTTCTGTTCCATTGATCTATATGCCTGTCCTTATGCCAGTACCAAGCTGATTTGAGTACAATGGCCTTGTAGTATAACTTGATATCAGAAAGTGTGATACCACCCACTTTATTCTTCTTTTTCAAGATTGCTGAGGCTATTCGTGTTCATTTTAGTTCCTTATAAATTTTTAGAATATGTGTTCTATATCTTTGAAGTATGTCATTGGTATTTTAATAGGAAATGCATTTAATTTCTAAATTGCTTTAAGTAATATAGACATTTTAATGATGTTTATTCTTCCTATCCATGAACACGGTATATGCTTCCACTTTTTTGTATCTTCCTTGATTTCTTTTATCAATGTTTTATAATTTTCTGAGTACAAGTCTTTAGTCTCCTTGGTTAAATTTACTCCTAGGTACTTTATTTTTTTATTGTAATAGTGAAGGGGATTGTTTCCTTAATTTCTCTTTCTGACCGTTCATTGTTGGTGTATAAAAATGCCTCTGATTTCTGAGAATTAATTTTATATCCTGCCACTTTGCTGATTTCATTTATCAGGTCCAGTAGTTTTTTGACTTGAGACTTTAGGGTTTTCTATATACAATATCATATCACCTGCAAATAACGATAGTTTTACTTCTTTTTTTCCAACTTGAATGCCTTTTATTTCTTCTTCTTGTCTATTTGCTGTGGCTAGGACTTTCAGGACTATGTTGAATAAGATTGTGAAAGGGAGCATCCCTGCCTTGTTCCTGATCTTAAGGGGATTGCTTTTAATTTTTTCACATTGAGTATGATGTTGGCTGTGGGTTTGTCATAGATGGCTTTTATCATGTTGAGGTATGTTCCCTGTATTCCCACTTTGTTGAGAGTTTTGATCATGAATGGGTGCTGGATTCTGCATCTATTGAAATTATCATGTGGTTTTTCTCCTTCCTTTTGTTTATGTGATGAATCACATTGATTGATTTGCAAATATTGTACCAGCCTTGCCTCCCCAGAATAAATCCCACTTGATCATGACGTATGATTTTTTTCATGTAATGCTGGATCCGGTTTGCTAATACTTTGTTGAGAATTTAAGTATCTAAATTCATCAGGGATATCGGCCTATAATTTTCTTTCTTTGTATTATATTTGTCTGGTTTTGGAATGAGAATTATGCTTGCCTCATGAAAGGAGCTTGGAAGTCTTCCCTTCTCTTGAATTTTTTGAAATAGTTTGAGAAGTATAGGAGTTCTTCTTTGAATATTCAGTAGAATTCGCCTATGAAGCCATCTGGCCCAGGGCTTTTGTTTTTTGGGAGTTTTTTGATAACTGTTTTGATCTCATTTGTTGTAATTAGTCTGTTTAGGTTTTCTGATTCTTCCTGATTGAATTTTGAAAGATTGTATGTTTCAAGGAATTTGTCCATTGCACCTAGGTTGTCTAATTTTTTGGCATACAGTTCGTCATAGTATCTTCTTAACAATTCTTTGTATTTCTGCTGTGTCAGTTGTTACCTCTCCACTCTCATTTCTAATTTTATTTGAGTCCTCTCTCTTTTTTTTCTTGGTGAGTCTGGTTAAAGGTTCATCAATCTTGTTTACCTTTTCAGAGAACCAGCTCTTGGTTTCATTGATCCTCTATATTGTTTTTTTAGCTTTTGTGTCGTTTATTTCCGCTCTGATCTTTATTATTTTCTTCCTTCTATTTCCTCTGGGTTTTACTTGCTGTTCTCTTTTTAGTTCTTTTAGGTGCAGGGTTAAGTTGTTTATTTGAGCTTTTTCAAGCTTCTTAAGGTAGGCATGTAATGCTGTGAACTTCCCTTTCAGGACTGCTTTTGCTGTGCCCCATAAATTTTGAGTTATTGTGTGTTTATTTTCATTTGTTTCAAGGGAATTTTTTATTTCTTCCTTGATCTCATTGTTAACCCATTCATTATTTAATAACATTCTATTTCGTTTCCAAGTGTGTGAATGGTTTTCAGTTGTTCTATTTTAGTTAATTTCTAGTTTCATGCCGTTGTGATCAGAGAAGACGCTTGATATGATTTCAGTCTTCTTAAATTTATTGAGACTTGTTTTGTCTCCTAACATGTGATCTATCCTAGAGAATGTACCATGAGCACTTGAAAAGAATTTATATTATGCTGCTTTAGGATGAAAGGTTCTGAAGATATCTATTAAATCCAGTTGATCTAGTGTGTCCTTTAAGGCTGCTGTTTCTTTGTTAATTTTCTTTCTTGAGGATCTATCCATTGATGTTAGTGGGGTATTGAAATCCCCTGCTATTATAGTATTGCTTTTGATCTCGCCCTTATGTCCATCAAAGTCTGTTTTATATATTTAGGTGCCCCTATATTAGGCACATAGATATTTATAATGGTTATATCTTCCTGTTGGATTGCTCCCTTTATCATTATATAGTGACCTTCTTTATCCCTTACGGTAGCTTTTGTTTTAAAGTCTATTTTGTCAGATAAAAGTATTGCTACCCCAGCTTTTTTTTTTCATTTCTACTTGCAAGAAATATTTCTTATAGCCCTTTACTTTTAGTCTATGTATATCTTTTGTTTTGAGGTGGGTATCTTGTAGGCAGCATATATACAAGTCCTGTTTTCTTATCCATGCAGCTACCCTGTCTTTTGATTGGATCATTTAATCCATTTACATTTAGGGTTATTATAGATATGTAGTTGTATTTTGCCATTTTGTTCTTTAAATCTACATTCCTATTTTACTAGATTTCCCCCCCCCCCCCTTTGTTCTGTCTACAACAAGCCCCTTAACATTTCTTGCAGCATTGGTTTGGTTGTAATGAATTCCTTGAGTTGTTTTTCTTTTTGGTTTTTTTGTTGTTGTTTTTTTTGTCTGGGAAGCTTTTTATTTCTCCTTTGATTTTAAACAATAGCCTTGCTGGATAATGAAGTCTTGGTTGTAGGCTCTTGTTTTGCTTTACTTTGAATATTTCTTGCCATTCCCTTCTGGCCTCAAGTGTTTCTGTTGAAAAGTCAATGTCATCCTTATGGGGGCTCCTTTGTAGGTTATTTACTGCTTTTCTCTTGCAGGTTTTAGTATTCTTTCTTTATCTCTTAGCTTTGGTATTTTAATTATGATGTGCCATGGTGTAGGCCTCCTTGGGTTCCTCTTTATTGGTACTCCCTGTGCTTCTTGAACTTCTATGACTTTTTCCTTCATCAATTTAGGGAAGTTTCCAGCTATGATTTTTTCAATCATGTTCTCTATCACTTGTTCTTTCTCTGCTCCTTCAGGAACTCCTATGATGTGGATGTTGTTTCTCTTCATGTTGTCACAGAGCTCTCTTAGAGTTTCATCAGACTGTTTAGGCCTCTTTTCTTTTCGCTGCTCTGCTTCCATGCTTTTGTTAATCTTGTCCTCTAAATCGCTGACTCGATCCTCTGTTTCATCAGCCTGCTTTTAATTCCTTCTAGTGTAGTCTTCATTTCTGATATTGTGTTTGTCATATCTGGCTGATTCTTTCTATGATTTCAGTGTCCTTTTTGATGCTTGTTATCTCTTTGTTTAGGTGCTTATTATGTCCATCTATTGTTGCTCTATGGTGCTTGAGCATCCTAACAATCATTATTCTAAACTCTGCATCTGGTATCTTATTTCCATCTCATTCCGTTCTTTTTCTGGGGATTTCTTTTGTTGATTTATTTGAATTGCATTTCTCTGTCTTCCCATTTTGTCTTTGTATAGACTGCTCCTTTGGGTGTGTTGTTTGTGTAGCTAGCTGAGTATAGGGTTGGTGTTGTCTGCTTCTAGATTTCATTTGTGTTGTTTCTAGATATTCTTAGGTTGGCCTCAGCTGTTGTTTGTAATCCGCTGTGGGCTACTTACCAGTGAGGTCACTGCTAATGAATGGCCCTTAGCAACCAAAGAGCTACAGGTGATCCAAAATATATGGCTGCCTCTGCTGGGCCCTGATGCTGTTGTACATATCATCTGCACTCCTAGGCTGGCTTTTGTCTGCTCTTGGCCAGTGTGTGTGGCCTCTCTATTCCTGGGGTGTGGTCTTTCTACTGATCCCCTGCTGCCCTGCCTCCTTGGGCGCTTAGGCACCAGCACTGCCAGGCGTGCAGGCTTGCAGGCTGGAACTCAGACTGCCCTGCAGGTGCGGAGGACTCCCCACCTCTCCAGGCTCTGCACTCCGCAGTGCCGCACGGGAGGCCTCTCTGGCTCTGCCCCTTGCCTCCCCTGTGCAGGCTGCCTTGCTGGGCTCTGCACTGCCCCCCCCCCCCCCCCCCCCCCCCCCCCCCCCCGCTGCTGTGCCTCCCACGCGTTGCTGCCACTGCCACAACTGGGCCTGCCTGCCCATCAGAAGGTACTCAGCAATTTGGGGTGGTTGTATAGCCCAGACCTCAGTACTCAAAACCTGTGTCCTCGATGTGCCCCCTGCTTCTAAGCGTCTCTTTGCACTGACTGGAGCAGGAGAGCCTCTGGTGGGTGGGGTAAATGCTTCCTTTCCTGTCTTGGTTCTCCCAGGAATTATGCTTACTTTAGGTTTGGGGAGTGACCCAGTACAGGGGTCAGGGTGGCTGTCACCCAGTCTCTCCATGTGCCCTGGAAAGACTCTCTCCTCTCGCTACTCCAGTCTTCTTGGCACTTCCCATTCCCGGAGCCCCAGGTAAGTGACTGTGAACGAGGTTTTCTGTGTGGTCCCATTAAGATGATGCCTGGGTTGGAGAGTTCTGTCTTCCTCTCACAAACAGTAACCCAGCTCTTCTTTCAGCTAAATACTGTCCATACTCCTACTCTAGTCTCTGGGGCTCCGGTTCTGTGGCTGAGGACCCACAACTCTCATGGCAGCCCACCCCGCTATGAGAGATCCACTGGGCTGCCTTGCTACCTTTCGCTCCTGGGAGTGGGGCCGCCCTTTCTGCGTCTCCGCCCTTCCTACCAGCTCAGTGTGGTTTCTTCGGTGATTCTTCATTATAGATTCCTCTTAGTTTAGTCCAAAGTTTGTTTTTCAAGATGATCATTCTTAAGTTGTAATCCACTTTGGTTCTGGGAGGTGGTAGCTGTAACGTCCGTCTACTCTGTTGCCGTTTTCCCTCTATCTCTCTGATTTCCTTTTTAATGAATATACTTATATATTCTGAGTCTGCACTGATGGTGTATATGTTTTAGCTATATCAGGGCCTTTGAAAACCCCTAGAAATAAGAAATGATATGACACTTTCATAGAAATTTCAGCAAAAGATATTGATTACATTTTTATATATAATACCATAATAAAAAATTCTAAGCAGTCTTAATGTTCAACAGGAGAATAATGGTATCATATATTTTAGATCATGTTAGTAGAGGCTTATGCTTAATGGTTTAGAATGTGAATTCTGAAGACAGACTGTGTTTGAATTCTGACTTTACCCCTTATTAGCTGTGACTTTGGGCAAGGTACTTAACCTTTTCTTCACTTTACTCATTTGTATAATGGTGATGATGGGGTTGATGTGAAGAAGAAATTATGTCAGCATATAGAACAATGTAGGGCAAATAGTGTTAACTGTGGTTAAATATTGTGTATCCAGTTGAAATGTAATGCCACCAAGAGGAATGTTTACTATACTGATTTCAACCTTTTTCATCTTGTGGCACACAAAAACTAATTACTAAAATTTTATGAGCCTGACCTGTGGTGATACAGTGGATAGAGTGTCGACCTGGAATGCTGAGGTCGCCAATTCAAATCCCTCGGCTTGCCTGGTCACAAAACATGTAATAAGCAACAAGCAAGCAATGAACAACTAAAATGAAGCAAGTATGAGTCGATACTTCTTTCTCTCCCTATGCTCTGTAAAATCAATGAAATAAAATCTTTAAAGATAAAATTTTGTAACACACCAAAAATCATATTTTTTGCCAGCGTGACAAAAAATATAGGTATAATTTTATTCGTTCACACCAGACGGCTATTACTATGTTGGCTGTTGGCAGTTTTTATTTATTTATTTTTATTTTTATTTTTTTTGTATTTTTCTGAAGCTGGAAATGGGGAGAGACAGACAGACTCCCGCATGCGCCCGACCGGATCCACCCAGCACGCCCACCAGGGGGTGACACTCTGCCCACCAGGGGGCTATGCTCTGCCCCTCCGGGGCATCGCTCTGTCACGACCAGAGCCACTCTAGTGCCTGGGGCAGAGGCCAAGGAGCCATCCCCAGTGCCCGGGCCATCTTTGCTCCAATGGAGCCTTGCTGCGGGAGGGGAAGAGAGAGACAGAGAGGAAGGAAAGGGGGAGGGGTGGAGAAGCAGATGGGCGCTTCTGTGTGCCCTGGCCGGGAATTGAACCCGGGACTTCTGCACGCCAGGCCGATGCTCTACCACTTATCCAACCGGCCAGGGCCTGTTGGCAGTTTTTAATTTGACAATCTAAAGCACGGGTCTCAAACTCGCGGCCCGCCAAACAATTTTGTGCGGCCTGCAGACTAATCCACGGGCTTACTTAATTTTATCCAAAATATTTTGAACTTCGTGGATTAGTCTGCGGGCCGCACAAAATTGTTCGGCGGGCCGTGAGTTTGAGACCCCTGATCTAAAGGAAAAAGATGTCAGTGCCCCTGACTAAATAAATAGTCAGGTATTATATGTTTTAATGCTGGTTTTCTAGATTCTGATGAGTAATTGTCACTACTGTATCTTTTGTTTATTGTAGGGGGATATTGTGAGTACACAGTACATCATATCACAAAGTATCTACTTTATGCAGATTCCTTTGGGGATAGAGTTGGCTTAGATCTTATAACTGGGAAAAGCTGTTTTGCTTCTTAGTCATTGGTCTGATTTACCTGTGAACCTCCAGCAGTTTCTCCCTTTTTCTTCTTACTCTATTTGGAATCTTGCCACATTTGTGGGTTCCTCACCTCCACCCCCAACCCTGCCTGAAGAAAATGCACTGATCCTTTTAGCCTTTTACTTAGCAATCTTAGTCTTGTGTTTATTTTGTTTTTTCTTCATCTGAATATATTAATATTTTATTTCTGTTTATTGCCTTTTTTTGTTGTTTGTTTATTGCCTTTTTGAAATGACAGAGGATAGTAAATAGTTGACAAAGGAAAAAATTATGATGTATCATAGATGGAGAATTCCACTTAAGCATGATGAATTAAAGGCATATTTTTGGCTGGCCTATGGTGGCACAGTGGATGGAGCATTGACCTGAAAAACCAAGGTCTCCAGTTAAAACCCTCTACTTTCCTGGTCAAGGCACATTCAACAAGCAACAAGCAATGAACAACTAAAGTGAACCAACTATGGGTTGATACTCTGATACTTCTTGCTCCTCCCCACTCTGTAAAATCAGTAAATAAAATCTTTTTAAAGGCATGTTTTAACTTGTGTGCCTTCTGGAACCTCAGCTAAAATGACAGTTAAAGACATTTTAGGATTCATTAACACGACCAAAAATTGAATATATAGAGAATGAAGATACTATACATCAGATAGAGTGAATTTAATAATTTTGAAAGCTTGAAAGAAAATGGAGGAATTTTTGTCAACTGAACTTTTAATCTAAATGCAATTAGTTATTTACAGTGGCCAAGACATGGAAACAACCAAAGTGTCCCTCAATAGATGATTGGATAAAGATGTGGTACAAATATCTTATGGAATACTCAGCCATAAGAAATGGTGACATATTGCCATTTACAGTAACATGGATAAACCTTGATAACATTATACTGAGTGAAATCAGAAAAAGCTAGGAACTGTACGATTTTCACACATAAATGGGATATAAAATTAGACTCATGGACATAGGTAAAAGTTAAGTGGTTACAGGGAGGGACGGAAGTTAAGAGGGACAAATAATACGGTGATGGGAAATGATTTGATTTTTGAGTAAGGGGCACACAACACAATCAGTATGTTTACCTGAGACCTGTGTACTCATATTGATCAATGTCATTGCATTAAATTTAATTTTCTAAATTAAAAAAAGATATAAATGCAATTTGGAACAACATGAAAAAGAGAATAAACAAGCCAATTTGAGTCCCAAAATGCCAAAAAAGCTCCTGAAGAATTGGAGGTATCATCTGGAGTCAGCCTTAAATGGGGCTAATAATAGGGAATTGGTTTAAAGTTTATGTAAGAGGCAGTTAGAATCTCAAATCCCTCTTTTATGCCATGCAGCCAGTTGAGCACCCCTTCCCTATCCCAAAGACTGGTGGTATATTTTCTGGTGAAGTTGAACCAGTGATTGCTGCTTTCTTAAGAAATCAAACAACTGTAGGGCCAGTTACTGTACTGAAAACAGGATTACATGAACATTTCCAGCTGATCAGTGAGATCCCTTATTCCGCTGTTCGGCTTCTGATAATCTTGGCAGCTGGTCTTAATATCTCTTCCAGGCAGGAGGATGTTGAAATTGAATAGATTAATAGGAGAGACTTAATGAAACTGACAGTTGGGATCTGCCAGTGAAATGATTAGGCCTCTGTCTTACCAGGAAGAGGAAAGCCAGGTGCTTGACAAGCCTCATTCATGTGCACAGTACATTAGTTATCTTTTTTAGTGCCTCTGAAGTATGAACACTCAAGGAAAGACTTTAATACGAAAATCAGTGACCTGAGGAACCAAAAAAAAGAAGGAACTCAGAAAAACAAGAAGCAGAGACCTTAAAAATGGTAATTAGTCTTTGAGAGTACAGAGAGAAGATAATACATCCACAAAACAAATAGAATGTTATTTTAAAAGGTTGAATCGGATAAAAAAAAGAGCTAATAGAAATTAAAGAATGTGATAGAAGCAGTTTCTTTGTAAAACTTGGAAGATAAGGTTGAAGGACTCTCCCAGAAAACGGGAAAAGAGAAAATAGGACTGAAAAACTAGGAAATTTCAAAGATTACTCCAAGAGAGCCAGCGTCAGCTTAGGAGTTTCAAAAAGAAGTATTGTAAAAAAGTATTGAAAAGATTATTAAGGTAGTAATAAAGAAAGTTTTCTGGAATATATTTACGGACTGTTTTTCCAAGGATTTTTTTTTTTTCTGTATAGAAAGAATTTTCCCCAAGTTCATTATAAAATTAATGGGGAAAAAAATCCATACAAAGTCCATCATCATGAACATGAAAAAGGAAACATCTCAAAAGAAATGGTGTGTTAGCATGCAAGTAGAATCAAGTTTCAGGCCCATCACAGTCTATGGTTGCTTTAATTTTTATTTTTCTAAAGACCAGTGATGTCCAGTATCTGTTTATGCCATCTACATACATATCTTTTGGTAGTGTCCACTTGAATAATTTCCCTGTTTTTATTGTTTTATTTGTTATAGTTGAGATTTAAGTGTTATATATTCTGGACACAAGTCCATCATCAAATATGTGACTTTCAGATATGTTCTCCCAATCTGTGGCCTCTTTTAAAATTCTCTAACATTGTCTTTCAAAGAGCAACTTTTTAATTTTGGAAGTCTGATTCATTAATTCTGTATTTTATGGATTGTGCTCTGTTTGACTTTTAAAACCATAAACATGTATTTCTGTGATGAAATACAATTTTAAAACCTAAAATGTGAGTTCTCACTTCAGAAACAGAAGTTTCTACCCTAGGGATAGCAGCACTTAATTTATCAAAGTTCACTACAGCAATTTCTGAAATAATGTCATTTTCTTCAGTGTTGTTTTGGTATAACGTTGATGTGATGGCTGTAGAAACTTAGCTCTTGTTTTTATCAATTCACCTTTGACAGAATTGATTTCTCTGGTTTCATACTTTTAATCCTTTAAAGTCAAAGAAACTGTCAGTGACATCAAGTGAGGACTTACTACTGTATATTCTATTTTTTGTTGTCAAATATTTCATTTGCTTTTCATTTAATCCCCAAATATTAAACATTTCATAAATGCTGAGCTGAAAAGTGTGTGTCTCATTGTTGTGGTAGGTTTGTGTTTGTTTTTACTAATTTGCATTTGGAAACACCACCTCTTTTTCAATTAAATTTTTATACAGGTCCTTGAACAATGTACTGGATTAGTTGCTTGCTTATGATGGCTTTATTTTGAGAAATAATAGCACATTTGAATGTCTAGTGATGCAGGATTTTATTTTGACACGGTAATTAAAATATTTTAGACAATAAACATTGGAGAAACTCAACAGAGACCAATCACTTTTTATTTTCTTGAGTAAAGTATTTAGGCAATAAATTGTAAATAGATTGTCATTTCCTCACTACCTTTAAGTACTGTTTTAAGATAGAAACTAGAAAGAAGTATTAGAAATAACCACTGGAATATTTGGATTCATCTTTTACCCTCTTATAGGCCTTCTGGTGATGTTCTTGAGACATTCAATTTCTTAGAAAATGCTGATGACAGTGATGAAGAAGAGGAAAATGACATGATTGAAGGCATCCCAGAGGGAAAAGACAAACATCGGATAAATAAACACAAAGTAGGAACTCGGTTTTCTTATTAGCTAAAATATATATTCTCATGTATTTCAAATAGAAAATTTTAGGATGTCTTAAGTTAAATTGGGAGTAATCATTAAGTATTTTGACATGACACTTGAAAATTTTATATATCAGTTCTTACTGAGTTACCCACATATAGAACTCGCTCACTGCATTGGCCACTAAAATGGCAAGAAAGGTTTGTTTCTATAAGCTAGTCCAGTAGTTTGAAACATTTTTTTAAAAATCAGCGCTCTCTTTACTTCTCCCACAACTAAGAATCACTACTGTAGTTTTTGTCTTTATGTAGAGTAAAGAGGTGATAAATTAACTGAAGCTTCAGTGGGTATACTCCCACCTTGGGTGAGGGAGTAAACTATAAATTTGTCAACATTTCATTCTTTGGTAAGGACTAATAATTTACTTATGCTCATAACCTAACAAACAGGTTTTTTTTTTTAAAAAAAAAAAGATTTTATTTATTGGTTTTTGGGAGGGGATAGGGAGAGAGAGAAAGGGGGAGGGAGGAGTGGGAAGCATCAACTCATAGTTGCTTCTCCTATGTACTTTGACCCAGCAAGCCCAGGTTTTGAACCAGTGACCTCAGTGTTCCAGGTCAGTGCTTTATCCACTGTGCCACCACAGGTGAGGCCATTTATCTGTTTTAGTGGTGATGTGGATTAGCTATAAGAGCAAAAGTAATTTGGGCAATCCATTTGTGAATTATTGTAGTAGTGTACAGTATTTCAATCAAGTATGTATAAAAAAAGTGGATAGATTCAGTTGTAGTTCTTTGGGATGTTACAGTGATATGGGTAAAATGCCAGTGTTCCTCAAAAGTTTTGAGTGTATAAAAGCACTTTTAACCTTTTTTGTCACATTTTATATCTGTAACATATTCAGTATATGTGATATGAGCGAATAGACTCGTTTTGGGGGGGTTTTTTTTGGTTATTGTTTTTGGTTCTTTGTTCTTGGAGATAAAGCACTATGATAATTACCATAGCTATTGATTTATATTAGTTAATATACTTTTTAGCTGCACACCTTTTATATATAAGTCATGGACTACATACACAGTTCAAAGAGAGTGAATGAGTCTTTAAAAGGGTACCTGAGAATATATTATAGGGTTACTATTCTTGGTCATTAATTTTTTTTTTTTTTTACTTTTTTTCCAAAGTTAGAAGTGGGGAGGCAGTCAGACTCCTACATGTGCTCGACCGGGATCCACACAGCATGCCCACCAGGGGGCGATGCTCTGCCCATCTGGGGCGTTACTCCACTGCAGTCGGAGCCACTCTAGCACCTGAGGTGGAGGCCATGGAGCCATCCTCAGCGCCCAAGGCAGCTTTGCTCCAATGGAGCCTTGGCTGCAGGAAGGGAAGAGAGAGAAGCCAGGAAGGAGCTGGGGATGGGTGATTCTCCTGTGTGCCCTGGCTGGAAATTAAACCTGGAACTTCCACACACCTGGCCAGTGCTCTACCGCTGAGCCAACTGGCCAGGGCCCTTGATCATTAACATTTTAATCATTTTTACTACAACATTACTTGCATCAGGTCTTACAGTGGTCTTCACACAGCACTATTCAAAACCATTTATCAAGGGTATAATCTGGGATTGATGAACTACATGGAAAATCTAATATTTTGTACCTAGGTGATTTAAAAATGGGAGTGCAAATGTAAAGATAATTTTGTGAAAACATGAACCTTTTAAAATAAATCATGGCTTATGTTCCTTTACAGATAGGTAATGAAGGTTTAGCTGCTGACCTAACTGATGATCCCGATACTGAGGAAGCACTGAAAGAATTTGATTTTTTAGTGACTGCTGAAGATGGTGAAGGAGCAGGAGAAGCACGGAGTTCAGGGGATGGCACCGAATGGGGTAAGGTCATAAAAAATTATGGGGGTGAGAGAAACTATGGGGGATATATTACTATTAAATATTATATGTGAAATGTGTGAATCTGAATGTAAGGTAGTGGCAGTTAAACTAAGAGCAAGGGGAAGTGGATTGAATGATTTGCCACAATTTATTTAGATTAGGTGGCTAAACTTTCATATATATGGCTTTTGGTGGATTTTGATTTTTGAAATTTGTCTTGATTTAAAGTTGAAACATTAGCAAACTTAGACATTCAATTTCTTTCTCTTAGCAGATTTAAAAGCAGAAGCATGTATATACAGTTATTAAAATTCCCATTATTTAATTTGGTATAAGTTTCAAGAAGACTTAACTCTTTCAGTTTGCCTATATAGTGTTATCTGACTTATTTCTAGGAAGTAATAAAGCTACTAATCTTGAATTACAGCTCTATGTTCAACAAGATTTAGTGAAGGTATTAAAGTTTATTGCTTATAATATTCAGTGTGCAAATATTAGGGCCTAGACTTTGGAAGTGATACCTAATACTAATAAATAATCCAGGGAGAAAGGGAGAAAACACAGTTCTGTTTATATAGTGTTAAAAACCCCATTAGAAATCAAATAAAAGTATAAAAAATATTTTAAGAGACTAGCTGAGGACCACTATGTTGTTCCTATTAAATATATTCATTTAATCATATTTTAATATAATGTTATCTGATATTTGGAACTCTAATTGCGTTTACACAGCTTTAATTAGAGAAGGTTATTAAGGACCTTAACATATTTCACATGGAGACCAAACTTGCTTAATAACGAGAAAGGAATAATCACAGGATTTCTAAACACTAGTTTGGTGATAGGAAACGTATTTGGATTTTTACAGTGCCTCATTTATGTATTGAAACTGAATATTGTTAATAGAAGAGACAAAACCTAAGTAATAGATTTATTGACAATCCTAATACAAATTGAGTACTTAAAAGATCTGAATTTTGCCCTGGCCTGTTGGCTCAGTGGTAGAGCGTCGGCCTGGTGTGTGGATGTCCCAGGTTCGATTCCTGGTCAGGGCAATCTTCCACCCTTCTCCTTCTTCTTACTCTCTCTCCCCCCCTCCCACAGCCAAGGCTCCATTGGAGCAAAGTTGGCCCAGGTGCTGAGGATGGCTCCATGGCCTCTGCCTCAGGCGCTAGAATGACTCCAGTTGCAGCGGAGCATTAGCCCCAGATGGACAGAGCATCACCCCCTGTTGGGCGTGCCGGGTGGATCCTGGTTGGGCACATGCAGGAGTCTGTCTCTGCCTCCCCGATTCTCACTTCAGAAAAAATACAAAACAAGATCTGAATTTTGTTACCAGCTTTCTCATTACTTATGATCCTTAAGTATTGTCTTTAGACCTTCACTTTTAAGTGGAGGGACAAAAAGAGACACATTAATTGAAAATATGAAAAAACTCAAGTTACCTTCTAGACTTGAATATACATTTTGTACTTATTTGAAAATGGCTATAATTCTAGAAATTTACTCTTACTAAGAATTAGCTTTGATCAGGAGAAACTATAGAAGTATCTAGGCTTTCTGTGCAATCCACTGAATGTTGGAAATAATTTTTTTAATACTTTCTATACTATTGTTTGTGGTTTTTTGATTAATATCGTAATTATATAAATATATTTAAATTATATAAATATATAATTATTCTGAAACCTATGTATGTTTTAGATTTAGAACCTATATCTACATGTGATGAAGAAAATTAAAAATCATCTATAATGCTACTATGTAGAGAGAACCATAAATAACATTTATATATAAACATGTATATTTATTTAACAAAGGATTTTGCTATGTGCTGATTTTTAGCCCACATTTTTCACTTAACATGCTGTTCTTCTGTAGAATCATTTTTGTAATCGATGTATAATGTTCTGTCAATATATTTAACCAGGGCTTTGCTGATATACATTTAGATTATTTTTATTTTTAAAAATGATCAAAAGCAGTTTTTGAACATTTGTATAGCTAAGTCTTGACACATATCCATTCCAGTTTCTTTTGCCTCAAATTTCTGGAAGTTTAACTGCCAGTCAAAAGAATATACAAAAATTTTAGGAATTTTTTTTTTTTTGAGAGACAGAAGAGGGGAGAGGGAGTAAGAAGCATCAACTTGTAGTTGCTTTCACTTTAAATGGCATTTGTTTTTTAAATAAAAGTACTACATGTTGTGTACAATTGATTGGTTGTTCTGTCCAAAGACTTTATGACTTTAGAGCAGAGCTAAGAGAGGACCTAATTAATGAATGACAAATGTCAATACATTATTTACTTTTACTAATAATATTTGAGAGTGACCTGAATCTCTTGGAAGTGGAAGTAACTGACAAAGTCTCTTCCTCCCAGATGAGACTGAAACCCCTTTAAAGCACTTAAAATTCTTGATAAAGAGGACTCTTAAGAACAAAATGGTTCAACTGGTTTCTTTCCTTAAGAACTGAAAACTGTCATAAAATCTATATATTGGTTTTAAATTTATCATTTCTACTCAAGTGTCATATTTTGTTTTTGCAAAACAACGTGGATGAATATACAAGCACTCCTTTATATTTAATTCATTTACTTAAAGTTTGAATTTACTTATAAATTGAAAGATGGTAGTTTTCAGGTTTAAGTTATTGGGTAGAGGATACTAGCTCTAGTTTTGAACTCTTTTATCCTATGAAACATTGCTTTTTAGAAGCTTTTTTTTAGAGAGAAACAGGAAAGGAGAGAGATGAGAAGCATTAAATTATAGTTGAGTCACTTTTTAGTTCAATGATTGCTTCTCATATGTGCCTGAACTGGGGATTCTAGCTGAGTGGGTGACTCCTTGCTCAAGCCAGAGACTTTGGGCTTCAAGCCAGTGACCATGGCATTATGTTGGTGATCCCATGCTCAAGCCAGTGAGCCTATATGTTCAAGCCACATGAGCCTGTGCTCAAGCCAGTGATCTTGGAGTTTTGAACCTGGGACTTCAGTGTCCCAGGTTGATGCTCTATCCACTGTGCCACCACTGGTAAGACTTAGAAAGTTTTTGAATCCTGCTTTTCTTTGTAATCTGTGTCAGGTAGTCTAAATTTCATTTTAGTGGTTTTTATAGTTTTTCTCACAGTCAGAAATATTGGTGGACATTTCTAATTTTACTATTTCTGTCATGAAGACTAGACATTTTTAAGGACATTTGGTTATTTTCTTCTACACTATTAAACTGATTTGTGGAAATTTATAGAACTACAAAATGCAATTAGTACCTTATAATTGTATTTGTTTATTTATATATTTTTTAGTTGAATTCATTGAGTTGACATTGGTTAATAAAATTATATAGGTTTCAGGTCTACAATTCTATAATCCATCTTCTGTATATTGTCTTGTGTGTTCACCACCCCAAGTCAAGTCTCCTTCCATCTCCATTTATCCCCCCTTTACCCTCTTCTACCTCCCCCCACTCCCCTTTCCCTCTGGTAATCACTATATTGTTGTCTGTGTCTGTGAGGTTTTTTCTTTGTTTAATCTCATCCCCTCTGACAGCTGTCAGTGTGTTCTCTTTATCTGTTTTATTAGTTTACTTTGTTTATTAGATTCCACATACAAGTGAAATCATATGTACTTGTCTTTCTCTGATTGGCTTATTTCACTTAGCATAATACTCTCCAGGTCCATCCATGCTGTCACATAAGGTAAGATTTCCTTCTTCTTTATGGCTGAGTAGTATTCCATTGTATAAATGTACCACAGCTTTTTTTTTATCTACTCATCTATTGATGAGTACTTGGACTGCTTCCAAATCTTGGCTCTTGTAAATAACACTGCAGTGAACATAGGGGTGCAAATATTCTTTTCAATTAGTGTTTTGGGTTTCTTTGGATATATTCCAAAAGTAGAATTGCTGGGTCATAAGGCATGTCCATTTTTAATTTTTGAGGAAACTCTATTCTGTTTTCCACCGTGGCTGCACCAGTCTGCATTCCTATCAGTAGTATACAAGAGTTCCCTTTTCTCCACATCCTTGTCAATACTTGTTGTTTATTTATTGATGATACCCATTCTGACAGGTTTTATGATCTTGTTGAATTGTTTCGTCATCATATAGTGTCTTCTGTTGTCTCTTACTGTAGCCCTTGTTTTAAAGTCTTATCTTGTCAGATGTAATTATTGCTACCCCCAGCATTTCCTTTCCATTTGCATGCAATATTTTTTCCATCCGTTTTTTTTAGGCTCTGTGTTTCTTTCATTCTGAGGTAGGTCTCTTGTAGACCTCATATATATGGGTCTTGTTTTTTTATTCATTCAGCTTATCCATCCCTGTATCTTTTAATTGGAGCTCTTAAGCCATTTATAAAGTGATTATTGATAGGTATGTATTTATTGCCATTTTATTTTTTTAACTATGTTCCTGTTTTTTTCTTCTCCTTCTCAAAGACCCTTTAGCATTTCTTGTAATAATAGTTTGGTAGTAACAAATTTCTTTAGAATTTTCTTGTCTGAAAGCTCTTTATTTCACCTTCAATTTTAAATGATAGCCTTGCTAGGTAAGATAGTCATGGTTATAGGTTCTTGGCTCTTCATCACTTTGATATTTCACGCCAATCCCTTCTGGCCTGAAATTTTTCTGTTAAGATATCATCTGATAGCCTTATGGGAGCTTCTTTGTAGGTAGCTAACTGCTTGTAAGATTTTCTCTGTAGGCCCTGGCTGGTTGGCACAGTGGTAGAGCATCCACCTGGCTTGTGGATATCCTGGGATCGATTCCAGTTAGGGCACACAGAGGAGTGCCTATCTGCTTCTCCACCTCTCCTCTTTCCCTTCTGCATTCTCTCTCTCTTCTCCTCCTGCATCCATGGTTCAGTTGGTTCGAATGCATCATCCCCAGGTGCTGGCTTGTGGAGCCTCTGCCTCAGGTGGTAAAAAATACCTCCTCGATTGTGAACATGGCCCCAGATGGGCAGAGCATCAGCCCCAGACTGGGCTTGCTGGGTAGATCCTGGTTGGAGCGCATGTGGGAGTCTATTTCCCCTCTTTGCACTTGGAAAAGAAGGGGAAAACTGGCTGGGCAGTGGGGCAGTGGATAGAGTGTCGGACTGGGATGCGGAGGACCCAGGTTCAAGACCCCGAGGTCATCAGCTTGAGCGTGAGCTCATCTGGTTTGAGCAAGGCTCACCAGCTTGGACCCAAGGTCGCTGGCTTGAGCAAGGGGTTACTTGGTCTGCTGAAGGCCCGCGGTCAAGGTACATATGAGAAAGCAATCAATGAACAACTAGGGTGTTGCAAGGAAAAGAAGGGGAAAAAAATTTCTCTTTGTCTCTAACCTTTCCCATTTTATTTAATTTATTTATTTATTTTTTTAATTTTTTTTTTCTGAGGTTGGAAATGGGGAGGCAGTCAGACTCCCACATGCGCCCGATCCCGGCATGCCCACCAGGGGGCGATGCTCTGCCGCAACCAGAGCCATTCTAGCGCCTGAGGCAGAGGCCACAGAGCCATCCTCAGTGCCTGGGCAAACTTTGCTCCAATGGAGCCTTGGCTGTGGGAGGGGAAGAGAGAGACAGAGAGGAAGGAGAGGGGGAGGGGTAGAGAAGCAGATAGGCGCTTCTCCTGTGTGCCCTGGCTGGGAATCGAACCTGGGACTCCTGCACGCCAGGCCAACGCTCTACCACTGAGCCAACCAGCCAGGGCCTCTAACCTTTCCTATTTTAAATATGATGTGTCTTGGTGTGGGCCTTTTTGGGTCCATCTGGTTTGGGACTCTACACAGAATTCCTGGACTTGTATGCCTTTTTCCTTCACCAGGCTAGGGAAGTTTTCAGTCATTATTTCTTCAAATAGGTTCTCAATCCCTTGCTCTCTCTCTTCTTCTGGTACTCCTGTATATAGTGCAGATGTTGTCATGTTTTCCCAAAGGTTCCTTAAAGTATTCTCATTTTTTAAAAATTCTTTTGCTTTTTTGATGCTGATTGGGTGTTTTCTGCTACCTTGTCTTCCATATCACTGATTTGATCCTCTGCTTCATCCAACCTACTGTTTATTTTTTGCAATATATTTTTTATGTCAGAAACTTATTCTTCATTTCTGATTAGTCTTTTATTATGGTTTCTTTGTCTTTTATCATGCTGTTGTAGTTCTCACTAAGCTTCTTGAGTAGTATCCTTATAATCTTTTTTTTTTTTTAACTCTATAACTAATAAATTGCCTCCAATTTCATTTAGCTGTTTTTCTGGAGATTTCTCCTTTTCTTTCATTTTGGGCATGTTTCTTTGTCTTCACATTTTGGCCGCCTCTTTGTGTTTGTATCCTGTGTATTAGGTAGATCTGCTATATTTCTCATTTGTGGTAGGGTGGCTTTATGTAGTGGGGTGCAGTGGCACAGTCTCCTTGATCATCTGAGTTGGCACCAGGAATGTCCCTTGTGTGGGTTATGTGGGCCCTCCTGTTATAATTGAGTCTTGATTGATATGGCCTGTACATGCATGGTGTCGACTCCCAGGGTGGCTGACTGTGAGGATCAACCCCAGCCACAGATACGGAATCCTGTGCAGGTGCTGACCTCACAAAATGGAGTTTGCCCCAGCAGGGTCTGGTGCTTGTTGAAGTCTCCCTTTGGTTTTGCCGCTTGTGAAGCTAATTGGATCGTGCTCTGATGTTGTCTGAAGTTGACCACCGGGTCTTGGTTCTGCAGCCTCTTGGGAGGAGGGACTATACTGCAGGTTGATGTCAGACACTGCCTGTGACTGGCCCTGAGCAACCTGCTTGTAGCTAGCTACAGAGCAATCCACATATTATGGCTGCCTCTGCTGGGGCTGGGTACATAAAAGAAGGGCCAAGCTGCACGCCAAGGCCAACTTTTATCGGCACGGGGACAGCTAAAGTCCCAAGGTAGCCTGTGCCCTGTCTCCTCCTGCTGGGTGCCTATTAGACTTAGTCACTGAAAGATCCTCCGGGTGGTACTCAGGTTGCTTGAGGTAGGTTTCCATTGAGTCACCGGGTAAGGGCAAGTGATGTTCACCAGATTGATAATGGTTCAAACTCGATGCCAGTGCTGGCTTTGAGGCCATTTAGCAAATGTCCCAGAGTGTGCCAAGTATAGTTGCTTTCTGCTTGGTGTTTGCACACCTTTGTGGTAGGGCAGGATCTCAGGGAGTCATCAAAGTAAGGCAAGAAGAGTTTATGAGGCCCAAACAGACCAAGATTTGACTATGTGATGGGAGGGCTCGCACCTGTTTGTTGTATGAGGTAAAATGGCTCTTGTTTCAGAGCCACACAGTTCAGTCTGAGGCTGGGCTGTTGTATTTCCACAGGCTGATGCTCTCTCAGTAGGGGGAGTGCTCCACTCAAGAAAGATAGTGTGGGAGAGTGAGTCAGCTCAGGGATCCTGGGGGCTGTTCCTTAGCTCTCTTTCCAGAGGCGCAAGCCCAAACTCTCCTCCTGTGACTTGAGACTGCTCTGCCCTTCCTCTGCTGGAGCCCAGGATGAATGGCCACAATAATCAGTTGATTATTCAGGATGACTGTTCTATAATTTAGTTGTAAGTCCATTTTGGTCCTGGGAGGAGGTGAATGTAACTTCCACCCACTCCATTGCTATCTTGGATCCACCTTATTAACATCTGTATTTAAATATAAGTACTAAATATTTGCATAAAGTAATACTAGTTCCAAATTTATGCTACATTAAGTAGACTTATATAATTCATCTGTTTTCATAGTTAGAATTACCCTAGCAGGTTTTGAGTTGCCATGTGTCCATTTTTTTGTGATTTGTGTTTCCTTTTAAACAAAAATGTTGCCATTACTGCTTCAGCCTCATTTCTTGGTATTTTTTTTTTCCTATAGATTTTTTTTTTTTGTCTTTAAGCTCATCTTTTTTTGTTCTTTTGCTTTTTAACACTGCTATATTTTGCTGCTCTAGTTAGAACCATTCACAGCTTTATTTTTTCTACAAAGATCTTTTTAAAAACTCTTTGGCTATCTTATTAAATTTTTCTCTCCTAATTTCCTATATAAAGTATATCACACTTTGTTTTTTAAATTGATTTTTTTTTAGTTTTATAAAGTATTTGCTGAAAATGTACCCAGTTCTCTTGCTTTAAGTAGTCACTTAAAAGTAAGAATTATTAGCTTGATTACCAGAAGGGATACGGGTTAGGGGATTGGGAGTCTGGTAAAAAAGGTGAAGGGATTAAGAAGTACTGATTGGTAGTTACAAAATAGTCATGGAGATGGAGAGTACAGCATAAAAATATAGTCAATAATATTGTAATAACTATTTATGGTGGGTACTGGAAATATTGGGGGGTGAGGGGGGCTTTGTAAACTATGATTTTCTAAACTGCTGTACATCGGGAGGCGTCTACGGCCATACCACCCTGAACGCGCCCAATCTCGTCTAAACTGCTGTACATCTGAAACTAATACAAAATAATAGTGAGTGTAAACTATAATTGAAAAATAAAATTAAAATATTTCTAAAAAAGGATTGTTAGCTTTAATAGGAGTGCAAATGATTAAGTCTTTAGATCACATTTTTTTTCTTAAGTATTTAATAAGTTGATACTGATTTCTGATATAGCATAGTTTTCAGGAAATTTCTTGATTAGATACATGGAAAATGAAATTTCTCTTTACCTCAGTATTATAATGTATTACAAATAGTATTATAATTTGTAGGTTTGACAATCTTACAAATAAATTTCAGTCCTCAACAATCTCATTTCAAGTAATTCAGGTTGGAAGATTAATTTAAAGCTTTGTACTTGGCTTTTTACATACTGACTACCTTAAAATTATAGGTATATCTATAAGGGAAAAGTATTAAGCAGTTGTAGTAGGAAAGACTCAAGGGTACAGTAACAGTTTAATTTCTATATGCCATTAAAAATATGAGAGTGGGGCCCTGGCCGGTTGGCTCAGCGGTAGAGCGTCGGCGTGGCGTGCGGGGGACCCGGGTTCGATTCCTGGCCAGGGCACATAGGAGAAGCGCCCATTTGCTTCTCTACCCCCCCCCTCCTTCCTCTCTCTCTCTTCCCCTCCTGCAGCCAAGGCTCCATTGGAGCAAAGATGGCCCCGGCGCTGGGGATGGCTCCTTGGCCTCTGCCCCAGGCGCTAGAGTGGCTCTGGTTGCGGCAGAGCATCGCCCCCTAGTGGGCAGAGCGTCGCCCCTGGTGGGCGTGCTGGGTGAATCCCGGTCAGGCGCATGCGGGAGTCTGTCTCTCCCCATTTCCAGCTTCAGAAAAAAAATATATATATATGAGAGTGGGCCCTGGCCGGTTGGCTCAGTGGTAGAGCATTGGCCTGGCGTGCAGGAGTCCCGGGTTTGATTCCCGGCCAGGGCACACAGGAGAGGCGCCCATCTGCCTCTCCACCCCTCCCCCCTCTCCTTCCTCCCTGTCTCTCTCTTCCCCTCCTGCAGCCAGGGCTCCATTGGAGCAAAGATGGCCCAGGCACTGAGGATGGCTCTGTGGCCTCTGCCTCAGGCGCTAGGATGGCTCTGGATGCAACAGAGTGACGCCCCCTGGTGGATGTGCCGGGTGGATCCCGGTTGGGCGCATGCGGAAGTCTGTCTGACTACCTCCCCGTTTCCAGCTTCGGAAAAATGAAAAAAAAAATTAAAAAAAAATATATATATATATACACACATATGTGTGTGTGTATATATATATATATATGAGAGTGTCTTAAGTTTACTATGTATAGCAGTCTGTAAGGAAAAATGGCTTTATTAAAAAATATATGTGTACTGTATAGCTTAAGTTAGTGTGGCCTAGGGGTTTTTTTAAGACTTACAAACTAGAATATAATGAATTATTGAAAATTTAACAAATAAATTTCCCCCAAAATCTCACTGTCCTGTCAGTCTTATTGATTTACTTAACCTATGTATTTTGGTATCATTTTTATTTAATAACAGGGTTATATACACTGCAAGTTGTTATTCTGTAACAGGATGTTAAACTTCCTAATAACATGACTGTTTTAAAAGTAGAGGAAGGAGAACTCTTAATACCTAAAGTAGTTCTAATAGACTTATTTTTATACTGCTTTTTTATGTTTTCCTCTGGTTTGCTATAGAGTAAATTTTATCCATGCATAAGTCTTTACCTAAAATAAATATGGATTTGTTATATTTAGCTGTAATAGCTTATGTGTCCGCTTTAGCAGATGCACAGCAACATGTATTTTCACTTTTCATGCTTGTTGCTGCTTTTATTTACCCTAAAAAAATCAGCTATAAAAAATTGTTCAGTGGAATTCAAGGGTTTTGTTTGTAGATCAATGAAAGAAGGTAATGAGATGTTGAACAGTGTGGGGTAGAGGTAGCAATTCTCTGTATGCCTTTTAGGGATTATTTGAGACACTGTATTTTGGAACTATATATAAGTATTTATTGGACTAGAATGCCTCTCCATTAGTACAATTATCTTGTGCATTGCAGAATCAGTGTGACAGAAAAATGCATGAATATTTTCACCAGTAAAATGACACTGACTTTTCCAGCTTGCTCTTTGGAGTAGTTCGCATGTAATTCATTCATTTGCTTTTATGATGCCAGCTGAATAATTTTTATTAACATTTTTATAAAAATGCCATGATCTGTTTTTTGTAACATTAGAGTTCTAATATCAGTTCATAGAAAGAATATCAGTTATTGAAAGAAAACCTTCAATTTGTGATTCATAAAAATAAAACACCATGTAATTGTTACTAGTCTTAAATGTTTAGAAATTTTGAGTTGGGCATTTAGAGTTTGAGCTATGAATACCAAAACTGAGACTGCACCTTTAAAGTATTTTGAGTATATGCTGTTAGTACATTTTTATTATGATTATATAAAGCTATAAAAGTTTACTGCCAACTGCTGATTTTTTTTCTTTTAATATGTTGAATGTAGATAAAGATGACTTCTTCCCAGCTACCGAGGTTTGGGATGTAGACTAGGGACTAATAAAAATAAGGTGAAGAAACAGTACAAGAGGGGAAAAGGGGGGTGAAGAGTAAGTGAGAATCTGTTATAATTTTTGTATACCAGTCTCTGAGGAAAAGTATCTTCAATTTTGTGTGTGTGTGTGTGTGTGTGTGTGTACTTTTTCTGTTTCATAAAGGGGACAACTAACTTTAAATTTTGTTGTATAATTGAAATTTATTTGAGTATAATTTAGGATGTGTTATTGATCAAGTGAAAAATCATTTTAAATATGTGGATAAGGATAAAGGAAAGATTTCAAGGGTATTTTTGTTTTGTTTTGTTTGTGTAAGTTTTAAAGTTTTTACCAAATTGTAACACAATAGCCTTGAAATTTAATAGAAATCTGTTCAAAATGGAGAAAGTACAAATTTCTTTACTTTTGTTACATAGGGATTATAACTATGACAAACTTGTAGCCAGGCTACATTTCTTAGTTTGGGAATCCTGAAATACAGTGAATAAGAAAACCCTTTCTATAATTTCTGCTTCCTGGCCTTAATTGAACCACAAACAACAGCTAAAATAAAAGATATCTTTGGGGTGGTATTTTGTGGCTCCTCTGGTTGTAGAAGGCTAGAGGGAGGAGAGAGTAATGGTCGCAGTAGGATTTGTTTGGTTAATAGCCGAGTGTCTTTTGTTGCCTTGATGGGTTTTTCAATTTGTGTATCCTGACTACTGTATTGTAAAAGTCTAAGTTTAACCATAATACCTCTCAAAGAAGTAATTTATTTTCATTTTGTGACTCATATTTAAAAACTGCCACATGAAAAATATATTCAGACTTGTGTATATTAAATGAGAAACTTGAAGCTTATTTTGGGGAATCTTTATTTTAAACTGACTGTTGATTCCTGCTAGTATAATTTTTTTTTCCTGCTAGTATAATTTTTTTTTAACTAACAAGGAGAAAACAGTGGATGACAAAGGCAAAAGCCATATAGACTTTCATATTCATTTCTTTAATGATAAATTAGTAAAATGGCAGGTGTAATGGAAAATGTTGTAAATATCCTTCAGTAAAGCATTTTCTCAGTGGTTTAATTTATAGTGGAAGCTCATAAGTGGAGTTTTGGGGATTTATATGTTTTTTTTTTGTCTTTCATAACTTCTTGCTAATTTATATTGTTGCATGTAAATTATTCTCTAAGAAATTTCAGACTTTATGGTGAACTGTGAACTGCTTATTTTAAAACATTTAGTGCTGGGCAGGGGTTGTGTTCAGCTTAACATCACTTAAATTTTATGCATGTTGAGTATAAAAGTACTTTTGCATGATTCACCATTTTAGTATAGATACAGTGGCATTAAAATTCTAGGGTTTAAGACTTTTCTGAAAGAAATGAAGTAATTTTTTTTCTACTTTTTCCAAGTTAGAGGAGGGAAGATAGACAGACTCCCCCGTGTCCCCCCGACCGGGATCTACCCAGCGACCCCTTCCTGGGGCTGATGCTCGGCTCATCTCCAGCCATGCTCGCAGTTGAGCTATTTTTAGTGCCTGAGGTAGAGGCTCCACCTAGCCATCCTCAGTGCCTGGGCGGATGCACTCAAACCAACTGAACCATCATGGCGGGAGAAGGTGGAGAAACAAATGGTTGCTTCTCCTGTGTCCCCTGACCAGGAATGGAATCAGGGACATCCACATACAAGGCTGATGCTCTACCACTGAACCAACCGGCCAGGGCTGAAGTTGTTTATTTAATAATACATTTTTTATTTTATGTATTATTCATAAACTGACTTACATGCTGAAGGTTTCTTTAGAAAATATTAGATAATGTTGCTTTTTATTTAAAATACCCCCTTATTTCCTGATAGACTATAATTAAATCTTTGCCTTTGTGAAGTTTAGGAATAAGATATATGTCAACTTAAAGTATTTTTGTTGTAGGTTTTAAAGTTTCCTAAAGAATTTTTTTATTAAAAAAACATACCTGTTTAAGAAATACTAGAAACAGATAAACTAAACTAAATAGAAAATTCTTATAAAATTTTAATTTAATTAATTTTCCTTTATAGGATTATATATAATATATAAAGTTTTGTTATTGGCCTACTTAGTTAACAGATTAAGGAAGCATTATTTTAATGTAAATAAATGTTCCTCTGTATAATGTTTTCAGATGTCTTTTAAAGAAGCTACCTAGTTGTCAAACACAGTATTAGAATATAATCTATGAAATGGGTCAAAGAGAATTGCTGTGATTAAGTCAGGAGCTGGGAAACTGAGGTGCCATACTCTGAGGCTCTCGTGTGTCGGTATGATTTTATTACCCAGATGTGTACTATATTGTTCAGCCTGCCCTCTGTAATTCTGATTTTGTATGTTTTTCCAAAACATTAACCGACTTTGCTTAATATAATCATAAAGATAACATATACTTGTTATTCAGACAATGCAAGAAATACATAGAAACATAAAGAAAAAGTCAAAATCTCTTGTAGTTTTACTACTTAGAGATTAGTATTTGACATGATATATATCCTTCTTGTTTTTTCTAAGTGTGCTTATACATAAACCTTTTTAATTTTTTTCAACAAAAATATTTTTCACTCATTTTTAAATTTTATATTTATCTTAAATAAAATACAATTTTAGTGGTTACATAGCATTGCATTTTGTTGATACAGCCGAGCATCCATTAAATCTTTAGACTATTTCTCATATTTAATCTTTTTCTAAACATCAGTGTCTTAAGGTTACTTGTTTACATAGATATAAAGATGAAATCCCCCCCCCCAAAAAAAAAACATGAAATTTCCAGCAAAATGTCTCAGGAATGAATTAGGAAATAATATACTTTTTTTTTACACTGTCTTTGTGAGTTTAGATAAATAAAAACTTTTTCCACTTGAATATAGTTTAGTAAGAAAATATTAGCTTTGAATTTCTGATACAGAGATAAAACTTAAGGAAATTTAAAAAAATTAGTTGATGGATTATAAACTTCAAATTGTTTTAATTCACAGTTTCACATGAAAAGATAATTCATAAATTTTCTTAGCATTTTTATTTATCTTTGTGTCATTATTCTAATATTTTCCCAGATGTAGCTTTGTATAAATTAGAATAATTCATAAACTGTATAGCCTTTTGATTTTCTTTTTTCTTTATTTCAAAAGGTAATGAACCGTAACACTTGAGTTTCATAGATTTTTTTTTTCCAGCTTCTTAGAGGAAAGAAAATTACTTGCTAGCTTTACCATGAGGAACTAACAGATATAATTCATTCTAAATGCCCGGTTTTTAATGGAGAGAAAAAAGTGGTCAGAGTGTCAATTTTTTAACTTTGTAAAGACTTAGCCATGATTTGACTCTTAAATAGAAAGTCTTCTAAAATCAAGAGCTAAGCAGCTACCATTTATCTATCTTCTAACTGTTCATTCTACTCCACCCTTCTTTTTTTCTACCTGAGGCAAAAGAAAGTGACTTAAAAGTGACAACCTTGCCTTGGATTATAGATACAATTCAGTATTAATTTATTCTATTTTACTCAGGTGTTGTAATTTATCTTTTATTTAATTAATGTTTGTCTTCAGCTATGCCCTTTGATGTTTTTATAATTTATTACAATTATACCATTACAATTTTCTTATTGCTAACAACACTTCAAACTTTTTATTTTTGTTACATTTATATAGGGTATTGGATTCATTTATTTTGTTTGTTTTTGTATTTTTCTGAAGTGAGAAGGGGGGCAAGGGGAGGCAGACAGACTCCCGCATGCATGCACCCGACCAGGATCCACTTGGCATATCCACCGGGGGCAATGCTTGGCTCCTCTGGGGTATTGCTCTGCTGCAGTTGGAGCCATCCTCAGCGCCTGGGCCAACTTTGCTCCAGTGGAGCCTTGGATGAGGCGGGGGAAGAGAGATAGAAAGAAGAATGTGAAGGGTGGAGAAGCAGATAGGCGCTTCTCCTGTGTACCCTAGCTGGGAATCAAACCTGGGACTTCCACACATGGGGCCAACACTCTACTGCTGAGCCAATGGGCCAGAGTTTAGATACACTTAGAAAGAAAATGCAGATATATTAAATTTACAGTTAAGCCTGACCAGGCAGTGGCGCAGTGAATAGAGTGTCTGACTGGGATGCAGAAGACCCAGGTTCGAGACCCCGAGTTCACCAACTTGAGTGCGGGCTCATCTGGTTTGAGCAAAAACTCACCAGCTTGGACCCAAGGTCGCTGGCTCGAGCAAGGGGTTACTCAGTCTGCTGAAGGCCCACGGTCAAGGCACATATGAGAAAGCAATCAATGAACAACTAAGGTGTCGCAATGCACAACGAAAAACTAATGATTGGTGCTTCTCACCTCTCCGTTCCTGTCTGTCTGTCCCTATCTATCCCTCTCTCTGTCTCTGAAAAAAAAAAAGAAAAAGAAAAAAAAAATTTACAGTTAAAAGGTGCTAGATAAGACTGTTTTATCTTGTTATTAAATTTGCTTTAATCCTTTAGCAGTTTTTGATAAACTAGAATTAAAGCAGGAAATTTCCATCTTTTTAAAATTGATATTATTATATTTTATATAGGCTAATATTTGGTTGTAGCAAAAGTAATTATTATAATTACATAATTTGGGATCCTCAGTTTGAACAGTAGCTTTCATGTTGTCTCTGGCTTTTCTTTCCTTGCATCTCTCCTGTCCACATCATGAAGAATATAACCTCACATTATCTTTAATGACAAAACTATTTTTTTTTTTTCTGAAATGAGAAGCAGGGAGGCAGAAAGACAGACTCCTGCATGTACAGGACCCAGATCTACCCAGCAAACCCACTAGGGGGTGATGCTTTGCCCATCCAGGGCATTGCTCCGTTGCAACCGGAGCCATTTTAGCACCTGTGGCAGAGGCCATGGAGCCATCCTCAGTGCCCGGGCCAGCTTTGCTTCAGTGGAGCCATGGCTGCGGGAGAGGAAGAGAGAGTCAGAGAGGAAGGAGAGGGGGAAGGGTGGAGAAGCAGATGGGCGCTTCTCCTGTGTGCCCTGGCCAGGAATCAAACCCGGGACTTCCACATGCAGGGCCAACACTCTACCACTGAGCCAGCTGGCCAGGGCTTATGACAAAATAATTCTTATCTGTATTGTAATTGATATTAATTACCATATGATGAACTTATTTATAGGATAATATCTAATAAAGTCAAATTTTATGGTACACACAAGGATAAGAATGAGCAGGAAAAGATCAACAAAGGCTTTACAGAGGAAATGGAACTGGTTTAGAGGATCAGGTAAAATTGTGATAGGCCAAAATGCATGTTAGAGGGTGGGAATTGATATGTTTGTGTGTGCACATGTAAGAAGTATTCCCACCGTTCTAAGGAATAGGTGAGGACAGATATGACACAATATGGTAGAAATAACCTTGGTGAATGTTGATACTATGGGGAAAAAACTGCTTTGATTAGAAAATTAGGGAGATTTTTATTTTGGACTATTAAAAGGTGAGATTGATAGGAAAATGATTAGATTGTGAAGCACATACAAGGTTAGGACAGGGTTTTAGTTAGCCTTAATTTACAGAGTGTTGAAGTAGGGGAAGCATAAGAAATGAGATACTCAAATTTGGTTGGAGACAAATGGAACTGAGAGATAGAAAAACTAATTAAGGAATCTGTTGCATTGATAAGAATGAAAGCTTTGATTAGAATATAATCACTAGAAAGAAATTAATCTGAAGATAATTTAAGGGAGGATTTTTTTTTTTAAACAGTCCTTCTTCTCATTTTACAAGTTGAAGAGAAATTGTTGATATGTGGTTGCACAATTTTAAGAACAGAAAACCAGTGGTGGCAATACTTATAAGTGGGAAAGTTATAAAGGAGAGCTATTTTGTGAGAAAGGATAACGTTTATTTTCTTTATTGTAGGATTTAACTAATGGTTAGATATCTAGTTGGCAGTTTTTATTAGAGAATTTGTTTACAGTTACTTCATTGTTGGAGGAAAAATCCTCAAGTAATTTTAAAAAATTAATAATTACATAGCACTATAATTAGTTCATTAATATTGACATTAGTAAATATATAGTAATTTTATAATGTTACCTTAGATTGGCCTATTTTAATTTTTTTTAACTTATATTGACTATAAACCATTTTATTTATCCTATTTTTTTCTGATATTCTCTTTTCCTTTTTAATGTTTATTTTATTGACTTAAGAGAGAGGGGAAGGAGACACTGATGGGGAGAGAGAGAGATCAACCTGTTTTCTGTATGTGCCCTGACTAGGGATTGAACCAGCAACCCCACACTTCAGAATGGTGCTTTAACCAACTGAGCTATCTGGCCAGAGCTTTTTTCTAACATTCTTAAAACTATTTTCTTCCCAAATACATAAAAGAAATGATGATCTTGTCATTTTTAAAGTTCAAAGTTAAAGAGATTTCACAATACTGCAGGTGCTTTTGAGTTCTACTTTGACCCGAATTATCCAGGCAGCAGCTGAAATCTCCCTTTACATTCAGGGCCTGTGAGTGTTGACTTTTCATACTGTAATGAGAAAATTGTAGAGCTTCAGGTTTTTCAAATTGGGGAAAAGTGAAAAACCATTTTGAGAATAATTGGGGTTAGTTTGTTAATGACAAATTTGTGTGAATGTGGCAGGAAAATATCTACATTAACACCAGGGAAAGATGTTCGTTGCACCCGCTTAAAAAAATCATTTGTACTTATTTCTTTGTTGTCTTTTCAAAATAATGAATTAAGTTGGAAAACCTCATTTTATTCTTTACATTGTTAAATATTAACTTTAAACACCTATTTTTTTTATTTTTTTTGCATGAGAGACAGAGAGATGGACAGACAGGGACAGACAGGAAAGGAGAGAAATGAAAAGCATCAATTCTTTGTTTCGGCACCTTAGTTCATTGATTGCTTTCTTAATGTGCTTTGACTGGGGGGGGGGGGGTCTCCAGCTGAGCCAATGACCCTTTGCTCAAGCCAGCCACCTCGGGGTTTTGAGCCTGGGTTCTCTGCATCCCAGGCCAACGCTCAGGCAGGCAGGAAGGGAGATGAGAAGCATCAGTTCTTCGTCGTGGCTCCTTTGTTGTTCATTGATTGCTTTCTTCTGTGTGCCTTGATGGGGGGAGGGGGAGCTACAGCAGATTGAGTAATCCCTTGCTCAAGCCAGCAACCATGGGGTCATGTCTATGATCCCACGCTCAAGCCAGTGACCTCAGGGTTTTGAACCTTGGTCCTCTGCATCCCAGTCCAACACTCACTGTGCTACCACCTGGTCAGGCAAAAATTCTTATTGTTTTAATGGTAACTTCTGTGTTTGTGAACTTTCAGAACTTTGGTTGAGTGACAGAAGGCTCAATTACATGTGTATATATAACAGTGGAGATAAATATTTTATACATTCACAGAAATAATGGATGTCTTAAAATTTAAATCATTTTAATATTTTGGAAATGACCTGGAAAATTGAAGATGTCTTCAATTATCTGAGATTTTTATAATTGGAACTTCTTAAAAATCCTGCTTTATTAGTGAATTGGTTTTAAAGGCTATGAGCAGGTAAGCAGTAGCCATTAAGTGAACCTCTGCTGGTGACATTAATTTACAGGGGTCAACAAGAAAAAGCTCTACCACATCATAGCTAATTTGGGATAGGATGAGCTGCCCCACATCCCTTCAGGAATCATTACTCAGTCTAGGTCAGCCTCTACTAGAATGACTGATCATGAAGGTACAAGAGCAGAGGAAGGTACAAAATTTAGCTACCATTTTATTTACAGTGCAGAAGAGGTTAATTCAGGGTACATCTCCTTAATATTATAAACTTGCTACTGTTTTAAGATGCTGAAGATCATCTTTAGTGATCTTCAGAGAATGTATTGGGCAAACTCTTTGTGTAATTGTCCTAGGGATTTTTGAAGTTTGGGGCTTGTATGCCTTTATGTTTTGTTTTTATTTTTTAAATGGGTTTTTTTTGTTGTTGTTGTTTTATTTATTTACAGGGACAGAGAGAGAGAGTCAGAGAGAGGGATAGATAGGGACAGACAGACAGGAATGGAGAGAGATGAGAAGCATCAATCATTAGTTTTTCATTGCGCGTTGCGACACCTTAGTTGTTCATTGATTGCTCTCTTATATGTGCCTTGACTGCGGGCCTTCAGCAGACCGAGTAACCCCTTGCTTGAGCCAGCAACCTTGGGTCCAAGCTGGTGAACATTTTTATTTGCTCAAGCCAGATGAGCCCACGCTCAAGCCGGCGACCTCGGGGTCTCGAACCTGGGTCCTCGGCATCCCAGTCCAACGCTCTATCCACTGCACCACCGCTCGGTCAGGCTTGTTTTTATTTTTAATGTTAGATGGAGTTGTTTTATCACAGGGATCAGAGTACCTCTCTGAAATCTAACTTTAGCTTACTGATCTAGTAGCAGTAAAATGGCAGTTTAAAAGCCATTTTAGAGTAAGACAATATTATTATTCTTTAACTTGGTATCAGTATACTACTTGGTAATGAAACTAGAAATGCACACTAAATGAAGGTACTACCTAGGTATTTCTTTTCCAAAATTGATTTTAGCTAAAGATACCCTGTTTCCCCAAAAATAAGACATCCTCTGAAAATAAGACTTAGTGTAATTTTTTTCAAGCTTAGAAATATAAGGCCTCCCCTGAAAATAAGACCTAGCGCATTTTTAGGAGCAGAAATTAAAATAAGACACTGTCTTATTTTCAGGGAAACAGGGTAGTTTGTTGTACATGGAAATAGAGTCACAAGAAATTCTTGATGGAATTCAGAGTTTGGCTGGTTATGCTGATGTTTGTGATGACATGACTATAGTATATTAATAAGTTGATTTTTTGTTCAACAATAAATGTGAATTCTTGTTCATAGAAAAATAAGACATCTCCTGAAAATAAGACCTAGTGCATCATTAGGAGCAAAAATTAATATAAGACACTGTCTTATTTTTTGGGAAATACAGTATGTAGATATACTTGAGTAATTTATAATTCTATGTCCAGATAGTTATTCTAAGTAGTGATGTTGAATTCTTAGCGAAGGATTATTGTGATATATAAGATATGTATAAGATAATTCATTATCTTATAATTTGGCATATAGATTGAATTTCATTGATGTTTCTGCTTTCACTAGGTAATAAAATTTGTTTGTGCTCCAGTCAAACATTTTCAAATATATCTTGTTTTCTTTTAAGAGTTCTCTAGTAGCATATTATTCTTACAGTTAAAGTTAAATAATTTTGTATTTTTTCTGAGTCATATCTTCATGCAGAGATGAGAATTATAGATTATGGTAAGAAAAAATAAAGCTAAAACAAAACCTGTTACAAAGCATGAAAAGTAAACTAGTCTGATTTTTCCAGATCTCTTTTCTACTACTGAGCTATTTTTCTCTTTTGCATCAGAAAGTATTTTCTAAAATGCACAGACCAATTCTATTTTCTATCTATCTTTTTTTCCCCTTTAATCCTTTTTTTTCTTTTGAGAGAGAGAGAGAGAGAGAGAGAGAGAAAGGCAGGAAAGGACAGAGTGGGTGAGAAGCATCAAGTTGTGGTTGCTTTCTCTTTAGTCATGCATTGATTTCTGCCAAGGGATGAGAGGTATGAGAAGCACCAATCGCAGTTGCTTTCACTGTAGTGTGCATTGATTGCTTCTCATAGTGTCTTGACCGGGCTGAGCCAGTGTCCCATTATTCAAGCCAACAACATTTGGGATCAATCTGGCAAGCTTTGGAATGGATGACAGTTCCCCACATAAGCCGCCTGTGACCCTGGGCTCACTGACATGCCTGTTGCTTAGAGCCAGTAACTTTGGAGCTTCAAGTCAGCGACCTCCTGGTCGATGTTTAACCCACTGTGCCACCACTGGTCAGGTCATTATTTTTCATTTATGCATTTCAGTTGGTTTAGCTTCTTTAGCTTTTGGTCTGTAATGCATAGCAAAACTTGCTAAAATTTTTATAGTTAATGTTGTACACTTACACTGCAGATGTTGCACTTAATCAATTTAGAACTCTGTGTGCTTATGAGTGTGTGCTTTATAAAGAAAATATGTAAGTCAGTGATCTAATGCAAAATGATGAAAGGAGGAGGAGATAGGGAGATAAGCACAAACTTCATTGTACTTTTCAAAGGGTAAATTTTAGAATTTATTTTAAAAGATGCAAATTCAGCTACATAGAGCTAAGAAGGGAACATAGAGTTCATGATCTCTTATTCTTAGTGGCAGCCTCCAACTTTATGCTTTCCTGTGGAAGTCCATGTTATACCTCATTTTATGAAGAAAAAAATACCTGATTACGAAGAGAGAAAGTTCTATATTATAACTCTTCATACTATTTTTAGTAAAGACTTAAGATATACCATGTCAACATTGGAATAATTGAGTCCGTTATTGGGCTGTGTTCTTTAGGTTGATAAAATTGAAAGAGAAAGGAGGAGTTTGCTATGTGAGCTGCAGGTTTCCTTGGTCATTTGTTTCCATAAAAAGGAAGATTACTTTTAAAAGTATGGAAAGGACCTTGTAAGATCCCTATTTTACAGACCCTAACATTTCCATATGGGAAATGATAATATGATAATAGTATTCTTAAATTGCTTGATGAAATCTCTTAGGCTATTAATAAAAAGTATCATTAATTTCCATCATTAAAAACTGGTTCTTGTAATAATTTTATTTTTCTTTGAATTGTGATGACATTATTATTAATAATATGAGTTTATAGAATACAAATTAATTTCCTCTACAAGGAAACAGAGGGAATGAATTCAGTATTTACTGTGATTATCACATCCACAGTGGTGATGGGTGATTATGGAAAGTAGAAATGTAGCTTAAAAGAGTTTTTTCAGCCTGACCAGGTGGTGGTGCAGTGACTAGAGTGTCAGCCTGAGACGCTGAGGACACAGGTTTGAAACCCGGAGGTTGCTGGCCTGAGCGTGGGGTTGTTGACATGACCCCATGGTCGCTGGCTTGAGCCTAAGGTCTCTGGCTTGAGCAAGGGGACAATGTCTCGGCTGGAGGCCCCTCCTCCCCCAGTCAAGGTACATTTGAGAAAGCAATCAACAAACAACTAAGTTGCTGCAACTATAAGTTGATGCTTCTCACCTCTCCTTTTATGTCTGTCTGTCTGCCTGCCTTTTCTCTCTCTCTATATATATATATTGTGTGTGTGTGTGTAATAAATGCTGAGTGAACAGCATAGCTTGCTATATAGAAATAATTTTATGTGTATGTGTATATATAGAGAAATGTAGTCATATGCCTAATTAGAAATGGGTATAAATATTGACTTTTTGTTTAATACAATTAATCTAAAACTCCAGTAAGACTAGCCAATATAGTTCAGGCACTTTCCTAGACATGCTCCTAAATTGTTCAACAACTAATCAGAAATATCTCTGTAGAAAAGAGTATGTGGCCCTGGCCGGTTGGCTCAGCGGTAGAGTGTCGGCCTGGCGTGCAGGGGACCCGGGTTCGATTCCCGGCCAGGGCACACAGGAGAGGCGCCCATTTGCTTCTCCACCCCCCCCCTTCCTCTCTGTCTCTCTCTTCCCCTCCCGCAGCCAAGGCTCCATTGGAGCAAAGATGGCCCGGGCGCTGGGGATGGCTCCTTGGCCTCTGCCCCAGGCGCTGGAGTGGCTCTGGTCTCGGCAGAGCGATGCCCCGGAGGGGCAGAGCATCGCCCCCTGGTGGGCAGAGCTTCGCCCCTGGTGGGCGTGCCGGGTGGATCCCGGTCGGGCGCATGCGGGAGTCTGTCTGACTGTCTCTCCCCGTTTCCAGCTTCAGAAAAATACAAAAAAATAAAAATAAATAAAAAATTAAAAAAAAGAAAATATGTAATAATGGAAAATAATTTATTATGTTAAAGTTATTCTACTGGGCTTTTATCAAGATTTGTGTTACTGAATTTATAATTGTGAGTGGGAGAAATTGTGGCTTTTGTTCTAACTTGTCTTATAAACATTATGAGCTTAAAAGAAAAATAGGTCCTTATAATAGCTAAAAATGCTTTAAGTATTACCTAATGAATTTTACATAACTGTTCTTAAACATAATTTTAAACTATTGATTTATTGTTCTTAAATGTTTTGATATTATCAATAACTGCATACTATATATTGGTAGGATCAGTGCTACATATTCAGATCCAGTAAGAATGATGATTGAAAGTTTAAATACTACTAGTATCCCTATGTATATTTGCTATCAAATTTACTCTAGATGGGTTGCTGGTTGATCGCAACTTCATTTTAGCAGTGTCATGTAGGACCTGATTTGAATAAAATTATATACCATATTTTGATAAATAATGAAATAAGATACTCTAAATATAGATGAATTTTACTTTTAGTATAGTAAATATCTAGGAAAAGTTGACTTGTGTATTCTCAGTTATTTTCAGTAGTATTAATGATGACTGACTAGTTTTATTAACCTGTTATATACCCTGTAGTTTATTATTTATATCATTATTCATAGGAATTTTTCAAAATTGATAATTAGCTTGAGTTTTTAAATAATGTTTCCCTTTTAAATTTTTAATGTGTTTTGATATGTTGTTGTTTTGTATTACAGTGACTTGTGTACTTTCTCCTTACATTTTAAGATTAAAGTTTTGCTTTCAAAGCATGTTTGAAATGATATTGAGAATTATTGCTTATTCTATAACTGTTAGAGCAAAATATATACTACTCACAAAAATTAGGGGTATTTCAAAATGAATATGAAGCTATAAAAATATCCCCTAATTTTTGTGAGCAGTGTGTATGTATATTAGTATAGTATTTCTAATTTTGGTAGTGTTTGATTTTAATTGCTCAAAGCAGTAAATATTTCATTTAAAATTTTATCCTTGGTCAGTATAGATTATTTTATTTTAAAAGTATAATATTAAATAAAAGGAAAGTTAAAACAATTATAGTCAAAGCTTGAAAACTAGCAGGCATTCAGAATATCACATGGATTAACTTTTTATAGAAAGGAAATTGATGTTGTTGGTACTACCCTCTTTCTCAACCATTTCTGTTACTGGAGGAATCTGAGCAATTTTAGGCTTTATTTCAGTAAACTGATACACTGTATGACAGATGGAAATTGTTTTGATTTGAATGCTATTTTTAGCAGGGACTAGAATACCTACCACTTTTAAGCAGATATATGATGCAAAGCAAAAGGACTAAACAATTTATAACATATAAAAATACTATAGTTATAATTGTATTGAAGTGATAAATGATTTAAAGAAACAAAGCTTTTGTGCCCCACATTCCATCCTGGAATAGTATAGTATATATAATTATTTGATTTAGGGTATGTTGCAGTGTCTAAATAAACATTTACCTATTACTACTCAGAAATAGGATTTTTTGAGTAGAAGAAATGAGGGAAATGGGAAAATAAATATTATATTACTGTATTGTAACTGTTAAGTGCTTACATTTCCCCCCAATATTGTCTTGTACTGTATGATTTTTCAGCATTTAAGAAGCGGTTTTGTTCTTTATAGCTGAACCAATAACGTTTCCATCTGGAGGAGGCAAGTCATTTATTATGGGTTCTGATGATGTTTTGTTAAGTGTACTGGGCCTTGGAGACCTTGCAGACTTGACGGTAACAAATGATGCAGACTATAGTTATGATGTAAGTGCAGTTTTATTTTTAATTTTTTAATAATTTAATAGAAGGATCCTTATTTTTGGAAACACATATAAAAAGAATTAATGTCAAGGTGCATGGAAAAGATAAGTGTGTTCATATGTGGGTTTGAAGTGATGTATTTTTTTTATGACTAGTTTCTTTGTGGTGTTTAAATTTTTTCTAAGGTATTGTGGTGGATTAGGAGTTTGGGATGATTGATTATCATAAAATACTAATCAATAATATCTGTCTTGGGTAGTCAACTCTCAATTATTTACTCAAATTAAACTAATTTTGGTGTTAACAAGAAAAAAATAGATAACCTGAATCACTTATTTGCCTTCAGGACACTTCTTTAAAAGCACATTTTATTTATGAACTTTTATTTATTTATTTTTAAGGATAATGTTAAAGTTAGCTTGTTGCCATTTCTTGATTTTTAGTCCTTCATTTGAGGGATGGGGAAGTAATGGAGGGGAGATGGGGAAGACAGTGTTAGAGATGAAACTAGTCTTGTGTGAAATATAGACAATAAAACTTCAATTGAGAGTTAACTATACTTGTTTATATATTGTATTATTGAATTTATAGTTTTCCAGGAAATTAATTTTTTCTTTTTTAATGAACTTATTTTTTTCTACATTTTATACTTTTGTTAGCCTGCTTTTTAGACATAACAGCCTCAGTGGGCTGGATTATTCTTATTAATATTTTTAAAGTACATAAGGAACTAAATTCTAGTAAACTTTTGACTACTCTGGAAAAGGTTTTATAGCCTATCTTTACAGTTGGAGAAATGAAGATAGAAAGATTAACCTCTTATCAATGTCAATAATAATGATGAAAATATTCTTAAAGTGTCTTTAGTTCAGACTTATGGAAAGTACCGTAACTTGCTGCCTTTAAAAAACTTCACATTGCTAATTTTCTAAATGACAACTGTACTGTTAATATTATACTGTTGGATTTTTGGTAGGAATTTATGAATTTTATGTAAGGTATTATAGCATGGTAATTTTTTTGTTGTTTTCATCTGACATTTAATAGGACCTTTGGGTTTAGCCTGATGATTAGGTAAAACAAATTAAGGGACTCCAATTAATCCTAGGTATTTAAAAGCTAATGAAATTATTATTCTTATTAAATGATAAAAATTTATTATAAAGTTTTTAAGGTATATTAAATTTATACTGGACATTTTAGCAAAGCAGTTTTAAATATATGTTTGAAATACATCAAAACAAACAAAAATTCCACATACCTATCAGTGTACTACTTTTACCACTAAATATTGTACTCTTTCTTTTTTAGTTGCCTGCCAATAAAGATGCCTTTCGAAAGACATGGAACCCCAAATATACACTACGTAGCCATTTTGATGGAATACGGGCCTTAGCTTTCCATCCTGTAGAACCTGTGCTGGTTACTGCCTCTGAGGACCATACTCTGAAACTTTGGAACTTGCAAAAGACAGTTCCTGCCAAAAAGTAAATATTTTAATATTAGCTTGTGTTTTTTTCTTTCAAATTTGTCAATAATTGTAAGTAATTATTCTTCTTTATGTACTTGTATCTTTTATGCACTCATTTGATTGTACCTAATGACTATTGAATATCAGCCAGTGATTTATGATTATTTAACTGCCTTTCTCTTTCCCCACCTTTTCCCACCCCCTTTAGGAGTGCCTCTTTAGACGTAGAGCCTATCTACACATTTAGGGCCCACATGTAAGTTTTATTGAATTAGTATTTAATTAACAACCATAGTTATTGTTAACTATTATTTATCAATCCACAAAACCTTGTAAAATTGTAATAATATTTGTTTATATTAGAAAAGGCAATAGTTGAATAATACTTTATTTGATTAATAATTGTATTAGAATATAATCAGTACAATTCAAGTGCACATGTTTACCTTAAACAGTTTTTAGATATCACACAAATTCAGAGGTTGGGGATGTGGATGTGAATTGTTTTTTAGGCTTTATAGGTAACTTTTTTTTTTCTTTCCTATAATAGTGGCCCTGTTCTATCATTAGCTATTAGTTCTAGTGGAGAGCAGTGCTTTAGTGGTGGTATGGACGCAACCATCCAGTGGTGGAATATGCCTAGCCCCAGTGTGGATCCATATGACACATACGGTGAGTAAAAGGTTCAGAACACTGGCAAAAGTAAATAGCTCAGTATAAGCTTGTTTAAACATGTATTAGTCCCCTCGTTTAGTTATTCCATTTACTAATAATTGCTTTATTAAAGAGAAAAATTAAGAAATATGCCATGAATATTTAAGCCTATGAATGTCCTTATGGTGTCCAAAAATAAAAAATTGTTATTAATTAAAATATTATTTGCAGTACTAGTTACAAAAAAGAGAAAAAAATTAATTTAAGGAACAATCTTTTAAACTTAAGAAATAGCTTATGTAGTTCAAAAGTATTTGGCTGAAGATGGTAGAAAGAAATAGGGACAGTAAGGGCATGTATCAGTACAACTTTTCAGGGGACAAAAAATTCCTTAATTAAAATGAAAACTTACAGATGCCACTTTTAGTCTCTGTCCTACAGAAGTACCTGTACTTGTATTTAAATATATATACATATATATGTATATTTAATTAACATGTATATATACACACATATATATTTTATACATATGCATATATTTTTATATATGAGACTGGTTAAATAAACAATGGTCTACTTAATGGTTGGTTCATTTAAAAAGAACTAGATCTGGTTTGGTGTTTTTTACACTGGTCACAAAAATTAGGGGATATTTTATTGATTCATACTCATTTTGAAATATCCCCTAATTTTTGTGACCAGTATACACTTGGTGCTTAACTTTGCCAGGTTTAGTGTTAAGGACTACATCAAGAAACAAGAATTAGTCTAATGGAAACAGTGGACATTAAAAATAAGCAAGGGAGTGGAGTCTTTGGTTATAAATTGTGGTAAATGCTATGAAGATATAGTACTCTGAGAGAATAACAGGCGGAACCTGTTTTGCTTTCCACGACTTCAGTTACCTGAGGTCATCTGCAGTCCAAAAACGTTAAATGGAAAATTCCAGAAATAATAAGTTCCTAAGTTTTACGTTGCACACTGTTCTGAGTAGTGTGATGATATCGAGCGCCATCTTGCTTCATTCTGCCCTCGAAGTGAGTCATCCCATTGTCCAGCATATCCACGCTGTATACACTCCTTGCCCATTAGGTATTTGGTAGCCACCTCGACTATCATCTCGCTCTGTATGGCAGTGCTGATGTTGCAATAACCTTATTTTATGTAATGGCCCTGAAGCACAAGAGTATGTGATGTTGGCAATTTGTATATGACAAAGAGAACCTATAAAGAGCTTCTTTTAAGTAAAAAGGTGAAAGGTTTTGACTTAACAGGAAAAGAAAAAAAGTCACATGCTGTGGTTACAAAAATGAGAACAAATTTTCTATCCATGAAATTGCAAAGAAGGAAAAAGTTGTGTTTGAGCTGTACCAGGCAATGGGAGGCTTCTCAATGACCTCTAATAACAGGAGACTCAGGAATATAACAGTTCACCTTGAGCTGGCAATTGGAGGTGCCTCACCCTCTCCTCTGTTCTTCCAGTGTATGCTTTGCCTACTGTTCCTATAGTAGAAGTCATTTTCAAGGATGTAGCCTTAAGAGAGTAAGGCATTGTTGAGAGCAGCTGGACTAATACATTACTGAACTCAGTTAAGGTTTCCATGTCTATTTAAGAGTCTGCTTGTTTTGCCACCTCTCAAAACAAGTCTTTTTTGTGAGTTCCCTTGCATAATAAATCTGCAACCTACCAAAAAAAAATTGTGCTATTTTGCTGAGAGCCCATATTTGCATAACTAAAAGTATATTGTTATAATTGTTCTATATTATTAGTTATTGTTCATCTCTTAGTGTGCCTAATTTATAAGTTAAACTTTATCATAAGTAGTATATACAGGGAAACTGTATGTATGGGGTTTGGTACTGTCTGTGGTTTCAGACATCCACTGAGGGTCTTAGAATGTATCCCTCATGGATAAGGTGGGACTACTGTAAAGAGATTTAAGCTAGGAAGTGACCTATAAACTTTGGGCTTAAGAAGGTGACCGGCTGTTGCAAGGGCCTGGGGGAAGAATGGATAGAGGAATACAAATGTAATGTAGGTAAAGCTGTTTCACCAGCACACCAGGTGATAGATTGATGGTCAAGCAGTTGATAGCAAAGCAGTTGGAGAAAAACGGACTTAAATACTGAGGAGGTTAGGATAGGATAAACAGAATCTATTGATAAATGGAATGAGTGGGTGAAGTAATAGATGAGTGATTCTTGATTTTGTTGTTTATTTCATTAATAGCTTTTTGGAGATATAATTCACATATAATAAAATTTCCCCTTTTGAAGTATATGGTTCAGTAATTTTTACTGAATTCACAGGATTATACAACTATTACCATTATCTAATTCAGAATAATTCATCACCACTGTTTGATATGCGCACTTGACTAGCATTTATTGAAGTGAGGGCAGAAGAGGTGTGAGAAGATAAAAGATGGGAAATTTGGTTTTTAGACATGTTAAGAAATGGCAGTACCAAATAGGTAATATTAATATCAGGATGTGAGAATGGATGGTGTAACACAGGGAGGGTGTGTTGTATGTGTAAGGTAAGAGAAGGAACTCGGACACTGGAAGATGGCAAGAGCAAGAGAGGCCAAAAAGGAAACTGGGAACGGACTAGCCCCTGAGATTGGTGGGAGTGTGGGAGAGTATGGAATTGTGGAAACATGCTGAAAGAAGAAACCAGTTGAGGAGAAGGAAGCAGTTTGCACTTTCAAATGTTGCTAAGAAAGAGGTCTAATAGTATTGAGGATAGGAAGGTTCCTTCTTATAGTAGCTCACCCACATCTTGGGCTGACAAAGAAAGGGATGCTAGGGCTAACCCCAGAAGGTAAAGAGGCCTCTGGGTGACCTGTCAAAGCACACTCAGGATGAAAATCAATGTGATGAGAAAAACAAATCATCAAAAACAGAAACACTTTATCAAATTCAGTTAATCAACTTTTTTTTTTTATTATTGAAAGAGAGATAGGGACAGACAGACAGGAAGGGAGAGAGATGAGAAGAATCAATTCTTCATTGCAGCTCTTTAGTTGTTCAGTGATTACCTTTTCATATGTGCCTTGACTGGGGTGCTTCAGCTGAGCAAGTGGCCCCTTGCTCAAGCCAGCAACTTTAGGCTCAAGCCAGTGACCTTTGGGCTAAAGCCAGTGACCATGAGGTCATGTCTGTGACCCCTAGCTCAAGCTTGTGAGCCTGTGCTCAAGCCCGCAACTTTGGGGTTTTGAACCTGGGTCCTCCATGTCTCAGTTTGATACTCCATTCACCGTGCCACCACCTGGTCAGACTGGTTAATGGACACTTAAAATAAATGAAGTGCTGATACATGCTACAACGTGATTGAACCTTGGAAACAGTATGCTAAGTGAGAAAAGCCAGTCACAAAATTCCACTTGTTTGAAATGTCCAGAATAGGCAGAGTTGTAGAAACAAAGTAGCTGAGTGAAATGCAGGACTGCCGAAGGGCAGGGAAAAAGAATTGGAGTGAAGTGGCTAGTGAGTGATATTGGTGTGATGGTGATTGCACAACCATGTGAATGTACTAAAACCACTGAATTGTACACTTTAAGTTTGTGAGTTGTATGGAATGGGAATTAAAGCTCAATGAAGCTGTTATTTTTAAAGAACCTAAATTCTTCACAGAAAATTGCAAAATGCAAGAATGTGTTGGGAGGGATGGGTAAAAATAACCTATAAATGTACAACTTAGCCTGACCAGGCGGTGACGCAGTGGATAGAGTGTCGGACTGGGATGCGGAGGACCAGATTCGAAACCCTGAAGTCACCAGCTTGAGCGTGGGCTCATCTGGTTTGAGTAAAACTCACCAGCTTGGACCCAAGGTTGCTGGCTCGAGCAAGGGGTTACTCAGTCTGCTGAAGGCCCACGGTCAGGGCACATATGAGAAAGCAATCAATGAGCAACTCAGGTGTCGCAATGAAAAACTGATGATTGATGCTTCTCATCTCTCTCCGTTCCTGTCTGTCTGTCCGTCCCTCTCTCTCTCTGTCTCTGTAAAAAGTAAGTAAGTAAATAAATAAATTCACTACTTAGAAGAGATATATCCATTGTATAACACTCTTCTGTTTATTTTCTCAAAGCTGGTATGTGTAGTCTTATACTTAATTATATGGTAAGTTATCTTTATATACTTATTTTGTATAATTTTTGTTTTCTTATTTGTTTTTCCCTTCCCAGAGCCAAATGTTCTAGCTGGCACTTTAGTTGCTCATACAGACGCTGTCTGGGGTCTCGCTTATAGTGGCATAAAAAATCAGTTACTGTCTTGTTCAGCAGATGGCACTGTTAGATTATGGAATCCACAAGAAAAATTGCCATGTATTTGCACTTATAATGGAGACAAGGGTAAGTAAATACTGTTTCTGAAAAACTAATTTTTTAAAAAATTTGGACGATAGAAAGGACAGACAATTGATAAACTGTTTCTTTGCTACTGCTACATATATTGAAAGCATTTAAAGCTTGTGGTAATCTTTTTACTTTGTCATTAAAATTAAAATTTTCTTTTTAATTTATTAATTTTAGAGAGGAATGAAGAGAGTGAGATAGAAACATGGATTTCTTGTTCCACTTGTTTATACACTCATTGGTTGATTCGTATTTGTGCCCTGACTGTGGATCAAACCCTCAACCTTGGTGTATTGGGATGTTGCTCTAGCCAATTGACCTACCCAACCAGAGCCACCTTGTCACTTTTTATAAACAAGAAAGATGGTTTGCAAGTATTCCCTGTAGTTGTGGGTTTTTTTAACCTTTCAGGACATGTCCTATTTAAAAAATAAAACTATTCTGTGTAATAGTGTAGTAGACAAATGTGGCTTCTAATAGGGATAACACAAGGCTCCCGGCCTGCTCCAGATAGTGCCCACAGAAAGCGAAGGGGTCACAGTCTCAAGCATACCTATAAACCATGTATGAGCACACAGGTTGAGAAATACAGTGTTATCATTGAACTAGCACCCTGAACTGGGAAAGACTAAGTTACATGCATGATTTCAAAGCTTATTCTGTCAAAGAAGGTTTTAACCAGTTTATTTTGTGACATTTATTTACAATCATATATTTGTACACTTGTATTGGCCTTATTTTCTGAGTCATATTAAGTTCGTTTTAAAAATCAGACTTTTTATTGTTTTCTTTTTTTTCCTTTTTTTTTAATTTAAGTGAGAGGAGGGGAGATAAAAGATTCCTGCATGCACCCCAACTGAGATCCACCTGGTAACTCCCATCTGGGGCCATGCTCGTAACAGAGCTATTTTTAGCACCTGAGGTGGAGGCTCCATGGAGCCATCCTCAGCACCTGGGGCCAACGCACTCGAATCAATTGAGCCATGGCTGTGGGACGGGGAGAGAGAGAGAGAGAGAGAGAGGGAGAGAGAGAGAGAGAGAGAGAGAAGGGGGAAGGGAGAAGCAGATGGTTGCTTCTCCTGTGTGCCCTGACTGGGAATTGAACCCAGGACTTCCACACACTGGGTTGATGCTCTACCTCCACTGAACCAGCTGGCCAGGGCCCAGGCTTTTATCTTTAATTTTAAAAAGTATGTTTGGTTTTAGGATGTTTTAGATGAATAGTATATGTTTAATTTTGTTGGATCTTTTAGATATCTTAATGGATCTATTAATTTTTAATTAACTAAGCTTTTGAGGTAGAAATTCATCTAGATATTTGTTTCTAACTTTATCCAGATAATTACTTGCTTGACTCCAGATTTCACCTAGCTGTGCATTGATCTGGCCAGTTGAATTTATTATGTTAAAGAGAGGAATTGCTGTTCGTGCCACTTAAGGGGATAGTACTGCATGAGTGGATTCCAAAGTTCACAGTTTATTTTTACAATTTGAAAATTTGACTTGTATTAGCTACTTGATAAAGCTTATAGTTTTCAGACCGGTGAACAGTCTCCCAAGACAGTGATGTGAGAATGCTAATTATTTTATAGTAAGAAATATAATTTGCAAGCACATATCTACTCACTTTAAGAGCCCACTAGCTATCTTTTTCTTAGGATAAATAAAATGTTATTAAAACTTTATAAATAATTGAAAGTTATCTATTATAGTTCACCATCCTAACACAGTTACTTTTAAAAAAATTATTAACATTATTTCAAGAATATTTTAATTCTGTTTATTAATTAACAAAGCAGAGATTTCTCAGTTGTTGTGTTTCCACTGTATCTTTTTGGGCCCCTTGCAGAGCATGGAATACCTACATCGGTTGACTTTATAGGCTGTGATCCAGCTCATATGGTGACCTCTTTCAACACTGGTAGTACAGTAATTTATGATTTAGAAACATCACAGTCATTGGTGATGCTTTCATCACAGACAGAGTCTGGTAAGTTTTTGTGACTTTCTTTGAAACTTTAAAAAGGATAATTACAGTAAAGGTTGATCTTTTAATTTTCACATTTTGACTATTTGAGTTTAGGATGGAAACATAGTTTCAGTATGTTGTAGTTGAACTTAATTACATTATTTCTGCTGTTTTCTCAAATTATACTTAAAAACTGAGTGGGTATGGCCTGACTAGGTGGTGGCACAGTAGATAGAGTATTGAACTGGGATGCGGAGGATTCGAGACCCCGAGGTCGCCAGCTTGAGCACAGGCTCATCTGGTTTGAGCAAAAAGCTCACCAGCTCGGACCCAAGGTCACTGGCTTGAGCAAGGGGTTACTTGGTCTGCTGAAGGCCCGTGGTCAAGGCATATATGAGAAAGCAATCAATAAACAACTAAGGCAGAGGTCCCCAAATTTTTTACAGAGGGGGCCAGTTCACTGTCCTTCAGACTGTTGGAGGGCCGGACTATAAAAAAAACTATGAACAAATCCCTATGCACACACACATATCTTATTTTAAAGTAAAAAAAGCAAAACGGGAACAAATACAATATTTAAAATAAAGAACAAGTAAATTTAAGTCAACAAACTGACCAGTATTTCAAGGAGAACTATGGGCCTGCTTTTGGCTAATGAGATGGTCAGTGTGCTCCTTTCACTGACCACCAATGAAAGAGATGCCCCTTCTGGAAGTGCGGCGGGGTCCAGATAAATGGCCTCAGGGGCCGCATGCGGCCCACGGGCCGTAGTTTTGGGACCCCTGAACTAAGGTGTCACAACGAAAACCTGATGATTGATGCTTCTCATCTCTCTTAGTTCCTATCTGTCTGTCCTTATCTATCCCTCTCTCTGACTCTCTCTCTCTCTCTGTAAAAAACAAACCAAAAAAACCTGAGTGGGTACGTATATGAGGACAGAAGTGAGTTGAGCAATGTAAAGGTAAAAGCAAGGGAAATCATTAAATTTTCAGTGGAAGTAGAGAAAATATATAATAAACCTGATGAGCTCACCATGCAGCACCAATAAAGAAGTATAAGTTATAAGTGACCAATGTTGTAAGTATAAAATGTAGTGTGTGTTTTACAATTTGAATAGGAATTCATATAAAGCTCTGTATTGCCATTGACAGGTCTTTCAAATCTCTTTTCGTCTGTAGGTTCCCTTTCCATCTTGTTTCCCTTGCATTCTTAAAATGCTTATTTATTTATTTTTAAATTACAGTTAACATTCAATATTATCCTATATTAGTTTCATCTATAGTGGTTAGACAATCAGATACTTGACAGAGTGTTCACCTGATACTTCAGGTGCCCATCTGGCACCAGACATAGTTATTACAATAGTATTGACTATGTTTCCTATGCTTTGTACTTTCTTGTATTTTTTTATTGAAAAAATTGAGTAGTTTGCCCGTCGAGTTGCATTCTTGGGGTATCGTTTAACAAGCTCCTCTGTTCGAACATTTTACTTTCCGTAAATTGGTTATAGATCTAGAGGCGTATTCAAATTCAGGTACAGCGCTTTTATTTGTCTTCATTTTAAAGTTTTTAATGTTTTTTGGCAAGACTAATTCATAGTAATTTGTGAACTTTTACCAGAAGTAAATATTGTCTGGTTGTTTATCTTTTTCTTATGTTTTCAGTCTTGGGTCCGTTAATTTATTAACTGTTTAAAAGTGATTTTCTAATTCTATTATTCTCCATTTATTAGCTAGAATACTTCTATAAAAGGAATACCCTTCATCAGTAATTTAGTTATTCTGGAGCTAGATTAAGAAAGTCAAGATAAATTATTGATTTCTGCCCCTTTATTTATCAGCAAATAATAATAATGAGGTGCTTCTAGCATCCTTGCATAGGTTATCAGTGAGTCTATTGGATATTATTTGTTTTTACTGTCATTATAATATCTCTTGCATATAAATATATTTGATGTGTTTCAATTCATTGTCGATATTATATTTATTCCTACTCAGATTGTTTCATCTTTGGCCAGTGGAAGTTTATGCAAGTTGGCTCTTGAGTCCCTTTTTTAAAAAAAATATATATATTGATTGATTTTTTTTTTTTTTTTTTTTTTTTTTTGTGAGAGGGGAGAGACAGAGAGAAAGAAAGGGTCAGGGATTATGGTGCCTCGACTGGTTGACTCTGCAAGCCCGGGGTTTTGAACTGGAGACCTCAGCATTCAGCTCCTGAGTCCTTTTGATATTACCTTGGTAGTTATTGGACATTGATAGTTTTCTTATTCTCTGATACAATAAGATGTTTAGGTTCATCTTGTTCATTGGTGCCCCAGATCTGGAATCAGCTATTTCTCTGAGAAACCAGGGGGTTTTTTTTAGTGGAAAATGGCATTTAGAGACTATAGTCTAGGTACTGGGATATTGGGTTGGTCCTTAATATATTATTTTCACAGCTTTGAGCTACAAACAGATTTTTTAAAAGATTTTATTTGTTGATTTTAGGGGGGTGAAGAAGGTTGGAGGTGAGGAGGGGGAAGCATCAACTCGTAGTAGTTGCTTCTCATATGTGCCTTGAACTGGGTAAGCCCAGGGTTTCAAACTGGCAAACTCTGTTCCAGGTCAACATTCTGTCCATTGTGCCACTACAGATCATGCTACAAATACAATTTTTAAAAAGAAAAAACATTGATAAATACATGCAAATACTTCTAGTTCAAATTTATCTTGATTTTTATGTATTTATTTTTTGAGAGGGAGAGAGATGAGAAGCATCAACTTGTAGTTACAGCACTTTAGTTTTTCATTAATTGCCTCTCATACGTGCCTTGACGGGACGGGAGGGCTCCACCTGAGCCACTGACCCCTTGATAAAGCCAGTGACCCCGTGGGCTCAGTGTCCATGGGGTCATGTCTATCACTCCACACTCAAGATGGTGTGCCTGCGCTTAAGCCGGCGACCTTGGGGTTTCGAACCATGGTCCTCAGTGTCCCAGGTCGATAACTCCGTCAACTGCGCCACCACCAAGCAGGCTCTTAATAATTTTTATGTCTTTCCGTCATTTTAACTATACAAAAACTCATTTTCTGAAAAAAATCATAATATTTTGTTTTATTTATCTCATAGTACATATACAGTCATCTCAAAATAATAGTACCAAAACCACACCAGTAGTTTGATTACTGAAAATATTTTGTTCTCTGAGTATATTCCACTAGGGATGAGCAGTCTAACTATTGTGCTTTAAAGCCACTTGAAACTTTAAAAGTTCACTTGAAAGTTCATTTATTTATGCTCATACCATCAACTGGATATATAATTAAATTCATTTTTTAAATTATACTTTTCATGTCACGATTGTTTTTTTTTTAATCATTTTATAATTACATAAAACATTTAAATACTCAAAGAAGTGTCTTTCCCAGTGCCTTTTTCATTTGTTTCTCTCCCTCTCACATAGGTAATTACATATATACAAACACATATATGGTTTATTTTTTCCTTTTTATTGACTTTATTGGGTGACACTGGTTAACAAGATTATACAGGTTTTGGGTGTACAGTTTCACAGCACACCATCTGAACATTGTATTGTGTATTCACCCCCCCCCCAAGTCAAGTCTGCATCCATCACCATTTATCCCCTCGATTGCATATACCTCCTTCACCTCCCCCTACTATATCGGGGTTTTGGGGGGTTTTGTAATGTGTCTTAAGTTCATTTGAGAGTTCTTATACTCATGTGGAATGATTGATTTACTTAAAGTCTAATAATATTGATATTTTCTCATTTGTTTTGATTCTTTTCTGTTCTCCTTCATAGCTACTCAGAAATGAGGAGCTTGTCAGTAGAAAAAAGACCTTATGACTAAGAAAATTAGTAGTTTATTTTTTTATCAGTGTGGGTAGGCTGGGATTGTTTCTTACAAACATCTAATTATCATATGAATTTTTCTTAAATACTTATAATTATTTTATGGGCTGTTTATTAAAAGTAATAACCATTATAAGTTTTTTAAGAATTCTAAACCAACTACATTTAAATACTTTTTTTTTTTTTTGACAGGAAGAGGAAGGGGGGGGAAGGAGGGAGAGAGAAGCCTCAACTTCATTGTTCTACTTAGTTGTGCCATTGATTGCTTTTCATATGGGACTTTACCGAGGTTCAAACTAGTGGCCAACGGCTGAGCCAGCAACTCTAGGCTGAAGCCAGCAACTTTGGTGCTCCGGAACAATGCTCTATCCACTGCCCCGCCAGCCAGGGCCATGTAATTTTTTCTAAACTTGAGCCTAGTACTATTCATATTATAGGACATGATAGCTTAAACATAATTTTTTTAAGAAATTGAATTTCTAGAGCCCTTGTTTTAGTTCTCAGAATTCTTGTTTTATACCAAAGTTTTGTATTTTATTTTTTAGCAAAAGATCATCATCCAGCTTCTATCTGAAGGTTTGAATTTTATTGCTGTATCTTCCTTTATTTTTCAGATTTACAATCCAATACTCACATTAACAGAGTAGTAAGTCATCCCACACTTCCTGTTACAATAACTGCTCATGAAGATAGACATATCAAATTTTTTGACAATAAAACGGGTAAGTAGGTTGTCTTGTTTTCATATTTTTTAATTTGAATTTATTTGGGTACACTAGTTAACATAATTATACAGGTTCCAGGTGCGTTGTTCTACAGCACATCTCTGTGCAGCGTATTATGTGTCCAGCCCTCAACTCAAGTCTTCACAGAATTCTTAAACTACTATTTATGCCCCCATACCGTCCTCCACCTACTTGCTCCTGACAATCACCCCACTGTTGTCTGTGTTGATGAGTTTTTTTCCTTTTGTCCTTTTTTAGTCTATTTCTTTACCACCTTCTCCCAGCCTCCTCCCACACCTTACTTTCTGTCTGTCTCTGTTTTGCTTATTACAATAGTTCATTTTGTTCATTAGATTTCACATATGAGGCCCTGGCTGGTTGGCTCAGCAGTAGAGTGTCGGCCTGGCGTGCGGGGGACTCAAGTTCGATTCCCGGCCAGGGCACATAGGAGAAGCGCCCATTTGCTTCTCCACCCCCCCCCCTCCTTCCTCTCTGTCTCTCTCTTCCCCTCCCGCAGCCAAGGCTCCATTGGAGCAAAGATGGCCCAGGCGCTGAGGATGGCTCCTTGGCCTCTGCCCCAGGCGCTAGAGTGGCTCTGGTCGCGGCAGAGCGACGCCCCGGAGGGGCAGAGCATCGCCCCCTGGTGGGCAGAGCTTCTCCCCTGGTGGGCGTGCCGGGTGGATCCTGGTCGGGCGCATGCGGGAGTCTGTCTGACTGTCTCTCCCTGTTTCCAGCTTCAGGAAAAAAAGAAAAAAAAAGTAGATTTCACATATGAGTAAAATTACATGGTACTTGTCTTTTCTCTGACTGGCTTATTTCAATTAGCATATGATCTTTTAGGTCCATCCATGCTGTTGCAAAAGGTAAGATTTCCCTTTTTTTATGGTCATGTAGTATTCCATACTATACCACAGCTTTTCTATCCACTCATCTACTGGTGGGCACTTGGGCTGTTTCTAGATCTTGGCTACTATAAATAACACTGCAGTGAACATAGGTGTGCATAGATTCTTTGGAATTAGTGTTTCAGGCTTATAATTTATATATTTGAAGTTCTTTCTTTCATATTCTGTTGTGATGTAGTATATAGCAGAAGAGGTGTCTTTATGGTGGTTGGTATTTTACATATGTTCTTAAAATTATTTCTCGGTAGATGAAATGATGATATAGTGGAAGTGTTTTATTGTCATCTTCTTTATATTTTTTATTAGAAAGCATAATTTAAATAGAAGTCAAATCAGATATTAATGTGGCCATAGGATTTCTTTAGGACCCCTGTTTCATCTGGCTTTTTTCCAGGAAGGTTCTAGCTAGAAAAGCTTCTTTGAGGGGAAGAAAAAACAGGGATATTAGAGGACTTCCAGATCTAGAAACTTAAATTTTAATTGCAGCATTGTTACAGGATAACAAAGTATCAAGCAAGATAGCAAATCAGAAGACAGATTTCTTTGAAGGTTATATAGGACTGGTCATAATTTTTAGTCTTTAGGTTTTACATAAATCCCTTTGTTTACAAAACATGAAGAGATTCCTTTTAACTCAGTAGAACAGTTGAGAAGGGAATATATATTTCACAGAAAAGACCATTTCATATTTATTTGAATGTTCTCTCTCAACTTAAAACCTTATAAACAGTTCTTTGAACATTTTGTGAAGCCTGAAGATCTTCCTCTGCTGCAGGAGCATAGGTATATCCTTATTGTGTTTCTAAAGAGATTCCTTTTTATTAATTACTGAAGATTTGCATTTGTAAGGGAAGGTTTAAGAATTTTAGTAGTTGTAGTAAAAGCAAACATGAGTTTCTAGAACTGTTTTACTGGCATAAATCAAGAAAAATTTGAAATAAATTTACTTAACAAGTGAGGAGCCTATATATATAGCCTTTCAAATTATTTATAACTTTACCAATTTATTTTGTTCAATAAATACTTAGATTTTAACAACAGCAGGATTTACTATCTGCTATATTCTTTGCACAGTTCTCAGTGCTTGGTAAATAAAATGTCCTGTCTTCTTGGAGCTTAATGGTCTATTACTTACTGTGATACTTTGTTCTATTTGATTTACATGTATTAACATCTTTGCTCTTCTGATAACTCAAGGTATATATAATACTGTTAGTATTTCCAATTTACAGTTGAAATAAAAGGCTTAAAAAAGTTAATGGCCCTGGCTGGTAGCTCAGTGTATAGAGCATCGGCTCAGTGTATAGAGCATCGGCTCGGTGTATTGATATACTGGGTTCAGTTCCTGGTCAGGGCACACAGGAGAAGGGACTATGTGCTTCCCCTCCTTCTCTCCCTTTTCCCCTCCCTCAGCCAGTGGCTCATTTGGTTCAAGTATGGCCCGTGTGCTAAGGATAGCTCCGTTGGTCTGAGCACTATCAGCCTCAGGTGCTAAAAATAACTCAGTACTTGAGCATTGGCCCCACATGGGGTTGCCAGGTGGATCCTGGTCAGGGTGCATGTGGGAGTCTGCCTCATGGTCTCCCTCCCTCTCACCTACAAAATTAAAAAAGAAAGAAGTTAAATAATTTGTGCAGGGTTGGGATTCAAACCTATGCAGTTTGCTTCTAGAGTCTACATGTTTTACATCAGTCTTTCTTCAGTTCATAGAGGCCCACAATACTGATTGCCCAATTCGAAGGGCTTAAGGAGCTAGGGAGGAGAGAAATAGGTGACTGTTATTGGGGAAACAGTTACTCTTAGTAAAGAAAGAGGGGTGGTAGCAAAGCATGGGCCAAAGTGAAATTGGTTAAATGTGAGAAATTATAATAAGGGTTGCTGAAGGAGGGGTCTTAGTTCTTGGGAGGGGTTAGAAGCTTTGTGACCCTGTGGTTACCAGTGGAAGCCCAGCAGCCAGGTTGGTTCAGTGGGGCACCTCTATACATGGTGCAGTCTGAAGGGGGAGTCACTCATTTCAAAGTGACGATGGAAAAGAAGGGTTGACTTTAAATTGACTTAATGTATCAGTAAAGGTTAATTTAACACACAGGCAGGAGATTTGGAGTTTAACTTGGAAAGTTATTGTACCCTTAAAGAAATGGGTAGACCTGTATTTGGGTAAAAAAATTATTTGGTTTAAGGCTTCTTAAGTTTAGGACATACAGGATCATTCTCAGGAGAGAATTGAGCTTCTTACTTAACCCCTAATGTTTTGAGGTTATTGTCCTGGAGGTCAATCATTTCATACTCGGGGTTTTCTTTTGCTTTGTTTTGTTTTGTTTGTGACAGGGAGAGAGGGACAGATAGGGATAGACAGGAAGGGAGAGAGATGAAACTCATCAATTCTTCATTGCAACACCTTAGTTGTTCATTGATTGCTTTCTCATGTGCCTTGTCTGGGGATTGTCAGCAGACAAAGCGACCCCTTGCTAAAGCCAGCGACCTTGGGTTCAAGCTGGTGAGCTATGCTCAAACCAGATAAGCCTGCGCTGGAGCCAGCGACCTCGGGGTTTCGAAACTGGGTCCTCTGTGTCCTAGTCTGATGCTCTATCCACTGTGCCACTGCCTGGTCAAGTGTTTTTTGTTTTTTAAATAGGAATACTGAAAAAAGTGGATTCAAGAATTGATAGATGTTGAATGTATGTACCCTGATTTATTGATGTCACCCCATTAAAATAAAAATTTATTTATAAAAAAAAAAAAGAATTGATAGATGAATTATGTTGGACTAAGCAGTTAAAGATAGTACGTTGAGTGATTTTTCTGTTCCTCAGGATAGCAGAGAAGACACTTACTCTTTTTTTTTCCTTCTTTTTCCTTCTTTTTCCGAAGCTGGAAACGGGGAGGCAGACAGACTCCCGCATACACCCGACCGGGATCCACCCGGCACGCCCGCCAGGGGGCGATGCTCTGCCCATCTGGGGTGTCGCTCTGTTGCAACCAGAGCCATTTTAGCACCTGAGGCAGAGGCCACAGAGCCATCCTCAGCGCCCGGGCCAACTTTGCTCCAGTGGAGCCTCGGCTGTAGGAGGGGAAGAGAGAGACAGAGAGGAAGGAGAGGGGGAGGGGTGGAGAAGCAGATGGGCGCTTCTCCTGTGTGCCCTGGCCGGGAATTGAACCCAGGACTCCTGCACGCCAGGCTGACACTAGAAGACACTTGTTTTATTAGTTAATCTTAGTATTAATGAGGAAGAAACAAGTGTGGTTTGAAATGATGTTCTCATCATTTAATTTTGTCTTCAGCTGATAAGTGTTTTGTATTAGCAGAAAGTGATAGGACTTTGTTTCAGAGAAACTTTCACACACTTGATTATGTTCTGATATAGTATTCAAGTCAACAGCGATAGCCCCATGTTTAATAACAAAAGTAAATCTATTGCATGGTCCAGTATGGCATGTCATTAGGGGACTAGAAGCATACGTAGCAAATAATTGTAACTAGAATTCTGGAGAAGGCCTCCATGTCTCATTAGGAACAACCTAAGCATTTGAGTAATACTCTTTGCTGAACAGAGGGAAGGAAAATTTTGAAATATCAGTATTTGCTATTTTATTCCCTCCTTGGATAAATCAATAATATATGATGTAGCTTTCCATCCAGCAAAGGCATATATTGCCAGTGCAGAGGCTGATACCCTTGCCCCAAAGTATATGTGCAACACAATTTTGTGTTTATAACTTTTTAATTTCAACTTGCTCTTGACACCTGACCTGTGGTGGCGCAGTGGATAAAGCGTTGATATGGAACGCTGATGTCACCAGTTCGAAACCCTGGGCTTGCCTGGTCATGGGACATATGGGAGTTGATGCTTCCTGCTCCTCCCCCCTCTTTTCTTTCTCTCTCTAAAAATGAATAAATAAAATAAAAAATAAAAAACTTGCTCTTGAATCCTATTTGCCTGACAAATCTTCAGTGAAGGTATTGAGTAAATTACATTTTCCAGAATAGTGTTTTTGTTCCTGTCTGGGGAAATCTGAAATAATTTTTCTGATGTGCTCCCTCATCCCCTTCTCTTTCTTGTTTCTAATATATAAAATGATTGACATTTCAAAGGATAAATGAATTTGATGATACTAGAATCATTAGATAGAAGTGTATTCTGTGGTGATTTATAATTAAGCTTGTATAATAAAATAATGTTTCCTTTTTCATACAATATAAAATTATTTTTTAATTTTAAGATGTCAAGAAACAGATGATAAATTGGGACAAATATTTGCATCTATATACGAAGGGTTTCTACAAATTAACCCAAAGAACAATCTAAATGAAATGGCACAAAGGATAGATTTCACAAAAAACACATTGCTCTTGAGTACGTTTGGCATAGTTCACAGGAGAATGCAAATAAAGACCAGAGGGGAAAAAATGTTTTCAAAAGATCCTTTTTTTTTTTCATTTTAATTCCAGTTTACATAATCTGAAGTCTTTGATGCAGCCCTGTATTCATTATGTTTTCCATTGTCTTATCAGATGCTGTCAAAATGAATGTAACACATACGTCTTTATTAAAAGTACTGGGAAAGTTTTACATTAGAATTAAAATTCTCTTTAAAATTTATGGTGGGTGAACCCTGAAAACATTACAGTAAGAGACAGAAAACAGTTGCAAAAAGCCCCCATGTTGTATGATTTTATTTGTAAGAAGCATACAAAATAGTCCAAACTATAGAAAGTAAATTAGTGGTTACCAGGGACTTGGGGAAGGGGAGAGATGAGGAGTGACTGCCGAATGGATATGGAGTTTCCTTTTGCATGTTGAAAATGTTCTGAAATAGATAATGGCGATAATTGCCCATTATTGTCAATGTCTAAAAGTCTCAGAATTGTACCCTCTCAAATGGTGAAAATGGTAACTTTTACGTTAGGTATATTTTACCACAATAAAAAAATTGCTATAGTGATTGTTTCTTTTATGTTAATGCTGTTTTATGGTTTAAGTATCTCTGAAGTTAGTAAATATTTATGAAAAGTTAATCTTCTCTGTTATGTTTTCTTTAGGTAAAATGATCCATTCTATGGTAGCTCATTTGGATGCTGTTACAAGTCTAGCAGTAGATCCTAATGGAATCTATTTGATGTCTGGAAGTAAGTCTGAATGTCCTGTACTGTGCACAAACTTTATAAAAGAATTGTTAGTAACACTTTATTTGTTTTTTTACAGGCCATGATTGCTCTATTAGATTGTGGAATTTGGACAGCAAGACATGTGTGCAAGAAATAACAGCACATAGGAAGAAATTAGATGAATCAATATATGATGTTGCTTTTCATCCATCAAAGGCATATATTGCTAGTGCGGGGGCTGATGCCCTTGCTAAAGTATTTGTGTGAATCAACAGAAACTCACATCATAACAATAGATTGCTTGGACAGAAAGAGGGTCTGCATCACTGCCATCAAAAAAGGTTACTGATAAGACACTACATGTCAGCCGCCTGACGAAGGCTACTTAGGGCAGGCGTAAATTGGTGGAAGCCACATCTTAATGTCAGGTTCATTAATTTAATTGTAATTACTGTATTTTGTGGGACAAAAAAAAAGGACTCCAGTATTTGTGGCCTGTACTGAGTACAAACTGAGCGTCTGTTTTTTAGGTATCTTTAAGCCAATGTGGAGTCTGATCTTACAAAAGGACTTTTATTTTGGACTCTGTGTGCTGCCTTAGGGTTAGGAATGTGGTGCTCTTGTTGGGGGGAAGTGAGCTCCAAGAGTAGTTTTTTCTCATCTCTTAGTGATCTGTTTATCAGTTGAATGCCACAGATTCCCTTTTAAACTTATTTTGCTTTAAAAAAAAAAAAAAGAAGAAAATTTAACTTAAAATATTTTAGCATTAGTTGCACAAAATGTTTGGATAAAATTCTAGTTTTTATAAGTCTTTTTATATATTTAGCCTGTCACAACAGTGCTCAAGATTGTATTGAAGTTTTTCTGCATTGTACAACCCTAAAACACAGAGATCTCACTGACCCGCTGCCGTGTAACCACACTCTTTTCTTTTGCCTAATACAGCTCAGCTAAGTCCTTCCATAAGATGCTAAATCACCTTCATCATTACATAATTGTTTTCATAAAGCAAGGACTATTAAGTATATTAAAATGAAACAATGGGGTTTAGTACTCCAAATGAACTCTTAAAAAATTTTTAAAAATCTAATCTTGGCATCCTATCACTATGTGATATTTTGTACATCTTACTGTATTTACAAGTTTATTTATCAAGGATTATCCATCTTGCTAATAGCTTATTATTTATTTCACTTTTTGTTGGTCTTTATATCCTTTTATTAATGTGCTAAAGGAATCTGTATATCTATTTTGGAACTCTTTGAATAGTCTAAAAGAGACTAAAAATGGAGTATTTTATAGTTTAAGTTACATACCAGGGTGATTCTTCCCAGATACATATCTTGGTTTACCATGATTCCAAACAAAGCTATCTTGTTTAAAAATATTTGAAGTAAATTTTTATTTGCATTACAAATAGGATACAAATTATTGAATCAGGATACAGAAATCTGCTATGTTTGGACTAGTTATCCCTGTTTTATTTTTTCAGATGTGCTTAATTTTATGGTGTAACTAAAGATTTTGTTTGTGTAATGCATGATTAAGACAATAAAATATTTTTTCTAGTCTTCCAAAAATTTTTCTGATCAGTTTGCGAGTTTTGTAAGGTTTTTGTTTTACAAACTATGAATCAGCAAATTTTTAAGATTGTACCACATAGCAAACATACAGCTGTTGAAAAATAATGTATATAAAATACATATAATAAATATTAAATTGTGTACCTGTATGTTACTGTTGGCTACATTATTTTATGTTGAATAATAAAGTGCAATACTTTCTTCACCGTCATTAAGGAAATAGAGATGATTTCCTCAGCGAGTCCTTCATTTTTATGCTGTTCTTTTAAACTTTGTACTATTTATTGATACTCTAATAATAAAATAGTGTTAACAGTTAACACTATTAAAGATACTTTGGTAAATATTTCATCCCATTGGGGATAATATAATTTTCTGTTAAGTTAGATAATTCAAAAAGATTAAAAGAAAAAAAAACACCGGAGATTCAGTTTTAAATCATTTCTTTAAACATCCTATTACTTTATTAAATCTGAATTTCAATTAATAATGTTGATATTCTGTCTAACATGTTTCCACAAAAAAGTTCAAGAAAATAAACTGCATTATTCATTAATTAAAGATTGTCCTTAAAAATAACGTTAAGTATTAATATCTAAAAACTTTTCCTTCAACAAGGCAATATCCTTTTTTTTAAAGGGGAATTGCAAATGGAATTAGAACATTAGAAAACCTATGTAGCAAAATTGTATTTTAATGCCTACTGCAAAAATAAAAATTACATTGTATGTGCTTCGAGGAATTTTGTCATCTAGCATAAAAATCTAAGTGGCACTTTCAGTCATTACTGGTGAAAGACTAAAACTTCTCAGATTTTCTTAAAGTGTTAGTTTTTTAGCTTTCTGAACTGAAGATTCAAATTAAAGTTGAATTTTTTAAAATTTAAGAACAAGCTTTTTCAAAGCTACTAGCATTTCTGGCAGTTATTCTAAATCAGTGCATTACTGTTTAACTGAAATGTGATTATCGCAATGCATAAACATTCACCTCTTGGAATGTATTAAAACTGAAAAATTAGTACTATGTTTATTTTTCTCTTATCTATGGTTGTATTTTTCTCTATATTAGATATTAAACATTTGGAAAAAAACTAAAAAGATACAAAAAGAATGTTTTTATTTGTCTGCTTCCATTTGTGACTTATGGGAAATTATGTAGATTCATTTAACCTATTAAATGATACTTAATACATAAAATTTAAGAATATTTTATATACAAACTAATGGCTTTTTAATATTTAATCATTTGCTTTTTTTTCATGTTTATTTACTCATGTACTTTTCTCATATTTCAAAGTAAGTTATCCACTGAAGATGTCTCATTTAATACACTTAAACTTTTAAAGGGCTAGTATATACAAAACTTAGGCATGCCTCCAAAAGTTGGATTATAATACATCTTTTTAAAAATCCTCTTTTTAGTTGTTAACTATCTTATGTTTACTTATAAAAATGTTAAACCCATTTTATATGATAATCTTGTTACATGAATTATCCTATTTGCCATTTGTTACAAGGGGGTGGGGTATTGTCTTCCCATATTCTATTTTTATCAAAAATTTTACCTAGTGTCAAAGGCCATTTCAGTTATGCCCCTCATTCCTCTTACATAGTCTATAAAATTGTCAGATTGAAAAGATGAACTGGGGTACATATATTTCAGCCAGTTAACACCATTTTTGGTCATCTGGTTGTGATGTATTCAGATTGACCAGAGAGAGTGTTCCAGGATGTGGTGCGCCGCGGGCTGAGGGAGAGAATGGGACCTCCCTTCAGAGAAGACAGGTAGGATGGGATGACGGCACCCCGAGGGGAGGGGAGAGTTCTCGGTGAGGTAATGATAACTACATTAACAGAATTCTGATCACTTTTGTTAGGAACCAACTTCCCAGACATGTTTAAGTAAAAATAATGTTAATTAGAAAACATTTTTGTAGAACCAAGTAACCAATGCATGTTGTACTGTTTAACTGTTAGGTTGTGGCTGTATATAATGCTTAGAAGAGTAGGCATTCAATAAGTCATTGAATGAAAGAAAAAAAACATACACAATCTTTTTTTTTTTTTCATTTTTCTGAAGCTGGAAACAGGGAGAGACAGTCAGACTCCCGCATGCGCCCGACCGGGATCCACCCGGCACGCCCACCAGGGGCGATGCTCTGCCCATCCTGGGCGTCGCCATGTTGCGACCAGAGCCACTCTAGCGCCTGAGGCAGAGGCCACAGAGCCATCCCCAGCGCCCGGGCTGTCTTTGCTCCAATGGAGCCTCGGCTGCGGCTGCGGGAGGGGAAGAGAGGAAAGCGCGGCGGAGGGGTGGAGAAGCAAATGGGAGCTTCTGTGTGCCCTGGCCGGGAATCGAACCCGGGTCCTCCGCACGCTAGGCCGACGCTCTACCGCTGAGCCAACCGGCCAGGGCCACAATCTTATTGCATGCTTTTAGGAAAAAAATTTAGGTCTTCCTGCATGAATTATTTTTTTATTCATTTTTAGAGAAGAGAAACAGAGAGGGAGAGAGAGGAGAGAGACAGAAGGGGGGAGGAGCTGGAAGCATCAACTCCCATATGTGCCTTGACCAGGCAAGCCCAGGGTTTCGAACCGGCGACCTCAGCATTCCCAGGTCGACGCTTTATCCACTGCGCCACCACAGGTCAGGCCCTGCATGAATTATTGAATGTAGAATTATTACCATTAGAAAAATAAAGTAAGACAGCTTAGTTGCTAGCAATTTTATTGCTTAAGTATAGTCAGACTATGATATTTTTCCTGTAGTTCTGCTATTTGAAATATGTGCTTTAAAACTAAATGTTTTAAGATATAAATAAGTAAAACTTTAACATTCCTTAGTACATAGATGACTTTTAGAGTATAAGCCAAATATGTCTATACATATAAAAATTAAGGATATAAATAGAAAAATCCTAGGCAGTCCTGTCTTTTTCAGTGTGATTTTTCAGTTATAACTTAGGAAAATGCACTGCGAAATAAGCTTGATACCTAATTCCCTTTCGTCTCATCCGTAATTAAAATTTAGTAAATAAATATTACTGGTTTTAAGAGAACATCTACTGGGGTCAAGTTGGTATTTTAACTAAAAGCTGTTTTTAAATGTCATTTTTTCTTATATATTTAATACAGAATAAAAGGAATGTTGCTTTTGTTCTAAGTATCAGATTCTTTTATTGAACTATGGAATTTGCATATCTATACATTTAGAATAGAACTTTTCAGATTTTAATCCATGATATATACTCTTTCCTGAGTTTCTAAGGGTCATGACTATGAAGCCTCAGCAGAGTGAACAATTAAGTCTAAATTGTTATTGGAAGCTAGTAGCTTTAAATGAATGCTTATTTGCTTGAAACAGCTGTTGGCATCTTTAATAGTTTTGTGTCTGAGCCTAGTGTGCACTATAGTATTTCAGTATTATGAGAATATAACTGGTGCATTATATCCTTTGCACTCTTTCAGTTGTCAGAATGTCACCATTATTGCTGGGATTCTAGGAAATCTCTACAGATGCCCCTGATGACATCGGAAACAATTGGCTCTAATCCTGTGAATTCTCTTGTGAAGAAAGCATGTGACTCCTTTGGTTTAGAGGCCATATCTCTCAGGTCATCCAGAGGTGCCCAGGCCACACCAACAGAGAAGATGGTGATACCTAAAATGGAAACATTTTTAAGTGAATTAAAACCAAGTTCCAATTTACATATAAAATTACATGTATATACTTTTCATATATTAGGACATAGTTGCAGAGAAAACTGGCTAGCAGTGTCTGAAGAACTATACCCCTGTAGCCAATTGTTAGGTAGAATTTAACAGTTACTGTGATAACAGCTGAACAGTTTGGTCAAAACCAGAAGCTTAACCATCAGTGTGATAAACCACATTAACAGGTAAATGACCCCTGACAAAAAAATACTTGAAGTTTAATATCCAATAATTTTGCATAGCTGGACTAAAACTTTCTTAACCTGATAATATATATATAATTCTTGGTTTTAGGTCAATTTGTTGTTCCACTTATTTATGCATTCATTGGTGACTCGTGTGTTTTCCCTGCCTGGGGATCAAACCTTGTCCTATGAAACTGCTTCAACAACCTGAGCTGCAGGGCCAATAATATCTTTAAAAAAAAAAACAACAAAAGACCCTACAGCAAACATACTTAGCGAAATGAAAACATTCTCTCCAAGACTAGTATGAAACAGTAAAGCCTGCTGTCACTTCACTTAACCACTATACTGGTGTCCAGTCATTAAAAGAGAGCAGGAAAGAATGGCACAACAGATGAGATACATAAATGGGTCAAGTTTCTAAGGCTGCGTTGTCTGGGGGAATGGTGACTAGTGTGTGCATAATTATAACTTTATTCCATTTCAGTTTTTACATGCTACATTGGCAAACTGACCAATAGTCATAAATTGTCAGTCTTTAATTCCAAAGCAAAAATCTGGTGATAAAAACAGCCAAGGAGAAATGTCTATGTAGCTGGAATTTCCTGCATTCACTTGAGCTACTAGGCGGCTTTTATTCCAACTGTTCATTTTGGTCAGGGAGCTATTACTTTAGTTTGATTCACCTCAGTCCCAGTTCTCAAAGTGGTTTAGTGAATTCTTAGTGTAGACTACCATCTATCTTCCAGATAAAATTCCCCGTAACATTTTGAGTTTCTGAAATAGCTACTCCCTCCTGTCCAAGGTTTTACCTTTACCCTGCTTCCAGTGGTATATGGTGCTCAGAGTTGTGAATGCTTAAAATATAAAGGCAACAGATTTAGATGATGTAAAAACTACTTGAAACAATTTTTAATTTATCACCATCCAGCCACTCCGCTGGGCAAAAAAAAAGTTCGTTAAAATTTTATTCCCACTTTGATCCCCCCCCCCCCTTAATTCTTCATTAGGCCCAATACCTAATCAGTTAAAAGAACAGAAATACAAAAATGGTTATAAACCTACTCTATTTTCTGTCTTTTGTTAACTCTCACTACAATATCACAAGATAATTTTCATGAAAATAGTGTGGCCCAACCTCCTGAAGTTCAATTAATCACGTAGGGAAAATATATTTGACTTAATCTAGTTCACTTTACTCAGCCTGAATCCAATCCTGTTAACCATAACTTATTCAGTACGCTACATTCTTAAGGGGTATGATAGCAAACAGGTCTTCAACATAGGTTAATTGTTGATGTACAAAATAAGCCAGATGTATAAAAATAAGCCAGTATCAAGTTGCATATAACAGTTTTACTTAAACTCATTCCATCAATATTTATAAAAATGTGTACATGCATTAGCAGAGATGGTAATGCACAAAAATAAGGTCATTAGCAATTAAACAGAGAAGAGTGCGTAAGAGTATAGAAAAATGGAAGACAGCTAATTCCCCGCCTCCCAAGTTGGCATTTTTGTTTTTTAAATATTGGGACTCCCGTCATTCAGTGTCATCCCAGGAACAGGAACCTCAGCCTTTTGGCCTGTTTGAGCTCAGTAACACATGCTAATGTCTTCAGGAACTAGTAGCTTTTGCCAAAAGTAATATTAAGGTTGGGGTAAGCGAGAAAGAAAACCTTTTTTATACTTTTATAATATCACAATGTATTCTCATTATCAAGAAAAAAATGAGTTCTTGTTATCAATGTGAACTCATTATCATAATGTGTTCTCATTATACTCTTATAATATCACAATGTGTTCTCATCTTCAGGAACTAGTAGCCTTTGCCAAAAGTAATATTAAGGTTGGGGTAAGCAAGAAAGAAAACTTTTTTATACTCATAATATCACAATGTGTTATCAAGAAAAAACAAGACACACAAAAAAGAAGTTGATAGAATAGAATTAAAATCTTTATTGGTGACCTTATTATCTTAGAAAACTCATGCCAACCTGAAAACTTAAAGAAGGTTAGGATAAATAAATAGATTCATAGTAAACTATGATAAATTGTGATGGGGGGGCTAAGTTCCAAGTCTGAGTCAAATGTAAGAACCTGTAACATTTCCAGTATTTCCCCCAACAACACTCAGCCAGACTGCCTGGGTTTGAATACTGGCCTCATCACGTACTGTGTATTTGGGGGAAGTTTTCTTATCTGGAATAAGATTAGTTGAGCTGCCTTGACAATTAAACCAGTTAATATTGGGTAAAGCCTTTGAACAGGACTGTGGCACTGCAGGTGTTTGTTCAAAGAAATAAATGCTAAAGTTTGTATTTCTAAAATTCAGGGAGCCCCTCCTCAATTCCCCTTCCCAGACAGAGGACAAGGAAGGACCTTACCTGTGTCATGTGCAGCAGCAGCGGGGCCTCGAACATCATCATACGACTGCCCATCTGTGACAATTACCAGGAAGTTCTTGTTGGGGCTATCCCTCATGGGACCAAACACATTTCTAACAGTAAAGGAAATGGCATCGCCTGTAGCTGTTCCACCGCTCATGTAGCGGATGTTTCTGATAACTGCTAGGACATTCTCTTTGGTGCTGTAGTCCGTGAAACTGAATTCTGTGCGCTGATCATAGGTAAACTGTACAGCAGCTATCTTGGCACCAATGTCTGAGATTTCAAAAGTCTTGGCTATGTTGGAAACAAATTCAAGCATGAGGCGGAAATTACTGTCTCCAATACTGCTAGAGCCGTCAATTAGAAAGGCAATGTTCACTGAGTTATAACAGGTTTTGCTGCACATCATTTGCTCATGAGTGCAGAGCTTCTGTACCAGAGGTTTTACATATTTTGTGGTGCCAAACCAGTTGGGCATGTGGTAGGAGAAGAAGCCATTATTCCGACAGACGGCCTGTTTTGGGGGGGTGGGGGGAAGAGGGAGACAAAAGATACCTAAAGAGATCAAAACTCATTCTTCTTAAAAATTATGAAAACATTAAATCTTAAATGCTCAAAGTTAATCCGTATATGGGCTAGTCAGCACTATTCCTCAAGGTCCAAAACTGCATCCTTCCTATCTTAACAGAAGGTATCCTTCACCTCCTTACCTTATCAACAAATGCCACATCCTGAACCATTCCCAGTTCTTCCGGGAGAGGCTTGGCCACAGAAACTATGAACACATTGACACCAAACTCTCTAGCCACAATGCCTGCTTCCTCAATGTCATCAGAAGGCCAGCCATCAATAAATACCACTGCCACTTTGGGGATCCCCTTTCTCACTCCAGCGTCGGCTGTGAAGAATTTCTGAGCGGTATGCTTCAGGGCTTTTCCTAGGTTTGAAAAAGAAAAACTGGAACAGCACCACTGCTCAAATGACATTTCTGTTTTCCTATATGAACTTGATACCACCTCGTTTAAAAATTTAACTTATATAGAACCAGGTTCTCTAATAGATGCACAAGGTAGGAAAGGTGAATTATCTGTCAGGCCTATCTTTTGTCTTCACAACCCACACAACTTACCCCATCACTCCCAAAAGCCTCACATTTCCTTTCCTTACATCAATCGTCAGGAACACAAAACACTCCCACTCCTGTACTTGTGCTCTGTCTCGCCCCTGGGGACTGACTGGTACCTGTGAGGACTCAACAAGAAGTCTTCCTTCTGAGGGGCCACAGTGCTACTTGAGTTCCTTCTACCACATCTACATTCATTAAGTCTGTCGGTCTTTGTTCCTTTTTAGCATTCCAAACATGTACTTCTCTAAAGTAACATCTGCTACATTTGATATAAGGATTATAAGTCACAATGCTTTTCATGGATATATTTAAAAATAAGCCATATCAATTAACCCTTTGGTATATTTTCCATTAAAAATGGAGAGTATATAAAAATGGAGGGGATCTCAGACTATCAAATGCACACCCAGCCAAGATCCCAGTGTCAGGGAGAAAAGTAGCACAATACTGTTTTACGTATCTGATCACTTATAACCCCCTCCTGTGTTATGTCCCAGGCGAAAGTCTACTTACCTGTATTGGAATTACCCCCTCGGAAACCTACTTCCTTTATTGCAAATAAAACATCTTTGGCTGATGTAAAGTTTTTCAAGTAAAATTCTATTTTGGGATGTTCACTAAGTGGAAAAGTGGAAAAAAACTGTTAGAGAAAATTGGAAAAGTAAAGCACCATTATATACATTATATACCTTTAAAAAAAAGTCTTTAAAGTGGATAGAGACCAAGTTTTTTTCTTAATCCCACATTATATCATCAACTAAGACATTGCATTCTTACTTGAAGTTTTAGGAATCTTTCAGAAATGTAAAAAATACTATTGCTACCCCGAGGGTTTACTATATTCTGGGTAATATGCTATATATTATGTATAATAGCATTTTATTATAACTCTAAAGGTAGAAACTATCCCTATTATATAAATGAAGAAACAGGCTCAGAGAATTTAGCTAATTTTCTCAACAAAACACAGCCAAACTTTAAATTCAGATTTGTTTGGCTCCAAAGGCCAACCTGAAGCCAGGCTTGGCTCAGGGAACTGGGCTTAGTAGAAATCTGCGTGGTGTGAGGTGAGGTCTGCTGCGCTGGGGACCCTGGAAGCACCGACAGACTGGGTCCCTTAACCCAGGTCTCCAGTCAGAAGAGGCAGTTTCAATGACACTAAGGCCAACATTTAAAAAATGTGAAAACTTAGAAGGAAATGAATTATAAAGTATTATTACAATATTGAATATTTCTTATAATAAATTATGTTGACATCTGCTAATCTTAAAATTATGCATATGGTGAGAGGTTTGAGATTTCCATGTTTAGTAGTAAGAGAATTACAGCTCCCTTTTATAACCGCTCTGTTCATCAGAGACCATGTTGAGTAAAAACAGTTAAAGCACATTTGTTGTGTTGTTTTTTTTTTATTCATTTTAGAGAGGAGAGGGAGAGACAGAGATAGAGGGAGAGAGAGAGAGAGGAGAGAGAAGGGGGGAGGAGCTAGAAGCATCAACTCCCATATGTGCCTTGACCAGGCAAGCCCAGGGTTTCGAACCGGCGACCTCAGCATTTCCAGGTCAACGCTTTATCCACTGCGCCACCACAGGTCAGGCTGTTGTGTTAAATTTTTAGGTAACTCAGTATTTCATAGGTGTAAAAATCTAAAATCTTAGCATTATCAGTTGCTACTAAGTCAAGATTTTTGAGGGACAAGTACAGCACTAGTTGCTGTGGTTTCTTTATACCTGGTGGGATGCTGGGTCACAAAATCAGATTTTATGGATTGTCAACTTTTTCCCTTTTATGGTCACTTTTCAGCTATCCAAATTGTGATTTATGAAATTAGTCTTATTTTTGCATCCTTATTGTTATTCTGCTTAAATAGAAACTCTTGATAACAGTTTATTTTAATGTTCTTTAAAAAATTACAAACCATGAAGTTTATAGAAAATTTAGTCTTTGTATGAGTCTGCAGGGTAGTGTAGTTTTCATCTGGAAAAAGAACTGGATCAAAATAACAAAAAAAAAAGAATAATACTGTGGGGAATTTGCTTTATAGGATGTTAAACTGTATAATAAAGCTACAATAATCAAAGCATTGGAGAAAAGATATAAGAAGTAGCAAATGGATCAAAGAAACAGATATCAAATCCATGGAATAAGCAGCTCATTTTTTTTTAAGGTGTAAAACAAATGGTTAAGTTGTAGAAAACAACAAAGTTAAATTCTCACACCAAAATAATTCTAAATTAAGAACCAATTGTAAAAAATAATATAAGAACAAATTAAATATAAATCAGTAATAGTACTGGTGACACACACATGGCTGATAGTTGTTTAAACTGGATCAACTTTCTAGAAAACAATTTAACTTTATTTCAGAATCCTTAAAAATGTCAGACCCTTTGATTCAATCCTAAACCTAAAAATCTAGACCAATAAGAGATGACACCCAGATGCCATGAGGATGTTCACTATAGGTCAGTGCAGTGGTAAGGCAGCAACAGAAGATGGCTAAGTAAATAATCACGCCAAGTAACATGGAACATTATTTTCTGAAGAATATTTGTGACATGGTAAAATGTTCAGAAGACTCAGGGATGAAAATAAAACAGGATAAAAGACATGATCATAGTCTGAGCTTTTGAAAATCAAGAAATACCAAAATAGGTAGAATCAAATATTTTCCTAAAATGCTAAAAAGAAATAAAGCATTCTACAGCGATTGTCTCTGGAGGATATATTTGGGAAATTTGTTTTGTTTTGCTTTGTATGTTTTTCAAGCTTTTTATAATGCACATCAATAAATGTTATTTTTAAATGAGTAAAAATAAAAAGGTCAGATCTCCAATCAAGGGAATATGGAAAGAGCTAAAAAGAATAACAGAGAAGGGAGGAGGAATAGACATCAGCGAATAGAAATTAGGAACTCAACAGAGTAATGTACAGAAGTACTTTGTATGAGCAACAAGACCTTTTGGTCTACCTTCTGGTCCTCAAATAGCATATAATTCTCTAAATCTGTTTATTTCAAAAAGGAAGCACTGAAACCTACCCAGTCTGCTCAGGCAGTCTTAAATCCTGACCTTATAGTTAGGGAATCTGGATTATCCACAACTCAGTAATTTATATTGAAATAAAATAAATGTACCCACTAAAAGAACTGATTTGTCATTCAAGACAGCATTCAGATCTCCTCCCATTATAACAAGGTTGGTACCTGGCTTGAACAAGACCCACATGTGGTCCTTCTGTTCCAATTCCCAGCATTAGAGCCACTTTCCCAACAAAATTCTTCTGTAGATTAAATCGACGCTGTCCAATGTTAAAACTTCCATCAATCAGAAATGCAATATCTGCTTTACAGTCTGTGAAAAACCCAAGCAAGTAATTTCATTAGCTGTTTCAAGAGGATGGAGGGAGGGAGAATATTTTCTTCCCAAATGGATCTTTGGACTCTTACCTTTATTGCCAGCTTTCTTGTCGGGTGTCTTTTTTAGACGTTTACCTAAAACAAAGGAAGCATCTGGTATTAGCAAAAGGAAGACAGTTCCATACTTGGAAGCCCACATAGGGAAAAGCTCATGACAAGGAGTGTCATTCTTAAGACATTTTTGTTGTTGTTGTTGAAAATTAATTTCCTTGTGATCTTCTGGCCTGGGGAAGCCCAATGCTGCATCAGGCACTACACGTTCCATAGTTCATACCTGCTGATGGCTGTGCTGTGGCCACCGCTTGTCCCGTGGCTTCCTGGGCAGCGCTCTTGCCTTCTGTTAAAATAAAGAAGAGGCAATTTTTTCTCTTCCTTCGTTTTCATCAGAGCATAACAAATGTAGGCCCTGGCTGGGTGGCTTAGTGGATAAAGTGTCACCCCGGTGCACCGAGGTCGTGGGTTTCATCCCCGGTCAGAGGATGTATAACAAGCAATCAATGAGTGCGCAACTAAGTGGAGCAACGAGTTGATGCTTCTTTCTCTCTCCCCACCCCCTGACCCCAAATCAATGGAAAAAAATTTTAAAAGTATAACAAACTTGATCTAGGGTTCTATAGGATGATAACTGCAATAGAATGGTGGCAACTGCAGGAGTAACTACTGCATTTTGGTTTCAAAGAACCAAGATGGATTCTTATTCAACACGTCATGTTTTAAAGGGGTCACCAAAAATGAATTCACATTCATTCACTAGTTTTATTTTATTATTATTATTATTATTATTATTATTTTCCCAAAGTGAGAAGCAGTGGGGAGGCAGACAGACAAGACTCTGGTATGCGCCTGACTGGGATCCACCCGGCATGCCCACCAGGGGGCAATTCTTAGACCCTCTGGGGCGTTGCTCTGCTGCAACCACAGCCATTCTAGCACCTAAGGCGGAGGCCATGAAGCCATCCTCAGCACCTGGGGCCAACTTTGCTCCAATGGAGCCTTGGCTGTGGGAGGGGAAGAGAGAGACAGAGAAAAAAGAGAGGGGAAAGGGTGGAAAGCAGATGGGTGCTTCTCCTGTGTGCCCTGGCCGGGAATTGAACCCAGAACCTCTGCACACCAGGCTGATGCTCTACTGCTGAGCCAACTGGCCAGGGCCCACATTCACTAGTTTTTTGATTTAGTATTACTTGGTAAATGTCAGGGCATTCTGATTACAGACCGTTCAAGTTTCTATGGTCATCTTCGGACAGCAAGATTACTGTATTTTTCCCCCAATCACCCATATTTGGCTTGAATAGGTCCTTGACCCTTAGGGTTCTCTGACCCACAGCTGACCCCTTTAATCTTGATCACAAGTTTTTTCATCAATGTCAAAGAGGCTGGGCTGAGCAAAGCAGAAACTTACACAAAACTAAAAACAACATAAGTGTACCTACTTGTCACTGTAAAAGAAGCGGACCACCTGGAAAGAGTTTGAGACTGGATGCCATTGGCAACTACTGAGGAATAGTTTTCTCGCCCTGGGAGGTTGTAGACTCGCACAGGTCCCCCGGAGCTGCTGATTACTCCCCTGCAACACAAGAGTAACAGCCAAGATTCTCCATACTTTCCATGGGCATCTGACTAACTTGCGCCATGTTGCATCTGTTACTCTGATTAATCAAGAAAATAGTTTAGCAGGAAAGCCATCTAAGGATGCTGCCAGCCTTTGTAAAAACTTGCTTACACAGGTACAAGTCTGCCTGGGATAATGGTTCTGTGCTGTCAAGCCTAAGCGTGGTAAGAACACACTTGTAGTATGTCCTCTCATTTTTAAAATAGAATAAATTGTACCCATCTTGTACACTGATGGAGTTGTCATGTAAGTTAAAACAATGGCACGTAGTAGAAACCTAGTGATACATGATTAGCAATGTCTTAGAATCACAGAAATCTAGCTATCAAGAAATAATGCAATTTGCCTTCGGTCAGAAAGCTTCTCTTGTGTAGCTGGTGTTCAGGGACTTCAGGAAAACCTTAAATATATATTGCTATTCTGTGGCACCGAAAGAAAGAAAAGGTAGAGGGTCCAGATGGCTAGAGAGAGAAAGGAAATTATCACACTCGTGTTTCTCTCCTCTGGGCATGTTGGACTTACCTGTGGATAGCGGCACCGCATATGCTTGACACAGAAGCATACACTATGTTCCCAAACACGGAGAATTCCTCAAGAGGGCAGCCCCCTGGGCAGAGGACATCTACTTTCTCTTTCCTGATGTCCAGGCCTCTGGTAAAGCATGTGATAGCAATGGGAACTGAAAAGTAAGGAGGGAATGTAATAACCATTCTTAGGATTTTTGGGGGAGTGGTGGTGGGGAAACTAGATGACATTGATGTTTTACTTCCCTGACTTAGATACTTCTTGACTATATACTGTCCACACCATTCCAGATGTTAGCAAGCCAAAACTCAGTTTTCCAATAATCTAATGGGAGAATTTTCTCAGTTATCAGTTTGAAAATACATAATTGGAACTGTATCAGAACTAGACAATAACAGTCCTTGGCCATTTGTTAATTTATTCAAGAAACAAATATTTTACTTCTGATGACAACTGTGTGTGTAGCTGCTTGAGGTGCTGATATTAAATCTGAGTTGAACCTGTGAGGAACATTTTCACAGACACATGCACAAAATTTCTCAGAGTCATCTTTGGTTTCAGAGGACCACTATACCAGCTCTCCTCCAAATGCAGTGCCTTTAAATCACACCAATTTATCCTGACCAGCTGGTGGCGCAGTGGATAGAACATTGGACTGGGACACACAGGACCCAGATTCAAAACCCCAAGGTCGCCAGCTTGATCGTGGGATCATCTGGTTTGAGCAAGGCTCACCAGCTTGAGTCCAAGGTCTCTGGCTTGAGCAAGGGGTCACTCGGTCTGCTGAAGGCCCCCACACCCCAGTCAAGGCTCATATGAGAAAGCAATCAATGAACAACTAAGGTGCCACAATGAAGAATTGATGCTTCTCATCTCTCTGCTTTCCTGTTTGTCCCTCTCTGTCTCTCTCTGTCACAAAAAATAAAATAAAATAAATCATACCAATTTGAGCAAATCAGTAAAAAGATGCTACACTTTATTATATGTCATTTAGTTCAATCACTCATTTTACAGAGATGAAGAAATTAAAGCCATGAAGTTGAGGTAAATGTGCCCAACGTCACAGCTCCAGGGACATTCAGCAACTCCTGCAGGATAGGAAACAGGGAAGCTAAGCCCTTCAGAATAGAGCATTTTTATCTTAACGGAACCTGTTATATCTGTTCCAGCTCTGTCCAGAGAGCTATCTCAGGCAGCAAATACATTTTTAGAAAACACTGATAATGCTCTCAAGTTTTACATGGTCAACCCGGCTAATAAGGAATCAAAATTTTTACTACATAAGATGTCAGGCACAGACAAGCCCTTGGCAACATGTAAAAGATACCATAATGCATGTTATGTCATCAATTCACTGTAAATATTAAGTTTAGAATAATGTTATTAAATGCTATTTTCCAAGCACAGAAAATAATGGTTATCCAAACCTTTTGAAACATGATAATTAAAAAAAGTTTTCCCAAGACAGTAATGAATGCCCTGTGGTCATATTGCCTAACCGAGGAGCTGGCCTCCAACAAGGACCCGGTCTCAGAACCTTTTGTGTTGAGCTGTACCCTGCATGGGACATGTCCCCGGAAGGGAGGGCAGGATGCCAGGTACACTGCCAGCCCCCTAGCTCGGAAACACTCGAGGTTGCTAGGGAAATGAAAATCCTTACTAAAAACAGTATCCTCGTGCCTGTTATCAAACAGCCTTAATCTGAATACAGCCCAGTGCAATTCTTACACTCATTTTTCCTATCAAGGAAAACAAAGGATAGATTCTGGAAAAGAGTTTGCCTTTTAGGTTGTAGAACACACACCGAACCACACGCCCATACTCGGTTTTAGACATGGAACAAACTCTAAAGACTCTCACATGCTGCTTTTTATAGAGGATACTCCTAGGAACACAGCCATGGTCTCAAAGCGGGACGACGACCTAGGCGTCTTTGTCTCTGTCAGCTGACAATCTGAAGTCGGGTCTAGAAGGCTTCTCCCTGGCCCCAAACGCTGCGTAACACGCGGGACCAGTGAACCGCCTCTTCCGTGGAAATCAAGGAATATCCCCAGCCCTGACCTTCCGCTGTCGCTGTTCGGCTTTGCCCAGGGGATCCGGGATGTGGGTGTGAACGGGGCACGGGGATTGGGGGTAGGCTTCCTTCTCCCCGCCTTGGAAAGAACGTCCCCTTCGGACCGAGGGTCCCCTCGCGTGGGAGAAATGGGGAAGCGGCGTGGATGGGCTGTAGATCCTCACGGGGATGCGCCAGGCGGCCGCCCCAGCTCCCGCCCGGGGCGCGGTCCGGGAGCGCCACCTGAGCGCGCTCCTACCTGCCGGCCCGCAGCCCCTCCCGCCGCCGGACCGAGCCCGGCTTCCCCGCCGGGAGCCCGCCACTCACCGGCTCCCTCGCTGCCCGCGGGCTCCGGCAGCAGCAGCAGACCCACACCTGCGAACAGAGGACAGCACGAGGGCCGGCTCCAGCCTCCACGCGGCGCGGCGCGAGGGGAAGGGGGCGGCCAGGGACGCGTACCCACCGAGGCAGAGAACGGGGATCCAGCCTGCAGCCATGGTAGTCGAGCGGGCTGCTGGGACCTGGGAGAGAGGGAGGATGCGAGGGAGGCGGTGGGAGAGCGGGGCTCCGCCACCGCGCCCGCCGCCGCGGAGACCTCGCGCCCCTCGGAAGCCCGGGGCGGCCGGGGAGACGTGGGAGGGAGCAGGACCGCTGCCCCGAGCTGCCGCCCTCTCGGTCTGCACACCGAGTCCGACTCAGAATCGGTGTGCAACCCCGGCTCCGGGCTAGGGGTGAAATACGAAGACAGACGGACAAAGGAGACACACAGACAGACTCAGGGACCCGCACGCCCGCGCTGTACGCCCGGGGCCCGGCACCTGAGTCGGATCCGCCCTGCTGCGCCCGAGTGCGGAAAGTGCGGCTCCCGCGGCCGCTATAAAGGCTGGGCCGCGCGCATGAGCATTGTGCGGGGGGCACGCGGGGAGGGGGCTGGGAGCCTGTCCCCCGGGACCCGGCGGCGGCGTCCAGCTCCACCCTCACCCCTCCCGCCCCGGGGTGAGGCCCGCGTCGAGGCGCCTCCCCCCCGCGGCGCGGGCCTCGGCCACCTGGACGCCCCACCGATACTCAGGGGAGGCGCAGAGGCCGGGGTCAGAGTCCTGGGGCCGCCGGAGCCGGCGTCAGGGGTGCGGGAACGAGTGTGGGACGCGCGGGGTGACACCCGCGCACTCGGGGCTGGGAGGCTGCCCGACGCGCCGCGAGCGCGGACAGCCTCACCCGGGCTGGGGACCGACGGTCCGCCACGCACAGTCCCGGAGGGTGGCAGCGGCGGCTCTCACGGGACCCGGTTCTGCCGCGGCCACGGCGGCTGCGGTGGCGCAAGGCCGCTCCCGGCCGGAGACCTTGGGCCCCGCCAGAGCCACCGGGGCCATGCGGCCTCAGAACAAAACTTCCCAACTTCGTGCTCCGGTGGAAACAGAGTTCCGACTTCTAAAGTAAAACCGACCTGGATTTGGTAGACGCACGCCCCGGTTCGTTAGAAACCCAGTCAACTGATTGGTTCCTCTTTGAACCTTAGGGATCCAACATTTGACTTGTTTTCTGCTGGAGTCGGGTTTTCCCCAGCGGGCTCCCTTTACTGTAACGGGGAGGCGGCCCCGAGCTCTCCTTTACATTTGCGTTTTCTTCTCTTCCGCATCGGGAAGGATTCTTGCTGCATTGCCTTTCCAAATTCTCATACCCGGGTGTCGTCATTGCATAGAATCTCAGAATCTGTATTTATTATATGCTAGGAAAGTGATATTCCATCAGGGAGCATTGACATTTTTTATCTTCATTCACATTGGTAGAGCTTGAACTCTCAGACCACAGGCCATTTTGTCCCTTGGTTTTGAAGTCACAGACCAGAGCTGTGATGCTGTTTATTACTGAAGATAAGCATGCATGAGCCTTAGATAGATTCCCAAAGCCTTCTATCTGACTATATGAGTCATCTGCAGTGCTTACTAAACATATAGATCCTGAGCCTCATCTCTGAACATTATGATTCAGGAAGTCTTGGAGTGAGGCTTGAAAGGTAATTCTGAAGCATATACAGTACAGGTTTGAGTATTACCCCAACTAAACAGGATAATAACTTTTTTTTTCCACTAAAGAAGAAACAGCTCTGGGAATATTTAACTTATTTTCTTCATCCAACTACACCAGGGGTCCCCAAACTTTTTACACAGGGGGCCAGTTCACTGTCCCTCAGACTGTTGGAGGGCCGTACTATAAAAAAAACTATGAACAAATCCCTATGCACACTGCACATATCTTTTTTTTAATCTTTTTTTATTATTTTTTATTTATTTATTCATTTTAGAAAGGAGAGGGAGAGACAGAGGGAGAGAGAGAAAGGAAAGACAGAGAGAGAGAAGGGAAGGAGGAGCTGGAAGCATCAACTCCCATATGTGCCTTGACCAGGCAAGCCCAGGGTTTCGAACCGGCGACCTCAGCATTTCCAGGTCGATGCTTTATCCACTGCGCCACCACAGGTCAAGCCGTACATATCTTATTTTAAAGTAAAAAAACAAAACGGGAACAAATACAATATTTAAAATAAAGAACAAGTAAATTTATAATAAATCAACAAACTGACCAGTATTTCAATGGGAACTATGCTCCTCTCACTGACCACGGATGAAAGAGGTGCCCCTTCCAGAAGTGCAGCGGGGGCCGGATAAATGGCCTCAGGGGGCCGCATGTGGCCCGCGGGCCGTAGTTTGGGGACCCCTGAACTACACTAATGTGCCTTGGAGTTACCTAGTCTGTTGAATTCTTCATCGCGTTCCAAGAGGACCACTCCTCCAAACTCTTCATCCTCAACCACATATTGCATTTAACAGCAAGAGGTCTAGATATTTTACAGATTGTGGTGGACCACAGCTTCCATTTCCTCCTTTCTTCTAATCTCATAGTCACAAGTTTTCCACAATTAATACAAATATGTATATCCTGCCTTCTTGACCACAAGTTTTGGCACAATTAATATTGTACAAATATTTATTTCCTGCCTTCTTGACCACAAGGATGGATCTGAACTTAATTTGGGCAAGTGTGATAAGGTATTTTTGGAGGCTTCTTGGAGAGGTTCTCTCTCTTTCTCTATTCCCCCAAAACATTTTACAGGTGAAAAATAGAGAAAAAGCAGAATTCACCGGGAGTATAAGTAACAGAGAAATTACCTGCAGGCATCTTAGGAACCATCCCCAGATCCAGGTGAGGCAGCTTGGCTAATGTTTTCCATTCCAGGCGTTTACAGAGTTGTACAACATATACTGCAATCCAAATGTGGAACATTTCCATCACCACACAAAAGACTCCTCCCTCTGTCCACTGGCTGTCAGTCAGCTTTCCCACACCCAGCAACACTGATCTACTTCTGGTCTCTAAAGATTTGCCTTTTACGGCCATTTCATATAAATGGCCCGATACACAGTATAGCTTTTTATTTACTGAGCACATGTTTTTGAGGTACATCCATGTTTTAGCATGTATGAGTACTTCCTTTTCATTGCGGAATTGTGTGCCCATACATTTTGTATTAGGAAGTAAATATACCACCACCGCCACTTGGAAAACAAATATTATAGTGGTCTTCTGGTTATCTTATTCTAGAATCAGTCAATATTTGCACCAGGCCAACCAGGGAGTATTGATTTCATTCCCTTTACTACCTGAGTGTCTTTGGGACAGAAAGACACTTAAATAACATTTGTGGGCTGGGAGGTTTTTAATTCTTGTTTTCATGGCTGCTTTAAAGATTTAATCCCTTGGCCTGACCTGTGGTGGCACAGTGGATAAAGCATCAACCTGGAACGCTGAGGTCACCTGTTTGAAACCCTGCATCTGTCTGATCAAGGCACATATGGGAGTTGAGGCTTCCTGCTCCTCCCTTCTTTCTCTCTCCTCTCTAAAATGAATAAATAAATAAAAATCTTTTAAAAGATTTAATCCCTTTCATGGTAGAGTTGAGTGACCCTTTTCTTAGATACTCACTAGTAATCCAGCCACCATCCCTGGTATTTTCCTTGGGTTCAAGGAAATTTCAAGTGTTAAAGACAATTAAAGCTGACTTTTTATTATTGTTTATTTAATGGAATATCAGGGAGAGATAAATGCCCTCAATTAGGCTGGATGACAAATTGTCATGATGCTATATAAATTAGGGAGAGTGCAGGTCCTGGAAAAGAACAAGCTACCACTCCACAGCTCAGCAGGTGGGTGCCCAACGGCAGAGGGTGGATGCTTCAGAACTCCCGCAGGGCGCCGTCCTCCTGTGATGTAATCTCACGGAGCCATTTGGCAGGGTCAAAACTATGCAGCTCTTTCCATGATTGATCCTGAGCTGTGACTGTTAAAAAATACAGGAAATACCTGATTGAGTTTCATGGTTATTTACCCAAAGATATATTTTGTTTTGAAACATTTTGTTAGACTCTATTTATTTTTCTGTTCTGAAAGGTCAACCAAGGAGGGTGGGGAGTAGGGATGAGACTTCTCATTCTCACTTAGTTTGTACCTCATGCTCGCATAAGTGTATTGAAGGGAAGAAAATAGCTGAGTTTAAGAGGTAATTGCTTCTGCTGTGGAAATATCTGAAGAGAGAAAAAAATCAAAGAAATCTGGGTATGTCTGGCTTAAAAGACAAATTGTTAAAATTAAGAGTTTTATATTCAATTGGGTGACATTTCAGGGTATTGTACTCCTAAGATGCCTGGCTAGTTTATCCTGTTTTGATTAAGAGTAGTTGATATTCAAAATTTAGACTAACCCCTACAGAGCAGAGGAGTCATAATGAGGGTCACCTGGGGAGCCTTAAGAGGCACTGCAGCCAGAGTCCCGCCCCAGAGTCCAATGTAATTGGTCTGGGATGCAGGTGAGGCATTAGAACATTTTAAAGCTCTCCAGGTGATTCTAATGCACTGCAGGGTGCACAACATTTAGCTCAACGTTAGAGGTTAAGCTAATTTTTAATTTTTCTTTCATCATCCTACTCTTGAAATTTCCCTTTAAAGATGTTACTGTGTTTCCCTGATAAAACACAGAAGCATCTCCTGACCTGGTTGTTTAGAACAATCTTTAACAGAAAGGTTGAAAACTCAATTTCAAAAAGTTCTCCTGAACTGTGCCATCTGGTCACATTTCTAACTTCATGCAGAAAGGGCTGGCATTGTGAAGGGAGTGAGCTGCCTCTAAAACCGATCGCCTGGGTGGCATCTTCAGGCTTCAGGATGCTGCTGAGGGCCCTACAACACTTTCTCTGGAATGCACGGTTATCTGATTGGATTTGGCTCATTACCTCCCTAGATAAGTGCTTAGTTTAGGGGTCCCTTCTGTTTTTACCTGAGTATGAATCAGTGTTACACTGAAATTTTTGTTTTTGTTGCTGATCTTTGTTTTGTGTGTGTGTGTGTTTTTTATTTGTTTGTTTGTTTGTTTGTATTTTTCCGAAGCTGGAAACGGGGAGAGACAGACAGACTCCCGCATGCGCCGGACCGGGATCCACCCGGCACGCCCACCAGGGGCGATGCTTTGCCCACCAGGGGGCGATGCTTTGCCCCTCCGGGGCGTCACTCTGTCTCGACCAGAGCCACTCTAGCGCCTGGGGCAGAGGCCAAGGAGCCATCCCCAGCGCCCAGGCCATCTTTGCTCCAATGGAGCCTTGGCTGCGGGAGGGGAAGAGAGAGACAGAGAGGAAGGAGAGGGGGAGGGGTGGAGAAGCAGATGGGCGCTTCTCCTGTGTGCCCTGGCCGGAAATCGAACCCAGGACCCCTGCACGCCAGGCCGACGCTGTTGTTGTTTTTTAAGGAATATCACTTATCCCCACCCCCTATACCATTTAAGCTCCACTGCAAGCTGTTACTTCTCTAGTGCAATACCCAGTAACTGGGTTTATTTCAATGGCAGTGACCTTAAAGTGAATTTGTTCTCTTTCAGGAAGTGTGTGTTTTTTCTGCAGTATTACCTAAGTTTCCACGATCAGTTATAGAGCACAATGAGTTTAGAAACTCCGATCACCTAAGTTATTTAACACACAGTGATGTGTAATATAGGTCTAGTTTTTGGATTCTCTTTCATTGTTCACATCTGATATTAAGCAGATGCGTACAGCTAGCCTTTCAGTTTTTTATGATTTCTAGCTACAAAATAAATGTTCTCTGCGTCTGAGGAGTAAAGATTTTAAAAGTTGGTTCTGAGATAACCATGTGACCACTAGCAACCATTTCCTTTTTCTGGGTCTCAGTTTCCTCTCCTACACAGTTCAGGGACTTTCCACAGGCCACATTCTGTGACTGAGAAAATGCTCCTGGGCTTCAAGGGATGTACTCGTTCCTGGGATTTGGAAGGCCTTGGGAACACTGGCACCCGTCCTGTCTATCCACTTCTCTCCACCAGACTACGGGCTGGCCCATCTGTCCCATATTTTAACAAGAAATAATGAAGGTCAGGGTGCCACTGGAACGTCCCTGGGCCTTCCCTCCTAAGCAAAAACCATAAATTTGTTCTACAAGGCCCAGCTTACATCCCATGTGAGCTCTCAAGGTCAAGAATCTTGCTCTCTTTTAATGCTCTGTGCCTGGTTCCCAGTGAGGTGTCTAGCACATAATAGACACTCAAGAAATATTTGTTGAATGAATCAATTAGTCATTCTGTCTTGTCATTTGTTACCTTGTATTGATTTTTAAAACCTTGTTCTTTTATAACAGTTTTAAGTCTACGGGAAAATTGGTAGTCCCTCTCCACCCCACACCCAGTTCCCCCTATTATTGACACCCTGCATTAGTATGGCATAGCTGTCACAATGAGTGACCCAATACTGATACACTATTATCAACTAAAGTACATATACAATCAGATTTCCTTAGTTTTTGCCTAATGTCCTTTCTATGTTGCAGGATCGTACCCAGGATACTACATGACATTTAGCATGACTTCTTAGAGTCCACTCAGCTGCCACACTTTCCCAGATTTTCCTTAATTGGACGTGTTGATCAGGTATTTCTCAATTGGGATTTATCCGATGTTTTTCTCTTCATTAGACTGGGGTTAGGAGTTTTGGGGAGGACGATCAAAGAAGTGAAGTAACATTCTCATCACATCATATCAAAGGTACATACTACCAACATGACATCACTGTTGATGTTGACCTTGGTCACCTGGCTGAGATAGTGTCTGTCAGCTTTCTGTACTGTCAAGGTACTCTTTGTCTCTCCTTTCACGCTGCTGTCTTTGGAAGGACATCACTGTGCACAGCCCACATTTAAGGAGTGGGAGGTCATGTTCAACCTTCTTGAGGCCATAGTGGCTATATAAATTATTGAGAATTCTTATGCAAGGGAGATTCATCTCTTCTCCCCTATTTATCTGTTAACTGTTTTGCTTTTTATATGTGGCAATTCTTGTCCAAAAGGCTGTAAGTGCCTTGAAGGCAGAGACTATTCCGTATGCTCCTCTATATTCCCCATGACTTATGCAGTGCTTTGGGGTCCACAGTAGATGCTCAGTCACCACTGTAAAAGGATGGCTCATAGCTTTCAGTGCTGGGAGTTTTCTGCTGATGGTCTATCCTTCTTTTCTCACTGCGAGATTTGGGCTAGTATGGCGAGGTGTAATCAAAATGCCAGTAGGAATAGCAATCCTGACATTGTGTCAAGCAAACTCTTCATACATGTTCTCATAGAATTTTTAATATACTTTTTTTTTTTTAGATTTTATTTATTCATTTTTATTAGAGAGGGGAGAGAGAGAGAGAGAGAGAGAGAGAGAGAGAGATAGATAGAGAGAGAACAGGGGGAGGAGCAGGAAGCATCAACTCCCATATGTGCCTTGACCAGGCAAGCCCAGGGTTTTGAACCGGCAACCTCAGCATTCCAGGTCAACACTTTATCCACTGCGCCACCACAGGTCAGGCCTCATAGAATTTTTATAACATACCTATAATAAGGTGGATATCATCCTAAATTATAAATGAAGATACTGATGTCAAGATTGATTAAAAGACATGTCCCAAGTCACATAGCAAGAGCAGAGCCAGGATTCACACCTAGGTCTCTAAAGCCACGCCCTTACCCACCAGGCTGTACTGTATTTTTTCTCATAATACCTAAGTAAAGCCACAAGAAAGGTTTAAATAAATGCCAGAAGGTGATGAAAATGACAAGGGCTATGAGAATATGAAAAAAGAAAAAAAATGAATCACTGAATGGGAACGGCAGGTGAGATCTTCCAGGCACGTGTGGACCAGGATAAGGTGGTGTATCCTCAAGAGAGGTACATGTTCATAAGTCAACACAGATAATTAGAAAACATGATTATATACTCTAAACACAAATGCAGCAGGCTATTCACATATTCCTAAAACTGAGGTCAAATAATAACTTCTAAAGTATATTATATGGAGCAAAAGCCTAATGTGATTCAGTTAATTTGTGAGGTAAGTGGGCATTAGTGCTGATCCCAAACCCTTTCCTCCAGGGGTCCACTCTAGCAGTGACTTTTATAATATACATATGGAGGGATTATTTATTCTCCTCTTCCTCTGGAGATGTGTGCTTGATTTGTGGTGTGCTGGTCAAATGATACTGGCGGTAGTGGTTATGTGAAGTCAATGATTTAGTTAGCTTGGTTGAGCCATAATAAAATATCTGGTACATGTATGTGGTTCTGGGGAATTATAGATTGATAGTGTTGCTAAAATGCGAAGTTTACATAACATTTTCTATTGGAACAAAGAATATAAGCTGAATGCAAAATGTTTCCAAATAATTCTGTGTAGCAAAGGTCAATTCCTTCATTACACATTAATTTTAAAAAGTTGTGGAGCGTGTGAGAAAGCTCTTTGAAATATGCTATAAATAAACTGAATCATTTAATAGGTCTTAATTTCATCCCCCTTTTTTAGCTTTTCTGTTCTGCTGAAGTAGTATTTTCATATTACATAATAATTGTTGAAGATATTTTCACATCTTGTCAAATCTAAGCTGCAATAAAATATAAGACACATTACTAGTAATGTAATTTTTGGGGAGAATTTTTATAAGAGTTTATTTGAGCCAAAACTGATGACAGTTGCTGGGAAGCAAGATCTCAAATGCTCACACTAATGTGAATTTAAATAAAAAAATACTTCTGGATAAGCTATGCTCATTATAAGATAAAGGTTAAATGTTCAGAGATGTTAAAGTATGAATAAAATGTGCATAAATGACATATGTTATTACTAATTCTAAAGGATATATATATTTTTTATAATAAATAGCTCATATAAAAATATTTAAGCCTTGTAAGAGGAAAGGAGAAATACATTAAAAGACAGAGTTGCAGTTACGTTTAGCTTTGAGTTTCCTGAAAAGTTAAACAAAAAGAAAAGAAAAAAAAGAAAATTCATTTTACTATTTATTGAATGATTAAAAGGATTTATTCCTCTTGGAAGACCAACTATTTTCTGGAGCTGAATTATAAAAAAAATTGCTGATTTGAGCATATATAAAGAACTCTAGAAAATGTTGCAAACATTGTCTACAACATTTTTAAAGAAGACATAGAAAGATTTTCCTTTTTCAACATGAATAAAATATTTTTTGATAAATTTTAAAAGGCAAAATGACATACAACCTTTTATAATTTAGAACATAAGATAAAAATCAGTTTTTACAGAGAAGGGTAAAATAAAACCTTCTAAAGAAAATTAGAGTACAGCAGTTTTTAAAAAAGATTTTCTTGATTTTACAGAGAAGAGGGGAATAGTGAGAAGTATCAACTCATAGTTGCTTCAGTTTAGTTGTTCATTGCTTGCTTGTTGTATGTGCCTTGACCGGGCAAGACCAGGGTTTCAAATTGGTGACCTCAGCATTCCAGGTCGACACTCTTTCCACTGTGTCACTACAGGCCAGGCAACATTTGTTTTGACCAAGAATATACTTAATGGGCCTGACCAGGCGGTGGTGCAGTGGATAGAGCATCGGACTGGGATGCAGAAGACCGAGGTTCAAGACCCCGAGGTCGCCAACTTGAGCGCAGGCTCATCTGGTTTGAGCAAAAGCTCACCAGCTTGAACCCAAGGTCGCTGGCTCCAGCAAGGGGTTACTTGGTCTGCTGAAGGCCCGCGGTCAAGGCACATATGAGAAAGCAATCAATGAACAACTAAGGTGTTGCAACACGCAATGAAAAACTAATGATTGATGCTTCTCATCTCTCTTTGTTCCTGTCTGTCTGTCCCTGTCTATCCCTCTCTTTGACTCACTCTGTCTCTATAAAAAATAAATAAAAATTTAAAAAAAGAATATACTTAATGAAAAATTATTTTATTTTACCTTTGAAATTAAGAATACATATTTTTTCACAACTTTATCTGCTGCCAAAAAATAAGAACAGAATTCTCTTGAAATCACAAGATATATGCTAATGTATTTTTTTAATTATTTATTTATTCATTTTACAGAGGAGAGGGAGAGACAGAGAGAGAGAGAGAGAGAGAGAGAGAGAGAGAGAGAGAAAGGTGGGAGGAGCTGGAAGCATCAACTCCCATATGTGCCTTGACCAGGCAAGCCCAGGGTTTTGAACCGGCGACCTCAGCATTTCCAGGTTGATGCTTTATCCACTGCACCACCACAGGTCAGGCACTAATGTATTTTTATATCCACCCACCTAATGTTAATTGGTTAGGTAAGTATACTCTGGGGAGATAATCTGGTGATAGGAAGGACAAAGCTTGAATTCCTATCTTCATTATAGAGTGTGCCATTATTTCCATTTCTGTTTTCTAAAATGGTTGGCACGTAACATAAGGTCTCTTCAGGATACTATCAATTTCATTTGTTTTTTTTTGTCAATGGAATTAAAATGTCTTAGGTATGTTTAACCAATCTCAATGTGGCTTCTTCTGTAAATCCTTGGTTATAGGACTTCTCTTCAGCTAGTCTTCAGTTGGTTACCCACGTTGATTGTTCTGTATTTTAGTTGTAACTGAAGTTTGGTCCTGGGAGGAGGTGAGTGTAACTGCTGACATCTTAGATCTCCCTGACATGAAGACATTTTCATTAACCATTTCTTCAAGCTCTGAAAGCAGAAAGTATAAGTGAAGATTTGGCCAATCTCTTTAGAAAGTTTATAATGAAATTTATGTAAATTGCTTAGTCAATATTTCACACTAAAGAACATGTTTAATAGGAATGCTGCATCCAGTATGACAAACATAGCAATGAGATTTGCTGAGCTTTATATTACCCAAAAAAGCCGCAATTATTTGAAATTTAATTGGTACTGAAAGTCATTTTCATAAATAGAAGAAGAAAAGCACAAATGTAAGCTGTTTTTAGATAGAGCTATTAAGATCAATAGTCTTTTAATTGTAATAAAAGCTGTCACATGACCAAATCTAATTCAAATTATACATTAAACCCAAGAATTGCATTTTGGGTTTTAGTTTTCTTCCTTTTTAAAAAATTGCTATGGAAATTTTCAAACATAAGCAAAAAATAGACAAAATATTATAGCAAATGCTCTTTTAAATCTATTACCCAGCTTGACCAATGATCAATTTATGGCCATTTGTATATTTGTCATGCCCTTACTTTTGAAGGAATTATTTTGAAAGAATCTCAGATATTATCATCTTTACTCTCTAGAGGTCTTTCTCCAAGATAAGGACCCTGAATATAAGCACATATTACTATTATCATATCTAAAAACTAATTCCTTAATGCCATAGCTACTTAGGGTTTACATTGCTTAACTTGTCAATAAAAATAAGGTTTATAACTATCTGATATGTCTCAAGTCTCTTTTGATATATAGTTTTTTCTTTGTTTCTTTCTTTTTAGTGTGTGGCAGAAACAGAGAGAAAGAGAGAGAGAGAGATAAGGACTGACAGGAAGGGGGAGAGATGAGAAGCATCAATTTTTCATTGCGGCTCCTTAGTCTCCTTACTTGTTCATTGATTGCTCTCTCATATGTGCCTTGATGGGAGTAGAGGGTTACAGTAGAGCGAGTGACCCCTTGCTCAAGCCAGTGACCTTGTGCTTCAGGCCAGTGACCTTGGGCTCAAGCCAGCCACCATGGGATCATGTTTATAATCCCATGCTCAAGCCAGTGACCCTGCATTCAAGCTGGTGAGCCTGTGTTCAAGCTGGATGAGCCCGCACCAAGCTGGCGACCTCAGGGCCTTGAACCTGGGTCCTCTGCATCCCAGTCCGATGCTCTATCCACTGCGCCACCACCTGGTCAGGCCTAAATGTTTCTTTCTTTTTTTTTTTTTTTTTGTATTTTTCTGAAGTTGGAAACGGGGAGGCAGTCAGACAGACTCCCGCATGTGCCTGACCGGGATATACCCAGCATGCCCACCAGGGGGCGATGCTCTGCCCATTTGGGGCATTGCTCTGTTGCAACCAGGGCCATTCTAGCGCCTGAGGCAGAGGCCACAGAGCCATCCTCAGTAACCGGGCCAACTTTGCTCCAATGGAGCCTCGGCTGAGGGAGGGGAAGAGAGAGACATAGAGGAAGGAGAGGGAGAGGGATGGAGAAGCAGATGGGTGCTTCTCCTGTGTGCCCTGGCCGAGAATCAAACCCAGGACTCCTGCACTCCAGGCCAACGCTCTACCACTGAGCAAACCGGCCAGGGCCCTAAATGTTTCTTCTTTTTTTTTTTGTATTTTTCTGAAGCTGGAAACGGGGAGAGACAGTCAGACAGACTCCCACATGCGCCTGACCGGGATCCACCCGGCATGCCCACCAGGGGCCATGCTCTGGCCACCAGGGGGCTATGCTCTGCCCCTCCGGGGCGTCGCTCTGCCGCTACCAGAGCCACTCTAGCGCCTGGGGCAGAGGCCAAGGAGCCATCCCCAGCGCCCGGGCCATCTTTGCTCCAATGGAGCCTTGGCTGCGGGAGGGGAAGAGAGAGACAGAGAGGAAGGAGAGGGGGAGGGGTGGAGAAGCAGATGAACACTTCTCCTGTGTGCCCTGGCTGGGAATCGAACCCGGGATCCCTTGCACGCCAGGCTGACGCTCTACCACTGAGCCAACCGGCCAGGGCCCTAAATGTTTCTTGATGGTGTCATTAAACATGTCCCTCTGTCCTCTGTCTTTGTTATACATTTGGGAGTTAGCTATAGAGGCTTGATCAGACTCAGGTAATTTTGTTGTTGCTCTGTGTATGTTTGTGTGTGTGTACTACTTTATAGGTGACAGTTTGTACTTTGAAGCATCAGGAGGTATAAGTTTCCTTTGTGATGTTAGTTGCCATTATTAATGATTGTCTTGATTAACTTATTGTTGTTCAAAAATGGTGACATTCTTAATTTTTTCTTAATTTTTGGGGTGGCATTGGTTAAAAAAATTTAAAAAGTTTCAGGTGCACAATTACAACACATTATCTGTACGCTGTATTTTGTGTTCACCACCCCAAATGAAGATATTCTTGATTTTAGCATTCTTCATTTATTAGCTGGAATACTTCTAAAAAAAAGAATCCCTTTATTTGGTTACCATGAGGTACAAGTCATCTAAGAAATGCAGGATGTTCCAATTTTAACCTTTATTAACCAATTTAAAATAATAGATTGACAGGGGCTTGGGAGATAGGGGAATGGGATGTTGTTAAATAATGGGTATAGGGTTTCGATTTGGGAAGATGAAAACATTCTGGAGATGGTGGTGATGGTTGTTTTAACAATGTGAATATACTTAATGCCACTGAACTACACAGTTAAAAATGTTTAGCCCTGGCCGGTTGGCTTGGTGGTAGAGCGTCGGCCTGGCGTGCAGGAGTCCCAGGTTCAATTCCCGGCCGGGGCACACAGGAGAAGTGCCCATCTGCTTCTCCACCCCTCCCCCTCTCCTTCCTCTCTGTCTCTCTCTTCCCCTCCCGCAGCCGAGGTTCCATTGGAGCAAAGATGGCCCAGGCGCTGGGGATGGCTCTGTGGCCTCTGCCTCAGGTGCTAGAATGGCTCTGGTCGCAACAGAGCGACGCCCCAGATGGGCAGAGCATTGCCCCCTGGTGGGCATGCCGGGTGGATCCCGGTCAGTCTGTCTGACTGCCTCCCTGTTTCCAGCTTCGGAAAAATGCAAAAAAAAAAAAAAGTTTAAGATGGTAAATTTTATGTTATGTATGTAGTACTACAATGAAATTTAAAAATAGGTTGGTTCCGGCCCTGGCCGGTTGGCTCAGCAGTAGAGCGTCGGCCTGGCGTGCAGGGGACCCGGGTTCGATTCCCGGCCAGGGCACATAGGAGAGGCGCCCATTTGCTTCTCCACCCCCCCTTCCTCTCTGTCTCTCTCTTCCCCTCCCGCAGCCAAGGCTCCATTGGAGCAAAGATGGCCCGGGCGCTGGGGATGGCTCCTTGGCCTCTGCCCCAGGCGCTAGAGTGGCTCTGGTCGCGGCAGAGCGACGCCCTGGAGGGGCAGAGCATCACCCCCTGGTGGGCAGAGCATCGCCCCTGTGGGCGTGCCGGGTGGATCCCGGGCAGGCGCATGCGGGAGTCTGTCTATCTCTCCCTGTTTCCAGCTTCAGAAAAAATAAAAATAAAAAAAATAAAAATGAAAATAGGTTGGTTCCCTTGCATCTTTCAAAGTTGACTGAGTTAAGTTTTGTCTCTTTTGTTTTAAGTATTATGAACTCATGGATGTTAGCATATTTGATATATTTTAATCAGTTGCAAATATTGTCCTCCTTCTTGCTCAAATTGGCTCATTTTTGGTCTGTGAGACCTTTTCTAGTTGGCTCCTGAGTCCCTTTGACATTGACTCTAGTAGTCTTTATAGTTTTCTTCCTCTCTGGTATAAAATGTTTCAGGCTCATCTTGGAAATTTCCATGTTCCCAAGACATGGAACTAGCTAGTTATCTAAGGAATTCTGGTTCCTTTTAGTGGAAAATTGTATTTAGAGACCATAATCTAGGTGCTAAGGCTACTCATTGACTCTGGGTTGGTCATTGTTCCTAGGCCTTTTAGTGGATTAGGTAGGATAATTCTTTTTCTATGAAATACCTCATGGTGTTATGTGGGTACTTTTGATTCCGTCTCAGGGCTACAGGGTACTTACCTAAACTCATTGACTTTATATCTTTATTGTTTTTCAAACATACCTAAAACCTCAAAGATGCTACTCGAATTACTAATTTGATATATCCCATAGTGCCTGAAAATAATTTTAGAATAATAATACTTCAATACACAATTTAAGATTTATTTTTTGATTGATACCATCATTGGGCATTATGGAAGTTTATCTGTTTTTGGACAAGTTGCAAACAAACACCCCAGAAAAAAAAAACAAATAACAAATAAAATAAAGATATGTATCTGTGTGTAATACTAAGTTTAAGTGAGCTAAGTAAGACTATGTAATAAATAAATCTATAGAAGCCGATACTCACCCCATTTGTATCAGCATGGCACACTTCTTTGGCCAGTGAGGTCACAAACTACTGTGAGCATATGAAGTGTGAAAAGTGCTGAGTATTGAGTTTGTAAATCAGCCTTTCTGAACTGGATTTCAGAAAATAATCTGAGAGACCATTTCCTCAATTCTTCCAAGTACCTTTCTATATGCAAAGGACAGAAGTTGGTTCATCATACACAATGGGTGCTTTAGAACATTAGGGCTTGAGGAATAGATTTGGAATAGCTGCTGTAGATTATTCTAGTGATGTAAGATTAAAGGGACATTTGCTAGCCTAATCTATTCCTACAGAAGGTGAAGAAAGTTCTCAGCCATTCTGATTTGTTTTTTGGAGCAACACATTTCCTCTGTCTAAAAAATTATTTTGGTTTGTGGCCTGATTGAGGTGGTCATTTCCATACTCAGTGATGTTTATTTGCTTGGACCTGCTAGAACCCGAGTTTAAATAATCCCACAGTGATGTGTTAATCATGTATTACTATATTTGACAAACTGAAATTTTGCTGTTGGGTGTTTGTTTGTTTGAGTTTGAGTTGTTTTCATAGACTCCTTCCAGTCATTCTGGTAGTGAAGTTGGCTTTTTATTTTTAAGATTTGTGTGTTGGTGGTGCCATTTTGCCTCCTTGTATGGAGATGAAGATGTTAGACCAGTTCCCTCAGAGATAAAAACATGTTCCCTCAGGCATCAAATAAAACTCAAACATTAAATGTACTAAGAAGTTGCTGAAAACATGGAATTAAAAAAACTCAAGAAATACCATCCTTGGCTTCATCTTCCCTGTTTTTCTAGGTACAGTAACTGAGATTCTAGTGACCCATCGGGAACAAATCAGCAACAGAACTGAGGTGTGAGAGAGTGTCTCCTTTAACTCCCTCATTTTACAAAGGAGGAAACAGATCAGGAAAAGTTACTAGTAACATTGGAACTATCCTGAGTCCCTGGGGTACTTTCCAATGTGGCTCACTGCCTCCCACTGTGCAGAAAGCTCGGTTTCCTCACAGCACTAAGGACTGCTGATTTTCAATAGATTTGGGTCCCCATTTCATGGGCAGGTCAAGAGTGTGAAACATACACAGGAGGCTGTTTAGTAAACGGTCGCCTTTTTGTGTTAGGCCACTCTAAAAAGATAACAATATAGAGAGACACTTGCTTCTTGGGGGATAACCTCCAAGTCCACAAAAATGAGAACATTCTCATAATTGTTGCATTTTATATTGCAACAGAGAAGGTTAAATGTCCCCCTTCTCCTCAACTGTGCCCAGGAACTTGTTTCTTGCTCGGAGAAGAGACAAGACTGGCTGCTGTCAATCGCTATATTCTCAGTGTCTGAGCCTCCACGTCCTCAACAGTATTAACTGTGGGTCGGCAGGGGCAGGTGCCATGCTGGACTTCGGAATCAGTGGTGAGTGCAACAGATCCTGCCATCAAACAGTGCATCAAAGAATGCATCATCCGTTGCACGGGAAGGAATAACCGAAAACTTTTGTTAGTAAGGAAGGTTTAGCAGCCCTCATTCCCAGGAATTCTTGTCAGATCTATTCCAAATCCCACATTCGCGACGTATTTCCTTTTTTTTTTTTTTTTATCCTTAGCAGACAAGGAATACATATCATTGCAGACTGTTATTAGCTTATCTATTTGTGTTTTCTCTGGGGTAGGGGCTTTTGTTCTTATTTTTTCTTTGTTGTTATTTTGTTTGTTTTTACTTTTCTGCTTTTCTGTAATCTTTGCAGCTCTGCTCTCTCGTGTCTGCCATGTGTATGCTGTGTAGCTATGTAGCGGTGAGACACTTGCCACGCTTATATGGTAGACATAAATAAGATCCATGTTCCCTGAGGAGAATGAACTCAAAATGGATATTTTACAAAAAAATCCTTGAACTCAGGTATTTCCATAGAAACAGTGGGGTTTGACTTAGAATTCAGAAGAGACGCAGAGTATAAATAACATCATTTAAATTTTTCTCACATCTGTTAATTATTTATCTTTTCTACAATCCTATGAGTTGCAAGGACAAGTATAATTAGCTTTATTTGGCAGGTGGAAAAGATGCAACACTAAGAAACTGTGCTGTATAAAGGATACATAAAGTGTTAGGATGGGGTCAAGCTGAGAGAATAGTTATGTAGACTTACTTAGTCAACATACTGTACTGGTTTCTGTTTTTCTTATATTTGCATGAAATCATGTAACACTGACTGTAGTGTGATAGAGGAGGAAAGAATTAATATGTCTAACATATGCATATCAATCATTTGACCTTCCTGCTCACTCCCTGTCTCAGAGTCCATAATACGACCTGTCCTGGTGTGCAGCAGACCTAACCTGATGACCCTTCCCACCCCCAGCCACAGATGACTGGCCAAGGACAGACACATACAACAGCGGGCTCTTTCTCTTAGAAATTTGAAATTGGTGTACGGGAGCGACTCAGCGTGATAGTAATGGCTCTTGAACATGGAAAAGGTAAAGCCAGGGCTGACCCAGGGACAGATTAAGCTAGGAAAGCTGGTTGTGACAGTTAGAAAACTAAAACAAGTGAGCATTCACTTTACAGCTAAGCTGTACTTTTCTGGCTGGGGAATACTTGGTTTTCATCTAATCAAGTCCCTTTTTGCTTAAGTACCTTGGGTGGGTTTCAATTCCTTACAACCAAAGGAGCCCCAAGACCCAATCAAATGATTCATTGAGGCAAAAGAAACTCATTTGTTTTTTTAGCAAGAGAGAGAGAGAGAAAAAGACAGAAAGACAGGAAGGGAGAGAAATGAGAAGCATCAACTTGTATTTGCAGCACTTTAGTTACTTATTGGTTGCTTTCTCATATGTGCTTTGATGGGGGTGGGGGGCTCCAGCTGAGCCAGTGACCTCTTGTTTAAGCCAGCAACCTTAGGCTTAATCCAGCGACCTTGGGCTTTAAACCAGTGACCTTTGGGCTCAAGCCAGTGACCATGGGGTCATGTTATGATCCCACGCTCAAGCCAGTGACCTCAGAGTTTGAAACCCAGGTCAATACTCTATATCAAGGGTTGGGAATCTTTTTGGCTGAGAGAGCCATGAATGCCACATATTTTAAAATGTAATTTCGTGAGAGCCACACAACAACCCGTGTACATTACGCATTATTCAATAAAAAGCTGATGTTGTCCCAGAGGACAGCTGTGATCCAGCCACCCGCAATCATGAACATGAGTGGTAGGAAATGAATGGATTGTAATACATGAGAATGTTTTATATTTTTAACGTGTTTTTTTTTATTAAAGATTTGTCTGCGAGCCAGATTCAGCCATCAAAAGATCCACATCTGGCTGGCGGGCCATAGGTTTCCGACTCCTGCTCTATCCACTGTACCACCACGTGGTCAGGCAAAAAATAAAAGTCATCTTAAGAGGTTTGTCCTGGGCTTTTTCTTTTGGAGCAGAGATTGCATTTGTGTCAGCGGTTCAGCCTTTCCAGTGGTATGATAGAGTGTTCATGGTCTTCTGTAGACAAGGAAGGAGAGGAACTTTCATTATTTAAATTTCTTCAGCCTGACCTGTGGTGGCGCAGTGGATAAAGCATCAACTTGGAATGTGAGGTCACTGGTTTGAAACCCTGGGCTTGCCCGGTCAGGGCACATATGAGAAGCAACTACTATGAGTTGCTCCTTCTCCCTTTCTCTCTCTCTCTCCTTTCTCAAATCAATCAATAAAATAAAATAATAAGCACACAAAATAAAACTTCTCCAGCACTGGGAAGTTATTCTTCTGCTTCTTCAGCTGATTTTAGATCTGTAGGATTTGAAAGGAAGAACTATGCCATGATTCTCACTGCCAGAGGCTTTGGAGCAGCCTTGAAGATGGTGATGCTCAAACTCCCACGTGCCCCTAGGGGACAGCAGACTTCCTTCCTGAGCTGGGTTACACCTTAGGGTTTCTGTTGGGCAGTTCAGAGAGTCCCTGCCAGCATTTCCCCCACTCCCACTCCCTGCCATCTGGGCTTATTAAGATCCTAGAAATTGTAGAATTCAACATCTCCTTCATTGGTATTTTATTTCTCAAAAAAACCCAAAAAACTTTGGAATGCAGTGTCACCCACTAAGCATGTATTGTCTCCAATAGTGGACATTGCGGTTCTCTTCCCTTTCCCTGTTGTGTACAACCTCTCTGCTCAGTCTCCCCAGTTCTGCACACTGATGCCTGGCACCCTAGTTCAGGGTTTCTGAAGCTAAGGTTTGTTGTAAGAAGTCAAGCTCTCTCTTTTCTCATGTGGAGGAGAAAGTGTTTTGCCCTGGTAACTGCTGGCAGGCATCTTGCGACAGTGAGGAAAGCCAGGCCGAGAGAGAGGTGACGTAAGGACTGGGCTGAAGCTCGGAGAACTGCGGAGAAGTCAAGCTGGACCTTCTTGTGCAATGCCTGATGCTCACATTTCCCGTGGATGTTTCAGCTATGGGTGCCAGTGAATTCCCATCATTATTTAAGCTAGTGTGAGTTTAATTTTGTTATTTTTAACAAAATATTCTGATAGATTTAGAGCTTTTAAGTTCATTTAATTTTCTCAAATTTTGGGTTTCTGATTTCAGATTCAAATATTAGCACTTGCAGTGTGCTAGGACAGCACTGGATATTTCCTGTATTATCTTTTCTAAGAAAAATTTAATATTTTTCCTCCTACCTTCTAAGTTCTTCTAGCTGGGCTAGTAATTCAAATTAACGGAGACAGATTAACAGGTGAAAATAAAATTTTAATTCATGTATTTGGGGAATTCAAATAAGCATAAAAATTCCAAAGACAGTGAAGCATCATTGCATTATAGGTCATTTTAGACAAAGGAGAAAAGGAGGGGGCGGGATTTTAGATTTTAGAAGTGAGAATGGGCGATTTACAGAAGACTGAGGAAGAACAGAACACAGATGGCAGGCAAATTCTTGGTAGGCAACTTGGAAACAGGACTTTCGTAGCTAACAGGCCTGAAGCTTTCCTGTTTACCATACTTAATTCAAATTAGGCTAAGGAGAACATTTCAAGAGTCTCTTTTGGGAAGAGGCCTTTCCATCTAAATCTCTTGGACAGGAAAGTGGGGAAGGCCAAAACTTCTAAGTCTTTTGTTTCTTAATAACCTGTATAAAATCAATATCCCAAAGGCAGCTTCAAGGTGGCAAACTTTGGCCCCCTCCACCCTCACACAACCTTATAAGATAGATACTACTATTACTGAGTTTCTGTTTTTCAGAGGAAGATACCCAGGTTCTGGGAGATGGTTACTTCTCTAGAGATACAGTCTGTAAGGACAATATAGTTTGAACTTGAGCCAATTGCAAATACCAAATTGCATCTATTTCTCACAGAAAAGAAATCAGAGCTCAAAAAATTTACCTTTGTAGGCAGTTGGTGATAATAACTCATATTTCTGAAATCCTTTTTATTTTTCCAAAGCCCATTTGAACCTATGTCACCACCATGTTGACAAATACCATCAGCAGGCCTGACTGATACAGAGGCCAGACACGGATGTTAGCTGGGCAATGAGCTAAGGTGTATACGATAGCGATGGAAGAAGGTGCTATCAGGATTCCCAGTAGGGAGATCAGCAGTGTTCTCCAGTGACAGACACAATGTATACACCTCCGGGCTTCCCAAAGAGGGCTTCAGCATCACTGTGTCTGATTAAGTCTGAGTGACTGAGGTGGCACTGGGACTTGTAGTGTCCCTGAGCAAGGGGCAGAACCATTCCCACCCCGCCCCCAGCCAGGCCCGGCTGGGTCTTTATGATCGGATCATCAGTACTGTTGCTCACCCTATGACGACAGAGACGGGTATAATACAGTGTGCACAAGCATTTACACACTCTGTTTTTCTTTCTAGTTTAAAAAATATGGACCGCTTCAGAAATTTGTGTGCCACCCTTGCACAGGGGCCATGCTAGTCTTCTCTGGATCCTTCCAGTTTTAGCACATGTGCTGCGGAAAGCAGCGTCACAGCCTCTTCTAAGGTACTTGCTCTCCCCAGGCTAGCACAGGCTGGCCTAGGAAATTTCTGATGTGAGAGCAAGGGTCAGGCACCCTGATGTCTCTGAGACTCTCCCAAGTCCTCAGACTAGCTATGAGTCTATCAGACTGATGATTATACTCTTACAACTGAGTAAGTTAAGATAGTTAAGTTAGAGGGGTTAAAATCATTTGGCCTCCAAGTGCACATGGCTAGGCAGTAACAGAACTGGATGAAAATGGAGGAATTTTGACTTGCTGTTCAATCTTTGTTTAACTAGAACGCGTTAGCTTTCCACTCACCGGAAGTCAGTCACCTGAGCGAATTTTGTGGTAAGTCTAGCCCAAAATAAAAATCAGGAACAATATCGGAAGGCCAAACTTGTCAGTATAAAACCTTTAAGTAGAAAACCTGAAAGGATTAGCTTGGGTTAGTTTGCAGTAATTAGTGTTGAAGAGTTGGTAATTGGGCTAGGCATGTGGTTTAATCAGGCAGTCTTTTCAGAACTCAGAACAGACATGCTATGATGACTGTGACAGCAGTGAGGAAAAGCCATGGCTCCTTGGTCAAGGGAGCGACTATTAAACCCAGGACAATACAGGCTTCCCAGCACAGGGAGGGGCTTTAGGGCTGTAAGATTTCCCATGGCTTTTTCATGTGTATTTTGATTAGTGGGTTTCTGATAAAGTGGGAGATGATCTCTTTCCTCTTTGTCAGTATCCCGTTTTGGCACACCAGGAAAGACCTGAAGAAGTCCTGTACCACCCTCAATGCTAAATGCTCTTGGCTGACTTAACCATATTAGACAGTCTAGAATTGGGGGACACTTTAGATTATTTTAGACAATTCTCATATCTCACTTTCCCATTCATTAAAAAATATTTATTGAGTATATTCTGTGTGTTGGGCACTGGATGGAGAATAAAGAGCAGACAGAAGCTTGTAGTTTAGTGGGAAAGGCAGCATCCAAAAAAGAAACACAATTAAACGTGTAATTACAAAACACGACGAATGAAATGGTACAGACTGGAGTGCTAGGAAGACATACACCAGGAACCACATTTTGGATTGGGGCACCACTTGCTGAGGAAGTGACATTTGTGCTGAGAACTGAAAGACGAGAAAGAGCCAGCTAGATAAAGTGGTAACAAGAGTTTTCTAAGCGGGAGAAGAAACGGGTCAGTTGTCTGAGGAAGGAACTTGCCCTGTGGGAGCACCTGAAGTTGCAGTGCGTGGGTGGGGGAGGCGCTGAGCTGGGAGAGGGAGTGGCAGGGCGCACCTTAGGCCCTCTGCTCATTCGAGCTTTGGAATTTCGAGATAACTGGGTTCCAATCTTGGCTTCTGCTCTTATTTTCTTGGATGTATCAGTTCATTTCTCTGTGAATCAGTTTCCATTTCACTAAAATAAAGGGTAAAATTACCTGCTATACAAACTAATGCAGATGAAATGAACTGAAGTGTCAGGTCCACAGCAGTGTCAGGCCCTTCCTCGCTCTGCTTCCTTTTCCCTTTATCTTCCTGCATTTTCATCCAGAACTCTTGATGTAGTCTACCTGCATGACAATTTAACACTGCTTTCCTTTGCCCTCTCTCATGATCTTGGATGAAATGTTTTTGATAGGCTTGAATAATTGAAAGGTGAATAATCTAGAGTTTACAGTTATATAAGATTTTTCAGTTACATTATTGATATTACCTTTATTAATAGTAATGCATAGATTCAGAATCAGTCATCAAAGCTTGGTCTCAAGTCTACCTTTCAGAAGATACTCAGGTTCATGTTTGCCTAATATTTTATTTACAGAATAGCTGTGATTTTTTTTTTAACTTGGAAGAGACTGTCTGTTCTGATGCATAATATGAAAGCTGACTGTGTGACTAAGCAAACCAAAAATATTTGTTCAGAAAATATTTTATTTCAGTTATCTGTCACGATGAAGAAGCAGCTTTTTGTTTCAATGTAATGCAACACAGCGCGTTTTAGTTTATCAGCTCTGTGGGTTGAGAGTGGTTATACGAAAACACTTGGGCACCTATTCCCAAACACAGTCAGTGTCTCTGATTCTTGGACGTTAGGACGATGTTAAAAGATATACACATTCTTCCAAGTAAATGGACTAGATCAAAGAGTTTTTCTGTTTCTTTCCTTTCCCACTCTTATTATAATAGAGCTTATTTTGAATAAATTTTCTGAAGTAGAAACCAGTACTAGTATTTTTCAAAACTGCTTTTACAGGGAGTTGATGCTTCACACCATCTTTGTGTCTACCTCTGTGACCCAGGACTGCAGTCTTGGCTTCCAGGGGGCTTAGTGTAAAATAGAACGTGATTATGTTTCCTACCAACTTCACAGGTTGTCGTGGGGGTTAAACCAGAAGCCATTTATAAAACAGTTGAGGGTGGGGAGATTCATTCAACAAGTCTGACTGAACAGAATGACTGGGAGAGCTCTTTCCCAGTCCTGTCCAGGTATTCTATCTCACAGGATGCTGGTCCAAGCCCCGCAGGGCAGACAGGGCAGGGAGCTAAAGTGCCAAACAAGGAATGGGTGCTGTACAACAAAGGTTGTTAAAAAATCATCTTTTATACTTCTCTAAATAATTAAATTCCACAAATATTCAATAACTCATTTTGATGCTTATCACCCTTTCCTGTCAGCTGGCTCCTATTCCCACTGAAACCTCCTGAAGCTTTCACTCTTCACCGTAGGCCATCTTTTTTTGAGTAAAATGTAAAATAATTTTAGAAGACCTAAACACATTCATTTTTTCACCTTCTCTTTTAAAAAGTCATAGACCATATCTTGTAAACAGTTTTCTGTTCTTTCCCAGTTTTAAGTTTTACAGTTTTCCTTCTAAGTCTCTGGAACTTTACCCCGTTGGTCTTTCTTCTTATTGTCTTTGTGGTGCCCTCTCTTTTCTCTGTAATGGAGTCTTTTGTTCCCAGAAAGTTGTGCTGATTTCCTTTTTAATCACAGAATTGCAATCTGTTACTTTTCAGGCCACTGGGCTGAACACTGCTGGGGCGTTTGAGGGTGGCCTCATGTCATCTGACGGAAAACTACTAATCACTTAAAACGTGGGACGCTGGCTGCCGCACACCCCACTCTAGGCTAGGAGGCCCCATTGCTACAAGACCTTCCTTTCATTAGATCTTGGTGGAAATGTTTCCTCTTCTAGGACAGGACGCATCCACTAAGTTCTCCACCCCTCGAGCCATTATCCAATAGTGTCATTCAGAGGGAAAGGGGGGATCAAGGGGGTGGTGCTGCTGTCTGCTTTTCTTGGCAAGACTGTTGGGGGCGTATGTTCCCACCTGTCTTCATAAACAAATTGTTCTCCCCTTCCTGGGGCAGCCCAGAGGTTCCCACACAAAGCAGTGAACGGCCACCCCTGGCAAGGTGGAGAACAGAACTAGTAAAGTCCCGAATCTTACACTCTCTTTCAAGTAGGAGTCCCGGATGGAAATTCTCTGAATTACATACACCCTGTGAATATTTTCACCCTTAGTTTATTTTTCTTAGACCTTTTGTTGTCAGGAAGAAACAGAACAAAAAAGAGAAGAGATGAAGGAAGATTAAAGCTAAGAGAAAACTTGGAAACTGGACTCCTGCAAGTATTCAAAGACATATTTTTGAAGATATTAAAACATATATTTGAATATATGTGCTATTCAAATATGTTTATAATATACATACATATATTCAAAGATATAGCTAAACAATGTTGAGAATGTTGACTTTACTGATGGCAACATGAGGATCTAATTTCACCAACTGTTAAGTGACTGGTATTTGAACGGAAAAGACATATGCATTAGTGTATTTTTAGCTATGGCAAAAGAATGAACTGTTTTACAGGACAAAAAGTTAACTGTCATTCAATTTTAAGAGTAAGTAGAATAGAATCTGAAAAGTAAAATTCTTCAAAAATAGAAATTATCTCTAATTATTGATGAATATAAATTTAATGGATACATAATAGTAAAATACTAGTCCTGGTTTTTTTGTGTTTTTTTTTTATGGGAGAGGCCCTCTACAATAATGGAGGGGTGGGGGAGCCCCTGTCTAGTCCTGGTTTTTTAAATGAAGTACCATTTTTTAAAATTTAGGTTTTGAGAAATAGTACAAAGTATAAAACTTATCTCTAAAAATAAAGTTCTCTAACCCATAATTTGAGAGCCATTCAATTTTAATATGATTTCTCTGACAAGCCCTGTTTCCCTTGTGACAGACTATCGCTTTTCAGTTGAGCAGTCATTGCACATTTATGAACCCTGACAGTGTTGTTTTCACCAGCCTTAGACATTTGGGTCAAGGTGATGAGCGAGACATTGCAAAGGTAGAGTAATTTGACTGACTGAGTGTGGGTGTTGAAGGCTCCCTGGAGGTGGGAGAGGGAGCAGGGGTGGGACATCGGCACCAAAGGTGAGTTTCACTGTCCTTATCATTTTGCAGACCATCTGAGTTCACAGATGCCTGAAGCTATAGAATCCAATGTTTCCGTCATCTTTGGAATCACCCAAGAAAGGGTTTCTGGTAGGCAACCTAGGGCTCTAAAATCGGGGCCACGGGTGTGTTTCATTGTAAGTTCTCTATTTCTCCACCAAGGTCATCGTCCATTCTCCTTGGTTAGTAATGACAGTTCTTTTGGGGGCTATAACTTTTTGGTTTTTTCCTTCCTATTTTTACTGAAAAAATACCCAAGGAACCAGATTTCTTGTGCTGCCGGAGTCTGAGAGTTTTTGGAAGTCACTTCATAAAAAGGAGCAAAAAGAGGCTTTTCCCTTGGCTCTGACAGAGAATGCATTACTGGCAGCCTAAAGTGTTCTAGAATGGGGAAAGCCACAGCTGTGAATGCAATTAAGAGCCCTTGCATTTGCAAAAAGACAGAAGTCCATAAACCAGTCCTGTAGGAAGAGCTGAAAAAAGCCATGTAGGTGCGCCCCTTCGCCTAAACACAGGGGCCAGAAGAGACACGTAGAGCACTTCACTGTTAGGGGGTCATTGATCTTTCAGAAATGCCAAGCCAGGTCACGTGCAGAGCGCTGGGGAAGGCTCTAGAATGGGCTTCTGTGATCACGACGACTGGCATCCTAATTCCATGCACTGATTAAGGGGAGAGGACCCTGCAGTCCTCCCGGGTCCACCGGCCCAACTGCTCCGCTGCCTAGAGCCCAGGACCTTGCAGGGCGGGCTATGTTTAGTGATTATTTCAAGGAAATCGTGTCACCCATTTGTACTTAAGCACTATCCTCTTCACATAGCCAGATATTTGCGATTAAGTTCTGTATTAGACATTCTGCCACAAACAATTAAAACCAGACACAAAACAAAATAAAATAAAAGACATCTTTTTAACTGTGTGCCATATTTGAGGAGCAAGAAAGTAATTTACAGGCAGGGTCAGACTGTGCTTAAAGCAGATGGATGTGCCTTCAATGTGGCACAGTATGGGGTGGAGCAGGAGAATGACCAATTCTGAATAAAGTTTTAAAATCCGCTGGTTTTCTCGAACTTTTTTTTTTTTTTGGTAGTTACTTCTCTGGCCTCAGCAACAATGCTGCTTTTTGTCCAACTCTGGACCCAGATTCTGGCCAGCTACTTATACCAGGGAACTAAATGGGGCCATATGTTACTGGCACCCAATTCTTAGAAAAGAAACAAACAAAAAAGAGTCTAATGGTTTACATTTTCCATCAGTTAGCCCCCATGTATGGCCAGTCGCCGCCTTCGTGGCCATGCACATGCAGGTTCTCACTGGATTCGGGCAGATGGTAAAGAAACAGTGGAACCAAAGAATGGTGGGCCATTCCTTTATCAGAGTCTTGCACCGGCCTACGAGCAAACACACAGGGCTTCCAAAGCCCTGACGCATTATCTGGTTCCACAACCAGGAGCATCTTCTCCAGTTCCTCGTAGAATCAAAGGCCCCCAAAACCTCAGTAGGGCTCCCAAAGCCCCTCAATTCTGGTCCTCCATCTGCACATCCTCTCTCTCTGCACAGACTGGCTTCTTCTTCAGCACTCTGCATTCTTTCTGCTCTCCCTGCAAAACATGGCTTCTCTCTCCCTCTTCTTCTTTTCAAAACATTTTGGCTAGAAAACCTCTCCCCCAGCAAACATTAGCAAAACAATAGCCCTTCCCCAAGGTGAAAGGTAATTTGCAATTTCACAGATCCACATATACCTGGTGCTGCCCAGCCCCCAATGCAAATTGTAAGCGAGCAAACATAAAGATCATATTTTACAAACTTATTTGACCAACACTATTTGGAATTTTTAGGTGTGCTGCCTACCAGATTCTTTCCTACCATACTGTTTCTTGATAATGTCAACAGCATCTTTTTACAGTGCATTTGATTCGTGGTTCATATATTTTAGTGTGCATGCTAAGAAATAATGCTAAACATAACCCATGAGCTTTTGGGAATTGCAGCCAGATAAAATACAGTTTGGATCCAAGTGACAGAAATCACAGCAAACGAGACAATACTCAAGTCAAGTGCCTGTTTAGAAGAAAAATGCAGTATTGCGGAAAACAGGTGAAAGAAATTCTCTAAAACTCTTCTAATATTCCTTGTTCAATAGTTCTTAGCTTTGGAGTTGGTGCCCCAAAGTATCTGAATCTCTTGGAGGACTTCTAAAACATGCGCATGTCTTCATTGGTTTTTGATATTGATAGCTGGTCACTCAATAATGTTTTGCTAAAATATAGATGAAAAAAAATTTTTTTTTTTTTTTTGTATTTTTCTGAAGCTGGAAACAGGGAGAGACAGTCAGACAGACTCCCGCATGCGCCCGACCGGGATCCACCCGGCACGCCCACCAGGGGCGATGCTCTGCCCACCAGGGGGCGATGCTCTGCTCCTCCGGGGCGTCACTCTGCCGGGACCAGAGCCACTCTAGCGCCTGGGGCAGCGGCCAAGGAGCCATCCCCAGCGCCCGGGCCATCTTTGCTCCAATGGAGCCTTGGCTGCGGGAGGGGAAGAGAGAGACAGAGAGGAAGGAGGGGGGTGGGGGTGGAGAAGCAAATGGGCGCTTCTCCTATGTGCCCTGGCCGGGAATTGAACCCGGGTGCCCCGCACGCCAGGCTGACGCTCTACCGCTGAGCCAACTGGCCAGGGCCGAAAAAATTTTTTTTCCCCTCATCAACATTATTACAAAAAGGAAAGGGGCCCTGGCCGGTTTGCTCAGTGGTAGAGCGTCAGCCTAGCGTGCAGAAGTCCCGGGTTCGATTCCCGGCCAGGGCACACAGGAGAAGCGCCCATCTGCTTCTCTACCCCTCCCCCTCTCCTTCCTTTCTGTCTCTCTCTTCCCCTCCCGCAGCCAAGGCTCCATTGGAGCAAAGATGGCCCGGGCGCTGGGGATGGCTCCTTGGCCTCTGCCCCAGGGCTAGAGTGGCTCAGGTTGCAACAGAGCGACGCCCCGGAGGGGCAGAGCATCGCCCCCTGGTGGGCAGAGCATCGTCCCTTGGTGGGCGTGCCGGGTGGATCCGGGTTGGGCGCATGTGGGAGTCTGACTGTCTCTCCCCGTTTCTAGCTTCAGAAAAAAAAAAAAGGAAAGGGTTCTGGCTGGGGCCCCTGTCTGTGTAGTTTGAACCTTCTCTTCATGTCTGCGTGGGTTTTTTCTGGGGACTCTGGTTCTCTTCCCAAATCCCAAAGATGTACAAGGCAGGTGAATTAGAGTGTCTAAATCAGTGGTAGTCAACCTGGTCCCTACTGCCCACTAGTGGGCGTTCCAGCTTTCATGGTGGGCGGTAGCGGAACAACCAAAGTATAAATAAAAAGATAGATTTAACTATAGTAAGTTGTTTTATAAAGATTTATTCTGCCAAACTTAGCCAAAAGCTGACATAAAGCACTTGATAAGTAATTATTATATGCTTTAATTTGCTGTAACTCTGCTTTATAAACTTTATAAAGTAAAGTTACTTCCCTACTTTATAAATCACCATTACTGTGGAACCAGTGGGTGGTTAGGAAATTTTACTACTAACAGAGATACAAAAGTGGGAGGTAGGTATAAAAAGGTTGACTACCCCTGGTCTAAATGGTCCCAGTCTAAATGTGTGTGTGTGTGTGTGTGTGTGTGTGTGAGTGGCCCTGTGATGAAAGAGATTCTTGTCCAGGGTAGGAGGGTAGGTGCCCGCCTACCAACCTGAGCTACTGAGATCGGCTCTGGCCACCTGTGACCCTGAACTGGTGGTTTGAAAAATAATTAGCTTGTTTTTATTTATCTTACTTAAATGTATATAAACCCTTAATATAGAATATGGTATGTAGTAAAGCTCAGTAAATAAAATTATCGTTTATAACAGTGACAGCATAACTGTCCTAAGTCATTATCTATGGCATGTTTATGTGTGTGTATACAATCTAAGTATGTAAAGCAGCGGTTCTCAACCTGTGAGTCGCGACCCCGGCGGGGGTCGCACGACCAAAACACAGGGATCGCCTAAAATATGTATTTTCCGATGGCTTTAGGCGACCCCTGTGTTTTGGTCGTGCGACCCCCGCCGGGGTCGCGACCCACAAATTGAGAACCGCTGATATAAAGAAAAAATATTTGTTTAATGGAGTTGGGTCTATTTTGCATGTTCAGCAATTGTTAGCAGCTGTTAGGGAGGCATATGCAGCTATGGTAGCTGAAGAACTTGTTGGAAGAACTTTTGAACTAATTTTTTAGAAACCTGTTGCTGCCAGGAAACTGAGAAGTGATCCCTAAATTCCTGATGTGATTTGGAGTTGGAACCGGGAGGGCTTCTGGGCCCAGATCTGACTGAAACTTAGGACGGAGTGCTGCAGCCTGTCTTGGTACCAGATGGTTGAATTCGTTTCCCTCGTAAGTCTCCCTTTAACAAGGCTTCTACTTTTCATTTCACTGAGCGTTCACACGTGCCAGTCTAATTATTGCTTTCTTTTCAAAGATTTTATAAGAATGGCAGAAAGTTAAAGAGAGCTTGTTGAGTTCAAATATCCACTAAATATATATATATATATTTGCAAACGTATCAGTTGTGGCACGAAATTAATCAAATACAGACCCTAAAACAAAACAAAAAGAAGGCAAAGTTGAAGTACTGCGGAAGAAGACAGACGCCTGTCTAGTTGAGGTAACTAGACCTTCGTGTCTGAGATTCCCATTGTGTCCTTCCCTGACCGTTTTCGCCTCTCTGATATTTGGGGTTCCTAAAATTATGTTGTAATATTGTTGACTTGTTAATTATTAAAGTCATTGTAACAAAGCGATAGTACTTTCGTCCTTAGAAATTAAGCATTTTAAATGTACTTGTTCATATGCTCACACATTCTTTTATTTTAGGAAGAGTTATTACAAAGTCCTAAGATCCACAAGAAAGATACATTAAAACAATAAACTTTTTAAAAGGCATTTCTTTAAAGTTTTTGCTAGGAAGAGCACATAAAGATCTTGCTAGGTTTGGATCGAATGTGATCAACTCTAGGAACTTCACAGATTCTCTGGTTCTCCATCCTTCCCGGAGTTCCCCCGCGCAGTGCAGAGCACTGCAGGAATACGTTTGTGAAAGAACACTTACTGTAGCCAGTAATCACTCTGGCTTTTATTTTAGTTGCTGAATTTCTCCAAGCACATTCTTATAATATTGAAATATTTTAAAACTGTTTTTATTGTAATATGTAACACATAAAAAACTGCATGAAGCAAATATGTAACAGTTATTATTTAAAAAATTCTTGCAATTACAGTTGACATTCAATATTATTTTATATTAGCATCTTGGCACTTACGTTGGACTTTCTTTTTCGAGGGGTAATTTTGTTTGTGTTTTGTTTAGGTCCTTGACGGTGTTGTGCTCTTTGCAGAGTTTCTTAAGCCGCCTGTGTCACGGCCTCTGCCCACGCAGGCTGGTGCTGGTGGTGGGAGCGTGCTGGAATCCCCTGGCGGCCAGAGGAGTCCACCCCCATGGTTCCTGCTTCTCTGCTTTCAGGGTTTGAAGTTCACAGTATCCTCTGTTTACAGTGATGTGGAGGCATGTGTCACATATGATCTTTTTTTTTTTAAAGCCTTCATTCAAACATTCCCCTCTTTTATTTTTATTTTTTATTTATTGATTGATTTTAGCCAGAGAGGAAGGGAGAGAGCGAGAAATAGAGAGAGACAGGAACATCGATTTGTTCCTGTGTGTGCCCCGACCCGGGATCCAATGGGCAACCTCTGCGCTTCAGGCTGATGCCCCAACCAACGGACCTACCAGCCAGGGCCATATTTGCTCTTATTTGTACTCTTTATTGGTCTTCTGCCTCTAGAACTTTAAAAAATGTATTTCTGTTCTTTATAAACTACCCAGTCAGTGGTATTTTGTTTTAGCTGCCTGAATGATCTAAGACAATGGCCATTTTATTTATTCACCAATATTCAGAATAATGATTGGTATACTAGTAATATTTATAGGTGACCAATGAGTTATTTTTTACTTTTTTCATAATTAACTCATGAAATTTATATTAAATAGAGAAAGAAATAATCTATAATTCCTCTAACATACCCAACTACTATTTTATTTTTATTTTTCTGAAGTGAGAAGAGGGGAGGCAGAGAGACAGACTACTGCATGCACCTGATCGGGATCCACCCGACATGCCCAACAGAGGGCGATGCTCTGCCTATCTGGGCAGTTGTTCTGTTGCAACCAGAGTCATTCTAGTGCCTGAGGTGGAAGCCAAGGAGCCATCCTCAGTGCCTGGGCCAACTTTGTTCCAATGGAGAGGAAGAGAGAGAAAGAGAGAAAGGAGAGGGGGAACGGTGGAGAAGCAGATGGGTGCTTCTCCTGTGTGCCCTGGCTGGGAATCGAACCCAGGACTTCTACACATGGGGCTGAAGCTCTACCACTGAGCCAACTGGCCAGGGCCTCCAAATACTATTTTAATTTTTACATATTCTCTTTTGGTATTTTGTTCATTGGCTTCCATATTTATACTTAGCTGTAATTAATAGGTGTAACTTGTTTTATAGTCTAACCTAATATTATGGCATGTAAACTCAATGAGAACGGAAATTTCATTCTTTTTTGGTCACTAATTTATTCCTAGTGTCTCAAATAGTGACTGGCATATAGTAGGTGCTCAGTTAAAGTTTGTTGAATGAATATGCTTCAGAAGTATTTGTGGCATGGTTAAGGAGAACTGTTGGTTTTTCCCGTAATAATTCTATTAATTCTTCTGAAATGACTATGTACCAGTCTTTGAAAAGTGACATCCTGAGGGGTGGGGAATGTGCTTATTCCATTTCCTGGAATTAGAAAGTTATTATTTGTGTCATGTCCATCTGGGAGGGACATAACAAGTCTTTTAGAGGTCTTATTTTTAAGCCATGATTTTTGATATTTTTATGAATCTTTGGAATGATGTAATAGAGAGAACAACACAAGCTGAATGTGGTTGGGAAGTACCTGGAAGGAATTATTAGAATCCAACACTGACCTTGTAATTAAAAGAATGTGAAATGTGCTCAGAATAAAATTCAGTGCAGTTCACTTGCTGGGAGGAAAAATAGAATACTGTCATATATAATGGGGACTTATAGACAGATATGGCTAAAATTTTTATTATCAAGGGTATGGTAAACCTAACTTGAATTAGTAATGTTAGTAGGATGTGTTAGGAGAAAAGCACATGATGTTAAAAGGCATAATGGCAGAATGTCACACAGGTGTTGGATTTGAGTAGTGAAGTAGGGACAGATGTTACAAATTGGTGCCTCACAAAATGACAGAACCACTCTAAAAGATTTTGTTCCCGTGGAAGAAAGGAAAAAAAGTAGAAAGAAAGAAAAGAAGACCTTTAAAAAGTGGGAGATTAGACATAAAATCCAGATTTCTAGTGCTTTTTTAAAACTTAAAAATTTGGCAATCTGAACCCTCATTCTTGCCTGACTAGAACAGGCTAGTGGTGAATAGCAGCTGCCCACCGTCCTGTCCATTCCTCCGTGTCCCCACCACTTCCTAGCTCATAAGGCCAGTATTGTTACAGTGCTTCCTCTGGCGGCTGCTCTTCCCATACCCTGTCCATACCTGTTCTGATCACCTCTTATTCACCCCATTGGTGAAGGAAGGATTCCTGTCCTAAAGTCATGGGATGGCTGAGCACTCAACACCTGACACCGGATAGATGAGATCTACAGCAGTGCATTGATCACATATACCCACAGCCCCAAGGGGACAAGGACACTGCAGTCCATGCTGGGTGACCTGAGCGCTGCACTAGGAACAGACTGAATAAACAGAGGGAAGCACCACCACTGGTTCTGGTGGGAAGATGCGGTTGGCTTGTTGAATAATTCTGCAAACCAGCAGGAAACTTGGAACTCTACTCAGGGATAAGCAAGATATGTCCCTGGTCAGTTTGATAAGGAGTGTGGTTTGGCAAGGGTTCCTCATCCATGGGAGCAGAGTGGGAAGGGGGCTTTTGACTGGGCCAGGTGAGGCCCTCCTGATTTCACCAGAGCTCAAGGCAGCATACATGTTGGGCCTTAGCTTTGGGTCTTCCACCCAAATACCAGCTTCACTGAGTGACTTTGCTCACCCACCCCCTGTAGACATTTGCCCTGATCTAGGAGGAGGAGTTTTTCTTACTATAACATTTGTGAAATTGAAATACCTTAGCAAGAATGGTTCTCTAGGTTTCTTCATTAAAGATTAAAAAGAAATACAATGAACAAAAGCCAGGAAAAGTTTATTTTTTAAAATGCACTTAAACTGCCCAGAATGGTACCTTCTAGTATCGTTTAGGGATTTTTATAATCAGAAGATGGTATTTAAGTTGGTATTAAGAAAAACTTCATGACAGGATTGATAGTGAAACAGGTTACCCAGGAAACATTTGGTCATGCAGTCAGTATTTTTCTATTTGCTCAAAAATGTTTATTAAACATACACTGTGTTATTGGTTAATAACAATAAGGCTTAGTTTCTTCCTTCAAACTGCTTTCTTTCTTCAAACTCTGCTTCAAGAGACAGAAGGTTACAGTAACAGTCACTGTTCAGGGTGTCAGGTGCTTTTGAGGATATAATCAGGGAGAGAAAAAAAGAAAAGAACAGTATGCTCTGCTTAGAGGTTTTTTTTGGTACAATTTGGTATTTATTAGTACTTTGATCAGAGAAATCCAAAGTCTAACATACTATAGTGGTTCTGGAATTCCAGGTTGTTACTTAATTTTTTAAAAATTGATTTTAGAGAGGAATAGGAAGGAGAGAGAACGATTGATTTGTTTCGCTTATTTATGCATTCATTAGTTGATTCTTGTATGTGCCCTGACCAGGAATCAAACCTGTAACCTTGGCATATCAAGGCAATACTCCAACCAACTGAGCTACCCAGCCAAGGCCTCCAGGCTGTTTCTTAGACTGTAGGCTGAAAGGCCTCAGCTTGTCATACTGAGTGAGGTTTGCCTAAATGATAAACCTAAAGTTGCATCAGCAAAGATACTAAGAGAAGAACCCTTTTCTTTCTAGCTGGGGCCTGTGGGTGAGAGATACTGATCTAAAGAGTGGAATGAGTTGGAGGTTTCATCCTCATCAGGAAAACTGTACAGTTCCATGATTTGCTCTATGTCATAGGCATCAGGGAACAAAGTAGGAACTGTGGCCACCAGACTCTCCAACTGAGGGTCTTGCATGTGGACATCACTTGTGGGACTCTCAGTGATGACAGAGTCCCATGCCAAGCTTGAAGGGCCTAAGGGCTGAGGTGGAAGGGAGCTATAGAAATCTGAAACAATAGGAAAATAAGAGTAAGGACTGGTTGATGTTGTGGGTGAGGTGGGCACATTCTTGGCTGGAAGAATCTGATTTGGTCGCTTTAATGGTAGCTGCTGCTGCTGCTGCTGCTTCTTCATTTTGACTCGTCGGTTCCCGAACCAAGTCTTTATTGTTGACTCCGGTAGGTTGAGTTTCAAAGCAAGTTCCTTCTGGAGATTTTTATCTGGAAACATCGTGTGGCTAAAGACAGCCTCCAACTGTTCATGCTGCACATGCATTAACGAGGTACATTTTTGGTGCTTCGTCCATATTGCGGCCATGAATCCCCTCGGAGTGCCCATTTTCAAGCCCGCTGGATGTGTCCCCCTGAAAAAGCAGTTTTTTTGGTGTCTGCTTAGAGTTTTAACATTTAAAAAACAGATTATTGATGACTGAAATGACTCAGGTGAAGACTTTTTTTTTATAAACAAATTTTTATTTTAATGGGGTGACATCAATAAATCAGGGTACATATATTCAAAGAAAACATTTCCAGGTTATCTTGTCATTTAGTTCTGTTGCATACCCATCACCCAAGGAGAGATCGTCCTCCGTCACCCTCTATCCAGTTTTCTTTGTCCTCCTCCACCTCTTCCTCCCCCTCTCCCTCTTTCCCTCCCCCCACCCCACCCCCGTAACCACCACACTCCTGTCCATGTCTCTTAGTCTCGCTTTTATGTCCCACCAATGTATGGAATCCTGCAGTTCTTGTTTTTTTCTGATTCACTTATTTCACTCCACATAATGTTATCAAGATCCCACCATTCTGCTGTAAGTGATCCGATGTCATCATTTCTTCTAGCTGAATAGTATACCATGATGTATATGTGCCCCATCTTCTTTATCCAGTCTTCTATTTTTTTTACAGTGATTAAAAGCCTTTAAGCAAACTCTTGGCCAATACAGCAAGAGTCCATAAAAGAGTAGTGTCCTTAACATGTTCACCAAGTCCAAGATGGCCCCATCACTGTGCCAAAACCCTGAAAAATGCAACCCAACCACAGTTCAGTCTGTTAGGAGCTGTCACAGGGAGCAGGAGTCCAGGAAAAGTCCACACAGGAAAAGTCCGCATGACACTGGAATTGTTGTCACCATTCTATACCTTGCAGCTCATGTCCAAGTCCCAATGACTGCTGCTTCTAGCTGGTAATGGTTCAGGTAGACTGGAAAAGCCATTTGCAGCATGCATGGATATGGAGCTTCTGTTCTCCTCTGCCTGGAGAGATGAGACCAGGTTGCTCTTCCCTGGAGCACTGAGACTGTGGCATGGTAAAGAGAACCTTGGGATACACTAAGCTGGGTGGCAAAGGTAGATTCATAATAGAAGTTGGCAAAAGGGGGAAAGAGAGCTCTAAATTAGAAGTAGGTCCCAGCCTGAAATATGAGTGGGGCATTGAGGTAGGAGGGACAAAGGAAACACCATATATTAAGCAAAGCAGCAGAAAATAGGACCATCAACACCCACAACAGAGATCTTTGAGGGAAGAATAAAGAACCTGACTATTCAGGCAAAACATAGTTAAGTGGCCCTTGTGTAAATGAGATCAGTTTACCTGTTTCTTGGGAGAAATACCCTAGGTTCGTCCACAGTGTCGTAGATGGGGCCGACGGCCCTGGGCACCTTCAGCCTTCATTGGCAAACCCCAGCTTTCTGGGCAAGGTTAGGTCATAGGTGGCTGGAGCAGGGCTGGAAGAGACCGAACCCTCCCTTAGAGGAGCGAGGGGGAAGCCTACCTTCCAGTGTCCCTGTTTCCTCACAGCTGAGGCATGTAAGCCTGGCAGGCTTTGGCTCAATGACCTTCCTTTCCACTATTGAAGCAGGACCCAGATGGCATCCTATGAGACCCCTTTGGGGCGTTGGAGCCTTTAAGGGTGTATCCTAAAAGCTGGTAGTTCCCCTGATCTATTGGGCTTTTTCTGCCTCTAGGTATCTTAAAAGCCATGCTCAGAAGATCTCGCTGAGGGGTTTGAGGATCCCCATCCGCCTATATAAATCTTTTCCATATATCTGGAGCTATTTGGAAAAAGACAAAACAGTGTTATTAGCTGGATCTAATAAAGAAGGTAGTAGTTTGCAGGCAAAAAAGATTTGGTGTCTCCTGTTCATCAGCATTCCAAAAAAATGTAAATTAAATTTTTTTTTTAAGTAAAAAGCATGATATGGTAGACCCATAGGAGTTCCGGGATATGACTACTCCCTCTTAATTTTTTTTTAATTGACCTTAAAATGTTTGCTGAGTACACTTTAATAATACCTTAACTTTAAAGATTGTAAGTATGACAAAATACAGTAAATGCTTTTGCTCCATATGCCGGAGCATTTTCAGTTTAGCCAGTTTAGGAAATCCAATAATAGACCAATCCATACAGACAATGAGCTATAACATGCTTAGCAGCCTCTCCTGTTCTGACAGAGGTTACTATAGATTCGGAATCTGTATCTACTGTAATGTGGACATACGACTGTTTGCCAAATGAAGGTATATGAGTAACATCCATCTGCCAAAGTTGTCCTGGTAGGGGTCCTTGAGGGTTAACTCCAAATGAAGGGGCAGTATAGGACCCCTTGGACAGGATTTCCCAATCTGCCATGCTGCTTCCCGAGAAGTTGAAACTGTTTACACCGGGTTGCAGTGTTCTGGTGATGAACAGCATGAGACTGACTTGCTCGGTCTGTCATGGTTGCTCCTATAATTTTCTTTTGGGTAGCTTGATCAACAAGGGCATTCCTAGGCCCTGGCCGGTTGGCTCAGTGGTAGAGTATCAGCCTGGTGTGCAGGATTCCGGGGTTCGATTCCCAGTCAGAGCACACAGAAGAAGCGCCCATCTACCTCTCCGCCCTTCCCCCTCTCCTTCCTCTCTGTCTCTCTCTTCCCCTCCCGCAGCCAAGGCTCCACCGGGGAGCAAAGCCACCCCGGGCACTAAGGATGGCCCCATGGCCTCTGCCTTAGGCACTAGAATGGCTCTGGTTGCAACAGAGCAACACCCCAGATGGGCAGAGCATTCCCCCCGGTAGGCATGCCAGGTGGATCCCGGTCAGGCGCTTGCGGGAATCTGTCTGACTGCCTTCCCATTTCCATCTTCAGAAAAATACAAAAAAATAAATAAATAAAAGAAAAAAATACAACAACAACAAAAAAAAAAAAAGAGAGAGAGAGAGAGAAAAGAAAAGAAGAAGAAAAAAAAGGGCATTCCTTTCTGCTAAAGCTCCAGGGAGCATGGAGTGAGCTTGAATATGTCCTATGAAACATGGAGCTCTATGTTGACATATAAGTCCTTGAAGAAGGAGGAACTGGTGAAATAGTTCATCAGCATTTGTCCCTAAGACAGCAGTCCTTATAGTGGAAACACCATAAGTAAATATTTGCTGTCTGTCTATAGATTAAAGGGGGAATATGGCAAATGCTGAAAAGCCATGATCTTTGTGCCCCTCCCCTCCCCCACCCTGTACCCCCAACACTGTTGTCCATGTCTCTGAGTCTCATCTTTATGTCCTACCTATGTATGGAATCATATAGTTCTTAGTTTTTTCTGAATTACTTCTTTCGCTCAGTATAATGTTATCAAGGCCCATCCATGTTGTAAAAGATCCTATGTCACCATTTCTTATGGCTGAGTAGTATTCCATAGTATATATATACCAAAGCTTTTTAATCCACTCGTCCTCTGAAGGACACTTGGGCTGTTTCCAGATCTTTGCTATTGTGAACAATGCTGCCATAAACATGGGGGTGCATTTCTTCTTTTCAAACAGTGCTATGGTGTTCTTGGGGTATATTCCTAACAGTGGTATAGCTGGGTCAAAAGGCAGTTCGATGTTTAATTTCTTGAGGAATCTCCATACTGTTTTCCACAGTGGCTGCACCAGTCTGCATTCCCACCAGCAGTGCAGGAGGGTTCCCTTTTCTCCACATCCTGGCCAGCACTTATTCTGTGTTGTTTTATTGATGAGCGCCATTCTGACTGGTGTGAGGTGATATCTCATTGTGGTTTTAATTTGCATTTCTCTAATCATTAGTGATGTTGAGCATTTTTTAATATGCCTGTTGGCCATCTGTGTGTCCTCTTTGGAGAAGTGTCTATTCATTTCTTTTGCCCATTTTTGGATTGGATTGTTTGTCTTCCTGGTATTAAGCTTTACAAGTTCTTTATAAATTTTGGTTATTAACCCCTTATCAGACGCATTGTTAAATATATTCTCCCATTGTGTAGTTTGTCTTTTTATTCTGTTCTTATTGTCTTTAGCTGTGCAGAAGCTTTTTAGTTTGATAAAGTCCCATTTGTTTATCGTGTCTTTTATTTCACTTGCCTGTGGAGACAAATCAGCAAATATATTGCTGCGAGAGATGTCAGAGGGCTTACTGCCTATTCAGGTGAAAACTTGAAGGTGAGAAAAGTCTTTTTTTTTTTAAATTTATTGATTTTTGGAGAGAGGGGAGGAAGAAAGAGAGGGACTGTGAGAAAGAAGGGGGAAAAGCAGGAATCATCAACTCACAGTAGTTGCTTCCTATATGTGCCTTGACCGGAGAGCCCAGGGATTCGAACCTGGCAACCTCAGCATTCCAGGTCAACGTTTTATCCATCGCACCACCACAGGTCAGGTGAGAAAAGTCACTTTTCAAGTTTTTCAAGTTTAGTGTTTCTGAAATCCTCAATTTGACATTAGTCTTTTCTATGTAGAGGTACCACATGAGCAGATCATGAAATGCAATAATTCCAACAATTCTGTAGCTGTCATGTTCTTTCCCTCTAATAAACTGTCCACAGTTGATTTATTTTTCCTTTGTCCATTGGGGCTCTTGATCAGCTGTTGTGGTTCAAGACTACATGTCTCTGGTGACAAACTTCCCTGGTGGGTTATTTTAGTGACCAGCTTGATGACTTTGAAGTCAGAATGGTAAGTTCTGGGGTCTTAGCAGTGGACTCAGGGCAGGTTTGGAGGATGTGTGCATGTCTAGGGTGGGTGACAGTGTGTATGCATGCTGTCATCAAGTGAGTGAGTGACCATATTTTGAGCATTCTTAGAAATTGTATAGAGTTATATGCATCTTCTCTAATTTCATTAGTCTAAAGCAGAATTTTCCTAAGTATATTCTGTGGAGCCCCAGTCTCCACAAATGCTTTTAAAATTAGGAAGAAGTTTGTGATCAAACAGGCCTGGGAAATGCAACCTATTACACAAAGAAACAGCCTATTTTTTGTTTCATCTAGTGTTTTCAAAATTTTTTGATAGGTGAACTAAAAATCTAATGTATGTTTTTAAATAATTTTATTTAGAAAATTAAAATTAATGGAGTGACATTGATAAATAAGGGTACACAGGTTTCAGGTAAATATTTCTATAGCATTTGAACTATTGATTGTGTTGTGTGTCTGTCGGGCAGAAAAGATATATTTTGCTCACTTTGTTAAAGATGGCACTGCCAAAAAAAAATAAAAATAAAAAATATGGCACTGCACATGTGGATGGGTGTTGCCTAGGTGATAATATTAATTGCCTGGGAAGGGGAGTGGTTATGCTAATATGTGTTGGGGGCGGGCTTTCATGCCAAAAGGTTTTAAAAGGTGGAGCTAAGAGGCCATTTGGGGAGAGTGGCCACCTACTTTAGGGAGGAGGAGCCCAGGCTGGTGCAGGGCAGGGAAGCCATGTGGAAGAGGCAGCCAAAATGGTGGAATGAGGAAAGGAAAGCCGGTTTGTGGAGAAGAAGATGGGGAACAGAGGTGAATAAGACTGGTGAGGTAGAAACCCTTGATTCTAGGAAATCGGGGATGAGTCAGTAGCTTGTGAGCACTGAATGAGCGGGTTTTGAAGCCCAGTGTGTGTTTTTACTCCCTTTCCGAGTGCAAGTCTGGAATAAAGAAAAATGGACCACCAGTTTTCGGCTCTGTTGATTCCTTACCTTCTGTCTGAATCAAACCTGAACCTGCATTGGCCAGGTGGCTTTCATGGTGGCCGCAGATACTGGCTTTACAGTATCCATAACCGAAAGTCAAATAATTTTCGGTCACTATATATTTGTCCCTCTTTACTCCCCTCCCCCCAAACCCTTCTCCCTGGTAACTGCTTCACTTTTATCTAAGTCCATGAGTCTTAATTTTATATCCTACCTATGGGTGAAATCAAATAGTACTTAGCTTTTTCTGATTTACTTATTTCACTCAGTATAATGTTCATTTGCAAAGTCCATCTGTGTTGTCGTAAATGGCAATATGTCATCATTTCTTTTTTTTTTAAGAGATTCCAATAAAATGTATTTTTTTTCTTTTTTTCACCCTCTATCCAGTTTTTTTGTACCCCTCCCCCTCCCCCTCTCCCTCTTTCCCTCCCCCCACCGCCCGTAACCACCACACTCCTGTCCATGTCTCTTAGTCTAGCTTTTATGTCCCACCAATGTATGGAATCCTGCAGTTCTTGTTTTTTTCTGATTCGCTTATTTCACTCTGCATACTGTTATCAAGATTCCACCATTCTGCTGTAAGTGATCTGATGTCATCATTTCTTCTAGCTGAATAGTATACCATGGTGTATATGTGCCCCATCTTCTTTATCCAGTCTTCTATTTTTTTTTACACTGATTAAAAGCCTCTAAGCAAACTCTTGGCCAATACAGCAAGAATCCATAAAAGAGTAGTGTCCTTAACATGTTCACCAAGTCCAAGTTGGCCCCATCACCATGCCAAAACCCTGAAAAATGCAACCCAACCACAGTTCAGTCTGTTAGGAGCTGTCACAGGGAGCAGGAGTCCAGAAAAGTCCACATCCAGGAAAAGTCCTCATGGCACTGGAATTGTTGTCACCATTCTATACTTTGCAGCTCATGTCCAAGTCCTGTGACCGCTGCTTCTAGCTGGTAATGATTCAGGTAGACTGGAAAAGCCATTTGCAGCATGCATGGATATGGAGCTTCTGTTCTTCTCTGCCTGGAGAGATGAGACCAGATTGCTCTTCCCTGGAGCTCTGCAACTGTGGCATGGTAAAGAGAACCTTGGGATACACTAAGCTGGGTGGCAAAGGTAGATTCATAATAGCAGTTGGCAAAAGGGGGAAAGAGAGCTCTAAATTAGGAGTAGGTCCCAGCCTGAAATATGAGTGGGGCATTGAGGTAGGAGAAACAAAGGAAACACCATATATTAAGCAAAGCAGCAGAAAATAGGACCATCAACACCTACAACAGAGATCTTTGAGGGAAGAATAAAGAACCTGACTATTCAGGCAAAACATAGTTAAGTGGCCCTTGTGCAAATGAGATCAGTTTACCTGCTTCTTGGAAGAAATACCCTAGGCTCATCAACAGTGTCATAGATGGGGCTGATGGCCCTGGGCACCTTCAGCCTTCATTGGCAAACCCCAGCTTTCTGGGCAAGGTTAGGTCATAGGTGGCTGGAGCAGGGCTGGAAGAGACTGAACCCTCCCTTAGAGGAGCGAGGGGGAAGCCTACCTTCCAGTGTCCCTGTTTCCTCACAGCTGAGGCATGTAAGCCTGGCAGGCTTTGGCTCAATGACCTTCCTTTCCACTATTGAAGCAGGACCCAGATGGCATCCTATGAGACCCCTTTGGGGCGTTGGAGCCTTTAAGGGTGTATCCTAAAAGCTGGTAGTTCCCCTGATCTCTATTGGGCGTTTTCTGCCTCCAGGTATCTTAAAAGCCATGCTCAGAAGATCTCACTGAGGGGTTGAGGATCCCCATCCGCCTATATAAATCTTTTCCATATATCTGGAGCTATTTGGAAAAAGACAAAACAGTGTTATTAGCTGGATCTAATAAAGAAGGTAGTAGTTTGCAGGTGAAAAAGGTTTGGTGTCTCCTGTTCATCAGCAATCAAAAGAAATGTAAATTTTTTTTTTTTAAGTAAAAAGCATAATATGGTAGACCCGTAGGAGTCATTGGCCTGGTATGCAGGATTCCCGAGTTTGATTCCTGGCCAGAGCACACAGGAGAAGAGCCCATCTACTTCTCCACCCCTCCCCCTCTCCTTCCTCTCCGTCTCTCTCTTCCCCTCCCACAGCCAAGGCTCCACCGAAGCAAAGCCAGCCCGGGCACTAAGGATGGCCCCATGACTCCGCCCCAGTCGCTAGAATGGCTCTGGTTGTAACAGAGCAACATCCCAGATGGGCAGAGCATTCCACCCTGGTAGGCATGCCAGGTGGACCCCGGTCAGGTGCATGCGGGAGTCTATCTGACTACCTCCCCATTTCCATCTTCAGAAAAATATAAAAAATAAATTAATAAAAGAAAAAATAGAACAAAAAAAAAAAAAAAAGAAAAAGAAAAGAGAAAAGAAAAAGGGGGCATTCCCTTGTGTTAAAGCTCCAGGGAGCATGGAGTGAGCTTGAGTATGTCCTATGAAACATGGAGCTCTATGTTGACATATAAGTCTTTGAAGAAGGAGGAACTGGTGAAATAGTTCATCAGCATTTGTCCCTAAGACAGCAGTCTTTATACTGGAAACACCATAAGTAAATATTTGCTGTCTGTCTATAGATTAAAGGGGGAATATGGCAAATGCTGAAAAGCCATGATCTTTGTGCCCCTCCCCTCTCCCAACCCCCTCCCTCTCCTCCCCCCACCCTGTACCCCCAACACTGTTGTCCTTGTCTCTGAGTCTCACCTTTATGTCCCACCTATGTATGGAATCATATAGTTCTTAGTTTTTTCTGAATTACTTCTTTCGCTCAGTATAATGTTATTAAGGCCCATCCATGTTGTTGTAAAAGATCCTATGTCATCATTTCTTATGGCTGAGTAGTATTCCAGAGTATATATATACCAAAGCTTTTTTCAGCTTTTTTTTTTTTTTTTCATTTTTCTGAAGCTGGAAACAGGGAGAGACAGTCAGACAGACTCCCGCATGCGCCCGACCGGGATCCACCCGGCACGCCCACCATGGGGCGACGCTCTGCCCACCAGGGGGCGATGCTCTGCCCATCCTGGGCATCGCCATGTTGCGACCAGAGCCACTCTAGCGCCTGAGGCAGAGGCCACAGAGCCATCCCCAGCGCCCGGGCCATCTTTGCTCCCATGGAGCCTCGGCTGCGGGAGGGGAAGAGAGAGACAGAGGGGAAAGCGCGGCGGAGGGGTGGAGAAGCAAATGGGCGCTTCTCCTATGTGCCCTGGCCGGGAATCAAACCCAGGTCCTCCGCACGCTAGGCCGACGCTCTACCGCTGAGCCAACCGGCCAGGGCCTATATACCAAAGCTTTTTAATCCACTCGTCCTCTGATGGACACTTGGGCTGTTTCCAGATCTTTGCTATTGTGAACAATGCTGCCATAAACATGGGGGTGCATTTCTTCTTTTCAAACAGTGCTATGGTGTTCTTGGGGTATATTCCTAACAGTGGTATAGCTGGGTCAAAAGGCAGTTCGATGTTTAATTTCTTGAGGAATCTCCATACTGTTTTCCACAGTGGCTGCACCAGTCTGCACTCCCACCAGCAGTGCAGGAGGGTTCCCTTTTCTCCACATCCTGGCCAGCACTTATTCTGTGTTGTTTTATTGATGAGCGCCATTCTGACTGGTGTGAGGTGATATCTCATTGTGGTTTTAATTTGCATTTCTCTAATCATTAGTGATGTTGAACATTTTTTCATATGCCTATTGGCCATCTGTGTGTCCTCTTTGGAGAAGTGTCTATTCATTTCCTTTGCCCATTTTTGGATTGGATTGTTTGTCTTCCTGGTATTAAGTTTTACAAGTTCTTTATAAATTTTGGTTATTAACCCCTTATCAGACGCATTGTCAAATATATTCTCCCATTGTGTAGTTTGTCTTTTTATTCTGTTCTTATTGCCTTTAGCTGTGCAGAAACTTTTTAGTTTGATAAAGTCCCATTTGTTTATCGTGTCTTTTATTTCACTTGCCTGTGGAGACAAATCAGCAAATATATTGCTGTGAGAGATTTCAGAGAGCTTACTGCCTATGTTTTCTTCTAAGATGCTTATGGTTTCACGGCTTACATTTAAGTCTTTTATCCATTTTGAGTTTATTTTTGTGAATGGTGTAAATTGGTGGTCTAGTTTCACTTTTTTTGCAGGTAGCTGTCCAATTTTCCCAACACCATTTATTGAAGAGGCTGTCTTTACTCCATTGTATTTCCTTACCTCCTTTGTCAAATATCAGTTGTCCATAGAGTGTGGGTTTATTTCTGGGTTCTCAGTTCTGTTCCATTGATCTATGTGCCTGTTCTTATGCCAGTACCATGCTGTTTTGAGTACAATGGCCTTATAGTATAACTTGATATCCGGAAGTGTGATACCTCCCACTTTATTCTTCCTTTTCAAGATTGCTGAGGCTATTCGTGTTCTCTTTTGGTTCCATATAAATTTTTGGAATATGTGTTCTATATCTTTGAAGTAAGTCATTGGTATTTAATTGGTATTGCATTGAATTTCTAAATTGCTTTGGGTAATATAGACATTTTAATGATGTTTATTCTTCCTAACCATGAGCACGGTATATGCCTCCACTTATTTGTATCTTCCTTGATTTCTTTTATCAATGTTTTATAATTTTCTGAGTACAAGTCTTTAATCTCCTTGGTTAGATTTATTCCTAGGTACTTTATTTTTTTGGCTGCCATGGTAAAGGGGATTGATTCCTTGATTTCTCTTTCTGACAGTTCATTATTAGTGTATAAAAATGCCTCTGATTTCTGAGTATTAATTTTGTATCCTGCCCCCTTGCTGAATTCATTTATCAATTCCAGTAGTTTTTTGACTGAGACTGTAGGGTTTTCTATATACAATATCATATCGTCTGCAAATAATGATAGTTTTACTTCTTCTTTTCCAATTTGGATACCTTTTATTTCTTTTTCTTGTCTGATTGTTGTGACTAGGACTTCCAGAACTATGTTGAATAAGAGTGGTGAAAGGGGGCACTCCTGCCTAGTTCCTGATCTTAAGGGGATTGCTTTTAACTTTTTCCCATTGAGTATGATGTTGGCTGTGGGTTTGTCATAGATGGCCTTTATCATGTTGAGGTATGTTCCCTGTATTCCCACTTTGCTGAGAGTTTTGATCATGAATGGGTGCTGGATTTTATCAAATGCTTTTTCTGCATCTATTGAAATTATCATGTGGTTTTTCTCCTTTCTTTTGTTTATGTGATGAATCACATTGATTGATTTGCTAATATTGTACCAGTCTTGCCTCCCAAGAATAAATCCCACTTGATCATGGTGTATGATTTTTTTCATATATTGCTGGATCCGGTTTGCTAATATTTTGTTGAGGATTTTTGCATCTAAGTTCATCAGGGATGTTGGCCTATAATTTTCTTTCTTTGTGTTGTCTTTGCCTGGTTTTGGAATCAGAATAATGCTCGCCTCATAAAAGGAGTTTGGAAGTCTTCCTTCCTCTTGAATTTTTTGAAATAGCTTGAGAAGGATAGGAGTTAGTTCTTCTTTGAATATTTGGTAGAATTCACTTGTGAAGCCATCAGGCCCAGGACTTTTCTTTTTTGGGAGTTTTTTGATAGCTGTTTCAATCTCATTTGTTGTAATTGGTCTGTTTAGGTTTTCTGATTCTTCCAGAATGATTTTTGAAAGATTATATGTTTCAAGGAATTTGTCCATTTCATCCAGGTTGTCTAGTTTTTTGGCGCACAGTTCTTCATAGTATTTTCTTACAATATTTTGTATTTCTGTTGTGTCAGTTGTTATTTCTCCACTCTCATTTCTAATTTTATTTATTTGAGTCCTCTCTTGTTTTTTCTTGGTGAGTCTTGTTAAAGGTTCATCTATCTTGTTTACCTTTTCAAAGAACCAGCTCCTGGTTTCATTGATCCTCTGTATTGTTTCTTTAGCCTCTATGTCATTTATGTCTGCTCTGATCTTTATTATTTCCTTCCTTCTACTAGCTCTGGGCTTTACTTGTGTTCTTTTCCTAGTTCTTTTAGATGCAAGGTTAAATTGTTTATTTGAGCTTTTTCTAGCTTCTTGAGGTATGCCTGTAATGCTATAAACTTCCCTCTCAGGATTGCTTTTGCTGTGTCCCATAAATTTTGAGTTGATGTATGTTCATTTTCGTTTGTTTCTAGGAATTTTTAAATTTCTTCTTTGATCTCAATGTTAACCCATTCGTTATTTAATAACATGCTATTTAGTTTCCAAGTTTTTGAATGTTTTTCAATTTTTCTATTGTGGTTGATTTCTAGTTTAATGCCATTGTGATCAGAGAAAGTGCTCGATATGATTTCAATCTTCTTAAATTTGTTGAGACCACTTTTGTGCCCTAACATGTGGTCTATTCTAGAGAATGTACCATGAGTGCTTGAAAAGAATGTATATTCTGCTGTTTTAGGGTGAAAGGTTCTGAAGATATCTATTAAATTGAGTTGATCTAATATGTCCTTTTAGTCTGCTGTTTCTTTGTTAATTTTCTTTCTTGAGGATCTATCTAATGATGTTAATGGGGTATTGAAATCCCCTACTATTATAGTATTGCTGTTAATCTTGCCCTTTAAGTCCATCAAAGTCTGCTTTATATATTTAGGTGCTCCTATATTAGGTGCGTAGATATTTATAATGGTTATATCTTCCTTTTGGATTGCTCCCTTTATCATTATGTAGTGACCTTCTTTATCTCTAACTATGGTCTTTGTTTTAAAGTCCATTTTGTCCGATATAAGTATTGCTACCCCAGCTTTTTTTTCATTTCCATTTGCATGAAATATTTTTTCCATCCTTTTATCTTCAGTCTGTGTGCATCTTTTGATTTAAGGTGTGTCTCTTGTAGACAGCATATGTATGGGTCCTGTTTTCTTATCCACGCAGCTACCCTATGTCTCTTGATCGGATCATTTAATCCATTAACCTTTAAGGTTATTACTGATATGTAATTGTTTATTGCTATTTTTTTCTTTAAAACTGTATTCCTCTTTTGCTATATTCTTTTTTTCCTTTGATCTGTTTACAACAGGTCCCTTAGCATTTCTTGCAACCTTAGTTTGGTTGCAGTGAATTCCTTGAGTTTTTTTTGTCTGTAAAGCTTTTTATTTCTCCTTCAATTTTAAATGATAGCCTTGCTGGATAAAGTAGTCTTGGTTGTAGGGTTTTTTTTAATAATTTTTATTTTTTAATGGGGCGACATCAATAAATCAGGATACATATATTCAAAGATAACAAGTCCAGGTTATCTTGTCATTCACTTATGTTGCATACCCATCACCCAAAGTCAGATTGTCTGGTTGTAGGTTCTTGTTCTGCATTACTTTGAATATTTCTTGCCATTCCCTTCTGGCCTCAAGTGTTTCTGTTGAGAAGTCAGAAGTCATCCTTATGGGGGCTCCTCTGTAGGTGATAGTCTTTTTTTCTCTAGCAGCTTTTAATATTTTCTCTTTGTCATTTAGCTTTGGTATTTTAATTATGATGTGTCTTGGTGTTGGTTTCTTTGGGTTTCTCCTTAATGGAGTTCTCTGTGCTTCCTGAACATGTGAAATGTTTTCCTGCCTTAATTGGGGGAAGTTTTCCGCTATGATATGTTTGAACAAAGTCTCTATCCCTTGTTCTTTCTCTTCTTCTTCAGGAACCCCTATGATGCGGATGTTATTTCTGTTCATGTTGTCACAGAGCTTAGAGTTTCCTCAGACTTTTTGAGTCTCTTTGATTTTTTCTGCTCTGCTTTTGTGCCTTTATTTATCGTGTCCTCTAACTCACTGATTCGATTCTCTGCTTCGTCCATCCTGCTTTTAATTCCATCCATTGTATTCTTTATTTCAGATATTGTATTTGTCTTTTCTGAATGATTCTTTTTTATTATTTCAATGTCCTCTTTTTATATTTGTTATCTCTTTATTTAGGTTTTCGTGATGGCCATCTATGGTTGTTCTAATATCTTTGAGCATCCTAACAATCGTTATTTTAAACTCTGCCTCTGGTAATTTGGTTATATCTGATTCACTTAGGTCCTTTTCTGGGGATTTCTCTTGGTTTATTTGTGTTGTATTTCTCTGCCTCCGCATTTTCTCTTCATGGAGTGGCTGTGATCACGCGCTCAGGTGTACAAGCATTAGTGGCCTTGGCCTTTGCCCCGCCCCCGTGTGTGATGTTATGCTCGGTCCTGATGGCACTGGCGAGCACCTTTGTTCAGCTGTGGGTCTCTGCCTGGTTCCGGGCTCTCACCCTGCCCTTGTAGGAGGAGCCTGCTCAAGGAACGGCTGCTAGCCTTGGCTCTACCGCCTGGGCAGGACTGCGTGCCCAAGCTCAGGTCAGTAGCAGAACTCCGCCTCTTCTGGGCTTTTGACTCCACTCCCATGGGAGGAGCCAGCTACCAAGTCAGACCGCAAGCCTGGGTTGCACAGGCAGGGCAAGGCTGTGCTCCTGTGCCCTTGCTCAGTGGCTGGTCTCCACCCTTTCCAGGGTTCCCACCCTTCTCCCACAGGCTGGATTACAGGCTGCCAGCAGCTGAGCTTGACTGCTTTTGCATGCCCCCTTCTTTCCAGCAGGCAAGATTGAGCTCACACCTGAGCCCAGTGATGGCCAGCTGGCTTCCGCCCCTGCCAGTGGAACTGCGCTTTTGTCTCCCGCTGCCACCTGCCCTCCGGCAAGCCCTCAGCCACGTGGGTGGGGGTGTTGCAGCTTGGACTCTAAGACTCACTACTGTAGAGCCAAAAGCTCCCTCCTTCTATGTGACTCTGCTCTGAGTGCCGCGGGGGAGCTTGTTTGGCTGCTCTCCTGCTTTTTTTTTGCTGGTATTGCTGTTTCCAGGGGAAATATTCACTGCAGCTTTGGGGAGTGACTCGTCCCAGGGGTTAGGGTGGCTCTCTTCCAAAATGTTTCTCCCTGTGCCTCCTAGATTACACTCTCTTCCTGTTACTCTGGTCCTCTCCCCTCTCCCCCCGTCCCCAGGAGCCCCGGGTGATTGGTTGTGAGAGAAATGTTCTGCGCTGTCCCTTTAAGAAGGATCCTGGGTCTGAGAAATCAGACTCTTTCTCACAAACAGTATCCTGACTTGTTTCTAGCTAAATACTCTCCTTACACCTCTTCTGGGCTCTGGGGCTGCAGGCTGGGGCTTTGTTCCTGGGACTCAGGACCCTTCCCCCTCTGCTAAACTCACTTCCCACCACGTGAGTCTCTCCCTGCTGCCGTTTGCTCCACGGAGCTGGGCAGCCCCCTCTGCATTTCTGCTTTTCCTACCAGTCTTGTTGTGGCTTCTTCAGTGTTCCTTGTTTGAAGAGTCCTCTTAGTTTAGTCCAAAGTTGGTTTTTCTAGATGATAGTTCTTAAAATTAGTTTGTAATCCAATTTGGTTCTGGGAGGTAGATGTTGGTACATCTGCCTACTCCAGTGCCATCTTGTTAGCCTGTCATCATTTCTTAGGACTGAGTAGTATCATTAGAGTTAGAGTTCTTCAGGAACCACCTTGAGAAATCATGATCTGAGCAGGAAACAGATGTGTAATCTGAGGCAATTTTAATAATGAAGTGATTTACCAAGTGTGGGTAGAATTTAGAGTTCTAACGACAAGAGTTACTGCAGTACCCTGGGTCTGGTCAACAGGAAGACACCAGCATTACCAGCACCTGCAGAGGGGGAGCTCATGCGGAGGCCCTCTTGATAGGAGGTGTGGCTAGTTCATGGAGACCCTTTCTTTGCTTCTATCCCCAGCTGGTACTTTTCTTTAACTAAACCCAACAGGAAGCCAGAGCATAAGGGAACTAGTCCATTCAGTTTAAACAGTCAGCCTCTTGAAGAACAAAAAGGGGTAGAGGGTAGATCTGGAGGGGCAAACAGAAGATATCCAGCAAATAAATAATTAAGAACTGATTATGTTGGAAGAGTAAGCCAGCCTTTAGTCCTAGTAACTTTTAAACTGTCACTGGAAGAGATTACATGAAATACCTGGGACTAAATATTACGGCAGGTGTGTGTTCCTCAATGATTCCTTTTTCTTTTCTTACTTTGGAGACTAGAGAATGAGAAAATATTTAACTTTGACCACCAAATTATTGTGGAACAAAGTTGGGGTACCATTGCCTCTCATTAATAGGAAATGGTAAGAGAGGGTTTTTATTGCTATTCACTTCGACCTAGTTTCAGCCCAAAGTATTATTACTTGTAATTGCCACATGTTCAAAAAGCACAGCAAAGCTAAAACAATAAAGAGACCTTGAATTTGGGTGATAGTAGCAGAGACCACTGGCTGCCTGAAAATTTAATTTTTTCTTCCTCAGTAATGGCATTAAAGTCAGCTCTCTGATGAATAGAAGTTGTGTGTGCTGCTCTTCAGGCTGGGACTTTAGGAGAATAGGGATTCTTCTTTCATTTGTTTTTTACTAGTTGAATGGAAATGATAATAAGATCATAGGGAAGCCATGGAATGGAAGGAATTTCAATTCCTACATCAATGCACAGAGAAAGGCTGCCTGCTGGCTTGAACACCCATTCTGAACTATTATATAAACAAAAAACAAACTTCTGTTGTATTCAAGCCACATTTATTCAATTTAATAGTTTATTTAGCCTGTCCAAAATGATACAGATACCATTTCAAATTTTAATCTCAAACAATTATTTTTTTTTACCTCATATGGTAAGCAGGGAGAGCTCCTCCTATTTTAAGGGTAAAACTGTGGGTGAATAGAAATATTCATTAACTTTTAAACTTTATTTATTTATTTATTTTTAGATTTCTTAATTTATTGACTTTTAGAGACGGAAGAGAGAGAGAAAGAGAAAGAGTGGGGAGAAGAAGGAAGCATCAACTCGTAGTAGTTGCTTCCTATATGTCCCTTGAATTGGCAAGCCCAGGGTTTTGAACCAGAGACTCAGTGTTCCAGGTCAACACTTTATCTACTGTGCCAGCACAAGTCAGGCAGATATTCATGAACTTTTAAAACTTTTCTTTTTACTTTTCAATTGCAATTGATATACAATTTTTTTTTTTTTTTTTTTCATTTTTCTGAAGCTGGAAACAGGGAGAGACAGTCAGACAGACTCCCGCATGCGCCCGACCGGGATCCACCCGGCACGCCCACCAGGGGCGACGCTCTGCCCACCAGGGGGCGATGCTCTGCCCATCCTGGGCGTCGCCATGTTGCGACCAGAGCCACTCTAGCGCCTGAGGTAGAGGCCACAGAGCCATCCCCAGCGCCCGGGCCATCTTTGCTCCAATGGAGCCTTGGCTGCGGGAGGGGAAGAGAGAGACAGAGAGGAAAGCGCGGCGGAGGGGTGGAGAAGCAAATGGGCGCTTCTCCTGTGTGCCCTGGCCGGGAATCGAACCCGGGTCCTCCGCATGCTAGGCCGACGCTCTACCGCTGAGCCAACCGGCCAGGGCCGATATACAATTTTATATTAGTTTCAGCTGTACAGGCCAATGATTAGACATTATATAACTAAGCGATCATCTTAATAAGTATCGTACCCATCTGACGCCATACATAGTTGTTAGAATATTATTGACTATACTCCCTCTGCTGTACTTTACATCCCCATGACTGTTCTGTAACAACCAATTTCTACTTCTGAATCACTTTACCTTTTTCACCTATTCCCCCAACCGCCCTCCCATCAGGCAATTGTCAAATTGTTCTGTTTCTATGAATCTGTTTCTCTTCAGCTTGTTTATTTATTCATTCATTTTTTTATATTCAGTTGTTGATAGATATGTATTTATTGCCATTTCATTGTTCACATTTTTGTTTTTTTCTTCCTAAAGAAGACCCTTTAACATTTCACATAATATTGATTTGATGGTGACGAACTCCTTTAGCTTTTTCTTGTCTGGGAAGCTCTTTATATGTCCTTTGATTCTAAATGATAGCTTTGCTGAGTAGAATAATCTTGGTTGTAGGTCCTTGCTTTTTTTTTTTATCACTTTGAGTATTTCTTACCACTCCCTTCTGGCCTGTAGAGAATCAGCTGATAGTCTTATGGGAGCTCCCTTGTAGGTAACAGACTGCTTTTTTCTTGCTGCTTTTAAGGTTCTCTCTTTGTCTTTAACCTTTTGCATTTTAATTATTATGTGTCTTGGTGTGGGCCTTCTTAGGTTCATCTTGTTTGGAACTCTCCGTGCTTTCTACTTGTATGTCTATTTTCTTCACCAAGTTAGGAAAGTTTTCTGTCATTTTTTCAAATAGGTTTTCAATTCCTTGCTCTCTTTCTTCTCCTTCCAGCACCCGCATGATGCAAATGTTGTTATGCCTGAAGTTGTCCCAGAGGCTCCTTAGACTATCTTCATTTTGGGGGACTCTTTTTTTTCTGTTTTAAATGGGTGTTTTTTGCTTCCTTATAGTCCATATAGCTGATTTGATTCTTGGCTTAATGTATATTCTACTATTGATTCTTGTAAACTATTCTTCATTTCAGTTAGTGCACCCTTCATTTTATAATTTCTATGTCTTTCTTAATGCTAATTATTTCTTTGTTGAAGTTATTACTAAGTTTCTTGAGCATTGTTATAACCATTGTTTTGAACTCTGTGTCTAGTAGTTTGTTTACCTCCATTTTGTTTAGTTCTTTTTCTGGAGATTTCTCCTGTTCTTTCATTTGAGATACATTTCTTTGCCTCTGATTTTGGTCTGCTTCCCTGTGTTTGTTTCTGTTATTAGGTAGAGCTGCTATGTCTCCCAGACTTGGTAGAGTGGCCTTGTATAGTAGGTGTCCTATAGGGCCCAGTGGCACAGTCTTCCCAGTCACTGAGCTAGGTGCTCCAAGGGTGCCCCATTGTGGGCTGTACGCACTGTCCCATTGTAGTTGAGCCTTGTTTGCTGTTCACATGACTGGCAGGGATTGACCTCCAGATGTACAACTTTGAGGACTGGCTGTGACTACAACAGAGGAGCTGCTGTTCAGGAGTCAACCATACAGAGGAAGACTTGCTTCAGTGGGTCTTTGGTGCTCACCAAGCATGCCCCTTAAGTGTGTTGCTCACAGAGGTGATAGGGTTGTACTCCAGCATGAAAGAGGTACACTGGCTAGGGACCTCCTAGGAGATGCAAAATCAGCCACTGCCAGTGCCCTGCTTGGAGCCACTTGGCATGAGTGGGCATTCTACAGGGCCACTCTGTAGAGTGATGTGGCAATGGCTGCCCTTGTGCTGGACTTAGAAGTGCTCAGAAGAGGCCAAACTGGGAACCAAGGCCCGATGCTGCTAGGGCCAGGCCTGGGGCCACTTAGTAAGAGGTATGGCATATGCAGAGGCCAGATGCTGCTTGTTTGCGAGATTTTAGGATAGTCCAAAGCATTAGCCAAGATAGGCTATTTGTATGGAAAAGCCACTGGAAAGGCCTGAGTAGCCTGCAAGTTGGATGGGGTGGGACAAACAGTGTTAGCCAAGTTGATAGAAACTCAGATAGGGCACCAACCTGTTGGCTTTGTTGGGGGAGGGGGTCTCAGAAAGGGAACAATGGCCTCTGCCAGCACTTTTGTTTGGCAAAAAGCTGTGCCCCTAGCTCCTTTCCTGATGTCCTACAATCCAGTTCCTTCCCATATGTCCTTGGTTTCTTGCAAGCTGTTGCCCTAGTGCTAGAGCTCCGAGGGCATGAGTTCGAGTAAATCTGTGTGGGGACCCTTTAAGAGGAGCTGCCTGGGACTCCTGAAACTCTCTGCCTCATTCAGTCATGATCTCCACTTGTTTTTACAGCCAGCAGTTATGGGAACTTCTCTTCTTGCATTGGAACCCTGGGCTGGGAGGCCTGACATGAGGCTGGTACCCCTCATTCCTCAAGGGGAACCTCCCCATCTGAGAGATCCTCCTAATTTTAAACTGCCGCACATGGTTGTAGGACCCGCTAGTTCTGCATCTCCACCTCTCCAACCAATTTTGATGTGGCTTTTTAAAATCCCTAGATCGGCCCTGGCTGGTTGGCTCAGTGGTAGAGCATCAGCCTGGTGTGTAGAAGTCCCGGGTTCGATTCCCGGCCAGGGCATACAGGAGAAGCGCCCATCTGCTTCTTCACCCCCCCCTCCTTCCTCTCTGTCTCTCTCTTCCCCTCCCACAGCCAAGGCTCCATTGGAGCAAAGATGGCCCGGGCGCTGGGGATGGCTCCTTGGCCTCTGCCCCAGGCACTAGAGTGGCTCTGGTCGCAACAGAGCAACGCCCCAGAGGGGCAGAGCATCGCCCCCTGGTGGGCAGAGCTTCGCCCCTGGTGGGCGTGCCAGGTGGATCCCGGTCGGGTGCATGCGGGAGTCTATCTGACTGTCTCTCCCCGTTTCCAGCTTCAGAAAAATACAAAAAAAAAATAAAAAATCCCTAGATCTAGGACTTCCATTCAGCCAGATTTTAGGCAGTTCTGAATGACAGTTGTTCTGAAGTTTAGTTGTAATTTTGATGTGGTTGTAGGATGATTCAAATACCACATTTACCTACTGCTGCCATCTTGACTGGAAATCCAATTCATTAATTCTTTTCTTTCTTTCTTTCTTTTTCTTTTCTTTTTTCTTTTTTTTTGTGAGAGAAGGAGAAAGAGGGAGAGAGAGAGAGGGATAGACAAACAGGAAGGGAGAGAGATAAAAAGCATCAACTCAGTTGCAGCATCTCGGTTATTCATTGATTGCTGTCTCATATGTGCCTTGACAGTGGGCCTCCAGCCAAACTGTGACCCCTTGCTCAAGCCAGCAACCTTGGGCTTCAAGCCAGCAGCCTTTGGGCTCAAGCCAGCAACCATGGGGCCATGTCTATGATCCTATGCTTGAGTCAGAGACCTGAGGCTCAAGCTGGTCAGCCTAGGCTCAAGCCAGTGACCTTGGGGTTTCTAACCTGGTTTCTCAGCATCCCAGGCTGATACTCTATCTACTGCACCACTGCCAGGTCAGGCCCAATTCATTAATTCTTTTAACAAATACTTATTGAGCATTAGGAAAATTTGTTGTAAATAATTTATGAAATGATAATTTGCAGAGGGCATTCATTCATCCATTTATTTTATAAATATTTACTCAGGAGCTCATAGTCTAGTATAACAGACAGACACTAAATTAAAAAAACCCCCATAAATTACCATTGTGTTTAGTACTCTTGAGAATAACATCGTATTATGAAAGCATATGATAGGGGGATTTGACCTAGTTAGGCTAAGTAGAAGACATCCCTGAAGGAGTGATGACTAAACTAATATGTAAAGAAGTGTGTGTGTGTATTTATTTAAGCTGGTGAGAAAGAAGAAGGAACTTTCCTAACAGAGAGAACAATATGACAAAGGCCCTGAATTAGATGGAAGGGAGCTTCATGACTAGGGGGCCAGGAGGGATGCCGTTGTGATTAAAGCTGAGACAGTGGTAGCATGGGTTTAGGACTGAAAGTTGAAGATCTCTACATTTAAACTCAAAGTCAAGGAGGTGGAGGTTGTAGAGGGGACAGAAAAAGTGAGCCAAGGTGACTTAGCTTAGGTTGCTGTAACAAAATACCATAGACGGGTTGCTTAAACAACGGACATTCATTTTTTTACAGTTCTAGAGACTGGGAAGTCCATGATCAAGGTGCTGGCAGATTTGTTTCTTGGTTAGGGTCCTCTTTCTGGCCTGAAAATGACTACCTTCTCGCTGTGTCCTCACATGGCAAAACTATGGTCTTCTTCTTATAAGAGCACTCATCTTACCATGGGGGCTCAGCTCTCTGGTTGATCAAGACTAAGAGTCTTCCAGCCCTGTGTGAGCTCCAGCATTTGTTCAGTTCCCAGTAATTGTTTCTTCCCCAGATGTTCTTTACTTGGTGTTTCTTCTCAGCCTAAACCTTGTGACATCTCATCCTGAACATGCACAGCTTATTATTTGGCCCCTAACTTCAAGGATCTTATTTAAGTTTCTGAGCTCCTTCTCTATTCAGCACATTTTTCTTTGAGACCCTGCTCTACATCTTGCAGGAGCCTCAGTTACTTTGGATTCTATCATTAAAATAAAACTTGTTTTAAACTGATTTGAAAGAGAGAGGAATGGACTTTTTGTTCAATTTATTTATGCATTCATTGGTTGATTCTTGTATGTACCCTGACCAGGAATCGAATCCACAACCATGGCATATTGCAGTAATGCTCCAACCAATTAAGCTACCCAGCCAGGGCCTGAATTCTACCATTTCTTTCCTTAGTTTGGCAAAAGTACTCTGTTTGGGCATTTACCACTACTATTTACATGTATTAGCCTTCTTTAGTGTCAGTTTTCTCAAATGTAATGTTTGTTGAGTTAAATTAGATAATCTCTAAAATTCCTTATAGAAATTCAATGATTGCTTCTAAAGTGATCAGTTTTAACAATTTTCTGCTACAAATATTCAATGACTAAATTTTATACCTTGGGTCTGGAAATTCTATTTTCTTTTTTTTTTTTTTTTTTTTTATAATTTTATTTTTTTAATGGGGTGACATCAATAAATCAGGATACATATATTCAAAGATAACAAGTCCAGGTTATCTTGTCGTTCAATTATGTTGCATACCCACCACCCAAAGTCAGATTGTCCTCTGTCACCTTCTATCTTGTTTTCTTTGTGCCCCTCCCACCCCCTATCCCTCTCCCATTCCCCCCTCCCCCCCGTAACCACCACACTCTTATCAATGTCTCTTAGTTTCACTATTATGTCCCACCTACGTATGGAATAATACAGTTCCTGTTTTTTTCTGATTTACTTATTTCGCTTTGTATCATGTTATCAAGATCCCACCATTTTGCTGTAAATGTTCCGATGTCATCATTTCTTATGGCTGAGTAGTATGGAAATTCTATTTTCAAAACCAACACAGATGGGGGAGGGCGGATAGTTCTGAGTAATGAAATATTCTGGTTAATAATGTATTATCAGATATGCCACACATAATTTGAAAACCTAAAGTCTTTAAAATTAATAACACATTCAAAATGATGTACTGAACACAATATTCCTTAGGTTACTCAGAGGTGATTCAGGATTGCAGTTACACATGTGACTGTTACGAACAACAGTTATCATTGTACTTGAAGTTTACGGAGGTACCGGGCTGGTAGAAACTTCCAGTTGCTAGAATCTTGTATAACTACCTTTCACATTGCTTATTTTCCATATTTTAAAGATACCACCAATCTTGAAGAACAACTACTGGTGAAAACCAGCCTCTCACAGGGTCTTTATCTAAATTACCAATCACTTTCTTTTTAAAATTTAAGTTATCAGGTTCAAAGAAAAAGACTATTTCTTATTTTAATTTTTTTTTATTTTATACTATATACCAAATGCTTTTTTAAAAATTCAAGTTATGTCTGAAAGAAAAAGACTATTGCTTCTTTTAATTTTTTATTTTATACTATATTTCAAATACTTAGAGACTATATATGATTCTCTCACTGTCAAATTCAGGAGGTACTATTACAACATGAAAAGCAAAAAATTATTTAAAAATGATCCTGAGAATAACAGAGACAGCTTCGTAAGATGCACCTGACCGTAAGGCACACCTAGGGTTTTAAGGAGAAAAATAAGAAAAAAAATATTCTGAACCAAATGGTGTGATATTCAGTAAAATACCATACTTTTTGCTCTATAAAACCCACGGGCATTTCCCCCTCCACTTTTGGGGGGAAAAAGTGCATTTTATGGAGCAAAAAATACAGTAGTTCTTCAAAGGAACATTTTCTCATTATAACTTCTTTTTTTTTTTTAATTTTTTTAAATTTAATTTTTAATTTTTTTTATTCATTTTTTTAGAGAGGAGAGGGAGAGAGAGAGAGAGAGAGAGAGAGAGAGAGAGGAGAGACAGAGAGAGAGAGAAGGGGGGGAGGAGCTGGAAGCATCAACTCCCATATGTGCCTTGACCAGGCAAGCCCAGGGTTTCGAACCGGCGACCTCAGCATTTCCAGGTCGACGCTTTATCCACTGCGCCACCACAGGTCAGGCAACTTCTTAAAGTTATAATTCCTTTAAGTTCTATTCCTTTAATAGAATCTGAATATTGATTTATTATTATTATTTTATATTTTTCTGAAGTGAGAAGTGGGGAGGCAGAGAGACAGATTCCTGCATGTGACCGGCCAGGATCTACCCAGCATGCCCACGAGGCCCATCTGGGGCATTGCTCTGTTGCAACCAGAGCCATTCTAGCACCTGAGGTGGAGGCCATGGAGCCATCGTCAGTGCTTGGGCCAGCTTTGCTCCAATGGAGCCTTGACTGTGGGAGGGGAAGAGAGAGATAGAGAGAAAGGAGAGGGGAAGAGTGGAGAAGTGGATGGGCGCGTTTCCTGTGTGCCCTGGCCTGGAATTGAACCTGGGACATCCACATACCAGGCCAATGCTCTACCATTGAGCTAACTGGCCAGGGCCTGAATATTGATTTTTTTTTAAAAATAAGCAAAATTTCATGGGAAGAGTTTATGCACAGGCACAGAGATCTCAGCAAGCACCAGAGTCCTCTGGGGTGAATCTTGCTTTTTGGGCTCAACCCTCATACAGCAGCTCATATGCTATGTTTGTGGCCAATTCTTACAGCCAGTCATCCTGAGAGTCAATCCCACCTACAGATGTGCCAATAGCAATTAAGGCTCAAGTAAAACAGGGGTGTACACACAACCTATACAAGGGACTCTCTTGGTGCACTCAGTTCAGGTGGTGAAGGACACTGTGTCACTGGACCTCACAGGACACCTACTACATAAGGCTACCCTGACAAGACTGGGAAACATAGCAGATCTATCTAATACATAGAAACAAACACTGAGAAGCAGTAAAAATGAGGAGACAATGAAAAATGTCCTAAATGAAAGATTAGGAGAAATCTCTAGGACAAGAACTAAATGAAATGGAGGCAAGAAATCAACCAGATACAGAATTTAAACCACTGATTATGAGGATACTCAAAGAACTTAGGGGGAAAATGAATAAAATTAGTGAGAACTTAAAAACAGTCAGCATAAAAAAGGACATAGAAACTATAAAAAAAGAACTAGTCAGAAATGAAGAATATACCAGAAGGAAACAATATAAGATTAGATGAAGCAGAGGATCAAATCAGCAATTTGTAAGGCAAGGTAGCAGAAAACACCCAATCAGAAAAGAAAAAAGAAAAAATTATTTAAAAAATGAGGATAGTTTAAGGGACCTGTGGGACAACATGAAGCATAACAATGTCTGCATCATAAGGGTGACAGAAGGAGATGAGAGAGAGCAAGGAATTGAGAACCTATTTGGGGGAAATAATGACTGAAAACTTCCCTAAACTAATGAGGGAAATAGATATATGAATCCTGGAAGTGCAGAAATTCCAAAAGATGAACCCAAACACAGGCATCACACCAATACACATCATAATTAAAATGCCAAAGATTATAGACAAAGAGAGAATTTTAAAAGCAGCAAGAGAAAAGCAGTTAGTTACTACAAAGAAGGTCCCATAAAACTGTCAGCTAATTTCTCAACAGAAACTTTGCAGAGCAGAAAATATTGGCACAAAATATTCAAAGTGATGAAAAGCAAGGACTTTCAACCAAGGTTACTCTACTCAGCAAAGTTCTCATTTAGAACCAAAGGACATTTAGAGACCTTCCCAGACAAGAAAAAGCTAAAGGAGTTCATTACCACAAAGCAATATTATGTGAAATGTTAAAGGGTCTTCTTTAGGAAGAAAAAAGGAACATAAATATAAATAATAAAATGGTAATAACTATGCACCTATCAATAATCACTTTATTTTTATGTTTTTAGATTTTATTCATTTTAAAGCGGAGAGAGAGAAGCGGGGAGGGACAGAAAGCATCAACTCCCATATGTGCCTTGACCAAGCAAGCCCAGGATTTCAAACTGGCGGCCTCAGCATTCCAGGTCTATGCTTTATCTACTGCGCCACCACAGGTCAGGTTTAACAATCACTTTAAATGTAAATGGATTAAATGCTCCAATCAGAAGACATAGGTTAGCTGAATAGATAAAAAACAAGACCTACGAGCCTGACCAGGTGATGGTGTAGCATATAGAGTGTTGGCCTGGGATGCAGAAGACCCAGGTTTGAAACACCAAGGTCACCTGCTTGAGCATGAGCTCATCCAGTTTGAGCATGGGTTCACCAGCTTGAGTGAGGGGTCGCCAGCTTGAGTATGGAATCATAGATATGACCCCATGTTCGCTGGCTTGATGCCCAAGGTCACTGCCTTGAACCCAACTTTGCTGGCTTGAGCAAGGGGTCACTCACTCAGCTATAGCCCCCTCCCCCACCCCATCAAGGCACATATGAGAAAGCAATCAATGAACAACTAAGGTATTGCAATGAAGAATTGATGCTTCTCATCTCTTTCCTCTCCTGTCTGTCCCTATCTGTTCCTCTCTCTGTCTTTGTCTTTCTCTTGCTAAAACAAACAAACAAAAAAACAAGACCCATGCATATGCTGTCTATTAGAGACCCACTCCAGATCAAAATGCACACACACTGAAAGTAAAAATAAAAAGATGACCCATCAGTAGCATTAAAGAAAATTTGCCAGAAAATTTATCACTTCAATTTCTGATTTAATTATTTTTCATGTTATTTCCAGGTAACATTTCACAAGCATAACATTAGTACAATCATATGTATATTTTGCATTTCCTTTTCTCACATATCATACATAATTACCTTAATTGCCATTTTTAGAGCCTGAATAATGTTCTGTTATGTTGATGTACCATAATTTACTAAACCAAATTGTTAGATACTTAGCTTGTTTGCATTTTATATCCACTATAGAAAAATGTTATTTTGATCAATTAGGATTCTAGTTTTTTTTGTGTAGACTATACAATGATTGTCTAAATATAGCTACAGGCTGGTTATAGAATTTTTCAGAACTAACAGAATGAAAAAGGAATGATAGAATATTTCTTTTTATTTTTATTTTTTGACAGAGACAGAGAGAGAGTCAGAGAGAGGGACAGACGGGCAAGAAGGGAGAGAGATGAGTAGCATCAATTCTTTGTTGTGGCATCTTAGTTGTTCATTGATTGCTTTCTCATATGTGCCTTGATTGGGGGGCTACAGCAGAGCAAGTGACCTTTTGCTCAAGCCAGTAACCTTGGGCATCAAGCCAGTGACCTTTGGGTTCAAACCAGCTACCATGGGTCATAACTATGATCCCATGCTTAAGCCAGTCACCCTGCACTCAAGCTGGTATGCCTGCACCCAGTTGGTATGAACCCGTGTCGAGGTTTCAAACCTGGGTCCTCTGCATCCCAGTCCGACACTCTATCCACTGCACCACTGCCTGGTCAGGCTCCATATTTCTTTTTCATTAGCCAATGATTTTTTTGTCAGTGTCTCTTACTGTGCCTAAGCAGAAGAACCTGAGGTCAATGACAACCATCCCAAAGGTTGTGTTAATATGTGAAGGCCAAACCATATTGTCTTTGGTAAAAGAGACAAATATAAGTTTCTGTAGATAAGAGTAAATGCAGCAATAATGCAGGAATTAATGATCCAGTGATGAACTACAGTGAGATATTAACCTGGTTTGTGAAAATCAGTAAGTAGCAAAAGTGAAAAATAGTTTTACTCATTGAGCAAATGCAGCTTGACTATGGTGTTTCCAAAAGCCACACCCTCTCTTGTTCACCTGGTGAACTTGGATTCCTTTTTCGGGAGTCAGCTTAGCTGTCATTATCTTTGTGAAGCCTTCCTTCCTCCTTCCCAGCAGAGTCCTCTCTGCTTGCTTTTATCCTAACGTTCACAACTCCGTTTTTCAGAATAAACTATGAGTTCCTTGAGGCTGGGACTTTGTCTTGCTCATCATTTGAGCTCCCCCATTTGCCATATAGTAATGTTTTATCTTTAAAAAATTAAGACTATACTTTCAGGGATCATTTCTATAGTTTGTTATTTTAAAAAAATTATCGATTGACTTTAGAGAGAGAGAAAGAGGAAGAAAGAGAGAGAGAGAAACATGGATTTGTTGTTCCACTTATTTATGCATTCATTGATTGATTCTTGTTATGTGTCATGACTGGGGTTAGATCTGCAACCTTGGTGTACTGGGATGATGCTCTCTAACCAACTGAGCTACTTGGCCAGGACACCATGTAGTAATATTTTAAAAAGTTTAATGAGTTCTGGTTGAATGCATTAAGAGTAAACAATAAGAATTTGTGTCCTCTGTTGTATATTGTCCAACAACTTACATACTGAAGAATGCTCCAGTTCTTAGTTTATGGCACATGTGTATGTGTGTTTATGCACAAACACACATTTGTTGCAAGGGAGAGTTGAAAAGATATTATTTAACTTAAATATCCTCCTCTATAGAAGTGAAGGGAGCTGGGGATAGATGTAGGTGAGCCATCCTGTGTATTCTGAGACATCTTCTTTCATAAAGATTCACAGGAGCACCTAAAACAAATGCAGTCATTCCAGAGTTACAGAGCAACCCACTTAGAATACATTGTTTTATAAATACTGGAGTATGTGCAACTTTTAAACCTCCAATTTACTTTCCATAGTCCCTATCCCTTTGTTAAAGCTGAGAGGCGTGTTTATTCACTTTACCACTCACAGAGCCAAACTGTGTGAAATAGTTTATCCTCAGAAAGTAATAAGAGACGTAAGGAAAGGATCAACAGTGTCTGGTGTTAACAGGAAGGAAGTTCCAGACATGCAGGGACATTCCTAGCCTTAATGCCAGGCGTTTTTAGTTTTTGCTCCTCTATTTACTTTTCATTTGAATTTATAAACCTGTCATCATGTCCAGACATCTATTCTTATATTAAGAAATATAGTTGCCCCGATCCTTTGCAGCTTTATTTCAGAAATAAACCTTTATTTTATTATAATAAACCTTTATTCAGAAATAAACCTTTGCAGCTTTATTTCAGTGTCAAACTTCTTAGACCAGCAGCTTTGGTAAGCTCCCTTTGTTCCTGGCGCACATCTGAACTGGTACTCTGCTGCTCTATTAACAAACTCCGGTCTTTGTCACATTAGCTTTTCCCTTTTCTGCTCTTAAACAAAAATGCTGATTGACCACTATGATTTTCTTAAAACCTTGCAAGGATAAACTAGTAATGGGTATCTAGCCTTTGACATTAAAGGTATCAAAACCACTAATTCTCTAATCCAAGGGTTAGATGTTTCCCAGGGATACCTAGTCTTAGGACACTGCCTTATTCAGAATCAGAATTTGGGATCCTTACAGGTAGCCAATGAGTTGGAGGGAGGCAACACCTCTAAGATGCAAACTCAAGCCACGTATCTTTACATATGACCAATGGTACAATACACAGGGGTATACCAGAATCATCAGAGAAAGTCCAGGAGCACCCTGCTTTGCAAACATTCTCTCCCAAACCCGGTTGCATTAATAAGCACTCCAGGTTTCAGGCAGCAGTGAACACTTTCTGAAAGGCGGTGGGTATCATACTAATTCTTGTCAAGATTATAGAATGACAGCCCTGGCCGGTTGGCTCAGTGGTAGAGCGTCGGCCTGGCGTGCAGAAGACCTGGGTTCAATTCCCGGCCAGGGCACACAGGAGAAGCGCCCATCTGCTTTTCCACCCCTCCCCCTCTCCTTCCTCTCTGTCTCTCTCTTCCCCTCCCGCAGTGAGGCTCCATTGGAGCAAAGATGGCCCGGGCACTAGGGATGGCTCCTTGGCCTCTGCCCCAGGCGCTAGAGTGGCTCTGGTCGCAACAGAGTGACGCCCCGGAGGAACAGAGCATCACCCCCTGGTGGGCAGAGCGCCCCCCCCTGGTGGGCGTGCCGGGTAGATCCCTGTCGGGTGCATGCGGGAGTTTGTCTGATTGTCTCTCCCCGTTTCCAGCTTCAGAAAAATACAAAAAAAAAAAAAAGATTATAGAATGACTAATTAAAAGGATGGGTTTGTAAGCACATATGGAAGCTGCATAATTATAAGAACCTATGATGTAAGATGAGTTTAATTACTTTTCTTTTCTGACAGGGATGCTAAACTGGCAGAGAGGAGTGGCATTTATGTGGCATCTAGATTTCATCACAATGTATAACTATTTCCTGTGATAATCTCTGAAATAACATGTGGAGAGATAGGTTAGAAAAGAGTAAATATAATGAGCCTGACCAGGCGGCAGCGCAGGGGAATAGAGCATTGAACTGGGATGCAGAGGACCCAGGTTTGAAGCCCCGAGGATGCCAGCTTGAGCGCGGGCTCATCTGGTTTGAGCAAAGCTCACCAGCTTGAACCCAAGGTCGCTGGCTCAACCAAGGGGACATTTGGTTTGCTAAAGCTGCCCAGTCAAGGCACATATGGGATAGCAATCAATGAACAACTAAGGTGCCACGGTGAAGAGTTGATGCTTCTCATCTCTCTCCCTTCCTCCCTTCCTGGCTGTCTGTCCCTATCTGTCCTTCTCCCTTTCTCTCTCTCTCTGTCACAAAAAAAAAAAAAAAAGAGTAAGTATAATGATTCAAAATTATTGTACAACTTTTCCCTAAAATTATTATTAATGGATTAATTCTAGTTTCAGGGAGTTCTTGAATATCAGGTTGCAGGAGTGAATACCTGTTTTAGGCAACATTTTTCTAAAATGTAACCCAGATATTGGCTAGCCTCTCTTCTTCCCTTTTATCATGCTTGCATGATGATGTATTACCTCATTAAATTTTGCTAAAGAATCCACTGACATCAGAGATTGACTGATGTATATTTCACAGAAGGTTTTATCAGGGAAGAGGATTTACACTAGATACTCCAAAGTTAACCACTTAGCCCTTCCATCAGACTTTCCTGAGTGTTATTGTCTTTGCTGCTATGACACCACTGAGAATTCTTTCTCTTCACTTTTTTTCTGGTTCTCTGCTCAGCATCATTTCTAGTTTCTCATCTCCCCTCGATTTCCCCCAGGCACTTTGAGTTCCTTTATAAAGGAGAGCAATTCAACTTGAGACTACTTTCTACCTCCAACTCTATATACTCAAGTCCATTGAGGCACTTGTCAAAACAAGGAACTCCCCTGAGTAATAGGATTCCTGCTCTTTGGAAAGCAGACTGGATTATAAAGAAATATATTTCTATAACATCATTAACTTATATGATAAAAATTAGGACATGACTAGAACAGAATGAAGAGGATGGCAAGGGGGGTGTCAAAATCATGTTGTCTGCTTACTTGTCATGGTGTAACCCAGTGGTGTTCAACATTTTTACGCTTGGGGACCGGTGAAAATAGGTGAATTGTTTTGGGGACCACTGAGATAGAAATCACCCTGAGTGGGAGCAAATTCTACTAAGATCATTGGGTCTATTCATACAACATCAAGTGGTTAACTCTTTCTCCAATCGGCACAAAACTTCTGATGGACTGGTCCGCAGACTGATGGTTGAAAAACACTGGTGTAACTGACATCCTAAAATGTAGTGTCATCTGAGCAGTTCTCTCCTGAGCATCTCTCATGCAGTTGTGTCAGATCAGGGCTGGCACCGGAGTCACCTGAAGGCTTGACTGGGCTGACTAGTCAACTCAGTGTCTGGTACCCCAGTGCTCCCCCCACACACTTCTTCAGGAGAGTGGCCTGGACTTACTACCTGGTGGCTCAGGGCTCTAAGAAGAAGGGGCCAAGAGCATACTGTTTAAGGCAGAAGCTGCAAGGCTTTTTATGACCTAGCTGTCGATGTCCTGGGGCTTCATTTTCACTGTATTATGCTGCTCAAGTCAGCCTAGATTCAAAGGGAGGGAAATTGGACATCATCATGTTTTTTAGCGCATACAAAAAGGGGGCTGGGAGGGAGGGAGAGACAAGAAGGGAGAGAGATGAGAAGTGTTAACTTGTAGTTGTGGCACTTTTAGTTGTTCATTGATTGCCTCTCATATGTGCCTTGACAGGGGGCTACAGCCTAGCTCAGGGGTCGCGAACCTTTTTGGCTGAGAGAGCCATGAACACCACATACTTTAAAATGTAATTCCATGAGAGCCATACAACAACCTGTGTACGTTACGCATTATCCAATAAAAATTTGATGTTGTCCCGAAGGACAGCTGTGATTGGCTCCACCCACCCACAACCATGAACATGAGTGGTAGGAAATGAATGAATTGTAATACATGAGAATGTTTTATATTTTTAACATTATTATTTTTTTTTATTAAATATTTGTCTGCAAGCCAGATGCAGCCATCAAAAGAGCCACATCTGGCTTGCAAGCCATAGGTTTCCGACCCTTGACCTAGCTAGTTACTCCTTGCTCAAACCAGCGACCTTTGTGCTTAAGCCAGTGACCCAGGGATCATGTCTGTGATCCCATGTTCCAGCTGGTGACTCCATGTTTAAGCTGGTGAGCCAGTGTTCAAACCAGCAACCTTGGGGTTTCAAACCTGGGACCTCAGCACCCTGGTTTGGTGCTCTATCCACTGCATCACCACCGGTCAGGCTAGCTATAAGTACATTATTTATTTTCTTTGAAAAGTTTTATAGTTTTTATTTTCATATTGAAGTCATTAATGCATAAGTAGGGTGTGAGCTAAGCATCACTTTTCATTTGTTTAATATGGATAATCTATTTTACTAGCCTCATTTATTGTATGTCCTTTTAGCCTTATGTGCAATGTCAGCTCTGCTTTAAATCAGGTTTCCATATAATCATGGCTTTCTTTCTGAGCTCTCTATTCTGTTAGCTGTCTGTGACCAGCGCTACATTGGTCGCTGTGATTAATACCATATTGCTTAAATTTCTATATCTTGAAAAAAAATCTGATCTACAACTAGTCCACCAGCCTGCTTCTTCAGGACTGCCCTGACTGCATCTTCTTGACCCTTTGTGTATTCATACAAATTTTAGAACCAGTCTGTCAGGTTCCATAAAAATGAAACAAAACAAACAACCCCTCATTCATGTTTGGATTGGAATTACAGCCTTCACTATATTTTCATTGTCACTCACTCTCATGTCCTCATTTCCTTCCTCACCCAACTTGGATTCTATGTATAAAGGCTTCCTTGCAACTACCCTCAACTCTGCTGTCCCTCTCTCTCATCTGTGTACTTTCATACATAATTGCTTACTCTATGCCTGCACCCAACCAGCTAAAATTGCTGGAGAAAAACAACTAACTATACTGAGTAGTTTTATTTAAAAATTTATGACCACAAATATCAAATAGGCATTCAAAATTGTCCAACATTCTACTACACATAACTGTTTAAAATTAACTCTATCACACTTTCTTTTCTCAAGCTTCTATTTTTCTCTCTCCATTTTTTTTTTTTGCTCTCAGTGAAGAAAATCTTACCTCATGTTTTATTGAAAAAGGAAAGAGCAGAAACTCCTTTATTATCTTCCCTCCACATTTCCCCACCATGTCAGTCCCAGTCTCTGCCCTCCCGTGTTGCTAAGAATTAAACTCATTGTTCCCATCAAAGGCCAACTGCTTCAGTGTGTCTGGATCTCATCCCTCTCATGTGTTCAAGATGTCTCCTTCTGCATTCTCTCTCTTCTGCATCATCAGTTTTCACTTTCCACTGACTGATTCCCATCAGCATAAAAACAGCCTCCATTATCAAACTAACAAATCAGTATAAACTCTTAGAATCTCTCCTATCAGAGAATAGAGGCAATAATGTACAGTGGTTGTGAATCTAAACTCTGGTGCCAGGCTTCCTGGGTTCAAATTTCATCTCTGCCACTTACTTGTATTGTAATCTTAAGAAGGCTATCCTGTCCAAGACAGCAGCCGCATGTGGTTATTGACATTTAAGTTTATATTAATTAGAACTAAATAAAATTAATAACTCCTCAGTGGGACTAGCCATGTTTCAAATATGGCTGGTGGCTGCCACACTGGATGGTGCAACTGGAGAGCTGTGCCATCATTGCAGAGACTTCTGCTGGGCACCAGGGTTCCAGAGTAGCCCCACTCTCCCACCCTTCCTTCCTTTCTCTCTTTCTTCCCCCTTTTTTTTTTAGAGAAAGAGAAGAAGCATCAACTTATAGTTGTGGAACTTTAGTTGTTCATTGATTGCTTCTCATAGGTGCCTTAATGAGGGGGGCTACAGCAGAGCAAGTGACCCCTTGCTCAAGCCAGCAACCTTGGGCTCAAGCCAGCAATCTTGAGCTTCAAGCCGGCAACCTCTGGACTCAAGCCAGCAACCATGGGATTATGTCAATGATCCCATGCTAAAGCCGGCAACCCTGCGTTTAAGCTGGTGATTTTGGGATTTCGAACTTGGGACCTCAGCGTCCCAGGTCAATGCTCTATCCACTGTACCACCACTGGTAAGGCCTTCCCATTCTTTCTTTAAAAATTTAATTTATCCTTATGAAGTTTTACAAAATTTAATTAATTTTCCAGCTTTATTGAGATATAATTGATAAATAACATTGTGTAAGTTTAAGAGTGTAAGGTGTACAACATGTTGATTTGTCACTCTTATATATTGCAAAATGATTACCACATAGTGTTATCTAACACCTTCAGCATGTCACATAATTACCTTTTTGTGTGTGTGTGTGAGGACAGTAACTGTTACCTTTCTAATTATATTCTATCATACCACCATTTACATTTTTATTATAGTACTTATCACTATGTGATATATTTTATGCTCACTTATTTGTTCATTCCCCCACCCCCTTATCTTTTCCTATCAAAATGCAACCTCTGTGGGGTTAGCTTCACCATTTCATTCTCCGTTTCTGGCATTACTGAGGTCAATAAATATTTCTTCAATAATGACTGATCAGACATTAACCAGCTTAGGGCTGGGTTGAAAAATGCTTACCTAAGCATAGTGTACTTATTTTTACATTATTGGTGGATATTAGCTGTGGAATATTGAGTGCAAAATATAGTAATTACTAATATTTAGAGTTGATGGACATCAAGAAAAAGTAACTATCCTGCAGCTGGGAGACTGGGTCCTTGTCATTATGCTATGTCAGCTGTGAAATATTAACAATGAGCTTAGGCCTGATTAGAATATTTGAAAGTTTAAAATTAGAGAACACATGTGAACCATTGTTGAGGAATTAAATACTTTATGTGTGGGTTTAGTTGCTTTGAAAGTAGGCTGCATCACATTCTCAGGAATTTTCATTATAATATTGCTTACAACAGCAAACAATTGCAAACAACTTAAGTGTTCATTAATAAAGGAATAGATAAATACGTGGTGGTATAGTCATACAATGAGGCATTGTGGAACAGTAAAATGACTAAACTAGATCTTGCATTACCTATGTGAAAGCTCTCAAAATCTAACAATGAGTTGAAAAGAGCAACTTGTAGATGGACAAATATGCTTTAAACATTTATATAAATTTTAAAAATAAAAGTAGGATGTATGGTCACATATATGAGTAAAATAGTAAAACATTGATGGTGAAGACATGTCTAAATGGGTAGCTCTAGGGCAAGAGGGTGGGAAATGGGATCAGAAAGAGAAAATGAGACCAGAAAGTAACCTCAATAGCATTTCTCCTTTAAAAATTTGGAAGTCAACATAACAGAATGTTAACTTTAAAAATCAGGACATTCATCATTCCCTAGAGTTTGCGATATATTATTTGGATCACTTTATAATTAAAAAACAAAAAGAATGTAAGTTACAAGTATATCAAATTTATGCCACATTCATTTAACAATACTTCTTGAGAACTGACTGTGTGTCTGTTGTGCTGGGTGTGCAGGATTACAGAGAAGTCAAGCAAGACATGAGTTTTGCTTCCCAGAAGTCTGCCTTCTGAGCTGAAATAACACATCCTTACCTGAAGCAGTTAAGTTGTGAAAGTTAGCATGTAATGATGTATCAAAACAAGGAGTAGAAGCTTGGAAATCAGAATCCCTGGAGCAGCTGGAGATCTGCTGGAGGAGGGATAACTTGAAGAACAAATCTAGGTGGACAGGAGCGAGGTCACGTGGCTTCTGGATGGAGGAAACTTTATCCGCCCGGGTTTGAAATGGATCGGTAAATGCCATCCTGCAGAAGTGAAGCAGGGTTTTGTTTTTTATAAAATTGAATAGATAGTATTAAAGGTACTCTGAGATACTTTAATGCCATGTCTAGGAATTTAAATCTTATCCATTAGTTAAGTGACAAACCATTCACAACTCTGAAGAATTGAAGTGACATGGTTCATTTGATCTCTTTGGATGTTATTCTGACTGTGGTGTGCAGGGTAGACTGGAATAGGGAAGAGTGGAAACAGGGAACTCAGGGGGTTGTTTCAACAGTCTAGCAGTTAGCAGTTGAGGGCCAAGGATGAGCAGTAGTAATGGAGATGGAGAAAGAAAGAACTAATATTTTCCAGCAGGGTAGGTGTTACTGATCACATTTTACAAAGGTACAGAGTAGGTATGTGCTTTAGTCTGCTTGGGCTACCATAACAAAATACAATAGACTTAATGGCTTAAACAATAGAAAACTATTTCTCACAGCGCTAGTGGCTGGGAGGTCCGTGATAATGGTGTAGACAGGGTAGGTTTCATTCTGGGGCCTCTTCTCTTGGCTTGTAGGCAGCCACCATCTCACTATGTGCTCACATGACAAGAGCTTTCTGGAGTCTCTTCTGTTAAGGGCACTAATCCCCTCATGACCTAATTGAACCCTAATTACCTCTCAAAGTTCCCATCTCCAAGGCCATTGTATTAAGGGTTAGGGCTTCAACATATGAATTTTGGTGGGACAGCATAAACATTTAGTCTATCAAATCATTTATTCAAGGTTCTTATAGATATAAGTGCCAGACCATGCAATCAAATTTAGCTCTCTTTTTGTCCCTGCCCGGGGTAGAGTGGCACCTGGTTTGGTGGTGCTTGTCTCATATCAGCCAGGGACAAAGGAAGTCCTTGTTTATTCCAGCCCGGTTTTTGGTCTGTGCCTGTGCTGGTTCATACCTGGAATACATGAGGGAAAAAAATTAGGTATTCTTTCCTCCAGAGTTTGTGTTGAAATTTTGAAATCTTGATCAAAACAACTTGAAGGGTGATTGTATTTAGAAGATGAAAGAGAAGGAAGAATAAAAGAACAATGATGTTTTGGTTGCCAGTAAAGTACTTGATGGAAACTGGAAATTTGCAATGGTAAGCTAGTTTGGTGGAGAACAAAATGCATTCATTGTGGAAGAAGGAAACTTTGCCTTGATGGTGGGCCATCCCAGTGCAGATGGTTTCTAGACTGTTGGAATTGTGGTAAACTGCTGGAAGCTCTCACATCTAAAGTGCGGAAAGTCATTAGCACAGAGATGGTAATTAAAGTCTGAAGACAGCAGTTCCCATAAGAATGAGTAGAAATAAAGAGAAGAGCAAACAGAGATTGTGCACTTAAAAATGTGTCAGGAGGGTGAATTTCATGTTAAGTGTTCTTACCACAATTAAATGGGGGTGGGGGGAAGAGAGACAGTGTTTTTACAAGTACCCAGACTTACCACTTTTCACTTGGTGAAATAGAAGTACCAACAAGGAAAGCAATAAAGGAGCAATTAGAGGAGCAAAAACTTCTTGGGTTTGTTTGCTTTTTGCCACTGAAGCTTGTTCATTGAGGGTTGTTTCAGGAAAAAGAGGATGGTTAAATGTGTTAAATATAATAATGTTGATTAAAGAGGATGTCAGCTGGCACTGGATAGTTGTAATATTCTGTGACTTAAAACAAAATTCATTAGGTTTAAAAAGAGATCTTTTTGAAAGTGTGGTTTAAATGCTTTTAGATTTCACAGACCAACAATATCTCAAAAAATATTTAAGTATTTTTAAAAGATCATTCAAAACACCCCAATCTCTTATCAACCTCATTTTCATACATGGGAAAAATAAGCTCTTTTTTTATTGAATAATTTATATTTTTTTATTAATTTTGATAGGGTGAAATTAATAAATCAGGGTACATATGTTCAGAGAAGACATCTCCAGCTTATTTTGACATTTAATTATGTTGCCTACCCATCACCCAAAGTCAAATTGTCTTCCGTCACCTTCTATCTCAGCAGTTCTCAACCTGTGGGTCGCAACCCTGGTGGGGGTTGAACGACCAAAACACAGGGGTCGCCTAAAGCCATCGGAAAATACATATTTCCGATGGCTTTAGCCGCTGAGAAGCCGCGCTACCGTCTGCAGCAGCGCTATTCAGCTTGAACGCACGCTGTTATGGACGTGTGTTCCAAACTGAATGCCTGCGGTCATGCGCAGACGTGATTGCATCATCTGTCCAGGGCCTACGGGGTGGGGGGGTGGGGGACGCTCCACAGTCCATAGCGGTGCATTACGTGTGTCTGGTGCTTGCTGACGTCATCAGGGGCGGGTGCAGCAAGCACCCGAGGACAGAAGCCTAGGAGGTGGAGAGGCAAGAGGTGGAGAGCCAAGAGAGCCTGCGAGACAGCCTGTGTAAAAAAGGTTAATAATGTAAAAACAGTACACACACCATACACACAATACTGTGTAAGTGTAAGGTGCTTTGTGAGTAATCATTACACAGTACACAAAGCAGCTTTCACTTACACAAAGCACCATACATTTTACACAGTGTGAACTACATCGGTCTTATACTATAAGAGACCACTGTAAGATATAGTTCACACTGTTCCCCAACGTATAATTATCTCCCATATCTCCCACTATTTCCCCATATTCTGAATGAGGAAACTGCTGAAATCAGCGGTTTCCTGCATTGAATCTGCCTCCTATTGATTTCATTGGGAGTGCAGCGGATTTTGTGGAAGAGAGCTCCTGAGAATCTCGGGTTACCACACAATCCGCCCAGTCGCCTTTTGATTTCAATAAAAGGCGGAGAAATGACAGTTTCCGACACATTTCTTCCTCTCCTATTCAAGTCAATGGGAGGCCGCAGCAGATTCCGCTCAAATATAGAGCATGTTGCTTAATTTTTTCCACTCTAGAACTTTTCCTAGAGCAGAAAAATTCCAAAGGTGGAATCCGCCACGCCCAATAGACTGAAAGAGGCCTCACACTGAGGAATCTGCTGTGCGGATTCTGCAGTGTAAAAGATCTGCCTCCTATAGAAGTCTATAGGAAAAGTTCTAGCGTGGAAAAAATTAAGCAACATGCTCTATATTTGAGCAGAATCTGCTGCGGCCTCCCATTGACTTGAATAGGAGAGGAAGAAATGTGTTGGAACTGCATTTCTGCCGTACAGGGGATCTCTCTTCTGCGGAATCCACGGGTCTCCTATTGAAATAAATGAGATGTGGATTCCACCGCAGAAACCGCTGCTTTATAGTGTGAAAGAGCCCTGAAAGATACCATGCTGTGCAGAAACTGCAGTGTATCCTATGACGTAGTTCACACTGTTCTATATATAAAACTTGCCACTAATCAGGAAAAAACAGATCCATTAGTTAAGCAGCTATTTACGGAAAGGTAGCCCCAATACACTAGGTAAGGAGGTCCATTAGTAATAAATATTTCTCAATATATAATTAAATATTGTTTTTGTGATTAATCACTATGTTTAAATTATGTTTGATTTGTAGCAATGAGAATACATAATGCATATCAAGTATTTACATTCCGAATCATAACTGTAGCAAAATTACAGTTATGAAGTAGCCACCAAAATTATTTTTTGGTTTGGGGTCACTGCAACATGAGGAACTGTATTGCGGGGTCATGGCATTAGAAAGGTTGAGAACCACTGTTCTATTTGGTTTTCTTTGTGCCCCTCCCTCCCCCCACTCCCTCATTCTCTTCCTTCACCCGCCCCCCGCCCCCCGCCCCCGCACGGTAACCACCACACTCTTGTCTATGTCTCTGAGTCTCATTTTTATGTCCCACCTATGTATGGAATCATATAGTTCTTAGTTTTTCCTGATTTACTTATTTCACTCAATATAATGTTATCAAGGTCCATCCATGTTGTTGTAAATTGTGGATAAGTCCTTCCAGGGGTGAGGACGATGGAGATGCAAAGACCCGACTCTAGGTACCAGGTTCAGTGATGCAGATCCGCTTTACTCAGAAAGTAAGCTAGCTTATATACACAGGTTCAGCCTATAGGGTGTTACAGCGTGTTCTTCAAAGCCAATGGCTGAAAAGATCAGGGAGCTGCCTGATTGGCGCTAAGTCACTTCCCTACAGCGGGCGAGCTCCCTCCTGGGTGTGCCTAGGAGGGTTTAACCCTGCTGGAGTGTTCTCACAGTATTGCATCAGCCACAGCTGCTAGGAATGTGCTCTGCGCTCTACCTACACTAAATGATCCTATGTCATCATTTCTTATGACTGAGTAGTATTCCATAGTATATATGTACCACATCTTTATCCAGTCATCTATTGAAGAGCTTTTTGGTTGTTTCCATGTCTTGGCCACTGTGAACAATACTGCAATGAACATGGGGCTGCATGTGTCTTTACGTATGAATATTTTTGCGTTTTGGGGGTATATACCCAGTAGAGGGATTGCTGGGTCATAAGGTAGTTCTATTTTCAGTTTTTTGAGGAACCACCATACTTTCTTCCATAATGGTTGTACTACTTTACATTCCCACCAACAGTGGATGTTTAAAGAACATCCAACAGTGGATGAGGGTTCCTTTTTCTTCAGAGCCTCTCCCACACTTGTTATTACTTGTCTTGTTGATAATAGCTAATCTAACAGGCGTGAGGTGGTATCTTATTGTAGTTTTGATTTGCTTTTCTCTAATAGCTAATAAAGATGAGCATCTTTTCATATATCTGCTGACCATTTGTATTTCTTCCTGGGAGAAGTGTCTGTTCATGTCCTCTTCCCATTTTTTTTATTGGATTGTTTGTTTGTTTGTTGTTGAGTTTTATGAGTTCTTTGTATATTTTGGATATTAGGCCCTTATCTGAGCTGTTGTTTGAAAATATCATCTCCCATTTAGTTGGCTATCTGTTTTGTTGTCAGTTTCTCTTGCTGTGCAAAACTTCTTAGTTTGATGTGGTCCCATTCATTTATTTTTGCCTTCACTTCTCTTGCCTTTGGAGTCAAATTCATAAAGTGCTCTTTATAACCAAGGCCCATGAGTTCAGTACCTATGTTTTCTTCTTTCAGGTCTTATATTTAGGTTTTTGATCCATTTTGAATTAATTTTAGTACAAGGGGACAAACTGTAGTTGAGTTTCATTCTTTTGCATGTGGCTTTCCAGTTTTCCCAGCACCATTTGTTGAAGAGGCTTTCTTTACTCCATTGTGTGTTGTTGGCCCCTTTATTGAAAATTATTTGACTATATATATGTGGTTTTATTTCTGGGCTTTCTATTCTATTCCATTGGTCTGTGTCTATTTTTCTGCCAATGCCATGCTGTTTTGATTGTTGTGGCTCTATAATATAATTTGAAGTCAGGTATTGTAATGCCCCCAGCTTCATTCTTTTTCCTTAGAATTGCTTTGGCTATTTGGAGTTTTTTGTAGTTTCATATAAATCTGGTGATTATTTGTTTCAGTTCTTTAAAAAATGCCATTAGAATTTTGATGGGAATTGCATTGAATTTGTATATTGCTTTGGGTAATATGGTCATTTTGACTATATTTATTCTTCCTATCCAAGAAAAAGGAATATTTTTTCATTTCATTGTATCTTTTTCAATTTCCCTTAACAATGCTTTGTAGTTTTCATTATATAGATACTTTACATTCTTTGTTATGCTTATTCATCGGTATTTTATTTTTTTTGTTGCAACCATGAAGGGGATTACTTTTTGAGTTCGTTTTCTGATGTTTCATTGGTGGCATATAGGAAGGCAATGGACTTTTGTATATTATTTTTGTATCCTGCAACCTTACTGTATTGGTTCATTGTTTCTAGTAATCTTTTTGTGGAGTCTTTGGGGTTTTCGATGTATAGGATCATATTATCTGCAAAAAGTGAAACCTTTACTTCTTCTTTTCCAATATGAATGCCTTTTATTTCTTTTTTTTTTTCTTCCTGAAGCTGGAAACGGGGAGAGACAGTCAGACAGACTCCCGCATGCGCCTGACCGGGATCCACCCAGCATGCCCACCAGGGGCGACACTCTGCCCACCAGGGGGCGATGCTCTGCCCTTCTGGGGCGTCGCTCTGTTGTGACCAGAGCCACTCTAGCGCCTGGGGCAGAGGCCAAGGAGCCATCCCCAGCGCCCGGGCCATCTTTGCTCTAATGGAGCCTTGGATGCAGGAAGGGAAGAGAGAGACAGAGAGGAAGGAGAGGGGGAGGGATGGAGAAGCAGATGGGTGCTTCTTCTGTGTGCCCTGGCCGGGAATCAAACCCGGGATCTCTGCACGCCAGGCCGACGCTCTACCACTGAGCCAACCGGCCAGGGCGCCTTTTATTTATTTATTTTGTCTGATTGCTCTGGCTAGAACTTCCAGCACCACATTAAATAAGAGTGGAGAGAGTGGACATCCCTTTCTTGATTCTGATTTAAGGGGAAAAGTCCTCAGTTTTATGCCATTTAATATGATGTTAGCTGATGGTTTATCATAAATGGCCTTTATTATGTTGAGATATTTTCCTCCTATACCCATTTTATTGAGTGTTTTAAACATAAAATTGTGTTATATTTTATTGAATGCCTTTTCTGCATCTATTGATAATATCATGTGGTTCTTGTTCTTTGTTTTGTTGATATGGTGTATTACGTTAACCGTTTTACGTATGTTGAACCATCCTTGAGATTCTGGGATGCATTCCACTTGATCATGATGTATTATTTTTTTAATATGTTGTTGTATTCGATTTGCTAGTATTTTGTTTAGTATTTTAGCATCTGTATTCATTAAAGATATTGGTCTGTAGTTTTCTTTCTGTGTGTTGTCCTTGCCAGGTTTCGGTATGAGGGTTATGTTGGCCTCATAAAATGTGTTTGGAAGTATTGCTTCTTCTTCAATTTTTTGGAAGACTTTGAGTAGAATAGGAACCAAGTCTTCTTTGAATGTTTGATAGAATTCACTAGTATAGCCATCTGGCCCTGGACTTTTATTTTTGAGGAGGTTTTTGATAGTTGTTTCTATTTCCTCCCTGCTTATGGATCTATTTAGACTTTTCTGCTTCTTCATGACTCAATCCAGGAAGATTTTATTGTTCTAGGAATTTATCCATTTCTTCTAGATCGTTGAATTTAGTGGCATATAGTTTTTCATATTATTCTACAATAATTCTTTGTATATCTATGATATCTGTAGTGATTTCTCCTCTTTCACTTTGGATTTTGTTTATATGAGTTCTTTTTCTTTTTTCCTTGGTGAGTCTTGCCAAGGGTTTGTCAATTTTGTTGATCTTTTCAAAGGACCAGCTCCTTGTTTTATTAATTTTTTCTATAGTTTTTCTGTTCTCTATTTTGCTTATTTCTGCTCTGATTTTTATTATTTCCTTTCTTCTGCTGGTTTTGAGTTGTCTTTGTTCTTCTTTTTCTAGTTATTTAAGATGTGAAGTTAAGTGGTTTACTTGGGCTCTCTCTTGTTTGTTCATATAGGCCTGTAGTGATATGAACTTCCCTCTTATTACTGTTTTTGCTGCATCCCTGAGATTCTGATATGTTGTATTGTTATCTTTGTGTGTCTGTATGTATCTTTTGATCTCTGCGCTTATTTCTTCTTTTTTGGGGGGGGGATTTTTTTTCCCTAAAGGACTTTATTTATTTATTTATTTTAAAGATTTTATTTATTCAATTTTCAGAGAGGAGACAGAGAGAGAGAGAGAGAGAGAGAGAGAAAGAGAAAGGGGAGGAGCAGGAAGCATCAACTCCCATATGTGCCTTGACCAGGCAAGCCCAGGGTATCGAACAGGCAACCTCAGCTTTCCAGGTCGACGCTTTATCCCACTGCGCCACCACAGGTCAGGCTTTATTTCTTCTTTGACCCACTCATTTTTTAAAAGTATGTTGTTTAGTTTCCACATTTTTGTGTGTTTGTTTACCTCTTTTTTGCAGTTGAATTCTAGTTTCAATGCTTTATTATCAGAAAGTATGCTTGGTTTAATTTTAGTTTTTCTGAATTTGCTGATGTTATTTTGTGGCCCAACATATGGTCAATTCTTGAGAATGTTCCATGTACACTAGAGAAAAATGAATACTCTGGCACTTGGTGATGAAATGTCCTTTAGATGTCTATCATACCCAATTGTTCTAGTGTTTCGTTTAAGGCCAATATTTCTTTATTGATTTTCTGTTTGGATGAACGATCTAGAGCCAGCGGTGTATTGAGGTCTCCAAGTATGATTGTATTTTTGTCAGTTTTTGTTTTTACGTCAGTCAGTAGCTCTCTTATATATTTTGGCACTCCTTGGTCTGGTGCATATATATTAAGAAGTATTATGTCTTCTTGATTCAAAGTTCCCTTAATCATTATGAAATGACTGTTTTTGTCTCTGATTACCTTTGCTGTCTTGTAGTCAGCATTATTAGATATAAGTATTGTTACACCTGCTTTTTTTTTTTGCATGTTATTTGCTTGGAGTATTATTTTCCAGCCTTTTACTTTGAATTTATTTTTATCCTTGTAGCTTAGATGTGTTGTAGGCAGCATACAGTTAGATTTTATTTTTTCATCCATTCTTCTACTCTGTGTCTTTTTATTGGTGAGTTCAATCCATTTACATTTAGTGTAATTATTGACACTTAAGGGTTTCCTATTGCCCATATATATATATATATATATATATATATATATATATATATATACTTTCTGTTAGTTTTGTATCTTGTTTGATTCTTCTCTTTTGTTTTTCTATCATTTGTTTTTGTTTGGTTGTAATCTATACTTCTTTCCTCTGTTACTTCTTTTTCAAGTCATGTGCTTCTGTGGTGGTTTTTTTAGGGGTGGTTACCATTAACTAATGGAAAGGGTACCTACCATGTTCATTGTAGTACACTGTCTCATGAGTGCTTCTGCACTCCATCCTTCTTTGCTACTGTTAATCTTCGTCCTCTCCCCTTTTTTATTTTTGTCATCACGGTATAAATTTGATTTTATTGTGTTCTTGGTGGAGCTTTTACTTGTGTGGTTTTTTTTTTGTATTTTTTTTTGTATTTTTTCTGAAGCTGGAAATGGGGAGAGATAGTCAGACAGACTCCCACATGCGCCCAACCGGGATCCACCCGGCATGCCCACCAGTGGCAACGCTCTGCCCACCAGGGGGCAATGCTCTGCCCCTCCGGGGCATCGCTCTGTCACAACCAGAGCCACTCTAGCGCCTGGGGCAGAAGGCAAGGAGCCATCCCCAGCACCCGGGCCATCTTTGCTCCAATGGAGCCTTGGCTGCGGGAGGGGAAGAGAGAGAAAGAGAGGAAGGAGGGGGGGGGTGGAGAAGCAAATAGGCGCTTCTCCTATGTGCCCTGGCTGGGAATCGAACCCGGGTCCCCCGCACACCAGGCCGACGCTCTACCGCTGAGCTAACCGGCCAGGGCCTACTTGTGTTTTTGTTTTGTTTTGTTCTTTGTATCTTTTTGGAAAACCCCCTTTAGTATTTCCTGAAGTGGGCATTTTCTGGTGATAAATTCTCTCATCTTTTCTGTATCTCTGAATGTTTTTATTTCTCCTTCGTATTTGAAGGATAGCTTTAATGGGTATAGTATTCTTGGCTGGAAGTTCCTCTCTTTCAGAACTTTAAATATTGTGGTCCACTCTCTTCTGGCTTGTAGAGTTCCTGCTGAGAAATCTGATGATAATCTAATAGGCCTTCCCTTTATATGTTGTATTCTTCTTTTCCCTGCTTGCCTTGAGAATTTTTTCTTTGTTGTTGGTTTGTGCCAGTTTCATTATGATGTGCCTTGGAGTAGGTTTGTTAGGGTTAAGATAACTCAGTGTTCTGTTTGCTTCTTGAATTCGAGGTTTTATTTCTTTTCATAGGCTTGGGAAGTTCTCGTCTATTATTTTTTTGAATATGTTCTCCATTCCATTTTCTCTCTCTTTTCCTTCTGATATACCTATTATTTTTATGTTGTTCTTTTTGATAGAGTCAGACAATTTCTGTAGGGATTTCTCATTTTTTTAAATTTGTGAATCTCTCTCCTGTTCTCTCTGTTGTGCCTCTAGGTGCCTGTCTTCTATGTCACTAATTCTCTCTTCTATCTGGCCTGTTCTATTAGCTAAGCTTGTTACCTAATTTTTCAGTTAATGAATTGAGTTTTTTTTATCTCTTTTGTTTCATTTTCATAGTTTCAATTTCCTTGGTAATATATTCTTTCTATTTGTTGAGTTGTTTCTTGAGCTCCCTAAATTGCCTTTCTGTGCTTTCTTGTATATCTCTGAGTATTTTTAGGATTTCTATTTTAAATTCTCTCTCATTTAACTCCAAGGTTTCCAATCTATTAAAAATTTTTCTATAGATTTTTCCTCATCTATCTGTGCTCCATCTCTGTCTTTTGTATCCATGATATTTGATTTCCTCTTCCTTAATGGCATTTGAGGGTGGTTTTGTTAATAACACTTTGTTTGGTGTATTTGTATTTCAGATGCTTCTGGGACTTTTTCTGTCTCTAGTTGTTGAATTTGTTGAAATTTTGGGAAGAGGTATTGGGAGCACCCCTCACAGTGCCATTTCTCTCCTTTATTCTGGTTTCAATCAAAAAGACCTTTTTAAACATAAATTTAGAAGGTTCTAATCATAGGATAAAGGATGGTTTGTTCTAAGGGCTGCACTTGTGAGAAATATCTGACTAAAGCAGATCTGAGAACTTGCACTTGGGAACCATTGGAACAATATATGTGGTGTCTCCTCTATCTCACACTCTCAGTAAATCCGGTGTTCTATGGCCAGTGGCTGCCATCGTCATGGCCATGCAGGTTCTCATTGAATTCAGATAAGACGGTAAAGAAACAGTGGAGCCAAAGAATGGTGGGCCATCCCTTCATTAAAGTCTCACACCAGCCAACGAGCAAACAGGCAAGGAAAACACTTCCCTTTCATTCAGGGCTCCCAAAGCCCTGACATATTCTCCGGTTCCACAACCAGGAGAATCTGCTCTGGTTCCTCCTGGAATCATAGGCCTCACCAGTTTCAGCAGAGCTCAGAGCTCGCAAAAGCCCCTCAGCTCTAGTTCCTTATCTGTGCACCTTCTCTCTCTCTCTCTCTCTCTCTCTCTCTCTCTCTCTCTCTCTCCTCTCTAGCTGGACCCACAAAGACCCCTCCTCCAGCAAACATTAGCAAAACAATGGCCCTTCCCAAGCAGGAATGCAATCCACAATTTGCAATCAACTGCCCTGCTCTGAGGGCAAGCACACATGTGGCTCCCAGTGCCATTTTTTTTTAACAATAAAAGTTAGCAGACTAAAAAAATACAAATTTTACAAACTCATTTGCCCAACAGGTGTGTTATTATTTTTTTAAACCAAGTTTTGCCTATAAAATATTTTTCCTCAGAACACCAAAGAGGTGGTTTCAGGAAGTTTAGTAGACCCTTATACACACAATGGAGGCAGATTAAAATTAACCAAGTGGTTTGGGATGCTTGGGGAATATTCTTCCCAGTGAAAGCAGAACTCAGTGTTGAGGAAGGAGTAAGACTGTAGAAATAATAATAGTTTGCTTCATGAAATTGTAGTTGAATTTCATATATGTTTAAGAGGCAAGCCATGGATTATTTATTCCTTGACATTTCAAGGTATAGTCAGTTCCAAAAAGAATTCCATGAAACTGATAATTCTCCAGGTCCAATTATCCTTGTTTTGATATAAAGACAACCCTAACTCTGTGGCTTCTGAAATATTATAATTTTCTACCTTCTGTTTGCCCCAACCAAAACTGAGTATTGGAATCCTGACTTCATCACCAAAGCCATATGAACTGGACAGACTCAGAAATGGGCAGACCTCAAGGATTAGGGCTAGCTCAGAGCCAGATCAGACTTGGAAGTAAAATAAAAAGTCACTAACTATGCTGTGATCACCACAGCACGAGCTCAAATGGGATGTTTATATATGGAGTGTGAAGATATATTACACAAAAGCAGTTTTCTGCTGGCCTAAGAAAGAAAGAATAGGAGACTAATTATGTAGGCTCAAATAATATCAAAAATGTATTATGCATTAAAATCTGTTTTGATTTTTAAAAATAAATAGCTCTTAAGCAGACACTCTAATTAACAGATTTAAGTGCCAAAATATATATATATAAATCGCCCACCCACTCACCACAAAATATTATTCCATATATATAACATATGATTCTATTGGTTCTGCAATTATAATTGGTAGTCATTTTTTAATTAACTGTTCTCTTAGTTTTGAAAATACTGTCTTTGGTCAAATTTTTTTATTGGGTGATCTGATCTGCAAGAAGTGGATATTTCTAAATTCTTGGAAAAAAGCTTCTATGGTCAAAACAAAACTGTGATGATGCTAATGAAACCACCAACATGAAAAACATGTCCCAAGAAAGTGCTCTTTGTCATCAAAATCTCTCCAAGGAAAAAACCAACAGCACCACTTATAAAACATTTAAGGGCACTACTTAACATACTCTCCTTTTACTGTGCAAAATAAAGTACAGAAAAGTACACACAACATTGTGCAACATGTCAGCTTAATGAATAATTATAAGTCATCAACTCAGTTAACCATCTTTCAGATGAAGAAGTTGAATACCGCTGGCACAAACAAGCCTGTGTGGCTCTTCCTGATCACATCCCCACCGTCCTTTCTAGAAATGACAGTTCAAATTTTAAAATAATAATTATTTGCTTTTTAAAAAAGTTACACTACCTATGTATGCATCACTAAAAATATAGTTAAGTTTTGTCACCTGTTGAATTTATATCTCTGGATGCTTTTTTTTTTAATTTTATTTATTCATTTTTAGAGAGGAGAGAGAAAGACAGAGGGAGAGAGGAGAGAAAGAAGGAGCTGGAAGCATCAACTCCCATATGTGCCTTGACCAGGCAAGCCCAGGGTTTCGAACCGGCGACCTTAGCATTTCCAGGTCAACGCTTTATCCACTGCGCCACCACAGGTCAGGCAATCTCTGGATGCTTTTAAGAGGATTATTATTTTTTTTTTTTCTGAGAGAGAAAGCTAGAGAGACAGGAAGGGAGAGAGATGAGAAGCATCAGTGTGTAGTTGCAGCACCTTAGTTGTTCATTGATTGCTTTCTCATATGTGCCTTGGCCAGGGAGGGGGGACTCCAGCCGACTGACCCCTTGTTCAAGCCAGCAACCATGGGATCATGTCGAGACTTGAGCCATGCCAGAGACCTTAGGGTTTCTAATCTGGGGCCTCACTGTCCCTGGTTGACACTATATCCACTGGGTCGAAAGTCAGGCTGGAGGATTTTCTTTATTTGTCAGAAGTTTTATAAAGATGTATTTTGGGGTTGGTTGCACATCCCAAATTCTGTTGGTTTGGAAAAGTCTCAGTCATTATATCTTCAAATGTTGCTTCTGCTCCATTTTCTCTCTCCTTGTTCTGAAATATAATGATATTTTGTGAAGGACTAGTTCTTCCCTGTCCCTTAGATATAATCACAGGTTCTTTCCTGTCTTTTCTAGTTATTTTCAGGTAATAAAAAGTCCTGTGGTCACTTTAGTCCTTGAAATAGTTTAGTAATTAAAATGCCCATACAATGGTAAAAAATTCTAACTACTTTTTTTTTTTTTTTTTTTTTAAAGGTTTTTTTTTTTTATTTATTCATTTTAGAGAGGAAAGGGAAAGACAGAGAGAGAGAGAGGAGAGAGACAGAGAGAGAGAGAAGGGGGGAGGAGCTGGAAGCATCAACTCCCATATGTGCCTTGACCAGGCAAGCCCAGGGTTTCGAACCGGCAACCTCAGCATTTCCAGGTCGACGCTTTATCCACTGCGCCACCACAGGTCAGGCTCTAACTACTTTTTAATAAAACTGTTAATAAATTCTTTAACAGTTTTGTTGAGGCATAATTTACATGCTATAAAATTCACCCACTCATCTACGGCCATACCACCCTGAACGCTCCCGATCTCGTCTGATCTCGGAAGCTAAGCAGGGTCGGGCCTGGTTAGTACTTGGATGGGAAAATTCACCCACTGTACATGTGCAATTTGGTGATATTGAGGACATTTATATAGTTGTGGGACCATTGCCATAACCCAGTTTCAGAACATTTCCATCGCCTCAAAAAGCGCCTCCAGTCCCCTGCAGTCAGGCCTCACCCTGCCTCCTGCCCCAGGCAGCCACTCACCTGCTATCTGGCTCTATGTTTGTCTTTTCTAGAAATTTTATGTAAATGAAGTTACATAAATGAAATATGTGGTCTTTTGCATTTGGCTTCTTTCATTCAACACAATGTTTTTGAGGTTCATCCATGCTGTTCCATTATCAGTATAAATATCAACAGTTTAATCCTTTTTATTGCTGAATACTATTTGATTGTACACCATATAGTGTTCATTCATTCATTCATCAAGTTGATGGGCGTTGAATTATTTCTAGTTTGGGGCTGCTATGATCATTGTGTAAAAGTCTTCTGTAGATGAATGATTTTGTTTCTATGGGGTAGATAATTTAAGAGTAGCACTGAGTTTGTCCTTGCCTTTGTAAGTAACTGCCAAGCTCTTTTCCAAAACCGCTTTACCATTTTGCATTCCTACAGGGATGGAGGAGCACTCTCCTTGTTATTGCTGACACGTGTTACTGTTTCTTTATAGCCAGTCTAGTGAGTGAGTAATAGTGCTTTGTTGTGCTTTTAAGTTGTGGTTTCCTAATGACAAATGCTGTTGAGCACCTTTCATATACTTTTTAGCTATTTATATATCTTACCCATTTGTCATAGGTTGTCCATCATGTTATCACATTGTAAGTTTACATACACACATGCACACATCATAGTGATTGTACATCATTTATGAGATGTGGGATATGCAAACATTGTTTTCTCAACCTTTTCATTCTTTTAATGATATCTTTTGAAGAACAAATGTTTATAACATAAAGTCCAGTTTATCATTTTTTCCCTTTATGGACCACGCTTTTGGTGTTGCACCTAAGAAATTGAGGAACTGTCATAGGGGCAAGAAGCTAACCAGGAAAGCATTGTGTTCTGGAACCCTAGGGAATAGCAAATTTTAGGGGGGAAAAAGGATAATCGCTAGTGCCAAAACCTGCAAAAATTTCATAAAAGATGAATTAGGCAAACAAGATCATTATATTTGGAGAATAATAATGTAATAGCTTTTTTTGTAAGCAGGCTGAGGGGCCCTCTGTGAATGGTTTACTGTTCACTTGAACCAGAAAAAAACATAAAATCATGCAAATCAAGAGTTTCAAATCATCGTGGTCACTTTAAGAACACTCATGAAACTACTTAGTCCATCAAGGATATGCAAATCTGTAAAGCCACCAAATATCTGAAAGATGTCACTGTAGAGAAACAACGCTGCCATTCTGTCATTACAATAGTGGAGTTGATAAGTGTGCCCGTACCAAACAGTGGGGCTAGATGGGGGGTTGGTGGTCCAAAAAGAGTGCTGAATTTTTTGCTGCACGTGCTTAAAAATGCAGATAGTAATGCCAAACTTAAGGGAGTAGATGTAGGTTCTCTGGCCATTCAGCACATCCAGGTGAACAAGCTCCCAAGATGTGGTGTGGAATTTACAGAGCTCCCGGGCAGATGAACCCCTAGATGAGCCCTCCCTGCCCCATAGAGACGGTCCTTACTGAAAAAGAGCAGATTGTTTCTAAAGTAGAGGAGGCTACACAGAAGAAAAAGATATCCCAGAAAGACTGAAGAAACGAAAGCCTATGGGCAGGAGTAATTAAGCATAAAATAAGTGCTAATAAAAGTAAAACAACAACAACAATTGATGACTGACATTTATTGAATGCTCATTTTATGTCAAGCCCTAAACTAAGTATGATCTCATGTGTAAAGTAGGAATAATCAGTATCGATTTGGGAGTCGGGGCTGTGCTAAAAGATAATGTATGCAAAGCACCCGCATATTGCCTGGTTCCTAGTATATGCTCAAAAACAGAAGTTGTAATTACTAGTTGTCACAATCATATAAAGATCTGGAAATGTTCTGTAAACTGTTAAATTCTATAGAATATATTTTAGTACTACGTACTTAGTACTTTTTGGAACCATAATTGTCACTGTAATATATTATCCTATTTTAGTTTTAGAAAATCCTAAAAATCTTGCTCATAATAAAGTAGTTGAATTTTTATCCTTTTCCATCATCCAAAGAACATAATCAATACTCTTCATAAAATAGTTTTATTAAGGTATGATTTAGCTTTGGCCGGCTGGCTCAGTGGTAGAGCATCAGCCCTGGGCACTGAAGATGGCTCTGTGGAGACTCCACCACAGGTGCTAAAAATAGCTCATTTGTGAGCATCAGCCCTAGATGGGGGTTGCGTGGTGGATCCTGGTCAGGGTGCACGTGGGAGTCTGTCTCTCAATCTCTCTTCCTCTCACTTGGAAAAGAAGAAGAAGGAAAAAATATGATTTATATATCACACAATTCACCCATTTTAAAGTGTATAATTCCATGGCTTTTAATATATTCAGAGAGTTATGCACCCATCACAATTTTAGAACATTTTCATCACCTCGAATGGGAACTTTGTATCTATTAGCAGACTCTCCATTAGCTCTTCCCGAACCCCCAGGCCCCTTTCCCTAGGCAATAACTAATCTACTTTCTGTCTCTGCAGATTTGCCTATTTTAGATATTTCATGTAAGTGGACTCAATATGTGATTTTTGTGACTGGCTTCTCTTAAAGAAAACTAGAACCAAATAGTAGTTAGAGTGATAAAACCATTTTTTATTCAGGAACTGTTGCAATAAGGGAAAAGAGAACTTAGTATGGAACTGAGCATAATTTTGAATACAGAGTGGACTTGTGGAGACTTTTAGCTAAGGAGCAGGTTGTGGTGGTTGGGGGTGGGGCTGAAATTGGTGGATGGAAAATGCTAATAGGAAACATCAAGCGTAGGAGAATTTCTCACTAAACAGAACTGGATTCTTGCTGAAGGCAGGCCAGGGTAACCAGACATCCCCTGGGGGACGGTTGGGATGGGGAATTTGATCAGATAATGAGGGTCAACAGATATTAAGTGGGGATTTTTGCTAAAATGATTGGCACAATTATTTCTAAAACTAGGCTACACAGTCCTGTGGACAGGCCCAAGGATGAGGCATGGTTGTATCCTAATAAAACTTTATTTACAAAAACAGGCATTGAATTGAATTTGGCCCATAGGCTCTGGTTTGCAGTTGTCTGATGTAGAAGAAAGAGGAGATTCTTGGGAAGATCTGTTTTTATAGTGCCTTTGGACAAAAGAAGAGGCTTTTATACTTTTCCTACACAGATGTTTTACAATTGGGCTTGGCTTATTACCCTGGGTGGATCATTTGATTGATTTTGCAGGGGTTATTTGTCCCTTTCTTTTTTAAATTTTATTTTTTTACTGTGAGAAAAGCATCTTTGATGTGTTTAAAACTAAAAGAGAATTTCAGAATTTCACCTTTGGAACAATTTTCATTATTGAGTATGTCTGTGTGTGTGTGTGTGTGTGTGTGTGTGTGTGTGTGTGTTTAGTCTGAGGTCACAGAACTACTATTTATTTGATTATTTCATTAGTACGTTTTGATCAGTTTAAATTTTGTGTGCTTATCTTCTCTATTACAGTGAAGGAGCCCATGAAATGATACTAGTTATTGACAGATGTAATAGGACAGCCAGCTAAGGAAAACGTCTCCTCTACTTCATGTCCATGTTAGAGTGCTATAGCTGTTGTCTTTAAAAAAATACTCTTAGAAAAAAAATTACTATTTGTTTATTGATTTTAGAGGGAGAGAAAGGGGGGAGAGAGACAGAGACATCAGTTTGTTGTTTCACTTATTTATGCATTTATTGATTGATTCTTCTATGTGTCAGGGACCAAACCTACAACCTTGGTGTGTTGGGATGATGCTCTGGCCAACTGAACTACCAAGCCAGGGCTTAAAAATACTCTTTAAGAAGCTTAACTAGGCCCTGGCTGGTTGGCTCAGTAGTAGAGCGTCAGCCTGGCATGTGGATATCCTGGCTTCAATTTCTGGTTAAGGCACACAGAGGTGTCTGCTTCTCCACCCCTTCCCCTCTCATTTCTCTTTTTCTCTCTCTCTTCCCCTCCTGCAGCCATTGCTCAACTGGAGTGAGTTGGCCCCAGGGGCCAAATTATGGCTCCATGGCCTCTGCCTAGGTGCTAAGAAAAGCTCAGTTGCTGAACAATGGAGCAACGCCCCAGATGGGCATAGCATCGTCCCCTAGTAGGCTTGACAGGTGGATCCTGGGCAGGGCACATGAGAAAGTCTGTCTCTGCCTTTCCTCCTCTCACTGAATTAAAAAAAAAAAAAGATAAAAAAGAAGAATCTTAACTTAATCAAAATTAAGACAGAATTAAAAAGAAGGAGTATGAAGTGAATAATCTTTTGGGTTAAGTGGCTAGGCTGGGGAATGGGCTTGAAAAAATGCTAAACCACATTGGCAATCTTCCCTAGATCCTTCCTAGCTCCATATTCCAGTAAATTCCCTTTGAGTTTAAGCTAATCTAAATGTATTGCTATCACTTGCCACTTCAAGAGTCTTAGTAATGTAGAGGACTTCGTAGGCATTGAGATCTGAAGAATAATGGCTGTGTCCTAGGTGAGTAAGGAAGGGTCCATGGTCCAGGCAGAGGGAAGAGCAGGTGTGAGGTACAGAGCATGGAAGTGAGTGAGAAAGGTGTGTGTTCATGGAAAGGCAAGGACTTTATTATTGTGGGGACTAAAGTAGTCAGGGGCAGAGGTTGGAGATGAGGCTGGATATGCAGACCAAATCATGGTCTTACTTGCTCTTCTAAGACGTTTAGGTTTTATCCTGTAGGCCATGAGAAGCCACTGAAGAATTCTGACCCAGGGAGAAAGATGAGAAGATTTGTGGGCTAGGACATCTGTTCTAAGGCAGCATGAAGGAATTAGAGTAAAGGCGAAGACACGAGTTATAGGTCAGTCACATGTGTCCGGGTGAGGGGGTAAAGGTCGAGCTGGGACACTGAGAGTGTGCAAGGATAGGGGGGAGAGGACAGGAGGAACCCCAGGAGAAGAGTTCACAGTGCGGAAGCGTGGCTGATGGGGAGAACAAGAGAACAGGAAGGACTCCGGATGGCTCCCAGGTTCCTGGCTTGGACAGCTGCATGGATGAAGGTGCTGAATATTAAGGTAGGAAATAAGGTATGTGTGTGTGGAGGAATAGATGTGGGGAGGGAGGGCAATGGGAAGAAAGATGATGAGCTCAGTTTTGGGTGTGCAGAGGTAAAGGTACATGAGGTTTTCGGTTGGATTATGCAGAAGGCAGTTGGATAATCAGACATACATCACGGTTATTGAAGAGAGAGCTCAGAAAGAGTCTGTATGGTGAGAGAAGAAAAGGTTCTGACCCTCAAAGACACAGCCATTTAAACTGTGGTCAGAAAGCAGAGAGAAAAGAGAAATAACCATGGGGATGTAATAACCAAAATCAAGAAGTGAAATAATTCTAAAAAGGATAGAGAGGTTACGGGCGTCTGATATTCTAGGGAACCGATATATCTAGGCAACCGATATAAGAGCTGAAAAGAGTGCATCGAATTTGCCCACTAGTGAATAACTGGTGGCCAGTGCAAAAAACAGTTTCAGGAGGTGCCATGAAGAAGAGGCCCAGGCTGCAGAGCTCCGAAGAGGAGGGGAGAAAAGGACCTCTTGGTAGCCATTGTAGACCCCTCTCTCTCTGTTTCACTGTGAAGGACAGGAGAAGAAATAGCCTAGAGTGGTAGTTGTTTTTCACTTGTGCAAAAGACGAAGACTGCGCTATGGAGAGTGTTACCGAACCAGGGAAGGATGAAGAGAAGAAATCGTGATGGCAACACCTTTGCCTTTGCCTTCCTCCTCTCTTCCCCCCGCAGGCATACCTCTCCTAAACTCTAAGGGACCCCGCAAGACTTGCAACCAGGGGAGCAGCAGGCAGTATCAGCTTGTCCCGGGCTAGCCCCTTAACCTGTCTGCAGTGGCCCCCTTTTCTCTGCCTTCTCAGTGAGCCAGAGCAGCCTTGTCTAGGATCTCTCCTGTTGCTTCCTCTAGCCTAACAATTCCCAGTTTTACTGTCCCAGATTTTTTTTTTTTTTTTGTATTTTTCTGAAGCTGGAAACGGGGAGAGACAGTCAGACAGACTCCCGCATGAGCCCGACCGGGATCCACCCGGCACGCCCACCAGGGGCGACGCTCTGCCCACCAGGAGGCGATGCTCTGCCCCTCCAGGGTGTCGCTCTGTCGCGACCAGAGCCACTCTAGCGCCTGGGGCAGAAGCCAAGGAGCCATCCCCAGCGCCCGGGCCATCCTTGCTCCAATGGAGCCTTGGCTGCGGGAGGGGAAGAGAGAGACAGAGAGGAAGGGGGGGGTGGAGAAGCAAATGGGCGCCTCTCCTATGTGCCCTGGCCGGGAATCGAACCCGGGTCCCCCCGCACGCCAGGCCGACGCTCTACCGCCGAGCCAACCGGCCAGGGCCTACTGTCCCAGCTTTAATAAACATACTCTCAAAATGAAAAATATTTAAATTAAAAAATTAAAAATTAAATAAGTTAAAAATTAAAAAGAGATACTGATGGTGCAAGGACCAAAATGATGCAGTGGAGGATGGGATCCAGAGAACAGGTTAATGGATGAGTAATGGATGAGGTTATTGTCTTGGTGCCTGTTTCTTTGACTTTCTTCCGTTTTTAAAAATTGAGTTAAAATACATGTAACATAAGATGTACTATTATAATCATTTTTAACTGTACAATGCAGTGGTATTAAATACATTCATAATGAATAATTCACTACCATCTGTCTCCATAACGCTTTTCATTTTGTGAAGCAGTAACTCCTACTCTTCCTCCTCCTGGCCCTTAGCTGCCCCCTTCACTGTCTGTCTATCATTCTGATGACTCCCAGTATCTCATGGAAGTGGAATTTTTACAGTATTTGTCTTTTTGTTATTTTGCTAATAATTGACACATTTCCCTAATGATTAGTGATATTAAGCATATTTTCCTGTGATTTTTGACCATTTATATATATTCTATGGACAAATGTGCACTCAAGTATTTTGTCCATTTTTGAACTGGTTTTGTTATTGAATATTAGGCATTCACTATAATTCTGCATATTCTGAATATTAATTCAGAAGTAATGTTAATCCTAAATATTAATCCTTTAGCAAATATATGATTTCCAAATATTTTCTCCCATTCTGTGGGTTGCCTTTTTATTTTTCTGACATACAACATTTAAAACTTTTCATGACGAGGTGGTGGTGTAGTGGATAGAGCATCAGACTGGGATGCGGAAGACCCAGGTTTGAGACCCCGAGGTCGCCAGCTTGAGCGCAGGCTCATTTGGTTTGAGCAAAAGCTCACCAGCTTGGATCCAAGGTCACTGGCTTGAGCAAGGGGTTACTCGGTCTGCTGAAGGCCTGCGGTCAAGGCACATATGAGAAAGCAATCAATGAACAACTAAGGTGTTGCAATGCGCAATGAAAAACTAATGATCGATGCTTCTCATTTCTCCATTCCTGTCTGTCTGTCCCTGTCTATCCCTCTCTCTGACTCTCTCTCTCTCTGTCTCTGGGGAAAAAAAAAAAAGGCTGCTTGCTGCTAAAACTTTTCATGGAGTTCAATTTGGTTTTTCCTTTTGTTGCCTGTGCCTTTGATATTATATCCAAGAAATCATTGCCAAATCCAATATCCTAAAGTTTTGTCCTAGGTTTTCTTCTGAGAGTTCATAATTTTAGGTCTCAATAATTTTGATCCATATTGGGTTAACTTTTTGAATATGGTGTCAATTTAAGGGTCTAACTTCATTTCTCTGCATGTGGATACAGTTTTCCCAGAACTATTTGTTGAAAAGAATGTCCTTTTCCCATTGAATGGTTTTGGCTCTCTTGTCAAATAATTGTTATATCTCTTGCTGTCTTGAATCTTTCATTAATATATTGATATAATATCCTTCTTTGTCTCTGTAAACTTTTTATACTTAAAGTCTATTTTGCCTGATATTAGTACAACCACCCCATTCGCTTTTGGTTACTATTTATATAGACTATCTTTTTCCATTATTTCACTTTCAATCTATTTGTGTCGGAGCTCAAGTGAGTCTCTTGTCCACAGCATTAGTTGGATCATGAATTTTCATCTGTGTGGCCAATCTCTGCCTTTTGCTTAGAGAGTTTAACCTATTTAAAGTAATTCCTAAAAAGAAAGGAGTTGCTTTTGTCATTTTACTGTTTGTTTTCTATATACCTAGAGCTTTTTTGTTCCTCATTTTCTGCATTACTGTCTCCTTTTGTGTTTAGTTAATTATTTTTAATGAAATGTTTAAATTCCTTTCTCATTTACTTCTGTGTATATTGTGTAGTTATTTTCTTTGTGTTTTCCACGTGGGTTATGTTTAATATCCTAAAGTTCTAACACTCTAATTTGAATTTATACCAGCTTCACTTCAATAATACACAGAAGGTGTGCTCCTGTGCAGCCGTCCCTGTTCCATTCAGTGGCTGACATCACTGTGGACGAAGAGGGGCCGCAGTGCTGGACCTGCCAATCCTAGGGAAGGCCTGCGTGGTGACCGTACAGACTCAGAGAGCTGCAGTAACCACACGGGATGGTCTAAAATGAAAACTTTCCAACTAAAAGCAGTTCATGGGGCTCTTTGTGTCCTAGGGAGGTATTTTTCTCTAACAAAGGTCATTGCTCACCCTACTTGAGCCTGTCTGTTGTCTTTCACATCTATATAAGGTACCTGGTAACATGCCTTTGCACCAACAAACTCTCTTATTGTTATTTTTATCATATCAATGAACTGTTAACTACTTTATGCCTGCCTATGTAAAAGAAGTTTCAATATATACATTTTTACTTTTTATGCAATCCCAGAGATTCCCTGCTTTGCTTTCTCCCAGCACTCTAATCTGTCATGGGTCAATTTCATGTCACCCTTTACATCTTCCCCTTTGGTTCTGATGTATAAAATAAGTGGTAAAGCTGCCATTTTCCGGAGCATTTTCTCGATTCGTAGAGACTTTGCTTCCTGGAAATTGTCGACAGTTTGGCTCAAATAAACTCATAAAAATTCTTACAGGTTTGGACATTACTTACGTTGACATCACAAAATTACACCTTTATACATTGTGTTCCCAATGCATAAACTAATATTTCTTTTAAATGCATTAGTCTCTTAAAATATGTAGAAAACAAAATGTGAAGTTACAAACCAAAATTACAGTAATACTAGCTTTTAGACAAATAGTTTTTAAAAGGTGTATTAGTCTCTTATACTTGGAAAATTACAAAACATTGATAAAAGAAATCAGGGAAGATACAAACAAGTGGAAGCATATACCGTGCGCATGGTTAGGAAGAATAAACATCATTAAAATGTCTATATTACCCAAAGCAATTTATAAATTCAATGCAATACCGATTAAAATTCCAATGACTTACTTCAAAGATATAGAACACATATTCCAAAAATTTATATGGAACCAAAAGAGAACACGAATAGCCTCAGCAATCTTGAAAAGGAAGAATAAAGTGGGAGGTATCACACTTCCGGATATCAAGTTATACTATAAGGCCATTGTACTCAAAACAGCCTGGTACTGGCATAAGAACAGGCATATAGATCAATGGAACAGAACTGAGAACCCAGAAATAAACCCACACCTTTATGGGCAACTGATATTTGACAAAGGAGGTAAGAGCATACAATGGAGTAAAGACAGCCTCTTTAATAAATGGTGTTGGGAAAATTGGACAGCTACCTGCAAAAAATGAAACTAGACCACCAACTTATACCATTCACAAAAATCAACTCAAAATGGATAAAAGACTTAAATGTAAGCCATGAAACCATAAGCACCTTAGAAGAAAACATAGGCAGTAAGCTCTCTGACATTTCTCACAGCAATATATTTGCCGATTTGTCTCCACAGGCAAGTGAAATAAAAGACAGGATAAACAAATGGGACTATATCAAACTAAAAAGCTTCTGCACAGCTAAAGACAATAAGAACAGAATAAAAAGACAAACTACACAATGGGAGAATATATTTAACAATGCATCTGATAAGGGGTTAATAACCAAAATTTATAAAGAACTTGTAAAACTTAATACCAGGAAGACAAACGATCCAATCCAAAAATGGGCAAAAGAAATGAATAGACACTTCTCCAAAGAGGACATACAGATGGCCAATAGGCATATGAAAAAATGCTCAACATCATTAATCATTAGAGAAATACAAATTAAAACCACAATGAGATATCACCTCACACCAGTCAGAATGGCGCTCATCAACAAAACAACACAGAATAAGTGCTGGCGAGGATGTGGAGAAAAGGGAACCCTCCTGCACTGCTGGTGGGAATGCAGGCTGGTGCAGCCACTGTGGAAAACAGTATGGAAATTCCTCAAGAAATTAAAAATCAAACTGCCTTTTGACCCAGCTATACCACTGTTAGGAATATATCCCAAGAACACCACAGCACTGTATGAAAAGAAGAAATGCACCCCCATGTTTATGGCAGCATTGTTCACAATAGTGAAGATCTGGAAACAGCCCAAGTGTCCGTCAGAGGACGAGTGGATTAAAAAGCTTTGATACATATATACTATGGAATACTACTCAGCCATAGGAAATGATGACATCAGATCATTTACAACAACATGGATGAACCTTGATAACATTATACTGAGTGAAATAAGTAAATCAGAAAAAGTAAGAACTATATGATTCCATACATAGGTGGGACATAAAAATGAGACTCAGAGACATGGACAAGAGTGTGGGGGTTACAGGGTGGGGGGGAGGAGAGGGAGGGCCTGGGGGAGGGGAGGGGCACAAAGAAAACCAGTTAGAAGGTGACGGAAGACAATTGGACTTTGAGTTATGGGAATGCAGCATAAGCAAATGTCAAAATAACCTAGAGCTGTTTTCTCTGAACATATGTACCCTGATTTATCAATGTCACCCCATTAAAATTAATAAAAAAGTATATTAGTCTCTTAAATCATTTTGGAAAGAAAAAATAGTTACAAATGTTGTTATAATCATACTAGGTTTTATAATCACCCAGGATTTACTTTTATTAAGAGCTTCACTCCTTATGGCTTCGAGCTACTGTCTGGGGTTTTCATTTCACCCTGCAGAGCTGTGCTGAGCTTGCCTTTCAGGGCAGGTCTGGTGGTAAAGAACTCTCTCAGCCTTTGTTTATCTGGGAATGTCCTAATTTCTCCCTCACTTTTGAAGGACAGTTTTGCCAGATAATAAGATTCTTAGTTCAGGTTTTTTTGTTTTTGTTTTTGTTTTTAGCACTATGAATATATAGGCCCACTGTCTTGTGGCCTCCAGAGCTTCTTATGAGAAACCTGCTTATAATCTTATTGAGGGGTCCTTGTATATGATGAGTGCTTCTCTCTTACTGCTTTCAAGATTCTCTCTTTGTCTTTCAAAAGTTTGATTATAATGTGTCTTGCTATAGGTCTTTTTGAGTTTATTTTACTTGTAGTTCATCAAAATTCTTGGATTTTTATATTTATGTATTTCATCAAATTTGGGAAGTTCTCAGCAATTATTTCAACTATTCTCTCAGCCCCGTTTTTTTTCTCTTATAATCTTGGGTCAGTTCTGAGTCTTTCCCTGGGCATGTATAGTCGCTTTCTAATTTCCCCTATATAGGCAATTGTTTTTGAATAACTTAGTTTGTAATGTCTGGTTCCCAAAAGGAATAAAAGAGAAAAATGTTGGAGATGGGGCAAAGGGAACCAGCCTTTAGACTTAGAGGGGAATCACTTCAGCTACAGAAAGGGTTTTGCAACAATGGGGAGGTACAATGGCAATGGCTTCCTGCCTCTTTGCACCTCTGTCATCAGAAGCAGCAATCGCAATCAGAGCACAGACCCCTGTAGCTGTGGCCGCCCAAGCTGTGGGCAGGCTGTGGGCAGGCTGCTCCAGGAACAAGGGCAACTGCCCACCACTTTGCTGAGGGTGGGGGGTGGGGAATTGCCTCTGGGGCAAGAGCTGGAAAGGATTGAAATTAACCACAATTTACCATCTAAGTCTTCCCCTGGATGTTGCAAGCCTTCAACAGACACCAGAGTTCCAAAATAGTTACATCAGACAGTCTGCCAGTGCACTTGTTGTTTTGGTGGGGGGACATCCCCAGTGCTTTCCACTCTGCCATCTTCCCGGAAGCCGTTCCCTGTGCCTTGTAGTATTACTGTGCCTTTATACAGTTCCTAGTACAGTGCTAGTCTAAGTGTAGTCTACAGTACTGATGACTATTGTGAAGCCGATTTTAGCTGCAGAAACAAGCACAAAACAAATATTGATCAGTTCTAAGAATCAATAATGCATGACAAAGTACAAGAGTTTTGACAGGAATGGTCTGAATATGACACTCTTACTTTTGCTTGTCCCTTCTGGACCATGACAAACAGCAATAACTAATCACAGTAACTGTTCTGAGCCCAATGTTGGGCTCAGAACTCATCACAGGGCTTCAGGCAGCCTTAACATTTTATAAGAGATGACACTTGAGTTCAGAGCTGTTTGCCATCCCTGGTTTATGGTAAATGTGGTGAGTACCATAAGAACTTGAAGTACATAATATTGATTGTTTCCTAGAGTAAATTATGTGTTTTTAAAAAATTTGTTCATTTTAGAGAGGGGAGGGAGGGGGGGAGAGAGAGAGAGAGAGAGAGAGAGAGAGAGAGAAGGGGGGAAGAGCAGGAAGCATCAACTCCCATATGTGCCTTGACCAGGCAAGCCCAGGGATTCGAACTGGCAACCTTAGCGTTCCAGATCGATGCTTTATCTACTACTGTGCCACCACAGGTCAGGTAGTAAATTGTGTTTTTCAAGGAAAAGGGCAATATGTTCAATTTCTTTAATAGTTCCCACAGCACAGTCAGAAGCCTGATTAGAGCTTGTGAATTAATTTCATATTTTAAGAGATCTTATCATAAGGAAATAAGTCAATTTAATATGTGTTAACACATTGTTTATAGCATTTCTGTTAGTGATAAAGGCAATTTCTTTTTTAAGAGAGTTTCTATTCCAGCATCTGACAGCTTTTCGTACCCTTGCTGTGTAAACTTGTTCTCTCTGTTCTTATGGAAGAAGGAAAACAGCTGGTCAGCACCTTCAGCTGATACTAAATGCCTTCTTAAAAGATACAGGCATAACTCGTTTTACTGCATTTCACAAATGTTGGTTTTTGTTTTTTTTTACAAATTGAAGGCTAGACTCTCCACCAGCAAAAAGATGAAAATTTGCTTCATTGCAGTGGTCTGGAACCAAACCTGCAATTGATTATTCCAGTTCTGTGAGGTACCCGGAGTAGTCAGACTCAAAGGACATAAAGGAAAATGGTGGTTGCCACGGTCTGGAGGGATACGTGGTGGAGGTAGTGATTTAATGGATACAGAGTTTAATTCTGCAAGATGGAAAGAGTTCTGTGGATAGATAGTAGTGATGGTTGCTCAACAATATAAATGCGCTTACTGCTACTGAAGCACACATTTACAAATAGTGAAGATGGTCACAACATTCCCTGCCTGCGCAGAGACCCACCTTTGCCCTGTGAGGGTGTCAAGGAAACCGTTGTCCAGTATCATTATCTATAGCGTTCTTTGCTCTACTTGCATTTGTTTCTCATCTTTGTCTGAGGCCCCTCTTTTCATTCTTTTTTTTTTCCCCCCTTAAGCTGGAAACAGGGAGGCAGTCAGACAGACTCCCGCATGCGCCCGACCGGGATCCACCAGGCACGCCCACCAGGGGCGATGCTCTGCCCATCTGGGGCGTTGCTCTGTTGCATCCAGAACCATTCTAACACCTGAGGCAGAGGCCATGGAGCCATCCTCAGCGCCCGGGCCAACTTTGCTCCAATGGAGCCTTGGCTGCGGGAGGGGAATAGAGAGAGAGGAAGAAGAGAGGGAGGGGCGGAGAAGCAGATGGGCGCTTCTCCTGTGTGCCCTGGCCAGGAATCGAACCCAGGACTCCTGCACGCCAGGCCGACACTGAGCCAACTAGCCAGGGCCCCTCTTTCCATTCTTGCAGGAACTTTTGTTCTCTTCTCTGGACCATCTTCAAGCCTTCCTCAAATCAGATGTAGTTTTGGAAAGATGACAACAGCAGTGGCATGGGGAGGCTGTGCCACAGGTCCTGGGGTTTGGGGCAGTGTTAGGGTTGCTGTGCTTGCTTGACAACAGGTCACATTACCTGTGGTTTGCACTCGTCCATAGATCGGACTTTCGTTCTTTTCGTCTATACAGTTGGGATGGATGAACTATATGAACTCTAATGGAAGTTACATCTCATCATTACCTCTGGACTTTTTCTTGGGAACTTATGTATTAACATTGCTATCTTTTGGGGGTTTATTATTGAAATGTCATGCATTGGTTTTTTAAAATTATGAATTCAATATAAGTTAAAAGCACCAAACTTAGGGACTTTTTTATTTTACATTTTCCTCATCTCTTTTCTGTACTGATCTTCACTCTATTGGGATAATTTAAAAAAAAATAAATCCCCCTCACTTTTTGATTAAGGACTGTGATTTCTAAATAGAGCACCTGAATGTAATTGAGTATCACATCTTAATTAGTGCATGCCTCCACTCCCCCATAACACTGAGCTGAAAGTACTTAATTTCTTAGTTTGTAGCTTACGATGAAATGTTACGGGTTGCAGGCATCACTGGGAAGGATCCTTCAGTAAAGTAGTTCAGCCTGGCTTAGGTTTGAATCTCTTTTCTTTGTCCTTATCTAGCAGAAGAGCCTTTGGGTGAAGACCTGGACACTTGCTCTGCTACTGTAAGTAGGTGACTATTTTCCAGTTACTTCAACAAAGAAAATTCACAGGTGAAATATGCTCTTACACTCTTGTTTACATGATTTGATGTTATTATTGGCTTGGCTCAGTGTTTGCTTTGACTCACCAGCTGTTTCAGTGAGATATAAAGGAGGATGGGGAGTTATTTAGTAGAATAATGGTATTTAGTACCGTAAAAGATTAAGATTTGTCCACACCCTTCCCCAAATCTACCGAGAAAGCTAACCCAAGCTTTCCAGTTCTCGTTCTAAGAATTAATTAATGTAAAGTTGATGCTCTACTAGTTGGACACTGATGTGTGTGTCTCACATCTGTAACCACCACCCAGAAGGCTTCCTCTGCCCTCTCCCATCCAAAAACTCCCCAGAGGTTCCTGCTAGTGTGATCTGGTGTGGTGGCTGTCTAATCGGTGGACTCACACTATAATAAATGTGGTTTCAATTTTGGTAGACTAATCAGATCCCAGGACTTAAGTGACTTTGGTTCTGTCCTGGTAGTTTAATATTCAGAAGTGCTGAAAGGGGACACTAGTAGAACTGCTGAAGAAGTCAGTTGTGGCTTCTGTGGTGGGTGTGTACTCGACAAGGTTAGATGCTCCCACTGATTTATAATAGTTGATGTTGGTCTGGAGCTTGATGTCATGTTGGCGCCATGCTGTCTGCTGGCCTTTCAAAGGGAATTCTGGCCTTCTTAATTTGGCTTCGTATTTCTTGGATGACCCATGTGTTTGGACAGTATTGCCTGTGTAGCAGAGTTTAGTGATGCCGTTTAGCTCTGTGTTACCAGAAAGCATGCTGGCCACGTCCTTACGTGAGCTAGGTGCAGGGTGACCATCACCAGCCTTGAGCTTCAGTCCTTGTTACCGAGTAAACGCACCCAATGGGTCTGGATTAGTTGTTTATATTTCAGTCTGTATACAGTCAACAAAACAAGGCAGTGTTAGGGTGTGTTGACAATCTCAATGGGTTTAGGAGAGAGCTGTTGCCCTGGTATTTACAAATGTGCAAACTTGTGCTTCCCAGAAATAACATTTATTCAATAAACATTGTATATCACAATGTTGTGTTGAAGCTAGAGCACTCTAAATTTCACACATGCAGTCAGATAATACTGTGGAAGATCTTCATGGTGGCAAGTGAATTGTAGAAGCTGTTCCCGAAGCCCCTAACACAATGGGAACAATGAACATGCACTCAAAATGTATGTGAATAGATGTGTGAACAAATTAACAAATTTAATTTGTTCTCAAAGTCTAGTTCTACAAATTGTGTCAGAAATTTTCATATAGTCTTGATGTTGCTCCTTGCCACTTCCATCTGCTTGTTTTGCAGCAAAGATCATGGGGCCCCAACTATTTTGTAGTTTGAAGCTACAGAATATTTCTCAACCACTGGTAGTGACAAACGAATCCAGGAGTCTTTTTCCTGGGCTTTTAGAGAGGAAAGTAGCATGAATTCCAGTGTCTTCCGAGTATTTAACTGGTGTTGAAAGGGGGCTGCCCTTCTCAACATTGCAGAAAAGAGCAAAGCAGGTCTGAGAACTCAAGAGCAGAATTCCGCAGAAGCACACATGGAAATCATCAGCTCCCAATTCAGGGCATATGTGAGTCGCTGCTAGAGTCAACTCGACTTACTGATTTACCAAGGAAGCTGCTGTTTTCAGAAGGTTGCCATAGATTTTGGAAGCCGCTGGGGAGAAGGGCCTCAGGAACAGGTGTCCTGCTGTGTGAAAGGGCACAGCCACTGAAAAGGTGTCAGAAAAGTAATACGTTCCGAAGAGCCGTCTTGGGGGTGGGGGGAGGAGCCAGTGCATTGGTGGTGGTGATGGAGAAAGAAGGGCCAGAGTCAGCCTGAGAGGACAGGGAAGAGTCAGAATCGTGCCTTCCTTCCCCAGGCAATTTCCCGCATGTGGACAGGACCCAGGAAGAGAGCAATAATCCTGAACACTAGAAAAAAAAGAAAGGGAGAGGTGGCTGTTTTCAGATCAACGTAAAACAGCCTGTTCAACACCTGGTAAGTATGAGATCCTCACAGAAGGCACATCTGCTTAGACTGAAGAGCAGTGGTTCTCTTTTATTTGTTTGTTTCGATCATTGTGATCACAAAGGGTTAAACATAGGTTTGATAGAGTGAGAAGTAATGCAGTTTGTTTATATTCACTTATTTCCTTTCCAAGGGTAAACAAAACCCTTCATTATGTGTATTACTAAGGATCTTCAAAAAAAGAAAAAAAAATCAAGGAAAGCAGTGGGAAGCCCAGGTGACATGGAAATAACCCGGGATTGTATCTGAAAAGGCTCTGCCCCAGCAGGCACATCCTGGGTTCCATTACTTGGGGTCCCTCCCCCTGCCCCTTTCCCTGTTTGAAGTGACTGGGCGGCCTGCCTACACCTGGAAGCTGATAAGACACACTCATTGCACACTCATAGTTTTCCAAGAAAAATAGCAAAGAATGCACTTGTGTTGAGGTACAGGAGTTGCTGACTGGCGGGGTCGCTGAAGAATCAACATGCCCACATTGCTGCCTCCTCTCATGTTGCCAAGCTGATTCTCAGCTCAAAATGAATTAAATTGATGTGTTTTTGTAAATCAACAAGTACAGACCCTCAGCTCATTCTTTAAATGTTGATGTGCCAATTTAAAAACATTCTCCTCTCAGAAAATTACTGTGCTGACAGTGTTTGTAGGAAGGGCATTCTCCAGAAGGTGGAAGTCGGTGGTTGTAACTTTGGGCATGTTTGTTCATATTAGTGATAATTCAACCAGTATTTATTGAGCGCCACTCTGAGCCAGGCTCTGGAGTTGGTCCTGGGGTCAGAGCAGTGAACAGGTCTCTCCCCTCTGGGAAGCTTCCATATTTAAGGGAAGAACTTGGCTATTTCTGAAGTGGTATTGTGTATAAAAAATTGAACATTGAAAATGTGGGTTTAAAAACGTTCTATTGCATTATACAATATATGTAACTTCTCAAACACTTCCTTTAGATCCTTTTGTTAGGGAAAAACATTTAATATCAAAATTACTATTCTGAGTGGCCATAACTAAAGGGAAGAAAACTCAAACTGCCAAGGTGTGTGATTATAGCTGGAGGATTCAGATACCCACCTTACAGAGAACATGCATGGGACGCGTCCTTATTTGAGGAAGCTGAGTTTTGGTTCTCCCCTAAAGTGACTTGGTTTTATATTTTTGGATTGAGGAGCATACATTTGTAGACATTTCTTTAGTTCTATCTCAAGTAAATTTACATACACAAACTATTTACTTCAAGGTCCCTTCCTGCTATGTTGTATCCTATTATTTTGCATAAAAGTCACTTGACTCAGAGCAGCATTGATTCTGTAAGCTTTTCCTCAAGATAATCTGCAACATCTCCTTTGAGATTGAGTAGGGAAGGTAGAAGCAGACTTCACAGGTTTCTGTGGAGTATACCTCTGTAAGCCACTGTTCTCTTGGGCTTCCTCCATCCCTCCCTCCTTTTTCCCTCCCTCCCTTCCTTCCTTCCTTCCTTCCTTCCTTCCTTCCTTCCTTCCTTCCTTCCCTCTTTCCTTCCTTCCTTCCTTCCTTCCTTCCTTCCTTCCTTCCCTTTTTCCTTCCTTCCTTCCTTCCTTCCTTCCTTCCTTCCTTCCTTCCTTCCTTCCTTCCTTCCTCCTTTCCTTCCTTACTCCCTCCCTCCGACTTCCCTCCTTTTTACTTCTCCATTTCTCTTTCTTTCTTTCCTTTTGGTATGTCATTTTACTGGAAATAATACATTCAAGAGACTTAGTTCTATCTTGGTGTGTTTTATCTGGCAGTGTACCTTTCTCTCATCTTTTCTTCCCCCTTGCCTGCAGTGTATCATTTACTTGGTCATCTTGCCTGTAAAGACATTCTCAACCTTCAGTCCCATCCGCCTTTGTACCCTCAATAAGGGAGAGCTTTGATTTGAGGAAACCCTGGGTGAGTGGCTGAGTGAGCAGGCTGGTACTCAGCGAGAGCCCGGCCTTAAGCCCAGGCAGGTGCCGCTCCGTCCAATCCTGAGTGCCCGGAGGAGCTGTTTTGTGTCCCCAGCAAGCATGCATAATCATAGGCAAACAAACAGTCTTGCCAGAAGGGGCATCCAACAGCTCCTCAAGACAGAGCAACAATTCTTGGCTCCTGGATCAGTAAAATTATCTATTTTCAAAACAATCCCTTTAAAAAAAGAAACCAACAAAGGGGATAGTGTTGTTTATGTAACTTTTTTGTAAGGTTATAAAAAGTTTTTCTCCCTGGGTACAGAATGGGTATTGGTACGTGCTCCTTAGCCTGGAGAGGTTGTTTGGGAAAGCAGTGATCTCTCTTGGGATTTTCCTTTGCTAATGACTTCAGCCTTTCTCCCTTGTGGAAAAAAAGGTTGTTTTTTTTTTTTAAACAGTCTGTTCTGAATGTTCTTAGGAATAGTTGTTAGGAACTGGGTGAGTTGGACCGCTTCTCTTGCCTCTGAGAGGTGTTCTCAGGCCCCATGAGTAAAATGGGTGGGGTGGTCCAGTGAGGCCCCCCGAGTGCCTTTGCTGAAGGTGGGACAAGACGTGGCACGGTTTCCCTGTGTCCTGCAGCTCCTGCCCTTGTGCTGGGTCCTCTCTGGGTGCCCACCACGACTTGGTTAACCTGGGCTGAACACATGTCTCTCTCTGATTTCCTTTTTCTTTACTGTTTTCTTGGCCATCAGCTTCCACTGGGCCTGTCAGTTGGTGGAAATTAGCATTACTGCTTTCCCACCTGGAAAGCGAGCCGCATGTCCTGGGGGCGCTAGGGGGCTCCATTACAGACTTCCAGAGACCCGGAAAAGTGGGAAGTCCACGAATAAGAGATTCGAAAACTTTATGTGCTCAGAAGGCTACTGGCGAGAGAAAAGCAAAGATGAAAGAGAGCAAAGGGCACACTGCCATCTTAAACAAGGAAGGCAGAATAAGTTATTGTGAAGGGACCCTTTGTAGGGGAAGAATACCCAAACAAGAGATGAAGACAGTCTGACTTGAGAACAGGGGAAATGGAGCTGGTCAGTCCTGAATTCTCACCTAGCACAAATCCAGCGCCTGGGCCCTGGCGTGGGAACCGCAGGCTCTGTCCTCCATGCCAGCTCCAGGGCACTGCTCTGAGCCTCACCACCTCACGCTCAGGTGGTCGGAAGGGACAGAAATAAAACCAAGGCAGTCATTTCAGCTTCAGGTCAGCTGTATCTAGCAGTTATGTTTCATTTGTTTGTTTTGCAGGGAGTAATTTAGTTATCAGCAAGAAGCATTTCACAACAAATTTCAGCTGCCTGCCATGTTCCCGTCTCAGACCCAGGCTGAGGCTGGACCTGGGCTCGGGTCCCTTTGGGATCTAAGGGTGTTTTATTTCTCTGTGTTTCTTGGCTTAGTGAGAATGCTCAGATATGTCTTAACTTGACTCACTTGTTCTGAGAGAATCTTCAGGACACAGTGAGGAGTAGGGGTATTGGGCCAAAGTTCATCTATTGGTTCGGAATTTTTGATAACATAAAAAAATTTGTTAACTTTTGACTATATGCATAGAGTTTTAAGTTTTATTTTATTTTTAAAGTTTGTACTTCTCTTTTCAATTTGGGAGGACAATTCTTATCCACCAAGCATTAGTGTCCACTAACTGCTGTGGTGGAGCAAAGTGTAGAGAGGGCCTGCTTCATGTTGCCAGAGATTTGGGTGAGGGTTCCCTAAAGTGGGCTTTGAGAGATGAGGAGGCAGTCCTCGGGTGGAGGTAGGGAATGATGACCTTTCCAGTGCGGCAGCATCCCAGAGCCATGCAGAAGAAGGATTTGAGAGATCAGAGCCAGTCAGGTGGTGGGACGATGGGAGTTGAAGTTAGGAAGACACATCAGAGTCAGGCTTGTATGCAAGTCAAGAGTTCAGATTTTATGAAGCATGGGGCGGTTATCTACAGTTCTTTATGAGAGTTGCAATATGAGAGCTATAGTGGACATTTTTATTTATTTTAAATATTTTATTTATTGATTTGAGAGAGAGAGAGAGAGAGAGAAGAGAGGGAAGAGCAAGAAGCATCAACTCATAGTAGTTGCTTCTTCTATATGCCTTGACCAGGCAAGCCCGGGATTTTGAACCAGCGACCTCAGCATTCCAGGTCCGTGCTTTATCCACTACGCCACCACAGGTCAGGCTGTAGTGGACATTTTTAAGTCTTGGTTCCTTCCTCCCTCCCTCCCTTCCTTCCACCTTTCCTCCCTTCCTAGATTTAAATTTCATGAGAAATCAATAACAGAAAGATGTCTGGAAGATTCCCCAAAGATATGGAAACTAAACAACCCATTCCTAGATAACCCTTGAGCCAAAGAAGAAATTATGTGAGAAATTAAGTATTTCAAATAAACAAAAAATATAGCATATCAAGATTTGTTGATTGAAACTAAAGCAATGCTTAAAAGGAAATTTATAGCATTAAGTGATTATATTAGAAAAGTCTTAAATCAATGATCTAAGTTTTTATAAAAAGTAGGAAAATAAAAGCAGATAATATCAAAATAAGCAGAAGGAAGCAAATGGTAAAAAGCAGAAACCAATGAAATAGAAAAAAGAAATATTCATGAAACTAAAGGCTGGTTCTTTGAAAAGTACAATAAAATAAACCTTTAGTGAGACTGATCTAGAAAAAAGAAGAAATATGCAAATTATTAATATAAAGAATGAAAGAAGAAATGTCACTATGGATCTTACAGATATTAAAAAGGATAATAAGAAAAAATTAGGAATCACTGAAGGCCAATAACTTTGATAACTTAGATAAGATGGATGACTTATTTAAAAAATACAAATTACCCAAAGCTCACTTTAAAAAATAGACAACCCAAGTACCCCTATGTTTATGAAAGAAATCAGAGCACTAGTTTTTAAAAGTTTCCACACAAAAAAAACTTCATGCTCAGATGCTTTCACTGATGAATTCTACCAAAGATTTAAGGAAGAAATGATACTACTTCTCTGCAGTCTCTTCCCAGTTCATTACATGAGGCCAGCATTACCCTGATACCAAAACCATTATACGAAGAGAAAGCTATGAAAAGTCCTGAATAAAATATTAGCAAATTGAATTCAGCACTATTTAAAAAAAAAATCATAAACAAGTAGGGTCAATGCAAAATTGGCTCAATGTTTGAAAACCAATCAATATAATTGACAGTAACAAATAGCAAGAAAAATCCTATGATCATTTCAATAAATGCAGAAAAGAAAAAAAAAACTTGACAATATTCCACATCCATGCATGATAAAAACTCTCAGCAAACTAGTGTAAATAGCATGCTTGAAATTGGTAAAAGGCACCTGAAAACCTACAGTTAACATCATACTTGATGAAAGACCAACTAACTGCCTTTCCTTTAATATTAAGTCTGTTCTCACTGCTTCCATTTAATGACTATCAAGTAGAGGCCCTAGCTAGAGCAATAATAAGGTAAGAAAAGGAAGTAAAGCCTGACCTGTGGTGACATAGCAGATAAAGCATCGAACTGGAATGCTGAGGTCGCTGATTCAAAACCCTGGGCTTGCCCGGTCAAGGCACACAAGAGAAGCAACTGCTATGAGTTGATGCTTCCTGCTCCTCCCCCCACTCTTACTCTCTCTCTTCTCTCTAAAATCAAATAAAATTTTTAAAGAAAGATATTTTTAAAAAAGGAAGTAAAAAAGCATCAAATTAGAAAAGAGTAAGCATAACTATCTTTATTCACAAGATTACCTGCTTAGAGAATACCAAAAAATCTATTTTTAAAAAGCTACACGAGCTGATAGGTGAGTTTAGTTTAACAAGGTTGCACAATTCAAGGTTAATATAAAAAAATCAATTGTATATACTAGCCACAAATAATTGAAAATTTGAAAGAATAACATTTACAAGCACATTATAAAACAAAAAATTAAAACTACCATGAGATACCACTACATACCTACTCATGACTGAACTGAATATGATTGACAAGTACTGTTGAGGATGCAGAACAACTGAAACACTCATACTTTGGTTACACATTTTGTATTCACGTCACTTTAGAAAACACTTTGACAGATTCTCATAAAGTTTAACTTATTGTAACCATATGATCCAATAATCTCATTATTAGGCATTTACCTAAGAAAAATGGAAACATATGTCCACAGAAGCTTTTGCACATGGATGTCCACAGGCTTTATACATAGTAGCCAAAAACTGGAAAGAAACCATTTCTTTCATCAACTGGTGAATGGATAAACAAATTATGATGTAACCAAATATTATTTGAATATTATTCACCAATAAAAAGGAATGAACTGGTGTACACAACAACATGGATGAATTTCAAAAACATTTATGTATGCTAAGTGGAAAAAATAGACACAAAGCCTCATGTATGATCCATTGAAGTGAGTGTTTGGAAAAGGCAAAACTCCATGGACAAAAAGATCAGATCAAGGGCTGGAAATGGGGAGAAGGTTTGATTACAAAGGGGCACAAGAAAACTTATTGGCATAATGGAGTTAGTTTGTATCTGTGGTATTGTTTACACAGCTAAATATACTTGTGAAAACTCATTGAACTATAATAGGGTGCATCTTATTGTCAATAAATTATGCCTGAATAAAAGAAGAAAGGAAGGAATGTGTGGAAGGAAGGAAGCCACCCATTAAGCCATCATTGGTTGATTCTTGTATGTGCCCTGATTGGGGATAGAACCTGCAACCTTGGCATATCAGGACAATGCTCTGACTGAACTACCCGGCCAGGGTCTAAGTATTTTTTTTAATTTATTGACTTGAGAGAGAGAGAGGAAGGGAGAAAGAGACAGAGGGAGAGAGAAATATGAATTTGTTGTTTCACTTATTTATGCGTTCATTGGTTGACTTTTGTATGTGCCCAAACGGGAGATCAAACTCGTAACTTTGGTGTATAGGGTCAATAACCTTGTTGTATAGGGCAATTAACTGAGCTACCTGGCCAGGGCTAAAGGTTCTGTTATTAGGTGTGAAGATATTTAGGAATGTTCTGTATTCTTGATGAACTGACCCATTTATCTATAGATGATGCTTCTCACCTCTGAAGTATTAGTTCTGAAGTCTACTTTTCAGGACATTAATATAACCTTTCTAGCTCCTTTTTGAATAGGTTCACATTCTATAGTATGTATATCTTTTGCATTCTTTTCCATTTATTTTTTTTTTTTCCATTGCTTTGAGAGGAAGGGAGGCAGGAAGGAAGGGGAGAGAGAAGAGCATCAACTCATTGTTTCGCTTAGTTGTTCCATTTAATTGTGTACTTATTGATTGATTCTGGTATGTGACCTGACTGGCAGTGGAACTTGTGACCTCTGGCACACCAGGTTGATACTTTATCCACTGAGCCACCTGGCCAGAATCTCTTTTAATTTTAATATATTTAGGTCTTTATATTTGAATTGTCATCCTTGTAGATGGCTTTTTCTTTCAGTCTGGCAATTTCTACCTTTTAATTGTGGTAGAGCACTTATATTTTATGTAAATCATTGATATGGTAGGACTCACATCTATCATCTTGCTAGCTGTTTCCCAATTATTCCATCTGTTTTCTGATTTTACTATGTTTTTCTGCGTTCTTTCAAGTTTGTTGGGGTTTTTTTTTTTTTAAGTGAAAGGAGGGGATAGAGAGATCGACTCTCACATGTGCCCCAACCAGGATTCACCTGGCAACCCCTGTCTGGGCCGATGCTCAAATCAACCAAGTTATCCTCAGAGCCTGAGGCTGATGTTCTAGAACCAACTGAGCTATCCTCAGTGCCTGGGGCCAACGCCCAAACCAACAGAGCCACTGGCTGCTAGAGGGGAAGAGAGAGAGAAGGGGGAGAGAGAAGGGAAGAGAAACAGATGGTTGCTTCTCCTGTGTGCCCTGACTGGAGATCAAACCCAGGACGTCCCGTATGCCAGGCTGACACTCTATCCACTGAGCAAACTGGCCAGGGCCTGTTGGGTATTTTTAATAACTTTATTTGTCTCCACTATTTAACTTAACATTCAAATAATATATCTTATACAATGTACCTTTAATTTCCTCCCTTTCATCCTTTGCATTACTGTTTTAGTTTTTTGCTTCTCCACGTGTTAATAAACTAATACCTAGTTTTTATTTATGCTTTAGATAATCTTTTTAAAAGATTACAAGTAAGGAAAAACTTTTTTTTTTCTTTCTTTTTTTTCTTTTTTTTTTCTGAAGCTGGAAACGGGGAGAGACAGTCAGACAGACTCCCGCATGCGCCCGACTGGGATCCACCTGGCATGCCCACCAGGGGGCGACACTCTGCCCACCAGGGGGCGATGCTCTGCCCCTCCAGGGCGTGGCTCTTTTGCGACCAGAACCACTCTAGCGCCTGGGGCAGAGGCCAAGAAGCCATCCCCAGCGCCCGGCCCATCTTTGCTCCAATGGAGCCTCGCTGCGGGAGGGGAAGAGAGAGACAGAGAGGAAGGAGAGGGGGAGGGGTGGGGAAGCAGATGGGCGCTTCTCCTGTGTGCTCTGGCTGGGAATCGAACCCCGGACTTCTGCACGCGAGGCCAACGCTCTACCACTGAGCCAACCGGCCAGGGCCTAAAAGTAAGGAAAAACTTTTTTTTTTTTTTTGCATTTTTCTGAAGCTAGAAACAGGGAGAGACAGTCAGACAGACTCCCGCATGCGCCCCACCGGGATCCACCCGGCACGCCCACCAGGGGCGACGCTCTGTCCACCAGGGGGCGATGCTCTGCCCATCCTGGGCGTCGCCATGTTGTGACCAGAGCCACTCTAGCGCCTGGGGCAGAGGCCACAGAGCCATGCCCAGGGCCTGGGCCATCTTTGCTCCAATGGAGCCCTGGCTGCGGGGGGGGGGGGGGGGGGGGGGGGGAAGAGAGAGACAGAGAGGAAGGCGCGGCGGAGGGGTGGAGAAGCAAATGGGCGCTTCTCCTGTGTGCCCTGGCCGTGAATCGAACCCGGGTCCTCCACACGCTAGGCCGACGCTCTACCGCTGAGCCAACCGGCCAGGGCCAGTAAGGAAAAACTTTTTAAAAATTATTTTTACCATCCTCAGGACTCTTCAATTGTTTGCATAAATTTAAATTTCCATCTGGTTTCAGTCTTTCTGCCTGAACATCCTTTAACAGTCACAGTGCGTCAGAGCAGGCAGTGAGTTCTGTTTTTTTGTTAGTCTGAACAGTCTTAATAATTATTTTCAAAAGTTTCTGCTGACTATAACACTCTGAGCTGACCTTTTTATTGTCTTTCAGTGCACAAACAATTGTACTTCTGTTATCCTCTAACAGAACAAGGTTTTATATTATCTAACAGAAAGTTTGCTGTATATCTTATCATTCATCCTTATTATAAAAGGTTTCTTATTTCTCTGGCTGCTATCTAGTTTTTCTCTTTAACACTGATTTCCAGAAATTTGACTTGGATGTGTCAAGGGGTGTGTGTGTATGTGTGTTAAATGTATTAATTCTCTTTGGGAGTCTCTGAGCTTTTTAGTTTTGTGGTTCATTAATTTTGGAAAATGTATGACTGATATTCCTTCAAATATTTCTCCTGCCCATTATTTATCTCTTCTCCTTCTGCATCTTTAATTGCTTCTATTTGATATTGTTTCACAATACCATGAATGCTCCTTTTTTTTCCTCACTCTTTCTTTCTCTTGTGCTTTAGCTGGCATGATTTCTATTTATCTATTTTCAAGTTCACTAATTCTTTTTTTCAGCTGTGTTTAGTCTACTGATAAACCTATTAAAGAAATACTTTATCTCTCGTATCACGTTTTTACTTCTAGAATTTTCATTTCATTTTTAAGATTAATTCCCATTTCTGCTGAAATTCTCCATCTGTTTATGCATGTTGTTCATCTTTTCCACTAGGTCTTTTAATAGATGATTACAGCTATTTAAAAATTAGTCTCATACTTTTGACATTTTTTTGTTCATAGGTCTGGTTCTGTTTGTTCTTTTGTATTTCAAAAATGGGTTGTATTTTCTTGTTGCTGTTGTTTTTTTGTAATACTCTTAAATTTTTGTTTTACTAGATGCTGGACACTGTACAGAACAGTAGAGAATGAGATAAATCAGAAATGGGCACACTTTTCACTCTGTGTGGTCATTCTGTTTGAGAGTTAAGTCAATCTAGTCAGTAGTTTAGATGGGTTTGAATTTTGTTGTTTCTATGATTACCTACAGTACACCATCAAATTCCTATCTTGGTGGGCTGATGTTATCTTATACTTAATGAGTTATTCAGGATGCTGGAGGACTTTTCTCATTGTATGTCCTCTGCCTGCTACTTTTAGTGGGCCCTTGTCATCTCATAGGCTCAACAAAAAAAATTTTGTACACTAAATTATTCAGTTTTCCATAATGTTAAGGTGTCTTGTAGTTTTCTACATCTTAAGTGGAAGCAAAACTATACTTAATAGTCTTTTAATAAACTCATTTTTTAATTTAAATCAGTTCAGCACAACTAAGAATTTTGGCTGACAGAGGAGACAGTGTATGGTAGTGGTAAAGGGCAAACAAATAGAATTCAGACACAAATAGTTTGAGTCCCAGTTCTCTCACTTACGTTATCACTACCTTTACTAGCTAGGGGAATTTGAGCAAATTATTTAACTCTATAATTCATTTCCCTCATTTGTAAGGTAGGAATTAAATGAAATAATGTATGCAAAATGCTTAGCCCAATTTCTGACCCATAGAAAATGCTCAGTGAGTAGTTATTATCATCCAAATTGAATTTTATGTAAGTAAGCTTGGTGACAGAGTGAAGGATAGAGAGCCTGTGGGAAAGAGAGCTTAAGAGACTGGAAGGCCACTTAGCAACTACATTCAGATCAGATGAGCAGACTTGAAATAAGGCTACAAAAAAACAGGTGATGGAAGGGATGGACTCAAAGACTAATGCATAATCCAGTGTCACGTGGCATCGTGTGTTTGTTCTCTCATCGACCCTGCTATTCTCTTCCTCCTCCACTGACTTCTGTTCAGTCTGGTATCGCATAACCTTATAATTATTTGTTTGAATATCCTTCTTTCTCTACTAAACGGGAATCCATTGAGAGACAGGCCGAGTCCGATACATTAGCGTATTCCTAGTGCTTCATACACAGCGTTTAGAATATAGTAGGCATCAACAGGTCCATTGTACTAAACTCAACAGGAAAATCGTTCTCCTCTCTTTCTTGCCGCTATAGCCCCTGCTGAAATCCTCTGTAGCTGAACATACAATTGCTAGAACATTTCCTTCCTGGTAGCTGAGTAACTCTTCCATTGTGATTCTTGCTAGAGCCTAGATTTTCTGGTGATCTGGCCTATTTTTTGGTGTTCTGTATGAAAAGACAGGACAGGCAGGCGTCCCCAAACTACGGCCCGTGGGCCGCATGTGGCCCCCTGAAACCATTTATACAGCTCCCACCGCACTTCTGGAAAAGGGCGCCTCTTTCACTGGTGGTCAGTGAGAGGAGCACTGTTTGTGGCGGCCCCCCAACGGCCTGAGGGACAGTGAACTGGCCCCGTGTGTAAAAAGTTTGGGGACCTCTGGAGAGGTTACTTGTGAAATATGCTGGTGACTTAGGCCCAAATAAAACAGCTTCACTATCCCACTGCTTTGATTTGTTTGGGAGCTTTATACTCTGTCACTTTCTATTTTTGTCAGAGTCCCCAAAGATACTTTTAAAAAGATGTAGGTCCTAATTTCTTTGACTGTTAGTACCTAGTGAACTGATTGGCCATCAGAGGGGCAGGAACCAGTTACCTGTGCTGCCAGCGAGCACCTTTCTCCCATCACAGGACAGCATGTTGGTGTGTGTTTTCTGGCTTCTTGGGTTTATCAGCTTATTGCCCTGTGCCACTTTTGCAAAGGTCCTTATGTAACTAGATGAAGGAAATTATATTCAGCAGAATTCCTTTCACCATGACGGAGGTTTTGTTCAGAAGAATTTCCTTGACAAATTTTTTGGGATATATAAAAAAAAAAAAAAAAGAAAAAAGAAAAAGAAGAGACCTCAAGGGACCTCACTGGGAATAGAACAGACCTGAGTGAAAATACGTGAGATCTGTCTGTAGCCCCCTGCAGGAGACCAAGGATCTGGAGCCAGAGACGTAGTGGAAGTCAGCTTGCTTTGTAATGCGACCCCTCTTCACTCCTCTTTACGGTCCCCCCCAATATTCAGTGAGCTTACCAACTTCGTATCATGCTTAGAATGAGTAGCTTTAAAAAAGAAAAAAAAGTTAATGTTAAACAGAATCAAAAGCAGGAGTCCAAACAAAAAACTTGTTCACAAATGTTCGTAGCACCACTGTTCATGGCAGCCAACATGTGGAAATAACTCAAATGTCCGTAAGAGGGTAAATGGAAAAATAAACTGTGGTACATCCATACAATGGCATATTATTTAACCATAGAAAGGAGTGACACGCTCTTACGCTTTACAGTAGAGAAGAACTATTCAAACACTATGCTCTGTGAAAGAAGCCAGACACATTTTGTATCATTTCATTTATATGAAATATCTAGAATAGGCAAACCCACAAAGATGGTAAATTTTATGTTGTGTATTTTAACACACACACACACACACACTCACTGCGGGGCTGGGCTCTGAATGCACATGGGTTCAAGAAGTCAGCTGGGGCAGACAGAGATCAGGGGGTCAGTGAGAGGAAGAAAACTGCAAGAGCACCTAGAGAGAAGTGGAGGGCTGGGCTCTTCCAGCCCGTGGCAGTGGGGTTTGCGCCAGGGTGAGCCAGATCTGGTAGCCTTGATGAATATCCAGAGGGAAAGGAGAACATTACAGAGGATTTTTAAAATTCAAAAGTGAAACAATGTCCAAACGATGTGTAATACAATGAAATCCAAAGTATAGACATTTATAGACTTGCTGTCAATCCAAGTTTACAAAATTTTTAAAAACGATTTACTTATTTATTTACTTACTTATTTTAGAGAGAGAGGAGAGAGAGAATGGGGGAGGAGTAGGAAGCATCAACTCTCGTATGTGCCTTGACCGGGCAAACCCAGGGTTTCAATCTGGTGACCTCAGCATTCCAGGTCGATGCTTTATCCACTGTGCCACCACAGGCCAGGCTAAAAATGATTTTTTTAGTGTTATAGACTGATTGTTTGTCCACCACCCCCATTCATATGTTGAAATACTAACCTCCTGTGTGATATTATTAGGAGTTGGGGTTTTGGGGAGGCGATTAGGTCATGAGGCTGGGGCCCTCATTAATTGGATTAGTGCCCTCTCCAAATCAGGAACTGGGCCCTCATCAGACACCAGATCTGTCAGCTCCTTGATCTTGACTTCCCAGCTTCCAGAATTGTGAGAAATAAGTGTTTGTTGTTTAAGCCACCCAGTCTGTGGCAATTGCTCACAGTAGCCCAAACTGACTAAGGTATATAGTGTTGGGTGATCACTCGATCTACTTACCATTTTCAATAGTGAATATGATTTAAGTCTGTTCAACGGTAAAATTCTCAAAGTTCAGTTTTGTGCATAGGGAAACATGTTCTGGTATCAATTTTTATCATCATTACTATATCTCAAATATGAATATAGAAATGTATTTAATACATATGAATCTACTATAAAGTTTCTCTCATAATTGTCCATGGAGGATGATGCTAGGGACCCCAAAGTACTAGAGAGACAGCCTGCGCAGTGGAAAGAAGGAACACTGTCATTAGAACATCAGCTTGCATCCTCTCATTGACAACTCTGAAGTGATTGGGAACATTGCTAAATAGATGATGCAAAACCAGGGCCCCATCTCACCCTGCTGAGGGGCAGAGTGATGCTAGGATTGTTTGCCTTTCTTTTTGTTATTACCCTCAATGTATCCGTTGCTATCCCGAGGGCCAGTTTATCCTGCATGCTGAGGTCATGGTGGCAAGACTCCTTTAATGAAAAAACTCACAGCTTGTCTTCAAAGCTCATCTCCTCGAATCTTTGCTCAACTATGACTTCTTCAACAAAGCCAGACCTCAGCTGCTCTGTGCTCCTCTTCCCAACCCAATTCCCATCCTTGATCTTGCAGTAATTTTTCTTTTCCTAACTGATTTTGTAAACTTTCAACACATTAGATAATTTTTAAAATTTGTATTTTATTTCCTGTGTCCTCTCTCCATAACATAAACTCCAGGAGGGTGATCTATTTGTCTTTCACTTGTGAAGAATTAGTTTCCTTCTCAGTGTAAATTACACCGGCATTCTGCCCACTCAGAGATGACTTTACCTACACAATGTCATCCTGCTATTAGCTATCAGGAGTAAAGTTCTTAGAGTCCACCTCGCCAAGGTCATTTCTGCTGGAAACCCAGTTCAGAGACATTTGACTTCGGTGGAAATCTTCTCAATAAAAATTAGCTTTTATTTTGCACATCAATAATGTTGATTTTGAACTTCAGTGAAAGAGTTGAAAGTGCAGTACGTACAAATTTTCAACCACATCGGAAAAACTAGATAATGATGCTGCCAATTCTTAAAATAGAGTTTGTTTGGCTAGTAAGAGTCATTTATTTTAGAAGTTTCAGCTACATAATTTAGCATTCAAATTTTAGCTTAAAAGTAATTCATGTGCTTATTATAGCCAGAGTAGCTTTTTTCTAGAATAACTCACAGTGGGGGGCATTTAAGAAGACACCCAGTAAGACCACACAACCCAGTGACATCTCCAAACATTTTCTTAAAAACATGAAGAGAATAGCCACATTGTTATAGACATAAACTGGTCAGTCCTCTGCTTGGAGGCTGAGGACTTTGATGAGTTAGTCTATCTTTTACATCACAAAATGTACATGTTCACAAGTTAATTTGACCAGAAAGAAGACTGTGTGGTCAGGAAAAGTCATGATGCAGACAGGCAGTCTGTTCTTCATCCCCTTGTCTCCTGGTGGGGGATGTGCTCACAATAGCGTATACTGGGAAATTCGCAGTGCAGATGTATGGTCCTAAGGTTGATTGATTGATTCCCTCATTCATTCAACAATGTCTCCTCCTCCTTTTCTCTTTCCCTCCATCATTTATTCCTGAGCCTTTTTCATGAATCAGGCATTGTGGTGGGGAGACTGAGATGAATAAAACCTTGATATTATATGGTTTAATGAGTAGGCAAGTTTGTATGTTACAAACCTTCATCACTAAGATTCTGTAATAGGCATTGTCAAGACCAGGTCTTCCTAATAATAGCAGCATTTGGAGTCCAGGCTAAGGGTTCACTGAGATTTTCCTAGCCCCACAGCCATCTAAAGTCCCAGGCATGAGAAAAGCACAGAGCGATTTTTGGTTAAGGCCAGCAATGTGCCTTGGAGGTGGGAGTGCAGTCGTGTTTGTTTAAATTCAGAAGGCAATAAGACTCAGTGGCAAACCTTGACAAGCATGGGATCTTCTATAGCATCTGGAAAGGGGGCCAGACCACTCTTGCCTTTGTTCAGTCACAGCCTTGCCCAGGGAAGTAGACACAAGCTACAAAGACATTGCAGTGTTCTCGAGAAAGAGGTGGTGGCAGAAGGCTTCAGCTGATGGACACACTTCTATCAGTGCTTTTTGCTGCCCAGCTCCTAAGAGTGTCAGAATCTCATTGTCAGATAGAAACAAAGTGAGGAGTGTGAATAAGTTGATGGAGACATGAAAGCTCAAGAGAAGTGCTTGTGAGATTCAGGATGAGGACCAGGAACACTAACAGGGCAATGACAGCATGGATGGAAAAGCCAAGCCCTACGTGTTCCCCACGCACCATGCTGTCTGCAGCTACCGTCTGCTTCCGGCTTTGCCACTGCTGTGTCTCAAGGTTGTACTGGAAGAAGTGACCCTTTCCAAAATATTTTCACTGAAATAGAACCTGACCCTGGTTGGTTGTTGGTTTAACAGTGTAATTCTTTTGATGGTTGCGAACTGCTTGAGTAGAAGACTCACTCAGACTAACTTGTGAGTGTGTGGCTTCACTCTGAGGATTCAAACAGATGCAGATTGCAGTCACGTTGCCGGCCGGTGGGGACCCAGGAACAGTCTGGCAACCAGGCTTCGTGAGTCTAGAAACTAGTGCAGTCCCCAAAAGGTCAGTCAGGATGCCTCATGACTCTGGCTGCAGAGCCCTCATCTCTCGTCAGTATCAGGGCTTCACAGAGTGGACAGAGTTCTCTGCAACCACCCACACCTGGCCACTCTGAGTCCTCTCTGTTTCGATTGTCTCTGAATGCCGTTCTTCATTCATGCCTCTGCTAACCACTCCTTTCTGCAGACCTTTTAGGAGAGAGGGTCTTATGGTTCAGCCACCACTCAAAGAGGCTGGCATTGGTCCACACCAGCTTAGAGGCTGAGCTGCATCCAGTCACCCAATGGCCAAGGTAGCAGGGCAAATAAATAGGGCAGTCTCTTCAGAAAGGGTCAAACAAGAGTGCTGCCAAGGAACTTGCTGGAGCAGTTCAGAGACGAAAAGGCAGCTAGCCAGAGTCTCATGCCCAGGGTGGGGTGTATATCTCATACAAAGGCTCACGGATGGCCATGATGCCAGACCCCACCCTGCTATTCATGAATAAGGTCTGAGAGCATGGGGGTCACACTAACACATCACTTGTTTCCCTGTGCATGTCTGGGCCTTTGTCTAGATAATCCAAATGCTGCTAAGTGGCTGGGCAGCAAAGCAAGGTAAGGAGAAGGCTTTGAAAACATAGTCTTGGCTCCTAATCCCAGCACTGTGACTTTTCTTTCTAGACTGTTATCTTGGAAAACCTCTCCGTGCCTCAGTTTTCCTCGCTTGTAAAATGGGTGTTTGAGTACCTATCTCATGAATTTGTAGTGAAGCCAGGGCAGAGAACATATGTGTCTTTTATGTTCCAGGCTTGACCAGCATAGTATGAAACAGGGTTTCCTGCTTGATGCCTCTAATGTCACCTAGGCAGGCTTTTGAGCCTCCCTGTTCTTGTGGCCATTTTGGGGTCCCCTGGCAGGGCCTGAGGTTGTCCTCATCTCATCCTTCTGAATATGTAGTGTTTTTTGACATGACAGTTATTTTTGTGCCTTTCTTCCAGACACCTGGCCATCTTCCCACCAAACTCTTCTCTCCAACCAGGAGAAAACTACCTTTTGCCACTTTTGTCTCATCTGAGCAGGACCCACAGTGCTGGCAGCTTTCACCACCCACCTTACTACCTCCTTGGGACATGGTGCTTCCAAGAGCATGCACTGGGCTTTAGTGACACGGTTTATTTTTATTTTTACCCCATAACTCTTCCTTTCCAGGACTTCCAGACAGTCCCCAGAAAGCTAGTTTTCCTATATTTCTTCCTCATTTAGTGGGGATCTTCTCTTGGCTCTCACCCTTGTTTATTACCCATGTCTGAATGCAAGTTATGGACAGGGAGTCAGTTCTCTCATGTAGCTCAGGGAAAACTGAGTTGGTACTCCATACAGGCAAAGAGCCTGTGGCTGGTTTGTGCACCAGAAGGCTCTCAAAGGGTGAAATCTTTAACTCCACAGCCAGCACCTTTATATCCATTCTCCTGCCCAGCTGCAACCCCAGTGCATGTATGTAAAGTGCTTGGACATGGGAGACACTCAGTCAATGGTTGCTACACCATTATTTTTATTGCTGCCCAGGTCTGCTTTGAAATGCTGTCTGGTAATATCGGTCTATCTCTATATGTATCTAGTATCTGTCTGTATTAGCATCGATAGGAGATAATATATACATGTGTGTGTATCCTTATATCCTTATATTTTCTTATATATCTCTGTATATATTTGTATGTGATATATTCCAACAGAGATGGGGGAGAGAAGAGGGAGAGAGGGAGACGTTTACTGTGAGGAATAGGATCCATGATCATGGGGGCTGAGAAGTCTATAAGCTGAAGACCCTGGAGAACCAGTGGACCAGTAGTTAATTCTTTTTTTGTTTGTTTGTTAGTTTGTTTTTGAGAGAGGCAGGCAGCAAGAGGAAGGAACATCGAGCTAATCCTGTATGTGCCCTGACTGGGGAATCGAACTGGCAGCCTCTGTCCTCCATGGCGACACTCTAACTAACCAAGCTATCTGCCCAGGGCTTAATTTTTATTGATTTTTTTAGACAGACAGAGAGAGGAAGGGAGTAGGAAGGGAAGAGGAAGAAATGCATTTGTTGTTCCACTCAGTCGTGCATTTTTTTGGTTGCTTCCCATGTGTGCCCTGACCAGGGATTGACCAGTGGGGTAATTCTACTCTGAGACTGAAGGCCTCAGGCAGGACCAGGCTAGCTGGTGTCAACCTAAGCCCAACGGCAGGAAAAGACCAATGCCCAGCTCAAGCAGGCAGGTAGGAAGAAAGCAGGGCGACTTTCTGCTCCCTCTGCCTTCTGTCCTATTCATGCCTTCAGTGAATTACACAATGCTCACCTGCTCTGGGAAGGGCACTCTATCTACTGAATCTATGGGTTCAAATGCTCATCTCATTAGGAAACACCCTCAGAGACACACCCAGAAGCAACTTAAAGCATATGAAGTGCTGAGCCTCCTGTGACCTTTACACTGATGACCACGAGGTCCATTTCTTTAAGTACATAGGGCACCAGAGAAAACACGAAACAAGCAAAAGGAACGTTGGCTGCAATCTGATGCCTGAATTTTCTTTTTTTTCTTTCTTCTTTTCCAAGTAAGAGAAGGGAAGATAGACAGACTCTTGCATGCACCCTAACTGGGATCCACCCAGCAACCCCCGTCTAGGCTGATGCTCTGCCCATCTGGGGCCGTGCTCGCAACCGAGCTATTTTTGGCGCCTGAGGCCCACAAAGCCATCCTCGGCGCCTGGGGCTGGGGTGAGCCAACAGAGCCATGGCTGCGAGATGAGGAGAGAGAGAGAAGGAGGAGGGGGAGGGGAGGAGAAGCAGATGGTTGCTTCTCTTGTGTACCCTGACTGGAATTGAAGCCGGGACATCCACATACCAGGCTGATGCTCTACCACTGAGCCAACTGGCCAAGGCTGATGCCCGAATTTACTATGCTGACAAAGCAGCCCTCATGTTTGCCTCCTTGTGGTGGTAGGTGCCTTTCCTTTGGGAGATGCCAGCAGACTCATTTATTGTATAAATACATTTGTGGGTTCGATTTGTGTGTACCCATGCCACTCTACAGAGAAGATACTTTTTAGAAGATAGAACACACTGACCTGTGGTGGCGCAGTGGATAAAGTGTTGACCTGGAAATGCTGAGGTCGCCGGTTCGAAACCCTGGGCTTGCCTGGTCAAGGCAGATATGGGAGTTGATGCTTCCAGCTCCTCCCCCCTTCTCTCTCTCTGTTTCTCTCTCTCCTCTCTAAAAATGAATAAATAAAATTAAAAAAAAAAAGGAAGATAGAACACAAACACTGTGCCAGGGTCCACAGTGGTCTGAAAAGAAAGACTTTTGGAGCCCTGGCCGGTTGGTTCAGCGGTAGAGCGTCGGCCTGGCGTGCGGGGGACCCGGGTTCGATTCCTGGCCAGGGCACATAGGAGAAGCACCCATTTGCTTCTCCACCGCCACCCCCTCCTTCCTCTCTGTCTCTCTTCCCCTCCCGCAGCTGAGGCTCCATTGGAGCAAAGATGGCTCGGGCGCTCTGCCCCAGGCTCCTTGGCCTCTGCCCCAGGCGCTAGAGTGGCTCTGGTCGCCCGCAGAGCGAAGCCCCAGAGGGGCAGAGCATTGCCCCCTGGTGGGCGTGCCGGGTGGATCCCGGTCTGGCGCATGCGGGAGTCTGTCTGTCTCTCCCCGTTTCCAGCTTCAGAAAAATACAAAAAAAAAAAAAAAAAAAAAAAGACTTTTGGAGAATTAGTAAAGCTTTCTATAAGAACACTTGCTTTTTTGGGGGGGAGGGAGGGAGGAGAGAGATGAGAGCCATCAACTCATAGTTGCTTCACTTTAGTTGTTCATTGCTTCTCATACATGCTTTGACTGGGAGGGCTCAAGCTGAGCAACCTTGGGCTCAAGCCAACGATGTATGAGCTCAAGTCAGTGACCTTTAGATCATGTTGATGATCCTGCGCTCCAGTTGGCAACCCTGTGTTCAAGCTGGCAACCTTACAGTCAAGCTGGTGACCCCATGCTCAAGCCAAGGAGCCTGCCCACAAGTTGGTGACCTTGGGGTTTTGAACGTAGAACCTCAGCATTCCGGGTCAAGGCCCTATCCACTGCACCACCACTGGCCAGGCAAGAAGACTTGCTTTTATGTAAGCATCAGCCGTTCTAGAATTACCTTCTCTCTGATAATTGTTTGATAAGAATTTCCTTCAAACCAAATCATGGCCTTTATAATTGGTGATAAAAAGAAGCATGGTGTCAGAAGTTTGACTTGCTTGTTCATATATGAAGGTAGAATTTCCTGAGCCTTCTTACAGTTTGGCTCAGCTGTACAAGGATGGTTCTGGTTGTCTTGGGAGGAGATTACAACTAAGACCTTGAGGATGGCTGGGTCAGGGCCGGGTTGGTGGAGGGGTCATAGAGGGAATTTGAGAAGTTAGACTGGATCATGTGGGCTCTCCATTCAATCCTGAACTTTTCCATTCCTATACCTTTACAAGGTTTTTTTAAATTATTTTTTTTAGTTTTTTATTTTCTGAAGTTGGAAACGGGGAGGCAGTCAGACAGACTTCCGCATGTGCCTGACCGGGATCCACCTGGCATGCCCACCAGGGGGCGATGCTCTGCCCATCCGGGGCGTCGCTCTGTTGTGACCAGAGCCATTCTAGTGCCTGAGGCAGAGGCCACAGAGCCATCCTCAGCGCCCAGGCAAACTTTGGTCCAGTGGAGCCTTGGCTGCGGGAGGAGAAGAGAGAGACAGAGAGGAAGGAGAGGGGGAGGGGTGGAGAAGCAGATGGGTGCTTCTCCTGTGTGCCCTGGCCGGGAATCGAACCTGGGACTCCCGCACGCCAGGCCGATGCTCTATCACTGAGCCAACCGGCCAGGGCCCTTTCACAAGTTTTTTCCTAAGAAAATATTAAGAGAATGGCTCCCAAACTCTGATGTTCTCCATTTATTACCATCCTCTCTTTTTCTTTCCTTTCAAATGAAAAACTTTTATTATAATTTTTGCAAACATGGCATACAGTTTGGACACGTAGAGAGGAGAACATGGCATGAGGTCATACAATGATGTATAGCTTCTCAATGACAGGGTCTGGGGATTCCTGGGTTAGAATGCAATTCAAGTTAGAATATTTTAGAGCAGCTGGAAACGCTTTTTTAGTTTTGCGGACCTTGGATCTATTCTCGGGATGTATTTGGGGTAAATCTAACTACCTGTGGAGTTCTCTGTTGATATGAGGGTGGGGTATGCGAGGAGTTGGAGGAAAGAAGGAAAACATCAGGTGATGGTCCATTGCCTAAAGGGGACAAAGGACAAAGGTCCCTTTGATGTGGGAATTTATTTCTACTTTTTAAAAACTATTATCCTTATTTTTACCAGCTTCATATTCAAAGTGGTCTCCTTCATTCTCGCCTTTGGACCGCTCTCCTTCTGCACACAAGCCGTTTATTAGAAACCTGAGCATCCAGCACTCTGGAGCCAAAGGGTTGTCTCCGGGGCCGGATCTGTTCTTGTGTCAGCATCGGGGTTGCTGGCTACCAGATAGTTCTGACTTCAGGGAGCCTGCGTGCCAGCTCTCAGGAGGCTGAATCTGGTCTTTGTTGAGACACTACGGCAGACTCTTGATGTCTGTCAGGATCCAGAGTCCCTGCCAAGGCAGATACATGGGATATAGACCCTGGCAGGTTTGGCCACATGGGCAGCCAAAAGAGAGGTGACAGCTGGCACCCATTAGCCACATGCAGACCACACGGGGGTGGTCACATCAGACGCTGTGCCAGGAGCGAGGCAAAACGAATCAGAGATGACACCTGAGGAACAAGAAAATTACTCATTTCCTTCTCTTCCTGTTACTACAGCTTGGGAACAACTTGGGACATTTTGTGGTCTTCCAAGAAAAGATATTTGAACTGCTGCCTACACAGGGGCTAGTGAGGAAGACTTGTCGTGCTAACTGGAGGAGTACGATTGTGAACACATAGGATGGCCGCCTCTTTGACTTTACACAGCTGGGTGAGGGGGTAGAGTGGGGCACGGACCTCACTTTGCTCTTTACAGACTCTTATGCCCACACAATCGAGCTGTGCCACGGCCACAGCAGGCTTCTTGGCTCACAGTGACAGCAGCATCTTTGGGAAGGTCTCAGGCATGTCTTTGTTGAAGCCACAGAAAGCCTAAAGATGGCAGTGCTTAAGAGCTGGCTCCTGGGTTCTTGTCTGTGAGAACCACTCCGCGGGGACCCAGAGGGACCTGTGGGTGGAAAGTTCCCTGCTGCAACCATCGCAGCTCCCTGATTGGATGGCAGGGTCCTGACTCATGGAACATGTACCCAGTCACAGCTGACAAGCACTGAGCTTCAGACTCTGTAACTAGCACTTTCATGGAATATGTCCCTCTCCACAGCAACCTTATGAGGCTGGACAATTATTTTCCCTTTCTTGAAGAAGAGGAAATGGAAATTAATGGAGATTAAGTTGCCTGACCATGGCCACACAGCTGATAAGAGATGAGCTGGAACTGAGTTCAGGCAATCTGGCTCCACAGGCTCAGTTGTGGATTCACATTTTTTCAATAGAGACATTAGTAAAAAGTCTCTGTAATATTTTTGTAGTATCTTAATTTTTCATCAATGGCAAGATACAGTAAAATTACCTGTTCCTATACAAAGTATTCTATGACAAATCCAGTGACACTGTCTTACCTTGATTCTCATCCATTGTGTCTGAATCTTGGGAATGACAGGAACAGACTGCAAATCAAATGACTCTAATTTGGTCATTTTAAGTCAAGGAGGCCAAAGGAGGAGAATTTCAAAAAGGGAGTACACAATAACGTTAAATGCTACAAAGAAAAAAAGTAAAATGAGAGCTTAAAAAGATTCCATCAGACCTGCAATTAGATTTTTTATTTTTATAAAACTTACTGGGTTGACACTGGTTAAGAAAAGTATAGAGGCTTATTTCTATTGTCCCCTTGTATACCAAAAAAGGTCTTTTTCTCTCTCAGTTTTAATGAACTAGATCATATATACCTGGTACTAAACTCAAAATATGTAAGAGGAAAAGAATGAAAGCCTCTGACCTCCCAGCAAACAATATTCCCAATTTATTGTGTATCCTTGCTGACATGCTCTATACACATATAATAAATAAATGTATGTACTTACTTTTTTTCCCCAGAGTATCATACTATATGCAGTGTTCTGTACCTTTGTTGTTAGTTTAACAATATTCTATAGTTTTGTAGACCATCCCATAACTGTACAGCAAGTTTCCTCATTGGTTTTTGCAGATAGATGTACAGGGTTCCATGATATGGACATATTCTAATTTATTTAATAAAGGTATGCTTCCAGCTGACCCTAAAAAGGCACCAGCATCTGGAGAAGGTACAGAAAGGGCTTTCTCTCCCCAGAGCAGAAAAGAGGCTATCTGGAGTATGTAGAGAGAGCGGCGGACCATTCATGTGCTAAAAGGGTACCTGTACTAGGGCTCATTGAACTCAACAAGAACTAGCTCACTTTGGAGGGACTTTCTTACAACCTACCTCCCTGCATTATGACTTATAAACTTCATTTCCGAAAGTGGCATACATATCTCCTTATGCATTACCTAGAAGCAGCCAAGAAACTGTCTTCAATCTTTTGGGATAAGGTAAGTTATAAATCTTTTTCATCCTTGTAACTCTAGCATCTTCAGATACTCTAAGTATCTTTTTGTTTTCTATCCTCTAAGTTCTAATATCCTCTAATTCTTTATTTCCAATAGAAAAGTTTCTACACTGTGATCTGACCAGTTCAAAACCCACTACTTACTGAGTGACTCTGGATAGTGGCTGAACTCTGATCTCATATTTCCTCATTTGTAAAGTAAGAATTGTTTTACCTATTTTCTTACGGTTCTTACCTAACAAAAAGTAGCCCAAAATGATTTAATCAATTTTATTCCCACAGAGGTTCATAATTGTAGACCTAGTTTAAGTAATTGGTCAAACATAATAAAAATCAATGAGAATTCTGGTATCTAACAGATTGGAGAATTCCTGAATTGTGGTTTTTATTCTTTGTCAATTCTGATTATATCATCTGCAGAAACTGAAACCTTTACTTCTTCTTTCCCAATATGAATGCTTTTTATTTATTTCTCTTGTCTGATTGCTCTGGCTAGAACTTCCAGCACTACATTGAATAAGAGTGGAGAGAGTGGACAACCTTGTCTTGTTCCTGATTTTAGGGGACAAGTCCTCAGTTTTATGTCATTTTATCATAGATGGCCTTTATTATCTTGAGATGTTTTCCTTCTGTACCCATTTTGTTGAGTGTTTTAAACATAAAATGATATTGTATTTTATCGAATGCCTTTTCTGCATCTGTTGATAGGATCATATGGTTCTTGTTCTTTATTTTGTTGATATGGTGTATTACGTTAACTGTTTTACATATGTTGAACCATCCTTGTGATTCTGGGATGAATCCCATTTGATCATGATGGTTTTTTTTTTTTTTTTTTTTTTTTTTTCATTTTTCTGAAGCTGGAAACAGGGAGAGACAGTCAGACAGACTCCCGCATGCACCCGACCGGGATCCACCCGGCACGCCCACCAGGGGCGGTGCTCTGCCCCCCAGGGGGCGATGCTCTGCCCATCCTGGACGTCGCCATATTGCGACCAGAGCCACTCTAGCGCCTGAGGCAGAGGCCACAGAGCCATGCCCAGCGTCCGGGCCATCTTTGCTCCAATGGAGCCTTGGCTGCGGGAGGGGAAGAGAGAGACAGAGAGGAAAGCGCGGCGGAGGGGTGGAGAAGCAAACGGGCGCTTCTCCTATGTGCCCTGGCCGGGAATCGAACCCGGGTCCTCCGCACGCTAGGCCGACGCTCTACCGCTGAGCCAACCGGCCAGGGCCGATGTTTTTTTTTTTTTTTAACTTTTTTTTACAGAGACAGAGTCAGAGAAAGGGATAGACAGGAACAGAGAGATGAGAAGCATCAATTATCAGTTTTTCGTTGCAACGCCTTAGTTGTTCATTGATTGCTTTCTCATATGTGCCTTGACTGCCAGCCTTCAGCAGACTGAGTGACCCCTTGCTTGAGCCAGCGACCTCGGGCTCAAGCTGGTGAGCTTTTGCTCAAACCAGATGAGCCCGCACCCAAGCTGGTGACCTCGGGGTCTTGAACCTGGGTGTTCCGCATCCCAGTCTGACGCTCTATCCACTGCACCACCACCTGGTCAGGCATGATGTATTACTTTTTTAATGTGTTGTTGTATTCGATTTGCTAGTATTTTAGCATCTGTATTCATTAGACATATTGCTCTGTAATTTTCTTTGTGTTGTCCTTGCCAGGTTTTGGTATGAGGGTTATGTTGACATCATAAAATGTGTTTGGAAGAATTGCTTCTTCAATTTTTTGGAAGACTGAGTAGAATAGAAACCAAGTCTTCTTTTAATGTTTGATAGAATTCACTAGTATAGCTGTCTGGCCTTGGACTTTTATTTTTGGGGAGGTTTTCGATAGTTGTTTCTATTTCCTCCCTGCTTATGGGTCTGTTTAGACTTTTCTGCTTCTTCAAGACTCGGTCTAGGAAGATTGTATTGTATATCTATGATATCTGTGGTGATTTCTCCTCTTTCATTTTGGATTTTGTTTATATGAATCCTTTCTCTTTTTTCCTTGGTGAGTCTTGCCAAGGGTTTGTCAATTTTGTTGATCTTTTCAAAGAACCAGCTCCTTGTCTTGTTGATTTTTTCCTGTAGTTTTTCTGTTCTCTATTTCATTTATTTCTGCTCTGATTTTTATTATTTCCTTTCTTCTGCTGGGTTTGGGTTGTCTTTGTTCTTTTTCCAGTTCCTTAAGATGTGAAGTTAAGTGGTTTCCTTGGGCTCTCTCTTATTTGTTCATATAGGCCTGTAGTGATATGAAATTCCCTCTTATTACTGCTTTTGCTGAAAACCAGAGTTTCTGATATGCCATATTGTTATTTTCATTTGTCTGAATGTATCTTTTGATCAGTTTTTATTTCTTCTTTGATCCACTCATTTTTTAAAAGTATGTTTTTAAATTTCCACATTTTTGTGGGTTTGTTTACCTCTTTTTTGCAGTTGAATTCTAGTTTCAAGGCTTTATGATCAGAGAATATGCTTGGTATAATTTCAATCTTTCTGAATTTGCTGATGTTATTTTTGTGTCCCAACATATGGTCAGTTCTTGAGAATGTTCCATGTACACTAGAGAAAAATGAATACTCTGGCACTTTGTGATGAAATGTCCTTTAGATGTCTATCATATCCAGGTGCTCTAGTGTTTCGTTTAAGGCCAATATTTCTTTATTGATTTTCTGTTTGGATGAATGATCTAGAGCCATCAGCGGTGTATTGAGGTCTCCAAGTATGATTGTATTTTTGTCAGTTTTTGTTTTTAGGTCAGTCAGTAGCTGTTTTATATATTTTGGTGCTCCTTGGTCTGGTGCATATATATTAAGAAGTGTTATGTCTTCTTGATTCAATGTCCCCTAATCATTATGAAATGACTGTTTTTGTCTCTGATTACCTTTGCTGTCTTGTAGTCAGCATTGTTAGAATGAGTATTGCTATACCTGCTTTTTTTTTGTATGTTATTTGCTTGGAGTATGTTTTCCAGCCTTTCACTTTGAATTTGTTTTTATCCTTGTAGCTTATATCTGTTTCTTGTAGGCAGCATACAGTTGGATTTTCTTTTTTAATCCATTCTGCTACTCTGTGTCTTTTTATTGGTGAGTTCAATCCATTTACATTTAGTGTAATTATTGACACTTGAGGGTTCCCTATTGCCATTTTATATATTGCTTTCTGTTAGTTTTATATCTTGTTTGGTTCTTCTCTTTTATTTTTCTATTATTTGTTTCTCTTTGGTTGTAATCCATACCTCTTTCCTCTGTTACTTCTTTTTTCAAGCCATGTGCTTCTGTGGTGGTTTTTTTTAGGGGTGGTTACCATTAAGTAACGGAAAGGATACATATCATGTTCATGGTAGTACATTATCTCATGAGTGCTTCTGCACTCCATCCTTCTTTGCTACTGTTAATATTTGTCCTTTTTTGTTTTTGTCACAGATTAATCTTGTTTTTATTGTGATCTTGATGGAACTTTTACTTGTAGTTTTGTTTTGTTTTGTTCTTCTTATCTGGTCGTAAAACCACCTTTAATATTTCCTGAAGTGGGCATTTTTTGGTGATAAATTCCTTCATCTTTTCTGTATCTGTGAATGTTTTTATTTCTCCTTTGTATTTGAAGGATAGCTTTGATAGGTATAGTATTCTTGGCTGGAAGTTCCTCTCTTTCAGAACTTTAAATATTGTGGTCCACTCTATTTTAGCTTGTAGAGTTTCTGCTGAGATATATGATGATAATCTAATAAGCCTTCCTTTATATGTTGTGTTCTTCTTTTCCCTGGCCGCCTTGAGAATTTTTTGTCATTGGTCTGTGTCATTGGTCTGGACATCAATTTCATTATGATGTCCCTTGGAGTAGGTCTGTTAGGGTTAAGATAACTCGGTGTTCTGTTTCCTTCTTGAATTCGAGGCTCTAATTATTTCCACAGGCTTGGGAAGTTCTCGTCTATTATTTGTTTGAATATGTTCTCCATTCCATTTTCTCTCTCTTTTCCTTCTGATATACCCATTATTCTTAAGTTGCTCTTTCTGATGGAGTTTCTCATTTTTTAAAAAAATTCATGAGTCTCTCTCCTCTTCTCTCTGTAGTGCCTCCAGTTGCCTGTCTTCTATGTCACTAAATCTCTCCTCTGTCAGGCCTGTTCTATTAGCTAAGCTTGTTACCTCATTTTTCAGTTCATGAATTGAATTTTTATCTCTGTTTGATTTGTTTTCATAGTTTCAATTTCCTTGGTGATGTATTCTTTCTGTTTGCTGAATTTTTTTTGAGCTTTCTAAATTGCCTTTCTATGCCTTCTTATATTTCCCTGAGTATTTTTAGGATTTCAATTTTAAATTCTCTGTCATTTAGCTCCAAGGTTTCCAAGCTATTGAAATATTTTTCTATAGATTTTTCCTCATCTATCTGAGCTACATCTCTGCCTTTTTTTTTTTTGTATTTTTCTGAAGCTGGAAATGGGGAGAGACAGTCAGACAGACTCCCGCATGCGCCCAACCGGGACCCACCTGGCACGCCCACCAGGGGCAACGCTCTGCCCACCAGGGGGCGACGCTCTGCCCCTCCAGGGCGTTGCTCTGCCGCGACCAGAGTTACTCTAGCGCCTGGAGCAGAAGCCAAGGAGCCATCCCCAGCGCCAGGGCCATCCTTGCTCCAATGGAGCCTTGGCTGCAGGAGGGGAAGAGAGAGACAGAGAGGAAGGGGGGGTGGAGAAGCAAATGGGCGCTTCTCCTATGTGCCCTGGCTAGGAATCGAACCCAGGTCCCCCGCACGCCAGGCCAACACTCCACCGCTGAGCCAACAGGCCAGGGCCACATCTCTGTCTTTTGTATCCATGATATTTGATTTCTTTTTCCGCAATGGCATTTGAGAGTGGTATAATAACACTAATAAGAGTTGATAAAAAATAAATAAAAATAAAAACAATAAAAATTTTTTTTGGTGAAAAAATGAAAATTCTATTGTGCTAAGTGGAACAAAAACTACATAGAACTGAGGACCTGAGTTGGGAGGAAGTGACAAAGAGACAAAAAAAGAGATAAGAACCCAAAAAATGCCACAAGGAAACAATTTGAATCAAGAATAAAATAATTTGTTTGTAAATGATGGTCAAATGAGATAAATAGTGAAAGAGAAAGGAAAAAAAATACAGTGAAAAATATAAATTCTATTGTATTAAGTGGAACAAAAACTATATAGAATGGAGAGCCAGAGTTGGAAGAAATGCTAAAGACATAAGAAGTGAAGTAAAAAGCACACAAAATGCCACAAAGAAAAAATTTGAATCCAGAAAATAATTTGTTAGTGAGGATCAAATGAGAGAAAAAGTGAAAGAAAAAAAGAATAAACAAAAAGAGAGAAAAAAAGAAAAAAAAAGAGTTAAGGCTTTTTCCTCATAGAGAAAAAACAAGAATGGAAAAATGTAACACCTATGGGTAATAAAGTTCAAAATGAAAAGAAAAGAATAAAATGGAAAGAGGATAAAATGACCAAGGTGGAAGAAAAAAAAGATATAAAATACAAGAAAAAATGAATAAAGTAATAAAGACTGGATTTTTCCTGGTTTTGAGAGGTTATCTTCTTCCTTTTTCTTTCTCTTTTTGGCTGGTGGTGCTGTCCCCCAGGTTCTGCGCCTGTGGCACTCTTAGGCAGAGATTTGCAGTTGATGTGTTGCTATGGAGATGATATAAACTAGGCCTTAGTCCTGTTGGTAGGCGGGGTTTGTTAGAATTTGTAGGCTCTGACAATGGGAGAGTCTGTTTTCCTAGAGCCTCTCCCCAAGTCTCTCCTTCCTGAACCAGCAGCCTGGGACCCAGCTGTGAAGTTACCCCAGCCACTGCCTGGAGAGCAAGAGGCTCTAAGAGCTGCCAAATCCTCCCTCTATCCCTGCTCAAAGCAGGGTTTTGGGTAAGGCTCTGCCAGCCAGAGCTGCCAGCGTAATCAGGCAGGGCTGGGAGCCGATTGCTTTTCAGGTGTCTTTCTCTGAGTTTCCAGCCATGTCTAGTATGTTTCAGCACTCCGTGGGTCTACTCTCCCCAGGCTTTTTGCACTTTGTAACCTGTATCAGCTGGCAGGAAGATGCCCCAGTCACTTCCTGCAGAGCAAGAGGTCCTAAAAGCTGCCAAGTCCCTCCTCCAGGTCTGCTCAAAACACAGCTCTGGAAAAGAAAGCTTTGTCAAACAGAGCCACCAGCTTAAGCAGGCAGGGAAGTGAGCTGACTTCTGGTCAGGCTCCTTTCTATGGTTCCTGGGTATATCTAGTTAAATTTGCCTCAGTGCTCCACAGGTCTGCTCTCCACAGGCTTCTCCCTTGTTGGGAAGCCTACAGCCCAGCCCGCCCAACTTCCGCAGTGTTCTCTGAGGTCTGTTCCATGGGAATGTGCTTTTTAACCTGTATTGGCTGGAGGGAAGTTGCACCAGCCACTGCCTGCAGAGCAAGAGGCCTTGAGAACTATTAAGTCCCTCCTCTGGTTCCGCTTAAATCACAGCCCTGGGAAAGAAGGCTTTGTCAGCCAGAGCTGCCAGTGTAAGCCAGCAGGGCAGTGAGCAGACTGTGGGTTAGGCTCCTTTCTAAGGGTTCCAGGGTATGTCTAGTTTGCCTCAGTGTTCCATGGATCTGCTCTCCAGAGGCTGCCAGCTCCAGCAAGCTGCTTGCACGCCCTGCCTCCCAGCACTTCCACAGTTCTCTTTTGCAGGAATATACTTTGTAGCCTGTGTCGGCTGGCACAGGTGTCCCTCCTGGATAGGTCCGGACGTAAGGAAGCCGGCTCTCGCACACTTCCCCCACTGTTGGTTGGGGAGTCGGGATTGCACAGAAACTCTGGCTACAGTCCACGCAGAAGGCCACTGCTGACAGTCTCTGGCCCAGCCCGTCCATCTGGGAACACGAGCACCGACTCCTGAAGTGCCAGGTGGAACCAATCGCACACTGCCCATGATTGCAGACTGGGAGACCAGGAGTAAACAAAGCCCAAAGCGGCTCTGATATCAGCCTCCGCAGGCAACCTGCTTGTCCACCTCTGCCGGGAGTTTGCTGCTGGCGTTAGCTCCGTGTTGGTGATCTCAAGCTGAGCCGTGGGCACTCTCTCCTTGGCTTGAACGTCTCTGCCCTAGCCAGCTTATTCCCTCTCCCCTAGCCCTCCCTTTCTCAGTTCCAAGTGAAAGCAGCCCTTCCTCAGGTCAGTGAGGAAAGCAGAATACTCCGTTCTCCGTCTTATTTCCTTCAGAGTGGATTATATATTCAGCCACCTTTCCGCCCAATCGTACCTTTGTTTGATGTATATGTATTTCAGATGCTCCTGGGATTGTTTTTGTCTCTAGTTGTTAAATTTGTTGAAATTTCAGGGAGAGGTATTGGGAGCACCCCTCACGGTGTATTTCTCTGACATCACCTCTGGGTCTATTTCTATTGAGATTTTTTTCTCCATGAACTTTATTTTCCCCTATCTTATCTGGTAAGCTTTGATCAGAGTGAAAATGTAATTTTTTCTTGTAATCCTCTATTCTTGAGCTTTCTTGCACATGATTAAATTACTTGGAAGCAGTTTGATCCTATTTGGGTCTTTTTAAAAAAGATTTTATTTCTTTGTGTGTGTGTGTGTGTGTGTGTGTGTGTGTGTGGCAAAGACAGAGAGAGACAGAGAGAGGGACAGATACAGATAGGAAGAGAGAGAGATGAGAAGCATCAATTCTTCAATGTGGAACCTTAGTTGTTCATTGATTGCTTTCTCATATGGGCCTTGAACAGCAGGCTACAGCAGACCTAATGACCCTTTGCTTAAGCCAGTGACCTTGGGCTCAAGCTGGTGAGCCTTGCTCAAACCAGATGAGCCTGCGCTCTAGCTGGTGACCTTGGGGTTTCAAACTTGGATCCTCCACATCCCAGTCCGATGCTCTATCCACTGAACTGCCGCCTGGTCAGGCAAGATTTTATTTCTTTATTTTAGAGAGAATAAGAGAGAGACAGAGAGGGGAGAAACGGGAAGCATCAAATCATAGTAGTTGCTTCTTGTATGTGTCTTGACCAGGCAAGCCCGGGATTTTGAACCAATGACCTCAGCATTCCAGGTCAACACTTTATCCATTGCGCCACCACAGGTCAGGCTGATCCTATTGGGTCTTGCATTTAAGGTTTGTTAGATAGAACCAGAATAGCATTTAGTCTAATTTACCCTATTACTGAGGCAAAAGCCTGTGAGGCTCTGCTGATGCCCCATGAGTAATGAGGGAATAGACTATTTCTGGTCTCATGTGAGCAAAGATTGTTTTGCTCCCTATAACCCTTATAGGTGGTTCATTCCCTTGCCTCAGGTAGTTTCCTTACCCACATGCTCTGATCATATTCATCTGATCTTCTGCAGATCTCCAGAACTCTCTTCTCTCCATTATTCTGCTCTGTCTAGCCTGCCTTGATCTCCCCAGATGCCCAACTCTGTCTCTGCAACTCAGGAGGCCTCTTGGCTAGAACCGCCTGTGCTCTAGCCCGAAAATATCAGGGAGTAAACTGGTGCAATTGTAGGGCTCATGTTGTTTACTCTCCTCCTCTTGGGAATCACTGTGCTGGCTTCCTGATGTCCAATGCCTGAAAATTCATTGCTTCTTATATTTTGTCTGGTTTTCATTTCTCTGTCTTAGGATATTTAAGTCATCCATTGGCTTTTGCATCCTTCTCAACTTGTTGTCTGCCTCTGGCTGCAACACTCAGGTTATATATACTAAGGCTAGACCCAGGGGTTCAAAGGATGTCATTAGGATATCTCCAGGCTCTGCACTGACATCATGCTGGGGTGTCTTTTGGTGACATCTACATCTTCATGTTTAAAGCACGCCAGTTTAAGTCCAGCAGAAAAGATGCTGGTTTTCATGTGCCTCCCAAGCAATGATCTCAGCAAGAGTCTAACTGCCTCTCCTTGGCTGGGTTTGGTTACTTGTCTGTCTCTTAATCACTGTTGTTATCAGGAATAGGGTCAGCTCCAACTGAGACATATGGGTAAAAGACGATCACAGGGACAAAAATCGTGGAAAGTGATGTCTGCCGGCAAATCAACATACTATAGGTAATTACAGTCGCTAAGCCATAATCCTTCAGGAGAGTCCTAGAGTTCACGTGGCTGTCTCTGAAATCTTAGAATACCGTGTTATCTTAGTTGGAAGAGCTTACTTTTAGCACCACCAGCTCTTCCTCTTAAAATTGAGCTATGTTGATAGGGTTGCTGCTTGATAATTAGAATCATCCTGTGGTTTCCATGGTAAAAGCAGCTACAAATATTTAAAGCCTGGTACACACTCATGAACAGCCAGGAAATCTCTTTGGATATCAATTTTTGAAATTTCATGATTCTGTTTAACCTAGGCCAATTAAGACAATGTTGCATTAGTTCCTAATTCCCTCTGCTTAGTCTATGTGGTCAGTATAATAAACCAGAAATTCAGTTTCCAGTTTTCTTTATTCACACGTCACATCAGTACTGTCTTACCTGCCCCTAGGGTCAGGTTGCTCTGTGTCTTGCAATTTAAAAAAATGATTAGAATTTTTTCTAATGTTCACAGTCTAGTCTAGGTATATATTTAAGTGAATTAAAATGGTCAGAGCCAACTTCAACTTCTTTTCAATATTACCTAAAAATTCTAAATTCAAGGGCATGTCAACAATCCACAATTTTGATCACACTAAGATGTGCCTGTGCTGCATTCTGTCCTGGTACAGAATTACCCGATGATGAAATGGACACTTCCATTTCAGGGTAAACTTTTTTTTTTTACTTGAGTCTCCTCTGTCCTTTTTAATTTGGGCTTTTCTCTCATTGTAGAACCCCATCTATGCCAACTGAGCTGACCTTTCCCATGTTTATGCCAAACTCCAGGAACCCTCTCACAGGTGGCTAAGCCGGCCAGGTCATGTGTGTGTGAGCTCACTAGCGAGGTATTTGTTATGGTGAACACCCTGAGATGGCGGGTTCAGGTGAGCTGCATTGCCTCAAGGGTCCCACCAGAGATATTCTTACTCTGTACAACTCATCACACACAGGAGAAAGAAGAAACGTAAAGTGACTGACTAAGGTTGGTAAGGGAGGAGAGGTCTGGCAAGACTCCAAGCCTCCTGCTTCCTCAACCAGGCAGTTTTAAGAAGTGGAAAGAGGACAGATTTGGAGCAGACAGATGTGCACTGTCTTTGGCTCCACCATGTACCAGGTACGACTTTGAGCAGGCTACTTACCTTCTGAGCTTTGTTTCCAGCTATAAAACTGGAGCTGTCTTACCTATTCATGAGTGTGACTGTGAGGACCAATCAGTGTAACTTCTATAAAACACCTGGCAGAGGAGTTCTCTTTCCTAATGATCTCTACCCCTGATCTGAGCTTTCTCAGGGCTGTCATCAATTCTTCTGAGGGGACTCACCCTTGGGGAAACAGATAAAACTGGTTTCTGAATTAGGCAACTGTGGCCTTGCTGGTATAGGCTTGCTGAGCGGCCCAGCCCGAGATAGTGGCAACCGTGATCCCAGCTGGCAATATTGTGAACGGCAGGATGAGGACCGCAAACCAGGATGGACAAGGCGAAGCTGTGGACAGTTTGAGAAAGGTCAAGGTTTCCCAAGAGTTTTTTTCTAAAGTACCCAAACCTTTAATAGGTCCCATAGAAACCTGTCTTAGAACCTTGACAATGACCTTCTTTTATGTAACATAAAGCAAGCTTTAAAAAATTGTCATACATTCACTGATGAGAACATTTCCTTCCTTAAAAAATGTTTTCTTTTTCTTTTTTTGTTTAATAAATAAATTTTTATTAATGTTAATGGGGTGACATCAATAAATCGGGGTACATATATTCAAAGAAAACATGTCCAGGTTATCTTGTCATTCAATTATGTTGCATACCCATCACCCAAAGTCAGATTGTCCTCCATCACCTTCTATCTAGTTTTCTTTGTGCCCCTCCCCCTCCCTCTCCCCCTCTCCCCCCCCCAAAACCACCACACTTTTGTCCATGTCTCTTAGTCTCATTTTTATGTCTCACCAATGTATGGAATCATGTAGTTCTTGGTTTTTTTCTGATTTACTTATTTCACTCCGTATAATGTTATCAAGATCCTACCATTTTGATGTAAATGATCCGATGTCATCATTTCTTATGGCTGAGTAGTATTCCATAGTGTATATGAGCCACATCTTCTTTAGTCAGTGTTCTATTGAAGGGCTTTTTGGTTGTTTCCAAGTCTTGGCCACTGTGAACAATGCTGTAATGATCATGGGGCTACATGTGTCTTTACCTATCAATGTTTCTGAGTTTTTGGGGTATATACCCAGTAGAGGGATTGCTGGATAATAAGGTAGTTCTATTTTTAGTTTTTTGAGGAACCACCATACTTTCTTCCATAATGGTTGTACTACTTTACATTCCCACCAACAGAGAATGAGCGTTCCTTTTTCTCCACAGCCTCTCCAACATTTGCTATTACCTGTCTTGTTAATAATAGCTAATCTAACAGGTGTGAGGTGGTATCTCATTGTAGTTTTGATTTGCATTTCTCTGATAACTAATGAAGATGAGCATCTTTTCATATATCTGTTGGCCATTTGTATTTCTTCCTGGGAGAAGTGTCTGTTCATGTCCTCTTCCCATTTTTAAAATTTTTTTTTAAATTTTAATTTTTATTTATTTATTCATTTTAGAGAGGAGAGAGAGACAAAGAGAGAGAAAGACAGAGGGGAGGAGCTGGAAGCATCAACTCCCATATGTGCCTTGACCAGGCAAGCCCAGGGTTTCGAACTGGCGACCTCAGCATTTCCAGGTCGACGCTTTATCCACTGCACCACCACAGGTCAGGCCCTCTTCCCATTTTTTTATTGGATTGTTTGTTTGTTGTTGAGTTTTATGAGTTCTTTGTATATGTTGGATATTAGGCCTTTATCTGAGCTGTTGTTTGAAAATATCATTTCCCATTTAGTTGGTTGTCTGTTTGTTGTCAGTTTCTCTTGCTGAGCAAAAACTTCTTAGTCTGATGTAGTCCCATTCATTTATCTTTGCCTTCACCTCTCTTGCCTTTGGAGTCAAATTCATAAAATGCTCTTTAAATCCCAGATCCATGAGTTTAGTACCTATGTGTTCTTCTATGTACTTTATTGTTTCAGGTCTTATATTTAAGTCTTTGATCCATTTTGAATTAATTTTAGTACAAGGGGACAAACTGTAGTCGAGTTTCATTCTTTTGCATGTGGCTTTCCAGTTTTCCCAGCACCATTTGTTGAAGAGGCTCTCTTTTCTCCATTGTGTGTTGTTGGCTCCTTTATCAAAAATTATTTGACCATATATATGTGGTTTTATTTATGGACTTTCTATTCTGTTTCACTGGTCTGAGTGTCTATTTTTCTGCCAATACCATGCTGTTTTGATTGTCGTGGCCCTATAGTAGAGTTTGAAGTCAGGTATTGTAATGCCCCAGCTTCGTTCTTTGTCCTTAGGATTGCTTTGGCTATTCGGGGTTTTCTATGGTTCCATATAAATCTGATGATTTTTTATTCCATTTCTTTAAAAAATGTCATTGGAATTTTGATGGGAATTGCATTGAATTTGTATATTGCTTTGGGTAATATGGTCATTTTGATTATATTTATTCTTTCTATCCAAGAACAAAGAATATTCTTCCATCTCGTATCATTTTCTATTTCCCTTAACAATGGTTTGTAGTTTTCATTATATAAGTCCTTTACATTCTTTGTTATGTTTATTCATAGGTATTTTTGTTGTTGTTGCAATCGTGAAGGGGATTATTTTTTTGATTTCGTTCTCAAATGTTTCATTGTTGGCATATAGAAAGGCTATGGACTTTTGCATGTTAATTTTGTATCCTGCAACCTTACTATATTGGCTTATTGTTTCTAGTAGTCTTTTTGTAGATTCTTTGGGGTTTTCGATGTATAGGATCATATTATCTGCAAAAAGTGATACCTTTACTTCTTCTTTTCTGATATGGGTGCCTTTTATTTCTTTGTTTTGTCTGATTGCTCTGGCTAGAACCTCTAGCACCACATTAAATAAGAGTGGAGAGATTGGACAACCCTGTCTTGTTCCTGATTTAAGGGGGAAAGCTTTCAGTTTTGTGCCATTTAGTATGATGTTAGCTGATGGTTTATCATATATGGGACTTTTGTATATTAATTTTGTATCCTGTGACCTTACTGTATTGGTTTATTGTTTCTAGTAATCTTTTTGTGGAGTCTTTGGGGTTTTCGATGTATAGGATCATATCATCTGCAAAAAGTGATACCTTTACTTCTACTTTTCCAATATGGATGCCTTTTATTTCTTTCTCTTGTCTGATTGCTCTGGCCAGAACTTCTAGCACCACGTTAAATAAGAGTGGAGAGAGTGGACAACCCTTTCTTGTTCCTGATTTAAGGGGGAAAGTCCTCAGTTTTATGCCATTTAATATGATGTTGGCTGATGGTTTATCATATATGGCCTTTATAATGTTGAGATATTTTCCTTCTATACCCATTTTGTTGAGTGTCTTAAACATAAAGTTGTGTTGTATTTTATTGAATGCCTTTTCTGCATCTATTGATAAGATCATGTGGTTTTTGTTTTTTGTTTTGTTGATATGGTCTATTACGTTAACCGTTTTATGTATGTTGAACCATCCTTGAGATTCTGGGATGCATTCCACTTGATCATGATGTATTATTTTTTTAATATGTTGTTGTATTCGATTAGCTAGTATTTTGTTTAGTATTTTAGCATTTGTATTCATTAGAGATATTGGTCTGTAGTTTTCTTTCTGTGTGTTGTCCTTGCCAGGTTTCGGTATGAGGGTTATGTTGGCCTCATAAATGTGTTTGGTAGTATTGCTTCTTCTTCAATTTTTTGGAAGACTTTGAGTAGAATAGGAACCAATTCTTCTTTGAATGTTTGACAGAATCACTAGTATAACTGTTTGGGCCTGGACTTTTATTTTTGGGGAGGTTTTTAATAGTTTTTCTATTTCCTCCCTGCTAATTGGTCTGTTTAGGCTTTCTGCTTCTTCATGACTCAGTCTAGGAAGGTTGTACTGTTCTAGGAATTTATCCATTTCTTCTAGATTGTTGAATTTGGTGGCATATAGTTTGTCGTAGTATTCTACAATAATTCTTTGTGTATCTATGATATCTGTGGTGATTTCTCCTCTTTCATTTTGGATTTTGTTTATAAGAGTCCTTTCTCTTTTTTCCTTGGTGAGTCTTGCCAGGGGTTTGTCAATTTTGTTGATCTTTTAAAAGAACCAGCTCCTTGTTCTATTAATTTTTTCTATAGTTTTTCAGTTCTCTATTCATTTATTTCTCCTCTGATTTTTATTTCCTTTCTTCGGCTAGTTTTGGGTTGTCATTGTTCTTCTTTTTCTAGTTCCTTAAGGTGTGAAGTTAAGTGGTTTACTTGGGCTCTCTCTTGTTTGTTCATATAGGCCTGAAGTGATATGAACTTTCCTCTTATTACTGCTTTTGCTGCATCCCAGAGATTCTGATATGTAGCATTGTCATTTTCATTTGTCTGTATATATCTTTTTTTGTTGTTGTATTTTTCTGAAACTGAAAATGGGGAGGCAGTCAGACAGACTCCTGCATGCGCCCGAACGGGATCCACCTGGCACGCCCACCAGGGGTTGAATCTCTGCCCATCCGGGGCATCGCTCCGTTGCGACCAGAGCCAGTCTAGCACCTGAGGCAGAGGCCATGGAGCCATCCCCAGCACCCGGGCCATCTTTGCTCCAATGGAGCCTTGGCTGCAGGAGGGGAAGAGAGAGACAGAGAGGAAGGAGAGGGGGAGGGGTGGAGAAGCAGATGGGCACTTCTCCTGTGTGCCCAGGCCGGGAATTGAACCTGGGACTTTCACATGCCAGGCTGACGCTCTACCACTGAGCCAACTGGCCAAGGTCTATATATATCTTTTGATCTGTTTTTATTTCTTCTTTGACCCATTCATTTTTTTAAAGTATGTTGTTTAGTTTCCACATTTTTGTGGGTTTTTTCCCCCTCTTTTCTGTAGCTCAATTCTAGTTTCAAGGCTTTATGATCAGAAAATATGCTTGGTACAATTTAGATTTTTCTGAATTTGCTATATTATTTTTGTGTCCCAACGTATGGTCAATTCTTGAGAATGTTCCATGTACACTAGAGAAAAATGTATACTCTGTCGTTTTGGGATGAAGTGCCCTGTAGATGTCTATCATATCCAGGTGTTCTAGTGTTTTGTTTAAGGCCAATATATCTTTATTGATTTTCTGTTTTGATGAATGATCTAGAGCCATCAGCAGTGTATTGAGGTCTCCAATATGATTGTATTTTTGTCAGTTTTTGTTTTTAGGTCAATAAGTAGCTGTCTTATATATTTTGGTGCTCCTTGGTTTGGAGCATATATATTAAGGATTGTTATGTCTTTTTGATTCGGTGTCTCCTTAATCATTATGAAATGACCATTTTTGTCTCTGAGTACTTTTGCTATCTTGTAGTCAGCATTATTAGATATGAGTATTGCTACACCTGCTTTTTTTTGGATGTTTTTTGCTTGGAGTATGTATTGTTTTCCAGCCTTTCACTTTGAATTTGTTTTTATCCTTGTTGCTTAGATGTGTTTCCTGTAGGCAACATACAGTTGGATTTTCTTTTTTAATCCATTCTGCTACTCTGTGTCTTTTTATTGGTGAGTTCAATCCATTTACATTTAGTGTAATTATTGACACTTGAGGGTTCCCTATTGCCATTTTATAAATTGCTTTCTGTTAGTTTTGTATCTTGTTTGATTCTTCTATTTTGTTTTTCTATCATTTGTTTTTGTTTGTATTCCACACATCTTTCCTCTGTTGCTACCTTTTCTAAGTCATGTGCTTCTGTGGTGTTTTTTTCAAGGATGGTTAGCATTAAGTAATGAAAAGGGTACCTACCATATTCATTGTAGTGTTTCTGCACTCCATCGTCCTTTGCTACTGTTAATCTCTGATCTCTCCCCTCCTTTTTTTTGTTGTCACAGTTTAAATTTGGTTTTATTGTGTTCTTGGTGGAGCTTTTGCTTGTGGTTTTTATTTTGTTCTTTGTATCTGGTTAGAAAATTCCTTTTACTATTTCCTGGAGTGGGTGTTTTCTGATGACAAACTCCCTCATCTTTTCTGTATCGGTGAATGTTTTTATTTCTCCTTCATATTTGAAGGATAGCTTTGATGGGTATTGTATTCTTGGCTGGAAGTTCTCTTTCAGGGTTTTAAATATTGGGGTCCTCTTCTAGCTTGTAGAGTTTCTGTTGAGAAATCTGATGATAATCTAATAGGCCTTCCTTTATATGTTGTGTTCTTCTTTTCCCTGCCTTGAGAATTTTTTCTTTGTTTTTGGTTTGTGCCAATTTCATTATGATGTGCCTTGGAGTAGGTTTGTTAGGGTTAAGAAAACTCGGTGTTCTGTTTGCTTCTTGAATTTGAGGCTTTAGTTCTTTCCATAGGCTTGGGAAGTTCTCGTCTATTATTTGTTTAAATATATTCTGCATTCCATTTTCTCTCTCTTCTCCCTCTGATATACCTATTATTCTTATATTGCTCTTTTTGATGGAGTCAGACAATTCCTGTAGGGTTGTCTCATTTTTTAAAATTTTTGAGTCTCTCTCTTCTTCTCTCTGTTGTGCCTGAAATTGCTTATCTTCTATGTCACTAATCCTACCTTCTATCAGGCCTGTTCTATTAGGTAAGCTTGTTACCTTGTTTTTCAGTTCATGAATTGAGTTTTTCATCTGTCTTTGATTTGTTTTTATAGTTTCAATTTCCTTGGTAATATATTGTGTTTGTTGTTTTCTGAGCCCCCTAATTTGCCTTTCTGTGTTTTCTTATATATCTCTGAGTATTTTTAGGATTTCTATTTTAAATTCTCTGTTATTTAGCTCCAAGGTTTCCAATATATTAAATTTTTTCTCCGTAGATTTTTCCACATCTATCTGCTATTTCTCTATCTTTTGTATCCATGATATTCAATTTCCTTTTTCTTAATGGCATCTGAGGGAGGTCTTATTTTTTCTTTTTTGGTATTTTTCCGAAGTTGGAAACGGGGAGGCAGTCAGACTCCCGCATGCACCCGACCAGAATCTACCCGGCATGCCCACCAGGGGGCGATGCTCCACCCATCTGGGCAGTTGCTCTGTTGCAACCAGAGCCATTCTAGTGCCTGAGGCAGAGGCCACAGAGCCATTCTCAGTGCCCGGGCCAACTTTGCTCCAATAGAGCCTTGGCTGCGGGAGGGAAAGAGAGAGACAGAGAGGAAGGAGCGGGAGAGGTGTGGAGAAGCAGATGGGCGCTTCTCCTGTGTGCCCTGGCCGGGAATCAAACCCGGGACTTCTGCATGCCAGGCCGACGCTCTAACATTGAGCCAACCGGCCAGGGCTGAGGGTGGTCTTGTTGATAGCACTTTGATTTCAGTATTGGGACTCCGAGATGCTCCAAGGATAGATTTTTCTGTCTCTGGTTGATGAATTTGTTGAAATTTTGGGGAGATTTGTTGGTCGCGCTCCTCATGGCGCCATTTCTCTGACGTCCTGACCTCAGCTTCTCGTCTTATTTTTCAATTATAGTTGACATACAATAATATATTAGTTTCAGGTGTTCAACATTGTCATTAGACATTATATAACAGGAAATGATCACCTCAAAAAGTCTAGTAACCATTGACACCATACATTTTTTTTGTTTTGTTTTTAATTTTTTTTTTTTGTATTTTTCTGAAGGTGGAAACGGGGAGAGACAGACAGACTCCCGCATGCGCCCGACCGGGATCCACCCGGCATGCCCACTAGGGGCGACGCTCTGCCCACCAGGGGGCGATGCTCTGCCCCTCTGGGGCCTCGCTCTGCCTTGACCAGAGCCACTCTAAGCGCCTGGGGCAGAGGCCAAGGAGCCATCCCCAGCGCCTGGGCCATCTTTGCTCCAATGGAGCCTTGGCTGCAGGAGGGGAAGAGAGAGACAGAGAGGAAGGAGGGGGGGTGGAGAAGCAAATGGGCGCTTCTCCTATGTGCCCTGGCCGGGAATCGAACCCGGGTCCCCCGCACACCAGGCCGACGCGATACCGCTGAGCCAACCAGCCAGGGCCATACATTGTTTTTATAATATTATTGACTATATGTCCTATGCTGTACTTCACATCCCCGTGACAATTTTCATAACTGCCTATTTGTACTTCTTAATCCCTTCAGCTGTTTCACACATCCCGCCAACTTGCCCTCCCCTCTGACAACCATCAGGCTGTTCTCTGTATCTATGAATTTGTTTTGTTGTTTAGATTTCACATATGAGTGAAATCATATGGTATAGCCTTTGTGGACTTATTTCACTTAGTGTTATACCCTTTAGGTCCATCAATGCTGTCACAAATGGTAAATTTTCACCTTTTTATGGCTGTGTAATGTTTCAGTGTATATAAATTCCACTTCTTTATCCATTTGTCTATTGATAGACACTTAGGTTGCTTCTATATCTTAGCTATTTATTGTTAAGTAATGCTGTAATGAATACAGGGGTGCATATAACTTCTCAAATTAGTGTTTTTTATTTCTTTGGGTATACAGCCAGAGGTGGAATTGCTTGGTAATATATTTCTATTTTTCAGTTTTTGAGGAACCTCCAATACTATTTACTGCACCAAATTACAATCCCACAACAACAATGCACAAAGGTTCTCTTTCCTCCCCATACTTGCCAACAGTTATTTGTTGATTTGTTGATGATAGCCACTCTGACAGGTATGAGGTGATATCTCATTGTGGTTTTAATTTGCATTTCCCTTGTGACTAGTGGTGTTGAACATCTCTTCATATGTCTGTTAGCCATCTGTAAGTCCTCTTTGGGGAAATGCCAATTCAAGTCCTCTGCCGATTTTTAATCAAATTTTGGGTTTCTTTATTTGTGTGTGTTAAGTTGTACAAGTTCCTTATATATTTTGGATATTAACCCTTATTGGATGTATCATTGGTAAATATCTTCCATTTAGTAGGTTGTATTTTGTTTGTTTGGTTTCCTTCTTAGTCTGATGTAGTCCCATTTGTTAACTTTTTCTTTTGTGTCCATCATCCAAGGAGACATATCCAAATATATATATATTATATTTATATAGATATATATTATTATATATATATATATATCAGTGGTCCCCAACCTTTTTTGGGCCATGGACCGGTTTAATGTCAGAAAATATTTTCATGGACTAGCCTTTAGGGTGGGATGGATAAATGTATCATGTGACCGAGACAAGCGTCAAGACTGAGTCTTAGACAGATGTAACAGAGGGAATCTGGTCATTTTTTAAAAATAAAATATTGTTCAGACTTAAATATAAGTGAAATGGAAATAATGTAAGTTATTTATTCTTTCTCTGTGGACCAGTACCAAATGGCCCATGGACCGGTACTGGTCCACGGCCAGGGTGTTGGGGACCACTGTAATATATATATATATATTACTAAGAATATCACAGAGTTTTCTGCCTATTTTTTTTCTAGGAATTTTATGGTTTCAAGTTTTACATTTTAGTCTTTTGACTTTATTCTTGCATATGGTATAAGAAGAGTCATCTAATTTCATTTTTTTGCATGTACTTGTATAGTTTTCCCAACACCATTAATTAAAGAGACTGTTTTTGGATATTCTTGCCTCCTTCTCATAGATTAATTGACAATATAGGTTTGCGTTTATTTCTGGACTCTCTACTCTATTCCATTGACCCATGTTTGTTTTTGTGCTAGTACTATGATGTTTTGAATACTAGAGACTTGTAGTATAGGTTGACATCAGGTGCTGTGATTCCTCTAAGTTTGTTCTTTCTCAAGATTGCTTTAGCTATTTGAGGTCTTTTGTTGTTCCAAGTGAATTTTAGGATTATTTGTTCTAGTTCTGTGAAGAATGCCATTTGGTATTTTGATAGGGATTGCATGGAATCTGTAGATTGCATTTACTATGGACATTTTAATAGTGTTAATTCTTCCTATCTACAGTCTTCCATTTATTTTTATTTTCTTCAGTTTCTTTCTTCAATGTATTGTTTTCTAAGTACAGGTCTTTTACTTGCTAGGTGTTTTATTCTTTTGATGCAATTGTAGATGGGATTGTTTTCTTAATTTCTCTTTGTGATAGTGGTTATTGGTATATAAAAATGCAACCAATTTCTGAATATCAATTTTATATCCTGATACTTTACTGAATTCACTTACTAGTTCTAATAGTTTTTTTGGTAGATGCTTTAGGGTTCTCTCTCTATAGTATGTCATCTGCAAATAATGATATTTTAATTCCTTTCCAATTTGAATGCCTTTTCTTTTTCTTGTCTGACAGCTGTGGCTAGGACTTCCAATACTATGTTGAATAAAAATGGCAAAAGTGGACATCCTAGTCTTGTTCCTGATCTTAAAGAAAAAGCTTCCAGCTTTTCACCCATATGTTATCAGTGGGTTCGTCATATATGGCCTTATGACAAGGTATGTTCCCTCTATTCCTACTTTGCTGAGTTTTTTAAATCATGAGATGTTGGATTTTGTGAAATGCTTTTTCTGCATTTATTGACATGATCATATGATTTTTATCCTTCATTTATGTGGTATATCATGTTAATTGATTTGTGAATATTGAACCAAACTGACATCCTGAGAATAAATCCCAATTGATCATGTTGTATGATCTTTATAATATATTGCTGCATTCAGTTTGCTAAAGATTTTATGAAGGATTTTTACATCTAAACTCATCAGGGATACTGGCCTATAATTTCTTTTTGGTATTTTGTTGGTTTTGATATCCGGGTAATGTTGGACTTGTAAAATAATTTTGGGAGCCTTCCCTCCTCTTCAATTTTTTTGAATACAGTGGTCCCTAGTCTAGCATGGGGGTTAGGTTCCAGAACCCCCCCCCCCCCCGTGATAGGCAAAAATCCGCGAAGTAGCGACCTTGTATTTATTTTATTATTTACACATATTCTAAGGCTTTATAAACCCTCCCCACACTATTAAAAACTTTTTCAGTTTTTTAGGCTAGAAAATGCTTATTGTGTTGCAAAAATAAAATAATATATAAAAATACCTACATACTGCAAAATCCCGATATAGCTAAAAATCTGCAATACATAATTATAGATATACACAATTTAAAAATTCGCAATACAGTGAGATTGCAAAACATGAACCATGATATGGCAAGGGACAATGTGTAGTTTGAGAAGGATATGTCTTAATTCTTCGTTGACTGTTTGGTAAAATGGACCTGTGAAATCACCTGGTATAGGACTTTTGTTTGTTCAAATTTTTTGATTACTGATTCAATTTTGTTAATAGGTATAGGGTCTGTTCAGGTTTTCTGTTTCTTCCTTATTTAGTCTTAGAAGATTACATGTTTCTAAAAGTTTATCCGTTTCTTCCAAGCTGTCCAATTTCTCGAGATATAATAGGTTGTAGTATGCTCTTATAAACCTTTGTATTTCTGTATTATTTATTTGTATTTCTTTGTATTATTTATTTGGGTCCTTTTTTTTTCTTGATGAGTCTGGCTGAAGGTTTATCAATTTTATCTTTTCAAGGAACCAGCTTTTAGTTTCATTGACGTTTTCTATTAGTTTCTTAGACTGTATTTTGTTTATTTCTGCTCTGATCTTTATTATTTCTTTCCTCTACTTACCATAGCTTTGTCTTTTTCTCTTTCTAGTTTCTTTAGGTTTAAGGTTAGACTGAGATTTTTCTTGTTTCATAAGATATGCTTATGTTGCTATGAATTCCCATTTCAGAATTACTGTGACCTACATGTTTTTGGGTCATTGTGTTTTTATCACTTGTCTCAAAATATCTTTATTTCTTGACCTTATTGTTAACCCACTCATTGTTTAGTAGCATGTTATTTAGCTTCCATGTGTTTGCCTGTTTTTCAGTTTCCTTCTTGAAATCAATGTCTAATTTCATACCATTGTGATCAGAGAAGATGCTTGGTAGGATTTCAATATTTTTAAATTTATTGAGTCTTGTGGCTTAACATGTGGTCTCTTCTGGAAAATGTTCTACAGGTACTTGAGAAGAATGAATATTCTTCTGTTTTGGGGTGAAATGTTATAGATCAACTAAATCAATCTGTTCTATGTGTCACTTAAGGCCACTACTTCATTGCTGATTTTTTGTCTGGATGATCTATCCATTGGTATCAAAGAGTGTCATTACTAAAGTGTCTCCCTTTGTGTTTGTCAATATTTGCTTTATATATTTAGGTGCTCCTATGGTGGGTATATAGATGTTTACAGGAGTTATAGCCTCTTATTGGACTGATTATCTTTATGAAATACCCTTGTCTCACTAGCCTTTGTTTTAAAGTCATTTTGTCTGAGATAAGCATTGCTACCCCAGCTTTCTTGTTTCATCTGCATGAAATCCATTTCCATCCCTTTACTCTCACACTTTCAGTGTGTCTTTCAATCTGAAGTGGGTTTCTTGTACTGGTCTGGCTTTTTTATCCATTCAACCCCCTTACGTCTTTTGATAGGAGCATTTAGTCCATTTATATTTAAGGTAATATTGATAGGTATTTAATTATTGTCATTTTATTGTTTTTCTGGTTGTTTTGTAGTACTTTTCTGTTCCTTACTCTCTTGCTCCTTTTTTTTGTATGTTGATGACTTTCTTTGGTAATATGTTTGGATTCCTTTCTCTTTACTTCTTGCATGTCTCTTAACAGATTTTTAGTTTATGGTTACTATTTACTTCATATATACCAGCTATGTTTATAGTAGTCTATTTTAAATTGATGGCCACTTAAGCTAGAGCACATTTTAAAATCACTACAATTTTTACTCACTGACTCCACAATTATGTTTTTATCATTTTAAAATTCTTTAGTGTATGTTTGTTTATATCTCTTAATTTATCATATTACACATGATCTTCCTACTTTTGTCTTTTAAACTTTGTATCAAAGTTGGCTGTTCTACTGCTTTTGTTTGCCTTTGTGAGAATATTTTCTTTCCTATATTTTCTTATTCATATTTTTTATCTTTTCTGCTTAAAAAAGTCCCTTTAACATTTCTTGTAACACTAGTTTAGTTGTGAAGAACTCCTCGAGGTGTTTCTTTTCTAGGAAACTCTTTTTAATCTCTCCTTTGATTCTAAATGACATTCTTGCTGGTTAGAGCAATCTTAGTTGTAGGTAGGTGTTTGTATCGCCTTGAATGGTTCACGCCATTCCTTTCCGAACCTGCAAGGCTCTGTTGAGGAATCAGCTGAGTCTATGGGAGCCCTCTTGTACATAACTGCTTTTCTCTTGCTGTTTTTAAGATCCTCTGTCTTTCACCTTTGACATTTTAATCATGATGTGTCTTGGTGTGAGCCTCTTTGGGTTCATCTTGTTTAGGACCCTGCAGTTCCTGGAATTGAAGGTCTATTTCCTTCACCAGGTTAGGAAAATTTTCAGTTATTATTCTTCTAATAGATTTTCAATTCCTTCTCTCCTTTCTCTTTCTGATACTGTCCTGATTTCATAAAAATTTTTTTTCCTGTTCCAACTGGTTGTTTTCTGCTCTGCTTCATCTAATCTGCTGTTGATTCCCTCTAATATATTTTCCATTTCAGTTATTGTGTTCTTCATTTCTGACCAGTTCTTTCTTATGGTTTCTATCTCTTTGTAGAAGTTCTCACAGAGTTGATTTTTCTCCTAAGTTCATCCTTATAACCAGTGTTTTGAATTCTGATCTAGATTGCTCATCTCTAGTTCATATAGGGATTTTTAGTTCAGTCCTCTTTCATTTGAGACTTATTTCAGTGTCTCATTTTGGCTGCCTCCCTGTGTTTGTTCCTATACATTAGGTAGAGCTGCTATATCTCTTGGCCTTGATAGAGTAGCCTTATGTATTAGGTGTCCTGTGGAGATCAGTGGCACAGTCTCTTTGATCACTGGAGCTGGGTGCTCAGGGGTACGCACCCTCCTGCTGTAGTTGAGCCTTGACTGCTGTTGGCATATCAGTGGGTGTGACTGACCCTCATGCTGACTGGCTGTGAGGACTGGCCACAATTGCAGAAGACAGTGTTGTGAGGGGCCTTTAACCCACAAAGTAGGAGTCCATTTAGTGGGGCTCCAGTAGCTGCTAAGCCTGCCTTTTGGGTGAAATCACTTGTGGGGCTAATTGGGTGATGCTCTGAGTAGTCTGAAGGTGGCCATAAGGTGAGTTGGCTCTGGAGCCTCTAGGGAAGAGCTCTAGTAATGGCCAAGGTCAGCCTCCACTTGTGCCAGCTTGGGACCATCTGATAAGAGTTACAAAGTGATCTGTTGTTGGTTGCCACTGTGTTGGGGTTAGAGGAGCTTGGGATAGGCTATTCTGTAAACCAAGGCCGCTGCCACTGATGTAAGGCCAGGGAACCTTTGGTGGGCACCACAGTGTGAGCTGAGGCCGGCTGCCACTTGTGCCAGGTTTGTGTCCACTTAGTTGAGACTACCTTCCAAGCTGAAGCTAGTCACTGCTTATGCCAGGCGTGGGGTAGTGAGGCACAGAACACACTAAGGCCAACTGCTTTTTGTTGGGGTTTGTGGACTTTTGAGAAGTTTTAGGAAAGTCTGAATGCAGTGTGAGGCGAGGCGGGCTGCTTGTGTGGAGGAGCCACTGGAGGACATTCCACCAAATGCTAGAGTAGTGGGCAGGGCAGACGGCATGAGGCAGGCTAACAGGGAGTCAGGTCTGGCACCCACTGAGCCTGCAGGCTGGGTGGGAGGAGAGCGCAACAAAGGAACAATGATGTGCCAGTTGCCAGCACTTCTGTCCTGGAAGAGAGCTGTCTTAACCCCTGTTCCTTTAGCCCCTGCCCTGAAGCCTGTCAATTTAGTTCCTTCCCTGGTGCTTGTAGAGTTGTGGTCTCTGTATTGGAGCCCACAGTGAGTTCGTGAGTGAGTGAGTTTGTGTGCATTCCCCATAAGTCCTGCAGAGCCTAGGTCTCCAGCAGCCTTCTGGCTACTCAGATGCAATCTCTGCTGGTTTTCACAACCACACATTTTCGGGTCTCTTCTTCCTGGTGCTGGTGCCCTGGGCTGGGGAGCCTGTTGTGGGGCCCCTTACTCCTCAGGGGAACCCTCAGCAGCTATTTCCTCCAATTCTTAATCACCACACAATGAATGTGGAAGCTGCATTTCAGGGTCTCCACCTCTCCTACTAACCAGAACGTGGTTTCTTCTTTATATCCTTAGTTATAGGACTTCTGTTCAGCTAGTATTCAGGCGGTTTTCAATGGCTGTTTTATAATTTAGCTGTAATTTTGATGTGATTGTGGAAAGGGGGGCAAGTGTTTATCTACTTCACCATCTTGACTGGAAATCAAGTACTTATTATTAAATGCAAAGAGAACATTAAAAAACCCCACCTTCTTTGTCTTTCATGTAGTTTTAACCTAACATTTCTTGAATAACATTAGTCTGAGTTCTCCTTACTGAGGAAATAGGGACATTGCTTTATTTTCTCTGTAGCTTATCACCTTGATTAGCCTTGTGTCTGCATAATATTTCTCCTTAAGCCCTGAGCATGACCACTCTGATCACTTTGATGGATGACATGGTGCTATGGACTGACTGACTGTATCTTTTCCCTAAATTCACATGTTGAGTCCTTAACTTCTGATGTAATGGTATTTGGAGGTGGGTCCTGTGAGATGTAACCGGGTTTGGATGAGGTCCTGGGAGTTAGAGGTTATAAGGGGATAAAGGGACGAGAGGGCTTTCTCTCTCTCCACCATGTGAAGGCACAGGAGGTGGCTGTCTGCAAACCAGGAAGCGGGTCCTCACTAGACACTGGATCTGCTGGTACCTTGAACTTGGACTTCCCAGCCTCCGAAACTAAGAGAAATATGTTGTTTAAGACACCTGGTCTGCCTGAACAGGTGGTGGCGCAGTGGATAGAGTGTCAGACTGGGACGTGGAGGACCCAGGTTCGAGACTCTGAGGTTGCCAAATTAAGCACGGGCTCATCTGGTTTGAGCAAAGCTCCCAGCTTGGACCCAAGGTCACTGGTTCGAGCAAGGGGTTACTCGGTTTCCTGAAGGCCCGCAGTCAAGGCACATATGAGAAAGCAATCAATGAACTAAGGTGTCGCAACAAAAAAACTGATGATTGATGCTTCTCACCTCTCCGTTCCTGTCTGTCTGTCCCTATCTATCCCTCTCTCTGACTCTCTTAAAAAAAAAAAAAAGACACCTGGTCTATGTTAATTTGTTATAACAACCTAAATATACTTGAAATTATATCCCAGAACTAAGTCAGATTAGGAGGTCACTAATTAAAAAACAAGTTATTTTTCTTGATGTGTGCTTTGGTATAAAGACATTGGCTTATGGGGTCTGGGAATGCAGAAATAGGCCTGTAAATCTTGTGTTTATGATGAGGGTGCTGTCTGTAAATTACAGGTTCTTCTTGATGAGGCTCATCAGTAGGACAAGCTCCTCGACCTTTATGTAGGAACAGTTTTTTCTCTAAAGCAATTGTCTTGCTTGTATTTTTTGGCTGCCTTGAGATTGACCAACATTCGTTCTTGGTGCTGTATTCCAGGAAGGCTGAAACCAAATTTAACACTTTTCTGTATGATTTAGAACTTTATGGAGTAAACATTTTGTATATGTTCATTCTATATGTTGTGACTGTTGCCATTACATAAAGAAGGGATTTTAGTGATAAAATGTACACAGGTATGCTAGAGGGAGAAGAGGCATTAAAGTGGTTTTAAAATCTCTACTTAGAATCTAGAGGCAACATGAGAAACCAAAATCCACAGGAAGGTGATTTTATAATTATAATGCATACAAGTAGGAGAGTCATGAACCACTAAAGTAACATTTGTATATTCTTAAAACTCTCACTAGCTTCAATAACACATTAGTTTTATAGTAATACTTCAGCATTATATTCAGAGCTTTCTTACCTTCCAAGTACTCTCTCACTTGTCAAACACAACAGGAGAGAGAATGTACAATGTTAAAAATTTATTTCTGAAATGCTTTATTCTTTTAATCAGTACACATTATATTAAGTATAGAATTTCCTTAAAAATTAACAAATAAGTCTAAGTTTCACTGTTAGGACATTGGTACAGAGGACACTTTTCTTTTTACATTTATCCAACTCCAAGTAGATTCTCATATTAAGGTTCTTCTGTGCTATTTTTGTCCAAGTTGTGACAGCTAAAACAAATCATAAAATCATAAATATAACTATTAATTACAAAAGACATATGCATTCAAACATGTTTTTAAATACCTTAAAAATGCTCACTTTTTTTCCTCAAAACTTATTTATTTATTTGGGGGGATAGGAAAGAGAGAAACATCAATTTGTTGTTTCACCTATATGGATAGGTGCATGGCATTTATTGGTTGATTATTATTATTTTTTTTTAGAGACGGAGAGAGAGAGACAGGAACGGAGAGATGAGAAGCATTAATCATTAGTTTTTCATTGCGCGTTGCAACACCTTAGTTGTTCATTGATTGCTTCCTCATATGTACCTTGACTGGGGGCCTTCAGCAGACTGAGTAACCCCTTGCTCGAGCCAGCAACCTTGGGCTCAAGCTGGCAACCTTGGGGACTCAAACCTGGGTCCTCCGCATCCCAGTCCGATGCTCTATCCACTGTGCCACCACCTGGTCAGGCAAAAATGCTCACTTTTTAAAACCAGAAAAACAAAAACACACACACTTCATCATGGAAAACGTTAGGGTTCCTATTTCATTCTCTGCATTTCTAGAATAATAATATATTTTGATATTTTAAAACTAAACAGCAATGAACACTGTCATGGCAAAAATATGTATAATGTTTATAGGTGAAAATTCAACTAATAAAAAACAAAAACCCTGAGGACAAAAAAATATTAATGCAATATGAAAATATAAAGAAAAAATGTACTGCAGGATTTCATGGCTGACAGATCACTTCTCCATATATTTTAATTAATTTATATTTCTAAGAGGTCATTAAAAAACAATGCTTTCAATTAAAAAAGACTGGATTATTGCTTATTGGACGAATTCTGTCAGATATAGCAAAAACAAATTTTAAATAAAATACAAAACCAATTTCCTGAAGCAATGGGGAACAACTGAAAGCAAGAAGGTTCTGGAAGACAATGGACACTTGGAAGGAGGGAAGAGCAGTGGCGGAGTTCCCTGCTTCTGTGATTCTTAGCCTGAATACAGGCCATAGCTGGTGTCCACTGGCAGCTACAATTCTGATAGAAAAACTGCAGTCTTTCTGGCCTATAGGACCAGATGAGTTTGGGGGGCAATCAAAGCCACTGGGGCGTGAAGGGGAAATCCTAAAAAGGAAGAGTGATAATGAGGGAGTCCTAAACTCTCTGTGTGAAGACTTTTCGTAATTTATGGTAAAACCCAGAACCACATGTGAATGAAAGGAACTAAGAAATGAAATATGAACTGCCTGAGACAGCATTTGAAATTTGAGTCTTAACCAAGTTAAATGCCTGCTGAAATCACAAATCAACACTCCTTAGAGAAATCTACCCAGTCTCCAAAACAAATTCGCACTATCAAGGATACAGTCTAAAATTAGTGACAGGAAAACACGGCCCATTCTGTAGGGGAAGGGCGATGCAGACTGACCACGCGATGAGCCATGTGTTGTAATTAACAGATCAAGTTTTAAAAGCAGCTATGACAAATATCCTCAGTGAAATCATGAAAAATATGCCAACAATGAAAAGGTAAGAAATCTAAGTAGGAAAATACAAACTATATAAAAAAAATGAAAGAAAATTCTAGAACTAGAAAATATAACATTATTCATTATTCAGTAGAATAGGTATAAGAGAGGAAAGATAATGAATCTGAGGACAGAACAACTTAAACTGTACATTCTAATGAACAGAATCCTCAGGGATCAGTGAGATAATGTAAAATGTTGAACATATATGTAGATGGAGTAGCAAAAGAGGAGAAAGAAAACTGGGCATAAAATATGTATTTGAAGAAATAACAGCTGAAAATCCCCTAGCCGTGTTAAATAAATTTAGAGATTTAAAAAATTCAGTGATCCTAAAACAAGATACACAGAAAGTTATACAGGATACATCATAATTAAATGTCTGAAAACCAAAGATATTGAAGAAAATATTGAAAGCAGTCAGAAAAAAATTATATATTACATAAAATTACACCAATCTGAATGATTGGTGACTTCCTATCAGAAACAATGGAAGAAAGAAGTAAAGGCAGAAGATTATAAAATAATCTTTCAAGTGTTGAAAAACTGTCAATTCAAAATTCTATATATATTCAGCAAAAATATCACAAGAATAAAGGTGAAATAGGATATTTTCATATAAAAGGAAATCAAGAAAACTTACTGCTAGCATACCTGAGCTACACTGAATGCCAGAAGTTTTTCAGTAAACAAAGAAAAATCAGAATTATTCTAAGAGATGAAGAAATCATATCTATGTAAAAGCAAAAGACCTGTCTAAATGCAAATGATTTCTTTGTATCTGAAGAACAAATGATAACACTGTCCACTGTCTAGTGATGTTAATGATGTATACAGATATAAAATATGACAATCACAGCATAAATACTGAGGAAATAGGTCCATATGATCGCAAGGTTTCTGCATTAATGCAAATGGCACAATACTTATCCTAATCTATGAACAGTTAAAGATGTATATATATGATGATCTCCACAGCAACCGCTAAATTAATAATGCAGAGATATAGCAGCTAAAAAAATCTGTGGGTGAATTAAAATAAAATTCAAGAAAGTGTTAAAATAATACAAAGTACGGCAGGGGAGGAGAAACAGGAATGCCAAACAGAAGACTAATAGAAAGCAAATAGTAAAATGGTAGCCCTAAATCCAATCATATACACAATTAAATTGATATCAATTTACCAATTGATATTAATAAACCAATAGCCTCCAATTAAAAGGCAGAGATTGTCAAAATGGTTCTAAAGAACCTCTCAAAGATCCAACTATATGTTATCTACAAGATATTCATTTTAAATATAAATTCATAGATAAGTTGAAAATAAATGGAAAAGTCATAACATGTAAACCATAAGCATGAGAAAGGTAGAGCCTGACCAGTGGTGGTGCAGTGGATAGAGCATCAACCTGGGACGTTGATGACCCACGTTCAAAATCCCAGGGTTGCCAGCTTGAGCATGGGATCATAGACATAATCCCACAGTTGCTGGCTTGAGCCCAAAGGTCACTGGTTTGAAGCCCAAGGTTGCTGGCTTGATCAAGGGGTCACTGGCTTTGCTGAAGCCCCCAGTCAAGGCATGTATGAGAAGCAATCTATAAACAACTAAAGCGACGCAATTATGAATTGATGTTTCTCATCTCTCTCCCACAAAAAATATCAGATAAAGTAGACTTCAAGGTAAAGCATCACCAGATATGTAGAGGATTACTGCATAATTACAAAAGAGTCCATTTATTAGGAAGATACAACAATTATATATGTGTATGTACCTAATAACACAGCTAAAGTACAAAAAGCAGAAAGTGACATAACTAAAGAAAGAAAGAGACAATTCTACAATTACAGTTGATGATTTTAGTATCAGTCTCTGATGAACTGGACCAGAATAAAATCTTTGGACATAGAATCCAAGTAATGCCATTAACCAGCCAGACCAAATTTGCTATTTATAGAACCCTTCCCTCAACTTCTGCCTAATGCATGTCCTTTATTCAGTGCACACAGAGTGCTTAGCAAACAGACTACTGGTTGGGTCTTAAAAGAAATGTAAATTTTGAAACAATGAAATTATGTGAAGAATATTCTTTAACCATAAGGGAATTCAATTGGAACTCAGTAAGAATAATATATCGAGAAAACTAGCCTTGGCCAGTGGCTCAGTGGATAAAGCATTGGCCCAGCATATGGATGTCCTGGGTTTCATTCCTGGTCATGACATGCAGGAGACGTGACCATCTGCTTCTCTCCTGCGCCCTCTCTCCCACCCCTCCCTCTCCTTCTCCTCTCCCTCTTCCCTTCCCACAGCCAGTGGCTTGATTGGTCCAGGTGTGGCCCTGGGTGCTGAGGATAGCTCCCTTGGAGTGCATTAGCCTCAGGCACTAAAAATGCTTGTGACTCGAACACCGGCCCCAGATAGGGTTGCCAGGTAGATCCTGGTCAGGAAACATGAGGGAGTCTACATCACTATCTCCCTTCCTCTCACCCCCCATCCTCCAAAAAGAAAACTGACAAACACTTGAAAACAACAATACATCTCTACATTATACACAGGCTAAAGAATAAACTACCAGGGAAATTAAAATTAAAAATATTTCAGCCATGGCTGGATAGTCTGTTGGTTAGAGTGTTGCTTTGATAAGCCAAAGTTGTGGCTTCAGTTCCACATATAAGAATCAACCAATAGCCCGACCAGGTGGTAGTGCAGTGGATACAGCATCGGCCTGGGACACTGAGGATGCAGGTTTGAAACCTCGAGGTCACCAGCTTGAGCGCGGGCTCATCCGGCTTGGCTGTGGGGTCGCTGGCTTGAGCATGGGATCATAGACATGACCTCATGGTCAGCGGCTTGAACCCAAGTTTGCTGGCTTGAAGCCCAAGGTTGCTGGTTTGAGCCCAAGGTCATGGGCTTGAGCAAGGGGTTACTGGCTCAGCTGGAGCCCCCCAGTCAAGGCACATATGAGAAAGTAATGAACAACTAAGGTGTTGCAATTATGAGTAGATGCTTCTCATCTCTCTCCCTTCTTGTCTTGTCTACCCTCCCCTTGCTTAATAAAAAAAAAGGAATCAGTCATAAATAAGTGGAACAATAAATCGATGTTTCTTTCTCATTCTCCCTTCTCTAAAATCAATATATACAAAATTGAAAAATATTTCAAATAATGACAATGAAAATATAACATTTGTGGAATAAACAAAAGCAGGTTTGGCAAGAGTTTTAATTATATAGGTTTTAAAATGCTTATTTTAGAAAAGAAAAACTAAAGTTACTGACTTAATATTCCCACTTCAGAAGCTAGGAAAAGATTACTTTGTGTATCAAAATTAAGGAAATGATAAAGAGTTGAAAGCAATGACTAGAAAACACAAAATTAGCATAAACATTTGGCTCATTAGAAAAGATTAACAAAATTGAGAATCCTCTAGTTAACCTAACCAAGCAAAAATATTATATTTCCAGGATATTCTAGAACAGGAAGAACTAATCCACATTAAAGAATATCAAGTCAGTGTTGGGCAGGACCGACTGGAACAGCCACAGAGGAGCACTGATGAGATGGTTCTGCATCTTGTTGGGGGGGGGGGGTTACTCAGGTAAACAGATCTGACAAAACTCAGGAATACAAGATTTGAGTATTTTATTACTGTAAAATTTACCTCCAAAGGCTTAAAAAATCCCTAAACAAACTACACTGCTCCCAAAAATTAGGGAATATATCAAAAATGAAATATGAAGCTATAAAATATCCCCTTATTTTTGTGAGCAGTTTATGAACTCTAGGTAATGGTCCTGACACAGATGTATTAAGGGGGAAGCGTACTGACACTTTGCTAATTCTAAAGTAAGTTGTAGGTAGATGGAGTGATGGATATAATGAACGACGGCTAGACGGGTTGGTATAAAGAAACACAGTAAAATGTTAATGGAAGTGTACATGTGCTCACTGCAAATTCTCTTCAACTTTTCCGTATACTTGAAATTCTCATTAATACCACTGGGCCACTGTATTGAGATGAAAGATACCGTAACCACATAATGTCCTGTGGCAGTCAAGCAAAGGTGAGCGGACATTCTGCTCAGTCTACTGAGCAGCTCAGGTAGTTCAAGCTTAAAAGAGCTAAAGGTAATGTTACTGAGGACAATACAGGGAAGTCCTAAAACAATGTATAGCCCTGTACACCTCACCTCCTGCTGTTATCATTTCCAAGGTAAATGTAATTCCATTATACCACCTGAGCCCAATTTGTGATATGCTTGGCAAAGTCAGAAATGTGGACAGTATGTTAGAAAATACTGAATTAAATTTTTCCTAATTGAGTACATTACTTGAATTTTAAGTTTTCTGGATTTACTTTATAGATTTAGGATACTGGACATAATGTTACTTATCAGTTTTCTTTATAGTTGTCCATGGCAAAATCTTCTGTTCTTAAAGCTCTATGGTTTCATTTGGTTCAGAAGAATATGATGATCCTCTGTTCTCTTTTGAAAAACACTAACCCAACTTCGGGTATGTTAACAGAACGAACTGAAAAGGTATACTTTACCTGTTTTATGAATTGTGCAGCATTAAAAAGTTCACTGCAGCCATATAAAATGTGTTTGCCTTGTTTCCCCTGCAAAAATCAGAGACAGAAATCAGATCTAAGTAAATATTCCCAAGAAGAGGTATCAAAAACAACACGACTTTTTTTGGGGGGGGGGAGTTGATTGGTTTTATTCTAAAATTGCACAGAATAAAGTGGTTAAGTGGCATGCAGTGTGGTGCTGTTTCTACTGGAAATATAAAGAATCTGATGACTGCCACACTTCATAATTATCTATAAAATCACAGGCCAACATTCTGCAGTGTAGGATCCGTATAACTGAGGAACACATTCTTAGACTTTGGTTATATGGAAAGTAGGAGACGGTGCAAACAGCACGGGCTGTCATTTTAGTCTCCTCTGTGCCATACAGTATTTACATATTAATATACTCCATTTCATTTTCCAACAGTGAATTTCATTCTTAATTTCGACAGAATGTTGGAACCCAATTATAGTAGTCAAAAGTTTTCTAAGACAGTGGTCAACAAACTCATTAATCAGCAGAGCCAAATATCAACAGTACGATTGAAATTTCCTTTGAGAGCCAAATTTTTTAGACTTAAAGTATATAGGTAGGTACATTCCTTATCGAGGTAGCACCCGCATGTGGTATTCTGTGGAAGAGCCACACTCAAGGGGCCAAAGAGCCGCATGTGGCCCACAAGCCGCAGTTTGCCAACCATTGTACTAAGAAATTTGGTAAGTCCTTAATGCTAAATTTCTTACATGTTCTGTGAACTTGAAGGTAAATCTGTGAGATTTATTTTGTAATATAAAAAGTTTATTCTATAACAAAGCAAATATAATTCATCAAGGAACAAAAATATTATAATTAAATTTTTTCTAATTGAGCACACTACTCAAATTTTAAATTTTCCGAATTTACTTTTTTTGTAGATTTGGGATACTGGACATACTGTTTTGTAATCCATAAAAAGGGTATTTCTCTGTGATGTATAAGCTGAACAAACACCATTGGTTGAATAAATATCCTAGAGCTGGCTATCTCTGAGAACAAATAAGACAAGTCATATCTCACTCAATTTTTTCAAAATGAGATGTACATGCAGCAATTATGCAGGGTCATAAAATTGAGATTCTTGAGGTCACATGAGATGTACTTACATAAGACACTAATAAAGGTGGAGGTCACAGTGTATAAAAATAAATAAGGCACAGGGAAACATCAGAGGGGCCCATAACTTCTAGACACAGCTCCCAGGATCCCATCTCAGTAACACAGGACACTTGTCATTTTTTATTGTAAAGCACCAAGATACAGCAGAGATCCCTTGGCCGCAGGGACCTCCACTGTTGCCTAAGGAGGGGTTTTTTATACCTCTCTGACCACACAGCCAAAATGATAACCAGGCTCAATAGCAGAAACAAGAAAACATGACAGAAACCAGGTGCAAGCCATTCGTCTTGACATTTTCTATTAAACAGTGCTGACAAACTAGTGTCAACTGCCCGTTGGTCCATCTTGGGCACTAGCAGAAGACCAAATAAATCACTTGTTAGTACATTTCATTCAGGGTTGACCAAATTTCTTTATCCATTCACCCACTGATGGGCAGAGGTTTCGATATATTTGGTACTGTAAATAATGCTTTAATAAACATGGAGATGCATATATCTTTTCAAATTAGTGTTTTAGTTTTCTTTAGATAAATATCCAGAAGTGGAATTACTAGTTCATATGATAGTTATTTTTAAATTTTTTTTGAGAAACTCCATACTGTTTTCCATAGTGGTTACACCAATTTATATCCCCACCAATGGTGTACAAGGGTTCCCTCTTCTCCTCACTAGCACTAACTAACTGCTATTTTCTTGTCTTTTTAATAACAGCCATTCTAACAGGTATGAGGTGATAGCTCATTGTGGTTTTAAGTTGCACTTCCCTGATGATTAATATGTTGAGTGTCTTTTCATGTGCCTGTTAGTGAACTGTATCTCTTTTTGGAAAAATGTCTAAGATATTCAGCCCCCCCCCTTTTTTTTTTACAGGAACAGAGAGAGTCAGAGAGAGGGATAGATAGGGACAGACAGGAACCGAGAGAGATGAGAAACATCAATCATTGGTTTTTCGTTGCGACACCTTAGTTGTTCATTGACTCCTTTCTCATATGTGCCTTGACCACAGCCTTCAGCAGACTGAGTGACCCCCTGCTCGAGCCGGTGACCTTGGGTCCAAGCTGGTGAGCTTTTTGCTCAAGCCAGATGAGCCCAAGCTCAAGCTGGTGACCTCAGGGTCTCGAACTTGGGTCCTCCTCATCCCAGTCCGATGCTCTATCCACTGCGCCACCGCATTGTCAGGCTTCAGCCCATTTTTTTTAAAAAGAGACTTTATGTATTGATTTTAGAGAGAGGACGGGAAGAGAAAGGTGGTGAGGGAGGAACAGTAAGCATCAACATGTAGTTGCTTCTTGATGTGCCTTGACCAGGCAAGCTCAGGGTTTTGAACTAAAGACCTCAACATTCCAGGTTAATGCTTTATCCATTGTGCCCCATAGGTCAGGCTTCTACCCACTTTTTAGATTTTTTTGGTTATTCTATGAGTTTTTTATATAATTTGGATATTAGCTCCTTATCAGATACAAAATTTGCAAATATTTTCTCCCACTCATTTTGTTGATGGTTTCTTTTCTGGGAAAAAGCTTTTTAGTATGATGTGGTCCCACTTATTTATTTTTGCCTTTGCTTTTGGTTTCAGATTTTAAAAAATCACCACCAAGACTGATGCCAAGGAGCTTACTACCTATGTTTTCTTCTAGGAATTTTATGGTTTCAGCTCTTATGTTCAAGTCTTTAATCCATTTTGAGTTAATATTTGTGTATGGTGTAAAATCTATCTCAATCTCTTGTATGTGTCTGTCCACTTGTCCTAACATAATTTATTAAAGAGACTGTCCCCATTGTATATTCTTGGCACCTTTCCTACAAATTAATTGACCATATTGGTGTAGATTTATTTCTGGACTCTATTGTGTTCCATTGATTTATACATCTGTGTTTATGTCAACACCATACTGTTTTAATTACTATCATCTTGTAATATAATCTGAAATCCGGGACCATGATACATACAGCTTTGTTCTTTTTCAAGATTGCTTTGACTATTTGGAATTTTCTTTTGTGTTTTTATACAAATTATTTTATTATTCTATTACTTTAAAAATGGCATTAGAATTTAGATAGAAATTGTATTAAATCTATAAATTTCTTTGGCTAGTATGAACATTTCAATGATAATGATTCTTTCAAATCATGGGCATAGAGATCTATCCCTTTATATCTGCCTTCTTCAATTTCTTGTAATTTTCAATATATAAGTCTTCTACCTCCTTGGTTATTTATTCCTAGGTATTTTCTTTTTGATGCAATTGTAAATGAGATTGTTTTTCTCTTTCTGATAGTTCATTATTAGTGTACAGATATGTAACAGACGTTCTGTGGGTTGACTTTTGTATGCTGAATTACTGAATTCCATTATTAGTTTTCATAATCTTTAGGGTTTTCTATACAGAGTTAACCCTTGAAAAACACAGGTTTGAACTGCAAAGTCTGGCCTTGGTGCCTGCCTTCTCCAGACCCAGCCAACCTTCAGGGAGACAATAATGATATCCTCAATAGGTTAAACAAAGTCACGATTGCCCAGCATCTCCACTCCTAAGAAAAATTAAAATATTCACACAGAATTAATACTGGCCTATTACCTATGGTTTCAGGTGGACAGCAACAGATTTTATACATTTTGAATTTGGATTCATACACTTGGTAACTGAAGCAAACACCATTAGAGGCCATCACAGAAACTATTTCAATTTGTATTCCCTTTTTACATATTCTTGATAAAGAAATTTGATTCTGCTGCAAGTGCAGTTCAACAGTGATCTAAGCATCATCATCTACAATAGATGGATTTATTATTCCTTATTAAAACACAAAGCAGTGGACTGACTGAGAATTTAACTGCAATACTCACTTTCTAAATGGGGCACCACTCTTACTAATAAGAGACAGAGTGACTTGTGTGATGGAATGTGTGTTACATGTAATTAAAGAGGGCAATCAACAATGGATAGAATATTGAGATACTGCAGGAAAAATAAGGGAGAAAGGAAATTGGGTAGTAACACAGAAACTAACAAAAAGTTCTTCTGCATTTCTACAAAGTTTGCTTTTGCTTTGCCTGATCCTGTAGTATAAGGACACAGACTATATCCACAAGTTCTGAGGAGAAGATGCATTGCCAACATGACACCAAGACCATACCTCTAAATCTGTCTGAGGAATGGTGGAATGGGTTGTCTCTCTTTTCACTATCTTAACTGGGATTAATGGTTTCTGCATCCTTCCTCATCAGTGGACAGACAGGCCTATATGCTCACACTGTCTTCATGACTGAGAATGGGCAAAGGGGAAAGCTCTGGCCAGTCTTAGAGTGCTGCCAGCTCCATAAGTCAGTCATCCTGCTGAATCTGATGGTCATCCGAGCCAGGGCCAAGTTCTGGTAAAAACTAATGACAAATGCAAAAATGGAGAATCTTGACTCTCAGAAAGGGAGTCAACAATAAGTGAACACTAAAAACGAAAGCTAACATTACCTTGGTATCTTTGTAAGAAAGTGAGAGCAAGAGAATAACCCTCTTTGCTATATTTACAGCTGCCCTGAAGGCCTGCTGGAATGCCTTCTTATCTGAAGCTGAAGGTGTCACATAGGTCCTGGGAGGTTTAAGGAGGATTTATGTTATGCATGTGCTATATCTTAATGATGCTAAAAACATCTAGGGGATGAACACTTAGAATACTTTTAATATTTCTTTTTCTTTTACAGGTTCCCATTTTATGGGTTTTACATATTCTAAAGGACCCCCTTTGAGGCAATATTAGGATACTGTTGCCGCTCAAATGCATGTAAAAGATGATGCATGAAACAGAGCCCAAGACCACTGCGTACAATTTCTGTAAACCTAAGTGGTGATCTGTTTAGAAAGGTGCCCGGATGCAGGGACATTAAAGTATCTGCTATATGCTGACCAGTCATAGTTTGTGCTGGAATGTTCAGTAAACTGCAGTGTTTCCCAGAAGTTACACTTGCATGCCAGTCACTACACTACACAAATGATTAGCATTTGATTATCCTTCTAGTTTTTGTTGTTCTGTAAATGTAAATAAAAATATGCAGAAAGAACAATGCTGACAAGTGTAATTAAGAAAGCTTAATCAAGAATGGGAGTGTGTGGAATGTATTAGAACAGGATTAATTTCAGCTGGTCTGTGGCAACCATTTGTTGATCCTTAAGAACACCTGGAACCAGTCAGGTGGTTGGCCGTGGCTCAAACCTGAAGGAAACAGCAAACAGAGATGAACACAGTCCTGTGTAAGGGTCATGGTTAGACCAGGAGGTAACTTGCACTAGCATGTTAGCAGTTTACAGAAATTGTACAGTTTGCACCTAGTTTCTGATGTTCTCTTGGTTTCTGCTTTTGAACCAGGCAATGCAGCTGATTCTGGCTACATGGCCAGAGAGGCTATCAAGACTCCTCCTTATGCAAGATGATGCTCCCCTGAGACCAGGGCATCGCATACAAATCTTCATGGTTTACATTCTGCAGATGAAGTATGTCCTGTCTCAGGAGTTGTGCCTGGTAGTTTGAAGCTTTGTGGCAACTGCCTATATAATTTTTTTTTTTTGCTGTACCCAAATCTCTACCTTTACTAAATTACATAACATAGGACATGAGGAATGCTCATTATTTAATGGTAAGTGAATAAATGAAGATTACAAAATGTCATTCTAACAATCCCTAATTCTCCCGCCCCTGCGGGAGAATTTAAATGGCACTTTTGCTGTGCAGGCCATACCCTTTACGTTACACCCTCTGCTCAGCTGTCTGTCATCCCTGCTGTCAGCTCGGGGGCTACCTCAAAAGCTCTGGTCAGCCGAAAAGGCAGACATTTTACATTTGTTAGAAGTATGTTGCTGATTTAAGTCAACAGGATGGGAGAAAAGTGCTCACGATTCAGGTAAACATGTTTGATAACATCATTTCACCAAGGGAGAATCTTCTGGAAGGGGGTTTACCTGAGTGCTCTAAACATTTCAAGTCAAATTAAGACAGACAGCTGCAAAGTACATTACATCAAAGAGATACATTATTTTCTACATCAAGTATAATTTTAGGCCAGAAATGAATGTGATAGGAATTAAAAAACAATGAACATATGGGCATTTCCCCTGTATGCAGGATTTTTAAACTATCTCTAGAAAATGGGTTATATAAGAATCAGGAAAGCCCCCTGGAAAATGCTGGGATTCTTTAGAATAAAGGCAGAGCAGCTCTGAAACATCAAATGAGGGAAGAACAAAAAGACTGACATGTACCTTTATGTAGTCAACAAGATTCTGATATTCAATATAGTTGCCTCCTCCCACCACAAAAACGATTGCCTAAAATGTAAACAGAAACAAAATAGGTAAATTAAATTTTTTAATTTTATTTATTCATTTCTAGAGACAGGAGAGAGAGAGAGAGAAAGAGAGAGAGGAGCAGGAAGTATCAACTCCTGTATGTGCCTTGACCGGGCAAGCCCAGGGTTTCGAGCTGGCAACCTCAGCATTCCAAGTTGATGCTTTATCCACTCGCTACCACAGGTCAGGCCAAAATAGGAAAATTAAAAGAAATAGTTAAAACAGTATTTTAACTGTCAAACATCCTAGTTTTTAGGCTGGAGCATATTCCACAAATACTAGCTAGCAAAGGTCATAGTCTACCTGCCTCTTACTGCAATTATAAAGAAATTTGTTCCTAAAAGTCTATAAATTTATAGTGTCTAATGAATAGTGAATGAGGTAGGGATTTTTCAGAAAACTTTAAGAGGAAAATAAACCTATTCTTCACATAAGTAGCAGCACATAAATCCAAAGGGCTTTCCTCCAAGGTCATTTTTTGAACTTGAGGTTATTTATTGTAGGTAGAAAAAAACAGAGCTTAGCATTTATATAATTTCTAATACACAGGGTGGGGGAAAAGTAGGTTTACAGTTGTTTGTATGGAAAATAAATAATACAAGAATAAACCTATTTTTGTCCACTCTTGGATGTTTTTTACTGTATTTTTATTAAGAAACTTCTTTGTATTTCAAATGAAAATATAGTCATGGTATCTTCACAAACATCTGGAATCCAATTTTAGAAGTTCTACACATTCAAAATTTTCTTAAAGACTTCTTTTTCTGAGAATTTTGTGTCAGTTATTTTAAGCTTAAATGATTCTCAGTATAAGCTTTATAAATCAGAAAAATTTAGTTGCTAAGAATTTTTTTGAAGAACTGAGTGCACAGAATTGGCTTTGTCAAGATTGCCACACAGTCATCATAGTAAACCCATGTTTAGGACGAAGATATTCTTGACTATGTGGTCATCTTTTCATCTTTGTCAGGGGCAGATTATTTTTATATGGACCTTACCTCTTGGAATGGATTTTTGTTCCTTGGAACTGAGCTGTAACAAAGAAAAACCATACTGAAAATTTCACCCAAGCCTTCTGATGGATAAAAATAGGCACAGGAAACACATACACAATTAGATACATAGTTACAGTCTTCCTCCTTCACCTTCTTGGAGCAGGGAGTCCTTCAGTTTTGTGTAGTCAGGTAATGAATTGGGATGCAGAGGAAGAAGACAGAGGAAGTACATGTCTAAAAGGAAATGGGGCAACCTGTTGACTCTAAATAAAACTACAGGAGAAGACTGAGTGGGAGAAGGAAAGACTAAGAGCAGCTCAGTGTAAGGTTCGGAAATCTGGGTATGAGGTGAAGTGAGTAAGGTATATATTTTAGTGGTAAATTATGTAAAATTTTTACCAAAATCAACACAATATTACAGTGTGGGTATTTACATTTGTGAAAAAACTATCAACACATGTATGGGAAAGATAACAGTTCAGGAGAGAAAGGGGGAAGGGAGGAAGGCTCTGCATTTTGCCAAAGCTTATTTATTCTTTATAAAATACTTCCTTGGTGTCCAAGAGGTCTTTTAATAAGGACATTTTTTAAAGCTTTTGTGAGTCAGATACATATCTGTTTTGAGTGCTAAAATAGACTATACAAAGACAACTTAGTTTTTCCTCATAGGCAATTTTTGAAAAGCCCAACCAAGAGAAGAGAGCTATTGTAACTTCCCTTAATTATTCAGAGGCTGATTCCACAGTTCTATCATCTTTCCCTCATTTCTGTGGCCCATCAGAATATTTCACAGAAGGGACCGGAGGCCCACCTAATTGGAAACACCTCGTCAGTATTGAACTTCTTGCTAGAGTGCTTTAAGTTTCTCTAAGTAGACACGGAATGAACACAGGTGAGACTTAAATAGCAGAGCATTACTAGTTACTAATAACCAAGACCTAACAGTGAAAAGATAGCTCAGGAGAAGATGACTCTTAAAAATGAAAGCCTGAGCTCCCCTGTCTTAGCAATGCCAACAGTCCTCCTCACTATCGTACATAAACTACAAGTCAAATGAAAAGAGTTTCTCAGTAGGATTCTAAGAAGAAATATATATTTCTTGTTAGCCATACGCACATGCAAGGAAGGAAAAAAATGTAACCCCCTGAATGTCAAGATAGGAAGAGTTGTAAAATCTACTATTTTAAAGTGTACACACAATGGTTTTTAGTGTATTTACAGAGTTGTAAAACCATAATCAGTGTCTGATTTTAGAATTTTTTTTTTATCCCCCAAAGAAGCCCCATAGCCATTAGCAGTCACTCTTCATTCTCTCTTCTATAACTTGTTCTTTGTCAAATTCCTTCTTGCCCGCTGCAGGTGCTATTAGCATCTTCTTTTGCAACTTTTATATTTCTGATAAGTTCAGAAATGAGAATAACCTTTTAAATTACCAAAACAACCGAATAATCAAACTACCTAGTGATTAGATTATTTATCCTGACTACCTACAAAGATGTGAAAGCTTGGGGTAAAGCAAAGACAAAGTTCTAAAGATCCCAAACATTAGGTATAAGCAGAAAAGCAGCTTCCCCCAAGCTCTGGGGCTAGCGACAGTGGTTCCAAGGTTTGTCTCCTTCCTGAATCTGCCTATTCTTTTCTGCGTCCTGTAGGCTATTTTTCGTATCACCATGAATTAAATCTTGAAAAATAATATCCACGATAAAGTAAACAAATACCTTACCACACTATTTTGTCATAAAATGTAGAAATTATCTGTAGAATGTTTCACTTTCATAAAGAAGTATTTATAGCAATCCATAGCAACGCAGATTTTATGGACCAGTTAAATAAAAAGTAGAAACAGCAAAACAACTGGTATTAAACATAAAACCCAATTTTTTCATTTGGTCTAATGAGAATATTTACTTAAAAACACACATTATCCAAATTCTGCCTTTCCCCCACAGCTTGTAATACAACCATTATTTCACCAAAAACAAAAATGTATATATTGGAAAGAAAAGCACCAAACATTTTAAGTATGATTCCCAGTGCTTATCTCTAGGTAATGAGATTCTGTATACTGTGTATTTACCAAATTTCTATGTAGTTGGAATTTGTAATATTAGTTACTAGTTATAATAAAAATCAATTGTGTTATTTCCGTTTCTGGCAGGGTGAGGAAACCTACAACAAACACAGGGAGCAGCTCACCTGTCACTGCCTCGTAGCATTTTGGGATCAAAGTATCTGTAGTCATCAGTTTCCTATTAAAAAAAAATAGAATTTTACCGTGACTATGGAATCTCTCTTAAGAAAGGTAGAGTTGGACTTAAGAGTAACTTATTTTAATGAATCTATTAATTTTGAGTAGTGAGTTTTTTTCATGCTCGCTGACCCCCAGGAGTGAGTTTTTTTCAAAAAATGAAATTAGTTCCAGTTTTATTAACTTAAAACCATGTTTGTTTGATAACCAATTTATGGAAACAAGAAGAACATAAGTTTGCCTTTTTCTCACATTACCTTACACATGTATGGTTGTACTCTGGATGGTCAGGAGGCACAAGGACGTACATGGATGTTCGTACTCCTCAAACGGTTAACTTGGTAGACTGTGTTACCACCACCACCATCATTTACTGAGCACTTATGATGTGTTAAAGTAAATAAAAACCTTATAAAGAGCCTCAACTTGAATTTAAGGTTAGGCTTGCCACCAAATAAGTTATATAAAATCCTTTAGTTTTTAGAACTTTCTGGATTTCAGAAGCACTGGATAAGGGGTTGTAGATCTCCTTTTGATATTAAAGGAGTTGGGAAGTACTGCTTATAATGTAATCACTTCCTAATCTCTGCCTCCCTCTCCTTCCATGGCCCAACCAGCCAAAGGACTCATTCTTTTCTGGCATGTGGATGGTACCCCCAAACCTGACAGATGAAAAACTATGCATGCATTGCTGCTGACAGGTCCTATACCCAGTGGTAAACTCTCAGTGAGCCCAAATATAGTCAATCCATTAATACATTGCTCCAGGAAACCACTACCAGCTAGATTTACAAGGTAACATAAAATCTATCTGATACAGCCTTAATTCCTTTCTTTCAATTTATTCAATCAAAACAAACCAAAAGAGAACACTTAATAAATGTAAGTGATAAGAATGCACGTAGAATTAGCTTACAGCATTTTAAAGCCTTTGAGATAAGATATGTTCAAGATTACTAGCTAGGTCTAATTTAGTACTGTACACTTTGCTAATCTATTTAATGCTTCTAAATCAACTTATCTGTCAAAAGAAGAGGGATCAGAGAAATGTAAGCAGCTGCCTCATCTAGTACATAGATGAAAAAATGCTTTCAAAGCAGAAAATATTTACTTTTCCTAATTAAAAATACCTGTGATAATGTTCCTTCAATTATAAAATCAGAGTCAATAGAACTGATAAATGAATTTTTACACTTGGAGAAACATCTGAAAAGGACTCATAATTTAGCAATGCATTATGTGTATGACGGAAACTGCTGAGGAAGGCATATGCATGGTGGAGTGAGCAGTGGCAGGAATACAGAAGTAACAGGTCTTGGGTTCTAATTCTGCTACTAAATAGTATAACTTGCAAAGAGTCACTTAACATCTCTTGGTTTCCTCTCTTCCATTTTAAAAAATTACTTCTAATGTTTCTTTAAGCTCTAAAGTTCTGTGAGTCCATTAAGGCTCTGGATCTTGCCCTCAATAATACAGTATAGTGGTGAAAAAAAATGTGGCCTGCCCAGTTCTCCCATGTATTAGCTGTGTGTCCTTGGGCAAATTAATTGGCCTCATTGTGCCACAGTTTTCTAATCTATAAAATGAGAATAACAACAAAATGGATTTTTTCTTAGAAGATTCTAATAAGAATTAAAGGAGATAATATGTAAAAAATGTTTTGCATGGTTTCTGGCATCCAAGTACACAACATATGTTAGCGATTAACATTATTCCTGTTGTTATTCATCATCTCAATTTAAAGATTAGGGACAGTAATAAAATATACTAAACTTCTTTAACCCCTTATTGATTTGGCATCTGTCTAAAATTTTGCATTTATTTATACTTTTTTTTTTAAGTGAGAGAAGTGGCGATAGTGAGACAGACTCTGGCACGCACTCCAACCGGAATCTATCCAGCAACCCCCGTCTGGGGCCAATGCTCAAATCAACTGAGCTATCCTCAGCACCTGAGGCTGACCACTAGCTGCAGGAGGGGAAGAGGGAGAAAATGGGGAGAGAAGCAGATGGTCCCTTCTCTTGTGTGCCAGGTTGTCCGTATGCCAAGCCAATGCTCTATCCACTGAGTTAGCTGGCCAGTGGCTTTATTCTTTATTAATGTCTAGAATATCTTCCAGATATTTGCTGACTGTAGTGAAGTAGTATTCTTTAAAATAATTAATTATAAATGTATACTTCTCTCAGTCTTTTAAAGAGAGCTCCTTTTTTCTATATTCTAGGATGTAGTAATAAGTCTATTACTACATTGTATACCACTCTCAATATCTAGATTCCCAGATGGAAGAATCCAATTCTATTATTATTACAGACATTTTTTTATTCCTTTGGGGATTTTTTATTATATTATATTTTTGTTATCACATGGGCAGGTTTTAAAATTTATTTTTATTTCCTTTAGTATTATTAGAATCATGTTTTAATAACTACAAAAAATTACGTATTCATCTGAAAATTCTGTTCTCACTCTCTTAGCCTGGGATCTTAAGCCTCACTGCCAAGTCTATAATGATTTAGATCAACCCAAACTGGGATACTGCTGGGAACAGGGTCATGCTGCCTTTCTCAGTTCCAGGCTCCTGTGATGACAACCACTCTCTGGTTGCCACAGTGACAAGCTGGGCTGTTTTATGAAACAGATTGTGGTAATTTTTACATTCTTTTCCTCAACTGCAAACAGATAGCTTGGAAACCATTCTTTAAGTAAATGCTAACAATATTTACTCATTTGTCTATCTACCCAACAATTTAGCTCTAATTTATTTTCTGGCCCTAAGAAATTTAGTAGCACTGGAACACATGCACTTAAATGTTTCACTATGCATTCCTCTCCTGATTTAATTTTCAGAAAATTAAATTGGACTGGTAATCTTTTATCATGGCAAGCTGATGCTTACTAGTCTTTTTCATTTGCTCCTTAGGATATATTTCACATTTAATAATACATGTAGAATATAATCTACATTTAATTTGGATGAAAACTGGCCATAATGGTTGTAGTAGCTGAGAAATCAATTTCTATTATCTGTGATAAGAGCTAAAAATGGCGCTTTGAGAACATGGACTCTTCTTCCTCTCATGTAGTCTGTTGCAATTAAGGTCACAAAAAACTCAGATTTTATCACCTTCATATAGTCAGTTTAATACATTTAAGACTTTTACAAGTATGCTACTCACAGGGTTTGACTTCATCTCCATGAGATTGTCTAAAATACGAGTTACAGGTAGATTCTGCGGAAAAGATTAGTATTTTCATGAGAATAACAAATCAAAGTTCTCTATTATCAAAACAACCCAATCATTCTATAGTTAAGTATGCTCACCTTCCAATTAAACACATTCTAAGATTAAGTATTCTGGGCATGGTTTCACAGACGGAAATAACCTTGGCACTACTCAAGTTTTCGCAGAAAACTCTAATTCTAACTCTAAAGGTCCTTTTAATGTGTGAGTGTATCAGGTTTCAGTACAGATACATGTTTGGACTTTTTTTGTATGTTTGGACTTTTTATTTCATTTGTTAGATGTTTGTATTTTAATACTAGCAATTGCAGGCTTTTGTTTTCATCATATAAGATTCCCATTGTTAACTTTTTTTCATTTCCTTTTTGTAAATTACAAGTTTCTTTAAAAACAGAGTAACTTAAAATTTGTGAAAATGTATGAGATTAAGTATCTAACAATTCTTTCATTTCTAATATATATTTTTCTAAGCCAAAATGATACTTGTGCTCTTTAAAAAAATGAGGAAATGAATACAAACTTTACTGACCATTTTTATTTTGCTTAGGATAAATTCCAAATTTTCTTTTTTCTTTCTTTTTTTTTTTAAGTGAGAGAATGAGAAAGAGAGAGAGACAGACACATAGAGAGGAAGGGAGAGAGATGAGAAGCAGCAACTCTTAGCTGCATCACTTTAGTTGTTCATTGATTGCTTTTCACATGTGCCTTGACTGGGGGGCTCCAGCCAAGCCAGTGACCTTGGGCTTCAAACCAGCAACCTTTGGGCTCAAACTAGTGACCATAGGATGTCTATGATCCCACGCTCAAGCTGGCAACCTTGCAACTCAAGCTGGTGAGCCTGCACTCAAGCTGGCAACCTTGGGGTTTTGAAGCTGGGTCCTCAGAGTCCCAGGTTGATGCTCTATCCACTGTGCCACCACCAGTTAGGCTAAATTCCAAACTTTCAATGGCATACTGCAGTGTCTTCTTACAGAACAAATTCCACTTTGAACATGAACACTGGTGTTGGAAAAAATTGCCTTTTAACATGCTTACATGCCTTGGGATCAGAAATACTATTGTCACATTTCAGTCTAATTTTTGTCATTATTTTGAAAATAACAACACATGGAACATAGAAAATTTACTACTTGACTACTACGCCTATTCAAATTGCTTTCCTACTGGGATGGTATTTTGTCCACTGGTATTTATTTCCTTTGTGAGCTGTACAGGATGTCCTGGAAAAAAGGTTTGTATCTTAGAGACTTCATACAACAAAGGCAACATGAAATCTGCTTATTTAAATAACATATTACTATTTTACAAGGAGTTTTACTTTCCTTGGGCCATAAAACATTTTACTGTTACTAAAATGGACTATCACTAAGAAAAATACTACTTTGCACAAACAGGAAATAGTGCATTTTTTTCTTTTCCTTTCTCTAGATTGGTAAGTAAAAGCCTTTAAAAGTGATCTTAGGCAAGTAAAATTAAAGCTATTTTATTATTGACTGATATTTGGGTTGGCCAAAACTTTTTAATATAAACACAAGCACTGAATGCTCAAGCTGACTAAATGTGGCTCCTGAATTCTATTATTTAGAATTAAAAGGTAGTGCAAAATTTTACCTTTTAAGTGTTGTTTCAAATAAAATTGAACTTGTGTATATAAGAATAAGTCTAAATGATTATTTTTCCTAAAGAATAATGGTGCAGACTTAGCTTTATACAAAAGAATAAAACTACAGTTATAAATTTGTTCCAAGCAAAACTAACAAAAGATGATGAAGTACTTTAAAACATACGAAAAAGAATATTTTTAAAAAATCTAGATCACAGAAACATTTTACTAAAATTAATTTCATATATATTTCTCTATTTACAGATAACTCTGTTTAGTTCCCCGAGTAGTACTATTTGATCTGTGTAATAGAGAAAAGTTCTCAAAAGACTTTGTAGTAATAAAGCCATGTCATACTACTTTTACTGTATTAGTGAAAATTGAAAATTTGAATATTTATACCAATGTCTCATAAATCTTCATTTAGTATAAAAATAACATTCTTCTAAAAGACACAATTAAATCTTGCCTTTTATTTTATACCCTTGCTTTATATATCCAAAGACAAGCCTACCAGTAAATAGGTCATTAAATAATCTAAGGAAAATTTCTTTCTAGCAGAATAGTTCAGAAGTTCATGAGTCCACAGACAGTTCCTTATGTTTTTTATGGTCTTTACAACCAGATAATAGCAAAAGAATCCTCTATCACTGCCACATCATACAACAGTCATACACGGTCACAAATTAAAGAAAACTTCAAGTGTAGAGAATGATAAAGAAAATACATAATGTCTAACCTCTCTTTTACCAACTAATGTTCCACCTTGTTTTCTTCTTTGCCTAAACAAAGGCTTAAACTGAGTTAATAATTTTAAAATCAGTTTTATGTTAAAAATAATTTATATACAAGATTAAGTTTTTTTTTCTTTATTTTTTTAAAGTGAGAAGTGGGGAGGCAGAGAGACAGACTCTGGTATGCTCACTAGGGGGCAATGCTCTGCCCATCTGGGGCCACTGCTTCATGGCAACTGGAGCCACTCTAGCACCTGAGGCAGAGGCTATGGAGCCATCCTCAGTGCCCAGGTCAGCTTTGCTCCAATGGAGCCTTGGCTGTGGGAGGGGAAGAGAGAGATAGAGAAAGGAGAGGGAGAAGGGTAGAGAAGCAGATAGGTGCTTCTCCTGTGTGCCCTGGCTGGGAATCGAACCCAGGACTTCCACATGCCGGGCTGATGCTCTACTGCTGAGCCAACCGGTCAGGGAAAGATTAATAAAGTTTTACTGATAAAAAAAACTAAACTGTGGCAGCTAACACACCAGTAGAGAGAAAACAAAACAAAGCCATATAATTTTCTGCACTAAACAAATAAACTGTTACCTTATTTATCTTTAAAAACATAAAAAATTTGGGTACCTCAATATAAGAATAAATGAAATTTATTTAAATAAAAAACCATTGTTTTAAAAATTGCCAAGCACATTTTTCATTGTTTTTGGAAACTATTTTAGAAATAAAATAAAAAAATATTATTGAATAGATTAATACTTAAATAATTAGAAAGCCTCTATAAATATAGATGAGAGAGACAAAGTCCCATACACAATGACTGTCCAAAAGTAAGGACCATTATTTCTAAAATGTTCAAATTTCAAATATATAAATTAGAAATTTTACCTAGAGGAAATAAAAAGTGAGAAATCTATTTCTAAAAACCTTTCTGGTTTTATGACCATAGTCAATTATTTTGTCTTTTTAGTTCCTGCAAAAGTTTAAATAAAAATGTTACTTTTACTTCTGATTGTATAATTGCTTTAAAACAAATTAAAAAAAAATAATGCACATTAATTAAAAAACAGACATCTAAGAAAAATAGCATACATAGCCCTATACCCAAAACAGTTAACAATTATTTACCGCTCTAGTTCTCCTAAATTAACCACTTGTTGCCCTATATGGCCATTATGAAATTATTTCTAACTCTCCCCTAGCAGCCTTGGGCTTGGGACAATACTCTGATGCTAAGTCAGCAGTGCTGTTGGGACAAGAATTGCTGCTGTCCTGATTATCAGAGCCCTGGAGAATGAAAATGAGTATGTGTCCCTCCTTGAAGAGAACGCTCATCTTGAAGACTGAATTAGCCAGTAAAGAAGATGAAGTGACAACACTGGAAATATATTGAGAATAAGGACTGTATCAATGATAGAATGGGTGGGAAGTTGTCAGTGAAATGATAGGAGGACGGAAAATAAGATGGATCATCTATTTCCAAAATGTTAAAATTATAAATCAGAAAGAAATATACAGGTGAATCCAACATCAACATCAACATCTACAAATAGAATAAAAAATACGTGAAATGGTATTTCTTTCCAAAATCATAGCATATTAATGGCAATAAAATCAAGAAAACAGGATTACGTCAGTCCAATAAAACATGTCCAATTCTCTATCATCAGCTTCAATAATTAACAGTCACGGCAAATCTTACTTCATTTCTATTCTCACCTACTGCCTACTTGCTTAGGCAGTTTCAAAACCAATTCCCAATATCAAACTACTTTAGCCATAAATATTTCAGTACATATCTCCAGGATACACCTTCAAAAACAAAACTATAACACTATTACCACACCTGAAGAAATTAACAATAATTTCTTAATATGGTTCAACATCCAGTTAGTGTTAAAATTTTCCTGTTGCATTCATTTATTTTTCAGTTTTCCCATTCAAAACATTATCTTAATAAGGACCACACATTGTAACTAGATGATAGATCTTTTTAAGGTCTTTTTTTTTTTTTACAGAGACAGAGAGAGAGTCAGAGAGAGCAACAGATAGGGACACACAGACAGGAAAGGAGAGAGATGAGAAGCATCAATTCTTTGTTGCAGCGCCTTAGTTGTTCAGTGATGCTTTATCCTATGTGCCTTGACCAGGGGGATACATCAGAACGAGTGACCTCTTGCTCAAGCCAGCAACCTCTGAGCTCAGCCGCAACCATGGGGTCATGTCTATGATCCCATGCTCAAGATATCAACCCCTTGCTTAAGCTGGTGAGCCCGTGCTCAAGCCAGATGAGCCTGCACTCAAGCTGGCGACCTCGGGGTTTTGAACCTGGGTCCTCCACATCCCAATCTGACACTATCCATTGCACCACCACCTGGTCAGGCTTAAGGTCTTTTTTAATCTACTCAATTCCACTGCTTGCAATTTATTTGTTAATTCATTTTTAAAAGGGATTGTTTTAGCAAACAAGCCAAAGAAAGTTAAAGAATACTTTTAAATTATGCAACTTTGTGCAACATTATTCATCACATTCTTTTACAATTATCCTCCAAATATATTCCAAATCTGTGAAAATTATTCAAATGGTTTTATGTGATAATTGATACCTGTGATGCATAAAACTTATGCTGCCCAAGAAATAAATGAAGCAGAAAAACTCTTACAAGTAAGTGACCTAGAAAACTGCACAAGATATCCTCTATCCATATTTATACCTTCAAATGTTTAATAAGATAAAATCCAAAGCAATATTTAGAAATATTAGGTATGAGGCATAATTACTCAGAATTTTAAGTGTGAGAAAGAATTCATCTCTAGCAGTCTCTTCTGACATCTCTTTCCCCTTAGTTCCCCACCTGCCCAGATCTCCCAACACAGTACCTTAATGTTCTAAATTTTAGAACATTAGGACAGTGTGACTTGTATAATGGATTTGTATTAGCTCAAATAGTTCTAGAACAAGAGACTCTTTTAAAAATGTTTATTTATTTATTTATTTTTAGAAAGAGGAATGGGGGGGAGGAGAGAGACAGAGAGAGGAAGAGAGAGAGAGATTGAGAGAGAAGCATCAACTCGATCAACTCATAGTTGGCGGCACTTTAGTTGTCATTGATTGCTTCTCCTATGTGCCTTGACGGGGTGGGGGTGGGGGGGCTCCAGCCAAGCCAGTGACCTTGGGCTTGAAGCCAGAAACCTTTAGGCTCAAGCCAGAGACCATGCGGCCATGCGATTATGTTGATGAGCCCACACTCAAGCCAGAGACTTTGGGGTTTTGAACCTGGGTCCTCAGCATCCCAGGTAACGCTCTATCTACTGTGCTACCATTGGTCAGGCCTACATGGTTTTTATAATAAAATGTTATTCACTTATTCAAATAAAAAATAACCTATTTATGCAAAGCACTATTAAAATTCAAAGATGGGGAAGAAATTCCTTGCCCTCAAGGAACTTATCAAGAAGTAAAACCATGTATGTCAATTGTGTCTCAATAAAACTGGTTATAAAATCAAAGCAAAAATTAATAATGCCAATAAAAAATACCACACATAAACATTATAAAAAAGACAAAAGTATGAAGGAATTCAGAGAAAGAAAAGATCTATTTTTTTCCTAATAACAGACAATATTTACATCTGAATAACTGACAATTAACTCCATCTCTTTTCTTAATCTGACCTTTAAAAACCTTCACATTATAAACTGAAAATGAAATACTTATATATGTGAGTATTCTGTTTCAGATTTGCTTTCAAATATCCCAGTAAAAAAAAAAAAATTAGGTAGGGAAGATAAAACAATGAAAGGATCTTGAGTTGAAGCTTGGTGAAGGGTTCAGGAGAGTTTGGTATACTGATGTATATCTGGAAATTTCTATAATAGAAAGTAAAAAGAAAATTCTATGTGAAAAAAACCAAATCAATTAAAATGATTCTCTGAAGTAGAATATCCATATATTAGAATAACAAAAACAGTTCAAAAATAATTTTAAAATATCATTTATTTATTTACTTATTAATTGAGAGGAGGGGAGATAGTGAGACAGACTCTCACATGTGCCCTGACCGGGATCCACCCAGCAAACCCTGTCTGGGGTCATGCTCTGACCAACCGAGCTATCCTCCGTGACCAGGGCCAATGCTTAAACCAATCGAGAGAGCCACTGGCTGCACGAGGGGAAGAGGGAGAGAAGGGAGAGAGAAGAGGGAGAGAATAAGCTGGCTACTTCTCTTGTGTGTCCTGACTGGGAATTGAAACCAAGCCTTCCATACACCAGGCTGACACTCTATCCACTAAAAATAACCAATCAGGGCAAAAAAAAAAAAAAAAAAAAAAAAAAAAAGTCCTATCTTGAAAAAGAAGACTGTTATTCTAAAAGAAAGTGTGAAGTCAAGTTATAGTTTTATTACCCTAAAATATAAATTCTACTTAAAATATTTTATTTATTCTAATACACATCCTTTAGTCTATTAAGTTCATTAGTCTATTCTCTTAATATGGTTAAACTTAAATAATATGCATCACGTAGCAGTTTATTTTAAATAGGTTTAATTTTTTCAATTAAGGTACTTTCACAAAACTGATAGTAGTAAAAAAAGTCAGTGAAGTCCAAGAGCATATTAAAAGAAAAAAAAGCAACAACAGACTTCTGAAAAACACATGTAAAAATTCTTAAGTACACCAAAAAACTAAAAAAACCTGACTTTTTTTTTATTTCTAATAGTTATAATTTGACTAAATCTAGAGGTTGCTTTAGCTGAGCAACCAACCTGTCAACTTACACTTAAAAGTTACCAGTATGTTTTCTAACAAGTGGACTTACTTGCTGTTTTAATACCAGGTTCTTCACTCCTTCCATCACAAACTGTGATCCAGTATTCATGACTCGTGATAGGAGACTAAGGGCAAAAGAAGAGCATCATAATAAGCATAAATTATCTCTCTATATGTTCTATATAAAATATATGGTTTACCGGAAAATTGTCCATTTTTGGAATAAAACAAAATACAAATTTTTCTTACTGTCAATAAACTTTATTAAATAATATAATTGCCATTATTATTAATGATTTCTTGCCAGCGTGAGGGCAATTTGTATATCCCATTTTTGAAAAATGTTTTATCTTTTGATGCAAAAAATTGAACCAGTGCTTGTTTGATATCTTCTTCATTTTTGAATTTTTTGCCCTTCAAAAAATTTTATAAGGACAAAAACAAGTGACAGTCGGAGGGTGCTAAGTCCGGTGGATGCGACAGAATTTCCCAGCCTAGTTCTGCAATTTTTTGACGAGTCCCCAAAGCAGCATGTGGCCTGGCATTATCATGATGCATATGATGTTCTTATTGAACATCGCCGGCCTCTTTTCTTAGACTGCTGTCTTTAAATTATCCAGTTGCTGACAATACTTCTCTGAATTGAGCTTTTCATTCGGTTTTAAAAGCTCATAATGTGTTGGTCCTCAAATGTCCCATCACATACACAACATTCTCTTATTCAGAGTCAAATTTGGTTTAGAGGTGGAAGGGCTAGGTTTTCCGGGTTCACAATATGCCCTTTTCCTTACGATGTTTTCATAGGTAATCCACTTTTCATCCCCAGTTATCATCTGGTTCAAGAAGGGCTCGATTTTGTTCCGAGCAAGCAGAGATGTGCATATGACCACTCGATCATCCAAATTCTTCTGACTTAATTAATGTGGCACCCATCTTGAATATTTCCACACCAATCCTATCTTCCAAATATGGTCCGAAATGGTTTGCTGAGCTGAATGAAGCCTTTCTGCGATCTCCAATGTTGTCAGAAAAGGATCTTGCTCCAACATGGTCTTAACAACATCGTCATCGATCAAAGATGGTCGCCCAGAACATGGCTTATCAGAAAGGTCGAAATCACCTGTTTCGAATTTTTCGAATCATCTTCTGCATGTCCTAGTAGAAACTGTACCTTCACCAAACACTTTCAATAAATTTCTACATGCTTCTGTAGCATTTCTTCCTTGTTGAAATTTGTAAAAATTACAGTGGCGTAAATGAACTTTATCAGTAACCATGGGTACACTATCGCTTCACACGTAAAACTAACGTGAATCAACTTTGTTTTAGTTAATTTGCTACGTTAGTATGTATACATTAAGTGGTAAAAATAGAGAGGCACACATGCACCAAATAAACAGGTGCTTACGTGTCGAAACTTGTGATAGAAATGGACAGAACTTTCTGGTAGAGCTGATATTTGCTTGATTCATACCTACCACATGCTGATGCCTTCGGTACCTACTATATTTGTTATCACTAAACAGAAGTGACCTGAGAATTCCAGTAACACTGCTGCAATTCTATTTAACAATAAAATAGTAAAAAAATACTCTGACTAGTCAATAATTAATAATAAAATGTAAAAATGAGGAGCTGCCCTCAAAATAAACATTTTAATTGCTTAGCCTTAGTGATAGGTTTTATTTATTTATTTATTTATTTATTTATTTATTTATTTATTATAAATGACCTTTTATTGATTTCAGAGAGAGGAGCGAGAGAGATAAAAGGGAAGATATTAACTCATCGTGGTTACTTCTCATTTATGTGCCATGACCAGGTAAGCCAGGGGTTCGAACTGGTGACCTCAACGTTCCAGGTCAATGATTTATCCACTGCGCCATCACAGGTCAGGCTAGCCTTAGCTATAGCTTTTAGGCAAACTGTAATTTGTGGAGAACTACTTGCTTTGCTGATTGCCTTAATGCTAAAACAAAAAAAAAAAATTAAAGATAGTAAATTAAAACAAGTTGCTTTAGAATTCAAAACACACCAACATTAATAATATCTATGCCTGTATGTTTGATGAGTAGCTCAAAAGTTACTATGTTCTCTTTATCATGGCAACTAGATCCAATCCTGTTTTGTATACCGTCTCTCCTACCATAAAGACTACCATATAAAAATGTGAACCATTACACACCTAATGAATTTGACCTTAACTCTGAAGAATGTTTGTTGTCTAAAATTTTAACATCAAAAATAACACCAACAAATGAATTGCCATATCAGGTTTATATTTGTCTCCCAAGTGTCTCACTTGAGATCCAAAGATGCTTTGTGCCTGACCAGGTGATGGCGCGGTGGATAGAGTGTCGGACTAGGATGCAGAGGACCCAGGTTTGAGACCCCCAGGTCGCCAGCTTGAGCGCGGGCTCATCTGGTTTGAGCAAAGCTCACCAGCTTGGACCCAAGGTCGCTGGCTTGAGCAAGGGGTTACTCGGTCTGCTGAAGGTACGCGGTCAAGGCACATATAAGAAAGCAATCAATGAACAACTAAGGTGTCGCAATGAAAAACCAATGATTGATGCTTCTCATCTCTCTCCATTCCTGTCTATCTGTCCCTGTCTATCCCTCTCTCTGACTCCTCTCTGTCCCTGTAAAAAAAAATGTTTTGTGAGACAGACTGGTAATCCTGTATTATAGTATCAGAAGGCTAGAGATAGCCTTTAAATCACCTAACATTTTCTTGTAACACATTTTAGTAAAATCTTCAACAACAAACTCCATAAGAAATCTAAAAGCTTTTTATCCAAGGTTGCTGGCTTGAGCAAGGGGTTACTTGCTCAGCTGGAGCCCCCAGTCAAGGCATACATGAGAAGCAATGAACAACTAAGGTGATGCAACTACGAGTTAATGCTTCTCATCTCTCTCCCTTCTTGTCTGTCTCACTCTCTTGCAAAATAAAATAAAAAAGAAATCTAAAAGAAATCTAAATCTTATATTCAATAAGATTTTAAGATATGAAACTGGTAAGTCTATTTATTATACATATGGAAATAATTTTCCAAATATATTTTCTTATTCTCTATCTTGTCCTTACTTCCCTCTGAAATGAAGAGATGGACAAGATGGAAGTCCTTTCTTTAACAGAAGCAATAGAAAGTGATCTTTGTTGGAATGGGTGGTTTTTAGGCAACTCCGTGGCCCCAGGCAGCTCTGATGGAGTGTGCTAACCTGCATTGTCTGAAGGGGAGGCCAGAGGACTCATCTTGCCAAACACTTACAAGGTCCTGCATTATGACAAGTGGGTTTATTTTGGAAATTGTTTCATTAAAAGTGGTAGTTCACATTAAGGCTAAGATAAACCTATTTTTTTCTGGGCTTCATGCTTTTTCTCTAAATTATAAAAAATAAGGTAAGAATTTAAAACCTTGTTCTGCTGCTTTGAAAATCACAGGATACTCTCCAGGATACTGAGAGTCAGGAATCATATCAAGCCCTGGGGACTTCCTCCCTATTACTTAACAGGATGCCCACGTCTTGAGCGCCTCAAGACCTAATTTCAAGTCTATACTACTTATCAACATTGATGTGAAAATAGCTTTAAGTTTCATAAATTTTTGGAAAATGAAAAATGTAATGTTTTAAGAACAAGGAAGCAAAAGAAGTCAATAGAGCTCATACCATGTAAAATATATTAACTTACGTTTTAAAATGAAAATTTAAACACTCTAAGAAGCCAAAGGTATGTTGGCATTTATTCTCTTTCACAATAAAAATATTCTGCATTCCAAGTCGGTGTGTTCTTAAGGCACGAAAGTCTAATTATGGTCTGGAGTACCACACTTATCCAATCAGAATGATTAAAAACTTACAAATGGTGAAGGGTAAAGACTTGACGTGGGGGGTGAACACACAATACAGTGTACAGAGATGTGTCGTAGAATTGGGCACCTGACACCTGTATTAAGAATGTTAACCAGTGTCACCCCAAAAAATTTAATTAAAAAACAAACTTACCCCATTGGTTTAGTGGTAGTGCTCCCATAGCTGGTAGGAGCTGAGGCCATCTTGGCAAAAGCCCTAAGAAATAAGAAAGTTATTTGTAAAAGCTGATTATTAGAGGTAACACTCCGTATCATAGTATTAAAGTATCTATTGAATAAGTGTAACTTTCATTATGCAGACATTGTCTAAAAGGAAAAATAATATAATACAGTATTTCAGTATAATTAGCACCAAAATAATTATATAAACCAAGATTATTTAAATTTGTAACCATAACTAAGATATAATACCCAAATATAGTTTAGTAGGTACTAAAACACTGAGATTCTTTAGAAAACAATGCACTAATTTTACAAACTTCACAACTTTCTTTCTTTTCCTTTCTATCTAATCATTAATGTGAAATGGACCTGCTGCCTTAAAAGTTCCATCACGTCCTGATGGAATCTAGTCTCTTCACTGTTCCCCCTCCCACACCCCTTCATTCCCAGACATATATGTGCCTTTGTCCATGCTGTCCTTTAGGGGCATAAATTTACTGCCTTCTTCTCCAACAGAAACTGTACATCTCCATTTAAGACTCAGTTCAAAATCATTTTCTTCATTAATTCTACTAACCAATGATTTTTTTTTTAGTTAGATCCTATATATTCTACACACTTTTACACATAAATGCTTACAGTCATTTATTTTTGAGTCTTTCTAAGTGTCTAGAATTTCTTCTCACCAAACTATAATTCTTGAAAGGTGGGTAAAAAGATGGCACTTAGATGGGTTTTAAAATATTTTCTTTCTGGGCCCTGGCCGGTCGGCTCAGTGGTAGAGCATCGGCCTGGCGTGCAGGAGTCCCGGGTTCGATTCCCGGCCAGGGCACACAAGAGAAGCGCCCATCTGCTTCTCCACCCTTAAAAGCCCAATCTGCTTTTAAGATTCTCTATCTTTAACTTTTGCATTTTAATTATGGCTTGGTATGAGCCTCTCCGCCCATCTGTCTCTCTCTTCCCCTCCCACAGCCAAGGCTCCATTGGAGCAAAATTGGCCCGGGCCCTGAGGATGGCTCCATGGCCTCTGCCTCAGGTGCTAAAATGGCCCTGGTTGCAAGAGTATCACCCCAAATGGGCAGAGCATTGCCCCCTGGTGGGCATGCCGGGTGGATCCCGGTCGGGCGCATGCAAGAGTCTGTCTGACTGCCTCCGTTTTCAACTTCAGAAAAATACAAAAAATAAATAAATTTTTTTTTCTTTCTGGGAATATGCTTGCTGTAGAGTCCAGAAAGCAGAATACTTCCAGAAGAACACTCTGCTTGGAGGTAATCTGTTATGTTTTTGGTATATATTCTTCTAAACTTTGGACATGTGCATATATAAACATATATACTTTTAATAACAAAGTTATATCATATTGTACATACTGTTCTATAATATATTTAAGTAGCATATTGTAATTTTTCGTCAATCTTCTTTTATGATTCTTACTTCAAATGCTTTAGTAAAAAAAAAAGTCTACCTAAAAACAAGAAAATCTTATGAGAGTTAAAAAAAAAGGAATTACTAAGATGTGATAGTTGAAATGCTAAAAATATTCTATTTCAATCCAGACAAAATATTCTATTTCAATCTAGAGAAATCCCAAACACAAAAATCATAACCTTGTTCAGAAAGGAGGATGTGAATCAACTGTCTTCAAGAGCAGACTGAATTTGTCATTAACAAAAATTTATTTTTCACTAGAAACAGCTATATGAATAAATAAGTAATACATTTATTATCATATAATAATACATAATACATTTTGGCTGAACATTATCCTAATACTACACATTACCACTGAAAACTAAGATAATGAAAAACTGGTATGAAAGGAACTGAAAACCTAGAATAAAAATTTTTATATTTGTATTAATGATTTCAGTTTTAAAAACTATGTAATATGCATATGAAAAGATATACACTGTTTACTTGTACATTCTGGATGTTAAGACTCCAGGTAAATTTTTGCTTTCTTTATACCTGAGTTTTCTAAAATTTTCTTGAGTAAACTGGTATAAATCTTATAATTGGAAAAAGAAAGTTACAAATTAGAATTCAAAATTTTGCAACCACAGAAAATGATGCCCAAGACTCTCTTTCCCCTTATAACACCAAATGTTTGATTAAAGAATTCCCACACAGTGGTAATTAAAAAACGACATATGCTACATAGCCAAATGTTTAAGTGTATATATTATGAAAATTGGAAAATATGGTTTTCAGTTTCTCTTTTTTAAACAAAGGTTTTTTTTGGTGTATTTTTTCTTATTACAAAAACACAGTCAAAAGAAATTTGAAAAAACAAATGGAAGCGTAGATAATAAAAAGTACTCATATATTCAATACTTACAACTCAGAGTTAACCACTGCTAACAACTTAGCATATTTCTCTAGCTATGCACATTTAAAAATTAAAGAAAAATTTAAATTATAGTAGGCACAATATATATTAGTTTCAGGTGTACTACACATAATTATGACACTTATATAACTTATGAAGTGATTACCCAACAAATCTAGTATCTGACATCACATATGGTTATTACAATATTTTTGACTATATTCCTTATGCTTTACATCCCCATGACTATTCTGTAACTACCAATTTGAACTTCTAAATGCCTTAAACTTTTTCAACAATTCCAATCCCTGGTCCACATGGCAACCAAAATGTTTTCTGTACCTATGAGTCTGTTGCTGTTCTGCTAGTTTACTTTTTTTTTTTAGATTATACATATGAATAAAATCATCTGACATTTGTCTTTCTCTGTCTGACTTATTTCACTTAGCACAATACCCTCTAGGTTCATTCGTGTTGTTGCAGATGGCAATATTTCATTTTTTTTTTTTTATGGCTGAATCACATTCCATTATATATATGTACCACTTCTTTATCCATGTCACCTATTGATAGACACTTAAATTGCTTCCATATCTTAGCTACTGTAAATAATGCTGCAATAAACATATGAATCTATATTTCTTTTCAATTTAGTGGTTTGGTTTTCTTTGGTTAAATATCCAGAAGTCTAATTGCTGAGTCCTTTTTGTCTCTTGCTAGAGCCTTTGTTTTAAATTCTATTTCATCTGGTATAAGTATTGCTACCAGGCTTTTTGTTTTACTTCCATTTTTATCAAGAATCTTTGGTAATCCCTTTACTTTCCGTCTGTGTGTATCTTTTGATCTGAAGTGAGTCTCTTGTAGACAATATATGTAAGGGTCTGGTTTTTGTTATCCAGTCACATGTTTTTTGATTGGAGCATTTAATCCACTTGCATTTAAAGTAACTATTGACAGGTATGCATTTACTGCCATTTTATTATTCATATATATTTTTTTCTTCTTGTTTTTAAAGACAACCATTTAATGTTTCTTGTGATAGTGGTATAGGAGTGATGAAATGCTTTTGATTGTCTGGTAGCTCTTTATCTGTCCTTTGATTCTAAATGATAGCTTTGCTGGGTAATCTAAGTCCTTCCTCTTCATTACTTTGCATATTTCCTGCCAGTCCTTTCTGACCTACAAATTTCTGTTGATAAATCAACTGACAGTCTTATGGGAGCTCCCTTGTAGAAAACTGTCATTCTCTTGTTGCTTTTAAGATTCTCTATCTTTAACTTTTGCATTTTAATTATGGCTTGGTATGAGCCTCTCTGGGTTCATCTTATTTGGTATTCTCTATGCTCCTTGGACTTGTATGTCTATTTCCTTCATCAGGTTTGAGAAGTTCCCACTATTACTTTTTCAAGTAGGCTTTCAATTTCTCTTTATTATTATTGATTTTAGAGAGAGAAAGAGAGAGGGAGACAGGAACATCAATCTGTTCCTGAATGTGCCCTGACTGGGGACTGAACTGGCAACCTCTATACTTCCAGTTGATGCTCTAACTCAGTGGTCCCCAACCCCAGGGCTGCAGACCGGTACTAGTCCGTGGGCCATTTGGTACTGATCCGCAGAGAAAAATAACTTACATTATTTCCATTTTATCTATATTTAAGTCTGAATAATGTTTTATTTTTAAAAAATGACCAGATTCCCTCTGTTACATCCGTCTAAGACTCACTCTTGTGCTAGAATGGCTCTGGTTGCAACAGAGCAACGGCCCAGATGGGCAGAGCATTGCCCCCTGATGGGCATGCCAGGTGGATCCCAGTTGGGCGCATGCGGGAGTCTGTCTGACTGCCTCCCCGTTTCCAACTTCAGAAAAAAAATAAAAAAATACTTGTGTATTAATGTACTTACAAGATATTTTGTTTTTCTTAATGACAGTCTACCTTGTGTACATTTGTCTTATCTTTATATAAAATTAAGAACTATATGTCCTTTTTAAGATGATTCATTTGAGAAAGAGCATGAGGGAGAAACATTTGTTATTCCACTTAACTTGTGCCTTCATTGGTTGCTGCCCATACGTGCCCTGACCAGGAATGGAACCTGCAACTTGTCATTTCAGGATGATGCTCCTGATTTAGCTGACTGGCCAGGGCCATATATACTTATATGAAACTTACATCTTTTGCATTTCCCAGAAAGTGTCTGGCATGTAGCAGTAGCAGGTGCTCATCAAAGACTGGCTAAATGAATGATTTTTAGGTGAGAACTTGTGATAAAGTTTTGATAGTTCCTCAGTGGGTGGCATAACTAAATATTTTGGATTTGGTAAACTAAAAATTGGTCTAATTAAATTTTGAAAGTCAATTTAATCAGTGAATGTTTTTAGTAGCAGAATTGGTGTGCGGGCTGCGATTTTATGTTGCCTGCCAGGCATTTTCCTTTCTTTATTGGATAAGGTGTTAACTTCTTGGATGTTTTGCTTTTTGAAACACAGTATTTCTCAAGAATATGGTAAGAGGGATGATGCATTTTGTGCTCTAAACTGTTAGAAAATGTCCACTTGCCAAGAATATGTACCATTGCATGGTGGTGAGTTATTTAGGCTAAGCTCTAGTTTCACTAGTTTTTTTTTTTTTTTTTGGTCTTTACTTCCAGGAAATAAAGGCTGGGAAGAAGGTTATCAGGTAAATGTGTATATATGTATATGCTTTGGAAGTAAAAACATTCTCAGGCAGGTTTAAGAAACTCCAAAAGCACATAAAGAAATATGATTGGTGGATTTGAATCCTGCTATTCTGTCAAGTCTAAGACAGGAATACAATTAACTGATACTTTAAGTTTTGTAGACTAGACTGTTGGCTTAAGTATTTTGGGGGGGTATTTTTCTATTTTTTAATTTATTGATTTTTGGGGGGGGAGAGAGAGAGAGAGAGAGAGAGAGAGAGAGAGAGAGAGAGAAAGGGGAGGAGCAGGAAGCATCAACTCCCATATGTGCCTTGACCAGGCATGGCTTAAGTATTAACATATTAAGTTCCTAACATAAGAAATAACTCATTCACCGATTTATCTATTGAGTACTTTGTAGGTAACATAGCTATTGATGGTGCAAAAACACTGATGTTACTGGCTTAATATTCTAAAATCATAGATTTAAAAAGGTTTATTCACTGGACATTGTGTTTTCCTTTTATGGAGAAAAAGTATAAATGGGTATGTAAGGAACTCATATGACTAGGGATGACAAATTGTTAATACAAAATTGAAATCATATAGTTTTACTTAAGCTAGAGGTATTTGACTGAATAAGGCTTTTATTTCTAATTATTGTTAAAACTCAAAAGTTATTTCGGCCTATACACTTGTCATACTTTGCCAGTACCTTGAGAAGAACTGTATAGAAAATCTATTTTGAATAAACATTTGGTAAAGTTCTGATAGCACCCTGAAATCAAGCATTTGCTATTTTAAAAAACTTAAATCAGAGTTGGAATAAAATAAGTTCTTGCATTTAACTTGTGTGAGACTTCTGAGAATGTTTAGCTAGAATTTTGAAATTTGAAACCTCTGATGACTACAGAAAGCAAAAGTTCTGATGGTGCCTTGGGCTTTAAGAAGTCTGTCTTCTTGTGACATGTATGAGGAAGGGATTCAGTATCGATGCTAAAGATTTCAGAAACCTGACACAACAAGAGATCCATCCTTATATGAGGCCAATCTTAGAATCTATTCCACTTAAACACCATTAGTGGGTGCTAGACACTGGGGGTGAGAAGCAGCCCCTTCTCTCTTGGAGTTTACATGCTAGAGATTGGCCCACACAATAAACTGAAGTAAAATAAAATAGAATATATGAAAAGGGATGTGAAGGAAGCAAATTAGGTGCTAGCTACAATATTTCAAGAAAATTATTTAACATGCTGGCTTTAACACCCTCGGTGTCTCCTCCCTGTGTGCTCACAGGGTAGACCTCTCGAAAGTGACACTTTTCTAGATTAAGGGCTGTGTTGAGCCAAGGTAGGAGGGGTATGTTCAGACCCTCTCTCACAGAATGAAGTGCTCATCCTTCAAAACCCCAGCTACAGAAATTCTGGAGTCATCACTGTTTCTGTGGTAGTCACTATCTAATAGAGTGATGAGTTAAGAATCAGACACGAATACGAATAATTTTCTTTTTCTTTTTTTTCTGTATTTTTCTGAAGCCGGAAACGGGGAGAGACAGACAGACTCCCGCATGCGCCCGACCGGGATCCACCCGGCACGCCCACCAGGGGCGACGCTCTGCCCACCAGGGGGCGATGCTCTGCCCCTCCCCAGCGTCCGGGCCATCTTTGCTCCAGTGGAGCCTCGGCTGTGGGAGGGGAAGAGACAGACAGAGAGGAAGGAGAGGGGGAGGGGTGGAGAAGCAGATGGGCGCTTCTCCTGTGTGCCCTGGCCGGGAATCGAACCCGGGACTTCTGCACGCCAGGCCGACGCTTTACCACTGAGCCAACCGGCCAGGGCCACGAATACGAAGAATTTTGAGGAAATGGCACGTTTCACCTCCCCACCACCCTACCTGGTGTTTCTTTTGTAGGTCAGTAGTATGGCCACAGGGAGGAAGAATGTCTCTGAGATTTCAGCTTTGAGTTCAGATTGCTAGAACTGGACTACACTTCTCAGTTCCTGGGGTGGCAAGCCCTGTGGACTCATTGGAAAGCTCTGCACTACCCCTCAATTGCCCCATCCCCCCAGCCCTGGGCTGCTGGAGTTCAATGCCACCAAATCCAGACTCACTGTGACGGGAGCCCCAGCGGGAGGTAATTGTCACCTCTGCAGGGGGAAAGGACTGCTTGGTCCCTGGTGATTCGGAGAGAAAGGTTCACTATTCTGCAGTTTACTCTCAGCCCCAAACTAATAAAGGTTGTATAAATAAAAGCTGGAACTTGGGGGGGGGGCAGTGCTTGGTTGCTAAGGGGTACACACGTGATATGGCTGCTAGTTGTGACATGGCTGCCAACTCTCACACAGGTGCCAATTATTTAGCTTTAGCTCAGTGCATGGTGCTGGCATCTCTCTTGCTTAGGTCACTTGCTGTGCCCCAATCATGCAGATTGCTCAATGGGCCCTGGACATCATGTTCAGGTTGCACCTATGGGGCCCATGGCCCCTGTATGCATGGCAGATGTTGTGGCTGCCGTTCCAGGCAGCTCAGCTTCAAGCTGGCCCTGGACCCTAACCTACTGACTCCCCCGCCCTGGGGCCAACCAAACCCTGACCTCAGGATCAACAAAACCTTCCCCTGAGCCTTCATATACCTCTGAAGATACTGAATTTCCCTCCCAACAGGAAGCCTCAGCTCTACCTGCAGAGGTCCTTGAGGAAGTGGAACCTTCTCTGACCCCACAGGAGGCCCAAGCTCAGCAATCAGAAGCCCCGAGGAAAGAGAAGCAACTTCAGTTAGGAGGGGCTTCACATCAGCTTCCAGAGAGGAGCTCAGCTCTGCCTCAAGTGCACTTTGCCATTATAAAGCCTTTTCCAGTCGAGCACGAGGGTCCTGCTCATCCTCCCAAATCCTCTATGTACGATGTGTGTCAGGAGGTGCTGGCCTCACCTCTGGGTTCAGGTGAAGCTCAGCATCCAATGCTGCTGGATATTAAAGATGTGGACCTGGGTGTCTGGATAAAGCCGGAGCCCCACAGGAGACTGAACCATCTGCAGCTAAGCAGAAGATCTCGGCTCATCCTCCAAAGTCCACCGAAGTGGTCAAACTTCCAACCAGCAGGAGACCACAGCTCAGCCTCCAGAGCACCCTGAGATGATGCTTCTTTATCCAGAGCTGGTTCAGGGTCAGCAGCCAACCTTGACTAAAGACATGGAAGTTGCTAGAACTCAGCAACCAGAGTTATCTAAGACAGTTCCTCCAATGACAGAACAAAATGCCACTGTGAACACGTGTGAGCTCTGTACCCTGATACACCTGAAACAACAGAGCTGGGAGCAATGAGGACACAGGCGTGCATCCTGCAACTCCTCCAGGCAATGAAACATTGAAAAATTTCAGCAGTGCTCTCTACGCTCCATTCATACAGTGCCTCCGACTCTCAGAGTGGCCCCAGGGACATGCGGAGTCTGTGTTCTGACCTATTAGGTCACCCGCTCAAATCGCCACAAAGAACAAGCCGGTGCCAACCTCAGGAGGTCCCATGACTACCCCCCATCTGCACATCCCATTGCTTTGGGTTCAGGGCCAGCTCCCCCCGCTTTGCCATTTTTATTCACATCCCGCCCTAGTGCGCAGTGTGAGGGCGAGCTGTGGCCACAGCTCCTCTGTCCTCTCTCTCTCTACAAGGTAGCCCTGGCCCATGCGATCCAGGCGGTGGACAGGTGGCTGTGTTGGAATCGCTGCTGAATGAAGCCCAGCGGCACTGGTCTCCCCACAATTTATATTTCTAACAGCACAGCAGAAATGCACCAATTAATTCACTTATATCCTTGGCATAATATTTAATAAATCTTTGCATTTTGCTTAGCTGCATTTCTCTGATTAGTGAAATTAAAACTTTCTTTTAATATTTTTGAGACATATGACCCAAAACTTCATTCTTTGACTTTCTCATTTTACTAGTGAAGAAAATATAAACATGTCTAGGAAAAAAAGACATCATTATTTTATGTTATTTTAAATTATGAATAGAGAGGGTCAGATAAAATATTTATACCACTGACTAAAAAAATATTAAGGCATTGTTCAATTTTCTTAGTAATACTGCCATTTTCTTGAGAATTCAACTTCCATGGTATGCTCTTAAATGATGAAAATTAAAAGAGGAAATAAAACTTACTTCCACTGTTTGATATATTGTAAAGGATTAAGGTTGCATCCTGCATCAGTTAAAGCTTTTTTGTATTGCTCCAAATCAGCCTGAAATAAGCAAAGAAATAAATGACAAAAAATTTTATTTTCATTAAAGAGAAGATCATATTGTTTGTTGTCATTTGATTATTCAAAAAGTTAGACCAAAGGCAAAAGTCTGTATTCGAGAAACCTAAGTAGAGTGGAGCTATATCTGAAATGAGTATCTAAGTGAGCACCTGAGACAAAAATCACATATGATGAAAATTACCTTTTGACAGGCTCCCAGATCATCTCTATTTTGCACTTTGACATCCCTCTGTAAGTCCAACAGAGTCAGTTTTTTCTCCACTGTTGAAATAGATGGCCTGTCTTTGGGATAAGCATTAAAGAAAAGACTTGGCTTGACCGGGAATATTGCAGACCGAAACACACAGGAAGGATGGCAGTGACTGGGGAACTGCAGATCCAGGCTCTGCTCTCATAGTCTCTGGAGAGGTCCAAGTTCATTCACTGAATAGCAGCAGGTGTCTTATGCTATTTTTTCTTTCTTGTCCTTTCTATTTCCTAATGAGTAAGTCTAGTTGAAATTGTATAATTTATAGGAGCTTATCATAGTAATGCCACCATAAATATTTTGTAAAACAGAAACTTTAAGCTCACCTTCAACCAAAGATATTTACTGCTTTGCATTTTGAGGCTATTAATCTGCTATCAGTAGTCATAATCTGCTTCAAGCCTCTTAATGATCACTTAAACTTATGAAAAGACATAATCCTTACTAAAAATAAATGAAAATAAAATAATGTAGTCAAATTAATTTTTTTTTTTTTTTTACAGAGACAGAGAGAGAGTCAGAGAGAGGGACAGACAGGGACAGACAGACAGGAACGGAGAGATGAGAAGCATCAATCATTAGTTTTTTGTTGCACATTGCAACACCTTAGTTGCTCATTGATTGCTTTCTCATATGTGCCTTGACCGCGGGCCTTCAGCAGACCGAGTAACCCCTTGCTCGAGCCAGTGACCTTGGGTCCAAGCTGGTGAGCTTTGCTCAAACCAGATGAGCCTGCGCTCAAGCTGGCAACCTCGGGGTCTTGAACCTGGGTCCTCCGCATCCCAGTCCAACGTTCTATCCACTGTACCATCGCTTGGTCAGAAATTAAAAAAAATTTTTAATTAAGTTTTAAAATCATATATTCATGAGATAACTGGCCCTGGTTGAGTGGTCAGTGAATAGAGTGCTGTCCTGGCACTGAGGTCATGGGTGTGATCTCCGGTCAGGGCACTTGCGAAAAGGAACCAATGAATGCACAACTAAGTGGAACAACAAGTGATACTTAACTCTCTCTTTCCCTCCTCCTCAAATAAATGGAAAAATTAAAGATTCACCTATGAGAATCCCCTAGGATATAGGTATACCCCCATTAATGAGAGTTTTCTAAAAAGGAAATGACAGTTTCTTACTGAATTATAATACGGATTATAGATGTATTCCTAGGATAAAGTATAATTGGCTGATAGCAATGATGGGTTTAGTTTGCGGTTTTAACATGCCAGAGATTTTTGACCAAAAGTCTTGCAATATACCAGACACTGAAAAATAAATGCCACCAGCAAAAGAAGAGTTTTCAAGAGCAGTATAATTCTAGATGTCATCTCTGAGCTGCTTGTGCTTGCTGCCTATCCAGTAAAATTATACTGAGTTAACATTAGAAAGAGTTAACAGGTCTCTAACCCAGCAACAAGGCTTATACCAAAACCACTGCTTTCCTTCACAGTAAGTAAGTGCCTATAAATACTTAATTTTTTTCCCCTCAAAAGCAACTGATGGCTTATTACAGAAAAAACCCCCAAACAATAAAATTACCCACAACCCATGCTTCAAGTGAGAACAAAAATCTTCTAGAAGGAAATTTGTCATTTTCTAATCATTCTTAGGAATATACTAATACAGAAGTAGTTATCTTATTGCAATATAAAGTACCTCTACTTTATTCATACACAAATCATGTGACATGAATCTTTAATTTTATCAAATTACAATCTTTACAGAACTTTTTGGAACACTGAGTATTTTCCTTCAAATGACTCTTCTTTTATAATGGACACTGGTTTTAAAACAACCTTAAAATATTACCAAATTTTTACTTGAAATTAAAGATAAATTCCTTGGAAGTCAAATAAGTATCAGTAGCTATAGCTTAAAGGAATGGAACCTTTAAAATTATCACATCCAGAGAAATGATAAGACCAACCTTTCAAACAGCATAGCAAACTTGGTTAATTTAATTTAGAATAGCTTTTTTCCAGAAATAAGAATTTTGGCTACTTGAATTCAGTTCATGTTCCAACAACTTAAAAGTGGTTAGATATTTAATAAGAGGGTAGTTCTCTTGGTGACAATAAATACTGCTATAAAACTCAGCAGTAAACAGACCCAGCCTTAATAACCTGTTTTTATTTTAAGGAAAGGAATAAAGTAGTTATTTGGCCATAGTCATTTTTACTTCTATTTTTGAAACAAGTTATTTCCCCTTCTGTCCAATAAATGAATAGAGAAGACATACCTCAGAAGGTGCCTGCTGTGCGCATATATAATAGATAAGAAACAGCCTCATTTTATCTTCTGGAGTTCCTGCTACATAGGAGAAAACAGACTTTAAAAAACCCTTCATAATTCTGGTTAAGTATTTAGTCAACACTTACAAGTTATAAAAATTCAAAGCATATATAAATGTGGCTAGACAAAATACAGTTCTTGATCCAGCTGATTTAGAAGTGTTAAAGTTTTAAACACTATAATTACAACCAAATAAAATACAGATATAGAAAAAGATTAAATGCTTTGAGGTTAAAGAGATGGGATATGGAACTATCTCCATGCTGGTCTTCCAAACTGTGTATAATAGTGAGATTTACTTTTTAGAAGTAAACTCAGAAAGAAAAATATAGGTAGGGTAATCATACAGTAATTCTAAAATTGTATGATTGTAAAACAGGATAATATTGAAATGGAAAGGGGATGTTAGTAATGATTACATAAGGACGACCAGCATAAAAATGGTACTGCCTTGGGAAACCAGTTATATGGTCAACGTAATGAAACCCTGCTGACTAAAATCATCTAGCCTGGCCCTGGCCAGTTGGCTCCGTGGATAGAGCTTCAGCTTGGCATACAGATGGTCTAGGGTTTGATCCCTGGTCAGGGCACACAAGGGAAGAGACCATCTGCTTCTCTCCCCCTTCTCTCCCTCTTTCCATCCCGCAGACAGTGGCTCAATTGGTTTGAGCATTGGCCCCAGGTGCTGAGGGTGGCTCCGTTGGTCTAAGCGCTTCAGCCTTAGGCATTAAAAATAGCTCGGTTGATTCAAGCATTGGCCCATGACAGGGGTTGCTGGGTAGATCCTGGTTGGTGTACATTCTGTCTCACTATTTCCCCTCCTCTCACTACAAAGGAAAAAGAAAAATGAAAAAATAAAATAAAATAAAGTTATCTAGCCTAAGATCATACTTCTCAAATTAGGGTCACTAATGAATTGTACATGTCTCCTCTTTCTGAAGGGCATTGTATTACTTATATGCGATTTGGGGAAATAACACATTTATATTAAAAACACTGATGTTTTATGCATAGTATCTTTGCCTAAAAATTTAAGACAAAACATAAGATTTCAAAGAAATTTCTTGCTGCAGTGGGTGGCTTGGGTTACTATTATTATTACTCAAAGCCCAAAACTGTCCAGAAAAATGAATTTATTCTTCCCTCTGCTACTGGGTTTACTTGGGTGCAAGTGATAAAAGTCAAAAGTAACTCAGTTTCACTACTCAACAAATAATAATACACACTCTCTTCATACTGTGTCCCAATACTCAAGAAATCAGAATTGTTACACTTATATTACAGAATAAAATCTAGAATGTTTTCAAAACATGACTGATGAAGCACCCATTTTTTTTTTATGGTTGGAATCCAGACACCCATTCTCAAATTGTTCTTATTTCCTATATGGTATATGACAAAGAATGGTGATAAAGATCTTGCTCCAAAGTCTTCATGTTTACAAATAAATCTAGTATCTTGGAAACTTTAAGTATTAGGTTATGAGATTCATGATCTCGTCTAAATTCTAGGAGAAAGCTGATATCGTTGTTTTAGCAGTAATTAGCTTTGCTGAGTTCAGGCCGAAGTTCCTACCACCTTCTCGTGGGTTGCAGTTCCAATACTGATTTTATTTTCAAAACCTTTTGCAGTACTACTGGGATCTGTCTCACTGGCCAGTGGCCAATATGGGAACTGGAAAGTCATTTAGCCCTTCACCTAGGTACTTCCCATTTCCCTTTGCCCTCCCTTTTTGGTGCTCCAGCCAAAAAGCTTTGGCTTTAGTAACTCCCTCCATTGTGCATTTCCTGCAACTGTGACTAAGCAGCTAGAGTTAAGAGAGAGAGAGAAAAAGAGCAATGGGGCTTCTCTAGGCTCTTAGGACCAGGGCTCCTAAAACAAGAAGAGAAATGGTCCCCTCCCTCAGAGTTTTAGCCTGTGGGTCCCTGCTGTTGCTTTCACTATCCTTAGCATCTAGCATAGACTTTTCTCAAAGTAGGCACACATTCTACTTAAAGAAGGAACAGTACCCATTCTATAAGGAGAAACATTTTATAGTTGCTATAGGATTAATAAATGTCCTCAAACCTTTGCTAAGCATTTTAAGAGTCAGGATGGTAAGGGCTGCAGAGCCCCAGGATGCTTAAAAGGAACATGAATCACAGGGGAACCAAATGGAAATTGTAAAAATGTATCCTTCACAACTGCAAGTACTCTAAAGCCTACAGCCACAGCCTGGGTCCTCTTGTCACAGCTAAGTTTCTATCATAACTGTGCTCTAGTTCAGTTTCCCGCTCTAGTTGAGTCCTAGTGTAAAATGGTATTTATAAGCTAAAATCTTGACTACTGGAGTATCATTGCTCCCAGCCCTGCTCAGTTGGCAGAACTAGAACAATACATATATACATATGTGTATACAGATACACATCTGTATTTATTTCTCTATCTAACAAATACATAGTGAAAACACTAAGTCCACACAAACAATTCTGATTCTAATCTAGCATTACAGGATTCACTCTAGTTTTCTCCTCTCCCTTTCCATGTTTATAACTCCCTTCTCTGCCACCAGGAAACCTGGCTCCCTTTATAGTATCCGATATATTCACTAATTTAACCAGTCCTTCATATGTAACAAGTGCCTTATCTTTGCCGCCATCCTCTGCCTGCATGGAAGCGCCTACTCACTTGGGCTCTGACAACCTACAAAGGACTCGCCCACATGCCTGGCCACTCCTCTCACTCACTTGCCTATGGTGCCCCTGCACAGCAACCTGTTAGAGCTTACACTCTGAGCTGGGTCGTTTCCACAAGCGGCACTGCTCTTTTCAGCCAGACTTCAACACCTTACACTAGGATCACCAAGCCTCCCGTTACCACACACGCAGATGCCCTTGTTCTGCTCAGGGTCCAACCTCTTGTTCTGGGCAAAAGTGACAACAGACTCCTGCTTTGCATAAATGCCTACACTGCTCGGCCTTAGGCAATGTCTTTAAAAATAAACTGTTTGAGAAAGGTGAAAGAAAAAAGAAAAGTCTGTTTGCCTTTTTGTCAACACACTATTAGCTTTAACTTTACTTAAAAAATACTGTAAATAACTCTGAAGTAATGGACGTATATATAAATATATTTTGCATTTTTTCACTGTAAAGTGCAAAATACTTAAAATGTTATCATCTTACAACAAATCTGGCCTTTTAAAAGTGTGAGCAGTATTTATGGTTTCTCAAAAGTTTTATGAATAGAACCTTTAATTATAAATAATTTGGATTTTTAAAAATTACTTTCAATTTGAAATAAAGTCTAAAGCTTATACAAAAACTCTTAACTCAAAAACCATCATCATTCAGGTGAGTAGCTTTAGTGCAAAATATGAGATAATAGAGCTTATATGTTTTTTATTAATTCTGGAAAAGAGTTGAGATTTGAACTGAAAACTATTCTGAAATGATAAATAAGTCTCTAAAATTTAGAGATTTTTATAGACTAAAATCTTATATCAATCCCATTATAATTGAAATATTAAATTATATTTTCTAAGTACCAATAGTTATACCTTATTTTAAAAAATCCAACAAATATATTTAGATGAATATAAAATATAAAAAAAATGACAAAAGAGTTTAAAAGTGAATTCCCTAAATATTTAAAATAGAATTCAGTTTTAGATACATCATTTTAGAAAACTCTCTATGGTTAAACCAAATTAATTAGAGTGTATCACTTAAAGACACCTGCTTTGAATATTATAATACCTTCACTCTTCCTAGAACCAGAAGAAACTGAGCTTGATGTATCACTTTAAGTAAATGAATATAAAAAGTGCTTAAATACCATCAAAGAAAAGTTCAATAAAATAAAATGCAAACGATTTTTCTACTTTATAAACTGCTATGCTACAAACTTCTCAACAGAAAATAGGTCATTTAAATCATCACATTATTAGCACAGATTATCATAAAAACAATTCTATTCAGATTTTACTAAAATTGAAAATGCTGTATTCATCAGATGTGAAACATTAACTTCACATTTATGGTACATACCATCAGGGTCTGATATTATATCTAGAAGAGATTTATCCAGAGTAGTTTTGCTCATAATTTTTTCTTCATACTCAAAATATACATCTAGTTTTCTTGCCTGTTTCAAAATAAATATTAGATTAGAATACCTCAAGTAATAAAAACACACTGAGGGCTGGCTTCCCAGCTTACAAGTTTCTATATCTATGATTGATTTTAAAAGCAAATGTTCATTTCCTAATATAATTTATTTTAAAGCTTCTTACTTCTGATCATACACTTAATGTGAAAAACAATGAATTGACTATTTTGTTTACCATATCTGACTTATAAAGTCAAAAATTAATTCTGCATGTCATCTTTATATTAGCAAAGATAAAAATCACACAAATCTCAATGTATGAATTGGTAACTAGCATATAAATAATATTGATTACCATGCAAATTAATGGTCATGTTATAATTACATTTTGTAGTGAACAATATACATATTTTCACCTTAACTGGACAGAAAGTTATCCTAATTAAATAATTTCCAGTTGTTTTTAAATAAAACTGTTTTTCCTCATTAATATTCCCAGTTAATACTTTGAAGTTATAGATAATGAAAAGTAGTCAAACTTAGCTTCTCAGTATTACACCTTTTCCCAAATTTAAAATTTGTTGCTTAAAATTATCCAAATGAAATTAACATAAGGATCCTCCAGAGGAAATAAAAATTATTAGCAAGTATCTATTAAATTATGTTTCACTGTTTAAGATAATACAAAAAAGAGAAAAGAACACGTTTTCTATTGAAGGTGTTAACTATCTAAGGCAGTAATTTTCAACCTTTTCATCTCACAGCACACAGAAATTACTAAAATTCTGTGGCACACCAAAAAATATATTTTTTGCCAACCTGACAGAAAAAAAATAGGTATAATTTTGATTCATCACACTGCATGGCTATTGTTGTGTTGGCTGTTTGTGTTTTTTTTATTTGACAATCTAAGGAAAAAGAGGTCAGTGTCCCTGACTAGTCAGATATTGCATGTTTTAAAAATTCTTGCATCACACTGGTTGATAATCTAAGGGGGAACAAAAACCATTTATGAAATAAATTAGAATATTTATAGATACCAACAAAGAATCAATCTATAAATACAGAACATAAATATGTAATATATTAAGCTAAGATGACAATGAAATAGTTAATCAATTGTAGAGTAGAAAGTGATTAAATTTGAGCTGAATTTTGAGTAATTTGGAGACAGGGATAAATAAGAGTTCATTTTAGTTAAAGGGGTCAAACCGAGGCATAACCAGACTGGAGAAATCTGACTGGTAGACTAAGAACTGGTTTTGTATATGAGGCAAAAGGAGGTCAGCAGAGTCCCTCAGTCCCACTCCCCTATAGTGGCACACAAGGCCAGAATTTTAAATAGATGAAATATTCAGTTTAAAATTCCAAACAACATAGATAGGTATACATTGAGATCTGTCCTAACCATCAGCCTCTTCCATTTCCACATATTCCTATGGATATTTACTTTATTTCTTGTATAGTTTTTCAGGGTTTTTCTTCAAATAAGTATAAGCAAATAGGGTCTATATCCTAATACCTCTCCATTTTCTGACACAAAAGGTAAATACACTGTATTCTTCTGACCCTTGCTATCACTCAACAATATATCCTACATCAGTACATAGAGAATTTCCTTATCAATGAGCGCCTGATAAGAGTATAATAAGCACTATTAGAGATTTCCTTTTCATAAACGCTTTGGCCCTTCATCTTCTTCAGACTCCCTGATATATGAGCTACTTAGGTACTGTACAAAGCTAGTCTGAATACCAAAATAGATGAGGGGAAGCCTAGAAATGGAAAAATATGTTAAAATGAATGAAAGAACTAGAAAAGATTCTAGGAAAGAGACCATGGTAGTGGCTCTGGAAATGGAAAGGAAGAGTCAGATATTAAATAATTAATATGAGAATGGATATGAAAAGCAAAGTAGTGAAGTCAAAGATAACTCCTGAGGAACTAGGATGATGGTAGTTGGAATCATGTTAATATGAATATTCGATTAGAAAACACTCATTATCTATAGACTGAAGCAGGGAATGTGATCAAGTAAGGTGTAAGCTGACTTGCCGAGCCTCACAATGTGCTCTAGCCCAGTGGTCCCCAACCTTTTTTGGGCCACAGACCGGTTTAATGTCAGAAAATATTTTCACAGACCGGCCTTTAGGGTGGGACGGATAAATGTATCATGTGACCAAGACAAGCATCAAGAGTGAGTCTTAGACGGATGTAACAGAGGGAATCTGGTCATTTTTAAAAAATAAAACATTGTTTAGACTTAAATATAAATAAAACAGAAATAATGTTAAGTTATTTATTCTTTCTCTGCGGACCAGTACCAAATGGCCCACGGACCGCTACTGGTCCACGGGCCCGGGGGTTGGGGACCACTGCTCTAGCCAACCTTTCCTGTTTAACCCCTATATACTAGGGTAAGTTTCCCCTAGTTACAGCAAATAATTCTGACTTTTCATTAAACACTGTGCATCTAGCCTTAGGCTCTGATTATTCTCTGAGCTTTTTAAGAATATATTCCCTCCCATCACCTGCGTGATGAATTCTACTCATTCTTCTAGGACCAGCTTCTTTGCAACTCTTTCTTTGATTAGTTCTTTGCCCTTCTTGCCCTTCCCCCAGTCTCTTTTCCAGCTGGAAGAATTTATTACACCTTTAAATGTGCACCAAGAGCACTTTATATACTTCTTCATAACAACAATGATCATACTATATTATTTTCCATTGTTTACATGGAGAGTAATAAAAGTATAAACTCCCTAGAGTGCATTTAATTCATCATTTAACCCTAATAGCCTAATGAAGCACATGGCTTAAAACAAGTACTTGAGAAAACAACTGTTGAATTTCTATGCTAAGATCAGGACATATACAGGTAAGGAGTCATCTTTAAAAATCATGACAATAGATGAATAAACTTCTAGAAGTGAAAAATGTAAATAATCAAGTCTTTTAGTAATCTGACACATAAAATTAAATATAATGTATGTTCTTACATAAATCAGTAGAAAAATATTCATTTTGTTCTTGTTTTAAAATTATTTTTATTTATTAATTAATTTTAGAGGAGACAGAGAGCTAGAGCGAGAGAGAAGGGGGGGAGGAGCAGGAAGCATCAACTCCCATATGTGCCTTGACCAGGCAAGCCCAGGGTTTTGAACTGGCGACCTCAGTGTTCCAGGTTGACGCTTTACCACTGCGCCACCACAGGTCAGGCCTTTTTTTGTTTAAATTTAATATTTTATTATTTACTACTACTAATAATAATAATTTACTAAATAATAATATTTTATTATTAGAGAGAGGAAGGAGAGAGAAAAGCAGGAGGAGAGGAGCAGAAAGCATCAACTCATAGTTGTTTCTCGTATGTGCCCTGATCAGGCAAGTGAGCGAGCGAGACAGGAACATCAGTCTATTTCTGTGTGTGCCCTGGCCAGGGATCAAACTGGCAACCTCTGTGCTTTGAGTTGATGCTCTAACCAACTGGGCTATCTAGCCAGGGCCATTTTGTTCTTCTTAATGCATTAACTTACACTTTAATTTCTAAAAAGCAATGAAATAAAATACTCAAGCAACTTAGTTTGTTAATGAGTAGGGAGTTTCTTTTAGGGGTGATGAAAATGTTCTAAAATTACATTATGGGTGTGGTTGTACAACTCTGTGAATACACTGAAAAACAGTGAATTATACATTTTAAATAGATGAATTATATTGTATGTGAATTATGCCTCAGTTAAGCAGTTAAACAAAAGTAACATGCATTTCAATGCACTAACTGGGAAGGAGTCCCATGGAGAGGGAGAGAGGGCTGAGTAGAAATTTTCTAACCTACATAGTATCTTTCAGCATCGACAGTATTAGGTACAGGCACTTTCCTTACAGCTATGGCATTTAAATGTTTTTAGACAGTGAACCTCAGGACCGTTTTTCTCAAACTGTATCTTCTGCAGAACCCTAAACATAAAGTGGGTACATGTTACCCATTAAATGTCTTTATGGAGCTCAAGGGTAGGAGAACAGTGTTTAAGAACTGCAACCTAGATTACCTCATTTTAATTCTCCAAACAATACTGTAAGCTAGAAATTATTAGTTCCATTTTAAAGATGAAGAAACAGACACACAGAATCATATTTATTTAAGTTACTAGAGTAGAAGTAGTAGAGTTGAGATTCAAATCCAGGTCAGACTCCAATGCACACCACAGATAAAGAGTAGGAAAATTTTATTTTCCTCAAGTACAATTTATTGTTTCTTTTGTACATGCTTTATGAAAAAAAGTATAATTGTAAATTAGTACAGATTTGGATTTTTAAAAATACACATAATTTATGTATATGTGCCAAAATGTTATTTTGGCCAGAGATGACATAATATCTATAGGTCCTTTCCCAATTTCTTGAAATGCGCGTTAACACATATTAGGGATTAGGGAAATAACTTCTGTAGTCTCCAAGATTGATTATTTTTAACAATATGAGTTCAAAGGAGAATAAAATTTGGAAAACAGGAATTATATGGAAAATAGACAAATTAAAAATATAAAACAAAATAACAAGGTCAAGATAAACAGATTTTTGGTAGCTTCAATAAATATCATGAATGAATAAAAAGGAAATTTTATAGAAAACCAAAGGACTATGCATGGAATATAAATTGTAGCTAGTGAATTTCTAGAGCCACAATTTCTCAAAAATCCCTTTTAAAAACCAGCTGTCCCCTTTCCTTACAATGAAAAACTCTTTAAGAGTTATCTGGGATGTACAAGTACAGCTGACCCTTGAAAAGGGGTTTGAACTGCATGGATCCACTTAATATACACATTTTTTTCAATAAATATACAGTTGGCCCTCTGTATCCATGGGTTTTGCATCTGTGGATTAAGCAACCGCAGATGGACCGAAAATGCTATTTTCGATTTCAACTGGGGGTGGAAGTGCCCTTAACTCCCACATTGTTCAAAGGTCAACTGCAGTATACAAATTTTGCCTTTGAAAACATTTGTCATGGGACCCATATAGGACATAAAATTAATTCCCTTTACTTCCTACAATTGAGGGGTATTTGTCCTTTTTACTGTGCCTCTTACCATTCTAGCTACGGACACTATCACTGTGGGTACTCCCTCCTCACTGCTAGCTATGATTCTCTTTTCTTACCTTGGTCAAAGACTGGTTGATGACAAAATCTACAGTGGTATTTCTTGGCCTTCCCTCTTTTCCAATCCCCAATTAATTCTATCCCCAAACATTAGTCAGCAGTGAAAGTAAAGGCAAGAAAAAATAGTCCTCTTCTCCTAGTTGTCACAGGTGGGAGACAGAATGAAAAACCGTTCTCTGTTTCAACACATTAGGAATCTTTCACATTATGAATTAAAGAGGGTTTATAGAACAGAGACCTATCCCATAACAGCTACAGGAAAGTATATCCTACTCTAAATTGAATTTAGAACTATACTGTTAGTAGAATATAACCTATACCTATGCTGAAGATCATTTATACTCTAGCATCTCTTGTTCTTTCTTTTTTCTTATGTTTAGTTCTTCTCATCATTTTCCACCATTGACTCGAGAGAGAGAGGAAGGGACGGGGCAGGGCAGAGAGAGAAAGAAAGAAGCATCACTTTGTTGTTTTGTTTAGTTGTATAGCCATTGATTGCTTCTCACATGTGCCCTAACCAAGGATTGAACTGGTGACCGTGTGGCTGGGGCCTTGGGATCGAGCTAGACATTGGCATTCTGGAATGATGCTCTATCCACTGCACCACCAGTCAGGGCAGTTCCTATCATTTTTTTTTTAGGGCTGTATATGGATATCCACCCTATCCTTTACATGGGTAGCACCTGTATGCTGCATGATAATGGCTGTATATGTTATTAGAGTATAAACTCCTTGTGATTACTTGTTCATTATTGTATGTCTTGTATCTGCAAGATGACTGGAATTCTCTAAAAGCTCAATTACTTCTTATAATAGAACAAAATAACACATTAATATATTTTCAGTTCTTCATGTATTTATTTTTGCATTTCATATTGGTAGTTTGAATGGGTCTGCCAACATGAAAAATTACGTTGCAAAAATATGAGCCATAAATTATATTTGAAGGTGTTCTATAACACAGGTGGCTGGAGATATTTACTTTGGGGCATTTGCTCATATGTCAGAGTACCTTAGATGTGTTGAATAATAATCACCCTATACCTTTACCTCACTTCTGTGAAGAGATGGGACAGTGTACTTATGTGAAACCTGGTTAGAATCTTTTATTTCTACAACAGGTTATCAATCTATTTGGTTATCTCATTTCCAAATATTCAATATATATACTTTTTTTACCTCTCGAACAAAACCAACGTACTTCCGGCATTCTAGGCGTGAATCTGAATGTGTAACCTCAACTTCTCTGCTGTCCAACTCCTATCAAAAGTCAAACTAAAAAGTGATAATACAGTGTGTCCATAAAGTCATGGTGCACTTTTGACTGGTCACAGAAAAGCAACAAAAGATGATAGAAATGTGAAATCTGCACCAAATAAAAGGAAAACTCCCAGTTTCATATCTATTCAGTGCAGTTTGATGTGGGCTCACGCACAGATTTTTTAGGGCTCCTTAGGTAGCTATCCCGTATAGCCTCTACAGCAGGGGTCCCCAAACTTTTTACACAGGGGGCCAGTTCACTGTCCTTCAGACCGTTGAAGGGCCAGACTATAAGAAAAACTATGAACAAATTCCTATGCACACTGCACATATCTTATTTTAAAGTAAAAAAACCAAACGGGAACAAATACAATATTTAAAATAAAGAACAAGTAAATTTAAATCAACAAACTGACCAATATTTCAATGGGAACTATGCTCCTCTCACTGACCACCAATGAAAGAGGTGCCCTTCCAGAAGTGCAGCAAGGGCCGGATAAATGGCCTCAGGGGGCCGCATGTGGCCCACGGGCTGTAGTTTGGGGACCCCTGCTCTACAGACTTGTCATTGACTGATGGCCTACCAGAACGAGGTTTCTCCACCAAACTGCTGGTTTCTTTCAACTGCTTATCCCACCGAGTAATGTTATTCCTATGTGGTGGCACTTCATTATAAACACGCCGATATTCACGTTGCACTTTGGTCACGGATTCGAATTTAGCGAGCCACAGAACACACTGAACTTTCCTCTGTACCGTCCACATCTTAACTGGCATGGCCATGGGCTGCTCCGCTGTATACATGGTGTTACATCATCATCTGTGCATGCGCACATGCTGCCACATCATCCTACAGAAACTGGGAGGATTTTCCTTTTATTTGGTGCAGATTTTCACATTTCTGTCATCTTTTGTTGCTTTCCTGTGACCGGTCAAAAGTGCACCATGGCCCTGGCCGGTTGGCTCAGTGGTAGAGCGTCGGCCTGGCGTGCAGAAGTCCCGGGTTCGATTCCCGGCCAGGGCACACAGGAGAAGCGCCCATCTGCTTCTCCACCCCTCCCCCTCTCCTTCCTCTCTGTCTCTCTCTTCCCCTCCCACAGCCAAGGCTCCATTGGAGCAAAGATGGCCCGGGCGCTGGGGATGGCTCCTTGGCCTCTGCCCCAGGCGCTAGAGTGGCTCTGGTCGTGGCACAGCGACGGCCCTGAGGGGCAGAGCATCGCCCCCTAGTGGGCAGAGTGTCGCCCTCTGGTGGGCGTGCGTGCCGGGTGGATCCCAGTGGGGCGCATGCGGGAGTCTGACTGACTGTCTCTCCCCGTTTCTAGCTTCAGAAAAATACAAAAAGTGCACCAGGACTTTTCGGACACACTGTATATTAAAGAATGTACAAATCTTTAATTCTTTCCCCTCTAGATACTAAAAGGATATAAACTTATACCTTACTACCTGATGACTTATAAAACTGCCTTCATTTAATTATATTTTAATATTATACCCTTGAATTCCATTAAAGTTGCCATGAATTCCCAGATTGTAACTGATAATAAAATACTGCATCATCATAATATTAAATTTATTCTAGATAATGCTGGATATGAGCAATGTCTTTGGTAGTATGATTCTAAGATACATTTTGCTTAGAGAAAAACCCAGAAATTCTCCTTTCTGGTAAGAAGTTTTAAATTTTTTAAAATTTTTATTAAATTTATTTCAGTGACATTGGCTAATAGGATCCTATCAGTTTCAGGTGTACATCTCTGACCCATGGTCTGTATGCCTACCCCCAGAGTCAAACCATTTTCTGTCATCATGTATTTGGTCCCCTTTATCTCCTGCGACCCCTCCACCCCCTTCTCTCTGGTAACCACAATATTATTGTCTGAGTTTTATATCCCACATATAAGTAAAATCATATAGTTCTTAGCTTTTTTGTACTTATTTCGCTTTGCATAATATTCTCAAGGTCCATCTATGCTATTTTAAGTGGCAGTATTTCATCTTTTCTTATGGCTCAGTAGCATTCCATTGTATATGTGTACCACATCTTCTTTATCCAATTTTCTACTGAAGGACATTTTGGTTGTTTCCATGTCTTGGCCACCATTAATACTGTAATAAACATGGGGGTGCTTGTGTCTTTGCAAACAAATGTTTGAGTAGATACCCAGTAGAGGGATTGCTGGGTCATATGGTAGTTCTATTCTTAATTTTTTGAGGACTGCCATACTGTTTTTCCATAGTGGTTGTACTAGTTTACATTCTCACCAGCAATGAGAAGGTTCCTTTTCCTCCACAACCTCTCCTACACTACTTATTACCTGTTTTGTTGATGATAATAGCTACTCTAACAGATGTGAGGTGATATCTCATTGTATTTTGATTTGCATTTCCCTAATAGCTAGAGAAGTTAAGCATCTTTTCATGAATCTGTTGGCTGTTTGTATATCTTCATGGGAGAGGTGTCTGTTTAGGCCCTCTGCCCATTCTTTTTAATTGGATTGTTTGGTGTTGAGTTTTGAGTACTTTTCGTATTTTGAATATGAACCCCTTGTTGAAGCTGTTGTTTGCAAATGTCATCTCTCATTTGGTTAGTTGCCTTTTTGTTTTATTTTTGGTTTCTTTTGCTGTGAAGAAGCTTTTTAGTTTGATCTAGTCATTTATTTATTTAAAAATAAATTATATAAAAATAAATATTCATTTATTTTTGCCTTTACTTTCTTTGCCTTTGGGGTCAAATTCATAAATTGTTCTCTACGGCCAAGGTCCATAAGTATAGTACCTATATTTTCTTCTACGTAATTGTTTCAGATCTTATATTTAGGTCTTTGATCCATTTTGAATTTTTGTTCATGGGCACAAACTGTAGGCTAGTTTCATTCTTTTGCATGTAGCTTTCCAATTTTCCCAGCACCATTTTGTTATTATTATTATTATTATTATTATTATTATTAAATGAGACTCCCGCATGCGCGCAATCAGGATCCACCCGGCAAGCCCCCTATGGGGCAATGCTCTGTCCATCTGGGACCATTGCTTGGCAACTGAGCTAAGCCTGCGGGAGAAGGGCAGGAACCCCGGAAGGGGTGAAGACCAGCCCTTGAGCAAGGGCGCAGGAGCACAGCCTTGCCCCACCCGTGGAACCGAGGCTTGTACCAGACTTGGGAGCTGGCTCCTCCCACAGGGGTGGAGACAAAAGCCCAGAATAGGCGGAGTCCCGCTACTGAGCGTGGGCACGCAGTTCCTCCTGGCCTGTGGAGCCAAGGCCTGCAGCTGTCCCATGAGCGGGCTCTTCCTGCAAGGGCCAGGTGGAAGCCTGGAAACAGGTGGAGACCTACAGCTGAGCAAAGGTGCTGCCACTGACCTCAGGGCTGAGCATAACGCCACCCACAGGGGCAGGGAGAAGGCCAGGCCACCAAGGCTTGTGCATCTGAGCACGTGCTCACAGCCACTCCGTGAAGGAAAGGCGGAAACCACAACAACAGCCCCAGTGGGCAGGCACCAGCAACACCCATACACAAACGCCCTAGGCAGCAACAACAGAGGGGGTGGTGGGCCTGCAGACAGACCACACCTAGGGAACAGAGGCTACACCCAGTAGACTCCAGTAGCCAAGACCTTTTTTACACAGAGAAGATGAGAAGGCAGAGGAATGCAACACAAATGAATCTAGAGAAATCCCCAGAAAAGGACCTGAATGAATCACATATAACCCAATTACCAGATGCAGAGTTTAAAATAATGATTATTAGGATGGACAAAGATATCAGAATAACAATAGATGGTCATTACGAACACCTAAATAAAGAGATAGCAAATATAAAAAAGGACATTGAAATAATAAAAAAGAATCAGTCAGAAATGACAAATACAATATCAGAAATGAAGAACACAATGGAAGGAATTAAAAGCAAGATGGATGAAGCTGAGAATCGAATTAGCGAGTTAGAGGACATGATAAATAAAGGCACGGAAGCAGAGCAGAAAAAAGAAAAGACACTCAAAAAGTCTGAGGAAACTCTAAGAAAGCTCTGTGACAACATGAAGAGAAATAACATCCGCATCATAGGGGTTCCTGAAGAAGAAGAGAAAGAACAAGGGATAGAGACTTTGTTCAAGCATATCATAGCTGAAATCTTCCCTAAATTAAGGCAGAAAAACATCTCACATGTTCAGGAAGCACAGAGAGTTCCATTAAAGAGAAACCCAAAGAAATCAACACCAAGACACATCATAATTAAAATACCAAAGCTAAGTGATAAAGAGAAAATATTAAAAGCTGCTAGAGAAAAAAAGTCTATCACCTACAAAGGAGCCCCCATAAGGATGACTTCTGACTTCTCAATAGAAACACTTGAGGCCAGAAGGGAATGGCAAGAAATATTCAAAGTAATGCAGAACAAGAGCCTACAACCAAGACTACTTTATCCAGCAAGGCTATCATTTACAATGGAGAAAAAAAAAGCTTTCCAGACAAAAAAAACATCAAGGAATTCACTACAACCAAACCAATGCTGCAAGAAATGCTAAAGGGCCTGTTGTAAACAGATCAAAGAAGAAAAAGAATATAGCAAAAGAGGAATACAATTGAAATGGACAAATTCTTTGAAACATATCATCTTCCAAAAATTAATCTGGAAGAATCAGAAAACTGAAACAGATCAATTACAACAAATGAGACTGAAACAGTTATCAAAAAATTCCTAAAAAAAGAAAAGTCCTGGGCCTGATGGCTTTACAAGTGAATTCTACCAAATATTCAAAGAAGAACTAACTCCTATCCTTCTCAAGCTATTTCAAAAAATTCAAGAGGAAGGAAGACTTCCATGCTCCTTTTATGGGGCAAGCATAATTCTGATTCCAAAACCAGGCAAAGACAACACAAAGAAAGAAAATTATACGCCAATATCCCTGATGAATTTAGATGCTAAAATCCTCAACAAAATATTAGCAAACCGGATCCAGCAATATATGGAAAAAATCATACACCAGGATCAAGTAGGATTTATTATTGGGAAGCAAGGCTGGTACAATATTTGCAAATCAATCAATGTGATTCATCACAGAAACAAAAGGAAGGAGAAAAACCACATGATAATTTCAATAGATGCAGAAAAAGCATTTGATAAAATCCAGCACCCATTCATGATCAAAACTCTCAGCAAAGAGGGAATACAGGGAACATACCTCAACATGATAAAGGCCATCTATGACAAACCCACAGCCAACATCATACTCAATGGGCAAAAATTAAAAGCAATCCCCTTAAGATCAGGAACAAGGAAGGGGTGCCCCCTTTCACCATTCTTATTAAACATAGTTCTGGAAGTCCTAGCCACAGCAATCAGATAGGGAAAAGAAATAAAAGGCATCCAAATTGGAAAAGAAGAAGTAAAACTATAATTATTTGCAGATGATAGGATATTGTATATAGAAAACCCTAAAGTCACAGTAAAAAAACTACTAGACCTGATAAATAAATTCAGCAAGGTGGCAGGATATAAAATTAATACTCAGAAATCAGAGGCATTTTTATACACTAGCAATGAACTGTCAGAAAGAGAAATTAAGGAATCAATCCCCTTTACCACTGCAACCAAAAAAATAAGTACCTAGGAATAAATTTAACCAGGGAGATTAAAGACTCATACTCGGAAAATTATAAAACATTGATAAAAGAAATCAGGGAAGATAGAAACAAGTGGAAGCATATACTGTGCTCATGGTTAGGAAGAATAAACATAATTGAAATGTCTATATTACCCAAAGCAATTTATAAATTCAATGCAATACCGATTAAAATACCAATGACTTACTTCAAAGATATAGAACACATATTCCAAAAATTTATATGGAACCAAAAGAGAACACGAATAGCCTCAGCAATCTTGAAAAGGAAGAATAAAGTGGGAGGTATCACACTTCCGGATATCAAGTCATAATATAAGGCCATTGTACTCAAATCAGCTTGGTACTGGCATAAGAACAGGCATATAGATCAATGGAACAGAACAGCAAACCCAGAAATAAACCCACACCTTTATGGACAACTGATATTTGACAAAGGAGGTAAGAGCATACATTGGAGTAAAGACAGCCCCTTCAATAAATGGTGTTGGGAAAATTGGACAGCTACCTGCAAAAAATGAAACTAGACCACCAACTTACACCATTCACAAAAATCAACTCAAAATGGATAAAAGACTTAAATGTAAGCCGTGAAACCATAAGCATCTTAGAAGAAAACATAGGCAGTAAGCTCTCTGACATTTATCGCAGCAATATATTTGCCGATTTGTCTCCACAGGCAAGTGAAATAAAAGGATAAAGAAATGGGACTATGTCAAACTAAAAAGCTTCTGCACAGCTAAAGACAATAAGAACAGAATAAAAAGACAAAATACACAATGGGAGAATATATTTGACAATGCGTCTGATAAGGGGTTAATAACCAAAATTTATAAAGAACTTGTAAAACTTAATTTCAGGAAGACAAACAATTCAATCCAAAAATGGGCAAAAGAAATGAATAGACACTTCTCCAAAGAGGACATACAGATGGCCAATAGGCATATGAAAAAATGCTCAACATCACTAATCATTAGAGAAATGCAAATTAAAACCACAATGAGGTATCACCTTACACCAGTCAGAATGGCGCTCATCAACAAAACAACACAGAATAAGTGCTGGCGAGGCTGTGGAGAAAAGGGAACCCTCCTGCACTGCTGGTGGGAATTCAGACCAGACTGGTGCTGCCACTGTGGAAAACAGTATGGAGATTTCTCAAAAAATTAAAAATCGAACTGCCTTTTGACCCAGCTATCCTAACCCACTGTTAGGAATATACCCCAAGAACACCATAGCACTGTATGAAAAGAAGAAATGCACCCCCATGTTTATGGCAGCATTGTGCACAATAGCAAATATCTGGAAACAGCCCAAGTGTCCGTCAGAGGACGAGTGGATTAAAAAGCTTTGGTACATATATACTATGGAATACTTCTCAGCCATAAGAAATGATGACATCGGATCATTTACAACAACATGGATGAACCTTGATAACATTATACTGAGCGAAATAAGTAAATCAGAAAAAACTAAGAACTAAATGATTCCATACATAGGTGGGACATAAAAATGAGACTCAGAGACATGGACAAGAGTGTGGGGGTTACGGGGTGGGGCGGGGGGAGAAGAGGGAGGGGCACAAAGAAAACCAGTCAGAAGGTGATGAAAGACAATTGGACTTTGGGTGATGGGAATGCAGCATAATCAAATGTCAAAATAACCTAGAGCTGTTTTCTCTGAACATATGTACCCTGATTTATCAATGTCACCCTATTAAAATTAATAAAAAAAAAAAAAAAGAATTTGTCTCAGGGCTAATTCAGGTAGTTAGAAGAATAGTATAAGGATGCTAGTTCTGCTTCTGAGGCCATATACTGCAAAAGGGGCCCCAAGAAAATTGGCGATTTGGCTCCTCTGATTTTGCCAATTGGATTTAAAAAAAAATAGGCCAGGAATGCCCTGTAATGGAACTAAGAATACAAGGGCATAAATTTAAAGGATTTTTAGATACTGGAGCTGATGTATCTGTTATTGCTAAGCTACGCTGGCCTCCTTCCTGGCCCACTCATGTAGCAGCCACAGAATTACAAGGTATAGGGCAGAGTAAATCCCCTCAACAAAGTTCTAGTTTTTTACATTGGGAAGTTAAGAAGGTCATTCTGGATTTTTTAAGCAGTACGTGCTCCCTGGATGGTCAGTTAAACTGTGGGGTAGAGACGTTTTGAAAAATATGGGAGTGTTGCTTGTCAGTCCTAATGGTTTAGTCAGTACTCAGATGCTTGATCGGGGACTTTTGCCCACTAAGGGACTATTAGGGAAAGAACAGCGAGGAATTCTCACCCCCATTGAAATGGCACCCAATACCGGAAGGTGTGGATTAGGATATCAAAATTAGCATAGGGGCCTTGGTAGCTCCAGCTACCCCAATAATGCATTGTGCAGACCCAATTAATTGAAAATCAGATACTCCTGTATGGGTAGACCAAAGGGCCCTTTCTCAGGAGAAACTTAAGGCAGCTGCTCGATTGGTACAAGAGCAGCTACAGCTTGGGCACATTGAACCATCTAATAGCCCATGGAATACACTTCCATATTTTGATCTTGTTGCCTCCTGGATTATCAAGGGGCATAGGCAACCCTTACAGCTTACAGGTTTTGAGCCTCTAAATTATTGTTGTTCCTTTTTTCAAAGATCAACAACAATGGCTCTGGGAAACTTCCACTAAATGGCAAATCGCTTTTGCAAATCAATGGACAACTTTATACTGAAACAGTCAACTTAAAATCAGCTTAAAGACTAGAATTATACACCATTATCATGGCTTTTCAGCATTTGCCATAATCCTCCTTTAATCTATATACAGACAGCAAATATTTACTTATGGTTGTCTCCACTATAAAGACTGCTGTCTTAGGGACAACTGCGGATGAACTATTTCAGCTGTTCCTCCTTCAAAGACTTGTATGACAACATAGAGCTCCATGTTTTATAGGACATACTCGAGCTCACTCCATGCTCCCTGGAGCTTTAGCACAAGGGAATGCCCTTGTTGATCAAGCTAACCAAAAGAAAATTATTTGGAGCAACCATGACAGATCGAACAATTCAGTCTCATACTATTCATCACCAAAACGCTGCAGCCCTGTGTCAACAGCTTCAACTTTCTTGGGAAGCAGCATGGCAGATTGGTAAATCCTGTCCAAGGTGTCCTATACTACAATCTGTCCCTTCATTTGGAGTTAACCCTCAAGGACTCCTACCAGGACAACTTTGGCAAATGAAGGTTACTCATATACCTTCATCTGGCAAACAGTCCTATGTCCTCGTTACGGTGGATACTTATTCTGGATTTATATACATAGTAACCTCAGCCAGAACAGGAGAGGCTGCTAAGCAGGTTATAGCTCATTGTCTGTATGCATTTTTCTATTACTGGATTTCCTAAACTGGTTAAAACTGACAATGCTCCTGCATACGCAGCAAAAGCATTTACTGTATTGTGTCAAACCGTTCGAATTATGGGTATTTCTTACAATCTTTAAAGTCAAGGTATTATTAAAGCGTACCCAGCAAATATTTTAAGGTCAATTTAAAAAAATTTAAAAGGGGGGAGTCATATCCTGGAACTCCTACAGGTCTACCATATCATGCTTTTTACTTAAAAAAATTTAAATTTCTTTTCAATGCTGATGAACAGGAGACGCCAAATCTTCTTCTCCTGCAAACTTCTACCTTCTTTTATTTGATCCAGCTAATAACACTGTTTAGTCTTTTTCCAAATAGCTCCAGATATACAGAAAAGTTTTATACAGGCGGATGGGAATCCTCAAACCCTTCAGCGAGATCTTCTGAGCATGGCTTTTAAGGTACCAAGAGGCAGAAAAAGCCCAACAGAGATCAGGTGAACTACCAGCTTTTAGGATATGCCCTTAAAGGCTCCAACGCCCCAAAGAAGTCTCATAGGAATCCATCTGGGTCCTGCTTCAATAGTGAAAAGGTCATTGAGCTAAAGCCTGCCAGACTTACATGTCTCTGCTGTGAGGAAACAGGGACACTGGAAGGTAGGCTTCCCCCTCGCTCCTCTAAGGGAGGGTTCAGTCTCTTCCAGCCCTGCTCCAGCCACCTATGACCTAACCTTGCCCAGAATGCTGGGGTTTGCCACTGAAGGCTGAAGGTACCCAGGGCCGTTGGGCCCATCTACGACACTGACACCGTGGACGAGCCTAGGGTATTTATTCCAAGAAGCAGGTAAACTGATCTCATTTGCACAAAGGCCACTTAACTATGTCTTGCCTAAATAGTCAGGTTTTTTATTCTTCCCTCAAAGATCTCTGTTGTGGGTGTTGATAATCCTATTTTCTGCTGCTTTGTTTAATATATAGTGTTTTCTTTATTCCTTCTACCTCAATGCCCCACGCATATTTCAGGCTGGGACCTACTCCTAATTTAGAGCTCTCTCTCCCCCTTTTGCCAACTTCTATTATGAATTTACCTTTGCCACCCAGCTTAGTGTATCCCAAGGTTCTCTTTACCACACCACAGTTGCAGAGCTCCAGGGAAAAGCACCCTGGTCTCATCTCTCCAGGCAGAGAACAGAGGCTCCATCTCCACATATGCTGCAGATGGCTTTTCCAGTCTACCTGGATCATTACCAGCTAGAAGCAGCGGTCATTGGGACTTGGATGTGAGCTGCAAAGTATAGAATTGTGAAAATAATTCTAGTGCCATGCGGACTTTTCCTGGATGTGGACTTTTTCTGGACTCCTGCTCCTTGTGATAGCTCCTAACGAACTGAACTGGGGTTGGGTTGCATTCGCAGGGATTTGGAATGGTGTTGGTGCCAACTTGGACTTGGTCAACATGTTAAGGACACTACTCTTTTATGGATTCTTGTATTGGCCAAGACTTTGCTTAAAGGCTTTACTCACTGTTAAAAAAAAATATTGACTGGATAAAGAAGATATGGCTATGGTATACTACTCAGCCATAAGAAATGATGACATCGGATCATCTACAACAAAATGGTGGGATCTTGATAACATTATATGGAGTGAAATAAGTAAATCAGAAAAAACCAAGAACTGCATGATTCCATACATTGGTGGGACATAAAAACGAGACTAAGAGACATGGACAAAAGTGTGGTGGTTATGGGGGAGAGGGGGAAGGAAGGAGGGATAGAGGAAGGGGGAGGAGGAGGGGCACAAAGAAAACTAGATAGAAGGTGACGAAGGACAATCTGACTTTGGGTGATGGGTATGCAACATAATTGAATGACAAGATAACCTGGACATGTTTTTTTTGAATATATATACCCTGATTTATTGATGTCACCCCATTAAAATTAATAAAAATTAAAAAAAATAAAGCAGTAGATTAATTTTGTATCCTGTGACTTTACTGTATTTGTTTATTGTTTCTGATCATTTTTTTGGTGGGGTTTTTGAGGTTTTTTTTACATGAAGAATTCTGTTATCTGCAGAAAGTGACACCTTCACTTATTTTTCCCCAGTTTGAATGCATGTGTTTGTGAGTTTGACAGAGAGACAGACAGAGGGATAGGGGCAGACAGGCAGGAAGGGAGATGAGAAGCATCAATTCTTCATTGCGGTTCCTTAGTCATTCATTGATTGCTTTCTCATATGTGCCTTGACCCGGGGGCTACAGCAGAGCAAGTGACCCCCTGCTCAAGCCAGCAACCTTGGGCTCAAGCCAGTGACAATAGAGTCATGTCTATGATCCCATGTTTAAGCCAGCAACATCATACTTAAGCTGGTGAGCCCGCACTCAAGCTGGCGATCTTGGGGCTTTGAACCTGGGTCCTCTGCATCCCAGACTGATGTTCTATCCACTGTGCCACCACCTGGTCAGGCTTGAATGCCTTTATTTAACTTTCTCTTGCCTGAATGCTCTACCTAGGACTTACAGAACTATGTTGAACAAGAGTGGTGAGAGTAGACATCCTTGTCTTGTTCTTGATTTTAGAGGGGAAGCTTTCAGCTTTATACCATTGAGTACAATACTGGCTGACGGTTTGCCATATATGGCCTTTACTATGTTGAAGTATGTTCCTTCTATATCCATTTTATTGAGTGTTTTAATCATAAATGGATGTTGTATCTTATCGAATGCCTTTTCTGCATATATTATAGGACCATAAATCTTTGTCTTTTGCTTCGTTAATATGGTATACTAAACTGACTGATTTGTGTGTACTGAACCATCTCTGTGCCCCTGGAATAAACCTTTCTTGATCGTGATGTATTATTTTTTAAATGTATTGTTCTATATGCTTTGCTGGTATTTGGTTTAGGATTTTTAAATCTGTATTAATTAGAGATATTAGTTTGTAGTATTCTCTTTTTGTATTGCCCTTGACAGGTTTTGGTAGCAAAGTTATGTTGGGTTCATTAAATGTGTTAGCAAGTACTGTTTCTTAGATTTTTTTTTTTTAATGCATTTGAGAATAGTAAATATCAAATCTTCTTTGGAGGTGTGGTAGAATTCATTAGTGAAGACATCTGGTCCTGGACTTTTATTTTTTGGGAGGTTTCTGATGGTTGTTTTAATTTCCTCACTGTTCTTCAGTCTATTTAGGTTTTTCAATTCTTTATAACTCAGTCTAAGAAGGTTATACTGTATATAGTAGTTCTAGGAAGTTATCCATTTTTTCTATGTTATTGAATTTGGTGGCATATAGTGTTTCATAGTCTTGTAGTATGATATGTTTGTATATCTATAATGTCTATGTTAACTTCTCCTCTTTCATTTCTGATTTTGTTTACGTAAGTCATTTTTCTTTTTTCTTTAGTGAGTCTAGCCAGGGGTTTGTAGATTCTATTAATCTGTCCAGAGAACCAGCTCTTTTTTCTGTTAATTTTTTTGTATAGTTTTTTTTTTTGTTCTCTAATTCATTCAATTCTGCTCTAATTTTTATTATCTCCTTTCTTTTGAGGACTTTAGGTTGCCTTTGTTCGTCTTGTTCTGGTTCTTGAAGATGTAATATTAGGGTGTTTAGTTGAGATTTCTCCTATTCCTTCAGATAAGTCTGAAATGATATAAACTTCCCTCTTATTACTGCTTTTGCTGCAACCCAGAAGATTTGATATGTGGTACTGTTATTCTCATTTGTCTCTTTATCTTTTGATTTCTCCTCTGACTTAATCATTTTTTGGAGTATGTTGTTTTATTTCTACATTTTTGTGGGTTTCTTTACTTACTTTTTGCAGTTGAATTCTAATTTCAAAGAATTATGGTCAGAGAATATGCTTGGTATAATTTCAATCTTGAATTTATTAAGGCAAGTTTTGTGACCCAACATAGGGTCTATCCTTGAGAAGTTCTATGTGCACTGGAGAAGAATGTATAACCTGATGTTTTGGGATGAAAGGCTTTATAAATGTCAATTTGTCCATTTGGTCTAATGTGACATTTAAGGTTGTTATTTCTTTATTGATTTTCTGTTTGGATGATCTATCTAGAGATGTCAATGGAGTATTAAGTTCCCCAACTATGATTGTGTTTTTTGTCTGTTTCTCCTTTTAGTTCTGTTATTAGTTGTTTTATATATTTTGGTGCTCCATGATTCGGTACACATATATATATATATATTAAGAAGTATGTCTTCTTGATGTAGTGTTCCTTTTATCATTCTGATATGTCCCCTTTGTCTCTTGTTACCTTTGTTGTCTTGTGTATCAGTTTTGTCAGATATTTGTATGGCTATACCTTCTTTTCTTTGAATGTTATTTTCTTGGAGAATCATTTTCTACCCTTTCACTTTGAGTCTAACTTTGCCCTTTCAGTTTATATTTACCTCCTGAAGGCAGCATATGTTTGAGTTTCATATTTTTGTTCCAGTCTGTTACTCTTTATTGGTGTATTCAATCCATTTACATTTAGGGTAATGACTGATATAAGATTTCTTATAGTGATTTTATCTTTGTTTTCTGATAGATTTGTGCCTCCATTGGCTCTTTGTGTTTCTGTCTGTTGTTTTTGTTTGGTGGTATTCCATGTCTTTCCTGTTTCCTGTTTTCTTAAGCTATGTGTCTTTTTTGTGTGTGTGTGTGTGTGTGTGTGTGTGGTTACCATTAGGTTATTGAAAAACAAAATTTCATATACATAGTAGTTCATTGTCTCATGAATGCATCTGCTGTCCATCCTCCTTTGCTAATTCAGACCTTTCTCTTTCTCTTTTATGCTTTTGTTGTCATAAATTATACCTGTTTCTGCTATAAGTTTGTTGGAGATCTTACTTGTAGTTTTGTAATATTTGTTGTTTCAGGTAGAATAACCCCCTTGAGTATTTTCCAGCAGTGGGGGTTTTCTGGTGATAAATTCCCTCAGCTTCTGTTTATTTGTCTTTACTTCTCCTTCATATTTAAAGGATAACTTTGATGGCTATATGATTCTTAGCTGGTAATTCCTCTCTTTTAGTATGTTGAATGTTTGGGTTTACTCTCTTCTGGTTTGTAGTTTCTGCTGAGAAGTCCAATGATAACCTAATGGAATTTCCTTTATATGTTACTTCATTCTGTTCCCTGGATGCCTTGAGAATTCCTTCTTTGTCATTCATTTTTGAAAGTTTAAATACAAAGTGCCTTTGAAAAAGCCTCTTTGGATTGAGGTAAGTAGGTGTTCTGTTTTATTCTTGAATTTGAGGATATAGCTCTTTCCATAGGTTTGGGAAGTTCTCATTAACAATTGTTTAAACAGGCTCTCCATTAACTTCTCCCTCTTTTCTTCTAGTATGCCTATTATTCTTATATTGCACTTTCTGATGGAGTCAGATAGTTCTTGTAGAGCTTATCACTTTTTTTTATTCTTAGGTTTCTATCTATTTCCCTCTGTATCATTTCTAGATTTCTCTGTTATCACTAATTTGTTCCTCCATCTGGTCAGCTCTATTTCCTACGCTCACTAGTTCATTATTGATCCCACTCATTTAGTTATTCATCTCTAGAATTCCTGTTTAGTTCTTTTTAAAAATTTCAGTCTCTTCAGTAAAGTACTCATTTTGTTTATTAATTTGTTTTCTGAGTGCATTAAATTGCCTGTGTTTTCTCACATCTTGTTGAGTATTTTCAGAACTTCAATCTTAGATTCTGTCATATCACTAATTTCCAGTGTTTAAGTTTGCTTTCTGGAGATTTTTCATTTTCTTTTTTACTGAGAGGTGGGGAGGCAGAGACAGACTCCTGCATGCATTCCAACTGGGGTCCACGCAGCAAGCCCCCTATGGGGTGATGCTCTGCCCATCTGGGGCTGCTGCTCTGTTGCTGCATGGCAACTGAGCTATTTTAGTGCCTGAGACAAGGCCATGGATCCATCCTCTGCCTGGGGCTGACTTGCTCAAAGTGTTTGAGTTATGGCTGCGGGAGGGGAAGAGAAAGAGGGCAGGAGGAGAGAAAGATGAGGGGAGGAGAGAGCAAGAGAGAGAGAGGGGGGGAGAGAGAGAGAGAGAGAGAGGAGGGAGAGAAGGGGGTTGGATGGAGAAGCAGATGGTCACGTCTCGTTTGTGCCCTGACCAGGAATTGAACCCAGGACTTCTACATGCTGGGCAGATGCTCTATTGCTCAGCCAACCAGGCAGGGCCTTCATCTTCTTTTTGAACTGCATTGCTCCCTTGGTTATTCATGGTATTAGAATGACTTCTCTGTCTAGGCATTTGTATAAGTAGCATTTTTTCATATTACTTCCAAGTTTTTTTTTGTTTTATTATTATTTTTTTTAATTTTTTTTTTTGCATTTTTCTGAAGCTAGAAACAGGGAGAGACAGTGACAGACTCCCGCATGCGCCCCGGCACGCCCACCAGGGGCGACGCTCTGTCCACCAGGGGGCAATGCTCTGCCCATCCTGGGCGTCGCCATGTTGCGACCCTCCTGGGTGTCACCATGTTGCGACCAGAGCCACTCTAGCGCCTGGGGCAGAGGCCACAGAGCCATCCCCAGCGCCCGGGCCATCTTTGCTCCAATGGAGCCCTGGCTGCGGGAGGGGAAGAGAGAGACAGAGAGGAAGGCGCGGCGGAGGGGTGGAGAAGCAAATGGGCGCTTCTGCTATGTGCCCTGGCCGGGAATCGAACCCGGGTCCTCCGCACGCTAGGCCGACGCTCTACCGCTGAGCCAACCGGCCAGGGCCCAAGTTTTTCTATTATTTTCCAGTAGGTGGTGCAGAATCACAAGTTTTAGCTCTGGGATCTACCACAATGCTGGCTGTCATCAATGTATCTATGATGCTGGGTGAGGGGTGGACTGGGGGAACATTGCCACTTTGCTTTTTCTCCCAGTAATGGCAACCTCGGGCATCAGTGTGGTCTCCCCTGCACTCTGATCAGGGACCAGACACAGAGCACCCCCTTTGCTCAGGGAAAACAGTGGTTTTGTAGTATTAGTTCTAGGGTGTGCTGCTGATGAACCCTGTACCCTAACACCAAAGGCAAAGGGGGTGAGTTCTGGAAGTTTGGGGGACTGGGAAGCTTTGTATCTTTATTTCTCTGCCTGGAGCAAAGATTGCAGGGGGATTGTAGGAAAATCAGCAGTGTCCCAGAGCTGTGTCCCCTGCTCAGGTCCCTGCACCAGCTGCTCTACTAATTCATTCCGGTGGGAGTGGGAGTGCTCACCAAGTCTTTCTGCTCCTCCAGGCAGAAGGAAACCCAGACAACTGTGGGAGACTGCAAGTGGCAAAACCTCTGTAAGTTTGAGGCTTAGCAAAAGGCTAAGTACCCCCCTCACTCCTCCATATTGGCTATAAAGCTGAGTATTTGCATTCATCCCAACCCCCCACCTCATTTGCTTGGTTAAGTTGCTAAAGGTTAAGTTTTTCTCCACACCTCCATTTTAGCTATAATGCTGGATTGTTTGTACTGTCCTATCCTCCATGTCCCTTGGAGAGACTGGAGGCGGGCATAGGGTGTGAATAGAACCAGGCTGTGGCACAAATGTCCGAACCAGGCTGTGGCACAGACATCCAAGCCAAGGAAGAACTGTGCTTGTGGCGACCCAGTCAACACAAGCTAACGCTCACGCCAAAATCCAGACAAAGAAAAGCAAGTGAGGCAGCCATCAGCCCCGATCTCCTGGTCGGCGCACGCAGATAGTGGGCAAGAGATTCCTCCTAGAGCCCCGGGAGTGGGCGCCCGTGTTACCGGTCAGAGGGGCAGAGTCAGAGGCCTTTGTGTGGGCCGAAACCAGAGTCTCGGGATTGCCCCTGTGCCCTGAAAGGCGGTGCGTGGGGAGTGAGCGGGAGCAAAATTCCCTATGCTCAAACTTCTCTGGGTGGGTGGGATGCCTCACCCAGCCATACAAGGTAACAGTCCCGTGAAGGATTAGCTTAACCCACAGTCTGCTCGCCTCCCAATTGACTTATGCGACCCTAACTGACAAGATCTCTCTCAGGTCAGCAATCTAAGACAAGAGGGGAGACATTTTTTGGTACTTCTTGTTATGCTACGCACATAGGGGTGGGGGCAACCTCTGATTGGCAGAGCTTGCATACACAGGGCTATATGTTAAAAAGAGGGATTTGGCAGCTTGTAAGTCCTCCTGCTTTGCAAACAGTCACTAGGGCATCTTCTACGCAGCCAAAACAGGTTAGAAAGTGCCAAAAGCCTGGGGAAAGGGGTCACACAGAGTACTGAGGCATTCGAGATGGCCTAGAGGCGCATAGAAAGGCACCTTGAAAACAATTGGCTCCCAGCCTTGCCTGATTATGCTAGCGGCCCTGACTGATTGAGCCTTACCCAGAGCCCTGCACTGAGTGGGAATAGAGTGGGGAGTTGCCAGTTCTTTGAGCCTCTTACTCTCCAGGCAGAGGCAGCAGCAACCCCATTACTGGATCATCAGGCTGCTAATTCAGGAAGGAAAGACTAGGAGAGAAGCTCTGGGAAAATGGACTCTCTCATTGCCAGAGCCTGCAAATGCTAATGAGCCTCAACTGGCAACGAGACTGAAGCCCAATATATGACATCACCATAGAGACTTATCAACTGCAAACCTCTACCTAAGCGTGCCTAAAGGGCAGAACCTGGGGTACAGAGTCACCGACTAGGAAGAGGGAGAGAAAAAAAAAAAAAGCAAGAAGATAACCTCTCAAAATCAAGAATAATCCACAGACTTTATAACCTATCCTATTTTATTATATTTGTTCGTTTGTTTCTCTTATCTTTTTGTCTTGATTATTTTCTTCCTCTTCCAATTTGGTTGTTTAATTCTCTGCTGGTCTTACTCTCTCATCTCCTTGAACTATACTAACCATAAATGTTACATCTCCCATTATCTTTCCTTTCTTCTTCCTTTCTCTCTATGAGGGTTGCACTCCAAAACCCTTAACTCTCTCTCTCCTTTTGTTCTTTTTTCTTCTTTTTGTGTTTTCCTCTTTCTTTTTTTCTCCCTCTATATTAGTTTCTTCTTTTCTCCTATACTTTTCCTCTAATTCAATCCTCAATCATGAACAAATTATTTTATTTGGGACTCAAATTTTACTTTGTGGTGCTTTGGGGGTTGTTTACTTCGCTTTTTTAACTCACTAGCAGTGCTCCCAACCCTGGCTCTCCATTTTACCTAGTTTTTGCTCCACTAAATACAATAGTAATTTTTAAATTTTTTCCCCCTTTTTCCTGTTTCCCTATTATTCCTCTCATTATATCTCTTAGTCAACCATCACCTAAAACAGCAGTTCTCAGCCTGTGGGTCTAGGCAACCCCTGTGTTTTGGTCGTTCGACCCCCACCGGGGTCGCGACCCACAGGTTGAGAACCGCTGACCTAAAAGCAAATCATTTTATTATTGACCCAAATTCTTTCCTTTTTTGCATTTTTTGGGTCCATACCCCATGTTCTTGCTCCTTTATCACTTCTCCCCAACTCAGGCCCTCCATTATAGTAGTTTTTGTTCTATTTAGCACAATATAATTCACAGTTCACCACAAGATTTTCTCAAGAAGGAGGGGAGAGGAGAGGAGAGGAAAAAAAAAAAGGAGGGAGGGAAATAATATTTTTTTTAATTTTTATTTTTTTAACTTTTTATTCTTTATTAATTCTCATTAGTACTATCAACAAAACCACCCTCAGATGCCATTAAAGAAAAGGAAATTGAATATCATGCATACAAAAGACAGAGAGGTAGCACATATAGATGAGAAAAAATCTATGGAGAAAAAATTTAATATATTAGAAACCTTGGAGCTAAATGACAGAGAATTTAAAATAGAAATCCTAAAAATACTCAGAGATATACAAGAAAACACAGAAAGGCAATTTAGGGAGCTCAGAAAACAACTCAACGAACACAAAGAATATATTACCAAAGAAATTGAAACTATAAAAACAAATCAAACACATGAAAAACTCAATTCACGAGCTGAAAAACAAGGTAACAAGCTTAGCTAATAGAACAGGCCAGATAGAAGGTAGGATTAGTGAAATAGAAGACAAGCAACTTGAGGCACAACAGAGAGAAGAAAGAGACTCAAAAATTAAAAAAAATGAGAAAGCCATACAGGAATTGTCTGACTCCATCAAAAAGAATAACATAAGAATAATAGGTATATCAGAGGGAGAAGAGAGAGAAAATGGAATGGAGAACATATTCAAACAAATAATAGATGAGAACTTCCCAAGCCTGTGGAAAGAACTAAAGCCACAAATTCAAGAAGCAAACAGAACACCAAGTTTTCTTAACCCCAACAAACCTACTCCAAAGCACATCATAATGAAATTGGCAAAAACCAACGACAAAGAAAAAATTCTCAAGGCAGCCAGAGAAAAGAAGAATACAACATATAAAGAAAGGCCCATTAGATTATCATCAGATTTCTCAACAGAAACTCTACAAGCTAGAAGAGAGTGGACCCCAATATTTAAAGTCCTGAAAGAGAGGAACTTTCAGCCAAGAATACTATATACCTATCAAAGCTATGAAAAGATGCTCATCTTCATTAGTTATTAGAGAAATGCAAATCAAAACTGCAATGAGATACCACCTCACACCTGTTAGATCAGCTATTATTAACAAGACAGGTAATAGCAAATGTTGGAGAGGCTGTGGAGAAAAAGGAACCCTCATACACTGTTGGTGGGAATGTAAAGTAGTACAACCATTATGGAAGAAAGTATGGTGGTTCCTCAAAAAACTGAAAATAGAACTACCTTATGACCCAGCAATCCCTCTACTGGGTATATACCCCCAAAACTCAGAAACATTGATACGTAAAGACACATGCAGCCCCATGTTCATTGCAGCATTGATCACAGTGGCCAAGACATGGAAACAATCAAAAAGCCCTTCAATAGAAGACTGGATAAAGAAGATGTGGCACATATACACTATGGAATACTACTCAGCCATAAGAAATGATGACATCAGATCATTTACAACAAAATGGTGGGATCTTGATAACATTATACGGAGTGAAATAAGTAAATCAGAAAAAACCAAGAACTGCATTATTCCATACATAGGTGGGACATAAAAACGAGACTAAGAGACATTGACAAGAGTGTGGTGGTTACAGGGGGTGGGGGGAGGGAGAAGGAAAGGGGGAGGGGAAGGGGCACAAAGAAAACTAAATAGAAGGTGACAGAGGACAATCTGACTTTGGGTGATGGGTATGCAACATAATTGATCAACAAGATAACCTGGACATGTTTTCTTTGAACATATGTACCCTGATTTATTGATGTCACCCTAGTAAAATTAATTAAAAAAAAGAAAGAAAGAAATTATACCAATTCTCTACAATGTCTTCCAGAAAACAGAATGCAAATGAGAAACTAGATATCTTCCTGCTAAGATCAGAAACAAGGCAAAAATACCCGCTCTCACATTCTTTTTCAACATTATACAGGAAGCCCTAGCTAAGGCAATAAACATAAAATAAAATAAAATAAGAGATATACAGAGTAGAAAGAAAGAAATAAAATTATCTTAGTTTGCAAAAGACATGATTGTCAATATAGAAAATCGCAAAAACACAACACAAAACTTCTGGAACTAATAAATGACCATAGCAAGACTGCAAGGTACAAGGTTGATACACAAAAGTCAATGGCTACATTAGGAAAAAGGCAAGGATGTCTGATCTTACTATTATTCTAGGTCACTTTAAACCTGGTCAAAAACTCTCATTACCAAAATCAACTTTTGCTTTTCTTTTTTTCTTTTTTTTTTTTTTTAATTTTTTATTTTATTTTATTTATTCATTTTAGAGAGGAGAGAGAGAGGGAGAGAGAGACAGAGAGAGAGAGAGAGAGAGAGATAGGGGGGAGGAGCTGGAAGCATCATCTCCCATATGTGCCTTGACCAGGCAAGCCCAGGGTTTCGAACCGGCGACCTCAGCATTTCCAGGTCGACGCTTTATCCACTGCGCCACCACAGATCAGGCCTACTTTTGCTTTTCTTGATGACTTAAACAAAAATGTTTTTATCTATAAGATTCAAAATAGGTAACCACAAAGCTTTGTTTGAATTTTTCACTTTTCTTAAAGAGCAACTGACATATAATAGACAAAATTTGGTAAATTTTAATATACATATGTGCCCATGAAATTATGAATACAATCCAGATAATGAACATATCATTCATTATCCAGGAAAGTTCCCTAACAAACGTCTCCCTTTCTGTTCTCCAACACTTTTTTTCCTGTCCATAGGCAAGCACTGACCTACTTTCTGTCACTATAGATTAGCTTCAGTTTTTGAAAATTTATGTAAATGCAATAATATATTATGTACTTTTTAAATAAAAATTAAGTTAATCGGTGTGAAATTGGTTAATATGATTACATAAGTTTCAGGTCTATAATTCTATAATACATCATCTGTATATTGCATAGTGTGCTTACCACCTAACATTTTATATACTCTTTTTTCTTTCGATGTGATTTTTTTTTACTCTGTAACTATTTTGAGATTCATCCATATTATTGTATCAATAGTACTTTCCTTTTTATTGCTGACTAGTATTCCATCATATGAATATTTCTTGATTTGTTTATCCAATTTACCTGTTGATGGACATTTGGTTGTTTCCAGTTTTGGGGATACTGCTATGAACATTTGTGTAATGAACACATGCTTTAATTTATCTTGGGTAAATGCCTAGGAGTGAAATGGCTGAAGCATATGTTGGGTTTGTGTTTAATATTTTGAGAATGAGAAACTATTTTCCAAAGTGGATAATACCATTTTTCATTTCTACCAGCAGTTTATTTATCAGAGTTCTGGTTCCTTTGTATCCTTACCAAAGATTGACATGATCTATCTTTTTAATTTAAGAAATTTTAATAAATGTGTAGTGGTATTTCACTGTGGTTTTAGTTTGCATTTTTCTAATGACCACTGATGTTGAACTTATTTGCTACCTATATATATTTTTATTTTTTAATTCAATTTATTGAGGTGACACTGTAATTATACAGGTTTCAGGTGCTCAATTCTACAACACATCTCTGTATACCATATTGTGTGTTCACCCTCCCAAGTCAAGTCTTTGTCCATCACATTTATCCCCCTATATCCTCTTCCACTCCTCCTGAACTCCAGCTTTCTTTCTTTCTTTTTTGGTCAAGACTCTGTTCAGCCCTGGCTGGTTGGCTCAGTGGTAGAACGTTGGCCCAGCATATTGATGTCCTGGGTTTGATTCCTGGTTAGGGCACACAAGAGAGGCACCCATTTACTTCTCCACGCTTCCCCCTCTCACTTCTTTCTCTATCTTCTTCTCATGCAGTCATGGCTCGACTGCAGTGAGTTGGCCTGGGTGCTGAGGTTGGCTCCATGGCCTCCCCCTCAGGTGCTAAGAAGAGCTCAGTTACTGAGCAACAGAGCAACGCCCCAGATGGACAGAGCATTGCCCCCTAGGGTGCTTTCTGGGTGGATCTCAGTTGGGACACATGCGGGAGTCTGTCTCTGTCTCCCCTCCTCTTGCTGAATTAAATAAAAAAACAACTATATCAAACTAAGAAGCTTCTGCACAGCAAAAGAAACTGACAACAAAACAGCCAATTAAATGGGAGATGATATTTGCAAATAACAGTTCAGATAAGAGGTTAGTAATCAAAATATATAAGGAACTCACAAAACTCAGCAACAAACAAGCAAACAATTCAATAAAAAAATGGGGAGAGGACATGAACAGACACTTCTCCTAGGAAGAAATACAAATGGCCAATAGATACATGAGAAGATGCTCATCTTTACTAGCTGTTAGAGAAATGCAAATCAAAACTACAGTGAGATACCACCTCGCACCTGTTAGACTGGCTATTATCATCAAGATAGGTAATAATAAGTATTGGAAAGGCTGTGGAGAAAAGGAACTCTCATTCACTGCTGGTGAGAATGTAAACTGGTAGAGCCACTATGGAAGACAGTATGGCAGTTTCTCAAAATATTAAGAAGAGAACTACAGTATGACCCAGCAATCCCTCTACTGGGTGTATACCTCCAAAACTCAAAAACACTGGTATGTAAAGACATGTGCACCCCCATGTTCATTGCAGCATTGTTCACAATGGTCAAGACATGGAAAAAACCAAAAAGCCCTTCAATAGAGGATGGGATAAAGAGGATGTGGTACATATATACTATAGAATACTACTCAGCCATAAGAAACGATAACATACATAGTATCATTTACGACAACGTGGATGGACCTTGATAACATTATACTGAGTGAAATAAGTACATCAGAAAAAACTAAGAACTATATGATTCCATACATAGGTGGGATACAAAATTGAGACTCATGGACACAGATAAGAGTGCAGTGGTTACCAGGGGGAGGGGGAAAGGAGAAGAGGGAGAGGAATGGACAGAAGGGAAAGGGTATAAAAAGGGACAAATATAAGGTGACGGAGGGTGATTTGACTTTGGGTGATGGGTATACAACATAATCGTTTGTCCAAGTGATGTGGAGATGTTTGCCCAAAATCTATGTATTCTTGTTACCAATGTGTCACCCTGTTAAATTTAATTTTCTAAAAAATAAAAAGACTGTTCAAATATTTTGGCTATTTTTAAAATTGAATTGCTTATTTCTTATTGGGAAGTCTTTATTTCTTTTAATTTAACCTTTATAAATCTATTAAATTAGGCCTTGTTAAATGACAATGCTTCACCTTCACATAAGCAGATGGCAGAGAAGTGAGAGCAAAGCGCTAGAGAACGGTACTTTCACATTTTTGAGATGTGGAAGTACTCTCCAGAAAGTCTGTGTATGACACATTGAAGGGTATTCTAGTCATTTAAGAGCTACCTCTGGTCATTCTTTCTTTTTTTTAGATTTTATTTATTCATTTTAGAGAGAAGAGAGAGTGAGTGGGAGACAGAGCGAGAAGGGGAGAGGAGCCGGAAGCAGCAACTCCCACATGTGCCTTGACCAGGCAAGCCCAGGGATTCGAACTGGCAACCTCAGCATTCCAGGTCGACACTATCCACTGCGACACCACAGGTCGGGCTATCTTTGGTCATTCTTAAAGTAAGATAAACTTATTCAAACTCTCATAATGGTTAATCTCATTTGGGATGGGAAGAGGGAGAAGATAGTGATAGTCTGTCCCTGGGGACTTCCTGCTACTGAACATATTTTTCCCGCCTTAAAGAAAAGACAACAAAGTCACAGGAACATCCACTTGGTATGTATATTGGACAACAGATCATTTTAAACAGATCTCTCAAAATGCAGCCTTAGAAATGCTCTAATTTCTAGTACAGTAAAATTCCTTCTATACTGTGATCAGTAGAGTAGTGAGCAGTAAATCAAATGATAGAAAAAGATCTGTGTTGCGTATATACATTTTAAACATTGCCCTTTAATTTAAGACCTAAAATAGACAATTTTCTGTCAATCTTGATGCTGCTCTAAGACCTTTACTTTGAGTACACAGGTTCACTAACATCTTTTTTCTTTCTTGCATAAAGCATATCTACAAGAGATAATCTATGATTTCCAGTTTCAGTTTTTGGGAAGTGGAACAAAAATACTTAGATATTTTCAAAGCAATTTTAGTACTTTTGAAAATTTCCAATCTTTTATAGTTGAATAAATTGAATTTATTGCATTGAATCTTCCTAAGACATGAAGTTTTACAGAAATAATCCTTTTTCTATTCATAAACTGATATAAGTAGACTGGATTCAAATACAAACAACTTTCTTTGGTAAGCAAAAAATGCAACTTGTGACATATTAGCTGTCAGTTGTCAGCATGTCAACAATGTGGTCAATTGTCACTATGTTTTACAGAGGGAATAAAGGGTATCAGTTAATTTGGTGTGCTGACTAGTAGAGCTCCATTAAGAGAATTTCTACTTTATTTCGAAAGCTTATCTTCTTCTAAAAAAAAATTGAGTGAATGAAAAATTAGCCCCTGGAGGATGGGCTGTGTTAAAAGCTACCATTTCTAGCAAGGGCTAAGCCTTGCTCAGAGTTTAAACCTAGGGCTGTACAGGTTTGCTTGATCAGATGATATCTTTAGACCTAATTCAGTACCTCTTAACTTCTCCACAAGAAGTAGCAAAACAAAACTGAGGATTCAGCACGAATGCAGACCTGATCCACAATGGTGTATTAACAGCTTGCTCTTTACTGGCTACAAGGGGATGGAGCATTATGTTTCAACTCTTCCTCTCAAATGGGAACATTAGATGAAAAAGCATATAAAGCCATTTCTCTCTTTAATATATATGATTTACATGTAAGTTTTCCTTTGTTTAGGTATCAGATACTAACAAATACTTAATTTGGGTATGTAAGTGGGATAACAATAATTAAAATAAATTCAAGTTTGTCTGCAAATTACAGGTATTGATCGACTTACGACCCATGCAACTTAACAACCATTCGACTCTACGATCACAATCACTAGCCACAACTGCTCCACGTCTGGCAGCGCAAGCGTTGCCCAGCTGGGCATACGACAGTGCTGGCCAATAAAATGTTTCGTACATGTTTATATATTTTGATATGTTTTGCAATTGGGAAAATGTTTCCTATGGTATATTTTGCACCTATATTTTGTATTTTTGTATGCACCTGTATTTTGTAATTTTGTATGTTTTGCAAATATTAAACCAGTTGTACTGGTAATGTAGTGTTTTACTTAAACCTGACAAATGTAAAAATAAGAAACAAAATGGTGTAGAGATGATACAAATGGCATAAAATGAACAAAGAAAATTATGATATATAATAATGAAAGAAAATGATGATAAAATATGACTTAAAGATTTTTATACCATCAGTACTGTATTGTACATATAGCCTACTCAACTTACAACCAAATTGTGTTACGACCAATCATGGTCGTAAGTAGAGCACTAGCTGTATTTAAGTAGTCCCAGAAGCTATTCCTCAACCACCAGCAAGTAGGGAAAGTCATATGAATTGCTAAAGAAAAGGTTTAAAAAGTATGATTTCCAGGGCTTCTGGTCAAGATGGCAGAGTAGGTAAACATGGTTCTGGCATATTTCCACGACCACATCAAAATTACAACTACAGAATAACCATCACTGAGAACCACATGAAATCTAGCTGAACAGAAGTCCCGCAACTCAAGATTTACAGAAGAGCCACCTCCAGAATGGTAGGAGGGGCAGAGATGCAGAAAGGGCTGGTCCCACACTCACGTGTGGATAAAAATTGGGATGCCAATCTTAGCTGTAGTTTTCCCTCTGAGGAGCAAGGGGTCCCTGCCCCACACAAGGACCCCAGCCCACAGTTCCAGTGCTGGGAAGAGAAGTCCCTTTAACTTCTGGCTGTGAAAACCAGTGAGAAGTGAGACAGAGGGCTGCTAGAGTCCCAGGCAGATCCTTAAAGGGCTCACACCTAGATTTACTCTGACTCACTTTCTCTGAACTCAGTGCTGGGGTAGCAGCTTGAAAGGTACTAGGGACATAGGGGAAGACTGAATTGTCTGGTTTTGAGGTGAGGCCTGGAGGGGCAGCTTTCTCCCAGACAGCAGTGCTGGCAGAAGCCACTGTTCCTTTGCTGAGCCCCCATCAAAAAGCCAGCAGGCAGGTGCCATGTCTGAGTCTCCATCACTGTGGCTAACACTGATTCTCCCACCCTGGTGATAACTGAGATTCCCACCCCACCCAAGCCGCTGGCAGTGGCTTCCCCTACAAATGGCCTGTCTTGGCTCATGCTGTGAACTTTCCTAAAATCTCTCAAAAGACCTCAGACCTGGGCAGTCTTTTATCACTTTACACCAGTGGTTCTCAACCTGTGGGTCGCGACCCCGGCGGGGGTTGAACGACCAAAACACAGGGGTCGCGACCCACAGGTTGAGAACCGCTGCTTTACACAGATGCTACATAGAAAAGGGAAAATATCAGCAGAATCATTTATCAACTGAACAATTGTGTTTCTACTTCTACAGGAACATGAAAACAGCAATTATCAATATCAAGATGTGGAACAAAGAAAAAACAAGGCTGTCAGCTTAATAGAAATTATGCATGTTTAAATTCCATGCTGCATAATGCTCACTATCTATATTAGTGCCTTTCTTATGCTCTATGACTTTTTAAATCATTAAAAAAAGAAAAATGTTTAAATCCCTTTTCCATAAATTCAAGGTGTTATCTTTGGCAGCCAGCAAGCATATTCAGCTTTTTTACATCGCTTTTTCAAATGTATCATACTAAAAGGAAAGTAGAGGCATATAGTCAAGCTGTCATGAAATTCAGCCCCATGTCCAGAGAATAAATACCTGTAGAATGCTGAAGAACTAATTAAGTCAAGCTAATATGGGATAATCATGAATAAAGTAATGAGAAAATACTATGATAACAACATATATTTGTTTCAAAATCACAGTAACATAGGAGATAGTAAGAAGCTTTAATGCTAACCTAAAACTAAAAAGTTCAGAAGCCAGTTTCATAATGAAATAATGTTACTGGCTATTTTAGATAGTAGTATGATAAAATGAATGTCTGTATTTGTAGTACTGATGGTTAGATACAGGTCTGGTAATAGAATAATATGTGTAGAGACAGTATTAAGCAGTGTGACATAACAGAGATATGAGATTCTAACTTCTATTTACTGAACCTGTGACCTTGGGCAAATCATCAACCTCTCTAGATTGTTTCCTCAGTTGCAAAAAATAAAGACAATAATGCTGCCTCATAATGTTATAGTAAAAGTTTAATGAGATCATGAATATGAAAGCACTTACAAAGTATAAAATAAGTATAAAGCCCTACATAAATAGAAATTATATTGTGAAGGGGATAAAAGTTAAATTTACCTTTATATGTTCTAAAACAGCAGTGGCAACATTTGTGTGGAGATCAATAAGTCTTTTTTTTTCAAGGAGTTCTGGCAAAGAACTGTAAGTATCAAAACATTGAAAATTAACCATTAAATTTTCTAAGAAAATGACAGAGACCTTAATAAAACTCATGCCTAGGTGTTTTCTCTGAGGAAACTTAGAATGGCAAAATAGTAACAAAATGACAAGTTAAACTATCAACTGAATTTAATACAGGTGAAGTGCCTCTTAGTTTAAAATAGTCTTGTTTCCCAAATATCATTATTCCACCATTCACTTTCTTTTTTTTTTTTTTTTTTCATTTTTCTGAAGCTGGAAACAGGGAGAGACAGTCAGACAGACTCCCCCACATGCGCCCGACCGGGATCCACCTGGCATGCCCACCATGGAGCGACGCTCTGCCCACCAGGGGGCGATGCTCTGCCCATCCTGGGCGTCGCCATGTTGCGACCAGAGCCACTCTAGTGCCTGGGGCAGAGGCCACAGAGCCATCCTCAGCGCCCGGGCCATCTTTGCTCCAATGGAGCCTTGGCTGCGGGAGGGGAAGAGAGAGACAGAGAGGAAAACACAGCGGAGGGGTGGAGAAGCAAATGGGCGCTTCTCCTGTGTGCCCTGGCCGGGAATCGAACCCAGGTCCTCCGCACGCTAGGCCGACGCTCTACCGCTGAGCCAACCAGCCAGGGCTCCACCATTCACTTTCTGGTTCCAAAATATCAGAAGAATGAAAATATGATTGTATCTATATTTCTAAAAAAGTTTCCTCTCTCCTTGATGGCATTTAAAATATCCCAATGAAACTTAACCTTTAGTTAATAAAGTAATAGTAACAATTATATAACTTGCATTACTTTATCACTAATAAAATCTTCTTGGTAAAATTATCCCCATCATACAATTCTCCACCTAGTGAAAGAAGCAAATGATCTGCTGTATGAAAGAAGGAACTTAAACCAGCTTGATCATGTAAAACACAATTTAGTTCTTTAAACTTAAAGGTATATGCTATTATTAAAAATATTAACAAATTTTTAACCTTCTAAATAAATCTTATCAACACAAAGACTTCAAAGAGGATGTGATGTATTCCTTACCTAACAGCTGATGTTAGCTTAGCAGTATTGTCAGAAAGCATACTTATGGCTCCTTCATCTTCCCCTTCTAGTCCCTGGGTAGGAGAAAAAGGTCCCAGTAACAACTCACACATCCCAAGCCCAAGCATAAAAATCAATATATTTCTAAGATCACTGATAAAACAGTAAGGTTTAGGTCACTCAGAATAACAATTCTCCTTTAAGGCGCAAGCATATGCCTTTTGACAGTTATAGAAAAGTTCCAGCCAGAAACAGCCTAACAAATGGTGGATGATTTCAAAAAGGATCAGCTGGTGTTTTCAGATAAAGAAAGTGGCCCCCAAATTTGTCACAGGTCACATAGTCATAAACAGTAGAGCTAAAATCTGAAGTTAGGTCAAAATATAGTATGAGTAGCACTGAAACATGTATTTCTAAAACACTTTCTAAAATAAAGGTGCATATATATATATTTTTCAAACCAGATTCGTATTATTCTTTTAAAAAATTTTGCTCTATTTCTCAGTATTGAGATTTCCTTATGAGAAATCTTTAATATAAGTTCATTTTTTAAAAAATAAAGCAATAAATAGCCTTGAATTTTTAGGAGAGATAAAATAGTTAATTTCTTTCTCCCTCCAGATATTCTTCTGTTTCTCTACAATTCTAAAAAAGTAAACAGAATCTTACCATAATGCTTTTGAGTCGTTTAACTTCATCCTCCTGTGCTCTGTATGATTCTAGTTCTTGCTGAACTGATTCTGCAACTTCTGGGAATGGACTGAAACAGTATTACACAGAAAGGTTAATACTCAAAGTTTATAGAGAACTCAGGACAACTCTACAAAAACAAATAATCCAATTAAAAAGTGGGCAGAAGACCTGAACAGACACTTCTCCACAAACGACACAGAACTGGCTGAAAGATGTATGAAAAGATGTTCAACATCATTATCATCAAAGAAATGCATATTAAGACCACAATGAGATATCATCTCACACCTGCCAGATGGCAAACAACAAGTACTGGTGAGGATGCGGAGAAAGGGAACCCTCCTGCACTGCTGGTGGGATTGTAGACTGGTGCAGCCACTGTGGAAAACAGTGCAGAGATTTCTTAAAAAATTAAAAATGAAACTGCCTTATGGACAAGCTATTCTACTTCTGGGTATATATCTGAAGACACTCAAAACACTAATTTGAAAGAATATAGGAACTCCTATATGTTCACATAGCCAAGATACGGAAGTACTCTAAATACCCATAACACATGAGTAGATTAAAAAAACTTCACATCCATACAATGAAATGTTACTCAGCCGTAAAACAGAATGAAATCTTATCATCTGTGACGGCATGGATGGACCAAGAGGGTATTATGCTAAATGAAATATGCCAGACAGAGAAAGACAGGTACCACTGATTTCACTTATATGTGGAATCTAAAGAAATAAATGAACAAACAAAATAGAAATAAGACTTACAGATACAGGGAATAATGGATGCCAGAGGGAAGGGGAATTGGGGGCTGGGTAAAAAAGGTGAAGGGATTAAGAACTACTAATTGGTAGTTCCAAAATAGTCACAGGAATTAAGTAAAGCATAGGGAATATAGTCAACAATATTATTATAATAACTATATGAACTGCCTGGTGGGTACTTGAAATATTGGGGCAAACATTGTAAAGTATGTGGCTGTCTAAACACTAGGCTGTGTACCTGAAACTAATACAAAATAATGTTCAATGCAAACTGTAATTGAAAAAAAAAGTTATATGCAAATTTTCCATTGTGTGGGGGTGGGGGCTGGGGAGAAATCTTTGCCCCTAACCCCGTGCACTGTTTAATTTGTAACTGTGTATTACAAATACTATTTCTTTAAAATGCATATCATAACACTTATACATCTAAAGAAATTAAAATTTTATTTTTATTCTCTTCACTAACCATATCACATTTTCTCTTCAACTATATGCTATTAGAAAGAAAAATAAAATATCTAAGTGACTGAAAAACAAAGATGGCATATCAAACATCAATTAAATGTTACCTCCCAAATTAACTCATAGTCAGAGTCCATGCAACTACAAAGGAGGTATTTAAAAAGCATTACATGCCAGTAACTTTGAAAAAAAAATCTTTTAATTCTGTAAGCTTAATATCCTAAAACACTACTGGTAAAAATAGAACATAGGTGACAGTTTTGTTGGTCTAACATCTGCTACCTTCTTTCATATGAGTGCAGTTTAGCAGTAATTTCTATAGACTTCAGACACAACTGATCTGTTATCACTGAGTAGTTCTGGTAGAAAATGTCACTCTGGACTAATCTTGAATAATTCCAGATGAATATACGTTGACTATGAAATGACTCCTAACAAGTATTTTTCACCTACAACGTTAGGGGAAGCCAGAAACTTTTTCTCTTTAAAAAAAAAAGGTCACATCTCATCAGTAACTAAACCTTCCTGTCTCCTCAGCCCTGACACTTGATAACACTTCATTAATGATCAGTACATTTCATCCAATGGAGACTGACTGAAATGACAGAAATTCTTAAAGGGTTTTGAGGAGCATAGTCCAGTTTAGTATGACCAAAGCAGGCACTAACCCCAACTCCAGCAGAGTCTATGTTGGTAAAAATTGCACTGAGCACATAAAATGTGCTGCTTGAACTAGATGATCCTTCAAATCTCTAGTAGCTTCAGATCTCAGAGCTAACAGACAATAATTACAGCTTACATTTATTGAGTGGTTACTGCATGCCAGCACTCTGATAATAATTTGTGTCTATTTTCTCATTTAATACTATTTACAACCTTGGTCAGATATACAATATTAGTAGTTAAGATCAGGGACTTGGAATCTGCCAGAACTGGGTTTTAACCCTGTTTTTACCAATTAAGGCTGGATGACTTTGGCAAGTCACTTTATATTATCTCAATCTTCATAACAACGTTCTGAGCAATAGGTAGAATTATCATCCCTCCATTTTACTGATGAGGAAATGAAACTCGAGAGATTTAAGTCACTTGTTTAACTCTATACTGTCTCTGTGTCCTTTGTGTCCACATTACTATTTTAGTGCAACATTAAGAATGAGAGTTGTGTGGGGGCTATTCCTACGTACAACAAAAATTTAAAGTTCTTACCATTCTGCTGAACTATCGGATTATTCCTAAACATATGGTCTAAAGAAAGTATTTGAAATTTCCATATTTGGGTATAGAATTTTTTAAAGTTTTTATTCTATTAGGGAATGCAAATTATAAAATTAATTTTAAAATACATTACACATCCTCTATGAATAATGTAAATATAACTGCTTGTACTTCATCATTCTGAAATGTAGACTATAAAATTCTAAAAAGAAAATGATTTAAAATGAAAGTAAATCATAACAGAACTTAAATTTGCCATAGTCAGAGAGAAGAACATAATGGCTTTCTCTGTAGAGAAAAATAAAATTCTTTGCTTTTAGTATAACTTTTCAGTATTTAAAAACTTATGGAAAAAGAAAGATAAAACAGCCTAACCAGTGGTAGTGCAGTGGATAGAGCATCAACCTGGGACGCTGAGGTCCCAGGTTCAAAATCCCAAGGTCACTGGCTTGAGCACGGGCTCACCAGCTTGAATGCAAGATTGCTGGCCTGAACGTGGTATCATAGACATGACCCCATGGTCACTGCCTTGAGCCCAAAGGCCGTTGGCTTGAAGCCCAAGGTTGCTGGCCTAAGCAAGGGCTCACTGGCTTGGCTGAAGCCCCCTGATCAAGACACATATGAGAAGCAATCAGAACCACCAAAGTGCCACAACTGCGAATTGATGCTTCTTATCTCTCTCCCTTCCTGTTTTTCTTGTCTGTCTCTCTCTGTCTTGCTAACAACAACAAAAAAGATAAAACATACAAAACCCCCCAACATGTTAAACCTCTAGATCCTACTTCTCTTTCAACATATGAGGCCAAAAAGAACAGCAATATCAAAGACATAGACATATTTATATAGTGATACAAGTAACACTTAAAATATTCAAAATAATATTATTCTACTATAAATGTTGATGAGAAATATTCTTTTTCTCTCAAAGGCATAATTTTTGTTTGTTGGTTTAGAATGATTTCTCTAGCCATGATACAACAATTAGTGAGCCCACAATGTAGTCTAAACTTCAAGGGGACAGAGCACCACATGGGATTTGTGTATTTGCCTAAAATAAATCACATGACAAACTATTACAATTTTTCACTTATCATTTCCAATGGATTTTAAATAAATCTGGTTTTCCAGCTTTGGCATTCTTTCCACAGATATATAAAACTAGGTTTGTATGCAGGCAAACGAACCAGAAAGGGAAAATCAGACCTCCATGTTTCTCTATTGCAAAAACCCATTTTAATGAGAGGCAGAAATGACCTTTTTGAAGGTTAGTGGGGAGAGCAACAAAAATTTAGGAAGACTGTAAAATCTACGGAATCATATGGTATAAACTTATTGAAAGGGGAAGTGGCCCCTACAAAACAACTACCAAGAAACAACAGAGCAGTCAGGAAGCAATCAGGCAATAATGACATATATCAATGGACTGTTTAATTATAGCTCCTATTCATTGTGTAGATGAACTGCCATGACCTTTTGGATTTTCTTAATCAAATAAATTAAGTCAGGGTGAATCTTCATTTATTTTTAAGGGGTGACTCTTTTACTTAACGATGTTTTTCTTACTTACCTTCCTTTATGTTTTTGCCAAAATTTATCAACTGGAGTTAAATCATAAGACTTCTTGCTTTTTCTCTTTGGTCTAGCACCAGCTGGAGAATTTTCCAATCCTGAAGATTCTTCCAAATTAACTCTGTTTAAGTGAAAATCCTAAAAAGAAAAGTAATCCTGTATCAAATAATAGTTTTCTGAAATAAGAACCATAACATTTCCTACAACAGGAAAATAACAGATACTTGTTGCCCTTTCTATGATTTCCAAGGACAAAGTACAGGATATTAAATTTAGAAGACTTCCTTCCAATGTTTTGTTTCACACAAATGTACTTTTAATTATTTGTGTATTTCAACTAAAGCAGTAGCTATAGAGGATTAAAAATTTTAAAAATATTTAAAAACTATGTTAAGGTTCTTATATATACTAGAAAAATATCTTTCACATATCAGCATAGACATATCTTTTTAATTTTTCTTTAAAACAGTTGGATTATATTATATATATTTTTACCTCACTTTCCTCATTTTATGATGTATTTTAGAGCTCTTTCTCTATTTACTTATGTACATCTATCTCACGTTTCTCATACCTATGTAGTAGTCTAATGTTCAGCTCTATTTATTTGACCAGGCCTCTTGATGCTTAGCTGTTTCCAATATAAAAATCTTTATTAAAAAAATATTTTATTTATTGATTTAAAGAGAGAGGAGGAGGAGGGAGGAATGAGAAATATCAATTCATAGCTGCTTGACTTTAGTTGTTCGTTGATCACTTGTCGTATGTACCTTGACTAGGCAAGCCCAGGGTTTTGAACCTGCAACATCAGTGTTCCAGGTCGACACTCCATTCACTTTGCCACCACAGGCCAGGCCCAATATAAAAATCTTAAATATGATTTTTAAACTCACAGAGTCTTAGTATTCTGATCTGTTACTTGATGATGGATTACACTTTAAAAAAATTCCAATAGAAGTCACAATAATAGTACTCCCTTTCACATAAATTTTAAGTTAGTTAGAAAAGTAGTTGCTACAATTCTTTACCTAGAATTAATTTTACTCCAGTGGGGCTTGATTTTTCTTTTTTGCCCTTTCTCTGAAAACAAACATAAAAAAAAACCAAAGTGAAAATGAATACTTTTTCTAACCTTTTCCTATCCTTCTGGCCTGAGGGTTCCTTCATGTAATAGCAGTATTTTATGGTTTAAACTCTATTCTGAATAGGGAGCTAGAGATAAAACAGGGCTATCAGTAACTGAATAAATGAACCATGAGCAAGAAATAAATTATATAAATAAATTATCTAGCATGATGCAATTCAATCATCTTAATTCTAAGATAAGTTTTAATTAATGATTAAATTTCTAAGTCTTAGCAAATTCAATGTACTTATAAAATGCTTAATTATATAAAGATAAAATAAATGTCTCAAAATCTTATATACTAAGCAACGAAGATATAAGAGGGAAAACCCAGTAGCACCTAACGCTAGGTTAGTAAATAATAATGCTTTTCTTTCTGTTAGGTTACATAAAAATTAAACCCAAATTCACAAATAGCAATGAACATGGAAATGCTGAAAGAATACCATACCATTAAAAAAATGAATGAAATCAAGCCTGTGTTCTGGGTTTATACATAGCCTACACACCTTTAGTAGAAACTTCTTATGAACAACTTCAATTTGTTCAGTTATAAACAATCTGTGCTTGGATTAAATGAGTAATGTTTATGTTATACTTTTGAGTTTTAGGCAAATGCCTGAAACTATGCCAACATAGTGGTAAGAAGTTTTGTGTTAAAGATTAGAGGGTCAACGTAGCATCAACTTTCAAACGTTCAAATTTTGAACTATACTTAGGCATCTTTTATATTGAAACCAAATTATCTTTAATAAAGTAAGTGCTTCTAAAATGCTTTCCTAATAACTTTTTAAATGTATATATTAATTTGGAAACCACTTCCTTTTTTTCCTTGAGTGGCAATAAATAAATAAATAAACTTTATTAAACTCCCTAAATATGTTAGTATAAATCCTGATTTAAGGTTTCTAATAAGAGTCAGAGGGCTAAAGGCACAAAAAAGCACCTAAGACTAGAAAAAACAAAGGCCAAAAAAGGAGAGATACCGAGATGGAATAATATCTGTCCTTCTGCCTAAGGATAACCTGAACAATCAAACCCACCCCTCTCACAACCAAGATGTATTGAAAGGTATCATGTCCTTCTAATACTAATTTTGCTTTTTTTTTTTTTTTAGAGGCAGAGATAGACAGGGACAGACAGACAGGAACAGAGAGAGATGAGAAGCATCAATCATCAGTTTCTCGTTGCGCCTTGCGACTTCTTAGTTGTTCATTGATTGCTCTCTCACACGTGCCTTGACCACGGGCCTTCAGCAGACCGAGTAACCCTCTGCTGGAGCCAGCGACCTTGGGTCCAAGCTGGCGAGCTCTTTGCTCAAGCCAGATGAGCCCGTGCGCGACCTCTGGGGTCTCGAACCTGGGTACTTCCGCATCCCAGTCCGACGCTCTATCCACTGCGCCACCGCCTGGTCAGGCCTAATTTTGCTCTTTATATCCCAAGATAAGGAAAGGGCAATGCAGAGTTCTTCACCAGAAGAGTCTATTTCCTATACTAAATGACTATGTTTAATATAGGCACAAAGGAAAGCTGTGTGAATTTTCATAGTTGTGACCAAGGTCTGATATATAAATATTATCAATGTTCCAGATTTTTAGGCAAAGATATTTAATATAAAAAGCTCCAATTTCAAGTTAATGGTTCCTATCTAGAACTTTTACTCCATCTTGTGGAAGTCAAGAGTATAATTAAGAATTTTAAAAGCTTGGAGGAAAACTTCAAAAGCAGCAGCTTTAACAATCATCAAATTTATGATATCTCAAGTTATAGTTTTTTCACATCTAGAAACTGTATTAAAATTAATGAACAGGATTGTCAATATAAGTTGTATAGTTACTAAAACCAATCTTTCCTCAAAATACTTTTTTCGTCCTGCCTGGATACTTGGTTGGCTAGAGCGTCAACCAGAGCACAGAAGTTGCTGGTTCTATTCCCAGTCAGGGCACATACAGGAACAGATTGATGTTCCTGTCACTCTCTCTCCCTCCCTTCCTCTCTCATTAAAGTCAATAAAACAAACAAACCAAAAAAAACTCCTGTGTTAAATTAAAAAAAAAACAACTATTTCATAACACCTTAATATTCTAATAATAATGCTGAGAAAAGACTGCTTAAATAGTATAATTTCTGAGAACCTACCCCCCAAAAGTTAACTAGAGATGTATATTGCTGTATAATTTATAACAAAAAATAAAAACAACAATAAGATAACCCAAATGGTCACAAAAACCCACTATTCTACCCAATATGCAAGCAGGGATCACATCTGCTTTGTTCACCCGTACCCCAGTGACTCACACAGTGTTGGGTACAGGGTAGGCACTTAATGAATAGTGGTTGCACTGCATTCTATAAAGATATAGGTTGCCAACTTTTTATTCTGTGAAGCAAAGTAAAAAACTTAGAACATAAGAATTAGTGTATCTCATAAGGATACAAGAATAAAAGTAAAGCACCAAAAAAATTAACATAAAGGTTGGTTATAAAAACTCACTTCATAGTCCTTTACTCAGGAACAGTGAAAACCTCAAGGAAATCTCTGCTCTAAGTTACATTTCCCAATATTTTCTTCTGACAATGGAGATTTAGAGCATATTTCTTTTATTGCAATTACTTGACATACATCTTATTTCCTCTAGTCAAACCAAAGTGTACATTTATTTCTGAAAGAACTCTTCAAGTTCAGTAATTAGAAAGGACCCCAGTATCTTAAAACTCTATAGAGCCTCTCCACAAACCACTGGGAAGAGTGAAGAGGTGATCCCTGAATTGTATGTTCTCAGACGGTGCCCCTCTGTCCTACCCAAGGCAGGGCCCCATCAACAAAATCTAATTTGAGACTACAGAAACAATCTCATCATGCCCATCAATCCTTGTATGGCTTTTTATACTTCCCCCTACGGATCTTGGATCTCATTTTCGCCTGACTCCTGAAACAGCTGTTGTCTCCTCTGGAATTCATTCTTGGTCATCAGCAAAATCTCCTATTCTGACCATCAACTCTAAACTTTCACAGTACTTTCTCGCTCTAACTGAACTGGCTGTCCCCTGTAGCCTTCTTACATATTAACCACTTCATTTTTAGTCACCACACATCTCCTATCAGTGAACCCAAGACTGGCACAGATGTCTTCCCTGCTACTCTCAGATTCTTTTTTTTTTTTTTAAGAGACAGAGAGAGAAAGAGAGTCAGAGAGAGGGATAGACAGGGACAGACAGACAGGAACGGAGAGATGAGAAGCATCAATCGTTAGTTTTTCGTTGTGTGTTGCAACACCTTAGGTGTTCACTGATTGCTCTCTCATATGTGCCTTGACCGTGGGCCTTCAGCAGACTGAGTAACCTGGTGTTTCCCAACGTGGGGCCCACGCCCCACAGGGGGGATAATTCGATAGTTAAGGGGGGCAACTTGAAAATGGACTTGACGCGACTTTAACTCTTTCGCCCCGGGCCATTTAAATGCAGTGCTAGATATCGGTGCCAAATTTAACAAAAAATGCAATTCTTAAATAATTGCAGTAAATAATTATTAAGTATAATTTCGTTTGACGAGACCAAAATATCAACTGGGTGACTGGTGTCGTCAAGTAAACTTCATCCTGGGTTCACCGCGGAGTGTGCCGTCTGCCGCGGGGAACCCTGGACGTTTTAAAAACTCGCTAAACAACGCAGTTATTCTCACCTAATTGGCCCATCACAACTTCTGTAGTGTTTCACATCATTCAGTTGGTGTTAATTTGAAATAAGTGTCAGTCAAAACTGTTGTAAAAGCTCGTTGATTTAATAAATATACATATATATATAGTATAGATATAATTGGTAAGTATTTGATTTTATTTTTATCAATATTAAACTCTTTATTAAGTACTTCTTGCATCGGGGCTAGAAAGCACTAATATTTTATAAATGTTATTGGGCCTATAATAGTGCATGCACGACAATTTTAATTTTAGAAGCATAACTTTCCAGAAAATTTTGTCAAGTGGAAAAAATATAGATACCTTTTGATTTGCGGTGGTAGTGTAGTAAATGTGTTATATACCTTTAAATAAATATGAATTTTTAGTATACGTTTACTCTGTCACATTGAATATATTTTAACACATATTTTAATATTAGTTTTTAATTGATCTTATTTTTATTTCTTATAGCCCATAGTAAAAAGAGTGGTGCAAGCAAGAAAAAAACTCATCAATATTCGGAGGAATATTTAAAATTTGGGTTCATACCCGCTGTTCACGATGAGCGGATTCCTTTTTGTCTTTTATACCAGCAATGCTTGACCAACGAATCAATGAAACGAGGTCGTCTTGAGGCGCATTTGAAGGTGAAACATACTGCTCATACTAATTCAGATTTGAGTTACTTTAAAACTTTAAAGAAAAATTTTGAAAAAAGAACAACATTAAAGTCTCTACTGCTCATACTTCAACTAATAATCGTGTTCTTGAGGCTAGTTATCAAATTTCTTTATTCATCGCTAAAACTGGAGAAAATCACAGTATAGGAGAGAATTTAATAAAACCGTCAATATCAGCATTTCTTAAAACGGTTCTTAAAAAAGATGACAAAGATGTAAAAGCTATGCCACTCAGTGATAATACTGTTAGCAGAAGAATAGACGAAATGAGTGAGGATATTGAAAAACAACTTATTGAAAAGCTGAAAACAAGAAAATTCACCTTGCAAATGGATGAATCAACTTTGAGAGACAGCGAGGCAGTATTGATAACTTACGTAAGATATATTGATAAAGGACATTTTGCTGAAGAAATGTTGTTCTGTAAAAGATTAGAAAGCACCACTACCTCCAAAGATATATATAATAAGCTAAAAAACTACTTAGATGTCAATGATATACCAATGAAAAATATAACATCTTGTGCTGCAGATGGTGCTCCCAATATGATGGGCAAGAAAAATGGCTGCTTAAAATGGATGAAAGATGCGAATCCAGAAATGATTCTTGTGCATTGTGTTATTCATAGGGAAAACTTGGTAGCTAAAAACATCTCGCCTGTTCTGAATGAAGTATTACATACAGTAATAAAGTGTGTTGATGCTATTAAAGCTAGTGCCAAATGTGAGCGTCTTTTCAAGCTATTTTGTGAAGAACAAAATGAAGACCATGTGAGACTTTTACTTCATACTGAAGTAAGATGGCTATCTAAAGGAAACTGTTTGAAAAGATTTATGGAACTGTTTGATACTCTTAGTGATTTTTTAAGCGACAAACCTGAAATGAAGTATCTGTTAACAATAGATGGTAAAGCATTTGTGAGTTATTTAGCTGATATCTTTGAAAAACTAAATATATTAAATAAGCAACTTCAAGGAACAAATAAAACTCTTGTCGATGCAAAAGCAAAGATATTTGGTTTCATTACCAATATTGAGTTCTGTCAGAAACATTTTAACAACAAAAACTTTAAACAGTTTCATTGGCTCCAAAAATGTGAAGTAACTGATACCGCTTTACTTGTTATTGTCAATCATTTGAATATTCTATCGGCTGATTTAAAAGAAAGATTTTCTGATTTAAAACAAATTGATTTCCCAACATGGATGATGCAGCCAATGTTAGTGGATTTGTCTGATATATCAAATATGCAGTATCAAGAAGAACTCGCAGAATTGCAAAATGATGAGTCAGTTAAAGCTTTATTTAATATCAAAGGAGCGATGGCATGGCTTTGTGAGAAAACAGAAATCAAATACCCAAATTCAACCAAATGTGCAAGAAAACTATTGCTACCGTTTCCATCTTCATTTTTAGCTGAATGTGGATTTAGTGCTGTAAATGATTTACTGGTAAAAAAAAGAAATCGGCTGGATATAACACAACGTGGAGACTTGAGACTAAAGCTAACCAAATTGGAACCTAATATAAAATCTCTGTGCAGCAAGCATCAAGAGCAAGGATCACACTAAATTAAAATAATAAATTAATATAGAAAAATCTGTATTAAAATTATTTGGAATTTAAATTTGTTTTTCATTATATGTTTTGAAATTTTACTTACTGTGTTTTGTTAACAATTGCATAGTGATTTCTTCCTAGAACCTATCATTTATGTTTATTAAGTGAACAAATCAATTTTTTAATGTTAAAAATTATGTATGTTACATGGGGGGGGACATAAAAATTTTAGAAAGGTTAAGGTGGGGCATGGCACAAAAAAGGTTGGGAAACACTGAGGGTCAACACAAGGGATGCTGCTAAACATCCTACAATGCACAGAACAGCCTCCCACAACAAAGAATTACTGAATCCAAAATGTCAATAATGAAAAGGTTGAGAAATTCTAGCCTATAGTTATTCTGGTAACTACTGCCTCTTATAGACTTATAGGATATTCTTATCTCTTGCATCAACTTTTCTCTGTTGATCATTCCCACTGATACACAACAATGCTGTAACTTTTCTGTTAAAAATCTTTTCTTTTTTTTGTGGTGCTTTCCCTTCTGGGATCAGGCCCACTCCTTTCTTCCCTCTCAGGCATGCATCTCTTAAACTCTAAGGGAGACCTCCTGAGACCTGCAACCAGGGGAACAACTGGCAGAGGCAGCTCATCCTGGACTAACCCCCAAAATCTGTTCCAAGGCCCTCCTTTTCTGACTTCCTAGTGAGCTGACAGCTGCCCCACCTTGGCTCACTTCTTTCACTGTCACTTCTATTTCTCAGTGAGCCAAAACAGCCCTGCCTAGGCTCGTTTCTTTAGTTTCTTCTACCCTAAACCCTTGCTTGTTGCACTGTCTCCAGCTTTAACTGTATCCTCAAAACTCAATATATAAAATAAAAAAAAATTTTTTTACATGGCATCCCCTTCCAAAACTCACCCCTTTTCTCAACTTGCCTACATAGCAAAACTCTTAAGGTTTATCTATATTCACTCTTATGTCTCTCCTGCCAATCTTTCTTAAACCCATGTCAGTATTTTGCCTCTACACTATGGAAGCTGCTCTTACCAAAGTCACTAATAAGCCTGACACTGCCACAGGCAATGGTAACTTGGGTCCTTAGCATATGTCCAAGTTGATGCCTGCCTCTTCTTTTAAACATTGAATGCACTGGCTTCAAAAATGATATAGATCTAGTTCTCATACCTCATTGGTTGCTCCTTCCTGCTAGATTCTATTCATTATCTAACCTCTAAATGTTGAAATGCCTCAGTTCAGTTCTTGAACCTCTTCTCTCTATACTCATTCCCTTGGTGATCTCATCTTATCTCTTGACTTTGAATGCCATCTATATATGGACTACTCCTAAATTTATTTCTCTAGACCAGATGTTTCTCCTGAACTCCAAACTGATGTATCTAATTACCTATTTGATATCTACACTTGAATACCTTAATAAGTGGTATCTCACATTTAACATGTTCAAAATTCAACCTCGCTTTCTCTTGAAACTGCTCTTTCCATTTCTTTTCCATGTCAATAAATAAGACCTGTCCATTTGCAAAGGCCAAAACACTGAAGTCATCTTTGACTCCTCTGTGTTTGAGATCTCATCTCCAATTCATCAGCAAATCTTAGTCTACATTCAACAGATTATCACAAACCACACCACTTCTGTTCTGGTGTAAGTTACCATCATTTCTTGCTAAGATAATAGTAAAACCTCCTAACTGACTCTTCCTATGTGCCTAAGGAGTCTGTTTTCTAAACAGCAGCTAAAGAGATACTTTCTTTTTTAAAGTACAAGAAGGGGAGATAGTGAGACAGACTCCCGCATGCGCCCCAACCGGGACCCATCTGGCACCCATCTAGGGTCAATGATGGAATCAACTGAGTTATCCTCAGCACCTGAGGCCAATACTTAGACCAACCAAGTCATCTCCAGTGCCCAGGGCTGAAGCTTGAACCATTTGAGCCACTGGCTGTGGGAGAAGAGAAAGAGGAGGGGGAAAAGGGAGGGGAAGAGAGGCAGATGGTTGGTTCTCATGTGTGCCCTGACCGGGGATCGAAACCAGGACGTCCACATGCCTGGCTGATGCTCTACCCAACAAGCCAAATGGCCAGGGCTAAAGTGATACTCTTAAAATGTGTATCAGATGTCAGTACTTTATTCAAAATTGTCTGTGACTCCCTATTTCTCTCAAATTAAGTCAGTATCCTTACAATGGCCTGTAACGTTTTAAGCAGTGATTTTCAACCAGTGTGCTGCAAGAAATTTTGAAATGTGTAATACTTGACTAATTAGTCAGGGGCACTGACCTCTTCTCCCTTAGATCATCAAATAAAAACACGACAACAGCCAACACAACAATAGCCATCCAGTGTAAATGAATCAAGATCATACCTATATTTTTTTGTTAGACTGGCAAAAAATATGTTTTTGGTGTGCTACAGAATTTCAGTAATTAGTTTCTGTGTGCTATGAGATGAAAAAGGTTGAATGAATATAGCCGACCTGTGTTATATTATTTCCTGTGTCCTATTTAACTTCATCTCTTGCCTGCCTTTGCTTTGGCCACCAGGGCTGCCTTGATACTGGGCACCCTTCTAGCTAGAATACTGTTCTCCCATAGAGATACAAAACTCACTACTTTACCTCCTCTATATCTTTCCACAAATGTGTCTCTTTTTCAGTAGGTCTTCCCTATTTTAAAACTGCAATCCTGTTCACCATTACTAATTTTCTCCCAGAGTATTTTCTACCTTCTGAAATGTTACATATTTTGTTTATTTTACTTATTACCTTGTCTCTCCTGCTAGAATGTAAGCTCCACAAGAAAGAAATATTTTCCTTGATTTAGTGTTAAAACAGGGTCTAGAATGTTCTGGCAGAGAACAGGCATTCCAATGGTGGAATGATTTTCTCTTCTGCAGCCTCTTTCTTGACCTCCTAAAACTAGCTTCCATATTCCATTACTCAGGGTTTAATTCCATGGTCCTTTTGATTCTTCTCGCTCTCTGTACTGAGTCAGAGTTCACTACTATTTCATTGACACACATCATAGGAGTTGAGAATGGCATAGGACTTCTAGAATAGAGAATTGTGCAGAATCGCCAATTTCCATTAGTAATCCTGAAATCTGATTTAAAATATACTTTACAGCTAAATCTAGGTTTTAAAAAATAAACTGTTTAAGTCTAAATCATCTAGTGCATGTCTTTCATTTCCTTAGTATATGACATTTTAGGCAATATTTGCAATAATGATACTACTATTATATAAGGTCTACCGAAAAGTTCTGTCCACTTTTGGAATAAAACAAACTACAAATTTTCCTTACCGTCAATAAACTTTATTAAATAATATAATTGCCATTATTATTAATGATTTCTTGCCAGCGTGAGGGCAATTTGTATATCCCATTTTTGGAAAATGTTTTATCTTTTGATGCGAAAAATTGAACCAGTGCTTGTTTGATATCTTCTTCATTTTTGAATTTTTTGCCCTTCAAAAAATTTGTAAGGACAAAAACAAGTGATAGTCGGAGGGTGCTAAGTCCGGGGAATATGGTGGATGTGACAGACATGCTTCTGTAGCATTTCTTCCTGTTGAAATTTGTAAAAATTACAGTGGCGTAAATGAACTTTATCAGTAGCCATGGGTACACTATCATTTCACACATAAGACTAACGTGAATCAACTTTGTTTTAGTTAATTTGCTACGTCAGTATGTATACATTAAGTGATAAAAATAGAGAGGCACACATGTGCGAAATAAACATGTGCTTACGTGTCGAAACTTGTGATAGAAATGGACAGAACTTTCCGGTAGACCTTATACTATAAATACTATAATCCCAAGACCTGATGGTCATAAATTAGAGATATAGTTCTGATAAAGCCAATGATATGGGTTCAAATTCTTTAAGCTGTCTCAATTTTATTTTGAATGGAAACTATTCTGGCCCTATTACATATGTCTTGAACAGAAATCGTGTACATGTTTTCTTCCCATTGCCTTTGAAGATTGGGACTATTTTTTTTCTCTGTGTATCATCTGCTATACATAAATACAGATATTTCTTGTAATCATGAAATTACATTTGTGGAATTACTTCAGAAAATAGGGTGTAATATAAAAACGCTGTTTATTTTTACAATAAAATGAGCCCTAAATGATTCTTAGAAAAACAGGAGAAATTACAGCTTTTCTTCCTAAGGAGAACATATTTATTTATATACTTAGTATACCAAAGAAAGTTATTTGCCTCACCAGGTGGTGGTGCACTGGATAGAGTGTTAGATTGGGATGTTGAGGACCTAAGTTTGAAACCCTGAGGTCTCTGGCTTGAGTGCAAGCTCACCAGCTTGAATGTGGGATTATAGACATGACCCATGGCCCCTGGCTTGAGCCCAATGGTTGCTGGCATGAAGCCCAAGGGTCGATGGCTTGAGCAAGGGGTCACTGGCTCGGCTAGAGCCCCTAGTCAAGGCACATATGAGAAAGTAATCAATGAACCGCTAAGGCGCCACAACTATAAGTTGATGCTTCTCATCTCTCCACTCCTGTCTATACTCCCCCGCCCAACTCTCTCGCTCACTAAAAAAAAAAAGGTCATTCATTTTTTTATATTCTTCCATTCCCATTTTCTTATCATGACCAAAATACCAATGAGTTATAACTTAAAGTTAAGTTTGGAACTCCACTATTCTCCAGCAATACCAAAGCCCATCACTATTTTTGTTCATATTTCTCAACTCCATCCATCTCAAGTATTTCTGGAGTTACGATGTTATTTTTAAATGAAGGGGACCACTAACTGTTACATGGTAATAAAAAGTGGTATATTCAGCCTCTTACCAGTACATCATGCACCAATGCTTGATATGTCCAGGTATGGTGTAAAGGAGTTGCCAAATCTATGTTTCTGTCAACAAGGACTAATAAAGGCCTCTGGAAGCTGTAAATATATTTTTAAAAATTACATACATCTTGATACCTGTGTATACACCTAACTTTTCTAATACTTCCCAATATATGCCACTTTGATACAAACAAAAAGTATACTAACATTCACATTCCATATTACTTTGCTTTTTAAAAAATTTCTAGTCCAGTCAGTCAAGAAAAGTAATACTGTGGAATACTCAAAGCCTGGTATAACGCTGGATTATAAGTCTTACTTAGGGAAATTTTTAAAAGACAAAGATCTATATAAATACTGTTACAGAATTATTAGTTATCGAAGTAAGAATAAACCACTTCTAACCAGATTTATATTTCACATTTTTTTAAAAAAAGGAAAAGCCACCTTTAGCTTCAGAGAAAATACAGTAGAATCTTATAAATTTACACAAATGTTTGACATTTTCATCAACTACAAATTACAATTTTTTCCCTGTAAACACAAATTTAAAAAAGCAGACTCTAGAGAAAAGCCTCACAAAACTTTATCTCATTTTAATTATATAAAACTGTAACATCATGCTACTAGGGTACCTAATTAGATAATTATTCACTTTCCAGACACTTCATATATTGTTTCACTCCATAATTACAATATAGGTGTGAAACAGACTAGACTTAAAGCAAACTGAAGCAGAAAGTCATTTGGTTCCCATGTGTTTGCTTTAGTGGTAGTACTGTATCAGAAGTATGCATTAATTTTTTTTCTTTCTTTTGGTTTTTAAGATTTTTATTTATCCATTTTTTTAGAGAGGAGAAAAAAAGAGAAGGGGGGGGGGAGCAGGAAGCATCAACTCCCACATGTGCCTTGACCAGGCAAGCCCAGGGTGTTGAACTGTGACCTCAGTGTTCCAGGTCAACACTTTTATCCATTGCACCACCACAGGTTTATGCATTAATTTTCAAAGTCATTGCTCTCTGGTTATGTTAACTATATGTATTTTCTTCAGCCAGGGATGTCTGACCATTTTAGTAACTCACACCCCACTGGGTGTACTAGCAATAGAAAGGAGGAGTGGCACCCTTACCTCCTACTATCATTTATTACTGCAGAGCTAGGTGGAAGGCAGGCAAAGGAGGATAGGTTATGAATGGACTTGTTAACGCAGCACTATTTGAAATTTGGGGTTGAATAATTCCTCATTGTGGGGAGTTGTCCTATACACTATAGGATATTTAGCAGTGTCATTTAGTCTACAACTAGATTCAAATGTATTTAACAATAGTCCCTCAAGGTTGTTAACCTCTAATTAAAGTAATTTAGAAATACATCCAACAAATTAAAAATAAGACAACTATATTATAATAATGTAAATTTTAAAAATCATCCAAATAAAATAGTTCCTTTATATTGGCACTATAAGAAGAAAATTTCGTAAGGATGACAACACAGTGATTGCTTCTATTGCAATAATCAGGTGAGAGATTGATGTTTCTGCTCCACTTAATGAGAAACACTGATTTAAGACCAGTAATAAAACCACTGAATATAATACGGGAGCTGAAACAGTTGAACAATCGAAACATAATGTTAGCATTAACTCCAAATTATAAGAACAGTATACTGTATAAGACTGTAGGTGCCATCAAACTGACTTGAAGTCTAAGGAAGTTCACTATAAAAATTATTATATCTAGAGAGCAGTTACACTCTGAGTATTAATTTATTTTCCACAGAATTTATTTTAACTGGGGGTAAGAATTAATTTTCCAAAATAACTATCTCTTCCCTTAAAATAATTCTCAGTCACTTATGTGAATTTCTTTATTTCTTCAATCCAATACTGCCCATTATTTTTAATATTCAAATGTTAATTTACTATACTGGACAGTTTTAAAGTATTTCTATTCAATAATAACTGGGCAGCTAGTAACTTTGGCATTATCTACTCATGCTAGACACACTAACAAAGATAAATGCGCCTGACCAGGTGGTGGCGCAGTGGATAGAGCATCAGACTGGGATGCGGAGGATCCAGGTTCGAGACCCCGAGGTCACCAGCTTGAGCGTGAGCTCATGTGGTTTGAGCAAAGCTTGGACCCAAGGTCACTGGCTTGAGCAAGGGGTTACTCGGTCTGCTGAAGGCCCACAGTCAAGGCACATATGAGAAAGCAATCAATGAACAACTAAGGTGTCACAATGAAAAATTAATGATTGATGCTTCTCATCTCTCTCCGTTCCTGTCTGTCTGTCCCTATCTATCCCTCTCTCTCTGTCTCTGTAAAAAAAGAAAAAGAAAAAAAAAAGATAAATGCTTTACAAGTTTAAGTTATTAGTATTTCAATACAAAAATGGAAACAAGTTAATACGGAGGAACAGGTATAAGCATTACAAGTTTTAACTTTTTTTATTACCAAGATGCTAACTTAGAATTTAAAGGAAATGGCTTCTGACCTTCAAACCCATATAACAAAAAATTTTCTCCAAGCGAGGATAAAAATGCAAAACAAAAATTTCTAACAAAAGAGAGTAAGGTAAATATTTCATTTGCATTTCAAAAGCAATCTGAGTCAAAACCCTTATCCTGTTTACATTTTTAAAAAAGAAACAAATTTCAACTACAAGTATAAGAGTATTATATCAGATAAGAAACCCCCCAAAACTCTACAAGTGTTTCCTTTTCAAGTCCTTTCAATACATTAACTAACATAATACCTGAACTGGCCAGCTCCAAGTGTGTCACCTGTAAAAAGACTGTTCCTTGCATCTCTTAGATTTTCCCGAAGTTTCTTGTCTAGTTTCTGAAAAAAGCAAATTTTACATTAAATCTTAAAGAAGTTTCACAGAATGTTATATAGAGTAATATATAATGAATTCTTAGTGTCCTAAGAAACTTGAAATTATTTTACAAAATAGCAATTCTAAAATCTAAATATTTTATCTTTATATTCAATACCATCATAACTTGGACTTCAAAAGACCAAATCCTCATCTACCATGACACTGGCCTGGCTTCATTAACAATCACTTTTCCTTGACTATTTATACTTTAGGTACAGGAAGTGCTATGCAGTAAGGACCAACCTTTTAGCCCAGACGTGACTCTGTTGTACCAATGAGGGTGACTGCATAGTGGTGGCTGCAAGAGGCTCCAGAACAGGAATGGAGTATGTGAAAGAAAGTGCCCTCCACCAGTAAGTGATTCCTTTGGGCGAATAAAACTAAAAAATGTCAGTGTGTCTTCCTCTATCTTTCCATGCCATCTACCCTCCTTCCTTTGTAGTAATTCTGTAATTTCTCTAATCTCTTACCTTTTAATCTTTAAAGCAAATTTGAATGCTGAACCTATATTTTTCTTCAATATATAGTTGGGTAGCAAAATACATCTCACTATTTAAAAAATGATTATGATTATTAATAAATATTTGCTAAATACAGTTAAATATTAAATGATTTGGGGGCATCAAATAGGTATAAAATACTATTTGGAGAAATAAGGCTGAATGAGGAATATACATTTAAGTAAAAAAAGAAATAGGGTGAACAGCACATTGGAGTATATAATTTCACTTCATTACATAGAAGAACAGGATTACTTTTTATTTTTGGTGGAATTCTAATGTTACAAAATAAAAATATGATATTTGCCTTTGGTATTTAACATATAACCCATAGCAATCATATACTTTAAATTAACAAACATTTAAGGTACTTTTAGAAAACAGTTAACAATATTTATCCTCAATGGATTTTGGCATAAACTCACCATTGCTACCATTTCTGCTGCTGTTCCTCTTGAACATCTGATGATAGGAACAGCACCTATTTTAACAATAGATGTCAGCAATGATTTCCACTCTTGATAATTAAAATGGATACTTATACAATTTATCAGCATAAATTAACATATATAGTAACATATAATAACAAAAAAATAATATATAAAAGATGTATACAATTTTAAGCTACAAACATAAAAGGATTTATAACCTCCAGAGTAAAAGCAAGCTTTCAGAAATGGACCTTTCCATTTATAAAGAAAACATTAGGGCAGTGGTTCTCAAAGTGTGCGCCCTAAAAGATTTCCAGGTGCGCCCTATGATATTCCAGATAAATATGTGCCTGTTGAGGACCGAAAAACCAACAGGGTTTTTGGAATTTAGATTTTTGGGGGACAGAGGTGTGGGGAATTGGCTGTAAACTGACAGTCTGCCCAACCTTCCAACTCACTTGCTTGATTAGATTGCAAAAGGCTGTTAAGCTGTGGTGATGGAGTGTTTACACTACCCCCTCCCCCATCCCCAGAAAGACTAGAGGCAAGTTTCTTCTATCCTTTGTTTGGTGTAAAGTTAAGATGACATGTATGGTGGGGGTTTTCTGCACTCAACACAATTAAGAGTAAAAAGAGAGGAATTCTTCAATATATTGATGAGGAAATGAGAGTTTGCTTTTCAAATATATGCCCAAACACTGAAGAAATCGCTAGGACACATCAGGCTCGTGTTTCTCATAAACACAAGAATGAAAAAACTTAACACATTTGCACCAGGACCTGCCGAATTTTCTAAATCTTACTAAGTATGTATCTATACGTATAAAAGGATAACTTTTTTGTCATTTAAAAAATTTTTTAACCCCTTTTTTACGAATTCTAAAAAGCATAACTCAAAAAATGTAACATAAAAATGTTTTTTAATGTCAGAATAAATTTAATTTTGTCGTGTTTATTTCATTTAATTACCATAAAAGCACGCTTGGACTTTATATATATATATATATATATATATATTTGACTTAATTATTATAACATTTCTCAGAAATTTGTATATAGTGTGCCTACAATTATTTGTAGGATTTTAAATTTGTCTCAACTTCAAAAAGTTTGAGAACCACTGTATTAGGGAGCCTGAAAGGCTATTTTAATCTAGTGTTGGCCAATCACTGTGACCAGATTTTTTCAGTGGGTTCACTAAATCAGCATTTTACTCCCTGTAAGCAGTTTCAGAGAGTAAGTTTAATCTCTATTCACAAGATTCACTTTAATTTGACTTAAAGGAAAAGAATGAGCACAATTTAGCTAATTCAGCAGTCTGGTACTGTTATTTTTATTTTACAAATTAACAATGAAGTATTATAGGCTTTTCTTGAAATACTAATTTAAAAAATAATAAAGGCCCTGGCCAGTTAACTCAGTGGTAGAGCGTTGGCCTGGCATGTGGATGTCTTGGGTTCTATTCCTAGCCAGGGCAAAAAGGAGAAGTGGCCATCTGCTTCTCCACCCTTCTCCCTTCTCTCTCTCTCTCTCTTCTCCTCCCATAGCCATGGCTCAGTTGGAGAAAGTTGGCCTAACCCTGAGGATGGCTCCACGATCTTGCCTCAGGTGCTAAAATGGTTCTGGTTGCAATGGAGCAGGAGTCCCAGATGGGCAGAGCCCCCTAGTGTGCTAGCCAGGTGGATCCTGGTGGGGGTGCATGTGGGAGTCTGACTCTCTCCCTCCTCCCTGCTTCTTATTTAAGAAAAAAACCCCCAAAACCCAAACACATTCTGCTCTAGCCGGTTGGCTCAGTGGTATAGCATCAGCCTGGTGTATAAACATCCCGGGTTCAATTCCTGGTCAGGGCCACAGGAAAAACGATCACCTATTTCTCCAATCCCTTCTCTCCCTTCTCTTTCTCTCTCTTCACCTGCAGCCATGGCTCAGTTGGAGAAAGTTGGCCCTCGGCACTGAGGATGGCTCCATGACCTTGCCTCAGGCACTAAAACAGATCAGTTGCTGAGCAACGGAGCAACAGCCCCAGATGGGTAGAGCTTCACCAGGTAGGTGGCTTGCCTGGTGGATCCCGGTCAGGGTGCACACAGGAGTCTGTCTCTCTGCCTCCCTGCTTCTCACTTAAAATAAAAATTTAAAAAACAAACAGATGCTTCATATAATTTAAAATGCTCCTAAAAATTGGCTTCATCATCAAATCAACTCATTAGACTTCTTAATTTTTTTATTATTGCAGGTTTATAAAGGCATAAATCCTAAAATAGAAAAAATAATTGCACTGAAAAGTTCATAGTACAAACCTAGAACACTGTCTTCTTTAATTTTTTTTGTGTGTGTGTGACAGAGACAGAGAGAGGGACAGATTGGGACAGACAGACAGGAAGGATGAGAGATGAGAAGAATCAATTCTTTGTTGCAGCACCTTAGTTGTTCATTGATTACTTTCTCATATGTGCCTTGACCGGGAGGCTACAGCCAACTGAGTGACCCCTTGCTCAAGCTAGTGACCTTGGGCTCAAGCTGGCAACTTCGGGTTTTCAAACCTGGTTCCTCCGTGTCCCAGTCTGACGCTCTATCCACTGCGCCACTGCCTCGTGAGGTCATTGTATTCTTTATATGCTGCAACTGTTACATTTTAGATTCTATACAAAGCATGCTCAGTCAACTGCAGAAGTAAAAATGACTACTAGCCAATTTTTAAACTTTGTTTTGTTCTGATGGCAGTTATTCATGCATGTCATAAAGTCAAATTTTAGCCATGTATAATGTTAACTCTCTTGATTCCAACACACTGAAATGATCCCCACTTATAATTAGATATGGATTCATTCAGGTTATTTCTACATATAGTCTAAATAAGTGCATGTGTGGAGTGTATAAAAAAAAAAAGAGGCCCTGGCCGGTTGGCTCAGTGGTAGAGCGTCAACCCAGTGTATGGAAGTCCTAGGTTTAATTCCCAGCCAGGGCACACAGGAGAAGCACTTATCTGCTTCTCCACCTTTCCCACCCTCCTTTCTCTCTATCTCTCTCTTCCACTCCTGCAGCCAAGGTTCCACTGGAGCAAAGTTGGCCCGGGTGCAGAGGATGGCTCCATGGCCTCTGCCTCAGGCATTAGAATGGCTCCAGTTGCAATGAAGCAATGGCCCCAGATGGGCAGAGCTTCGTCTCCTGGTGGGCATGCTGGGTGGATCGCGGTCAGGTGCATGCGGGAGTCTGTCTCTCTGCCTCCCCACTTCTCAATTCAGAAAAATACAAACAAAACAAAACAACAACAAACAAACAAAAAGAGGATATTATAGTGTAACAAAACGAGTTGTGAAATAACTCACTTTGAAAAAGTAACCAGAAAGACTTGAAAACTTACCCAGTGTAACAAAAAAACAGAAGAGGCTGTCAACAATAGTATCCATAACAGTTTCCATCTCCGTGTCCGTGATGTCTGGCCTATTAATAGCTAAAGTGACACACGTAAAGGAGGAAAAGAGACCAAAATTTATTAAATGCTTAAAATTACTAAACTCCTAATCAACACTCAGTTTGACAACATATGTCATGCTCAAACAAAATTTTTTATGCTTTAAACTCTACAAGTATCCATTAAAAATTATATTACCTCAATATGAGTAATAATGAGTAGTATCAATATCAGAGTAATAATAATAAAAAAAGCCACCACATAAAATGTACAAAATTTTTACCAAAGTAATAGAAAAATACTGTATTCCATAATTTTATTCACAAACACTAGATGGCCTAAAGAAGCTACTGATCTTCAAATACTGTCAGAAAAGGACAATGCAAATCAATTATGAAAGACCAACATCACATGTCATTTTCTTTTTATTATAATGAGTTATATCAATTTCTTTTCTGATCTAACTAGACTCTACAGAAGTGGTTCCCAAACTTTAGTGGGTATAAGAGTTATTCTAGGAATATCAAAGAGAAAAAAAGTTCTATGGAAGCTGTTTAAAATGAGAGATTCTAAACCCTTTCCCCTAGAAATTAAATTCAATAGGTTTGAAATACTGTAATTCTAAGAAATATGCAATTTTGACAAGTACCTTAGGTGATTCTTGGGGCTATATTTTCAGAAACATTGCTGCAAAGACCATCCTTGACAGTCAGAGACTTTGCCTTATTCATCTTCCTATTTCTCACAATACCTAGGCCCAGTGTCTGACAAGGAGATGCTCAGTAACTCTTTGTTAAAAGATCAGACTAAAGCGTTATCTATATAATATTTTTAAGTTTTTGACATCCTCAATGTGAAAAAAATATTAAATTCAATATAACCTGTGATTGGCATGAGAGGGAAAGGAGAATCCAACTAGATATATCAAAGTATTTATAGAAATACTTTGTCCGTATAGACAGAGAACATAAAAATAATAAAGAATTCAACCAGGCAACACAGAATCTGGATGAAAAAATGAGCTGCTACTTGCTGGTACAGACTGCATCTATCCAAACCAAGGGACAGAAATGGCATAAGAATATATTGTCAAATATGTAAAATCCGAGGACACCAATCCAAGAAAACACTCAGCTCACTTTGTTAATCACTGGTATAAGAAAATCTATATAAAAAGTCTCTAGCTCCCCGATACTATACCCTAGTCCCACACTCTGAGAGCTGACCTAAATAGTTAAAAACCTGCCCATCAATAACATCAACTCACTTACAGTATCAATCGACTTTATTTGAGATAGTAGTCTGAGTCTCACTGAGACCATAAATCTGCCTACTTTGGTTAACAAATTCCCAATCCATGGAAAGCAGATAACCAATTCCCTGCCTCAGTATATTTACACTTGGAATAATCTGTTAAGTTCCATTAAAGCATTTGTACTGTTTGAGAGGATCTGGCACCTGGTCAAGAGTGCTGCCTCTGGGGTGAGCACCTGTGTTTAGTAACTTGGTTCTGCCATTTCCTTATTAAGGTACTTAATATTTGATACTCAGTTTCCTCATTTGGAAAATGGAAATAATACCTAACTCACAAAGTAATTCTAAGGAGTAAATAAGTTTCTATTGTAAAGTGCTTATTTATAAAGCAATCTATAATTATTATTATATCATAACTATACCACTGAGAATCTGGGCAATTAAAGATGTGATTATACTTATATTTGTACTTTAAATTCAATAATTAATTAATTTCAGATGTGAATTTTTTTAAATTGAGAGGTAGTATAAGAAAATTAAATTGTAAGTATTTAAATCTTTAATGAACTTGGATTAACTATGAATTTAATTATTTTTAAAAATTACTTATGCCTGACCAGACGGTGGCACAGTGGATAGTGTTAGAGTGGGATGCAGAGGACCCAGGTTCGAAACCCTGAAGTCGCTGGCTTGAGTGCAGGCTCAGCCAGCTTGAGTGAGAGGTCGCTGGTTTGAGCGTAGGATCATCAACATGACCCCATGGTCACTGGTTTGAACGCAAAGGTCACTGACTTGAGTAAGGGGTCACTTGCTCTGCTGTAGTTCCCCAGTCAAGGCACATATGAGAAAGCAATCAATGAACTACTAAGGTGCTGAAATGAAAAACTGATATTTCTCATCTGTCTTGCTTCCTGTCTGTCGCTATCTGTCCCTCTCTCTGTCACAAAAAACAAACAAAAAGTTAAATTTTGGGCAGATTGTGCTTATTGGATTAATAAATTTACCTGATCTTGTATCTGAAGTATTTAAAAAATAAAATTTAATATACTGAATTTATAAATTAAAACTGTTTGAGGGAATTTAACAAACTAAGCTCGCTAAATAAGCTTGTTAAATGGGACTGATTAGAATATAGTCTGTTCCAGTTGAGTTAACTTATTAAAGAAAAAGTAAAGGTGTTTGTTTTCTGTAACCAGATTTATAAGTACTGTGTCAAAAAATAATTTTTTTAGATTTACTGATTTTTAAAGAGAAGAGAGGGAGAGAAATGGTGGGAGAAGCAAGAAGCATCAACTCATAGTAGCTGCTTCCTGTATGTGCCTTGACTGGGCAAACCCAGGGTTTTGAACCAGCTACCTCAGCATTCCAAGTCAATGCTTTATCTACTGTGCCACCACTGGTCAGGTAAAAAATTTTAAGTTTAGTTTGAAGACTTAAGGGAACTAGGTTTTAAACATATAACTTAAATAGCTGATTAATTTAAATTCAATTAATTGTAAACAGACTTCTATAAATAACAACTATCATCAAAAATCTCTTACATAGGTAATTCAGCAAATAAACCCTTTCAGAAATGTGTTTAATTTCAACAAGAAAGCATACCAAGGAGCTCAATGAATCCAAAAGACCCATGTTCTCTTTTAGGTAGTTTATCATTTGGTCCACTTTCATAATAGGGCACAACTGGCATTTTGGGTAGAAAACTCTGTGCCAGCATGGTTCACATACTGCACAGCATTCAGCACCCCTAGTCCCTGCTCACTAAATGCTAGTAGCAGCCCTGTCCATTGTACAATTGGCACTTATACATTTCCAAGTGCTCCCTTGAGCGGGGACATATTCCCTACTTAAGAACCACTGAAATCATAGTTATCAAATATACTAATCCTCAAGCAGAAAATTAATGATTATTTCACTAAATTGGCTAATTACCTCTATGGTCTACAATTTTCTTCAAAATATTTGACATAACTAGCCTGACCAGGCAGTGGCACAGTGGACAGAGCGTCAGATTGGGATGCCGAGGACCCAGGTTCGAAACCCCGAGGTCACAGTTTGAGTGTGGGCTCATCTGGTTTGAGCAAAGCTCACCAGCTTGGACCCAAGGTCGCTGGCTCAAGCAAGGGGTTACTTGGTCTGCTGAAGGCCCACATGAGAAAGCAATCAATGAACAACTAAGGTGTTGCAATGAAAAACTGATGATTGATGCTTCTCATCTCTCTCTGTTCCTGTCTGTCTGTCCCTATCTCTGACTCTCTCTCTCTGTAAAAAAAAAAAAAAAAAGAAAGAAAAAAAAGAGAAAAGATACTTTGTTTTTAAAAAATATATATTTGACATAACTAATCAACGGGTAGAAAATTTCAGTTAAGCAAGATGAGTGAAGTTACAGAAATCTGCTATACAACACTGTACCTATTATTACCAATATTGTATACTTTAAAATGTTGAGAGTAGATTTCATGTTAAGTGTTCTTACAAAAAAACAACAAAGCAACATAGACAATATAATGTATGTGTATGTATATATGTGTATATGTGTGTGTGTGTGTGTGTGTGTGTGTATCTGTGTGTATGAATGTCTGTTAATTTTAATCTATATCACAGGAATGGTCAGTTTACCAAAATTGAAATACAACTTTCAGAGGTGGTTAGACAGCCTTTGATGCAATACCAATACTCAATACCACTACTGTAGAGTTTAACAACCTATAATTGAGAATGGTACTTATACTTCATTCTGTAAGCTGCTGACTCCTTGTTGCTGTCTGATCTTGACAAACAGCAACACTAGCCAACTTCTTCTGAGTGTTTACCACATGCAGAAAATTTTCTAGGCATTTTATACACACTAATCCATCTAATGCTCAAAAAAATTCTATGAGGTAGATAGTATTATTATCCTCATTTTATAGATAAGGAACTAAAGCACAGAGAAGTAAAGTAACTTGTTCTTTTCAAAGGGTCAAAGTACTAGAAGATTAAATGAAATGAATCTTACTACAACAATGGTGTCTTACTTGCCATTAGTGAACCATTCATGTAAGGTGCTGTGTGGTACCCTAAAAGGTAAAAACAAATTGGCCCTTTGCTGAGCTTACATGACAGGTTTATCAACTTAATGTTGTTTATATGTGACAGAATTCAGATTGAGATTCATATTCTTCGTGTGCTTTAAAATAATCTTATTCAGCTCTACTGTATAAACAGGGCTGGTTTTGTAGTGCACTAAACTTTTCATTTTTTTTAACCATACACCATTCATTTTGTTAACAATGAATTCACTAATCCTATTTTTACATACCACGATATGAAACAAGCTCCTTATTTTGATTACATAACACAAACATATCATCTTCCAAAGTAATAAAATTGAGATACTGATCAAAAACCTAGAAATAAAAGAAAAGGTTTACAAATCAATTTTACAATATTTAAAGCTCCTTTAGTTTGATTTAATCTACCAATGGCAAAAACGGGAAAATACAATTATATAAAATAGCTAAAAATTATACTATGTAGCTGATTGTCTAACTGGGTAAGAATGATGAGTTAATATCAAAAAATAATAAAAAGACATTGAGCAATAAATTACCAAGGAAGAGAGTAATGTTTTCAGAAAACAAAATTTATAAAGACAAAAATTTTTTAAGAATTATGGTTAGGAAGGGAATAGATATCAATTCTGAGGAAAAAGCACAACTAAAATTTTTATAGTCAGTGTACCCACACTTTCCTAAGAAAGTCACAGTAACTTTTCCTATCATTAACATTTATAAGTGAAGAAAAATTATACTAAATCTTTAAAAGTATAAATTAGGGGATAAATGAAGAAAATTAAAACTGTAATTGAAAAAATAACACTAAAAAAGAAAACTACTTGAAATATGTTCAATTCAGTTAAATAAATTGAAAACCATTACTATTATTTTATGTAAAATTAATAATTTTGGAAGAGCAAGAACATTAAGACATAAGCTTCAAAAACTAATCAGATATAGTAGTAAACTACATCTATGACTGGACTATCTAAATCTATCAGCAAGAAAACAATGGAAAGTAAATGCATGGTTATTTAGTCTCTTATTTGCTCGATACCACTCCCCAGTATTTCATTTATGTCTTCTCTAAATTCAAGAAGCACAAGGCACATTAGGGCTATAAACAAGAATATATTATACTTTACAGATTTATTCATAAGCTGAACCTGTCACTACAATGTAGAATTGCTGGCCTATTGTGAATTTCATCTTTCTTATAATATGCAACATAGCTTCTTTTGATCCTCTCTCCTAAGAAAAGATCTAGAGATTGTATGTTGAATATAGTGATTATAGATAATACAAGTTCAGTCTTTCAGATTCACTACATAGGTACCCTTTAGTTTTGTTATTTTGCCTACGTCAAGTTTAAGATAATTCACATTATCAGAACTTTTTCTAAATAGTTCTTAGGTGGTTCTGGTCCTTTGTATATTGAACACCTATATCAATTAACAGGTTTCAGAATATTACTAAATTTATATTAACAAATTGTCATCAACCAACCAAAATCTCTTACCTTGGCTACTTGTGGTACTGCACTAGCTGCTAATGCTGCATTTGCAATATCTTCCAGTTTACTTCTTGAAATAGCAGAAATAAAATTTAAATAATATGATTCATAGAGTTGATTCCGAAGATCCTATAAATACAATGAATACTTCATTCTTATAGGAAATTATAAAGGATAGTCGTAAATAAAAATCTTTTAGATACTGTAAGAGCAAGGTTTGAAGGAAAATGTAAGTATTTTAAAAAAGGTTATATAAAAATGACAATCAAAAAAATTATCCCCCTGGATTGTTAGCTCTGTTGGTTAGAGTGTCATCCCGAAACACAAAGGTTGTAGGTTCAATCCCCAGTGAGGGAATGTATGGGAAATGATCCATGAATGTACAATTACGTGGAACACTAGATGAATGCTCCCCCACTTCCTCTCTCTGATTCTCTAAAATCAATCATTTGAAAAAATAAAGTATCCCAAGAGAACAAAGTTATGAAGAAGTAAGTATTGGTTATTTGATTACCAGACATAACTAATGTATATTTTAATAATTAAAATATACAATATTTAATTGTATATTTATCAATATACAAATTTATCAATTTATACAATATTGATAATTATATTATCAATAAAGTTCTACTAATTACCATATTTTACAAAACTGCTTTCAAATAACATGTCTGCATTTCTCTTAGAAATATCCAGAAATGGCTCTCTTATATAGAGAAATGCTTATACTTGGCAGAAGATACTTGCTTTCTACTGCTCTGATCATGTTATCACAACATGTTACAACAAATAATTCTGTCACCATGCAGACATAATTCCAATAATCAATTCCAGAAGTATTCCTTCTCAATCATCCAAAAGAAGTGTGATTTACCAATATAGTAATTCTTAACTCAAATTTACTTATCTTCTTCAATTTCAGGCAAACTGATTTCTATATAATCATATTTTTTCAAATTTAAGATACTGTCAATTTTAACTGGCACCATTATTTTATGTAATGTAACAGGCATCATTATTTTATATAACACTAACAAAGAATTAATGCTACCGCCTGACCAGTGGTGGTGCAGTGGATACAGTGCCGACCTGGGACACTGAGATTTTAGCTATGATACCTCAAGGTCATCGCTTTGAGCGCAGGGTCATCTGCTTGAGCTCAGGGTCATCGGGTTGAGTGCAGGGTTGCCAGCTTAAGTATGAGATCACAGACATGACCCTTTGGACATGATCCATAAACAAAACCTTTGACTTGAGCCCAAAGATTGCTGGCTTGAGCCCAAGGTAGCTGGCTTAACCAAGGGGTCACTGGCTCGGCTGAAGTCCCTTGGTCGAAGCATGTATGAGAAGCAACTATGAGTTGATGCTTCTCATCTCTCTCCCTTCTTGCCTACCTGCCTGCTTCCCTGTGTCTGTCTATGTCTCTCTCTAAAATAGAAAAAAAGAATTAATGCTTCCAATAAAATTCTATAACACATCATCAATTATAAGTGGATCTGATTTCAGAGATGTTGAAATGTGAAAAACTGAGGAGTTGGAGACAATGTGAGGGAGGTGGCTGAGCTGAGCAGTGGTTCCATAAAAGCTGGGAGATTCATGAAAGGATTGAGAATTGAGACTGAGAAAATATGTTGAGGATACTGAGAGCCGTATTTCTCACTGTCAGAGAAAGTTACAAACTTGTAAAGGGAAAAAGGAAAAGCTTGAATGAATCCTCTATTTCTGAACTGAAACAGTTTTTGAGGTTCTCTGTCTAAATAGAGAAATAAGCAGGAAGTGACAAAATTAAATACAAATATAAAAGTGTGTGTACATGGACATATATGTTTCCTAGCTCTCTGTTTAGTGAGAGGGCCTAAGAACTGTGACACCTTAGCAGCAATGCCCAGATGCTAACTTCTAAATACTATTTTCTACAAAACCACCGGGCTCCTCAGACAACTACACAGTTCAATCTTGGGCTGGGACAGAGAAAGTACAAAATGAGACTGGAACATCTTACTTTGCCAGAAAAAGAAGAGGTCAAAGAATGATGGAGACATTTGAAAAGGACAGAGAAGTTGAGCAAGGTTGCACGATACAAGCTCAATATGTAAATCAGCTGGCATTCATTATCTATACACTTGCAACGAGCAATCCTAGAAATAAAATTAAGAAAACAATTTCATTCACAAAAGCTTTAAAAAATATAAAGAATAAATTTAGCAAAAGAAGTACAAAATTTATATTCTGCATACTACAGAACATTATTAAAATTAAAGATCAAAATGAATAGAAATATATGTTCATGAATCAGAAAATTTAATATTGCTAAGATACCAATACTCTAAAATTGATCTACAGATTCAATGCAATCCCTATCAGAACCGCAGGTAGCTTTTTTACAGAAACTGATAAACCTATCCTAAAATTAATATGGAAATTCAAGGGATTCAAAGAAGCCAAAACAATGCTGAAAACAAAGTTCAAAATTGGAGAACTCAATTTCCCACTATTTTGTTTTAAGTGAGAGGAAGGGAGACAGTGAGACAGACTTCCACATGTACCCCCTCACTGGGATCCACCTGGCAACCCCATCTGGGGCCAATGCCAAATCAACCAAACTATTTTTAACACCCAAGGCTGATGTGCTTGGACCAACTGAGTTATTCTCAGTACCTGAAGCTGATGCTCAGACCAACCAAGTTGGCCTCAGCACCTGGGGTCAAAGCTCAAACCAATCATTCCACTGGTTGTGGGAAGGGAAGAGGGAGAGAAGGGGGAAATGGAGGGGGGAAAAGCAAACGGTTGCTTCTCTTGTGTGCTCTGATTGGGAATCAAACCTGGGATGTCCATGTGCCGGGCTGACACTTATCCACTGAGCAAGCTGGCCAGGGCCTATTTCCCACTTCAAAATTTGTTACAAAGCAAGAGTAATCAAGACAGTGTGGCATGACAGCACAGGTCAACGGAACAGAACTGAGAGTCCAGAAATAAACCAAAGTATCCACTGGTAATTTTCAACAAACCTGCCAAGAACATTCATTGGAGAAAAAATAACTTCTTCAAAAAATGATGCTGTCACAACTGGATGGTTACATGCAAAAGAATGACACCTCAAATCATACACAAAAATCTCTGAAGAAAACAGAAATTTGGCAATGGTTTCTTAAATATGATACCAAAAGTACAAGTAACTAAAGAAAAAGATTAATTTAAAATTAAGTTTCCAATAAAAAAAACTTTTGTGCTCTAAAGGATACCATCAAGAGAGTGAAAAAACCTATAAAATGGGAGAAAATATTTGCAAATAATATACTTAATAAGGGTCTAGTATCCAAAACATGTACTCCAACAATGCAATAATAAAAAGACAACCCATTTAAAAATTGAACAAGGGATGTGAATAGATATTTCTCCAAAGATATACCACATCGAATGACACTTAACATCACTAATCATCAGAGAAATGCAAATCAAAACAATAGTGATACCACTTATACCCATTAGGATAGCTACAATTGAAATGTTAGCTAATAAAAAGTACTAGCAAGGATCTGGAGAAATTAGAACCCTCACAAACTGGATGGAATATAAAACGATACAACCACTTTGGAAATTAGTTTTGCCATTCCTGAAAAGGATAACTAAGTAATCGTTTGACCAAACAATTCTGCTCATATGTATTTATGAACATAAGAGAAATGAAAACACATGTCTATGTAGAAACTTGTACACAAATGCTTACTTATAACAGCTAAAGGGTGGAAGTAACCTATTAACTAATGGAAAGATAAAATTTGGTATATTCACACAACAGAACATTATTCAGTAATAAAAAGGAATGAAGTACTGATACATGCTACAATATGAACTTTGAAAACATTATGCTAAAAGAAAGAAGCCAGATACAACAGATCATGTAAATGATCCTCCTCACATGTAATATACTGAAAACCACTGAACTGTATGTACTCTGTATACTTCAACAGGGTGAATTTTATGGTATGCAGGGTAAAACAGAAAGCCAAACATCACTACATACATAAAACACCAATTATGTAATCTTCATTAACAATTTAATTAGTAACTTCATTCAACAGTAAATAACAAGTAGAGATGCTTGTGATTTGTGGCAGAAACAATTAGCTATCCATCCATTTTCCCCCTCTTCCTTGCTAAAAGAATCCAGATTTTGTTTGTGATAGCAGTACACTCATCTAAATATTAAATTTTGCAGACTCCTTTGAATCAAACTGTACCTGGTGAGGCATAAAAAAAAATCTCTGGGAGTTTCCAGGAAAGCTTAGCTTTCCTGATCAAAATGAACTGTCAGGGTTGGCATATCCATTTCCCCAACCTCTTGTGTATGCAAAGATGTGATAACTACAGTAACAGCTACGTGCATCCAGCGAGACAATGAAAAGCAACAAACTAAAGATGATAGATCAGAAAGATAGAGAAAGCTGGTGTCTTTGTTCACCTCATAGAGCTGCTGTACTAGCTTGGACTTCCTATTTCCAGGCTTCCTATTATCTTAGAAAAATAAAACCCTACTTTTAAAGCTATATACTTAGGTTTTCTGTTTTGTTTTTCTTTTTTGAGAGAGATAGTGAGACACAGAGAGAGAGAGAGAGGGGGGGGGGGGCAGGGAAAGGGAGAGAGAGGGAGTGAGGGAGAGGGAGAGAGAGAGAGAAGAGAGAGAGAGGAGAGATGAGAAGTATCAATTCATACTTGCAGAACCTTAGTTGTTCTTTGATTGCTTTTCATACATGCCCTTACTGGAGGCCTCAAGCCAAGCCAGTGATCCCTTGCTTAAGCTAGAGACCTTGGGCTTTAAGCCAGAGACCTTTGGATCATGTTGATGACCTTGCGCTCAAACTGGCGACCCTAGGATTTCAAACTAGGGACCTCAGCATTCCAGGTGGACGCTCTACCACTGTGCAACCACAGGTCAGAGTTTTTGTGTTTTTTTTAAAGCTAGACTCAGTCTTAATCAATATAATACTTCTTCAGTCCCCAAAGTTTTAATCTGTCAGTCTAGCCTTCTAGTATTTAAAATTCATATACAGTCTTTTAATATTTAAAATTAACTCAAAGACTGTCTCAGAAATCAAAGTGGGAAATTGAGTAAGGGAATTTCTGATTTTCACACTGTACATCGAAGAGTTTTTTGTTTCCATATGCAAGAGTCAGGAAAAGAAAAACTCACATTACCTGGCACATTCTGTCAATATTTTCTTCAGTTGGCATTACAAAATAAACTGCAGGAACATCTGGAATAGGATCTCGATCAGAGTGCAGAAGCCTAGAAGACATAAAGAACATAAAACTCACTTTTTTCTTAGCCACTTATCTAAATGATAGTTTAAAACAGTATTTCTCAAAGTAGGAGTTTACTAGTTCAATAGCAGTAACCAGTACTATAAAAGCTCTTGCTGCGATTATTCGTTTAATCCAGCTTTCTCCTTAGATTAGTGTCACTATTTATGTATCAGTAAAGACCTAATCTCCTCTTAGTCTTCACTACTTTTACTCTAGTTGCTTTACTTTTAATCTCTCTTATGGTCAGATAGTCTATTCTACTAATGTCTTCCTTGAATAAGAAAGAAAACACATTCAAAATCAACTTTATTCCCATTTTTCATAGAAAAATGGCTGGGGGGAGGTGAGTGGGAAGAAAGTAAAATTCTCCAACAGAAGTAAAAGAGAAAGCTCAAGAAGTCTGTAGAAGCAGAGAAAAAATTTAACCATAAATAAAATCTAATGTTTTTTCTAAAATGAAAGATATATAAATGCTTCCTTACAACTTTAAGGCATTTTTTTTTGTATTTATTACTTCATTATAGAATGCACAAGAGATCATCTAAGCACTCAAGAGATTTTTATCCCTTGAAATTTTTTTTTTTATTAATACAATCCAGGGAATATATTGATTTAAATATCTAAAATCAAATCTCAAAATGTCCTTATTCTTCATTGTAAGATTTTACCATCCTTATATCAAGAAATATGGCTAACATTCTATTTCTATAATATTCTATGTACAGTCTTCTATATACATCCTTCTAGTTACAATATTTTAGTCATTCTTCTATAAACAAGAGAATGAAAGAGGCACGTGCAATTTTAAAAAAATCAAACATATCAGAAGCGACATAATTAAATACATTCAGTAGTTAAGAAGACAACATAGCCTCTGATGGTGATTAAAAGTCATTCCATAGTTGCTTATATCTTTCATACTAATAGTAAACTAATTTAGATATTTGTGTTTTAAAAGGTATATTTAAATTAAAAGAAATAAATATTTTCAGAGCTGGAAGATACCTTAATACAACCAGTTCTTTTCCTTCACATAAAAAGATAATCCAGTCTGTAGGAAATAATATGAGAGAAAATTTAAATTCTGAAATTTGAAAGCCTTAGACTGAGGATTATTTTAAATTTCAGAAGTAAACGGCTGGATGATAAAAGAAAAAATGTTCTATACAAGTACTGTAACTTAACATTTTCTCTATAAATGTTCCTTATAATTTGATTTTAAAGTGGCCAAAGAAATCTATAAAAACATATTTGAGCCTGACCAGGCAGTGGTGCAGTGGATAGAGCATCGGACTGGAATGTGGAGGACCCAGGTTCAAGACCCTGAGGTCGCCAGCTTGAGCGCAGGCTCATCTGGTTTGAGCAAAGCTTGGACCCAAGATCGCTGGCTCAAGCAAGGGGTTACTCGGTCTGCTGAGGGCCCACGGTCAAGGCACATATGAGAAAGCAGTCAATGAACAACTAAGGTGTCGCAACAAAAAACTAATAATTGATGCTTCTCATCTCTCTCCATTCCTGTCTGTTTGTCCCTATCTATCCCTCTAACTCTTTCTCTGTAAAAAAAAAACCCCACAAAAAATAAAAATAAAAACATATTTGAAAACAAATGCCATTACTATAAATATGTTAAAACTCACAGATGCAGCGTGATTCCCATATCTCTCAGTTCCTTCACAGACAGCAGAGGGGATATGATATCTTGGCCAAATCTGTCATAAATAAGCACCTATCAAAAAAAAAAGTTTTTTAAATATCATTTTCAGTGAGTAGTCAATAGAGAACTCATATTAAGACAATGTTGAAAAACATTTTTAATAAATCAAGTATAACAAATTCTTACACATACTCCAATTCAATATTTTCCACTAAAATGTCCATTAGCACAATACTCCATTCTTAACCCTTCGAGTAGTATGAATGCTCATGTACATCCTCATTCAAAGGGTTAACAAAAAATTCACTACTCAAAGGGTTAAAACCATTTTACTTAGGCTAAAATATATTAATAATTATGTAAATTTCTTCTTAGACTACTTATAACAGGTTAAAAAATTACTAGATGACTTCTAGTCAAGATGGCAAAGTAGGTAAATGCTGTGCTTACCTCTTCCCACAACTATATCAAAGTTACAACTAAATATAGATCCACCACCCTTGAGAACCACCTGAGGACTAGCTGAACAGATTTGTTTTTGGCAAAATCATTAGTCAACAGAGCCAAATATCAACAGTACAACGATTGAAATTTCTTTTGAGAGCAAAAATTTTTAAACTTAAACTATATAGGTAGGTACATCCCTTATCAAGGTAGCGCCTGCATGTGGTATTTTGTGGAAGAGCCACACTCAAGGGGCCAAAGAGCCGCATGTGGCTCATGAGCCACGGTTTGTGGAACAGAGTGACCTATACTAATTAGATGAAGAAGCAGCCATGCTGAGACTGGTAGGAGGGGTGGAGATGCAGAATTGTCTGGTCCCACACCTTAAGAGTTGGAATGGATATCCTGGCTGTGGAGGTACTCCTGAAGAACAGGGTAGCACAGCCCAGAAAGAAGATTCGCCAAAACATGTGGGTGTGCAAACCAGCAGGGGCTGTGTCTAACTGAGGGGCGAGGGGTTGTGGGACTGCTATTGTAGACCTAGGTGCTGCAGGCCTTCACAGGCCCAAAACAGACTTATTTGCTCACAAACTCACTTACTCTGGACTCTAGCACAGAGTAGCCGCTCGAAAAATACTCTAGGGACATAGGGGAGGAAGTGAATTACCTGGATTCAGGGTGAGGGCTGGAGGGACAGCTCTCTCTGGGACCAAACTGTGGGCAGGTGCCATTGTTCCTTTGCTGAGCCCACCACCTCCACCAGCGTGCAGGTGCAGGAGGGTGCAAATCTGAGCCTCCATCAAATTGGACTCATCTTGCTGATTTGCTGAAAACCTGCTCTACCCAACCCACGCACCAGTACAAACTGGTGGCTACTGCTCATAAGCTGTCGGCCTTGGCTCATGCTGTGGACTTCAATAAAGTCTCCCGAAGTCCACAGACCCCAAACAAGCATCGGCTGGCATCAGCATGCCCTATATCTCTTGCCAAGTGGCCCTTGGCATGAGAGGTAGTCAGCCTCGGTTTGCAGCATAGCCTCTCCCAGGTACCTCCAAGTCCAATACAGCTGCAAACAACCACAGATCACTTTGTAACTTTTACCACGTAGCCCTGGCCAGGTAAGGGGATTGGCTGACCTGCACCTGCACCAGAGCCCTTCCCAAAAGGCCCCAGACCCAACACATCCAGTGGTCAATTTTAGATCAGAGTGCCAGCAAACTAGCTCCACAACTGACACACCCAAAGGGTAAACTTGTCAGGCACCAGAGTCTCGCTAGAGTGAATTCCATTCCAGGGGTCAACCCCCACACTACAGCTTATCCAATGTAGTTAAGGCCAATCCTCATAATTTGTCAGCCTGAGGGTCAATTCCACCCACTGAAGTACCAACAGCAATTAAGGCTCAACTACAACAGAAGGGTGCATACAACCTGCGGAAGAGATACCCTGGAGTACCCAGCTCAGATGACGAGGGAGTCTACACCCCTGGACCCCACTTTGGTACCTATTACAGGACACCTCTTACATAAGGCACCCTACCAAGAATGGTCAACATAGCAGCTCTATCCAGTACCTAGAAATAAACTTAGGGGGTCATTCAAAATAAGGAGAAAAGAAACATATCCCAAATGAAAGAACAGGACAAAACTCCAGAAAAAGAACTAAATAAAATGAAGGCAAGCAAACTACCACGCACAGAGCTCAAAACACTAGTTATAGGGGAATAAGATGAACTTAAGAGGAAGAATAGATGAAATCAGTGAGAACTTACTCAAAGAGACAGAAACCATAAAAAAGAAACAAATGAAAAATACAATAACTAAAATAAAGAACACATTAGGTGGAATCAACAGCAGATCAGATCAAGCAGAGAACTGAACCAGTGATGTGGTGGTACACAAGATAGCAGAAAACACCCAATGGAAATAGCAAAAAGAAAAAAGAATAAAAATAAAAATGAGGACAGTTTAAAGGAAATCTGGGACAACTTAATGTGTAACAACATTTGGCACCAGGAGAAGAGAGAGAGCAAGAAACTGAAAACCTATTTGAAGAAATAATTACTGAAACTTCCCTAATCTGGCGAAGGAAATAGACATAGAAATCCAGGAAACGCAGAGACTCCCAAACAAGATGAACTTAAGAGGTCCAACCAAGACACATCATCATTAAAATGCAAAATGTTACATACAGAGAATCTTAAAAGTAGCAAGAGAAAAGCAGTTATGTACAAGAGAGCTCCCATAAGACTGTCAGCTGATTCCTCAACAGAAATATTTCAGAACAGAAGCAACTGGCATGAACTAATCAAAGTGATGAAAAGCAAGGACAAATGACCAAAATCCCTCTACTCAGCAAGGCTGTCATTTAGAATCGAAGGAAAGATAAAGAGCTTCCCAGACAAGAAAAAGCTAAAGGACTTCATCACCACTAAACCAGTATTACAAGAAACGTTAAAGGCACTTCTTTAAGAAGATATAAAAAAGACAAAAAATATAAATAAAATGGCAACAATAGCAGACCTATCAAGTTACTTTAAATGCAAATGGATTAAATGTTCCAATTAAAGGACATAGGGTAGCTGAATGTAAAGAAAACAAGATCAATACGTATGCCGTGGCCAGACAGCTCTAGAGCAGCGGTTCTCAACCTGTGGGTCGTGACCCCGGTGGGGGTCGAACGACCAAAATACAGGGGTCGCCTAAAGCCATCGGAAATACATATTTTATTTAAAAATGTATTGTATAAATAAATATGCACCATCCCGAAGCACAGAGGTTACCTGTTTGATCCAGTCACGGCACATACAGGAGCAGATCGATGTTCCTTTCTCTCTCAAATCATTAAAAAAAAAAAAGGACCCATACATATGCTCCTAAAAGAAACCCACTCAGATTGAAAGACAAACACGACAAACACAGAGTGAAAGTAAAGGGATAGAAAGGCTATTTCATGAAAACGGAAACAAACAAAAACCTGGAGAAGCCATACCTTTATGAGATAAAATACTTTTTTTTTTTAAATTGATTTTTAGAGAAAGACGATGGGAAAAAGAGACAGAAAGAGGAAGAGGGAAACACTGACTTGTTGGACTTGTTCTGCTATTTATGCCATCATTGACTGTTTCTCGTATGTGTCCCAACTGGGGATTGAACCCTGAAACGTTGACGTATTGTGTAAGGTCCGTGGATAATGGGGGATGGTCACGTGGGGAACTCAGACCCGGGGACTTTGGCTAGGACCGCCCACAACCAAGCTCGCCAAAAGGAGGTTTCACAGGAACCGTTTGGAAAAAAGAGATCGTCTGCCAGCCAGTGGGATTTCACCATGTCATGTTAGCTCCACTTCCCTAGAGGGACCCTTTAAATATCTCCCACACGGTTTAATCTTTGCAACTTCCCTAGCCTCCATCTTTCTTTTTAATAAGCTAGGATCTGGGGTTAGTTTTTGTAGCCACGGCTGGCCCCTCGGCCTCTTGCCCGCTCGAACGTCCAGCCCTTGGACCTTACGTAGGGTTTGGTGTGGCTGTGAGGGGTTCCTGGGTCCTTGCTGAAATGCCTGTACACTTCTCGGCCCTTGCGAGGACCGGAAAGCAAGACAGTGCCACAGCCCTTGGGGGAGTCCAGGGCCAGCTGGTCAAATGTGAGGATCTTGCCCCCAGCCTTGAGGATGCGGCTTCGGGTGCCAGCTGGTGACTCGAAGGGCACACACCTTCAGTTTGGGCACCTCCTGGATCCGCATGTCATCGGTTATAGTCCCTACAACCACAGTGGTTTTGCCCTCCCGGCCAGGAAGCTTCATCTTCCGAATCATCCGAGAAAGGGACAGAGGTGTCCAGTTGGTGCGACTCATGAATAACCTCTTCAGCACCACTTGGTTGAAGGTTGAGTTGGTTCGTCTGGCCAGAAATCTGTATAGCTTAACAAACAGCCTTAGGTAGATGTCCTGGCTCTTGGGTTCCTTGCACGAAACTTTTAGCCTTTGTTGTGCCGGATGTCGACTCCCATTATGGTGCCTTCTGTCCCCTCCCCACCCTTCTCAAAAACCTGTTTCTTATTCACCACTACCATCTCTTTCTCCTCCCCTGCTGGCCAGGGGCCCCTCCCCTCACTGTGTTCTTAAGTCCCTCCTCCGTCAGGCCTTTCTCAGCCTGGCATTGGCTCTTACACCAGTTTTCAGGAAGTCCAACCCCAATTTTCTTGCATGAAGTTCCTGCCCTGTCCAGCGTTTCCTGCAGGATCTGGGTGCCAGGCTCCGCACGAGCCTCCCTCCTCTTGTTCCCAAACCCCCAAGCCCCTATCCAGAACCTGTGAACATGGCATTTAAAGTTTTTAACGGTCCCAACTAGTAAAAACAGGTTAAGGCTGTTCCGCCAGGCCCCACATGCAGCAAAAAGTAACTCTCCAAACCCAAACTCTTGTGGCAACCCTGAGACCAGCAGAGCCACCAGCAGCTTGCTTTAAGTGTGGCAAGCAGGACCACTGGTCCCAGCAGGGCCCCTGCCAGCAGCTGCCCACTGAGCCCTGCCGTGACTGCAAGCAGCCCGGTCACTGGCGGAGTGATTGCCCCTTTGGGCAACAGGTTTTTCCTCAGCGCCTCTACGTGGAAGACAAGCCACCCGAATGGGAAGGCCAATCCAGCCAGGTGGGTGCATCGCTCGAACTCCTAGGACACGGCCTGGACTCGGAGAACCCAGGGTTCTGCAACAAGTGGGTAAGTCCATCTCATTTCTTGTGGACATGGGGGCTGCCTTCTCTGTTTTGCCTTCATACTCTGGACCTCTAGTTCCCTCACAGGTTTCGGTTATGGGAATGGATGGGACCTTCTCCCTTTCCCCTTTTTACACCACTCCTGACATGCAGTTTTGCCTCAAGCTTGCCTCCTTACAGGACCACTGGCAGTCGGAACCACTGGACTCCATCCATCTCCAGCTCACTAAAAGGCTGGACCCTGCAAATCCCCCTATTACTCCTCTTTTTTTTAAAAATCCTTATAGGACCGCATCCGTGAAGTTTCTCAACTCACAACCACATAGAGATGTTCCTCCTGACACCCCTCAAAACCACCACCTTCCGATCTCCACAACCAAGCTCGCCAAAAGGAGGCTTCACAGGAACCGTTTGGAAAAAAGAGATCGTCTGCCAGCCAGTGGGATTTCACCACATCATGTTAGCTCCACTTCCCTAGAGGGACCCTTTAAATATCTCCCATGTGGTTTAATCTTTGCAACTTCTCTAGCCTCCATCTTTCTTTCCTCGGGGCCAGGGAACCTTGCCGGGCGAGATGCGTGCTCTGTACTCAATAAAGCCGTTTGCTATTCCACACTTTGTGGCTCTGGCCTCTTCCTTCCTTCTCGGTGGGGAAAAATACCTTACATATTAGGTGACACTCTAACCGAGTTACCTGTCCAGGGCCTAAAATAGACTTTTAAAAAGCCCACAGGTAATAAAGAAGAACGTTTCATATACAATAACCTCGATTTGGAAGCAACCTAAGTGTCCAGCAATAAATGAATGGATAAAGAAGAAATGGTACATGTATACAATGGAATATTACTTGGCCAAGAAAAAGAATGAAATCTTACCATTTGTAACAACACCGAGGGATCTAGAGGGTATTATGATAACTAAATCTTCCAGAGAAAGATTTCACTTACACGTGAAATCTAAAAAATAAAATAAATGAAAAAAATCAAAACAGAAACAAACTCACAGATACAGAAAACAAACTGATGTCGCTAGATGGAAGGGGACTTGGGGGTTTGGTAAAAAAGGTGACAGGATTAAGAAGTACAGGTTGATAATTTGAAAAGAATCATGGGGATATAAGGTACATAATAGGGAACAGTCAATAATATTTTAATAAACTTGTATGGTACCAGGTGGGTACTAGACTTATTGGGGGATCACTTCATAAGTTACATAAATATCTAACTACTATATTGTACACCTGAAACTAATGTAATATTGAATGTCAACTCTAACTGAAAAAAATACTAGAGACTATAAAATTTTCATCTTAAGTTATAATAAGGCCCTGTCTGGTTGGCTCAGTGGTAGAGCATCAGCCTGGCATGTGGATGCCCTGGGTTTGATTCCTGGTCAGGGCACACAGAAGTGACCATCTGTAGGTAGAGTACAGAGCATTTACCTGGCAGCTGTGGCTGATGCTATGCTGTGAGAACACTCCAGCAAGGATAAACCCTCGCCGGCACACCCTGGAGGGAGCTCCACCGCTATACGGAAAAGACTCAGTGCTAGCCAGGCAGCCTCCTGATCTTTTTTGGCCATTTGTCCTAGTATAACATCCTATTGGCTGAACCCATGTATATAAGCTAGTTTACTTCCTGAATAAAGTGGATCTGCATCACTGAACCTGGTCCCCGGAGTCGGGTCTTTGCATCTCCGTCGTCCTCACCCTGGGCAGGACTTGTCCACAACCATCTGCTTCTCCAGCCCTCCCCCTCCCCTCTGACTAACACTGAGTAAGCTTGCAAGATCCAAATTCTGGTCTTGCAAAGCTAAGGAACAAAACATCAACCAGAGTTTACCTATCAGAGTGGCGCCACCCAGGAGAACGGGATTCTCAAGAGAAATGTTACTGTCATCACCTGTCTGATTCCATAAAGTATTTATCAAAAAGATTCACATTAAGAAGCCATTTTAAAGTAAAATATGTAGTCATGCATTACAATTGAAATGTACTACTGTTCAATATTAAGAAATTCTCTCCAATCACAATCACTGAGGGTTAAAAAAAGGGAAACAGCTCCTGATGAAAATAAACTCTCTTACCTTCCATACTGGTTCTCCAGTGCTGTTTTTAACATGAGGCACATTGAAATTCAACATACGTTTCAGAGCCACTGGAAATGAAAACAGTCTCATTAAATATTATCATTGTTCTTTAGGATTTTGCTTTCCCCCCACATTAATTACTTAATACTTCAGAACAAAATGCACAAATCTACTGGAGTACCAGTAGAACTGATGGAATCAGCCTGACCAGGCGGAGGCTCAGTGGATAGAGCGTCGGACTGGGATGCAGAGGACCCAGGTTCGAAAACCCAAGATTGCCAGCCTGAGCGTGGACTCATTCGGCTTGAGCACAGGCTCACCAGCTTGAGCGAGGGGTCGCTGGCTTGAGTGTGAGATCATAGACATGACCCCATGGTCGCTGGTTTGAGCAAGGGGTCACTCGCTCTGCTGTAGCCCCTTGGTCAAGGCACATATGAGAACGCAATCAATTAACAACTAAGGAGCTGCAATGAAGAATTGATGCTTCTCATCTCTCTCTCTTGTCTGTCTGTCCCTATCTGTCCTTCTCTCTGTCTGTCTCTCTCAAAAAAACAAAACAAAAACTGATGACTTAAATGCCTGGCTATGCAGAAGCAGGGTCAGACTTTTCCATAAAGCTTAGTTGTTTTTTTTACAGAGACAGAGAGAGTCAGAGTGAGGGATAGACAGGGACAGACAGACAGGAATGGAGAGATGAGAAGCATCAATCTTTAGATTTTCGTTGCGCACTGCGACACCTTAGTTGTTCATTGATTGCTTTCTCATATGTGCCTTGACTGTGGGCCTTCAGCAGACCGAGTAACCCCTTGCTTGAGCCAGCGACCTTGGGTCCAAGCTGGTGAATTTTTGCTCAAACCAGATGAGCCCACACTCAAGCTGGAGACCTCGGGGTCTCGAACCTGGGTCTTCCACATCCCAGTCCGACGCTCTATCCACTGCGCCACCGCCTGGTCAGGCATGGGGTCAGACTTTTTATAAGAGCATTCCATCAATGGCTAAGTGGTATGTGTTTTGGATTTTCTAAATTATAACATTTTCTAAATTTGAACATTTTTGAAAAATGTTCAAAAAGAAGTCTTTCCCATTTCTTCTGACAATCCCACACTATGTTGTATAATAGATGTAAAAGAAATTTTGTCAATCATGAACTAGTAGTGGTCTCAATGGATAACTGGTGCTGTTGTCTACTGTACAACTGAAAGCATAGATTAAGATCAATCTTTCTAAAAACAGAAATTACCTATATATTTAATTGGTTCATGTACAAAATCTTCATACAGCAAGTCTGTGTTTTTAGTTATTTTATGCTACATTTCAGGACCAATTTATCTTGTCAGATTCATAGAAAAGTTGTATTAATTATTATATGCTTTATAGAAAAAGTGAGAATTTCACAGACATGGTAGAGAACTGAGAACTCCTGCTAAGAAAAAACATTTCTAAAATCACAGCAGTTATGCTTTATGTTATAGTATTTTGTGGTTTTTATTGCTCATCTGTTCATGTATTAAACAACTCAAGTATACTTTGTAAGGAAAATAAAAATCTCAATATACATCTATGTGAAGATGAGATGGCCAAATAGTTAAGGCAGAATAATCATTTGGTAATTTAATTTCTAAAAGATTGGTAACACTAAAATCTACTTGGTTGATTTTTACAAGCACTTTGATTAGGCTTTATTTAGTAATACAGAATAATCTACAAGCCTAACTCCTACCAGAGAATTATATCATAATACAGAAATCACTTAAGTATTAATTTATAGCATTTTCATTCACTCACTAGAAAAACTTCTATTAAATGCTTGTTTTTTGAGACAGGTAAAATAAGAAATTGTACTTCAGTGATTCATTTGTATTTTTGTGTGTGTGCCTGCAGACATAATATTTTGGTAAAATATTAGTACTTAATGCTGAGCCAATAACACATTACCAATACAACTACTTCAGAAGCTTATGGGTGTTATGGTATTATATAAAAGAATACATAAACAAAAACCACTTTGGTACAGTTATTTAAAACTGAAATAACACAGGAGGCACACAGAAGGTGCTCCAGGATTAATTCTCCCACAGTGCTTTAGAGGAGCTCTTTCTCCAGCTCCAGACAATGAATTCCACCACCCTGGCACTCAGGGCCCAAGAGAGAGAAAGTCTTGTTTCTGGGAAGAGCTGTTCACACTCTTGACAGGGGACAACTAGGAAGAAGCACAGCCTGAGCTGCACAGGAGTCCCAGGTGCAGTGTTCTCCAGAGGTGGGCCTTAGCTAAATGAGAGAGGCCAGTAACAGCAGGGATTTGCCTTCTCAATCCCATGAAGGTGAATATTCCCATTCTGGGCAGACTAACTTGCTAACAGGGATTTTGACACACTGGATTTGTTAATAAACTGCAAAGCCAGTGTCCAAATAAAGTATAGGAATGTAATTTTACTTTCATCAGAGTAATGCCCGAAAGGCTTCAATCATTTCTTTTAACTCAAATGACAAACTAATTTTCCTTACTGGTTCTAAATATACTGTCCACAGCCCTAGACTTGGTCAATGTAGTTTCACCCTTACCTGAAATGTTTTCTTTACTCATTCACTATATATGCTTAACTATATTTATTACTCATTCAACAAGTGTTTAGTGAGTGTTTACCATCTACCAGACACAGCTTTAGCTACTGGCATTAAATACAACAGACTGAATAAAAAATAACTAGCCTCAAGTAGCTTTCATTCTAGTTGCAGGAGAAAGACAACAAAATAAATAAAACATAGCATGTGAGATCATAAGAAGTACTATGGAGAAAAGGAAGGAAAGAGGGGAAGTAGGAGTTGTGTAATTTTAAACAGTCAGGAAAGGCCTTCTGAGAAAGTAACATTTGAATCAAGACCTAAAGGAAGTGAGGAAGTGAGCCACAGATATCTCTAAAAGAATATTACAGATAGAGGAAACCAATATAAAGGCTCTGAAGTGGGAACATTGATGTGTTCAAAGAAAAGGAAGAGTAATAAGGAATGAGGTCAGAAAATTAAGTGGGATCAGATCATATGGAGCCTTGCAGACCACTATAAGATCACTGACTTTTACATGATTGAAAAGGGAAGCAGCTGGAGGGTTTTGAGCAAATATGTGACATCTGGGTAGTATGTGAAGAAAAATGAAGGGAAACAGGGATGTAAAAGCAAGGAGACCAAATTTCTGCAGTTATTGCAGAAATCCACAATGACTTGGACCTGGGTGACAACAATGACAATGGTCAGATGGTGGAAATATTTTCAGAGTAGAGCTGACAAGAGTTACTGACAGATCTGATGTGGGATATGAAAGAAGTCAAGAAAACTTCAAGGTTTTTACCTGAGCAACAAGGATGGGGCTGCCATTAATTGATATGGGGCAGACTGAATTCAGAGAAGAGGGACAAGCTGGAGAAAGAAACTTGGAGGTCACCAGTTTAGTCTCTATTTAGCCAAGAGGTTCAAGAGATCGCAACAGAGAGAGCAGCTGAACTGTGGCTCTCCAATGCAGAAAAGTGGAGGAGCTGAGCAAGAACCACAACAGAGAAGCATGCACTAAGGACTATGATGATCCTACTACAGGATTCTGCTTGTTGAACTAAAGGTAAGAATAGAGAGGGGAGTGGTCCCGGGAACTTTCACAAACAAGATGACTTCTGAGATGACCTTTAAAGATAAATAAAGATCCTTCACACAGGCAAAGCAAAAAACAGGCATCTGCAAAATGAAAATAATAATACGCACAAAAATCACTTAAACCAGTGCCTGGCAACACTTAAATGCTCAATGTATCAGCTATTATCTATCCAAATAGATCGCAAACTCCTCTATATCCCACTGTCTGGTTGAAAATTGCCAGTGAGCTATAGTATTTCCCAAAATATTCTCAACAGACATCAGGAAATGTTTACTTCTGCTACAACAGCAATATAAAGGGCTTTTATCTTCCTCTGAAAATAAAACAGAACTCAACTAGAGTGCTAAGATGATAAATGATTAACCTGGCATAACCTATCTATAAATGATGTAAAATCTTGTTAAATGAAGTTTATTTCTGCAGAAATCAAAATTATACTATTAGATTTTAAATTCTAAGTTTTTCCATATAAAAATTTTGACACAATTTTCATTTTTCAGAAAGCTTCGTTGAATTTGTACAGTCTTCACATCTTATTTTCTTTATTTTCATATATAGTATGACCGAATTCACTGAGCTTCATTAAGCTGTCCGAACCATATCTCAAAGACAAGTGGGCTTCCATTTGCCTACACATAAAAAATGAATGGCAGGTATTCCCCAAATATTATTTGGACTTTCACATATTTAAGTTATGCCTGCTTTCATCTGATAGTTTATACTAAATTACCCATTGGGGAAAGCAGAACACAACTCAGTAGGCACTGTGTCATTAGACTGATATCTGTCATTTTTTTTTTAAATACCAAAGGAACGAGTCAAGAACACAAAAAATCCTTGTTGCAGGTCACATTCATTGTAACCAATTATTTTCCTATTCAGACTTATATGCCAAAGAAAGTAAGTAGGAGACAGAATTTCCAAGTATGCACATTTTGATGGCTTATTCCTATTAGCTCTTCAGAATTAATAATTAGCCAACTTTTAAGACAATTAGCTAACAGGTATAAACCATCAGTGTGCAGCTACCATATAATGCACGTTAGCATCAGAAGTTTAGAAAAAATTAAGGCAAAACAAGGAATATCTAAGAAAAATATCAAAACTCAAGGGAGGAAATATGTACTCCCTCCCCCCACTACGTTTGACTGTATATGTAGTTTTAAAACACTAACTTGTCAAAGAGTTAAAATAGGAAACCTATTATTTCCCATTCTTCAATGCCATTTCAGCAAGCTGGTGAAATCTCTACCACCAGGTATTTCTCTTCAGGTACTTCCAAATGACTGGTCCAAAGGTGAATGGCAGAAAGTAAGCTGCCCGGAAAAGACTGTACTTAATTGTCGTAATTGTGATGGACGTGCCAGAAAAAAAACCTTTTCAACATTTATAAGCCGCAAAGAACTGAATCACGCACAGAAACAAACCAAGACACCTCACAGGTGGCAACACAGAGGAGAAAATGCCATCCGCCAGATCTTGTCCCGAGACCTTTTGGGGCCCAGTAGGAGCAGGACCCCAGTCCTGAAGCCCCCTCTGCAACGCGGAGAGGCCGAGTTATCAAGTCAACGGCATCTCTTCCATAAAAACTCCGAAGGAGGGTCTCTCGACGCAGGAATTGGATTAAACTCCTGGCGGCCCGCCTCCAAGCTGTACGCGCTGCGACCGAGTGAGAGCGACAACCAGAAAAGGACGTCCCCATGGCAGGCACAGGACCGCAGGAAGGGAATAAACTCAGTACCTGTTTGTCGCTCTCGAATACTAGCGGCCGCCATCTTGGCTCCCACCATCCACTGCCCGGCTGGCGAGCAGAGGCCGAAGGTGACGTGGCCGCCCCCACCGCCCCGGAAGCAAAGCCCGGGGGGCGTGGCCAAAGGAAGTTCTGAGGCCAGATCCGCCTCTTCCAGGGTGACCCTCCCAGGGCTTCAAATACCAGAGGTAGGAAACCCAGTGCGTTAACGCCTGAGCACTCGAGTGTTTCTCAGCTGCGGGATAGTAAGAATTCTTATTTTATCGAATCAAGCCACCAGTTCTCAAGTGGCAGCTTTTATCAAGTTGAGCTTTTGGGGTGGGAAAGTGGTGTAGTGCCAAGTACATAATTAAATACTTAACTGTTCGGTCATTTACACATCACTGATGAGAACACTTGGGGGTTTAAGCATCACGGGACTAACGTCTAGTGAAGCTCCTGGAACATAGTAAGCCTGCCTCTTTGCTCCCCTTTCCTGGTGAAGGCGGCTTTGGAACATTTTTCTCAATGTCATCTAGTAGGCAAAACGGTCTAGCTTTAATGGTGTTTTGCTTAACGTGGGCACAGGAACCAGAAGGATGCAAAATGGCAATTATTTCCTCCCATAGCCTTTGGTAATTGCAAATCACAAAACATTACTGGGGGAAGAGTGGATAAGTGGATTGTGCTGGTATTTTAATGTACACTTGAAACTATGTAGTGATGAAATGTATCGCTATCGATGATTACTAATTTAATCCATAGATTTTTACTGGATGTCAAAAATGGATACACAATGACAACTCACTTCCCATATGTTCAACAGAGTTCACTGGCCACACTGCATTAGCTGTTGAGTATGTTCATTGTGAAGCTGCACCAAATTCTGAAATGAAATTATAGACCCTGTGCCTCAAATACTACTTTGAAAACACCTTTGAAATTAATATATCAGTTAAAAGCTACCTTAACAATTACACAAAAAGCACATTTCTATAATAAAACATCATCTATTTCAAAAATAAGTCGTTTACTTTTATGAATTTTATAGACAGGTGATCTTCTTTTAAATACCATTAGGAAACACCCTAATAATGAGCCTACATTCTTTTTCCTTGTGTAATTTTTTATTTTTCAGCTTTATGGAGAAATAATTAACAAAATTTGTAAGATACTTAAAGTGCACATTGGGATGATTGATACACATATGCATTGTGAAAGGATTCCCCTATCTAGTTATCACAACCATCAAATATATATGTGAACATTTAAGTTCTACTCTAAGTAAATTTCAATTATATAATGCAGATTATCAACTATTCACCATGCTAAATTATTAGACCTGCAGACCTTATTCATTTTGAAGCTGAAAGTTTGTTACTGAGTTGTATGACTTATATGTACAATCTTTAAAAAAGGTCAAACTTGTGGAAACAGCAGAAAAGTGGTTACCAGGGTCTGGGAACTGGGGGCTCTCACTAAGAAATGAACTGGAATATATACTCTTATTCAGTGCTATCACCAATATTTTGAAGGAATCACTGATGATCTAGGTGTGTAGTAATTAAACAGAAATGACAGTTCCTACCCTATGGGAAAGTCCTACTTCATTTTTTTAAGTCCATGGAATATAAAATACACAGGCTTTCCCACCTTCCAACATCTGAAAGACCAGCCTTGTTCATTTGGGTACTTTTATTCTCAAATGCAGATCAATTAATCATTTCAGCTCCATCAGACTTCTCCCTAAGACTATATGTCATAGGAAAATGTTAGGAAAACGTTTCACATTTATATACAGTATCTACAAAGGAAATGATAAAAACTTTCTTGAACAGGAGTGTGCATAATGTGGTCAATAAATGTACAGAAAAATATGCCCTACAGATCAGACCAGAGGCAGTAGACAGTCTCTGCAAGGCTGAGACTAAGGTATTTATTACATATTATTAAAATCAGAAATAATCAGGCTGTGGCTTCAGAATATTAGTTAACCTAATTTACTGTGCCCTTTTAACCCACTCTACCAACCCAAATTTTTGGCTTAATTTATTCTGGTAAACTACTATTTTTCATTAGGGAATAGTTTAACATAAACTACCTCAGAATAGCTCATTTGAGAGCTTCCTAAGTATAAACCAATGACTGTTGGCAGGATCTCTCAAATGTGGAGAGGAAAGAATCTTCCACCTACTTAATATTTTTGGAAACTTAAACCTTGTTAAATTCTGTCAAGTTACTTAAATGAGTTTAACATAAGCAGTTCACATTTAGTAGCATAAACATATTTATTTAGAAAACATCATTTTAAGTGTCATGTTTTTTTTTTTGTTTTTGTTTTTTTTTTGCTACATCTGTCTTTTAAAAAAAGGGGGCAGGGAGAAATAGGCAGATACATAAACTAGCACAATACCTGGCATACAGTAGTTACTGGAGTATATTGGTAATTGAAAAACAGTCAAAATGAAAACTTAAAAATTGAGTCTCTTCAAAGCAATCCAAATATTCCTAAACTACATGTAATACATATTCAAGCAATCAATCATTCAATGTGTTCTTATGTTTTGTAAATTAACTGAAGCATAACACTTTGTATTGTATTACTTGAAGCATAAGTTTAACAGCTTACTCTAACAGTAACTATGAAGCATGTGATACTCACTATATAAGATTATATGTTGGCCCTGGCCAGTTGGCTCAGTGGTGGAAGCCCATCTGCTTCTCCACCCCTCCCCCTCTCCTTCCTCTCTGTCTCTCTCTTCCCCTCCCGCAGCCAGGCTCCATTGGAGCAAAAGATGGCCCGAGCGCTGGGGATGGCTTCATGGCCTCTGCCCCAGGCGCTAGAGTGGCTCTGGTCGAAACAGAGCGAGGCCCCGGATGGGCAGAGCATCGCCCCCTGGTGGGCGTGCCAGGTGGATCCCGGTCGGGTGCATGCGGGAGTCTGACTGCCTCCCCGTTTCCAGTTTCAGAAAAATACAAAAAAAAAAAAAGATTATATATTTTTAAGAAGAATCTAGTTCTAATAATTTTCTATAAACTGAATATTAAAGGCAAAGTCACTGAAAAACTTACCTATTATATGCTCCTTATCATTCAGCATAGAGTACAAAAGTTCCACTAGCTTCCATACAATTAGAAAAAAAGTATAAAATGTTTTCGTATAAAGTAGAAACCAAAGTGATTTCTCAAATTAGTAATCAAATGAAGGCTTTTTACTTGACCCAAGCAAAGAATGGCTTATTCGTAATATGGGAATTAAATATGACAAAATATAAAATCATAAGCTAGTTCCTAATATTTTAAAGAATGTTTACCTTAAATACTAAATCAACCAAGTATACTATAGTAGAGAATTCTATAAAAGGCTCTCAGATGCAGTTCTCTCACAAAAATTAAAAAACTGTTTAAAAACAATAAATATAAAACTAATCAAAGACAATGAACAGTAGATGCATACATAATAGGCAAATTTTTGGTTTCCCTTAATGTTGAGAACAATAGAAAACAGGCTTGAAATATATGCCATTTAGATTGAAACATTTAAGAAATACACATACACTAAGCATTTATAAAGGTTTATAGCATTATTCCTTTTTAAAATCAACATCAGTAAGAACTGTGCACTGGCTATAACAATGAATAGAAAAGTAACAATCATAATACCAACTGTCTGACATAAACTGCAGAAAACAACCTACAGGTTTCTCTGATAAGCCTTGACTACACAGATTAATCTTTAAAAAATCATACTAATGGAACATCCTTAAAATCAGAAAACATTTTTCTATGAGTATGTATGCTTCAGTTTAAATTGTGAATATCCTAAATGACTATTTACACCACATTATTCCCTAAGTCCCCGTCTATGCATAAAATAAGTGAAATGAGGAATTACAATACTGTTTTTAATTGTAGCCCAACCAAGGGTGCTTCCTTCCTCTCACCCCTCCCCACCTAAAGAGTATGTGAGTTTTTATCTGTTTAATTACAACTGTAGGGAAATTAATTAAAACTAGAAATAACCAGGCCCTGGGGCTGGTAACTCAGTTGGTTAAGAGCATCATTCCCATATGCCAATAGTTGTTGGTTCGATCCCTGGGGTCAGGACACTACAAGAATGACCTAACGAAAGCATAACTTAAGTGGAACAAACTGATGTTTCTCTCTCTCCCTTTCTCTCTCTAAAAAGCAATAAAAAACTACAAATAACCAGAAAATAGTTTAAATTAGATTTTTTTGATTTGTATTGGTTTAGTGGTTTTTTAAATTTTATAAAACTAGGTAGGTTAAGAAATAAAATTTCCAATTTATGAACACATTTGAAATAATAGCTATATGGCAAGTTTAAGGTTTATATTCAATATTCAAACTCTTTTTTGCTAATAGTTCCTTTAATTACTTTCAATAATCTAACTTTAACATAAGACAAATGTCTTGTTTAATGTTCTTAAAAACTTCAAATGAAAGAGAAAGTTTAACCTGCTGGATCTGTTGGTAAGTGTAACAAAGAAAATTATTCTGAGATTATGTTTTAGTTTTCCTTTGGTATTAAGAGATCTATTACCAATACTGAATCAACCCTGTCATTTTTCTTTACAAATATCAGTAACCTAAGGATGTCTCTTGGGGAGGATAAGAATATGATGATAGCTGATACCTGCTTTGTATATCAAGAAAAATGTAGTTACAACCAAGTGATTTGCCTCTAATACGATTTACTTTGGTGGAAAACCCATTTATATTTGATAACAGATTAGAGACATTAGACTTCCAATTTCTTCTTTAGTAAAAGGACATATAAATGTGGGGACATGGCTGGTGGGGATAATCTTCAAATACTATAGTTATTACATGATTTGTTACTTTACGTAACATGATAAATGTTAAAGAACAACATTAATAAAGTTAAACGAAAACAAAAGAGTTTATAAAAGAATACACTGAAACACTTCAGTTAATTCTGCAGGCGAGATTAGAGTGGGTTTTTCATTCTACTTGTATTTCTTTCTTACATATTTCTATAACAGAGACCTTTCAAGAGCAGAACAGGTACCAGTAATGCAGTGATGTGAACTTACATATCATACAACCATCTCAATATTAAGTAAGTGTCAAATAGCCAAACCTACCACGTGACAACCCGCAGAGATCATTCAGATACCTGAAAAATTATGGATCAGACAGGAAAAAATACCCTACGATTAAAGCCAAGGCTTTATAAAAGACTTTTTTTTAGTATTTTCAACTATATTTTATCTACCTCAGAAGTGTTTTTAAGACTATGGAATGTCCATAGATTGTAGAATTTTTGTGCAACTCCGCTTTTTATGTAATACTTCCCATTAGACAAAATTAAGTTCAGTGTGGGTCTATTTCAATATAAGTCAGTAATCTAAAATAACATTTCAAACAACCAATTTAGTGCCATCCTAGAAAAGGATACATATAACACATACCCAAGAATATATGCCTTTGATTTATATAACAGGATTTACCAGTTAGCCTTTCTATTTAAGGCTTTAAACGAAAATAGTAATTTGAAACTTGCATAAAACCAGAAAAAATCATTGTGGCATCCTACAGCTAATATAAATTTACAAAAACAGTGAGTTTAAATTTTCTTATATATACCATGCTACTATACTTGAAGAAAGTCTGTACAACCATTCTAAAAGTACTCACGAAGCTTATGAAACACATATACTAACAAAATAGAAAAACAACATCAACTTTGATTGGTACACCTTAACAAAAATCTTTTTAGGTTAAATGTTATGTTCATATCATAAATTTTAATGGACCAAGAAGTTGACAAGTTTGTTCAAAAGTGATGCCAGATTTTTGAAACACGAGTATCAGTAGCAGCTTTTAAAGAAGCATCTCTTTAAAACATCTTAATGTCCAATGTAGTGAGAACTTTCTTCCTTTTCTAGCCTTAGACTGTTTCTTATGGCAAAGTCCATCTTTTCTTGAAATTCTTTATATGTACTGGTGATTGGAATAGCTAAACAGTTATTACACTTATTTCCAACAGGAAAATCCATATGAAGGCACTCAATTGAAGGAGTGGGTTTAAATCCAGCAGGTGGAATAGAATTGCAACCAGTTGCAAAAATAAGAATGTCTTCCATTCTTGTTGCAGATTTACCATCTGAAAAGTTACCAAAAAGAGAAAAAAGAAAGAAGAAAAAGTTCATTATATATTGTACCATCACAGGCTCCCAACTCGACTGGGAATTTTGAAAGGCAGAGACTCCCACATTTATCTTTGGCAAACTAAATCATTAAGTTAAGTCTAGTAATAGGAAAACAGTACATTCAATAAATGTTTATTTGAATCTCAAAGTAGGACTCACAAAATTATTTAGTTGAACTACTCATTGTATATTTGAATGACTTTTCTAATATAAAATTATCATAGAGTCCAAGAGGTTCAGTGGGTTATGAAACTCTATCTTTTTTGAGATATATTAAAAACAACTTTAAACTACTTTGAGATAACCACTAATTGATAAACAGTGATTTTCACCTTATTCATCTCATGGCACAAAAACTAATTACTAAAATTCTGAAGCACACCAAAAAATGTATTTTTTGCCAATCTGACAAAAAAAGTAAGTATAATTTTGATTCATTCACACCAGACAGCTCTTATGATGTTGGCTGTTGTCATTTTTTATTTGACAATCTAAGGGAAGAGAAGTCAGTATCCCTGACTGAATAGTGAGATACTGCATGTTATAAAATTCTGTAGCATACCAGTTGAAAATTGCTGAATTAGTTTAAAAAATGCAGAGAAAAACTAAAACATTTGTTGTAAAACAATACAAAAGGATTTCACATTGCTTATGCTCAATGATTATCACTATCACAGCCCTAACCAATTGTTGAAAGATAATTCAACTTAACTTTGAAAAAAGATGAAATGAACAATTACCTTTTAGACTATTCTATGCAGTGGCAAATACCCATATATTTAAAATTCCTAGGAAGAATGCTTTTCATCTTAAATTATATAGAGGAAAACACTGTAGACTATAATTTTACTCTGTAACCTTTCCTCATCATTTTCAACTTAGTCACATAAACTTGTTTTTAAATGTTTTGTAAATATGGAGTTAGCTGATGAAAGTTCTTATCAGAAAAGCAAAACTCAAAGAAATAAACTAATATCCTAAAACAAACATTCTAAGACAGTTAAATAAAACATCCACATACCCTCAACAGCCTGTAAGTAACTGTTCCAAAATCCCAAAGACTGTGCATCAGATATCGTGGGTACGGTAAAAAGATCACGAAGGATTTTTGCAGAAAGATTCTCAGGTTTATGACAGAAGATGCTATAAAATGCTTCTGGATAAGTCTGAATTTTCTCCAGAACACCAAGAGTGTTCAGACCCTGCTTAAAACTTAAGAGAAGAAAAGTAATTAGTAAACATTTATACATGTGTTTGGTATTATGAGAGAGAATTAACATTCTAGCTAATTTACTACCACATATACAGAGATGTGAGAAAAAAAGATTAAAAAAAGTTATGGGTATACTATATGTGCTATGAAACTTCAAATTCATAACAAGCAAATATTTTAATATAAAATGAATCTTTTATATGTCTACTTGCCTGGCTTTATAGAATAGTTTTAAAATTGAGCTAGCAATTTTTAAGAGGAAAAACGTAGAACTCTTAAGTATTTTACACTTCAAAGTTAATTAGTATAAAAATGAAGTTTCCTAGAAATTGCAAAGAGATTGCAAACCTTAGCCACATGACATTTTAAAACTTATCTATTGCTAAAAAGAAAACAAAGTGGGAGAATACTTTAACATACATGCCAAAACTAATTTATAAATATATAAAAAAATACATTTTTCTAAAAACACACTCCAATAGGAAATAAACAAAATATGAATGCGCGTGACCAGGCGGTGGCGCAGTGGATAGAGCATCAGACTGGGATGCGGAAGACCCAGGTTCGAGACCCCGAGGTTGCCAGTTTGAGCGCAGGCTCCTCTGGCTTGAGCAAAAAGCTCACCAGCTTGAACCCAAAGTCACTGGCTCAAGCAAGGGGTTATTCAGTCTGCTGAAGGCCCACAGTCAAGGCACATATGAGAAAGCAATCAATGAACAACTAAGGTGTCGCAATGCGCAACGAAAAACTAATGATTGATGCTTCTCATCTCTCCGTTCCTGTCTGTCTATCCCTCACTCTGACTCTCTCTCTCTGTAAAAAAATATAAATAAATAAATAAATAAATAAATAAAATAAAAAATAATAAAAAAATATGAATGCATAATTAATAAAATAAAAGGAACAAGTGAATTTCTAAAAACATACATTCTCACTAGTAAGCAAAGAATGAAGGAATTATATCAGACTGATGTCCTATCTGTGGCTCTGAACTCCCTACCACAGGAACCCTGCCACACTGATTCATCTCTCTTTCTCTAGGCTCTTTCTCAAGAGCACATAAATGTGCCTATCTTTGAATAAGGAAAAAAAATTCAGTCAATTCCATCTATCTCCGTTTCTTAATTTCCATTCACTTTCCTCCACTCCTGTTTACATCTCAGGAAAAACTACCATAAGTTCACGAATGATCTTCTTAGGCACCAGTCTCCTGGTTTCCTCCTTTTTCTTTGACCAGACCTTTTCAGTTTCTTACAAAAACCTTCTTTTTTCTTTAGTTTGTCTTAAACGTTGCTGTTTTCTCTCATGGATCTGTAACAACGCCCATTTCTCCCATGGCTTCATTTAGCAGGTATAGGCTCATCATTATTATGAAATGTATTCTCTCCAGCCCAGATATACATCGACAGATATTGTGTACCACATATTCTAAGCACCTAAATTTATTAAGTCCAAAGGAAAGCTAATCTTTATTACCAAAAAATCTGGACCACAAGTGTCAGTAAATGCCTTCATTATACCCATCAAATTAATATAGAGAAACCTGAAAGTCACCCTTGACTGTTCTCTGTGCCATTCCTAATTACCAATCCTATGGATTTCCTTTCTGAAATCCCTTTTATTAGCTCACTTCTCCATATACCCACTACCACCCTGTTGCAAACTACTTGCAAGTGTGTAAATCTCCAAGTTAATTTTTCATGCTATAACCATAGGTATGTGCCTGAAATAAACCCAACACCGTCATTCCTCCTGAGATAGGTTGAATGGAGGCTCTCCAAAAGATATTTCCACATTCTATTCCCTAGAACCTGTGAATGTGACTTTATTTGGAAAAAGCTTTAAGCAGATATAATTGAGGATCTTGAGATCATTCTATCTAGGTTATACGTTCTGGCCCTAAATCCAGTGACAATGACAAGTGTCTTTATAAGAGACATGCTGAGACGAAAAGGCCATGTGATAAAGATTCAGTGATCTGGAGTTATGCAACCACAAGCCAAATAATGCCAGGAGCCACCTAGAAGCAGGAAGTGCCAAAGAATATATTGTCTTCCTAAATTGTCAGAAAGAGGGTAGCCCTGCTAACACCTGGATTTTGGACTCTGAGCCTCCAAAACTGAGAGAGAATAAATTTCTAGTGTCTTAAGCCACTCACCAGAAACTAACACACACTTTTGTCCACGAAACCAAGTCCAAAGTACTTAACACGGCTACCAAGCCCTCCACAATTCCACCCTTACCTTTCTTTCTTTGTTTTTACCATTCACCTTCTGTTTACCTTTGAAGCAAATTTTAGCAAAACTTACGTTCACCTTAAACTTTTATTTATTTTTATTTTAAATGGTTATTTATTTTTGTGTGTGTGTGACAGACACAGAGGACAGAAAGACAGACAGAAAGTGAGAGAGATGAAAAGCATCAATTCTTCGTTGTGGCTCCTTAGTCTCCTTGGTTGTTCATTAATTGCTTTCTCATATGTGCCTTGACTGAGGAGCTACAGCAGAGTGAGTGACCCTTTGCTCAAGCCAGTGACCTTTGGGCTTATGCCAGTGCCCATGGGGTGATGTTTATGATCCCATGCTCAAGCCAGCAACCCTGTGCTCAAGCCAGACGAGCCCGCACTCAAGCTCAAACTCACGCCCTCAGGATTTTGAACCTTGGTTCTCCACTTCCTAGTCCGATTCTCTACTGTGCTACTGCCTGGTCAGGCAATGTTTATTTTATTGATTTTAGAGAGAGGAAGGGAAAGAGCAAGAGAAAGACAGGAACATTGTTTCTGTATGTGCCCTGACCCAGGATTGAACCAGCAACCTCTGTGCTTCAGGATGATGCTCTAATCTAACCCATTGAGCTCTCCACTCAATGCAAACATTTTTTTTTTTTTTTTTTTTTTGTATTTTTCTGAAGCTGGAAACGGGGAGAGACAGACAGACTCCCGCATGCGCCGGGATCCACCTGGCACGCCCACCAGGGGCGACGCTCTGCCCACCAGAGGGCGATGCTCTGCCGCGACCAGAGCCACTCTAGTGCCTGGGGCAGAGGCCAAGGAGCCATCCCCAGCGTCCGGGCCATCTTTGCTCCAATGGAGCCTTGGCTGCGGGAGGGGAAGAGAGAGACAGAGAGGAAGGAGGGGGGTGGGGGTGGAGAAGCAAATGGGCGCTTCTCCTATGTGTCCTGGCCGGGAATCGAACCCGGGTCCCCTGCACCCCAGGCCGACGCTCTACCGCTGAGCCAACCAGCCAGGGCTCAATGCAAACTTTTATTTTTAATTAGGAAATATTTCAAGTGTACAAGAAAATACAGGAAATAATAGAAATCTACAAAAACTTACACTAGATTTTAAGATACTAACATTTTGGCATGTTTGGTCAGATTATTTTTAAGAAAAATATTCTCTTGACTCAACTAAATCCTGCCCTCATCATATTCTCTTCTCTACCTCTACAAAGAAACCTATTTGAAATTGTTATTTAATTACTGTCCTGAAATTTTTACTCTAGCCTGCATTTAATTTTAGTTTCACTATGTGTATTCCTAAATAAAAGCTAGCATTGCACTCATTGTTTTGAAACTTTATATAAATGTTACCATACTGTATATTTACTTTACGGCAATTTGCTTTTTGAGAGTAATTTTCACTTACTGTTACTATAATAGGAAACTATTCCTATTTATTTTGGGCAAAGGCACTGCTTTTAGAAAATGTTTTCATTCCTTCCTGCCCACCTTTGTATTTATTTTTTAAAATACCAATTTCCTTTATATTTTAAAAGTCATACTAATTATTTTTTAGTTACCTTTTAAGATTTTAATAGGTGTATTTAAAATTTAAAGGAAGTCAATGTATAGTAGTCCCCTCTTACCATGGGAGATAATGTTTCAAGACTGTTAGTAGATGCCTAAAACTATGGATAATACCGAACCCTAATATATTATGTTTTTTCCTATACACATATACCTTTTTTCCTTAGTAATCAACTTCTTCAACTCTACTGGAAATGTGTCAGCAGTATCTTCATGGGCAGAAACAGCTTCTCCAATAATTTTTACGTTTTTCAGTCTAAACCTATTTTTGAATCTCTGTAACCATCCTCACTGCAATAAATGGTATGGTGTCACTTGTTTCAAGGATCCTTGCTGAAATCTTCATATAAGCTAATGCTTTCTGGTGTAAAATGTTGCTATCAATCAGAATACTTTTTCTGTTCATGTCTTCCTCTCACAATTTAGTGCCTTTTCCATCTTAACAAAGGACTTTTCATGCACTGTGGCTATAACTTTTGCAATCTGAGGTGCAACAGCAAAACCAGCATGAAGTTTTTCTCTTTCTTTACAATTTCACAGAAGATTCATTCTTCCTGTAGATCTAAGCAACCTCAGCATATGGTTGTTTTTCATTCCTTATTAAAATTGAGAATGTTTGACTTTTCACTTAAAGAAAGCACTTTATCACTTCTCTCTGGCATATCTAAACCGCCAGCATTACTACTGCACTTTGGGGCCATGACTAAAGTGAAGTTCAGTGTTACTTGGATCCAAGCAGTGCAATACCGAGCCAGTGCATCTGAGAACCAAGACGGCTACCAACTAAGGAGAAGGCAGAGCATGCAGCATTGATATGTAGGATAAAGGAATGATTCATATCTCAGATGGTGCAAAATTTCATCATGCTGCTCAAAACAGTGCACAATTGAAGTTATAAATTATTTCTGGAATTTTGTACTTAATATTTCTGAATCGTGATTGATCATGAAGTTACTGAAACCGAGGAAAGTGAAACTGTGGATGGGGGGGGGGTGGTTGGCTACTGTATTTACCCTCTTCCTGAAGAGAACACTTAAAAATCTCAATAGCTCCCACTCTTCCTACACTAGTTAAAAATTCTTTTTGGTTCTATCTTGTATCTTAAACCCCCAAATTAAACATTGTACAATTAGTTGCTCTGTTTACCAATTTCTTTACCATTACTTCTCACTAACAAACCTCCGGCCTGAATCTTTTACCTCTTGTATCCAGTAACCTTGCTAAAACTCTTTACAGAAGAAATTCTTAGCTTATTTTAGGTAGACATTTATGTGGACTACAAATGCTAATTTCAGTTCTCCCAATCCTTAATACCATTTACTCATTTAGTCTTGTTACTCTGCTAGGGCCTTCATCATATTGTGAAAATGAATGAGGTAAGTATGTGTATCCTAGACTTGTCTGGCCTTAAGTAGAATGCTTATAACATTTCACCATTAGGGATGTTTGCTGAATGTTTAGAAGAAACCCTTTATAATGGTATTTCTGTTAGTTTAAAAGTATGTGGAAATGTTTAAATGTATGAAATACTTTTCTTGCACCTACAATTGTATGATTGCATGTATTTTTCTTTTAATTTTTTTATTTGTGTGCCTAACAGTAAAGATTTTTTAATGTTGTATTTGCCTTGTTTCCTTTTATAAACCTTCTTCAAAATTGATATTTTATTCACTGCTAGTTTAGACCCTCACTAATTATTAGTATGTTTAAACTTATTAATTCCTAAGAGAATTGTTTAAAATATCCAACTATTTTAATAATTTCTGTGTATTTTGTCAGTTTTTGCTTCACATATTTTGAGGCCATGTTTTTAGGTACAAATAGATTCAAGGCCCTGGCTGGTTGGCTCAGCGGTAGAGCGTCGGCCTAGCGTGCGGAGGACCCGGGTTCGATTCCCGGCCAGGGCACATAGGAGAAGCGCCCATTTGCTTCTCCACCCCTCCGCTGCGCCTTCCTCTCTGTCTCTCTCTTCCCCTCCCGCAGCCAAGGCTCCATTGGAGCAAAAGATGGCCCGGGCGCTGGGGATGGCTCTGTGGCCTCTGCCCCAGGCGCTAGAGTGGCTCTGGTCGCAACATGGCGACGCCCAGGGTGGGCAGAGCATCGCCCCCTGGTGGGCAGAGCGTCGCCCCATGGTGGGCGTGCCGGGTGGATCCCGGTCGGGCGCATGCGGGAGTCTGTCTGACTGTCTCTCCCTGTTTCCAGCTTCAGAAAAATGCAAAAAAAAAAAAAAAAAAAATAGATTCAAGACTGTTTAATGTTCCTAAAGAATATTTTTTTAAATATTATTATAGGGTCGTTTAAAAATAAGATTTTAAAAAAAGATTATTAGAATCTCATTAATTTTTTATTTTGCTTTAAGGTCTTTTACTTAAAATGTAATTTAAAATACTGTCTTTTTAATACAAGAGTTTAAGCTACTGACATGTATTATAATTACCAATCTAAATTTAGTTATTTTTCTACTTATAGTGTGCTTTCTCTGAACATGAGTTTTCCTTTGCTTGTTTTTGTTCCTATTTTCTGTCTATTATAAGATTAAATACATTTATTTCTACACCTATCCCCACCAAACTGGCTTGGAAGTTACATGCTCTATTCTTGTTAGTTTAGAATTTCATTTAAAAGATACATACTTGATATCATTTAAAGTTAATTGATGCTTCCTCATTACTCAATAATACAAGACCCTTAAAATAATAAATCCATTTTTCTTACTAAAAATAATTTTAACCTACTTTCATTATTTGTTATTGGTGATAATGTTGGTATTTTCTTCTGAGACTACTGTTTATAAAATGTAGAATAAATGAAGTGAGAAATCATTTCATATTCTAATTCTCCAGTACCTTTGAGAACTGGGATTCTGAACATGGGGTAAAGAAAAAGTATAACATCTTGTAGTACTGAATTTGAAGTATCAGTATATAAAATACTCATGATGTATTTTATCTTATAAAACAAAAACAAAACAACACCCTGCATTTCCAGCTTTGGTCCACCAAAAAAGCCTAGGAACAATGACCAACCTGGCAAAAATAAGCATCCCTAGCATCCAGACTGCAGGTTTGAATTACCATTCCTCCTTCAAAGAAACCAAGGTCCCTTAGGCCAGAATGACTAAATGAGACTGAAATACATTGTTATGCCATATAGCAGGAAAGCTATCAAAGACCATTACAGGTCAACATAAAATCAACTCAAAGAAACAATACAAGGCTTATATTGGTCAAAAATGAGACAATTTGGACTTCAGTAAGGATCATAACTATAACAGTTTAAACACAGTATATTTAAATCTATGGATTAATGATACTAAAATTAAAACAAAAAAACCCTGATCATTTCTGGGATAACATGATGTCTAATAGCTTGAAAAAAATATTGGAGCCAATAACAAGGGTAGGATAGACGAACAAGACTGGCCACAGGCTGATTGATAATTGTTAGATATGAATGATGATTACATGGCATAGCCTTCCACCTACTTTCTTTCATACATATTTTATGTTTTGAGTTATTTAACAAAAAGGGGGGTAAAGGACATATGTAAGTTTTCAAACTTCTTTCAAGTACTATTGGAACAAAAAGTTTGAAGACCAGTGTTCTAAGCTGAAGAGCAAGAATCATATCTACCTTGTTAGTCAAAGAATGCTTAGTACCTATTACCCAGCAGACAATAGGTGTTCAATATATAGTTATTAAATGAATGAGTAGAGATGAAATAGTTGGCTTATGTGGTAAGAATTTTTAAAATTATATTTTATAATTTTATAAATTTATAATACTAGAAAAATAATTATAAATTGAGATAATGATTACTTTTCCTACATAAGCATAATATATTTATGCAGTTCTATAAAGAATTGTCAAGACAGTAATCACCCCTAACAGGTTAGTTTTAAAGCATTATTTTAAAACAACATTTTTTATCAACTATATATCATATTATAAGACAATGAACATGTATTTTGAGAGAATCTTCACATATAAAAAAATCTTACCTTTCAAAAGGTGCATGGACTCTCTTAATTACATGGTAAGAAAGTATGTCTTTTGCCAATAGATATTTATCACTTAATGATGTGATAATTCTTAGACATCCAATAAGCTCTAGGTAGTTATAGTATTCATTCATAACTAAGTTTAAGTCAGCTACTTTTGTTGCAGCATTAATCTGTAATGAAGAAGAAAATATACCCAGTTTCCCCTTTCACTTTTGAATGATATTTATCTTTCTTTTTTCATATTTACATTTCAAATGATACATTACTTTATCCTCAATTCTTGAGTATACCAGAGTAGAATGAAAGTATACCAAGAATTATTTTTCTAGAATAAATATCTGACAATCCAGTATAATAAATATTGTATATTTCTGCCTTCAAGAAACCTTGAGTATAATGCCACTTTAAACAGAAAATTACTTACACAAAAGGCAATAACTGACACAGAACAGTTACATTGCACTAAAAAGGCAACACAGATGACCTGAAATTTTATGAAAGAGAAAGAATATCAGCTGCGACTTAGGTCCAAACATTTTGAGTGTTTCAGAGAAGAGCATAAACAAAGAAATATTTGACCATTTATGTGCTAGATACTTTCATATAGGTTAGCTTCTGAATAAAGTTACAGAAAGAGAAAGTTAAAAAGACTATTGACTAGCAGTCAAGTCTATTAAATGGAAAATATTTTTTTCTACTACTACTTTCCATAAAACTCTTCTCCTAGACATTTACACGATTCTCTCATTCATTCCAGATATCTGCTGAAGTCTCTGAAGTTCTTCCTGACTACCCGGTTCAAAATACTAATTTCACCCTCTGCGAGAGACTAAGAATTGGGTATATGTTGCTTCATCCTTCAAAAACCACCATCCTGCATTTTAGCTGGGCACATAACCGAACTTTCCCTGGAGCTATATGTGGCTATGAGTGACTAGGGCTATCCAATGGGATGTGAGTGAAAATGTGTTCAACTTCCCTGCCCTCTACTTCCACTTTCTCCCTTCAGAGCAAGCTTTGGCTATGTAGACACAGACACTATCCTAAGTGATTACGTACCAGGGAGAGGATGGAATTCAATTCCCTGGGTGACTAGGTGTATCACAACTCTACCTCTAAAATAGGAGTCATTTCTTTTTTTTTTTTTTTTTAAAACAATTTTTTTTATGTTAACATAAATCATATAGTTTTCTTTTTTTTTTTTTCATTTTTCTGAAGCTGGAAACAGGGAGAGACAGACAGACTCCCGCATGCGCCTGACCGGGATCCACCCGGCACGCCCACCATGGGGCGACGCTCTGCCCACCAGGGGGCGATGCTCTGCCCATCCTGGGCGTCGCCATGTTGCGACCAGAGCCACTCTAGCGCCTGGGGCAGAGGCCACAGAGCCATCCCCAGCGCCCGGGCCATCTTTGCTCCAATGGAGCCTTAGCTGCGGGAGGGGAAGAGAGAGGCAGAGAGGAAAGCGCGGCGGAGGGGTGGAGAAACAAATGGGCGCTTCTCCTGTGTGCCCTGGCCGGGAATCAAACCCGGGTCCTCCGCATGCTAGGCCGACGCTCTACCGCTGAGCCAACCAGCCAGGGCCTAGGAGTCATTTCTATAAAAGTCAGATAGCATTTTTGATTTGTGGGGCATATGTCTGTCACAACTACTCAACTCAACTCTGCCACTGTAGTGTGAAAACACTACAAAGAGATTTACAACAAATGGGTGTATTGTGTTTCAATAACACTTTCTTTACACACAGATGACAGCAGGCCAGACTTGACCTACGGCCATAGTTTGCCAACCCCTATCCCCCAAAATCTATACACCAGATTTTAGAAGAAATAAGCCACTGAGATTTCTGAGGAAGAAAGCAATGTAGTCAAAATTATCCTTTTGAAAGAATTATTAGAATAATGTTCTAAATGTTTATGCATAGGCATAATTTGAGTTTGGTATAGTACGCACACTGGAAATAAGAGAAAAGAAAAGCCACTCTTAGAAACATTTTTTTTTAGACATTGTCTTTTGTTATAGCATCTCAGCCTGAGCTCTAACTTATTATACCCAAGCATTATTTCTAAATATCTATATATCTAAAAGTATACATAATTTTTATAATATACTTTACTGCATGACAGTACAGTTGACCCTCAAGCAACACGGGTTTGAACTGTGTAGATCCACTTATATGCCGATTTTTTTCAATATAATCGGCTCTCTGCATCCATAGGTTTTGCATCAGCAAATGTGGAGGGCTTTATTCTATGCCATTTCATCTAAGAGATTGGAACAACTGCAGATTTTGTTTTAGTGGAGAAGGTGGTTCCTAGAACCAATCCTCTGCAGATACTGATGGACAACTATAGTTAAGTTTTGGGGGAATCAAAAATTGTATGTGGATTTTAAGGGTTCTCCTAACCCCCATGTTTTTCAAGGTCAACTGTATATTACATATTTATTTGCTTATCTTCTCTCTTCCCTCTGGAAGATAAATTTCAAAAAGGCAGGGCCTTTGGATCACTATTGTATCTTCAGTGATAAAACAGTGCTGGGTACATAGCATTTATTGACTATATAAACAAACATATAACAGGTCCACAGAAACTGGAATAGGTAAAGCCATGAGGAGAGCTGGAAGTCCTAAATGCCCTAAAGAAGAACAGGAACTTTTTCAACAGGCAATGAGAAGCCACTGAGATTTCTGAGGAAGAAAGCAATGTAGTCAAAATTATCCTTTTGAAAGAATTATTAGAATAATGTTCTAAATGTTTATGCATAGGCATAATTTGAGTTTGGTATAGTACGCACACTGGAAATAAGAGAAAAGAAAAGCCACTCTTAGAAACAGATAGATGACTCAACACATGATAAATGAAGTATGGAAGAATGAAAACAACCTCTTCCCCAAAATGTCTTGAAAACAAGAAATCTCTTGAAAAGAAAAGGAAAATCAAGCTGAAAAAATTAATTGTCTTAAACATGTCGGGCTCTTATCTTCATATAGAAAAATGTCTATAGAGATTCAGGCTCAAAAGTCTATAGGGACTCAAAAGTCTAGGGACTCAGAAATACAAGTCTGGGAATCATTCAGAAAGGTTATGAGTGAGAAGAAGCTTTCCAAATACTATAGAATTAGGGCTGTTAAGACAACACTGAAAAATACTTAATTTTATAGGGATAGGAAGAAGCATTAAAAACGACAGAAGTAGTCAAAGTAGCAAAGAGTATAATATTAAAGAAAACAGTAGAGGAATTTGAAGACAGTAGTGGTTGCAGAAGTCAGAAGAGATAAGGAATTAGAAAAAGAAAAAAAGAAGACATTTGAATGTGAACATCTCTAAGCCGTGATCCAGCTAACTTGGGAGAGTGGTAGTAGGAAGTCTCCCTCTAATAAGTTAAGAAATCCATAGGAAGGAGGAAGTGAGATGATAAAGTTAGGTATAACAAAATTAAGCCTAGTTTCATGGCCCAAATCACACAGCTATAGTTCCTATTTATTTCAACCTAAAATCTGACTTGTAAGCATTTGCCTTTAACCATTCAACTATACTGCTTAGTAACTGAGATAATGAATGGACAGAGTAGTGTTAAGTAGAAAGGAGGTTAAAAGAAAGAAAAGTTGAATGGCTTTCATTATCTCAATTAGTTTCCAAATCAGTAACATGTAAGCAATGATACTTAATACAGCATTATGATAACTAAATTGAGTTTCTATATGTAACACATGCAGTACAGGACTCAATGAATGCTATTTTTAGTTGAGTCTCCCCACTAGTTTCCATATTGAAAAAACTCAGCCTGGTCTTTCTCTCCACCTCACACCCCTATTTTTCTATAGGAGGAAGTAGAAGTGTTCGGATTGGTAAACTTAAGTCCTTGCTCTCTTTAGGCACACTTTCATCTGCTCTCTAGCATTCAACTAGGAACCTGCCTTGTACAGTCTCTGGCAGGGCAGAGACATCCTTCTACTTCTGAGAAATAGAAGCTAATTTGATCACAAATTGAAGTCATGTTATCTAACTAGTTTTATCAACACTAAACCTGGCACTTAGACCTCTACCTGTCTGACTTTTACTTCTATTTACTTCTATCTTTTCATTGGTTGTGGACTCTGCTGGTGAACAGAAATAATAACACCCCTTAACAACTCCACAGAGTATTATTATCTATTGTAGATTCATCATTTATATTCAAATACACTTAGAATGTAGTGCACATTTTAATAAACATGCACATTTCTTACCCTGATTATAATCTGTGCCACATCAAAGTCTGAAACATCAGCTAAAATTGGTAAGGTATTTTCCGGTCCATAAACAAGGCAGTTAAACAAGGTTTTAGAAAAGAAACCAGGTGAAGGACCACCATGAACCAAAGAAATGGCAAGCATTTTGCCAGCTTCATAGTAAAGATTCTCTCTCAGAGCTGTAAATAGATGAAAATACACTTCTTTTATTAAGATAACCACCACATATAATGAATACATACATAATAAATTAAAAATGAAAAAACCTAAGCATTAGGTAAATAAAAAATAATTCATAGAAGCTATAATACATAAAACATAGATTTCACTTAAAATATATAAAAAATATTTTTCTGAATAGAAATAACCTATTGTAGAAAAAGTAAACACAATTTTCTTAAAAATCACATATAATCCTACCACAATAACCAATGTACACACTTTCGTATATTTGTGTCTTGTGTGTATATAAATATATGCATGAATAATTTGACTTGTTTTTTTCCAATTATATTGTAAATTTTTTTAATATTTTTCAAAATTATTGAAATCTACAGTTAAGGAATGCATTAAAACTAACACAGATATGCAGCAATATAAATCACCCCTTTATTACTGATATGTCACTGAGTGATATTATACAATCAACATGTATTTACATATTCTTGTTTATAGATCTTTGATTATTTGATTAGGATGGATTAGGATAGAGATTAGGGTTCAAAGAAAATAAACATTTTAAGGTTGTTGATATATAATGCTAAATAAATTATGTTCCAAAATAACAAAAATTGAATCCCAACAGTATAGGCTACCTTACCATATCATAGCTTTTAAGATTTTTTAAATTGCCTTTTAAAATGTTCTGGCTACTTTGATTAAATCAAAAAAATGTCATGAAAATTTTATTTTTTCTAAAAATTGTTCAAAGCAACTTATTAGTAACCAACAATAACAAAACTTGAAATTACTTTATAAGTTATATATTAGCAGGCACATTTTACAGATGAAGAAACTGAGATCCAGAGAGGCTACATAATTAATCTAAGGATATAAAGCTACTTAAGTGATGTATACAAAGTGAATTCAGATTTTGTCATTTAAATTCATGTACTCTCTACCGTACCAAAACTGCCTTGAGTTAACATGACTAATTATTTGGATATTTAAAGGGAGTTTAGAATTAAACTATGTGTACTGTATCTAGTAAAAATAGTTGCGGGTAGTTTCTGAATTATTTCAATGATGCTTCAGGCAACGGTGAGGAAGTTCTAGGGAAACATAAGAGGAAATTCAAATGAAATTAAGTCTTCTCACTCTTTCCAATTTCCTATTACAGCAAAAGTTGTATAAATATCATTATCTGAAATTGAGGCAAATAAGAATGTACATAAAATAGATAAGCTTTGCCATCTGCAGAAGTAACTCATCTTGAATATACTACTCATGAGAACAGGGGATTTCCCATTTCCAACTGCTAGGGTTCCAGGGTATCATCTTTAACTCATTAAGGTGACCATGTCAGAAAGACATGACTAAAATGTTAAAGTGAAGAAGCCACAATCTTTATAACACCTTTGGCATAAACACTGCTTTGGATGACAAATAAAATGTATACTTTGATATTAAAAAAAAAGCTCCTAAAAAAGAATGCTAAAATTAACCAGTGTTTTAAGATGCTTGTTTTAATCACATTAACTCTTCACTAGAAATACAGAAAAGTATCCCATACATAATTGTGTGAGAAAAATTCTTGAAAGCAAAAGTACATTAAACTGTTACATATGAACCATAAAATTGTGTTCCAAATATCCTAGGTTGTAAAGAAACATGCCAACTCTAAATTCCTAATATTTGAACAAGAAGGCTCAGATATTCATCCATCCCACTTGGCCACTCTTATTCAGATAAAATTAGATTGAATATAAAATACATTTTTAAGTTACAGTTAATTATGGAATCACTTCAAGTAGGATTCTGCTATAAAAAAATAAGAATATTCTTAAAGAAAATGTTTCACTACAAAATTTGCATTGAAAAATCTTTCCACCCCTTTTTTGCCATGATTCTATCAGTATTTTATAAACAAAGTAAATTATATATTTTAACCACATGTATAAAAGTTATCTCTTTCTAACCAGCTATCTTTTTCTTTACACATGGTATATTCAGTATGTACAATAATAAATAATTACCTTGAGAATTTAGGGACAAGTTCTTTGACAAGGACCCTTCAAACAATGGTGAGTTCTGAAGGTGTTGCATTAAAAGACTTAGGAATTCTTGCTTTGATCCAGGATGCTCTCTTCCAAATTTATCATTTTCATTAACATATACTACTTGAATCGTGTACGAAGGATTAAATTTCTTATTTCTGAATATATTTAAAGCACTGTTCCAGATATCAGCTTTGTTGATATATAACCTTTTAGTTTTTTTAATAATTTGAAATCCTAACTCTATAATTATTGTTGAAATGTCTCTTCTAAATTTGTTGCCTTGCCTATAAAACATGAATTTAAACACAGTGGTAAGTACTCTAAAACACTTTGCGACATGGCAGTTACACAGCCAATAAAAAAGAAAGGAAAAAGATGAAAAGGAAATTCTTCCCACCCAAAATCAGACAGTGGCTGCCACTGGAACACAAAACAGTTATTTGATAACTTATTTAAAATTTTTGATTCTCTCATCCCAACCTATCAAGTTAAAATCATTTAATGTCATAAATGATTTATGAGAATGTTGACAGATGACTATCTCAAATTCGATCAAGTCAGTAGATTTAGGTATGAGTTAAAAGCTCAAACTCTCACCTTTCTGGCCAGTGGCTACAACATACACTTACTTAACTGTATCTTATTTCATGTTCATTAGATCTTTTAAAAACAGAGCAAATGTAGTCTCTGCTTATTATATGAGAGAACTATAGTTTTAAGAAATTAAATGTATTTTTAATCATAAAGTTAATTAATAGAACTAATATTATAAACAGAATTCACAATCTTTTAAGTAGTACTTTTTAGCCTATACTAGTAATTCTCAAAGTGTGGTCTCAGACCAGCAGCAGCATCTGGAAACGTTTTAGAAATGCAAATTCTTATGGCCCACAGCAGATAAACAGAATTAAGAACCTGTGAGAAGGGGCCCAGCAAGCTGCCTTAACAAGACCTCCAGGTGACTGTATAGACCAGGGGTCCCCAAACTTTTTACACAGGGGGCCAGTTCACTGTCCCTCAGACCGCTGGAGGGCCCCGAACTATAAAAAATACTATGAACAAATCCCTATGCACACTACACATATCTTAAAGTAAAAAAACAAAATGGGAACAAATACAATATTTAAAATAAAGAACAAGTAAATTTAAATCAACAAACTGACCAGTATTTCAATGGGAACTATGGGCCTGCTTTTGGCTAATGAGATGGTCAATGTGCTCCTCTCACTGAGCACCAATGAAAGAGGTGCCCCTTCCAGAAGTGCAGCAGGGGCCGGATAAACGGCGTCAGGGGGCTGCAGTCTGGGGACCCCTGGTATAGACTAATTGCTCCCTGCCTCAATTTCTCCATCTGTAATTGGAATTAATGTCTTCAAAATAATGTTGTTCAGGGCAATATTGTGTATCATCTTTCTACATCAAGTATAAATTTTCCCATCCCATTATAATGTCCCATGTAGGCAAGGTGTTGTTTTTTCTTTCTTCAAACAACTCCCTATTATTAATCCAGGCTGAGCAAAACCAAAATCTTTTGGAAGATAATCCTTCAGAAATCTATCTTCTTGGAGCTAGTTGATTCCTTGCTCCTGCCTGGAATGGGAATACCAATGCTATTCTTCTTGATGGCATAGAGAGGCGGAGCAAGGAATCACACTCTCTGGTATCACATCTTTAGAACCTAAATATTAAAATTATTTAAAACTAATGTGAATGTCATTTTGATACTAAAAATATAAAAATTTAAAGCGAATTTTCATTTAATACAGTGGTATCTTAAAACAGCAACTCTTCACCTTTTGAATAGTATGCTACTTCTGCCTGCAAATCTAGTTATTAAATATTTTCACAAAAATTCTCTTGTCCGGCTAAGTTTTAACTTAGTATTATTTTTAACAAGAAAGTACTTTCACATGCTTAGCTACTAATGTTACCTTTGTCTATTTTTTCCCTTTTGGCTACAATAAGACTCTATAAACACTTTCTCATAAAGCCACATACACTTAAAAATCCTAACTTCAGCTGAACAAATAACTGATACAGGATAAAGATATAATCCTAGTCTTATTTAAATGGTTAAAAATTATTTTAAAAGTTACTCATTTTGCTGTCTTACGAAAAGTCAGCCATTAATATAATAATACTTTTAAGTATGCCTTAAACTTCTTACAGAGCTGACATTAAACAAATTATGAGAAAATAAAACATTAACTCTCTATATTAAATATAATTCCTTTCTTTTAACAAAGTAACGTGGTATGCATTTATTTTAAATTCCTGTCTTACTCTATACTATACTCAAATAACAGTTCAAGCACATTTTCCAGATCTATGTTATTATACGCTCTTAAAAATGATCAATAGGCCCTGGCCGGTTGACTCAGTGGTAGAGCGTCGGCCTGGCATGCGGGAGTCTCGGGTTTGATTCCTGGCCAGGGCACACAGGAGAAGCGCCCATCTGCTTCTCCACCCCTCCCCTTCTCCTTCCTCTCTTCCCTTCCCGCAGCCAAGGCTCCACTGGAGCAAACTTTGCCCAGGCGCTGTGGATGGCTCTGTGGCCTCTTCTCAGGTGCTAGAATGGCTCTGCTTGCGGCAGAGCGACGCCCCAGAGGGGCAGAGCATCGCCCCCTGGCGGGCATGCCGGGTGACGGGCGCATGCGGGAGTCTGACTGCGTCTCCATTTCCAGCTTGAGAAAAATACACACACACACACACACACAAAAAGATCAATAATAAAAAAAATTTTACATCATGACTCAGTATGCAATAAATACTAAAACTATTTCATATACATTCTTTCTACCATATGCAATGCAATATGATACTTTATAGTCTGGTCTATTTTGTTTCATTTTCTTTTTAAAATGTTGGTTGCATGATTTCATAATTTCATGATTAAATGTTGGGTCCTACTGTTGGGTCCTTCTGGATTACTGTAAAAATCAGCTAATTCTAAGTGTGTATAGATAGGCACTTCCTGTTTAATTTTCTCAGAATAGAGTTTTCTATTTTTCTCCAATTCAAAATACATACCTCAGCAAATCTTTACGCTGGGCTCCAGGTGACTGTCTGGGTAATTTAGGTGATGATTCTTCCAACAAACAGTCATTTATCCCAACATTATTAGTGTTGGACAACGCATGTTTTTTGGCTTTTTGGAAACTTCCTGCAGATTTAAAACCCAATGTGAGCATAATATAAATATATGTAGAAACTTTCTGATAATATGCACTTGAATAAGAACATCTTTATTCAAAATTATAAATTACCTGAATTGCAGAGAATACCTCTACATTCCAAACACTCCCAATTTTGTTCCCATGATTGTAGTGAAGAACAGGCTAAATGTGTTCCTTTAGAACCACAACACTGACAGCACTTTATTTCCCATTTGCTGAAGGGATAAACAGAAGCAGATGTTGACATTTTGGTATTAACTTAGTCAGATTACAACCACTCACACTGCCACACTGTCCACCTCACACACACAACCAACCAAAGGAGGAAAAAGAGATTAACTACTTTGATAACTGCATTACTTTTCCCTAAAACATTTTTTCTATTTCATTGTTTATAAACTATGCTAAATATTCTCTAACTTAAATATCAACATGTACATGAATATTCACATATACAAAGAATATAAACATCAGAAGGAATGCAATTAAAAAATTTTTCCTTTTATATTTGGAGATGACTATACTCATAGGGAGATTGCTAAACCAGAGTATCTGATATGGAAGAAGCATTCAGTAAATACATTACCTTGCCTAAAATATTATCTTTCCCATCCAAGGTGAGGAATTATTTCCTATAGAAAACTTGCTCAGACATCAGTATTGTGCAGCTCAAAGGACCTAGACTCACTACCTGGCCTCCATTTGTATTCTCTCCCATCTGTTCCCCCACTCCCATGCCACACTGTACGATGTGTGCTAGTCCATATTCACATTTTCCATATGAGAGTGGATGTAAGTTGTCATGTGGGACATCCTCTGTTTGGTTATGAGTACAATCTCTCTGTATAAAAATGGATATACCCGAGTGTGTAGACAAGTAGGTGATGAGAGAGGTAACTGGACACGCTCCCCTCTGGCAGGTGTGGGTAAAACTCCCTTTGTGTGGATGTGGATATGTAGGTAAGTGTCCTGTGTGTCCCAGCACCACTTCTCTAAATAATTTTGTCAACTAATGATGAAGAGAAAGAAAGATGACAGGTAACATGAGTGCTTATTATACACCAGGCCCAGTTCTCACTCTCCACATGAAATGTTTAATTCTCACTATTTTAGAAGGTAGGAAAAACCATTATTACCTTCATTTTAAAGAAGAGGAAACCAAGGCATTGAGGGGTAAATAACTTGTCCAATCAAGTCTGCCCTGCTAGTAAGTCTCAGAGCGAGGCTTCCAACCCACTATATCTGCTGTCAGACCCATGCTGCTCACCTTTATACCTATGTTGCCTTTCAGCAAAATTGCCTTCCTATCAGAGGATGAGAGGCAGTGAGAATACAAAGAAAGCATTCATATAGCGTTATCTGTGCCCAGGAAAAAAGGCAAGGAATAGCAATCTCAACTAGCTATCAGAAACAATAGCTACTGATGGATGGGCTGGTGGTATACAAATACATTATCAGTTAATTAAAAGAGCCTAAAATAAATTTAGAAAGTATCAATATTAATGAACGTATTGCTTCTTAGAACTCTAGAGTGCTTTACTGTTTATATGATCTCATCTGTGCCTCAGTACAATCCTTTACAGGGTTTTACTGAATATTCAGAGTCACCATGTTTCTTGCATATTACTTGACATTTTCAATGAGATCTCTGTTAAAGAATTTTTAGTCTAATGCATAAGACAAATTTAAATAATGTCAATTATATTGTAACAAGCATAGTAAAGAGAAAATCCAGCCCAGAAAGGGAAATCAGGAGTGATAACAGCTCCTTAGAGGAAACTTTCCAAAGCTGCCAAGACTTCATTCAGCTTAGTCTTTGCAAATCAATAGCTCACCCAGCCATTAATTTCCACGAGGAACAAGGCCCCCAATATTCTTTCAGTTTCACCATGCCATGTTCGAATACTACAGTATACTGACGATAAAAATTTAATGAAATTTCCTACATATATTTCAATGAAACTGGTTTTGTTACTTTTTATTCTGCATCTTAAAAAACAAATATGCTCTTGATTTCTAGTATCCAGCACAGTATAGAACACACAGAAGGCACAATATGATTGCTGTTTAAGACTAGAACCATGCCCTGGCTGGGTAGTTCCATTAGTTAAAAGTGTTGCCCCAATACACCTAGGTTGTGGGTTCAGTCCCTGGTCAGGGCGCATAAAAGAATCAACTAATGAATGCATAAATAAGTGGAACAAATCAATGTTTCTCTTTCACTCTCTAAAATCACTCTAAATAAATAAGTAAATAAATAAAATTTAAAAAAGGGATTAGCCAATAACTTCTGACATTATAAAGAAATAATCAATAAATTTCAAATGCCAAACCCCCCCTTTTTAGTGATCCAAAAGAAACACTGCTAGATTAATCAAGTTAAATTAACCTCTCTGACAGGGCCATCCAACAGAAATACAAAGCAAATCATATATGTCATTTAAACTTTTCTAGTAAAACGTAAAAGAAACAAGTGAAATGACTCTGAATATTTCCAAAATATTATCATTTTGTTCAATATGTAATCAATATAAAATTATTAAGGTTTTTTCAGTTCTTTTTTCTTATTGTTATAGGCTGAATTGTATTTCCCCAAAATTCATATATTGGAGTCCTAAAACCCAGCAACTCACAATGTGACTGTTTGGAGAGAGGGCCTTTAAAGAGATAATTAAGATAAAATGAGATCCTATGGGTGGACCCTACTCCAAAATAACTGGACATAGACAGAGGGACAATCATGTGAAGATACAGCTAGAAGGCAGTCATGTGCAAGCCAAGGAGAGGCTTGGGAAGAAATCAAATCTGTGGATACCATTATGTTGGACTTCCAGCCTTGCAACAAAATAAATTTCTACTGTTTAAGCTGCCCAATTTGTGGTATTTTGTTATGGGCAGCCCTAGCTAAGATACACAGTAAGTCTTCAGTGTTTATTTTATACTTGCAATACCTCTCATTTGGGAATAGCCACATTTCAAGTGTTCATTAGCCATTTACCTAGTGGCTACTATATAGGACCAGTGCAGCACTAGAAAACAGAGCCTCAGAAAATGCACCAAGTAAGCAAGCTGCAATTACATTGAGTGCAATAATTTTTCTGTAAACAGATGTAAATATAAATATACTTCATCTCAAGTGAAAACTTCAAACATCCTAAGAGCAAACACATTTCACTAACTATAACTCTGCTTCTAAGTTGAAGGTTTCAATATGAACACTAATTAAGCACAAATGAACTTCCCAACACACCTATTAGGCACACTATAGTCTCGCCCTTCCTTGCAACGACATCTTCGTACATCACAATGCTCATAGTGCTGCAAAAGCTCTTGATAAGCATTTTCTTCTAATTCCCAAGATGCATCTCTGTAAATGAAGAGACATAAAATATACTTTAATCTAAAATGTTACATAAAAGGACTGGTAATCAACCTAAAATAAAAACTACTCACACACTTAGAAATGAGTGAGGATAAAATCTGTTTCCTTTAGAGTTAATCAATCATTATCTTCTATCATTCCATTAGCGTCATTTTATCCTACACTTAGTCTCATTGAATTTTCAAATGCTAAATAAAAACTTAAGCAGAAACTTTCTAAAACTTATATTTTTATTAAAATTTCACTTCCATTTATTTTTCAATTTCAGCATTAGTACCATTATTTCTGGATTCCTTATCTTTAAATATTAAGAAAATTTTTCTCTTTTTAAATCACATCTTGATTCTCTTAATTTAAATGTATGATTTTGAAGCCTACTATTCTTGTATATAAATCAATTAATATTCTATACAACTGAGGTGTTCATTAAGAAACTATATATCAACTAATGAGACATTTAAGTCACAATCCCTTAGTCTCAAAAACTAGCAATCTGGGGGGTAAGGAGGCGAAGAAAGGGGTGGATTTACATTTTCTCATTTGAAATGGCTGTTTGTCCATCATTACAAAATCAGACATAAATGATTATTTGCACTATCATTAAATCCTTTTAAAATATCTTTTTTTTTTTTTTTTACAGAGACAGAGAGAGAGTTAGAGAGAGGGATAGACAGATAGGAACAGAGAGAGATGAGAAGCATCAATCATCAGTTTTTCGCTGTAACACCTTAGTTGTTCATTGATTGCTTTCTTATATGTGCCTTGACAGTGGGGCTACAGCAGACCGAGTAACCCCTTGCTCAAGCCAGCGACCTTGGGTCCAAGCTGGTGAGCTTTGCTCAAATCAGATGAGCCTGCGCTCAAACTGGCGACCTCAGGGTCTCAAACCTGGGTCCTCTGCATCCCAGTTCGACGCTCTATCCACTGCGCCACAGCCTGATCAGGCTAAAATATCGTTTGTCAAAAGGCTATATGTTACTCACCTTTCAGGAATATAAATTCCCATTCTCAACATCTCTTTCTGAAATATGTCACTATTATTGCATATTGTGCACCTAAAGAAAAAGACTCCTGCATTAAGTGCTTGAACCTATAGTAAAAAATAAAAAATCTATTAACAATTAGATTATAAACTTAAAAGCTAACAGTACATGTGTTATTTTTCACTTATATATTATAAAATCTTACTTTATACACTAATGGTTCTCAAACTTTGATAAACTAAGTTATCCCATGGCTAAAATTTGGAGGTCTTTTTTCCAAATGGTCAAAAAAATTAAGGTAGTAAGCGGACTGTTCTTAAGTTGTATTATTTATTCACCCATATATTCTTCTCAACCTTTGGTGTCTAATATCATTTCTGTTCCCAAATATTGTGTTGCCTATCTCTGTGAATAAAATAGTAAAAATCTTGAGTTACTTTATCTAGGAAATATGTTTAAATAAGTATTACATAAAAAGCATCCTTTGCTCTATTTTAAACTCAATCTGTTAATTTTCTTCCTAAGAGAGGAGCAGCAGGAAGAGGTTATGCAGAAAGAGACAGAAAACCATAAACCCACACTAGAAAGAGGAACCAATCCCGTTAAAAAACAAACAAACTAGTAACACACATGCATTTAATAATATTTAACCCCTACTATATATGGGTGCCAAACTCTATGTTATTTACCAAAAACAGAAATATAAAATGACTGGAATTTTACTTCAAAGAATTCTTGTGTATATACAATTATAATACAGTGTAAAAGTTTTTTAAAGCATATACACAGAAGAGAGGAAGAAGTACCTCAGTCTATATAAATCTGACGAAAAAGTCACAGAAACGGTCGAGTCAAAAATAATTCTGAGCCCTGGCTGATTGGCTCAGCGGTAGAGCGTCAGCCTGGCATGCGGGGGACCCGGGTTCAATTCCCGGCCAGGGCACATAGGAGAAGCACTCATTTGCTTCTCCACCCCCCCCCTTCCTCTCTGTCTCTCTCTTCCCCTCCCGCAGCCAAGGCTCCATTGGAGCAAGGATGGCCCGGGCGCTGGGGATGGCTCCTTGGCCTCTGCCCCAGGCGCTAGAGTGGCTCACACCCCGGAGGGGCAGAGCATTGTCCCCTGGTGGGCAGAGCTTCGCCCCTGGTGGGTGTGCCAGGTGGATCCCGGTTGGGTGCATGTGGGAGTCTGTCTGACTGTCTCTCCCTGTTTCCAGCTTCAGAAAAATACAAAAAAAAAATACTACTAATAATAATTTTGGAAGTAGATACAGGGGTCTGCCAGGAAAATGGGACAAAAAACATTAAAAAACTAGAAAATAGCATATCTCAAGTCTCAGGTGGTAAAAGAAAGTATATGTGATTAGAAAACTAATCAATAATATACTTAGGGTTTACATGCTGGCCATACTAAATTAAGTAATGAATCTGAACAGATAAATCAAAGCCAGTAGTGTGAAGAGATGACAGGAAATAAGGCATGCAGGAGAAAAACCAGTTATTAGGTTCCTGCAAAAGTCTACTTAAAAAAAAATTATATGTATATAGCCTGAAATTAAATCACATAGAAGGCAGAGAATAGCAAAAAAAAAAAGGATACACAAAATAATCTATTAAGCAAATCTGACAGACTTGGGGAATGATTTGTAGCTGGTGAAGAAAGAACTTAACAAAGAGGAGTCCGGCTTCAAACAACTAGCAAGTAGTACCACACACACCATGTGGTAGGAAAGTAACAAGTTATAAAATCTCTGAACCTAATGGGTCTGTAAGCAATTGTAAGAGATACCAAGATCTTAGTAAATATAGGATATGATATAAGAGAGTAAGTGCCCAAGGAGGAAAAAAACACCATGGGACATATCCAAGATACCAACAAGACTAAAGCAATGATGGAAAAATTCAAACTGACCAAGAATAGTGACAATTCTCTACATATCCAGAGTAAAATTTTTCCATTTTGTATTTTTCCAAATTTAGAAGCAGGGAGGCAGTCAGACAAACTCCCCGCATGCACCCAACCAGGATCCACCTGGCATGCCCACCAGGGGGCGATGCTCTGTCCATCTGGGCCTTTGCTCCGCTGCAACTGGGAACCATTCTAGCACCTGAGGCAGAGGCCGTGGAGCCATCCTCAGCACCCAGGCCAACTTTGCTCCAATGGAGCCTTGGCTGCAGGAGGGGAAGAGAGGGATATAGAGGAAGGAGAGGAGAGGGAGAAGGGTGGAGAAGCAGATGGGCACTTCTGTGTGTCCTGGCTGGGAATTGAACTAGGACTTCCAGACGCTGGGCTGATGCTCTACCATTGAGCCAATTGGCCAGGGCTCCATCAATTTTTTATAATACTAATATATAGTCTTTCCTCACAGAATCACAATATATATAGCATTTGTTGTAGTAAAAAACAATGAAATTTGCTTAACCACATACAATTCTCATTCTACTGCATAGGTTTGTACTTCCTCTAACTCTTTTATATTAACAAAGTTCAGAGATTTAAAACAATTATTCAGGTATTGTTGTAGCTATCTAGACAGGGTAAATAGACTCCACTTATTATTTCAGTTAAGACTCTAGTATCAGGGTAGAAAAACCGGTTACTGGAGTGTTAAAGAATAGAAATTAACTTTAATCAGGTAACAACTTATTAATATTTCTATCATAAACAGGTATCCATGTGGCTGTATTTTTATGTTATATACTACTCACAAAAATTAGGGGATATTTTATTGCTTCATATTCCTTTTGAAATATCCCCTAATTTTTGTGAGTATTTTGCATAAAGTAGACCTACACTTTTGTTAGTATTATTTCTACTTTCTAATGACAGAATTAGAAATTTGGTATTTTCAGAGTGATCACAAAAAATCCTAAGCATACTAGGTCAAGTTTGAGAATCTCTCCCTGATTCATTATTAGCACATAAATGAGGCAAATCTTATTCATCTTGAAAAATATCATCATACTGTTACAAAATTAAAAAGATAATATATTTGGCAGCAATTATATTCATTCAAATACAAACCCTTAATAAAGTTAAATTACTTTAAGATTCTCATATAATGTGAAATTCTTCAATAGGTAAAGATAACACTTCATGATGTTTATGAACTGTACCCTCTGGATTGTTTTACAAACACTTCTTTGTAAGAATTTGCAGAATTTCTAATATTCATTCAACAAAATAGGCTCTATCTAAAAAAAGAAAAAAAAAAAAAAAAGGCTCTATCCTGACATTTTTCACTGAATAGTCCTAAATATAAATGTTCAAGGCTCATACAAAAAAAAAAAAAAGTAACCAATTATGCTTTATTACTTTGACTACTGTTAGTACTTTTAAGACTATTAAAATATAAAAGGATTTACAATATCTTCTAACTTAAAAAAAATACTTTTGTGGGCTCAGGCTGGGTGGGTCAGTGAAAGAGCGTCTAGCACATCAAGGTCGTAGTTTCAATCCCTGGTCTGGGCACATATGAGAAGCAGCCAACTAGTGCACAACTAAATAGAAAAACTCAGTGGAGCAATGAATTGATGCTGCGCTCTCTCGCAAATCAATGAAAAAAAAAAAGAAAAAACAACAAAAAAACCTTTTGTGGATAATCTGTAATCAATAGTAACCTTCGAGATGACGTCAGAGTAATGGCGGGGTAGGAAGCGATACCGATAAATCTCCCCCAAAACTCAACAAGATCTTCAACCAGAAGCAGAAAAACCTATACTTGGAGCTTCCAGATGCTTCGCAATACACCCAAAGGTATGATTGAGTGAAAAATTGGCTAAATATATAACCAAACCCCGAAGGAAAAAGGGAGTAAGAAATGCTCCGCCTTCCTCACTAACCTAAACAGGGCGGCTTTCTCTGGTAACTGTGAATATAGAAACTGAGGCGGGCAAAGGGGGTGAATAGATCCAGGCCGCCGCGGCACAAACGGCCGAACCAGGCTGTGGCACACAGATCCAAGCCGAGGAAAATCTGATCCTGTGGCAACCCGGGCAATACAAGCTAACACTCGCGCCAAACCCAAACAAAGAAAGACAAGCGGAGCGGCCATTTTACCCGGTCTCCTGGTCGGTGCGCAGTTAGTGGGCGAGAATTTCTTCCTAGGCCCCGAGAGTGGGTGCCTGTGTTGCCCCACGGAGAGGCAGGGTCAGAGGCCTTTCTGTGGGCCGAGGACAGTCTCTGGGCAGCCCCAGCGCCCTGGGAAAGCCACGCACGGGAGGGAGTGAGAACTACTTCCAACGGTGGAGATTTTCCGTGCTGGTGAGGGTTTCACTCAGAGGGAACCGCGGCCGGCCTCATATCCTGGTGTGCGCGCGCAGATAAGGAGTGAGCGATTCCTCCGAGTGCCTCCGCAGTGTGCGCCCGTGTTATCGCAGAGAGGGGCAGAGTCAGGGGCCTTTGTGTGGGCCAAAGCGAAATCTCGAGCCGCCCCAGCGCCTTGCAAAAGCCGCGCACGGGGACGGAGCGAGACTCAATTCCAACGCTGCAACTTTTCCCTGCGGTTGGGGGTTTCACTCAGAGCGTGAGACTGCTGGCTGGATATCCTGGTCGCAGACAGTGAGTGAGAGTTTCCTCCAAGCGCCCCCCAGAAGTGGGCGCCCGCTTGTGTTACCGGACAGAGTGGCAGAGCCAGTGGTCTTTGAGTGGGCGGAAAGCCTGCCTGATTATGCTAGCAGCTCTGACTGACTGAGCCTTACCCAGAGCCCTGTGCTGAGTGGAAATAGAGTGGGGAGTTGCCAGCTCTTTGAGCCTCTTACTATCCAGGCAGAGGCAGCAGCAACCCCATAGCTGGATTATCAGGCTACTAATTGAGGAAGGAAAGACTAGGAGAAAGGCTCCAGGAACACGGACTCTTTCACTGTCGGAGCCTATAAATGCTAATGAGCCTCGACTCCCATGAGACTAAAGCACAATACATGACATTGCCATAGAGACTTATCAACTGCAAGCCTCTACCTGAGCGTGCCAAAGGGGCAGAACCCGGGGTACAGTGTCACCGACCAGGAAGAGGGAGAGAAAAGAAAAAGCAAGAAGATAACCTCTCAAAATCAAGAATAATCTGCAGACTTTATAACCTATCACATTTTATTATATTTGTTCGTTTGTTTCTCTTATCTTCATTCTTGATACTTTTTTTTCTTCCTCCAATTTGGCCGATTAACTCTCTACTGGTCTTACTCTCTCCTCTCCTTGAACTACACTACCCATAAGTGTTACATCTCCCATTATCTTTTCTCTTCTCTTCCTTTCTCTCTATGAGGGTTGCACTCCAAAACCCTTAACTCTCTCTCTCTCTCCTTTCTTTTTTCTTCTCTTAGTGGTTCCCTCTTTTTTTTCTCTCTCTCTCTTTCTTTTCTCCCTCTATATTAGTTTCTTCCTTTCTCCTTTACATCTCCTCTCATTCAAACCTCAATAACAAACAAATTATCTTATCTGGGACTCAAACCTATGTTTGTGGCATTTTGGGGGGTTTTTACTTCACCTTTTTAACTCACTAGCAGTGCTCCCATCCCTGGCTCTCCATATTATCTAGTTCTTGTTCCACTAAATACAATAGTAAGTTTTTAATTTGTCCCCCCATTTTTCCGTTTTCCTCTTATTCCTCTCATCATAACTCTTAGACAACCAACACCTAAAAGCAAATCATTTTATTCTTGACCCAAATTTTTTCCTTATTTGCTTTTTGTGGGTCCATACGCTCTTTTTTTTTTCTTTTTTCCTTTTTTTTTTTCTTTTTTTCTTTTTTGCCCCTTTATTACTTTTCCCCAATTCAGGCCCTCCATCACAGGCATTGTTTGTTATAACTCACAGTCCACCACAAGATTTTCTCAAGAAAGAGGGGAGAGGAGAGGAGAGGAAAAAAGGAGGGGGGGAATAATTTCCTTTTTTTAAAAATTTTTATTTTATTTTATTTTTCTTTATTTCATTATTAATTTTTTTTTAAAAAAACAACTCTTTTCGATTTTTTATTTATTTTTATTTTTTTTAACTTTTTATTCTTTATTAAATCTCATTAATACTATCAACAAAACCACCCTCAGATGCCATTAAGGAAGAGAAAATCGAATATCATGGATACAAAAGAAAGAGAGGTAACACAGCTAGATGAGGAAAAATCTATGGAGAAAAAATTTAATATATTGGAAACCTTGGAGCTAAATGACAGAGAATTCAAGATAGAAATCCTAAAAATCCTCCGAGATATACAAGAAAACACAGAAAGGCAATATAGGGAGCTCAGAAAACAACTCAGTGAACACAAAGAATATATGTCCAAGGAAATTGAAACTATAAAAACAAATCAAACAGAGATGAAAAACTCAATTCACGAGCTGAAAAACGAAGTAACAAGCTTAGCTAATAGAACAGGTCAGATAGAAGAGAGGATTAGTGAAATAGAAGACAAGCAACTTGAGGCACAACAGAGAGAAGAAGAAAGAGACTCAAAAATTAAAAAAAATGAGATAGTCCTACAAGAATTATCTGACTCCATCAAAAAGAATAACATAAGAATAATAGGTATATCAGAGGGAGAAGAGAGAGAAAATGGAATGGAGAACATACTCAAACAAATAATAGATGAGAACTTCCCAAGCCTGTGGAAAGAACTAAAGCCTCAAGTTCAAGAAGCAAACAGAACTCCAAGTTTTCTTAACCCCAACAAACCTACTCCAAGGCATATCATAATGAAATTGACACAAACCAACAGCAAAGAAAAAATTCTCAAGGCAGCCAGGGAAAAGAAGAATACAACATATAAAGGAAGGCCCATTAGATTATCATCAGATTTCTCAGCAGAAACTCTACAAGCTAGAAGAGAGTGGACCCCAATATTTAAAGTCCTGAAAGAGAGGAACTTTCAGCCACGAATACTATACCCATCAAAGCTATCCTTCAAATACGAAGGAGAAATAAAAACATTCACAGATACAGAAAAGATGAGGGAATTTATCATCAGAAAACCCCCACTCCAGGAATTACTAAAGGGGGTTCTCCAATCAGATACAAAGAACAAAAAAAAACAGAGCCACAAGTAAAAGCTCCAAGAAGAACACAATAAAACCAAATTTAAACTGTGACAACAACAAAAAGAAAGAGGGGGAGAAGATGGAGATTAACAGTAGCAAAGGACGATGGAGTGCAAAAGTACTCACAAAATAGTTCGCTACAATGAACAGGGTAGGGACCCTTTTCAATAGTAACCTTCTATTTTAGTAAACAATAAAAGCTATGTTTTAAAAAACAGTATTAACTTAAGCCTTTGTTATTTGGCATTCTATTAGCTGTAACTGTCTATCAGTCACCACTTTCATACACTTATACTACATATTTGATGTTATTAATAACATCTTTTTAACTTTCAAGTATTTTTTGAATAAAATCATATTAAATTGTTTAATGTCAGGTTTTATATTATTTCATTTACTTGAAAACTTGTCAAGTATGACATACAAGAAAAAAGGCCAATAACATTGAAGTAGCTTAGATTACAATTATAAATAGTAATGATATGTGATCATTTCCATACATTGGTTTGTTTTTTTTATAACCTTTTTTTTTTTTAAGATTTATTTTATTTATTCATTATAGAGAGGGAAGAGAGGGGGGGGGGAGCAGGAAGCATCAACTCCCATATGTGCCTTGACCAAGCAAGCCCAGGGTTTTGAACCGGCAACCTCAGCGTTTCCAGGTTGACGCTTTATCCACTGCGCCACCACAGGTCAGGCCTCCATACATTGGTTTTTTAAGCTTAAATATATAAATAACTTGGGAATTAAAACCTGCATTTTTGTTCATTGTGAAGGACAAAGAAATCCTTAGGTAAATATACATTAAAAAGCAGTATCTAAGGTATTAAAATATTATTTGTATAATACTGTGTATTTTATATGTAAAATATACTTCAATAAAACTGCTTTTAAAAGTTATAAGTTGTATGAGCTAAAATATATGTTAACTCATTCCAATTTAAAATTCAAATTAGCAAGCAACAAATTTTATATTAGGAAAAGCTTATAAAACATCTTACCTGTAAACAGTCTCTATGAAAACAAGCATTTTTACAACAAGGACTTTGTAATACACTGTAAGTTGGAATAGGCTCAATAAATTCCAAGCAAATTGTACATAGTGAGGATTCACTGTAATCATTAGGTGTAATTATTTGAACAGGTCGATGGTTCCAACAAAATGACCTAAAAATGTAAATTATTTAAAACCAATATTTAATAAATTATAGAGCATAACTATGCTAGCATTACAATTCACATTTACAAGAGAAAATTTATTAATATCTTTCTCATAACTAACCTGCAATACACTGGACACTAGGTACTATAAATCAGTTTTATAATCTATGACCATGATGAACTTTCAAAATGTGAATCTTATGGTGGTAAGACTTACCTCACAGAATTTCAATAACTAATATTATGTTGAAAATCCTATATAATATTGTTAGAAACAGAATATGTAAACATTGTATTAAACACTATAAAGTTAAAGGAACATAAAATTAAAAAATTTAATCATATAATAAATTACAAATAACTTATTTCATAACTAAATTTATGTTCATTTGTATTATCAAAACTGCAGTTTATGTACATAGTAAAAATCCATTAAATTTGTCAAGAACACAAAGACTAAAAGAAATGGAACACTCATAATACCAAATATCAAAATTCATACGATGAAACAAAACTCTCAGGGGCATTATTGCAGGGCATAATATTTATTTTGGACTTCACCAAATTTAAATGTCTTCAATTTACTCAAAGAGAAATAAATATGGCTTTGTGAAAGAACACTGCACTATTAAATCTAACGAACAATATAAAAATTTAGAAATATATGAGGTGAAATTTTCACTATGAATAGACATTTACAGTTCCATCTTTTATTCTAGAGCTAAAAAAGTCCATATCAGACATGACAATTCTCAAGACTTTGCAGATAGAAATGACTCCATATATATATTCGCTCTATATGTATTTATACAATGTACATGAAATGTATAAACTCAGTGTAGCTGGAAAAAATTTAACAAGGGAATTATAATGTTAGAATATCCATCTCTATTATCCATTTATCTTTTTTTTTTTTTTTTTAAACGTCCTTTTCTTAATATACTTTTTGTTTTCTTTAGATTTTATTTATTCATTTTTATTAGAGAGAGAGGGGAGAGAGAGAGAGGGATAGATAGAGAGAGAACAGGGGGAGGAGCAGGAAGCATCAACTCCCATATGTGCCTTGACCAGGCAAGCCCAGGGTTTTGAACCGGCGACCTCAGCATTCCAGGTTGACGCTTTATCCACTGCGCCACCACAGGTCAGGCTATCCATTTATCTTTAACCATCATTTTTCATATTTCACAGTTAACTCACGCAAAATTGCCAGTGAATTGGAAAATACATTCTCTCTGAAGGCCACATGGGAAATGATAACTTCGTTTACATCGGGGTGCAACACATCCAATTGAAGCACCAGTTTTCTTACAAACACAGCATTTCTAGAAGAAAATAAATAGGGGTCACAACATGGAAAATTTGAGCACCATTCTTCTTTTTGGGGAGTCAGAATATTATTTTTTATACAACATTTGTGGTGATGATATATTAAAGAAATTTCTTGAAAACACTTTTTTTTTCTACCCAGAAACAAGCTAGACACTGAAGATTCACTCTTGTAACAATTTCTGATATAGGAAACATCTGTAACCTAACACATGCACATGAAAAAGAAGATTCTTTTCTTCCTACTTCCTAAAAAGCCAGAAGGGTTTATCAATATAATGGCTATACATGAAAGACTCATTCAAATCTCAAAAGAAAATACATAATTGGAAAATATTCATCAAGGAGAACAGTAAAATAATACTAAAAACCAATCTAAAAAAAATTGGCTATCCTCACTCACTCTATCCTAACCAAATGAAAACATGTTAGGTACCCATAGTAGGTTAAATAGTGACGCCCAAAAAGATGTGTTCAGATCAAGTCTTAATTCCTGGTACCGTTATTTGGAAATAGGTTCTTTGTAGATTTTAGTTAAAGATCTCATAGATGAGATTATCTTGGATTTAGAGTAGTCCCTAAATCAAATGATTAATGTTTTTGTAAGTGAAAGGAAAGGGACATTTAAGACAAAGGCACAAGCAAAAACAAACAAAAAAGACAGGTACACAGAGGGGAAGGCCATGTGAAAAAGGAAGCTGAGACTGAAGTTATTTATAATGCAGCAAACCTAGAAATGCAAATATTGCCAGCAGCCACCAGAAGCTCGAAGAGAAACATGGAATGGATTCTCCCTCAGAGATTCCAGAAAGAATTAATCCTTCTGACAGCTTGCTTTGGAACTTCTGGTCTCCAGAATTGTGAGAATAAATTTCTGTTTTAAATAACCTGGTTTGTGTTAATTAATTATAACGCTCTAGAAAATAAACACAATACAACTGCCACTAATTGAACTACAACAGTGGTATACAAACAGAAAGGCTATTAGAAGAATCAATCATTACTAAAATACAGAACAGTACATAAAACATTTTGAAATCCTTGAGATGGCCATTATAATGATCACCACTGAAGAGCTTATAGATTAACATTGATCCCTTAAGTATCACCAGGTCATAGGAGAATACCTTGCCAATCTGGTGCTCTTCCAGTAAAATGACATACAGAATTCAAGTTTAGGGTCACAAATGGAGATACCTCTATAGGATCAATATATTCTCAAAGGTTCACAATACAGTATACTCAAAAGAATTCAGATGTTTTAAGAAAACAGGTATTCCAAACCTTGTATAAGGGGACCTTTAGAAGACTTCTTTCACTGCAAGTTAACTATCAGCAGGAGGTTGAGGAATTTTGATACTAAGACTCTCATGTGGCCCTTAGATAAAGGCAGAAATAACCTTTCCCCCAAAGTTTTCTCTTGTGCTTTTTAGAGCCTCTATTTTATCATCAAGACCTCTTCATCCTCAACATTTTTAAAAAAACTGCCTCCATTTCTTTACTTCAACTAAAATAAAGGTCTCTACATGCTTCCCTTACAGAATGTCTTGTATGAAGTGCTTGTTTCCCATCCTCCTTAATTTCCAGACTTGCCAAGGGGTGAAAGTGGGATATGGTCAGAGACAGGAAGGGGGATAAACAACATTATTTTAATTATCTGTTGCAGATTGCAGGCCACTACTCTATCTTCATATTTAACCTTCTCATTCTTTCACTTTCATTATTTCTACTCAGACCACATGGAGACCTACAGTTCTTTCCGTGCACATAATCTATTAACTATCACACAGAAGATACACAAATTATAACTAAGTGAATGAGTTAAAGTTCAGAATATTAATCCTGGAGAACAGGAAAAGGAACTGATCACAAGCACACAATGTCACAGAAGGCCAAAAAAGGTCTGGAGATCATAAATTATTGGTCTGCATAGTTGTATAATTTATTTTTTTTACCTCAACTCATCATTCCAACCCAGCAACTGAAGTATTAGAACGAAAAGTGAATGGCTGAGTTGACTCAGGATTGAATTTTGCAAAACAGCAGCGGTGAAATATGTTCATTATTCTGATGGCAACAGTCAGTGAAATGATGGGTCAGGTGGAATAAGATAAGGAAGTGAAACCAATATTGTCACATATACTATCCAGGAGCAGTTAAGTTTCCTTTCATTTGCAAAACTACAAATGTTCTGAAATTTACCATATTTGCATCAGTAAGCACTGGAGCATAAAATCAAAGTTTTACAAATTTCTAGTGGAGAAACTGATGAAAAAGAATTCTTTAATATTAACAATATTGATGGTATTTAGAGTAGTGAGTAAAATAATTACTTACCAGTTTAGAAGCTCTATTCACTTCTTTCCTTATGTCTTCTATTAAAAAACCATAAACTCCTTCCTCTTCTTTACCTCTTTGCCAAATTCCACTTGACATCAACTATGAATATATTCTCAATTAGAAAACAAACTCTAAAGAACTAGTTTGGAGTAAATAAGTAAATATATATATAATATTTTAATAAAAATAGACATCAAACAACTCAAATTTCAATCACCTCTTACCTATACTACTAGTTACTTTTCATGATCAAAGAGGCTCCGCACATTCTTTGATTTGAAAGACAATGTATATAAATAGTTAATATATTCAAACTGGTTTCCAAAGTTTTACAGAAAATAACAGAAAAAGCAAATAAGGAAAGCAAAAAATAAACTATAAGCTTTAGAGGGAAAAAGTGGTCAATACTGAAAGGTGTAAGTTTAAGTGTAATAACAGTAAATACTTAAGAGAGAATCCAGATTACTGGTAATAATTCTGGTTGTCAAACTAGCTGGATTCATGAAAGACAACTTTGGAAACTCACTGAATCATAATTATTTAAATTTTTAAAAATTGATTTTTAACTTCAGTTTAAATATGTTAAAGGAAGAAAAAGCATAGGACTGTGAATAAGAAATCCTGGCTTGCAAACCAGGCTGTGTGTCCAACTTTCTGGACCCTTAGGAAAGTAATTTAATGCCTCTAACCTTAAATACAAAAATAAAATCACTAGACTAAATTACATGATCTCTCTTTCATCTCTAACATTCCACTGTTATTTGTAACATTACCATACTTTTCTGTTCACAATAAAATAGAATCTTGTAAGTTTTGAGCCTAGGGATAGTATCTTTCTGAATTATTAAACTCATTAGAAAGAGAATGTAAGAAAAATTTTGATTTCATTAAATAAATTAAATAATTCAAAAATACTTTAAATTTGTGATTAAAGAGGCTTATTTTAATCGGTATTCTAGATTCTTAAGAAAACCAAGTAACATACATTACTTAAGAATTAGTTATGAAAAACAACCCACTAATAAAATAGCTTTCCTAATTCTACTACATAAAAAGTGAAATAAACACAAAAAAGGAAAAAGTTTTCTTCTGTGATGCAAATTATAATAAACCCCTACTTAAAAACAAATTTGGAATGCCAACTCATATTCCCTTAAGTCTTAGTACAAAGTAATTAGGTTCTCAGACCAGTCTACAAGTCTATTTAATCCATAGGGTAACTGAGACACAAAATCATAGTCTTAGAGAACCAAGGAATATGTCAGATGTTTTCTCAAGGAAGCATTTTAAAGAGCTTTTACATGGATATGTGTTGACTATAAAAATATGTCCACAAATTTGTTGATACATCTTTATTTAAGAGGTGAGGCCTAATTCCCTTCCTCTTGAACGGTGGGCTAGACTCAGTAACTCACTTCTACCAAATAGCATAAAGCAAAAAGTAACAGTAGTAAGTGACTAAAGACCAGGTCATATGATTCCATCTTGGTTTATCTCTCTCTCTCTCTCTCTTTTTTCCATCACTTCCTCTGGGAGAAGTCAGATTTCACGCTGTGAGACACTATGGAGGAACCCATAAAATATGAACTTAAGACAGAGACAGTGAAGTGAGAAGTTGGTAGAAGGAACAAACGAGAGACTAGTTTTCAGTATGAAATCACTTTTTCTTCCTTTTGAGTGATCCACCGTAAATTAGCCTCTTTCCTTTTCTACAAATATTAACTTTTCCAGATTCTTTGTGAAATAAAATGCTTTCCTTTTACTTCCTTAACCTTCAAAAGTCTTATGAGATTTACCACTAGCAACACTGAAAACAAGAAAGTGGCAAAAAGAACAACTTCCTTAAGACTGAACCATTTAATCCTTTTTTCCACTTAGGCACTATAAGGTTAGATAAAAATAAATAGGTACTAATTATAGGTTTTTATACGTATCCAGTAATTTCAGGATCTTAGAATTTGATAATGAAAATCCTATTTTTACATATAGACAAAATGAGAACCAGAGAAGTTAAATGACTTATCCACTTCTCAGAAACCAGTTATCAGGATCTAATTCTCTTTTTTAGAAGAATAGCAAATGTCTAAGGTTTAATTATAAATTATACTCACCAAACAATAGTAATGTACAGTGAGATTCCATTTCTCATTAGTTTTCTTTTCTCCATACTTATTAGGACAGTCATCATTTTTACGACAGAAAACACAAGCTAAAAGTGAAAAAGAAAATAGATATTAAAAATATTTTTTAGATCTTCAAAAATACTTAAGGACCGGCCCGTGGAGCCAAAGTTTGCAGCTGTCCCATGAGCAGGCTCCTCTGGCAGGGGCGGGGTGAAAGCTGAGAATCAGGCAGAGACCCGCAGCTGAGCAAAGGTGCTCATCCCTGCCCTCAGGGCCAAGGCTTGCAGCCTGCACCGCACATAACACTACCCGAGGGGGAGGCGCAAAGGCCTAGGCCACCGAGGCTTGTACACCCAAGCACATGATCACAGCCCCTCCCATGAAGGAGAGGCAGAAACCACAGCAACAGCCACAGTGGGCTGGCACCGGTAACACCCATACCCGAATGCCCTAGGCAGCAGCAGCAGAGGGGGTGGCGGGCCTGCAGACAGACGACACCTAGGGAACACAGGCCACATCCAGTGCACTCCAGTGGCCAAAACCTTCTTTTACACAGACAAAATGGGAAGGCAGAGAAATGTAAAACAAATGAATCAAGAGAAATCCCCAGAAAAGGACCTGAATGAGTCAGATATAACCAAATTACCGGTTGTAGAGTTTAAAATAACGACTGTTAGGATGCTCAAAGATATTAGAACAATAGATGGTCATTACAAACACCTAAATAAAGAGATAGCAAATATAAAAAAGGACATTGAAATAATAAAAAAGAATCAGTCAGAAATGACAAATACAATATCAAATATAAAGAATACAATGGAAGGAATTAAAAGCAGGATGGATGAAGCTGAGAATCAAATCAGCGAGTTACTCAAGGACAAGATAAATGAAGGCACAGAAGCAGAGCAAAAAAAAGAAAAAAGATTCAAAAGTCTGAGGAAACTCTAAGAGAGCTCTGTGACAACATGAAGAAAAATAACATCCGCATCATAGGGGGTCCTGAAGAAGAAGAGAGAGAGAACAAGAGATAGAGACTTTGGTTAAAACATATCATAGTTAAAAATTTCCCACAATTAAGGCAGTAAAATGTCTCACAGGTTCAAGAAGCACAGAGAACTCTATTAAAGAGAAACCCAAAGAAATCTACACCAAGACACGTAATAATTAAAATACCAAAGCTAATTGATAAAGAGAAAATATTAAAGCTGCTAGGAAAAAAAAGGCTATCACCTACAAAGGAGCCCCCATAAGGATGACTTCCGACTTCTCAACAGAAACACTTGAGGCCAGAAGGGAATGACAAGAAATATTCAAAGTAATGCAGAACAAGAGCCTACAACCAAGACTACTTTATCCAGCAAGGCTATCATTTAAAATTGAAGGAGAAATAAAAAGCTTTACAGACAAAAAAAAAAAACCTCAAGAAATTCACTACAACCAAACCAATGCTGCAAGAAATGCTAAGGGGCCTGTTGTAAACAGATCAAAGAAGAAAAAGAATATAGCAAAAGAGGAATACAGTTTTAAAGAATAAAATGGCAATAAACAACTACATATCAAAAACAACCTTAAATGTAAATGGATTAAATGATCCGATCAAAAGACAGAGGGTAGCTGCATGGAAAAGAAAACAGGACCCATACTATGTTGTCTACAAGAGACACACTTAAAAACAAAAGATACACATAGACTGAAGATAAAAGAATGGGAAAAAAATATTTCACGCAAAAGGAAATGAAAAAAAAAAAAAGCTGGGGTAGCAATACTTGTATCAGACAAAATGGACTTTAAAACAAAGGCTATAGTAAGACATAAAGAAGGTCATTACAAAATGATAAAGGGAGCAATCCAACAGGAAGATATAACTCATAAATATCTACGTCCCTAATATAGGAGCACCTAAATATATAAAACAGACTTTGATGGATTTAAAGGGTGAGATCAACAGCAATACTATAATAGTAGCGGATTTCAATACCCCAATAACATCACTAGCTAGATCTTCAAGAAAGAAAATTAACAAAGAAACAGCAGATTTAAAGGACATACTAGATCAACTCAATTTAATAGATATCTTCAGAACCTTTCACCCTAAAGCAGCAGAATATACATTCTTTTCAAGTGCTCATGATGCATTCTCTAGGATAGACAACATGTTAGGGCACAAATGCAGTCTCAACAAATTTAAGAAGATTGAAATCATATTGAGCACTTTCTCTGATCACAATGGCATGAAAATAGAAATCAACCACAATAGAAAAACTGAAAAATACTCAAACACTTGGAAACTAAATAGCATGTTATTAAATAACAAATAGGTTAACAATGAGATCAAAGAAGAAATAAAAAAATTCCTACAAATTAACGATAAGGAACATACATCAATTCAAAATTTATGGGACAGAGCAAAAGCAGTCCTGAGAGGGAAGTTCATAGCATTACAGGCATACCTTAAGAAGCTAGAAAAAGCTCAAATAAGCAACTTGACCCTGCATCTAAAAGAACTAGAAAAACACAGTAAGTAAAGCCCAGAGGTAGTAAAAGAAAAAAAAAATGAGAGGAAATAAATGAAATAGAGGGTAAAGAAACAATACAGAGGAAAATGAAACCAGGAGCTGGTTCTTTGAAAAGGTAAACAAGATCGATGAACCTTTAACCAGACTCACCAAGAAAAAAAGAGAGGATTCATATAAATAAAATTAGAAATGAGAGTGGAGAAATAACAACTGGCACAACAGAAATACAAAATACTGTAAGAAAATACTATGAAGAACTGTACGCCAAAAAACTAGACAATCTAGATGAAATGAACAAAATCCTTGAAACATATAATCTTCCAAAAAATTAATCTGGAAGAATCAGAAAACCGAAACAGACCGATTACAACAAATGAAGTTGAAACAGTTATCAAAAAACTCCCAAAAAAGAAAAGTCCTGGGCCTGATGGCTTCACAAGTGAATTCTACCAAATATTCAAAGAAGAACTAACTCCTGCCATTCTCAAGCTATTTCAAAAAATTGAAGAGGAATTAAGACTTCCAAGCTCCTTTTATGAGGCGAGTATAATTCTGATTCCAAAACCAGGCAAAGACAACACAAAGAAAGAAAATTATAGACCAATTATCCCTGATGAATTTAGATGCTAAAATCCTCAACAAAGTATTAGCAAACCAGATTCAGCAATATATGAAAAAAATCATACACCAGGATCAAGTGGGATTTATTCGGGGGAGGCAAGGCTGGTATAATATTCGCAAATCAATCAATGTGATTCATCACATAAATAAAAAGGAGAAAAACCGCATGATAATTTCAATAGATGCAGAAAAAGCATTTGATAAAATCCAGCACCCATTCATGATCAAAATTCTCAGCAAAGTGGGAATACAAGGGAAAATACATCAACATGATAAAGGCCATCTATGACAAACCCACAGCCAACACCATACTCAATGGGCTAAAATTAAAAGCAATCCTCTTAAGATAAGGAACAAGGTAGGGGTGTCCCCTTTCACCACTCTTATTCAACATTGTTCTGGAAGTCCTAGCCACAGTAATCAGACAAGAAAAAAAAATAAAAGGCATCCAAATGGAAAAGAAGAAGTAAAACTATCATTATTTGCAGACGATATGATATTGTATATAGAAAACCCTACAGTCTCAGTCAAAAAACTACTGGAATTGATAAATGAATTCAGCAAGGGGGCAGGATACAAAATTAATACTCAGAAATCAGAGGCATTTTTATACACTAACTGTCAGAAAGAGAAATTAAGGAAGCAATCCCCTTCACCATTGCAACCAAAACAATAAAGTACCTAGGAATAAATTTAACCAGGGAGATTAAGGACTTGTACTCAGAAAATTATAAAACATTGATAAAAGAAATCAGGGAAGATACAAACAAGTGGAAGCATATACCGTGCGCATGGTTAGGAAGAATAAACATCATTAAAATGTCTATATTACCCAAAGCAATTTATACATTCAATGCAATACCGATTAAAATACCAATGACTTATTTCAAAGATATAGAACACATATTCCAAAAATTTATATGGAACCAAAAGAGAACACGAAAGTCTCAGCAATCTTGAAAAGGAAGAATACAGAGGGAGGTATCACACTTCCGGGTATCAAGTTCTACTACAAGGCACTGTACTCAAAATAGCCTGGTACTGGCATAAGAACAGGCATATAGATCAATGGAATAGAACAGAGAACCCAGAAATAAACCCACACCTTTATGGACAACTGATATTTGACAAAGGAGGTAAGAGCGTACATTGGAGTAAAGACAGCCACTTCAACAAATGGAGTTGGGAAAATTGGACAGCTACCTGCAAAAAAATGAAACTAGACCACCAACTTACACCATTCACAAAAATCAACTCAAAATGGACAAAAGATTTAAATGTAAGCCATGAAACCATAAGTATCTTAGAAGAAAACATAGACAGTAAGCTCTCTGACATCTCTCGCAGCAATATATTTGCTGATTTATTTCCACGGCAAGTGAAATAAAAGACAGGATAAAAAAAAATGAGACTATATCAAACTAAAAAGCTTTTGCGCAGCTGAAGACAATAAGAACTGAATAAAAAGACAAACTACACATGGAGAGAATATATTTGACAATACATCTTATAAGGGGTTAATAACCAAAATTAATAAAGAACTTGTAAAACTCAACACCAGGAAGACAAACAATCCAATCAAAAAATAGGCAAAAGAAATGAATAGACACTTCTCCAAAGAGAACATACAGATGGCCAATACGCATATGAAAAAATGCTCAACATCACTAATCATTAGAGAAATGCAAATTAAAACCACAATGAGATATCTCCTCACACCAGTCAGAATGGAGCTCATCAACAAAACAACACAGAATCAGTGCAGGCAAAAATGTGGAGAAAAGGGAACCCTCCTGCACTGCTGGTGGGAATGCAGACTGGTGCAGCCACTGTGGAAAACAGTATGGAGATTCCTCAAAAAATTAAAAATCAAACTGCCTTTTGACCTAGCTATCCCACTTTTAGGAATATACCCCAAGAAGACCATAGCACTGTTTCAAAAGGAGAAATGCATCCCCATGTTTATGGCAGCATTGTTCACAATAGCGAAGATCTGGAAACAACCCAAGTGTCCGTCAGAGGACGAGTGGATTAAAAAGCTTGGGTACATATATACTATGGAATACTAGTCAGTCATAAGAAATGATGACATTGGATCATTTACAACAACATGGATGGACTTTGGTAACATTATACTGAGCGAAATAAGTAAATTAGAAAAAACTAAGAACTATATGATTCCATACATAGGTGGAACATAAAAATGAGACTCAGAGACATGGATAAGAGTGCAGTGGTTACAAAAAAAACCCAAACTTATGGAATTAGTGCTTTTCTCAATTGAAGTGTTCAATTCTTTCTGCATGAACATATTTAAATTTACAACATTTACTTCTAAAACAATAATGTGACTTTACATTTTCCATAATCTTAAATAATGAATTTCAGTCCAGAAACACAACCATACATCCAAGTTCAATTAATTTTGAACAAGAATGCTAAGACCATTCCATGGTGGAAGGAATAGTTTCTTCAACAAATGGTGCTAGGACAACTGGATAGTCACATGCTAGGTAATAAAAATCAAATCCCTGCCACACACCATATACAAAAATTAACTCAAAATACATCAGACCTAATTGTAAAAGTCAAAATTATAACACTCTTAGATGAAAATATAGGAGTTAATCTTCATAACCTTGAATCTGGCAACAGTTTCTTAGATATCACAAAACACTAAAAGCAAAAGTAATTAGAGAGAAAAACAAAAATAACTAAACCAAGTTTAAAACTTTTGTGCGTCAAAGGACACTAATGAAAGAGTAAAAAGATAATCTGAATTATGGGAGCATATGTTTGGAAATCGTATATGTACCTTTAAAAGTCTAGTGTTCCAAATGTTAAGAAACTCTTAAATTACACAAGAAAAATACAACCCAACTTTAAAATGGGACAGAAGATCTGAATAGATTCTTCTACAGGGAAGATAGATCATCAATAAGCATATTGAAAGATGCTGAATATTATTAGTAAGGAAATGCAAATCAAAACCACAATGAGATGCCACTCCACACCTACTATGATGGCTATAATCAAAATGTAATAACATTTATAACAATTAACAGATAATAACAAACATCTGGAAGGTTGTGGAAAAAATAGGACCTCTCATATACTGCTAGTGTAGATGTAAAATGGTAGTTACTTTGGAAAATATAGTCTGGCAGTTCCTAAAGAAGTTAAACATAATTACTATATGACATTTCTCATTCCAATCCTGGGTATACATGCCAATTAAATAAAAACATAGTCAAACAAACATTGAGTACTAATGTTCACATCAGTCAAAAATAAAAATAAAACAAAAAAGAAACAAACCACATTCCAACAATGATGGATCAAAAAATACTGAGGTTTAATATGCCATAAACCTAATTATAGGTCACCAGATTACAGGCAATTCAAAAAAGCTCCAAAATTCAACATCTGTATTTCCACCATCACCTACACTGAAACTACCATGACAATGTTGTCATTCTCCTTTGTGAGGACCAAGTAAGACAGCAGGCTCTAAAAATAATGCATAAGCTACCACCATTCCTGCTCACATCCCTTTCAAAAAAATGAAGTGTTTCTTCTATGAAGTGTTTCTTCTATAGTCCACAAAGTATTGAAACCATATATAAGATGAACTCGTTAACTGCTTTCAGGAGCTCTTGATACGAGCTCCCAGTTCTTCAGTTCACCCATGTCAGGAACACTGACTGCCACTGAAATCCTGCATCTGTCTCTTAGCAATCAGCATGTCCCTCACCTACTTCATTCCTTTCCTATGAAGTCATGTTAATATTTTACACAAGTCAACAGCTCTCAGAGAAATGTGCCACTCTTTCCTGTACTGTTTCTGAATACAGACCCCAGTCTAAGTAGGCTGAACACAGGAAACAGAACCAAATATAACCAATGTGTAATCAGCACTAGCCTTCCATTACTGAGCCACACAGATGCACACTTACACATTTGTCTGAGAGTAGGGCCAGAGAAGAACGAGGTTGAAAGATGGTATGGTAGGAAGAAATGGTACTACCCAAACATAAGGTGTCTTCCCCTTTCCTCTCTTCTTTTTTTCTGGATCCTCCCTAGGCTTTCAGCCTTCAAGATGAATTCTTCTAAGATCACCTTAACTCAAACATCTCAAACTGCTCCTTGAATTCATGGGAACTCTAAGAGCAAACTCCTCCATGAGATTTCTTAGTGTTGTTTGGTTTTAGCCTTTATTGTGTACAGATCACTTACTACCATAAGGTAAATAATGTGTAAGCTTTCCAGGTTGCCATCTATATCCCTTCTAGTGAACACAGGGAATATAACAGGTTGTCAATAAATATTAGCGAGATGAATAAAAACGAAAAAATAATAATAATTTAAAAATAATTTTAAAAAGGCAAATTGTAAAGGTAAATTGTTAATACTCAGCTCTACTCTCACTGTGTAACCTTGGGCAGGTCACACAAACACTTGATGGCTCTGCTTCTTCCTCTGAAAAATAAGGATAACAGTGTCTACCTCTAACTATGCCTAATGAGGAGATAGTAATAGCAATATAATTAAAAGGGCATGTCACATACATAAAAGTGAATGTTAATATTTTATTTATAATAAGTATTATATTGTATTTTCCCATGTATAAGATACTCCCATGCATAAGATGCACCTTAATTTAGGGGCCCAAAATTAAAAAAATATATAGTACATAAAGTTATTGAATTCAGGTTTTATTCACCATAAAATTCATACAACTCCTCATCACTGTCAAAACTCCCATCCATTAGCTTGTCCTCATCTGTGTCTGACAACAAATCACTGTCTTCATATATTGCCTTATCCTCAGTTCCATCTATGGCATTTGAAATACCACACTTCTACAACCACTGTATAAGACACACCCAGTTTTTAGACCCCCAAAATTTTGGGAAAATGTGCATCTTATACATGGGGAAATATGGTAATTAGCAATGTTTTCTTCCACATGATGTTTACTTATACAGAAAATTTCTAATATACAGTACTACTAAAACAATGAGAAAATCAGTAGCTGAAGGTAAAAGACTGAGGATCACAGGTGGAAGGAACTTGAATCATTCCTCTAAATGACTACATGGAACAGAAACTCCACATCTGCCCCATCTCTCCCAACCAATCCACACTAGACTGTAACATGAGCATGTAATAAACTTTTGTTGTGTTAAACCATTAATAATTCAGGGTTAACCTATAACAGCAGCTAGTCTTATTTACCTTAACTAATCAAGAATGGATGTTATGTGTTAAAAAGGTTCTATATATTTGTTAACAGGTTAGTTACAAAATAATAGGACATGAGCTAAAATTAAAAAAATTTTTTTTTCTGTATGTTTCTGAAGCCGGAAACAGGGAGAGACAGTCAGACAGACTCCCGCATGCGCCCCACCGGGATCCACCCGGCACGCCCTCCAGGGGGCGATGCTCTTCCCCTCCGGGGCGTCGCTCTGTTGCGACCAGAGCCACTCTAGTGCCTGGGGCAGAGGCCAAGGAGCCATCCCCAGCGCCTGGGCCATCTTTGCTCCAATGGAGCCTCGGCTGCGGGAGGGGAAGAGAGAGACAGAGAGGAAGGAGAGGGGGAAGGGTGGAAAAGCAGATGGGCACTTCTCCTGTGTGTCCTGGCCGGGAATCGAACCCGGGACTTCTGCACGCCAGGCCAACGCTCTACCATTGAGCCAACCGGCCAGGGCTAAAATGTAAAATTTTGAAATATCCCCCCAATATTTGCCCTCTTTACTCCAGTTTAATGAGATAAACCAAAATGAATGTCCCTTCCTCCAATCTTTTAAAAGAGTTCAGCACCTCTCCTTCCCCATAGAAAGTAAACTGATCATATTAATTACAAGCAAACTGCTATTTGTTAATAATATTGGACATCTTATACCAGCAGCTCCCACCTTAACTTCTTCACCTCCAGTGCCTCCACTTATACAGTTAGAGGTAGAAGAATAAAAGGAATGAGCTTAGACTACAGAGAAAAGTTCCTTATGATGTGTATGCTTGGATGGAGCTGCATTTGCTATTTATTTATATTCTGAGCTTGTGCTTTCCAAAGGCTCCCCTCCTCCTTTCACCTTGCATTCAGAACAGATTAGGTTTTAGGCATGCATTTTTTATAAGTAGGTTACTTTTGTTTTTTATTTGTACTTTGTTGTTTTTTAATTTTGATGTTTAAAATTCAGTAAAATTGTTCTGATTTCATTATACTTATGATCACCTTTTACTATAGCAAATGATACTAGGTGCATTATAATATTGAAAAACATATAAAAAACTGAGTCAATCAGCAAAAATATTAAGTAAATAACAGGATAGTTAATATTTGCACTTGAGAAATACACTATTACTAAGTTTCAGAACTATTAGTATTGTTGACAGAAGTCTGTAGGAAAATCAAGAAAGCAGAGAGAGGTTTAAGAACACCTTATCCAACATGATACAGAGTCAACAGATACTCTTTAAAAGTGACAAGCAACGTATAGCACTTTAATTATAATACTTTAATTCAAGAGAAAATAAAAAATAAATCTTCAAAAGGGTAGATGAGGGGAGAACTGGTGGCAGAACAGTATAAAGTAACTGTTCAAATTCCTCATTTTCCATGATACAAGTCAATAAATACTGTTTAAATTCAATATATAAATGAAGAAAACAACAATTAAAAGCAAAGGTCTATATCTATGTGAGGAGACTGTTGTGACTATTCAGAGGTAAGTTTTCATTTTCATGTTAAACTTTCACGTATTATTTAAGTTGTTCTTACCTGTATTTTCCTTTTGTAAGGGGAATGTAAAAATTATTTAGTAAATAAATGTTTTATTCAGATACAAACTATACAGATAAATATATAGAGAGAATACAAATAAAATATGACAAGTTGTCTTCTTATAGCAGACTTCTGTTGAAATGAATACACACAATATTGTACTTCAGTATATGGTTGTATGAAGTAAGCATAGATCAGGGAATTCATTTCTATTGTTTGAGTATCATTCTAAAGAGATTTATTATAATAAAAAGCCACGAGTAAAATATCTTAATATTTTAAATTTTATTTGAAAATATTTTAAATAGTTACTTACCAAGAGACTGTGAGTCACCAGGTTTATCTTCATTCATTTTACTAGGAAAAATAAAAACATACAATTTTAAGAGTCTAAAATTATCAATTTAATTAAAGCTCATCAATGCATGATTACAAATAAGTTGCACATCATTTCATACTCTAGTACTTGACTTTCTCACCTTTTATACAACTAAGGTCAATAGTTCTCAACCAGGGTGGTAAAGTATGGAGACACTGTTAAAATTGGAGGGAATTAAGATGCCTCCTTATATTCAATGGAGAGAGGCCAGGCTATTAAGACACCCCGCAATGGACCCAACAGACATAGACAACAAAGAACAATCTAGACCAGCAATTTTCAACCTTTTTCATCTCAAGGCATATAAAAAATTACTAAAATTCTGTGGCACACCAAAAAAATATACCTTTGGTGATTTGACCCCCCCCCCCTAAAAAAGGTGTTATTTTGATTCATTCAAATCACCAGACGGCTACTGTGCTGGCTGTTGTCAATTTTATTTTATAATCTAAGGGAAAAGAGGTCAGTGCTCTTGACTAAATAGTCAGGTACTGCATGTTTTAAAAATTCTTGCAGCACACTGATTGAAAATCATGGTTTAGACTTCTGAATTTCCAGCTGGACATTTAAGTAGGTTAAAAAAAACACCCCCAAATCCCTATTAATCTAGAACCTAAGTCATTTCACCCTAAATAGTATTTTTTCCCTGCTATTTTAAGACAAAATGAGTTTCCAATATGCATAAATATCATCCTTTTTTTCTTGCTATTTTAGGACACAATATTTCTAACCTACAACTCCTATGTACGGTGAAGGAAATTTGTCTTTTATTTTTGTTCATTGTTTAGGAAAAAAAATCAAATAATCAGTAGCAATGGCATTCATATGTAAGCAGCCTACAAAACAATCCATCTGGCTATATGTGTGGCTGTTATATTCACAGGGATTGTATACAGAGCTGCAAGCATATTAACTGCCACATCACATTCTAATTCCCGATCATGCTCAACCATTTACATACTGAAAAACACTGATATGCCTCTGTCTCCTCAATCCTCACTGGTAAACAAATAAGATTATTTATATTCATTATTAAAATGTTTTTTTCCTTATTTTTATTTATATTTTTGAGAGAGAGAAAGATAGGAAGGGAGAGAGATGAGAAGCATCTACTTCCTAGTTGTGGCACCTTTGCTGTTCATTGATTGCTTTCTCATATGTACATTGACCAGGGGGCTCCAGTCGAGGCAGTGACCCCTTGCTCAAGCCAGTGACATTGGGCTCAAGACAGTGATCACAGGGTCCTGTCTACAATACGTACTCAAGCCGGAGACTTTGAGCTCAAACCAGCTACCTTGGGGTTTTGATCCTGGATCCACAGAATCCCAGGTCAACACTCTATCCACTGTGCCAGCACTAGTCAGGCAAAATATAACTTTCTAATTGTTCTCTGGTGCCAAAACATCAAATGGAGAAAGAATACTTTTTTTTTTTTTTTTAAGTGAGAGGAGGGGAGATAGACTTCAACATGTACTGGGACTGGGATCCACCAGGCAACCAGGGGGCTGATGTTTGAATCAACCTAGCGCCTGAGGCCTAAGCTTGAACCAATGGAGCTACTGGCCATGGGAGGGGAAGAGAGAGAGAAGGGGGAGAGGGAGAGGAAGAGAGAGAGAAGGTGGGAGAGAGAGAAGGAGGAGAGGGAGGAGAAGAGAGACAGAAGGAGGAGAAGGAGGGGAAGAGAAGTGATGGTCACTTCTCATGCATGTCCTGATCAGGACTGAACCCCAGACATTCACATGCCAGGCAGATGATCTATCTGATGAGCCAACCAGCCAGGGCAAGAATATTATTTTAATAACATTAAAGTTTAACTTTTCCAACAGCCTACTTGCAATGTTATGTGATTCAAGTATAACATATGTGTTGGCTCTTGGAATTTAAGTGGAAAAATAAACATAATGATACTGCTAGGTAAATATAATCTCATTTTATAGCTGTAAAACTAGTGCTGAGAGAGGTGAGAGAACTCGGAAGTGCCAAAAGACTAACCTATAACTGAGTGACTATGTCACTTACATGAAAATAATGAAAGAGCATGCATGATAAATACCACAGAATACTAATATCAAAGGACCAAACCCAAAAAGATTACTATCAAATTTCATCAATGCTTTCTTACAATTTAAAATTTATATTTCATACATACAGATTTTAAGAAGTTTTTGAGTCTGAACACTAGTTTTCTCATATATTACTTTTGTAAAAAATCATAATCCCAGTCTTTTGAATTACAGTACTTTAATTCCAAGTCTTCAGTATTTTCTGGTTCTTCTTACAAAAGCATCTGTGCCATCAAGATCAATAGTTCATAAAAGAATCCATAAAACTAAATTATCCCACTATAAGCAGGCTTTCAATTAAGTAGGTCTAGCTTCTTTCCTATCCCTCTCCACACAACCAATTAAAGGAATTATTCTTTAGTGTTTCCTGGATTTTTTTTTCTTTTTAAGAGGCATTGATTATATGCTACAGGCATATGACGACACTTATAATGTTTACACATATTCATACAATGATTGCAGACTGGCCTACCTAGGCCAAAACTGATTGAGGAACACAGTCTGATTCCTTTAATTTTATTAAATTTATTGGAGTGACATAGGTTAATAAGATTATATGTTTCAAGTACGAATGCGATACATCATCTATATATTGCACTGTGTGTTTACAACCCAAAGTCATGTCTCCTTCAACACCATTTAGTATTTGATTCACTTTACCCTCTACTACCTCCCCCAGGCAGCCCAATTTTAAACTTGCTAAAAGGCAAATGGGGGCAAGGTGGATTCATCTTAAAAAATATAATACCATAAATAGGAAGATAAAATGCCTTTTTAATAATTCAACTTCTAATAATAAATTCAGCATATCATACATCAATCCATTCATTCCTAAGAATTTATTGCAGAAAATTCCATAAACACATGGTAACAGAACTTGTAAACACAAAAATTTTAACTTATAAATGATGTTTAGTTCAGTTTCCAAAACAAATTTATATTTGAGATCCAATCTATTTTATAATCCCTTACCATCTCATCTCTGTGAGTGAATTACATCTATCTATTGTTTAGTTTTAAATTTACTGGAACCCAGAATAATGACTGAGGTCTACAATAGAGGTAACTTTATTAAAAATATTTTAAAATCTTTCAACTGCATTAATGCAAACATTATTTAAAAATTACTTTACAGCCTGATCAGGTGGAGGCACAGTGGATAGAGCATTGGACTGGGATGCAGAGGACCCAGGTTCAAGACCCTGAGGTTGCCAGATTGAGCACGGGCTCATCTGGTTTGAGCAAAAAGCCCACCAGCTTGAACCTAAGGTTGCTGGCTCCAGCAAGGGGTTACTCGGTCTACTGAAGGCCTGTGGTCAAGGCACATATGAGAAAGCAATCAATGAACAACTAAGGTGTTGCAACATGCAATGAAAAACTAATGATTGATGCTTCTCATCTCTCTCCGTTCCTGTCTGTCTGTCCCTCTCTCTCTCTGAAAAAAAATTACTTTACATGATATGTATTTCAATTTTGTTAAATCCTTAGCTACACTGCTAAATTCCCTGAGTGTAAAATCCCCACATAATTTAGCACAGTACTAATAAGTGTTTGCTGAATGTGATCAATAATTATACTACAGATATTGATATAAATGGGCAAGATTCTAGACTAAATTTTTTTGTAAAGAAATCATAAAAATCTGTTATTCTTCCCACTGCAAGGATCCAAGGCATCTCTTGGTAAACAGTGTGATTAAGTCCTGTCTACACTTTTTAAAAATTATATAGACAACTATGTTACATTTAAAAAGGTACCGGAAGATGCTCATTAATTACCAACTTAGTACTATGTACTAAACAAGTGTTCTCTCATACTTAGAAAAAAATATAAAAAAACATCAACCTCACATGACACACAAAAAAAGTACCACAACAAGTATGAGGACCATACTGAAAAGCCTCTAAACATCTTTGGTCACACGCAAAACATAAGAAAGATCTCCAAGGCTATCAAAATAGGAATGGAAAAGGTTCTTCTATGTATGCTAATATCTAGTAAGCACTTTATATAGTTTATCAAAATGTATTAATATACACTATTTAACGTGGACCAATGGAACAAGCCCAGAAATAAATCCACATACTTCACAAGGGTTTTCTGAACCCAATATTCTTCTTCTCTCTTAATTTTGTAGTTCTCAAGGAAACAACACCCTAGGTCCAGTTTGTAGTCCAGACCTGATGTTTTCTCCTTTACACAAAGCCTTGACTTTGTTTTGACCCTATGAAAATATTACTTCATTTAAATTTCAACTAAATGCCACCAAAACTGGATTTACCAAAACCCTTTAAGAATTCATTTACCCTTTGGTGAGAAGCCCCGCAGTTTCCCTGGTCTGCAATCTGTCATTGCAATGAGTCAAAAAACCTAACCACCACATATTACACTACAGGTTTATCACTGCTGATTTTATTTAAGACAGAAGAATGACAAGGCAAATGTCACAAAACACAAACTACTAGTGAGTATAGATAAAGGATATATAAAAGTTTACTATTTTAAAATTTTTGTTTAAAATTATATAAAAGTTAATCCCAAATTGTTCTAAAAACATTTTATAACTCATACTTTTGATCCGTTCATTTTAGCCTTCTTTCTTATCCCTGGCCCCTAAAATAAAACCTTTGTTTCCAAATCCTGATTGACTATTGCTTTATTTTAAACAACCATCTCCAAAACAAAACTTCAGCAAAAAATAAATAATAAAGATGGTTCACATATTTTAGTTGAATTTTTATCATTTTTCTTCCAGTATGTAAAGTTTAAGATGTTGTAAGTAGTAGGAGAAAAACAATGTTGTATAAGTATATACTCAATAACGGCCCATGTCTTAATAACAGACTTAATCTTAAAAATAAAATCACACTATTTCCCTCTTCCTTGATAAATCATTCATAATTTAATAAAGCAATCCAGAAAGCCACTGTCCAGAAGCATGCTGAGTCTCTTCCACTGCTTACCTTCACTTGGTCAGTTAGTGATACTCAATTCGAGTCTTCTCTCTTCCACAGGTAGAGCCTGAGTGCCCTTTCCCTGTTTGTGGCTGTGCTAAGTAACTTGCTTCCACCAAAAAGCCTTTTGCATGACTATGTCATAAAAGGCATTGTGACTTTCCTTTCATGGGTCACCTGTACTAGAGGAAGCCAGTTGCCATGTCACAAGGACTTTTAAGATGCTCTTTAATAAAGAGGTCCACCTGGCAAAGAAGTGAGGTCTTCATGCACAGCCTTGGGAAGAAGCTATTTTAGAACTAAATTCTTCAGCCCCAGTCAAGCTTTCATACAACCGCAGATTGGCTGCCAGTCTGAGAGCAACTTCCTGGGAGACCTTAGGCCAGAATCACACCATTAAGCTGCTCCCAAATTTCTGATCCACAGAAATTGTCAGATAATAAATGTTTATTATTTCAAGTCACCAAATTTTGGAGTGAACTGTTACACAGCAATAGATACCTAATATAATAAAGTAAGCCAAATTTCCTCACATTGCAGCTGGTTGACTATTCTAGCAGTTTTTTGGTGGGACTTTTAGGATTTTCAATATATAAAATTACATCATCTGCAAACAGATAATTTCACTTATACCTTACGGCCTTGGATGCCTTTTGTTTCTCTTGCCTGACTGCTGCTAGGACTTCTGGTACTATGTTGAATAGGAGTGGTAAGAGTATACTCCTTTCTTGTCTTCCCTGATTTTACAAAAAAAGCTTTCAACCTTCCCACCATTGAATATAATGTTAGCTTGCCATGTATGGCCTTTATTATGTTTAAGTATGTTCCCTCTTTATCCAATTTGTTGAGAATTTTATGAAAATATGTTGTTTTTTCGTAAGTGCTTTTTTCTGCAACTATTAAGGTGACTGATTTTTACAACACATTCCATTAATGTGATGGACCACATTTTTTGATTTGCATATGCTAAACCATCCTTGCATCCAGGAATAAATCCCACTTGATCATGATGTATGATCTTTTTAAGTGCTGTTGAATTTAGTTTGCTGCATTTTGTTGAGAACTAGTGCATCTATACTGATCATTTTGGCCTGTATCTTATCTGGTTCTTATACCAGGGTAGGGTAATATGGCCTCATAAAAAAAGCCTGGGAATTGAACACACACTTAAAAAAGAAATTCAAAACAATGAATAAGGAAATGAAAAAAGAAATGCTAAAAAATTCACAAAACTGTGAAGACTAAACAATACAATTTTAAACAAGCAAAAGGTCAAAGAAGAAATTACAAGGAATATTTGAGAAGATCTGAGACAAATGAAAATGAATACACACTAAAACCCATGGTATACAACAAAAGTGATCAGTGGGACATCTACAGCCATAAATAAAGAAATTTAAAAAAGATAGCCTGACTAGGCGGTGGCACAGTGGATAGAGTGTTGGACTGGGATACATAAGACCCAGGTTTGAAACCCCAAGATCACCAGCTTGAGCATGGACTCATCCGGCTTGGGCACAGGGTCACTGGCTTGAGCATGGGATCACAAACATGACCCCACAGTTGCAGGCTTGAAGCCCAAGGTCACTGACTTGAGCAAGGGGTCACTCATTCTGCTGTAGCCCCCCAGTCAAGGCACATATGAGAAAGTAATCAGTGAACAACTAAGGTGCTGCACGAGAAGTGATGCTTCTCATCTCGCTCCCTTCCTGTCTGTCTGTCCCTATCTGCCCCTCTCTCTCCTTGTCATAAAAAAAAAGAGAGAATCTAACTTTATACCTAAAGGAACTAGAAAAAGAAGAGCAAACTGAAACTTAAGCTAGTAGATGGAAGGAATTTATAAAAATTAGAGTGAAGATAAATGTAAAGGATTAGAAATACAATAGAGAGAAAAAAACCCAAAAGCTAGTTCTTTAAAAAGATTGACAAAATTAACAAACCTTTAGCTAGACTGACCAAGAAAAAAACCTCTCAAAATACTAAAATCAGAAACAAAAACACTACAGAATTACAAAAATAAAAAGGATTATATGAATACTTGTATGCTGACAAGTTAATCTTAGAAAGCAAACTAAAGTAGAAATAGAAAATTTCACAGATGTGTATCAAGAGCTTCAGTCAGTAATCAAGAACCTACCAACAAAGAGGAGACCAGGCATAGAAGGCTTACCTGGTGAATTCTAACAGGTATTTAAGAAGAACCAGTACCTATGTTTCTCAAACTGATCTGAAAAATAGAAGAGGAAATACTTCTAAATTTAATTTACGAAGCCAGCATTACCTTGATACCAAAGCTAAAGACATCACAGAAAAGCTATAGACCAAGACACCTTATGAATACAAATGGAAAAAATCATCAAAATACCAACAAACTAAATCTTTGTTAAGAGAACTATACACCAAAGCAAAGTGGGATATATCACAGGAATGCTTGGGTAGTTTAACATTAACAAAATATATGAAAAAAGTGACATTCATTTTGATCGATGCAGAAAAAAAATCTGACAAAATCCACCACTCTTTCATGGTAATAAACTCAGCAATCTAGGAATAGAAGGGAACTTCCTCAGCCTGACAAATGATGTCTATGAAAATCCCAAAGAGAATATGGTATTTAGTGGTGAAAGACTGAAAACTTTCCACATAAAATCTGGAGCAAAACAATAATGTCCACTCTCACAACTTCAACTCAACACTGTACCAGAACTTCTAGCTAGAACAATGAAGCAAGAAGGAAATAAAAGGCATCCAAGTTGAAAGCAAGAATATCTCTATTTTCAGAACACATGATATTATGTGTAAAACAGCCTAATGAATTGGGAATAAGAAAATGTTGCAGCTTATGCGATGTCAGCAGCATGGCAGTGTGAGAGGACTTCCAGGCCTCCGCCTTGAAGTTACAAAAAGTTGGATAGCTATAATTCAACAAAGGATTTCCTGCTTAGCACACAAACATGTCTGAGATCTGGGCATTGAGACATCTGAAGGGTGTATGGGAGTGAACAGAGCCAACAAGATGGGGAAAGGATAGAGATAAGAGTCACAGATGCAACCCAGAGTGCTTCACTGACCCAAAGGATATAACCAACGACAGTGAACAGTTAGGGGTGCAACCCCCACTGAGCAAACCAGAGGGGAAGAGACAGCAAGCAGGCCTGGTGGCCAGCACACACTGAGGCTGAGACCAGGGTCAGGGGTAGAGAAGCAATGCAAAGTGTCGTGGACCAGCGTGGCTAGTAATTCCGGGTCCTGAGGGAGAACGGCATGGAATTAAGAAAATAGACTCACTGAGAAAAGAGGATGGGATCAGGAGGCCTCTTCAATGCTGATGGCAATATCAGAGTGAGCCCCCAGTCTTTGCTTTATAGACAATTAAAGCCTTTAATCCAATGTACAAATAGGGAAGTCTCTGATACAAAGCCACTCATCTGTGGCACTGATTGGATTCCTCATAACAGTGTACCACCCTACATCATGCAACAGTTGAAGGTGTGGAGAAAAGCTTAGTGTTAAAAAGATCTTAGTATTAAAAGATCTTAGTATTAAAAGAGTGGGAAAGGCTCAGTCCCAAAACAAGACTTAGGCTACAACGACCCTGCCAGCCCATCTCCCACAGTGAAGGGTAGCAGCATTCCAAACCTGCCATCCCTGGACAAAGGAATCTGCAGTCATGGGAACTATCCACCCTATCCTCCTTTGGCTCACCCAGCAGTAAAATCCTCACTTGGAAGATGTAAAAAAGCAAAAATAACTTTCTAGCCTAAGTGGTCTGTTTTCACTGTGGCTAAACCCACTAGAAAGAACAGAGCTAAAGTTGTGTGAACTGCTCCCAAAACCTACCTGTCCCTAACCCATCAAGAGAGCATGGCAGGCAAGTGGGTCAACTCAGAACAGCTCTGTGGGTGCTTCTGGCTACGGGAAGGCAGTGCAAGGAAAACACGGGTCAGGAGACTCATAGCTCACTACTTCCCACCATGGACATGGTGCTCTGAGACTGAGGCAATGTTGTAAAAAGGACGCCTACCTCCTTGAGAAATATGGGGTGTTTCCCACAGCCGAGGTGACATTGTCCACAGAGAACCTGGAAGCCCTAGCACAGGTAAAAGAAAATAAAACTCGTGCTTCACCACCACCCTACAGGAAAAAAGACCTTTAATTATCAACCTGATAAACAGCAAAGTCAAATACTTAAAAAATATATTTTGTTTCCATAAATGCCCATGCAGAGATTAATCCATCATAGCAATGAATAACCAAAGTAGTTCAGAGAGAAAAGGAAAAATCTCCAGAAAGTAAACTTAAAGATATGAGAGACTGGGACCTGAATGACAGAATTCAAGATTGCAGTTCTGAAGAAACTCAATGAGACAAGAGAAAATTCAAAAAAGCAATTCAATGAGCTCAGAAAAAAAAAAATCAGTGAACCAAAGAAGTCCTTCACCAAAAGATGCTGGAACTATAAAAAGGAACCAAAGAAACTATGGAACTGAAGAACTCTAAATAAATGAGATAAAGAATTAACTGTGGAGCTTACAAAATAATAGATCATGAGAAGGAAAGAGTTGTGATGAAGAAAATAGAAATCTAGAAATGACTGAGGTGGAAGAAGAAAATCAAGAGTAAAAAAAAAATGAGAGAACTCTATGAGAATTATTTGACTCAGAAAGAGCAATATTGGCCCTGGCCAGTTGGCTCAGTGGTAGAGTGTCGGCCTGGTGTGCAGAAGTCCCGGGTTCGATTCTCAGCCAAGGCACATAGGAGAAGAGCCCATCTGCTTCTCCATCCCTCCCCCTCTCCTTCCTCTCTGTCTCTCTCTTCCCCTCCCGCAGCCGAGGCTCCATTGGAGCAAAGATGGCCCGGGCGCTGGGGATGTCTCCTTGGCCTCTGCCCCAAGCGCTAGAGTGGCTCTGGTCGCAACAGAGCGATGCCCCGGAGGGGCAGAGCATCCCCCCTGGTGGGCGTGCTGGGTGGATCCCGGTGGGGCGCATGCGGGAGTCTGTCTGACTGTCTCTCCCCGTTTCCAGCTTCAGAAAAATACAAAAAAAAAAAAAAAAAAAAAAAAAAAAAGAAAGAGCAATATTAGAATAATGGGTATCCACAAGATGAAAGGGACAGAAAACCTATTAAAACAAATAACTGAAAACTCCCCAAACTTAAGGAAAAAACTGGATCCTTGAATCTAAGAAGCTAACTGAACACCTAATTATCTCAATCTAAAAGACCTTCTTCAAAGCACATTATATTAAAATTGTCAAAAATTAACAACAAAAAATAATTATCAAGGCAGTTAAGGAAAGGAAGACAGTAATATACAAAGAAAACCTCACTAGATTATCAGAGTTTTTTAGCAGAAACTGTACAAACTAGGAGAGTGGGATCAAGTATTCAAATTATTATTATTATTAATTATTTTTTCTTAGAAAGGCAGGGAGAGAGACAGGAACATCAAGCTGTTCGTTTATGTGCCTGACCAGGGAATGAACTGACAACCTCTGTGCTTCAGGACAATGCTCCTACCAACTGAGCTATCTGGCCAGAGCTTAATTTTTTATTTACTGATTGATTTTTAGAGAGACAGAGAAAGGAAGGGAGAGAGGAGGAGGATGGGAAACAGTCATTTTGTAGTTTCACTTAGTTGCTTCCCGTGTGTGTCCTGACCATGGATCAAATCCACAACCTTGTCGTTTTGGGATGACACACTAATTGACGGAACTAACTGGCCAGGGCCTCAAATTATTGAAAGAGAGAAATTACTAGCCAGAACTAACATATCCAGCAGAGTTATTCTTTAGCTACAAAGAAGAAATAAAGGCTTTTCCAGTCATACAAAAGCTGAAGGAATTTACCCCCACAAGACCTGCATAACTTCAAACAGGAGACAAAAGGATACAAAACTATAAAATGACTAACAGACACACAGAAGAAGCATGCAATTGCAACTCCTGTTCAGAATAGGGTATTAAACACTTAATTATAACATAAAGGTTAAAGAAGGTAAAAGCTTGAAAAAAAAAATGTACTACCGTTTGGAAATGAAAGCACAGCACAAAGAAGGATATTTTGTGACAACAAAAACAAAGGAACTAAACTTGCAGAGGTGAAGGGAGAAAAGATACAATCAGAAAGAAAGGACTACTGTACATATGAAACTTTTTTCATAAACCTAATGGCAACAACGAAACAAACATCTAGAATTGAGACATAAAACATTAAATCATAAAATACTACTAATCTAAAATAACAGAGAAATACAAGGGAAAAGAAACAATGGAGGCACAGATCTGCCAGAAAACAAAAGATAAAATGACTATAAGAAATCCTCCTATGTTGATAATCACCCTAAATGTAAATGGACTGAACTCAACTTAAAAGGCACAGAGCAGAGGGATGAATTAAAAAACAAAAAAAACCCCACAAATGGTGACTTCAGCAGAAATATCTCAACTGCAAAGACAAACACAGACTCAAAGAGAAAGGGATGAAAAATAATGTTCCAAGCAGACGGCATACAGAAAAGAATGAATGTAGTCATACTAATACCAGAGAAAATAGATTTTAAGATAAAAAAGTAACAATAGACAAAGATGGACATTTTATAATGATTAAGGGGACAGTATATCAAAAAGACATAATACTGCCTGACCTGTGGTGGCACAGTGGATTGAGCTTCGAACAGAAATACTGAGGTAACCAGTTTGAAACCCTGGGCTTGCCTAGTGAAGGCATGTGCAACAAGCAACAGCAAGCAATGAACAACTAAAGTGAAGCAACTATGAGTTGGTATTTCTTGCTTCCTCCCCTCCTCTCTCTACAAAATCAGTAAATAAAATCTTAAAAAGAAAATAAGGAAGACATAACATTAATATACAGGATGGGTGTCCTGGCCGGTTGGCTCAGCGGTAGAGCGTTGGCCTGGCATGCAGGAGTCCCGAGTTCGATTCCCAGCCAGGGCACACAGGAGAAGCGCCCATCTGCTTCTCCACCCCTACCCCTCTCCTTCCTCTCTTCTCTCTCTTCCCCTCCCACAGCCGAGGCTCCATTGGAGCAAAGTTGGCTCGGGCGCTGAGATGGCTCTGTGGCCTCTGCCTCAGGCGCTAGAATGGCTCTGATTGTGGCAGAGCGATGCCCCAGAAGGGCAGAGCATCACCCCCTGGTGGGCGTGCCAGGTGGATCCCGGTTGGGCGCATGCGGGAGTCTGACTGCCTCGCCGTTTCCAACTTCAGAAAAATACAAAAAAAAAAAATTAAAATAAACAGGATGGGCAAGAGTAGGTTAAATTACCAGTCATCATTAGCTAAAAGATAAATCATAAGTATGTGAAATAATAAGACAAATAAAACAATAAATAATACAATAATTAATAAATAAATAATACAAGAATAAACTCTGTTTCGTGTACTCACAAACTATAAACCTATTTTTGCTCACCCCCCTATATGTACCCAACTTGGGAACACCAAAATATATAAAGCAACTACTAATAGAACAGGAGAAACTGATAAAAATGCAACTTATAGTAGAGAACCTAAATACCCCAGTGAGAGCAATGGGTAAATCATCCAAACAGAAAACCAATAATGACATATTGGTCTTAAATGACACATTATACCAAATGTACATAATTGATAAGAGTTTTTCATCCCAGAACACCAGAATATACTTTAGTCTCTACAGCACTTAGATTCAAGAATAGACCATATGTTGAGGCACAAAACTATCCTCAACAAATTTAAGAAGATTGAAATCATACCAGGCTTATTCCCTGACCACAATGCTTTGAAATTAGAAATCAAATGCAAAATGAGAGCTGGAAAAGCAACAAATATATGGAGGTTAAACAACATGCTACCAAACAATGACTGAGTCAAGGTAGGAATAGAAGAAATCAAAATATATAAAGACAAATGAAACTGACAATATGACACATCAAAAATTTGAAGATGCTGCCAATCTGATAATAAAAGGGAAATTTATAGCATTATAACTCAAGAAAGAAGAAAAACCTCAAATAAACAAACCTAACATTTTATCTTTAAGACCTAAAAAAAAAGAAAAACAAATAAAGACCAAGTAAATAGAAGGAAATAAAAATTAGATCAGAATTAAACAAAATAGAGTAGGAAAGCAATAGAAAAAAAGTGCAACAAAGAGTTCTTAGAAAAGATTGATAAAATGACAGACCACTGGATAGACCCACCCACAAAGAAAAAAAGAGAAAAACAAACAAAATCAGAAACATAAGAGAAGGTACAACAGAGACCACAGAAAGGTTATGCCACAAAATTTGATAACCCAGAAGAAATGGACATTCTTAGGAATATATAACCTTCTTATACAAATCATGAAGAATTAGAAAATCTAAATAGACTGATCATCAGTAAAGTCATTGAAACAGTCATCAAAAAACTCCCAACAGTAAAAGTCCAAGACCAGATGGCTTCACTAGGAAATTCTACCAAATACACAAAGATTTTAATACCCATCCTTCTTAAACCCTTCCAAAAAAATTGAATAAGCAACAATTCTTCCTAACTCATTTTATAAGACCAATATTACTTACCCTGAAACCAAAATCTGGCTAGGAAACACACACACAAATTACATACCAATAACTTTGATGAATATAGATGCAAAAATCCTAAACAAAATACTATCAAATTGAATACATTAAAAGGTAATACATCACAATGAAGTGGGGCTCATTCCAGGAGCACAAAAATGCATTGTTCAACGTAACATGTACAGACCAATATGATACATCATATTAACAAAGTAAAGGATAAAAATCCTATGATTGTACCAACAGAAGTAGAAAGAGCATTTGACAAGATACAATATACATTTATGATTAAAACACAATCAAATGAGTACAGGAAGAAAATAATTCAACTTAATAAAGGTTATACATGACAAATCCTCACAACATGCCATTACAATTAAAACACAATAAAATAAGTACAGAAGGGAAGTAATTCAACATAATAAAGGTCATATATGACAAATCCTCAGCTATATTGTACTCAGTGGTGAAAAACTGAAAGCTTTTCCTTGAATATTAGGAACAAGACAAGTGTGCCCACTCTCACTACTGTTGTTTAACATAATACTGGAAGACCTTGCACAGGAATCAGGTAAAAGAAATAAAAGGTATCCGCCCACCATGAAAGCTGGAATGCCCACTAGTGGGCGGGAGGGACCAGATTGACCAGCACTGCAAAAGTGGGCAGTTTTTATAAAAAGGTTCGCCATCACAGGCCTATATTCATCTTGTTTTCTTCATTGCTGATTCAATCCTCCACTTCATCTAGCCTGCTGCTGATGTCATCTAGTGCAGTCTTCACTTCTGATATTTGTCATTTTTTTAATACTTTTTAAAAATTTTATTCATTTTTAGAGAGGACAGAGAGAGGGAGAGAGAGAGAAACAGAGAGAGAAGGGGGGAGGAGCTGGAAGCATCAACTCCCATATGTGCCTTGACCAGGCAAGCCCAGGGTTTTGAACCAGCGACTTCAGCATTTCCAGGTCGACGCTTTATCCACTGCGCCACCACAGGTCAGGCACATATTTGTCATTTCTCACTGGCTCTGGTTTATGATTTCAATGTCTTTTTTGATGCTTGCTATCTCTTTATAAGTTCTCATTGTGATCATCCATTGTTGCTCTAGGATCCTTGAGCATCCTAATAACCACTATTTTATACTCTGAATCTGGTTGTTTGGTTACTTCCATTTTTTAGTTTTGTTTTTTTTTTCTGGGAATTTCTCAATTCATTTGGTTCATATTTCTCCGTCTGCCATATTGTATATTAGGTAGCTTTGCTCTGACTTAAATTTGTTGTGCCATCTTTATGAGGAAGATGGGCTCAGTGGTACTGACCTCCAGGCCACCTGAGTTCCCTCCTCTAGGAATGCTTCTTGAGGGTAATATTTATCCTCCTGTTATATGTGAATATTGAATGCAGTTGGCCTTTTCATGGGTGAGGTTATCTCTTCAGGCTGGCTGGTTCTAAGGTTCAACCTTGATCATGTGTATTAAGACAATGTACAGTGTCTGTCTTGGACGTATTTATTCTCTGTAGTGTCTGGTGCCTGCTGGATTCCTCCTTTGGGTGTGCCGCTTGTATAGTTAGCTGAGTCTACTGTTGGTACAGTCTGCCACCCACTACTGGTTGTGTTGGTGCTGGGTTGTCTTGGATAGGTGCAAGTAGTTGTTTGTAACCTGCCATGGGCTACCTGTCTGGAGCTACGGCTCTCTTTGCTGTTTGAGTCTGTGTTTTCTGTGCCCGGGTAGTGCGGGAGGGGCCAACTGTGTATAGCAATCCGCTTCCTTCTGCTTAGAAATGACGGTAGATTCATAAAAGCCCCAAGCTCTGTAAGATTTGCCTCCATTTTATAGCTGCCCCACCTCCTCTTGCAGCTTCCTGGTCTTCTGTAGAAAGAATGCAGAATGGGTTTAGACTAGCCTTACACCATCAACCCCTCTACAGTTGCAAGCTTGGTAGATTAGGGCAGCTGAGGTTGGGAATGCATTAGTTGGACCCTCTACTTCAGAGGTCTCTTGGTCAGGAGTTCAGTATGGGGAAAGGGGACTCTACACTAGAGCCCAATCCCTCAGACACTGCTGGACACTCCACTTCTCTCTCTCTCTGCAGCAAGGTGAGCAGCAGGTTCTGGTTGGGTGGGGCCAAAAGTCCCCTCTGCAGAGGTTCTTCTAGCTATGGAGTCCCTGGTCTCAGGGAGGAAGACTGAGAGAGCCCTTCCCTGGGGATGACTGTGCCCCACCAGAAAGTGATTATGCCCCTCAACTGGACTGAACAATAGGCTCGAGGGGACCCACACCTTGAATGTCTATGTTGAATGTCTCCGTTCCCCCTGTGGAAACTGGCCCAGCAGGGCAGGATATCCAGGACCCAGGTTAGTTGACTGAAGCTCTAGCCCAACCAATGTGCACAAGTCACTGTGCAGTGCTGACCACAGAAAATAGAACTCGCCACACCTGTGTCTGTTGCCCGATAAGCGCTCCCTTAGCACATGCCACCAGCAATGTTGTTAAGCCCTGAACTAATCCTCTCCGCAGCTGGCCACTGGATGTGCCAACCCTGGGTCTCCCTGGAGGAAACCCAGCACACATAAGTGAGGGAGACTGCCTGTGACTGGGCCTCAGCAACCTTTTCGGAGCTACAATCAATCCAGAGTTTGTGGCTATCTCTGCTGGGCCCAGGTGCACATAGAAATACCAAGCCACACATCTAGGATGGCTTTTATCCACATTGGGCCTGGGGAAAGGTCAGCAAAAGGCCAAGGTTCTCTGAGAGCCACCTTCTGCAGCTTTTGTCTGCTGGCTGCCTGTTTGGTTCCACCAGTGAAACAGAACTTCTGTTACAATCTAGAGCCTGAGGCAATTCTAGGGTCAGGAAGGGTGGTGGGTATGGCCCCCGCCCCTTGACTGCAGGTATCAGTCTATCTTGACTTTTTTCACCGACCTCCGTAGGGAGTTGCCTCTGAGACCCAGAGGTTTGGTTTGCCTGCAGTCCAGACAGTTTCTACTGAATCTCCCATGGGGTAGAAGCACCAGTCACAGTCTTGGGACAGTGCAGGAGAAAGCTCCAGCCTCAACACCAGAAAACTAAGTCACTGACACACCCTCTGCTTTCTGGCTTCTCAGAACATCCCAATCTCCACAGTGTGGGGCAAGAGAGATTTCTGAGGGTGGGGCATTGCTTTCCCCAGGCTGGTGTCATATGGGGGCAGGGGTCTGCTCCACCCAAGACAGCAACTACAATATTTGAGAATGATTTAGTACAGGTTTTCCAGTGGCCATCCCCCACAGTGTCTCTCCCTGGACCATCTTCACACTCTCCTCATGTAACTCTAGTCCTCTCAGCCCTCCCTCTGCCAAAGCCCTGGGTAAGTGGCTATGATCAAGATCTTTTATGTGGGCCATTTAAGAAAGAGCCTGCGTCTGAGAGCTCCTGTTATCACCGAAAAGACCTTCCTCCTTTTCATTGCCAAATGCTGTGTGGGCACCTTTTCTAGGATCTGGTGCTCTAGGCTGGGGCACCTGGCCTGGGACTTAGGTCCCTCGCCTCTCAGGGCATACCTCCGGGCCACTGAGAGTCCCTCCGGACCCTCAGCTGCGGCTTGCTCCAGAGATGAGGGCAGCCCTTTTTGTGTCTCTGCTCTTTCTACCAGTCTCGATGTGGCTTCTTCTGTGATCCTTGGTTATGTACTCCTCTTCATTTAATCCAAAGTTGGTTTTTCAAGATGACTGTTCTTAAATTTAGTTGTAATCCAATTTGGTCCTAGAAAGTGGGAGTTGGAACATCTGCCTACTCTGTCACTATCTTGGAATCTTCAAAATACTTAATATTGTTAAGAGGGCAATATTCTCCAAAGCAACCTACAGATTTGATGCAAGCTCTATCAAAAACCAATGGCCTACCTTGGTCAGTTGGCTCAGCAGTAAAGTGTTGGCCTGGTGTGTGAAAGTCCTGGGTTCGATTCTCAGACAGGGCACACAGGAGAGGTGCCCATCTGCTTCTCCACCCTTCCCCCTCTTCTTTCTCCCTACCTCTCTATTCCCCACCCACAGCCAAGACTCCACTGGAGCAAAGAGGGTCCGGGTGCTGAGGATGGCTCCATGGCCTCCACCTCAGGCACTAGAATGGCTCTGGTTGCAACAAAGCAACACCCCAGATGGGCAGAGCATCAGCCCTTGGTGGGCATGCTGGGTGGATCCCAGTCAGGCACATGTGGGAGTGTGTCTGCTTCCCGCTTCTCACTTCAGAAAAATACAAAGACAACAAACCAAAATAAAAAAACAATGGCCTGGCCTGACCTGTGGTGTCAAGAGTAGATGAACTGTTGACCTGGAATGCAGAGGTCGCCCGTTTGAAACCCTGGTCTTACCTAGTCAAGGTACATACATGAAGCAACTACTATGAGTTGATGCTGCCTGCTTCTTTCTCCATCCTCTCTCAAAAATTAATAGATAAAACCTTAAAAAAAAAAAAATCCAAACAACAATGGCCTTTGTTTTGAAGAAATGAAAAACAAAACACTGGCCCTGGCCGGTTGGCTCAGTGGTAGAGGGTCGGCCTGGTGTGCAGAAGTCCTGGGTTCGATTCCCAGCCAGGGCACATAGGAGAAGCGCCCATCTGCTTCTCCACCACTCCCCCTCTCCTTCCTCTCTATCTCTCTCTTCCCCTCCCACAGCGAGGCTCCATTGGAGCAAAGATGACCCGGGCGCTGGGGATGGCTCCTTGGCCTCTGCCCCAGGTGCTGGAGTGGCTCTGGTCGCAACAGAGCAACGCCCTGGAGGGGCAGAGCATCGCCCCCTGGTGGGCAGAGAGTCACCCCCTGGTGGGCGTGCCAGGTGGATCCCGGTCGGGCGCATGCGGGAGTCTGTCAGACTGCCTCTCCCTGTTTCAAGCTTCAGAAAAATACAAAAAAAAAAGGAAAAACAAAACACTAAAATTTATAAGAAATTGCAAAGGATGCTGAATAGCCAAAACAATCTAAAACAGAAAAAGTTGATGTATTGTTACTTCCCAATCTTTTTTTTAAATTATTTTTATTTATTTATTTATTTATAGATTTTATTGATTCATTTTAGAGAGAGAAGGGAGGGAGAAGCAGAAAGCATCAACTCCCATATGTGCCTTGACCAGGGAAGCCCGGGGTTTCGAACCAGCGACCTCAGTGTTCCAGGTCGATGCTTTTACCCACTGCGCCACCGCAGTTCAGGCACGTTACTTCCCAATCTTAAAATGTAAAACAAAACTACAGTAATCAAAACAGGGTGGTACTGGCATAAATATAAACATACAGATCAACAGAAAAAGAGTTCAGAAGTAAACCCATATGTTTATCATCAATTAATTTTTGACAAGGGTATCAAAATCACTGAATGGTCAAAGAATAGTCTCTTCAACAAATGGTGCTGGTAAAACTGGGTCGCCACAAGCAAAAGAATTAAGTAGGACACCTACCTTGCACTATACACAAAAATTAACTCAAACTCAATCAAAGACTTGGGATCTACTATGAAAGATCCAAAACTATAAAAATCTTAGAAAAAACATAAGGTTATATAAATCTTTATGACCTTTGGTTTGGCAACGATTTCTTATATATGACACGAAAATCACAAGCATCAAAAAAACAAAAACAGGCCCTGGCCGGTTGGCTCAGCGGTAGAGCGTCGGCCTGGCGTGCGGGGGACCCGGGTTCGATTCCCGGCCAGGGCACACAGGAGAAGCGCCCATTTGCTTCTCCACCCCCTCCCCCTCCTTCCTCTCTGTCTCTCTCTTCCCCTCCCGCAGCCAAGGCTCCATTGGAGCAGAGATGGCCCGGGCGCTGGGGATGGCTCCTTGGCCTCTGCCCCAGGCGCTAGAGTGGCTCTGGTCGTGGCAGAGCAACGCCCCAGAGGGGCAGAGCATCGCCCCCTGGTGGGCAGAGCCTCGCCCCTGGTGAGCATGCCGGGTGGATCCCGGTCGGGGGCATGTGGGAGTCTGTCTGTCTCTCCCCATTTCCAGCTTCAGAAAAATACAAAATAAAATAAAATAAATAAATAAATAAAAACAAAGGAAAAGTAAATAAACTGAACTGCACAATCAAGGGTGAAAAGACAATCCTGAAAAATGGGAGAAAATATTTGGAAATCATATACCTCATGAGGTCCTAGAATCCATAATATATAAGAAACTTTCAGAAAAGACAAATAACCTAAGGGTCTAGCTAGACATTTCTCCAAAGAAAATATTTAAATAGGCAAAGAACACATAAAACTGTGCTCAACGTTATTAGTCATTAGGGATATGCAAAATGAAAACCACAATAAGTACCATTTGATGCCTACTAAGATGACTTTTTTTTAAAAAAGGAATCAAGTGTTGAAAAGGATATAGAGAAAATGAAACCTTCATACTTTGCTGAAGGAATTGTAAAATGGTACAGCTACTGTGGTAAACAGTTTGGCAGTTGCTCAATACATTAAACACAGAACTACAATATCACCCAGCAATTACACTAAGTACTTAGCCAAAAAAAAAATGAGAACAGGAATTCAAACAAAAACTTATACACAAATGTTCATAACAGAACTATTCACAATAGCTAAATATAAAAACAATTCATTGGTCCATCAACAGATGAATAAGTATATAAAATGTGGTATATTCAGATAATGGAATATTATTTGGCTATAAAAAGCAAGGAAGTACTGATATATGTCAGAAAATAGAGGAATTTCAAAAATATGCTATGTGAAATAAAGCAGATAGAAAAGATTACACATTGAATAAACCCATTTATATGAAATATCCAGAACAGATAAATCCACAGAGACAACAGATTTGTGGATTCTAGGGACACGGGAATAGAGAATGTAGAGCAACTTCCTAATGAGTATGAGTTTTCATTTTGGGGTAATAAAATGTTTTAGAGCTAGACAGAAGTGATGATTGCACAACATTTGAGCGTGCTAAAATATCACTTAATTGTACACTTTAAAATGGTTAATTTTATAAATGTGATCATTACTTCAATAAAAAATGTTAAATGTACACATAACATATGATGCAATGAAAAGAAATACAAGCATATGCCCATAGTCCACATGTCCAAAGTTGCTTTATCTGTAATATCCCAAAACTATAAACAACCTAAATGTTCATCAACTGTCAATGGATAAAACAAACTGTCAACTATCCAAAAAATGAAATACATCTAAAAAAAACTCTTTAAACTGTACTCCTAAAGTGGGTGAATACCATTCAATACAAATTACATTACTAGACAGATGTTTAAGAGTTAACAATTTTCTTCAAAAATAAAGATATTTGTTTAAATTAAAGGAAATACAGCATGTTAGGAGCTTGTAAGTCACTACTGTATCCTGGCAAGAAGAGCTGAAAGGACAATAATGAATACTTGGATGTAAAAGAGAGGTGAAGCCCTGGCTGGTTGGCTCAGCAGTAGAATGTTGGCTGGGCATGTAAAAGTCCCCAGGTTGGATTCTGGTCAGGGCACACAGGAGAAGCAACCATCTGCTTCTCCACCCTTCCCCACCCCTTCTTCCCCTCTTGCAGTCATGGCTCAAATGGTTCAAGCAAGTTGGCCCTGCGCACTGAGGATGGCTCCCTGGCCTCATCTCAGGCACTGAAATAGCTTGGTTGCCAAACAACAAAGCAGTGGCCCCTGATGGGCAAAGCATTGCTCAGAGGTGGGCTTGCTGGGTGGACCCCAGTCAGGGGACATGTAGGAATCTGCCTCACTGCCTCCCCACCTCTCACTTAATTAAAAATAAAAAAAAGAGAAGACAAGATGGCGATGGAGTAGGTGGATGTACCAACTCTCACCTCCCAGAATCAAAGTGGATTACAAACTAATTTTAAGAACCATCATCTGGAAACCAACTTTGGACTAAAAAGGACTCTTCAACCAAGGAACACTGAAGAAGGCACACTGAGACTGGTAGGAAAAGCGGAAACACGGAGAAGGCTGCCCAGCTCCCCAAGTGAACGGCAGCCGGGAGAGACTCACTTGGCGGGAAGTGAGTTTAGCATACAGGGGAGGGTCCTGAGTCCCAGGAACAAAGCCGCAGCCTGCAGCCCCAGAGCCTAGAAGAGGCATATGGGCAGTATTTAGCTGGAAACAAGACAGGATACTGTTTGTGAGAAAGAGTCTGAAATCTCAGACCCAGGATTCTTCTTAAAGGGGCCACGCAGAAAACCTCTCTCACAATCACTCACCTGGGGCTCCGGGGAACAGGGGGAGAGGAAGGGACCGGAGAAGCGGTAAGAGAGTGTAATCTAGGAGGCACAGGGAGAAACATTTTGAGAGATAGCTACCCTAACCCATGGGACGAGTCACTCCCCAAATCTGAAGTGAATATTTCCCCTGGAAACAGCAATAACTGCAAAGGGAAGGACTACCAGCCAAACAAGCTCTCCTGCGGCACTTAGAGCAGAGTCGCTTAGAAGGAGGGAGCTTTCAGAACTATAGTACTGAGTGTTAGGGAATGAATTGCAGCACCCCCACCCACGCTACTGAGGGCTAGCCAGAGGGCGGGAGGCAGGATGCAGAAGTGTTGTTCTATCAGCAAGGGCAGAAGCCAGCTGGCCACCACTGAGGCCCAGTGTGAGCTCAGTCTTGCCCGGCTGGGGACATACAAAAGTGGTCAAGCCCAGCTGCGGGCGACCTACAATCCAGCCTGCGGGTAAAAGTCAGGAGCCCCAGAAGGGGTGAGACCAACCCTTGAGCAAGGGTGCAGGAGCACAGCCTTGCCCCGCCCCTGGAACCAAGGCTTGGAGCCTGACTTGGGAGCCGGCTCCTCCTACGGGGATGGAGCCAATAGCCCAGAACAGACAGAATCCCGCTACTGAGCATGGGCACACAGTTCTGCCCAGCCTGTGGAGCTAAGGCTAGCAGCCCTGCCATGAGCAGGCTCCTCCTGCAGGGGTGGGGGAAAAGCCAGAAATCAGGTGGAGACCCGCAGCTGAGCAAAGGTGCTCACCCCTGCGCTCAGGGCAGAGCAAAACGCCACCCGCGAGGGCAGGGCGAAGGTGAAGGCCACCCAGGCTTCTACACCCGAGCACGTGATCATAGTCACTCCTGTGAAGGAGAAGTGGAAAACACAGCAACAGCCCCAGTGGGCAGGCACCAGCAACAACCATAACCAAACACCATAGGCAACAACAGCAGAGGGTGTGGCAGGCCTGCAGACAGACCACACCTAGGGAACACAGAGGCCACACCCAGTGGACTCCGGTGACCAAAACCTTCTTTTACACAAAGAAGAGAAGGCAGAGAAATGCAACACAAATGAATCAAGAAAAATCCCCAGAAAAGGGTATGAATTAGTCAGATATAACCAAATTACCAGATGCAGAGTTTAAAATAACGATTGTTGGGATGCTCAAAGATATTAGAACAACAATAGATGGTCATTACGAACACTTAAAGAGATAGCAAATATAAAAAAGGACATTGAGATAATAAAAAAGAATCAGTCAGAAATGACAAATACAATATCAGAAATGAAGAACACAATGGAAGGAATTAAAAGCAGGATGGATGAAGCTGAGAATCAAATCAGCGAGATACTCGAGGACAAGATAAATGAAGGCACAGAAGCAGAGCAAAAAAAAGAAAAGAGACTCAAAAAGTCTGAGGAAACTCTAAGAGAGCTCTGTGACAACATGAAGAAAAATAACATCCGCATCATAGGGGCTCCTGAAGAAGAAGAGAAAGAATAAGGGATAGAGACTTTGTTGAAACATATCATAGCTGAAAACTTCCCTCAATTAAGGCAGGAAAATGTCTCACAAGATCAAGAAGCTCAGAGAACTTCATTAAAGAGAAACCCAAAGAAATCTACACCAAGACACGTAATAATTAAAATACCGAAGCTAAGTGATAAGGAGAAAATATTAAAAGCTGCTAGAGAAAAAGACTATCACCTACAAAGGAGCCCCCATAAGGATGACTTCCGACTTCTCAACAGAAACACTTGAGGCCAGAAGGGAATGGCAAGAAATATTCAAAGTATTGCAGAACAAGAGCCTACAACCAAGACTACTTTATCCAGCAAGGCTACCATTTAAAATTGAAGGAGAAATAAACAACTCAAGGAATTCACTACAACCAAACAAAGGCTGCAAGAAATGCTAAGGGGCCTGTTGTAAAAGATCAAAGGAGAAAAAGAATATAGAAAAAGAGGAATACAATTTTAAAGAATAAAATGGCAATAAACAATTACATATCAATAATAACCTTAAATGTAAATGGATTGAATGATCCGATCAAGAGACATAGGGTAACTGCATGGATAAGAAAACAGGACCAATACATATGCTGTCTACAAGAGACACACCTTAAAACAAAAGATGCACATAGACTGAAGATAAATGGATGAAAAAAAATATTTCATGCAAATGGAAATGAAAAAAAAGCTAGGGTAGCAATACTTATTCAGACAAAATGGACTTTAAAACAAAGGCTATAGTAAGGGATAAAGAAGGTCACTAAATAATGATAAAGGGAGCAATCCAACAGGAACATATAATCGTTATAAATATCTTCACACCTAATATAGGAGCACCTAAATATATAAAGCAGACTTTGATGGATATAAAGGGCGAGATCAACAACAATATTATAATAGTAGGGGATTTCAATAGCCCACTAACATCACTAGACAGATCCTCAAGAAAGAAAATTAACAAAGAAATAGCAGACTTAAAGGACACACTAGATCAACTCGATTTAATAGATATCTTCTGAACCTTTAACCCTAAAACAGAAGAATATACATTCTTTTCAAGAGCTCATGGTACATTCTCTAGGAGAGACCACATGTTAGGGCACAAAAGCGGTCTCCACAATATTAAGAAGATTGACATCATATCGAGCACTTTGGATCACAATGACATGAAAATAGAAATCAACCACAATAGAAAAACTGAAAAATACTCAAACACTTGGAAACTAGATAGCATGTTATTAAATAACAAATGGATTAACAATGATATCAAAGAAGAAATTTAAAAATTCCTAGAAACAAATGATAACGAGCATGTATCAACTCAAAATTTATGGGACACAGCAAAAGCAGTTCAGAGAGGTATGTTCATAGCATTACAGGCATACCTTAAAGAAGCTAGAAAAAGCTCAAATACACAACTTGATCCTGCATCTAAAAGAACTAGAAAAAAAACGGCAGGTAAAGCCCAGAGCACTATAGTAGAAGGAAGGAAATATTAAGATCAGAGCAGAAATAAATGACATAGAGGCTAAAAAAACAATACACAGGATCAATGAAACCAGGAGCTGGTTCTTTGAAAAGGTAAATAAGATCGATGAACCTTTAACCAGACTCACCAAGAAAAAAAGAGAGAGGACTCAAATAAATAAAATTAGAAATGAGAGTGGAGAAATAACAACTGGCACAACAGAAATACAAAATATTGTAAGGAAATACTATGAAGAACTGTACGCAAAAAACTAGACAGTCTAGATCAGGGGTCTCAAACTCGGGCCCGCGGGCCGCATGCGGCCCGCCCACCAATTTTGTGCAGCCCGCAGACTGGCCCGCAGACTAATCCACGAAGTTTGATTAGTCTGCGGGCCGCACAAAATTGGTGGGCGGGCCGCGAGTTTGAGACCCCTGATCTAGATGAAATGGACAAATTCCTTGAAATATATAATCTTCCAAAAATTACTCTGGAAGACTCAGAAAATCTCAACAGACCGATTACAACAAATGAGATTAAAACAGTTATCAAAAAATTCCCATAAAAGAAAAGTCCTGGGCCTGATGGTTTCACAAGTGAATTGTACCAAATATTCAAAGAAGAACTAACTCCTACCCTTCTCAAGCTATTTCAAAAATTCAAGATGAAGTAAGACTTCCAAGCTCCTTTTATGAGGCGAGTATAATTCTGATTCCAAAACCAGGCAAAGACAACACAAAGAAAGAAAATTATAGGCCAATATCCCTGATGAATTTAGATGCTAAAATCCTCAAGAAAATATTAGCAAACCAGATCCAGCAATATATGAAGAAAATCATACATCATGATCAAGTGGGATTTATTCTGGGGAGGCAAGGCTGGTACAATATTCGCAAATCAATCAATGTGACTCATCACATAAACAAAAGGAAGGAGAAAAACCATATGATAATTTCAATAGACGCAGAAAAAGCATTTGATAAAATCCAGCACCCATTCATGATCAAAACTCTCAGCAAAGTGGGAATACAGGGAACATATCTCAACATGATAAAGGCCATCTATGACAAACCCACAGCCAATATCATACTCAATGGGCAAAAATTAAAAGCAATCCCCTTAAGATCAGGAACAAGGCAGGGGTGCCCCCTTTCACCACTCTTATTCAACATAGTTCTGGAAGTCCTAGCCACAGCAATCAGACAAGAAAAAAATAAAATAAAAGGCAGCCAAATTGGAAAAGAATAAATAAAACTATCATTATTTGCAGATGATATGATATTGTATATAGAAAACCCTAACGTCACAGTGAAAAAACTACTGGACCTGATAAATGAATTCAGCAAGGTGGCAGGATATGAAATTAATACTCAGAAATCAGAGGCATTTTTATACACTAACTGTCAGAAAGAGAAATTAAGGAAGCAATCCCCTTCACCACTGCAACAAAAAAAATAAAATACCTAGGAATAAATTTAACCAGGGAGATTAAGGACTTGTACTCAGAAAATTATAAACCATTGATAAAAGAAATCAGGGAAGAAACATACAAGTGGAAGCATATATCGTGCTCATGATTAAGAAGAATAAACATCATTAAAATGTCTATATTACCCAAAGCAGTTTATAAATTCAATGCAATCCCAATTAAAATACCAATGACTTACTTCAAATATATAGAACACATATTCCAAAAATTTATACGAAACCAAAAGAGAACATGAATAGCCTCAGCAATCTTGAAAAGGAAGAATAAAGTGGGAGGTATCATACTTCCGAATATCAAGTTATACTACAAGGCACTGTACTCAAAATAGCCTGGTACTGGCATAAGAACAGGCATATAGATCAATGGAACAGAACTGAGAACCCAGAAATAAACCCACACCTTTATGGACAACTGATATTTGACAAAAGAGGTAAGAGCGTACATTGGAGTAAAGTCAGCCTCTTCAACAAATGGTATTGGGAAAACTGGACAGCTACCTGCAAAAAATGAAACTAGACCACCAACTTACACCATTCACAAAAATAAACTGAAAATGGATAAAAGACTTAAATGTAAGCCATAAAACCATAAGCATCTTAGAAGAAAACATAGGCAGTAAGCTCTCTGACATCTCTCGCAGCAATATATTTGCTGATTTGACTTCACAGGTAAGTGAAATAAAAGACAGGATAAACAAATGGGACTATTATCAAACTAAAAAGCTTTTGCACAGCTAAAGACAATAAAAACAGAATATATAGACAAACTATACAATGGGAGGATATATTTGACAATACTTCTGATAAGGGGTTAATAACCAAAATTTGTAAAGAACTTGTAAAACTCAATACCAGGAAGACAAACAATCCAATCAAAAAATGGGCAAAAGAAATGAATAGACACTTCTCCAAAGAGAACATACAGATGGCCAATACGCATATGAAAAAATGCTCAACATCACTAATTATTAGAGAAATGCAAATTAAAGCGACAATGAGATATCACCTCACACCAGTCAGAATGGCGCTCATCAATAAAACAACACAGAATAATTGCTGGTGAGGATGTGGAGAAAAGGGAACCCTCTGGCACTGCTGGTGGAAATGCAGACTGGTGCAGCCACTGTGGAAAACAGTATGGAGAATCCTCAAAAAATTAATAATCGAACTGCCTTTTGACCCAGCTATACCACTTTTAGGAATATACCCCAAGAACACCAGAGCACTGTTTCAAAAGGAGAAATGCATCCCCATGTTTATGGCAGCATTGTTCACAATAGCGAAGATCTGGAAACAGCCCAAGTGTCCGTTAGTGAACAAGTGGATTAAATAGCTTTTTTGGTACATATATACCATGGAATACTACTCAGCCATAAGAAATGATGACATTGAGTCATTTACAACAACATGGATGGACCTTGATAACATTATACTGAGCGAAATAAGTAAATCAGAAAAAATGAAGAAGTATATGATTCCATACATAGGTGGGACATAAAAATGAGACTCAGAGACATGGACAAGAGTGTGGGGGTTACAGGGTGGGGGGGGGAGAGGGAGAGGGTTGGGGGAGGAGACAAGCACAAAGAAAACCAGTTAGAAGGTGACGGAAGACAATTGGACTTTGGGTGATGGGAATGCAGCATAATCCAATGTCAAAATAACCTCAAGATGTTTTTTCTGAACATATGTATCCTGATTTATCAATGTCACCCAATCAAAATTAATTTAAAAAATAAAGAAAGAGAGAGGGGTGGCCACATGGCATACCAATGTGCCCAGGACTGGAGAGACAGGTGAATACTAGGAATCATAGCTTACCTGAATAAAGAAGTATCAGCTGAAATGGCTGTGGGATCCAGTGCTTGGCTGGAATACCTGAGCTACAATGGACCAGTTGCTGGAGGCTTAGTAGAGACAACTGTGAGATTTTAAATCTCCTGAAGGACCCATCACTGGCCCTCTCACAATATTGTGAGATTTACCACCTGGAATGTGAGGAAGAACACACAGTAAATATCAGAGAAAAATCTTGTGATTTCATCAGAGGGAGAAAAAAGTACCATTCTGAAATACACTAAAGCAATCTATCTTTCATAATAAGGCCTGTCTTCAGGAAAACCAGTTAGGCAGAACCTCAACTGCTGGGGTACTATCAAAGCCTAAATGACCTGGGTAAAGAAATACCCAACTCTAGCCCACTCTAGGCATCCTGACCCACACAATGGTGGAGAAAAGAAATTGAGAAATATTTGTAAAGTTCATAGTCCAGGGGCACAGGTTTGTGAAAAGACTGAGACCTCATCATAGAGCTATAGAACACGTCCCATTCCCCCACACCTTACTACCATATTACTTAGCCTATTTACAGCATGTCAGCTATCAATAAGATTTTATAAGGCATGCCAAATGGCAAAAAACACAACTTAGAAAGAGCAAGCATCAGAACCAGATATAGCAATATGTTGAAACTTTATTAAATGAGGAATATGAAATAACTATGATTAAATATGTAAGGGTTCTAATGGATAAAGCAGGCAGTATACAAGAACAGATGGGCAATGTAAGCAGAGTTGGAAATCCTATTAAAGCACCAAAAGTAAATGCCAAAGAGAAAAAAAAACAACAAAAAACAGACTATAACATATATGTAGAATATATTTAATGAGATTACTAGTAGACTCAAGAAAAAGCTGCTGAGTTTGAAGACATCTTAATAGAAACTTTAAAAAAACTTAGAAGACTAAAAACAAATCAGAACAGAAACCGAACACTGTAGGAGAACTATAGGTGTAACATACACATTTTGGGGATGCCAGAAGGAAAAGAGAAAGGAACAGAAGAAATATTTGAAACAATAACAAATTAAAGTCAGACAGCAAACCACATATCCAAGAAGTTAAGAGAACTCCATAGAGCCTCTCTCCTTCAGGCACTAAAATAGCTCAGGTGCAAGCATAGCACCAGATGGGCAGAGCATTAGCCCCAGACAGGGATTGCCAGGTGAAGCCCAGTCAGGGTGCATGAAGGAATCTATCTCCCCTCCTCTCACTTGGAAAAAGAAGAAAAATAAAAAAAAATAATAAAAAAAAGAAAAATATAGGTCAGAAATAAAAATCTACATAAAGAAATGAAAACCATCAAAAAAGGAATAAGTGTAGGTAAAATAAAAACTTATTTTTCTTGATCTAACAGGTAACAATTTGTTCAAAATAACAATAGCTGCCCAGGCCAGATGTTGGTTGGAGCATCAGACAGAAGTGCAGAGGTTGCTGGTTCAATCCTTGGCCAGGGCACATACAGGAACAGATTGATGTTCTTGTCTTTCTCTCCCTCCCTCCCTTTTTCTCTGACTAAAATCAATTAAAAAAAAAACAAACCCCAAAACCCAGCAACAATATATTTGGTTATGTATTAGTTGTAAATGTATATTGCACTCCAGGGCAACCACTAAAAAGAGGTTTAAAAAAAGGATAACTGATATCCTAAGAAAAAGTAGAAAATAAAATCATATTAACTGCTCAATTAAAAAATTACAGAAGGCAGACAAAAAGGAGGAACAAAGAACAAGGCAACAAACAGAAAACAGTAACACATAGCAAATATAATTCCAATTATATCAATAATTACTTTGAGCCTGACCAGGAGGTGGCGCAGTAAATAGAACGTCGGACTGGAATGCATAAGACCCAGGTTCAAAACCCCAGGGTCAAAGGCTTGAGCATGGGATCACAGACATGACCCCATGGTTGCTGGCTTGAGCCCAAAGGTCACTGGTTTGAACCCAAGGTCACTGGCTTCACTCACTTTGCTGTAACCCCCCCCCCCCCAGGCACAAATGAGAAAGCAGTCAGTGAAGAGCTAAGGTGCCTCAACAAATAATTGATGCTTCTCATTTCTCTCCTTCCTGTCTGTCCCTAGCTCTCCTCTGTTTCTCTTTCTGTGCCATAAAAAAAAAAAAATTACTTTGATGTTAATGGTCTAAATCAGGGGTCCCAAAAGCTTTTACAAAGGGGGCCAGTTCACTGTCCCTCAGACCGTTGGAGGGCCGCCACATACAGTGCTCCTCTCACTGACCACCAATGAAAGAGGTGCCCCTTCCGGAAGTGCAGCAGGGGGCTGGATAAATGATCTCAGGGGGCTGCATGTGGCCTGCAGGCTGTAGTTTGGGGACGCCTGGTCTAACTGTACCAATTAAAAGACCGATTTGTCAGAGTGGGTCAGAAAAGTCAGACCCAATTATATGTTAACTACAAGAAATCCACTTTAAATATCAATTTATTTTTAAAAGTAAATGGGTAGAGGAAAATATATCATGCTAAACTAATCAAAAGAAAGCAAGAAAAGCTATATTAACTTCACACAGAACAGACTTCAAAGTAAGAAAGCAGGCCCTGGCCAGTTGGCTCAGTGGTAGAGCATCGGTTTGGCATGCAGGAGTCCCGGGTTCGATTCCCGACCAGGGCACACAGGAGAGGCGCCCATCTGCTTCAACCCCTCCCCTTCTCCTTCCTCTTTCTCTCTCTCTCTCTCTCTTCCCCTCTCGCAGCCAAGGCTCCATTGGAGCAAAGTTGGCCCGGGCGCTGAGGATGGCTCCATGGCCTCTGCCTCAGGCGCTAGAATGGTTCTGGTTGCAACAGAGCAACGGCCCAGATGGGCAGAGCATCGCCCCCTGGTGGGCGTGCCAGGTGGATCCTGGTCTGGCGCATGCGGGAGTCTGTCTGACTGCCTCCCCATTTCCAACTTCAAAAAAATACCAAAAAATAAATAATAATAATAATAATAATATATATATGTGTGTGTGTGTGTGTGTGTGTATATACACACACACACACACACACACACACACACACACATATATATATTTGAAGCACTGGTGGTGCAGTGGATCAAGCTTCGACCTGGAATGCTGAGATCGCCGGTTAGAAGCCCTGGGCTTGCCTGGTCAAGGCACATACAAACAGCAGGCAAGCAATGGACAACTAAAGTGAAACAACTATGAATTGATACTTCTCACTCCCCCCTCCTCTCTGTAAAATCAATAAATAAAATCTTAAAAAAAAAAACAAAGTAAGAAAGCTTATTTGAGATAAATAAGGGCATTATGTAATGATAACAGGGTCAATACTCCAAGAAGGTATAATAATACTTAACATGTATGCGCCTACCAACAGAGTATTCAACTTTGTGAGGCAAAAACTAGAAAAATTGCAAAGAAAAACTGATAAATCCACAACCATAGTTAGAAACTTCAACACCTCTCCATCAGAAATGGATAAATCTAACAGGCAAAACATCAGTAAGGGCACAGTTGAATACATCATCAATTAAGTAGATATAATGCACTACTTCATTCAACAACAGAATACACATTCTTCTCAAGCTTACATGGTATATTAACCTAGACAGACCACAGATGATTTTTTTTTTTTTTTTTTACAGGGACAGAGAGAGAGTCAGAGAGAGGGATAGATAGGAATGGAAAGAGATGAGAAGCATCATTCATCAGTTTTTTATTGCAACACCTTAGCTGTTCATTGATTGCTTTCTCGTATGTGCCTTGACCGCAGGCCTTCAGCAGACCGAGTAACCCCTTGCTCGAGCCAGCGACCTTGGGTCCAAGCTGGTGAGCTTTTGCTCAAACCAGATGAGCCCGTGCTCAAGCTGGTGACCTTGGGGTCTCGAACCTGGGTCCTTCCACATCCCAGTCCGACACTCTATTTACTGTGCCACCGCCTGGTCAGGCACAGACCACAGATCTTAACAAAAGTTGTTTTTTTTTCCCACTGATTTAAGAGGAAGGAAGGGAGGAAAGGGAGAGGGAGGGAGATAAGGAGAGAGAGAGGAAGAGATGGATTGGGGAAGAGAGAGGGAGGGGCAGAGAGAGAGGGCGGAAAGAGAGGGAGAGGAGAAAGAAGGAGAAGAGAGAGGTGAGAGAGGGGGAGAGAAAAAGGGGAGAGAGAGTAGAGAGAGAGGGGGAAAAAGAGATAGAAAGAGAGAAGAATCAACTTGCTGTTCTGATTAATTTTGCATGCATTGATTTCTTTTCATCTGTTCCCTGACAGAATGGGCAACCTCAGCACTCTGGGATGATTCTCTATTCACTGCACTACCAGCCAGAGCCAGACCTTAACAAATTTAAAAGAAGAGAATACATGACTGACCAGGTGGTGGCACAGTGGATAAAGTGTCGGACTGGGACGCAGAGGACCCTGGTTCGAAACCCCAAGGTCACCGGCTTGAGCGCAGGCTCACTGGGCTTGAGCGTGGGGTCGTTGGTTTGAGCGTGGGATCATAAACATGACCCAATGGTCACTGGCTTGAGCCCAAAAGGTCACTGGCTTGAGCAAGGAGTCACTCACTCTGCTGTAGCCCCAACGTCAAGGCACATATGAGAAGCAGTCAATGAACAACTAAGGTGCTGCAATGAAGAATTGATGCCTCTCACCTCTCTCCTTCCTGTCTTTCTGTCTGTATCTGTCCCTCTCTCTGTAGATCTCTGTCTCAACAAAACAAAAAAGAAAAAAAAGAAAGAAAGAAAAGAAATAATACAATGTCTGCTCTCAGACCACAATGGAATTAAACTAGAGATAAGTAATAGAAAGATAACTGGAAAATCCCAAAATGCATAAAGATTAAACACACTTTTAAATAACACAAGGGTCATAGAAGAAATTTCAAGTGATAATACAAAGTATTTTGAATTAAGTGAAAATAAAAACATAACATATCAAAATTTGGGGGATGCTGTGACAGCAGTGCTCAGAGGGAAATTTATAGCACCGAATATATATATTAAAAAAGATACAAGTATACTGCTCGCAAAAATTAGGGGATATTTTATTGCTTCATATTCCTTTTGAAATATCCCCTAATATTTGTGAGTAGTATATATAACAGTCTGGAAAAGGCAAAAAACAATGGAGACAGTAAAAAGATCAGTGGTTGTGAGAAAAGAAGGAAGAAATGATGGAGCACAGAGGAATTTTGTAACAGTGAAAATATTCTGTATGATACCATGATGGATACATGTCATTACATTTTTATACAATCCCAATGAATATACAACAGCAAGGGTGAACCATAATTAAACTATGGACTTTGGGAGATTATTGTGTCGATGTAGGTTCATTAACTGAAACAAATATACCACTCTAGTGGGAGATGTTGACAAACTATATATAATGAGAGTCTATGCATGTGCAAGGACAAGAGATACATGGGAATTCTCTATTCCCCTCAATTTTGCTGTAAACTTTTAATTGCTCTTTAAATTATAGTCTTAACAGAAAAAAAGAAAAAGAAAAACAAGAAAGTTACAAGTTTATATTGACTAATTTTATAACTAGTCCTTAGGAAACACATTCCCCACCCTCTTCCTCTGCATATCAGCTCCCTATGCACACTGCTCGTTTTTCTTCATGAGTCCATTGTTATCTCAGCATATGAAAACTTTTCTAGCTTGGCTCCCAATAGTCTTGGTATCCCAACTCCAAATTCAAGAGAAATAATGTGAATGGTCGAGTCCACATCAGATATTCAGCTGTTATTTAAATACCTGGTACAACTTTGGCTGGAGATGGTGTGTGGAATAGAAGCATCCTTAGACCAACCCCTATCCACTAGTCCTTAGGATGATGTCCCTACATTGTCCCACAGGTTTTTAAAGAAAGTCTGTGGGGCCCTGGCCAGGAGGTTCAGTGAATAAAGCATTCTCCTGGCGCACCAAGGTCATACGTTCAATCCCCAGCAAGAGTCAGAGCAAGAACGAGAAACAATTGAGTATACATCTAAAGGGAACTAAGTGGAATCACAAATTGATGCTTCTCTCTCCCTCTCCCTTCCACATGCATGCTCTCTCTCAATCAATGGAAAAATTAAAAGAAGAAAAAAGGTTGCAGGCAACGTCAGGTAACAGCTTTAACTGCTTTAACTGTTCAAACTAAAAAGGAAGGCTAACCTGTTTTTCAATTCCTCAATATTTTAATTTAAAACTGATGCAGAAATGAACATTCATGTACAAACAAGGCTTTCTATTTATAAAGTTAATTTTTAAATTACACTACATGTTATTCGTATAATGAAAAGACCACTGCACTAAGAGGAAATTAAGTTTAAAAAAATGTTTTAAGTTACTAGATAGATTTTTTGATGCCTCAGTTTCATCTGAATATAGAGATAATAAAATGGCTGTAAGGACTAGTGTGAAAATATGTATAAAGCATTTGGAGTTCTGTGAATGTTCATAAACATTGCTCAAAATTTTTTTCCCACTTGAAATGTCTTCTGAAACAGTGATTTCAATGCTTACTTTTCCATATTTGTGAAATTTACAAACCAGATGATATGACTAAAATCCCTCTAATAAAACACACAGAATTACATTCTTTCAGTATTAACAAGACACAACATGTTAACTCCTTAAAATAAGCACTCAAAGTTTGAGCATAAGGAGTCACTGTTCTCCATCAAGAATTTGCAGATATAAAGACAGAGGACAACAGCTCTTGGTACAGTGTTACAATGTTTACAACTAAACTGCACAGGAGGAAGAAGCACTCTGCCTGGGGAAATCTAGGAAGGTACTGAAACTTGCTGGGTAAAATTTGAAGGTGAAATAAAAAAGGTCAATGACTATGATAAAAAAAAAAGAGAATAGATTTGAAGAATTTTAGTATAGCTAAAACATCAGAAGTTGGAAAAGGGTGTTGGAATATTATGAAGACGACGCTTGGAAACAGAGGTTGGAACCACATTGAGAACGCTTTGTAAAAAACAGCTAGGAAATATAAATTTTATATGGTAGGCAACAGGAAGCCATCAGAAACTTTTGTGGAGCAAAATTTAGGTCAGACTGCAGAAAAGGGCAAAAAGCATTACTTATTAAAAAAGTCATAAACTTCCAATTAAATCTAGTTTCTGAGCCCACTTCAAACCTCTTATTAGTTGTGTGAAAATAAATTACTGAACCCCTCTTAGCTTCAGTTTTATCTGAAAGTAGTGTTACTGGTGAAGATTGAGATAATAATGTCTGTAATGTGGTTTGTACAATGCTTAATAGGAGATATATGTATCATTTACTATGTGCCACATACTATTCTAAGATGTGTGTATGTATTGCCTTATTTGATTCTCACAATAATCCTACAAGGTAGGTTTGCTATTATCCCCATTATACAGCTGAGGGAATTAAACCACAGGAAAGTTAAATAGCTTTCTCAGGGTCAAACAGCTACCAAGAGGTAGAGGTGGTACTGGCTTTAGTTCTATGCCATTAACCAATGTATTATAGTATAAAACCTCTTTAGAAAAGATCAAGTCAGTGCTTTTGAAACTCTGGCCAAATTTTCTAACTTTCTAAAATACAGATTCCTCAACCCCATCCTCCAGCGGGGTACACTGAGATTTGAAGTGCAGAAATCAGCACATAAACCCTTCAAGGTATCCTGTATGAAATTAAATTTGAAACTCATTGATTTGATTTAGGTAGACAGAGCAAAAACCCAATGGAAAGAATTCAGGTAAGAAAAAGAAACAGATTAACTTTAAAAAAAAAAATAACCATTTGTAGGCAGCTTAAACAAAAGGAGCATAATAGTTGCCTACAATTCTTAGGAAAGGATCAGCTAATGTCTCTGTTATACAGTCTTACACAAAATGTTTAAATCAAAGATCATCAATACTTAATATTTAAATCAATTTCTCCTGGCTAATAATGAAACAAAAAATCATTAGCAGGAATGGGAAACAGGGAGTAGGAGGCAATGAATGAAGGAATGTTTATTCTGAATATTATTACGGTCTTACTTTTTAAGAGCTATTTATACACTGACAAGTTATGTTACCTGGTGTTAAAATCATAAACGAACAAAATATCTATTCTTATAAAGCAAGACAAAATTAGTCTGAGTTTTCAATATATAAAGTTTCTATACATTTAAAGCACTCATTTATAATCACATTTAGGATACACATTTAAACTATACTGCTCACAAAAATTAGGGGATATTTCAAAATGAGTATCAAGCGATAAAAAAAGCATTTGACTTTTTTTATTAAACAAGAACATCAGAAAAGCAAACAAGTCAAAGAAAATTGTTCAATTATGCAAATGAAATGCAAAACCAACTTTTATATCATTGGTGAAAATGCACTATGGCTGAAAGTAGTGGGAGTATCTGCACATTCCCTGATCCCCTAATTTTTGAAAGCAGTATTTCAGAAGGCCTGACTGCAATGGGGTTAGACAGAGTTGAAATTTTAGGTAGTTCATCACTAAAAATAAGTGAAACAAAACCCACCAAAAACCCAAAACAAAGAAAACACTATGCTGGAAATATGAGTCGAGTATTTCCAAAATGACTCCACAATAACCCACTTGGTCAATGAATAAGGGTGAGCGGCAGATCTGTGGAACTAACTAAACCTTATCCCTATTATTAGGAAACTAAGACCCTTGTGAAGTCACTGCTGTAACTATAGCCAGTTTAAATGAGCAAGAGTCTTGGATTTTTGCGGTGCATGAAAATGTCAAGCTTGAAAGAAAAGTATCCGGGTTTTAAACACAAAGGATACTCAGATTTCAGTTTAAATCCCTGCCAGGCATTTCAAAGACTGTCACTTCCCTGCGGTCAAGTATAATAAAGACTACTACGGGTATCCCGCTCAGGAAGAACGCGGAGCTACGTCGAGCATCTCTACATTCTAAACCTATCCCCAATCTCTCATCTTTAATAAAGGAAGATTCTAACCTTCCATCTTTAATAAAGAAAGATTCTTTCACGTGTGCTAATCCTTTCGCAATTAGATGTAACTATTGTCGACGCTTCAGCATTCGAACTGAATTGGCGGAAATGCTAAACTGCAATTACCAGAAAATCAGAGTAAGAAAAAAAAAGTCAGAGATGAAACAAGGTTTAGCCTCCGAACTGTGGGGCCTCGGAAACCTCAATACTATCACAACTGGCTTGTGTACGCCCACCGCCGGGAGCGCCCCGACTTCTCCGGCCCCGCCGCGCGACAAACCCCAAAGGCAGTCCGAGGCCCCCGCTGCATTGCTCCGTCTTCCGAACGCGACGGTCCCGCTTCTGTCCCTGGAACACTCCGTTTCTTCTCTCTCCCCTGCCACTCACCAGGACGAAGCAGAAGTTCCAGAACGCCCGCCTCACTTTTCAATTCTCGAGGGGAAACATCCCACCAAACGGCCTGCAGGTTTCAAATATTCCACTTCCGCCGCAACCCGGAAATGCCTCTCAGCCCCGCCCCTAAAGGGCGGAGCCCGCGGCGACCGGGAAGGCGGTCAGTGTTTTAGCCGCGGGGTGTTATGCCGACCGGGTTTCCTCGCTTGTTTCTTTGGTCTCGCTCCCTACTTAAATTCACAGCCTAGTCTGGGCGCGAGGCGGTGTTTCTGCCTGTGGCTTTTGAGAGAAGCCCGATGCTTTAGAAACGGACTGAGACGTGAAGACTCCTTTTTTCAGGGAATGGAGAGAGTAAAGCTGTAATGGAGCCCGGAAGTTTTTAACCCATCCTCTAACCCTCGCGGTAAGGACTGCGAGAGCGAGAAGTAAACAGACCCCTCCCAAACTTAGCACGCGGTTTCCCTGGGTCTCTTCGTCCTAACCTGGAGAGGCAGTACTTTGATCCTCTTTCCCTCCAGTTTTTGAGGAAGTCAAAAAGCCCAGTGTAGTAATCAGCCTTCTGCCACAAATTGAAAATAAGTTGTAAGACCAGTACTGGTCCCAAGTAAAGTATTTGAGAGTGTGTTAAAAAGCTACTTTTTTGTTTCTTCTGACGAGATCATTTCACAAGATAATTACGTAGATGCCCTGTGAGATTCTTTGGACAACTGTCATTTCCTTTACCAAAGACTGCACAATATATTCTTAGCCAAACGTCCCAAGCTTCTGAAGGAATACACGGAAAAACTAAGAAAAGAAAGGAACGACTGAACATGTTCTTAGATTTAAAAAGAAAAAAACTAAACACTGATCTTGATGTTGCCACCAGTTCATCTTCACATCTGACAGCATTGATTTACCTAAACTGACCGGTTCAAACCAGGTCATGATAAAACAGTTTCTGCCTCCATCAAAAATGCAATTTGAAATATTCAGGAGATTTCTGGCAATTTGTTTTACAGATAATCTGACACAAGGAGGTATGAAGCTATTACCTGGTATACTGTTTTTAGCAGTGGAAAATAGGAAATAATCTGAATGTTTATCAATAAAGAAATGATTACGTTTTTATTTTAGGATCTGATATACTGACACTGTGCAGGCACTAAAAAAAATTAAGTAGATCAGTACGTAATCAAATGAAAAAATGAAAAAAATATCAGCTTTAGGAGGACTATATACAGCCTACTTCTTTGAAAGTATGTGTATGGCATGCAAAGTTTCTGGATAGATTCATAAACTGTATAACGTTATCTCTGGGAGTCAGGTAAATGAGGATTGGAAGAGACTTTCAACCTTTTGCAATTATAACCGGTTGAATTTTTCAAATAATAAGCATGTTTACTCTTGCAGTTTTAATTGTTTTATTTTTAAATATTGCTAGAAATTGAGTATATTGTAGATACAGATTCAGGTTTAATACATGAATAGTGTTTGGATAGTCTGTGTCCATTCATTTCATTGATTCATTCAACAATTATATAGTGATGTTTGACCACATATTTTATCATTCATGATATAATACACTATTTAATGTCCCACATTCTTAATATGGCCCCATTAAATATATTGTTTCTTCATGCTCCTTGAAGGCAGGAACTGACATATTTTTCTATGTCTTTCCTAATTCTTGATAACTGCCCACCATTAACTTTCATTCATCACAGAAATTAAATTCTCAAGTTATCTGCAAGCTAAAGTTAAATATACTCAAATTGTCCTTGAAAGCCCCCAAAATAATAAAAAAAATATATAGTATATTTAATCTATAATCTTTATAGAATTTGTTATGGCAAATGGTACAAGATAGAGGCCTCACTATCTTCCATATAAAGAGCTAGTCATTGCCATTTATTAAGTTAGGAGTGACCCATCTTTCTCTTATTAAACTGAAATGTCACGTTTTTAATATGTTAATATATTAATAAATTAATACATAAAATATATTTGCCAGTTAAAGTTAAATATATTTATATGTAAATATATAAAACATGGTGGGTCACAGCTAGATTTGAAATTGTTCATATGGAAAAAATACAGCCCTGGCCAGTTGGCTCAGCTATTGAGCATCAGCCTGGTATGTGGAAGTCCTGGGTTCGATTCCAGATCAGGGCACACAGATGAAGTGACCATATACTTCTCCACTGGTCCCCCTCTCCCTCCCCACCCTTGTCCTGTAGCCATGGCTCGAATGGTTTGAGCCATTTGGCCCCGGACGCTTAGGATGGCTCCATGGCCTCTGCCTCAGGCACTGAAATAGCTTGTTTGGAGCAACCAAGCAGTGGCCCCAGATGGGCAGTGCATCACCATGGTGGGTTTGCCAGGTGGATCCCAGTTGGGGTGCATGTGGAAGACTGTCTATCTGCCTCCATGTCTCCCCACCTCTCACTTAATAAAAAAAAAGAAAAAATACACTAATTAATGAACAATACAAGAATAAACTCTGTTTCACATACAACTGTAAACCTACTTTTACTCCACCCTGTATAATGATTTTTTTTTTTTTTTGTATTTTTCTGAAGCTGGAAACGGGGAGAGACAGTCAGACAGACTCCCACATGCACCCGACCAGGATCCACCCGGCACGCCCACCAGGGGGCGACGCTCTGCCCACCAGGGGGCGACGCTTTGCCCACCAGGGGACGACGCTCTGCCCACCAGGGGGCGATGCTCTGCCCCTCCGGGGTGTCGCTCTGTTGCGACCAGAGCCACTCTAGCGCCTGGGGCAGAGGCCAAGGAGCCATCCCCAGCGCCCGGGCCATCTTTGCTCCAATGAAGCCTCGGCTGCGGGAGGGGAAGAGAGAGACAGAGAGGAAGGAGAGGTGGAGGGGTGGAGAAGCAGATGGGCGCTTCTCCTCTGTGCCCTGGCCGGGAATCGAACCCGAGACTTCTGCACGCCAGGCTGACGCTCTACCACTGAGCCAACCGGCCAGGGCCTATAATGATTTTTTATACAAATATATAGGCAAGTTAAAAAATATATATTTGTTCTCTTAAGTTTTTCTTAGTTCTTCTTTAGTATCTTTAATGAATTCCTTAATTTCTTCCACCACAATGTTGACAAAGTTATCAGCTAGCAGCCCTGCCAACAACCAGGGGTCGGGAACCTTTTTTGATGGCTGCATCTGGCTCGCAGACAAATCTTTAATAAAAAAAAATAATGTTAAAAATATAAAACATTCTCATGTATTACAATCCATTCATTTCCTACCGCTTATGTTCATGGTTGTGGGTGGCTGGAGCCAATCACAGCTGTCTTCCAGGATAACACCAAATTTTTATTGGATAATGCGTAATGTACACGGGTCGTTATATGGCTCTCACATTTTAAAATATGTGTCGTTCATGGCTCTCTCAGCCAAAAAAGCTCCCAACTCCTGAGTTAGACCAATGAGATTAATCTATCAATAGCAGTTAAAATCACTGATGTACTTTTTTCCCCCATATGACTAACTGGGCATAACTATATAAATTGTCTAGGGCTGGTATTTCTTGAGTGGAATATCAGGTTATTTGCACTATTTAAACTGTTTCTTTTTTCCCCTAGCACGAGTAGAGGTGAATTTGAATACAAGCAGTATTCAGTAATGCTACAGAATTTCATTAAAAAAGAAAATAAATATCATCTGACTAAATCAAGGAGCCTAAATAAATACTTAAGATCTTCTAAAAGTTATTCACTACAAGTCATTTTAAAATCTTACAAATTTGGTCATCACGCCAGGCATTCTGATAGCTAATACATTTTTTTAAAATTAAGCAAAATACATTGATGAGTATCAGACGTAATAAAAGCTGGAAAAACTAAAGAAAAAAAGATGAAGAATGGGCTGACCTGTGGTGGCACAGTGGATAAAGCGTTGACCTGGAACACTCTGGTTGCTGCTTTGAAACCCTGGGCTTGCCAGGTCAAGGCACATATGGGAGTTGATGCTTCCTGCTCCTCCCCCCTTCTCTCTCTCTCTCTCCTCTCTAAAATGAATAAAGTCTTTTAAAAAAGATGAAGAATATTATTTAGTTTGTGATAACTCTTTAGTAATCTAAAGTAGCTAAGACAAATACAGAGAATCCAGAAGAATTTAACTATACATGGAATACTAATATATTATGAAGGTGGCATTTCAGTTTAATAGCAAAAATCTATATTTTTCCTAAATTAATAAGGAATAGCAATAACTGGCTGCCTAGATGGAAAACACAAAATTAGGCCTCTACTTTGCACCATATGGAATATAAATTCTAGAAGGATTATGGATTAAAATATAACAAAAATGTATTGGTTGAAAAATTAGGAGAATAGCTGTGACTGTAGGTTAGAAAAGACTTCTTACAACCCAGCCAGGCAGTGGCCCAGTGGACAGAGCATAGTACTGGCACAGAGACAACCCAGGTTCGAAACTCTGAGGTCATCAGCTTGAGCACAGACTCATCTGGCTTGAGCACGGGCTTACCAGCTTAAGTGCAGGGTCGCTGGTTTGAGCATGGGATCATAGACATGACCCCATGGTCGCTGGCTTGAGCCCAAGGTCACTGGCTTGAGCAAGGGGTCACACGCTCTGCTCTAGCCCCTGGTCAAGATACATATAAGAAAGCAATCAGTGAACAACTAAGTTGCTGCAACGAAGAACTGATGCTCCTCATCTCCCTTCCTGTTTGTCCCTATCTGTCCCTATCACCAAGAGAAAGAAAAAAAGAAAAGAAAGGAAACTTAGAAGCCATAAAATAAAAGTTGAATATGCCACCCCAAAATATCACACTGTGGCATAAAGATTATCTTTAGTTGAAGGTAATTGAGAAAAAAGTAGACATAGGCAGAACTCTCTGCCTTTCCACTATCTAACTAAAAACAGGGAATAAATTTTCCTTTGTGAAGGTGTCCCCCTCCTCTCTCCTGCACTAGGAGGAGAGCAATCTTTGTCACCACAGATGGAGATGGCACCAAGGAGTTGCACAAAAAGTCTTACTAAATAACCCTTATCTACCATTTGTTTTCCTCAGGTATGTATTTTCTTTTCCACAATTTACTGCTCCTAGAAGCCCAAACACCTCTTTCTTTGTCTAGTCACTTCACAATTTATTGCCCTTTGTTAAAATAGTATGTAGACTCTTAAGCCTAACTACAGTGTGTCTGTAAAGTCATGGTGCAATTTTTTTAAAAAAATTTTATTTATTCAATTTTCAGAGAGGAGAGGAGAGAGAGAGAGAAAGAGAAAGGGGAGGAGCAGGAAGCATCAACTCCCATATGTGCCTTGACCAGGCAAGCCCAGGGTTTCGAACAGGCAACCTCAGCATCCCAGGTCGACGCTTTATCCCACTGCGCCACCACAGGTCAGGCTCATGGTGCACTTTGACCGGTCACAGGAAAGCAACAAAAGATGATAGAAATGTGAAATCTGCACCAAATAAAAGAAAAACTCTCCTAGTTTCATACCTATTCAGTGCAGTTCGATGTGGGCTCACGCACAGATTTTTTAGGGCTCCTTAGGTAGCTATCCCGTATAGCCTCTACAGACTCGTCACTGCCTGATGGCCTACCAGAACGGGGTTTCTCCTCCAAACTGCCGGTTTCCTTCAACTGCTTATCCCACCGAGTAATGTTATTCCTTTGTGGTGGCGCTTCGTTATAAATGCGCTGATATTCATGTTGCACTTTGATCACGGATTCGAATTTAGCGAGCCACAGAACACACTGAACTTTCCTCTGTACCGTCCACATCTCGACTGGCATGGCCATGGGCTGCTCCACTGTATACACGGTATTACATCATCATCTGCACATGCGCACATGCTGCCACATCATCCTACAGAAACTGGGAGGGTTTTCCTTTTATTTGGTGCAGATTTCACATTTCTGTCATCTTTTGTTGCTTTCCTGTGACTGGTCAAAAGTGTACCATGACTTTATGGACACAACACTGTACTTTTTGGGTTTTCTCTTCTTTTCTGTGAAACCCTGTGTATGTAAAATTAAAAAGAAAAATGTTATTCCTTTCCTCCTGTTAATCTGCCTTTTGTCAGTTTAATTTAACTTGCAGGACTCCAAGTATTAAACATAAGAGGCTAGAGGAAAATATTTTCCTCTCTTACAAATATACATGTGACTAAGTAAAGTGTAAAATATTTATTTGGCAACTTTCCTCATAAAACATTGAAATATAAATGAGAGACTGTGAAAAGTATTTATAATACATATAATACAAGGTTAACAACTCTAATGTAAAATTATTTATAATTTATTTTTTTCAAGAGAGAAAGATGGGCAAAAGAAGAACAAATAATTCATTGAATAGGAAATGAGAAAAGACAAAAAAATTGTTCTCACTATCACACTAACAAAAACTAATTTTCCTTTCTTGGATTGGCAAAAATTAAGACAATTCATAACATCCAATACTGGGAGGGTTTGGTGGTAAAATATACATTATCATCTATGGGAGCATGCATTGCTAAGACTCTTTTAGAAAGTAACTTTTCGACCAAATCTCAGCTTTGCATTTCTCATATAGAAATAAACATGCCCATACTTAAAAAAAAAAAAAATCTATCTATTAATTAGGCACTTATTTATTTTAAAAAAGCAAAATTTTGGCCCTGGCCAGTTGGCTCAGTGGTAGAGCACTGGCCAGTGTGTGGAAGTCTTGGGTTTGATTCCTGGTCAAGGTACACAGAAGAAGCCATTATCTGCTTCTCCACCCCTCCTCCTCCCGGTCTCTCTCTCTCTCTCTCTCTCTCTCTCTCTCTTCTCCTCCTGCAGCCAGGCTTGATTGGTTCTAGCAAGTTTGCCCCTGGTGCTTAGGATGGCTCCATGGCCTCATCTCAGGCACTAAAAAAGCTCGGTTGCCAAGCAACAGAGCAATGACCTTAGATGGGCAGAACATTCCCGGGTAGGAAGCTTGCCAGGTGGATCCTGGTCCAGTCGCATGCAAGAGTCTGTCTATCTGCCTCCTTACCTCTCACTTAATAAAAAATAAATATATATATATAATTAATAAAAAAGCAAAAACAATTTTTTGCACCACTAGCCTCTGCCTATAATGCTAATATATTTGTATTTTTCCATTTTTATTGAATTTTTTAGGGTGACACCAGTCAACAAAATTATACAGTTTTCAGGTGCACAATTCTACAATACATCATCTGTACTCTGTATTGTGTGTTCACCAACACAAATGTTAGTGCTTTCTGAGGCACTCTTAATTGCAAATAACTGTCTAGCAGGAGGGAGGTGATTAAATAAGTTGGGGTACTTCAGTGCTATTAGGAGAATTCAAAGCTGTGTCTCTTTGCCCCCAAACTGCTGCCTCCAAAGTTAGGGCTATTAAACCCCCCAAAACATAAAAATGAAAATTAATAGTAATATTATTATGTCTCTTCTTTTTCCAAGTGAGATGAGGGGAGATAGAGAGATGGACTACCGCATGCACCCTGACTGGGATCCACCTGGCAACCCCCTTCTGGGGCCAATGCTCAAATCAACTGAGCTATCCTTAGCTTCTGAAGCCAATGCTCGAACCAATAGAACTACTGACTGCCAGAGGGGGAAGAGGAGAGAAGGAACAGAGGGAGAGGAAGAGAAGCAGATGGTCGCTTCTCTTGTGTGCCCTGAGCAGAACTCGAACCCAGGACATCCATAAGCCAGGTTATCACTCTAACAATTGAGTCAACTGGCCAGGGCTCCAACTACCCTTTATGTATACTTTTCCTCTGTTCCATCCACTAGTCTACTATGTGCAATGATGCCAAAACAACTAAAAGGGAGAAAAACAAGAATAGTCAAGATGTATGCTATTCCCTCTAGGAACTCTACAATAGGTCCCCTTTAGTCTCCCCTCAGCAATTCTTGTGTGTGTGTGTGTGTGTGTGTGTGTGTGTGTGTGTGTGTGTGTGTGACAGAGAGTCAGAGAGAGGGACAGACAGACAGGAAGGGAGAGAGATGAGAAACATCAATTCTTTGTTGTTCATTGATTGTTTTCTCATATGTGCCTTGACTGGGGGGCTACAGCAGATTGAGTGACCCCTTGCTCGAGCCAGTGACCTTAGGCTCAAGCTGGTGAGCCTTGCTCAAAGCAGATGAGCCCGCGTTCAAGCTGGTGACCTTGGGGTCTCAAACCTGGGTCCTCCACATCCCAGTCTGACGCTCTATACACTGCACCACCACCTGGTCAGGCACCCCTCAGCAATTCTTTAGATCAGCATTGCCAATATAAATGTTAGCCCCATTGTTGGGCAAACAAGTGTGTTAGGCTTGCTTGCCTTGTACTTTGCCTGATTGGAGCTTGCCCTCAGCAGCAGGTTGTAAATTGTGGATTGCCTGCCGCCATTAGGAGGGGCTATTATTTGCTATTGTTTGCCAGAGAAGAAGTTTTTCCCCAAACTTGTTTGCTGGTGAGTCCTGAGAGAGAGGAAGAATCAGTTTTCTCTGCCTGCTTGCTCATCTGCTGTTAAAAGAGTCTAATATACAGAATGGCCCACCATCCTCCAGCTCCACAGTTCTTTTACCATCTGCCCAAATCCAATGGGAACCTGTATGGCCACACCCACTGGCCTTACACCCATATATAATTTTGAATCTTCTAGTAGCAACATTAAAAAAAAATTTTTTAAGTTGAAATTAATTGAAATAGTATATTTTATTTAATATAATATATCTAAAAAATTATCATTTTTAACATGCAATCAATAAGTACTTAATGAGATTTTATTTCTTTTTGTACTAACTTTTCAAAATTTGTGTGTGTGTGTGTGTGTGTATTTAATGTGAGAGGAGGGGAGATAGAGAGACAGACTTCCACAATTGCCCCAACATGGATCCACCTGGCAACCCCCATCTGGAGCTGATGCTCTGTCCACCTGGGGCCATGTTCACAACCAAGCTATTTTAAACTCCTGAGGCAAAGGCTCGATGGAGCCATCCTCAGTGCCTGGGAATGATGTACTCGAATCTACCAAGCCACTGGCTGTGAGAGGGGAAGAGAGAGAGAAGGAGGAGAGGGAGGGTTGGAGAAGCAATGATCGCCTCTCCTGTGGGCCTTGACTAGGAATCAAACCTGGGACTTTCATATACCGGGTCAATTCTCTACTGCTGAGCCAACTGGCCAGGGCAAAACTTGTATATATTTTATACTTATAGCACATCTCATTTTGTGCTAGCCACATGTGTCGAGGGGCTACCATATTGGCTGGCACAGTTTGAAATACATCATAAGAATACAGGGTACCATGGGATTCTATTCTCCAAATATTACCAGTATTTCATTTATAACAATCATTTATAAGCATAAAATAGAATGATCTTTTCCTAGCTTAACTATTCTTACTCTACTTATAATCTTGTTATTGCTTTTATACTTACCTCAAATTGTTTTTTTTCCACTCCCTCCTTCAATAGATATTTTTTCCCCTCTTATTCTCTCTGTTTTCACTCTCCCTGTCTGTTCTTTTTTTTTTTTTTTTTGTATTTTTCTGAAGCTGGAAATGGGGAGAGACAGTCAGACAGACTCCCGCATGCGCCCGACCGGGATCCACCCAGCACACCCACCAGGGGGCGATGCTCTGCCCACCAGGGGGCGATGCTCTGCCCCTCCGGGCATCGCTCTGTTGCGACCAGAGCCACTCTAGCGCCTGGGGCAGAGGCGAAGAAGCCATCCCCAGTGCCCGGGCCATCTTTGCTCCAATGGAGCCTCGGCTGCGGGAGGGGAAGAGAGAGACAGAGAGGAAAGAGAGGGGAAGGGGTGGAGAAGCAGACGGGTGCTTCTCCTGTGTGCCCTGGCCGGGAATCAAACCCGGGACTTCTGCACGCCAGGCCGACGCTCTACCACTGAGCCAACCGGCCAGGGCCCTCCCTGTCTGTTCTTTAAGCTTTCTTCTGTGGTTCTCAGCAATATTCACATACTTGGAACATAGTTAATATCTCTAATTATGGCATTAATACTACAGAGTTTTCATCCCATAATTGCAAAGCAAATTGCCCATTTAATTAATTGCCTCATGTGTCATAATGAGAACACTGTACGAAATAAATATTTGACAATTATTAGTGTATGATATCATGATAAATATTTGTTAAGCATCTACTATGCTAACAAATAAACTTTAAAACTAATAAATTTCTGAATGGAGTTTTCACTGTGTACACTAAAATATTCCTTATGTTAGTTGCCAGATCAATCCTTTTGCATTAATTTTTGAACTTGAATAAAATACATTTTAGGAAAAGTGGTTGTTGTTTGCTACCAAAAAGAATTCTTTTTCTCAATGTTTCAGTCACATAAAAGTTTTGATTAAAATTTTATTTGTAGTTCAGTTTTTTTTTGTTTTTTGTTTTTGTTTTTTAATTCAAACACCACCTCCTGGCATCAGGAAGTACCACCCAAAACAGTAATTTCAGGTCTCTTGTTTCAGGGTTCTGAAAATAAATAGCTTCAATAACAGAAGTGATTTGGAATGATACCATTTCTGGTGGGTAACTGCATGACTATAGCAAGAAGGGCTCCAAATTTGCTTATAGCCATTATGAAACATGATGCTCTAATAGAGGACAAACATGATGCTCTAATAGAAGTCAAAGGTATGATATATTTATGTTAACATTCCTCCTCTCCAGGTTAGTGTTTCAAACAAATAGCTGTTTGTTTTTCTTAATTGCTGTCTATTGGCTTGAAGTGTTGACATAGAAATTAAAGCCTCTTTCTAGTTAAGAGTAACTCCAAATGCAGGAACACACATTGGTAATGCCACCCAGACTAAATCAGGTAATGAACAACGTGTTTGAACCGAATCTTAAAAATTCTTGGATACAAGTGCTGGCAATCAAAACTATTTTCATTTTATTTTGTATACTTTGGTATTTTAAATCCTTCCAGAATACTTGAGGGAAATGACTTTTCAAGTGATGAAGTGATTCAGTTGTAATAAGCCAATTCTCACTTGCGGGTCAGAAAACTTTAAATTCTCACAGATGTCCAGGGCACATAATTACCCTTTAGGAAGCAGGCACTTTCTTAAAGATTAGTTTAGACCTTTATGGCTGTTCTTAAGGGAAAATTCTTCAAGGAGACTAAACACTTTGTACAATGTCGGCACTTTAAAAACAGCATGGTACTGGTATCAAAGCAGATATATAGATCAAAGATCAATACAATACAATAGAGAGCTCAGATATAAATCCTCACTTATATGGGCAATTAATTTATGACAAAGAAGACAAAAATATACAGTGGGGTAAAGATAGTTGGGAAAACTGGATAGATAAATGCAAAAAAAATTAACTAGACCACCTTCTTACACCATATACAGAAATAAATTCAAAATGGATTAAAGACTTAAGTGTAAGATCTGAAACCGTAAAACTCTTAGAAGAAAGCATAGGCAATAAATTCTTTGACATAGGTCTTAGCAATATCTTTTTTGGATGTCTCCTGGGCAAGAGCAACAAAAGAAAAAATAAACAAATGGGACTACATTAAACTAAAAAGCTTTTGCATAGAGGAGACCATCAACAAAACAAAAGACAACTTCCTGAATGGGAGAAGATATTCCTATCTGATATGAGGTTAATATCCAAAATCTGTGAGAAACTTATAAAATTCAACACACAAAACACAATCTAATTAAAAATGGGAGGAGAACCTGCATAGACATTTCTCCAAAGTGGATACACAGATGGCCAACAGATATATGAAAAGATGTTCAACATCACTAATTACACTGGGGAACAAAATTTTTGTTGCATCCACAAAAACAATTTTTCTTACCTAATTTTAGTGTGCTGATCTCAAATCTGACAGTTTTTCTCTGTAAGCTACAGTTTTCTTTTGCAATTTAAGATTTTAGGTTTTCATCTTATTGTATAATTTTCAACATTTGGTTTAACATAATGAAATAGAATATCTTCTTGGGCATCATCTTTGTGAAAATATAAATTTATATAATGCAGTAAATACACTAATACACTAAAAGATATGATTGCATCAGAATTTGTCTACAATTTCAAAATAGAACATATTAAAACACTTATTTTAATCATAAAATTTGCACAAAACTTGTTTAAATTCTATTCAGGCCAAAATTTGCATTTGTAGCTCTTGTGTTTCTGTACTTGTTGAGGATAATCTCGTTTGATGCTCCATCAGTAGTCTGCTCATCACTAACAGCTCCAAGATTTTCAAAAAACCCATCAAGGTGACTATTCAGGAAGTGAATCTTAATGCTCATGTTACATCCAATGTCGCGGAAAGCCAACAGCATACTTTGAACCAGAAGTTCATAGTTTTCTGCTTTTTTGTTGCCAAGGAAGTTCTTTGTAACTGCCACAAAAGACTGCCATGCTGCTTTCTCCTCCTCATTCATCTTCCTGGTAAATTCTTTGTCATGTATGAGGGTTCAAATTTGAGATCCATGGAATACACCTGCTTTTATCTTCTCAAAAGACAAGGCAGGAAAAGCAGAAATAATATGTTGAAAGCATTCACTTTCCCTATTCAAAGCCTGAACAAACTGCTTCATTAAGCCAAGTTTGATGTGAAGTGGGGGAAAATGATACTGTCTCAATTAACTATAGGTTCATTCACAATATTTTGCATCCCTACTTCCAGAGCTTCATGTTTCGGCCACTCCTTCTGTGTCCAGTGTTTCTCCCAAGCTCGCTGTCCCACAAACACAGAAAGCAAGGGTACTTCATGAAACCTTTCTGTTGTCTTAGCAGGAAATTTATCATTTTAAGATCCACACAAATGATCCAGTTATACTCCTCATATTTCAGAAAGTCGAGGACAACTTTTATGTCATTCTTACTAAGTCATTCAATTCGAGTTGGCTAAACTGCTGAGGGGTTAATGACTGCCTGGCATCAGAAGAAGACCCTTCAGATTCTACAACCATTTCCTCATGCATCTTATCAAAATACACTGGATCACCATGTTCACTTTCATTGTCCTTAGAAGAAATAAAACCATTGAAAACTGGAATCAGGAGTGTCTCAGAGTGTGGGATAGGTTGTATTGCTAAAGGAATATTAGGATATGCGATCATATGCCACTTTTTCTTGCCGATGCCCTTTGTATGATCAGACAGAAATAACAGTCACTGCTGTGGTTCTTAGGTTCATGCCAAACCATGGGAATACCAAAAGGCATTTCTTTGTGGTTTCCTTTCGTCCAATCATGAAGCATTTCCTTACAATTATGACACATAATATGAGGGGCCCATTTCTTGTCTTGATCACCAACGGGAACTTGAAAATAGGCAATATATGCATGTGTCACAAATGATGAAATATTGCGCCTTTGACATTGAAGTGTGTAACAGCCACATATATAACAGAAGGTGTCAGGACTATTCTTACATTTACACCTACTTGAAGAAGCCATGATTCAATCTTAAAACAAAATAAGAGGGTGTTTTTATCAGATAATAATTTTTTACATTTAAAAACAACTACAATTATGTAAAAGTGATGTCTGTAAAACATTAATTGCCTTGTGGTTATGTTCAATCCAAGAGTCATTGCCCTTTAACTCCAATTTAAAAACCAATGCATGCCATTAACTGTAACAAAAAGAAATTAAAATTGCATAAAAACTTGAGCATGCACCAAAAAACGGATTTCAGATTTGGAATCAGTGATTCAGAAATATTCTACAACAGTTCTAAAATCTCATGCAACAGAAAATGAAAAAAAAATTGTTCCCCAGTTTATCAGCAAAATACAAATCAGAAGAACAATGAAACATCACCTTTTACCTGTTAGAATGGCTATCATCAAAAAGTTAACAAATAACAATTGCTGCAAGGATGTGATGAAAAAGGAACTCTTGTACACTATTGGTAATATTGTAACTTGGTGCAGCCACTATATAAAACAATATGAAGGTTTCTTGTAAAATTAAAAATAAAGCTGCCATACAACGCAGCAATTCAGTTCTGGGTATTTATCCAAAGAAAACAAAAACACTAATTTGGAAAGACATATGCTCCTCTATGTTTATTTCAGCATTACTAGTAACAACCATGATATGGAAGCAACCTAGCTGTCCATCAATAAATGAATATATACTGCTCACAAAAATTAGGGGATATTTTATTGCTTCATATTTGTTTTGAAATATCCCCTAATTTTTTTGTGATCAGTATATATATCTCCCAACTTCTTATTGATTGATTGATTGATTTTACAGAGAAAGAGAGGGTTAGGGAACAAGAAGTACCAAGTCAGAGTTGTTTTACTTAGCTGTTCATTGCTTGCTTGTCATATGTGCTCTGACTGGGCAAGCCCAGGGTTTCGAACCAGGGACCTCAGCATTCCAGGTCAACATTCTCTCCACTGTGCCATCACAGGCCAGGCCACCATATTTCACAACTAATTTATCCATTCATCTATTGCTGAGTAATGCGCGCAGCGCGTGCGCACGCGCGCACACACATACACACACACACACACACACACACACACACACACACAATGGAATATTACCCAGAAATAAAAAATACAAAATCTTGCCACTTATGACAGTGTGGATGGACCTAGGGGTTATAATGCTAAGTGAGATAAGTCAGACAGAGAAAGACAACTACTACATGATTTCACTTACATGTGAAATCTTACAAAAGAAAACAAATGAATAAACAAAACAAAGTAGAAAGAGACCTATAGATACAGGAAACAAACTGATGGTTGCCAAAAAGGAGAGAAATAAAGAGATGGGTGGGAAAAATAAAAGAAAGCTCTTCCAACTGGTTCATTTATGTGATTCATTAAAAATTATTTTTTAAATCATTAAAAACATTTAGATCTAGGCTGGCTGAAATTTAAATACAACAGTGTTACTTACAAGATACGTATGAAAAACCCAACCTTCCAAGTGTCACTATTGGTTTATGAAATGTAAATCATAATGACTTTAAATGAAAGAACATTTATAATGCTAAGTATGATTGGTCAAAATGAACAAAACATACATTCAACATCTCCTTCCTTCTTCTCTCATGGCATGTGACATTCCATGTTCAGCTCCTTTAGGCTAGTGGCCCACTTAGAGTGACCCAGGACTCTCTTCCCAGATAGATCATAGCCTCTTGCTCTGTTTCTCTTCCCTGTGGAGCCCATGCTAAATTCCTCAGTGACTTCCTTTCTATTTTCCACCTTGGAACCTAGTCTGTAAAATTTATCCATGTTAATATAAGGAATTAATTAGTTTCAAACAAGTTATATTTGTAGCTCACATGGATGACAAAAATTTGAGAATGGTCAGCTCTTATGTTTGTATAATCAAACTGTCTCTCCTCCTTTCTTCAATAATTTGAGTTTGCATGTCTGGTATCTCAGAAGTGGCTTATGTCTTTTTTGTTATTTGTACAGAAATAGAAATTAACCTTCAGTGGGTGAACAGTGATCATAATGGGTAATCAGATTTCCGATAAAAGATACTAACTTATAAAAAACATATGATTGAAAAAGAGAAAAGTCGCCTGAGTGGTGGTGGCACAGTTGACCTAAGCTTAAAACCTGAGATGCTAAGGTCCCAGGTTCAAAACCTCAAGATCACTGGCTTGAGAGCAGGCTCACCAGCTTGAGTGCAAGGTTGCTGGCTTGAGTGTGGATCATAGACATGATCTCATGGTCACTGGCTTGAGTTTAAGACTTTAGCAAAGGGTCACTGGCTTGGGTGGAGCCTCTTGGTCAAGGCACGTATGAGAAGCAGTCAATGAACAACTGAAGTGCTCCAACTATGAGTTGATGCTTCTTACCTTTCTTCCTTCCTTCCTGTCTGTCTGTCTATCTCTTTCTTTCTAGAGAGAGAGAGAGAAAGAAAACTATTATTTAGTCAATACTTTTTATAGTCCAAACACTGTGCAAAAAAACTATGCAAAGTTGATTTACTTAATTCTGACTAATAAAATAAGTGATGAAAGGGTTAATGCAATTAAGTAATTTGCCTACGCCTACAGTAGACAGATCTGATATTTTAACTCCAGCTTGTTTGCCGACAAAGTCTGGTTTTTTTCCATCACAATATTTTAATTAACACACCCCATGAGAGATATGAAACCTAAAATTAACCTACAAAGTCAGCTAATAGTTTAGTTTGGCTTTTATGGGAAACCTGTGTAGGATGTTAATTAGATAAAGGCCCTTAGATATCATGTAATATTAAGTAGAGGTTTTATTAATAGTACCGAGATTCTAGTGCTCGATTGGATATTGAATTAGATCAGTGGCCCTTAAATGTGGTCCATGGGGTCAAATCATTTACACATAATACTAAGATTCTTTTTTTTTTAACTTGCATTGTTTCACAAGTGTACAATGGAATTTTCTGGAGGCTACACTATGAGGAGTGATAATAGAACTGACTGAATACAGATACTGAAAAGAGAACCTAATTTTTTTTTTTAATTCCAACATTAAAGAGATTTACATTAATGTAAAACAATGCTATGACACTCACTAAATTATTTTTGTTATGGAATATAAAAAATATTTATATTAACATGTAATGAGTTCATTTATTTTTTAAGTGAGAGGAGGGGAGAAAGAAAGATGGACTCTTGCATGTGCTCGCCCTGGGATGCACCCAGCAACCCCTATCTGGGGCCAATGCTCCAATCAACCGAGCTATCCTCAGCACCTGGACAACACTGGAAACAGTCCAGCCACTGTCTGTGAGAGGGGAAGAGAGAGAGAAGGGGGAGAGGGAGGGGAACAGAAGCAGAGAGTCGCTTCTCTTGTATGCCCTGACTGGGAATTGAACCTGGGATATCCGTAAGCCAGGCCAATGCTCTATCCACTGACCCAACCAAGGCCCATTACTGTTGTTGTTTCTTTGATGTTTATTTTTTTAGGCAAGAAGAGGGGTCATAGTGAGGCAGACTCTCTCATGTGCCCACCCCAGGGTTCACCTGGCAACCCCTGTCTGGGGCCGAAGCTCAGATCAACCAATCTATCTCAGTGCCCGGGGCCACGCTTGAACCAATTGAGCCACTGGCTTCAGGAGGAGCAGAGGGGGAGAGAAACAAATGATTGCTTCTCCTGTGTGCCCTGATCGGTAATCAAGCCCAGGATATCCATACGCCAGGCTGATGTTCTATCCACTGAGCTACTGCATCTGTTATTTTTAAGTGAATTAAATATCCATTTAAAATTTTTCTTAGTTTTTTTTTTTTTTTCTTCTGAAGTTGGAAACGGGGAGACAGTCAGACAGACTCCCGCATGCGCCCGACCAGGATCCACCCAGCATGCCCACCAGGGGGCGACGCTCCACCCATCTGGGGCGTCGCTCTGTTGCAACGAGAGCCATTCTAGTGCCTGAGGCAGAGGCCAAGGAGCCATCCTCAGCGCCTGGGCCAACTTTGCTCCAAAGGAACCTTGGCTGTGGGAGGGGAAGAGAGAGACAGAGAGGAAGGAGAGAGGGTGGGATGGAGAAGCAGATGGGCACTTCTCCTGTGTATCCTGGCCGGGAATCGAACCCGGGACTCCTGGATGCCAAGCCGACTCTCTACCACTGAGCCAACTGGCCAGGGCAAAAATTTTCTTAGTTTTAATTTCTAATCAGGTACATTATAATAGATGTAAACCACATAAACAAGAACTTTTGGGACCCCAGCTTTTAAAAGCATAAAGAAATCCAAAAAAGCCCTGGCCAGTTGGCTCAGTGGTAGAGCGTCGGCCTGGCATGCAGGAGTCCTGGGTTCGATTCCCAGCCAAGGCACACAGGAGAGGCACCCATTTGTTTCTCCACCCCTTCCTGTCTCTCTTTTCCCCTCCTGCAGCGAGACTCCATTGGAGCAAAGATGGCCCGGGCGCTGGAGATGGCTCTGTGGCCTCTGCCTCAGGCGCTAGAATGGCTCTGGACACAACAGAGCGACGCCCCAGAGGGGCAAAGCATTGCCCCCTGGTGGGCATGCCGGGTGGATCCCGGTCAGGCGCATGCGGGAGTCTGTCTGACTGCCTCCCCGTTTCCAGCTTTGGAAAAATGAAAAAAAAAAAAAAAAAAAAAAAAAAAAGAAATCCAAAAAGTTTGAGAGCTTTAGAATTAGATAACATCTAAAGAGTGATTTCTAGGCTTTTGATTTTTTGAAAGCAAGTAAACACAAGCAAAACAAAAACAAGAAAACAGAAAGGCATCCCAAAAAAATTTGAAGTCCAATCATTTTTTATTTTGCCAAGTGTATTAGTTTTCTAGGGCTGTGGTTCACAAAGTAACTCATAAAATTAGTGGCCTGAAAACAGAAATTTACTGTCTCACAGTTCTGGTGTCTAGAAGTCTAAGATCAAGGTGTTGCCAGGGTTGGCTTCTCCTGAGGGCCAGGAGAGTTCTGTGCCTCTTCCTCAGTTTCCTGTGGCAATCTTTGGTGTTCCGTAGTTCCCTCATCTTCAAATGGTATTTTCCCTGTGTGTGTGCTTGTGTCTGAATGTCTCTTTTTTATAAAGACATCTTCTATGTTGAATTTGGGCCCACCCTAATGACTTCTTTTTAGTTTGATTATCTTGTAAAAATCTTTTCCAAAGGATATTCCAAAGAAGGTCACATTGGGTGCCAGGAGATGGGGAACAGAGGTGAATAAGGCTGGTGAGGTACAAACCTTTGATTCTAGGAAACTCGAATAAGTCAGTGGCTTTGGGAGCCCTGAATGGAAAGGGAAGTGTTTTCCCACTGTGTGTATTTCTTGCCCGTCGGGTGCAAGCTAGAATTAAAGCTAATGGCCCACCAGTTCTTGGCTCCGTTGTTTCATTATCGTCTGTCCGAATCAAATGCGAACCTGCATGGGCCAGGCGGCTGTGATGGTGGCCATGGCTCCTGGCCTTACATTTGGCATAGTCTGTGGCAGGATTTGAATCAGATCAGTATGGAGCCACCACCACCTTTGAGCGGTGGAGTAGAGGACTGGTTGCTGTTATGGTTCCCCATGGCTGTCCTTTTGGGGAACATAGGCTGGCTGACTTTTACAGCCATGTGTGAGAAAACTGAGAGCTCTGTGGAAGAAGCTGCCCGAACCTGCAAACCGAGCAGTAGAAGGAGCTGGAGCAAACGTAGGAGAAAGAGATGCCTACCTTGGAGCTGGAGCAAGCACCGGAGAAGGAGGTCAACCAGGTTCACGAGATTCGCCTGGAAATGGAGCAGCCACTGAAGAAGGAATCACAAGTTCGTGAGTCGCAGATTGCCCTGGACGTTGTGGAGAGCCAGCAGGGGCGAGAGGCTGGTGCTGAGGCCGGGGCTGGGGCTGCAAGGCCCGAGGGGCGGCAGTCAGCGGCAGCCCGGGGCTCGAGCCCGGTGGTGGGAGCTGGCGTTTCCAGCTCCTCTACTGAGGATGAGAAGGCTGAAGATGCTGTCTACAGTCTCCAGAAGGTGAGAGCCCAGCAGTAAGGAATATCTGCTATGCCCCTGGTGGGTCTGCAATTTTGGCATATAGGAGTGGATGCCATCATGCTCTCCGGAGCAGAGATGGAAAAGCTGACCACCATTGCCACATGCTGCTTCTTGGGACAGTGTAAGACCTGCCAGGACGGCAGGAATGAGGGAGGTGGCTGAGGCCCCATGTGCGTGGACTAATTCCTAGACTATGACCGGAGTGGGCACTGGCTCCTTTGTTGGATAGACTTACAAATTTTGGACAATGTGAAATAACCTGATGGAGATGAGGGGCGGCTTTGCCGAGGCAATCCTCTGCCCCAGGAATCTTTTCTTACTGCTAGAAAGAAGTCCGAGGACATTTTGCACTTTTGGCAAAGTGCTCAGTGACTGGTGAAATGTACCTTTGTAATTGTTGAAACTGTATAATTTCTGTTGTCATTGTAATTTGTGTAATGTGCCTAATTTTCTTGTCTAGAAATTCTTGTACTTTAATTGTAAGGTGAGCAAAAGGGGTGGAACTTTGGTCAAATAAGTTTGTAAATATGATATATATGTTTGCTCGCTTAGTTTGCATTGGGTATGGGAGACAGGCTGTAAACTTGCAAGGTCCTTTAGCCTAAGCCTTAGTTTTAAGACTAAGTTCTTTCCCATACTTTTAATACTAAGATCTTCTCAATACTAAGCTTTTCCCCACACCCTTGAATGTTCCATGATGTGAGGTGGAGCACTCTTATGAGGAATCTCATTTATGCCTCAGATAAGTGGTTTTGTATCAGAGATTTCCTTATTTGTATATTGGCTTAAAGTCTTTAATTTCTACACTGTAAATATAAGGCAGACCAGGGGCAATCTCTCTCTCTGATCTTGCCATCAGCATTGCAGAGGTCTCCTGATCCCATCCTTTTTTCTCAGTGAGTCTGTTTTCTTAATTCTGTGCTGTTCTCTCTCAGGACCTGGAATTACTAGCCATGCTGGTTTGCAGCATCACATTCTGAGGTATGAAAAGTTAGGACTCCAATGTATCTTTTTTTAGGGATACCATTTAATTCATAATGCCAAGTAAAATGAATTAAAAACAAAGAAAGAAAACTCTTCCACCATGATCAGGAGACTCCATTCACAAATGATGGATAGTTTACCACCAAAAAGAAACTCTGTAAGACCATTCTCTGATATTCTTATCTTTTAGAAAAAATTCAATACTGTGAAATCACATCTTGCAAGGGAATTAGGTTCCAAATTTATTGCAGAAGGTTGAGATTAAAATAGTAAATATTATTCTAAAAAATTTCCATAAATCCCCCTGTACAGTAATTTACATGTGTAAATGAATAATGTATACAATAGGGAGCTCCTCACATTCCTGAACCTATTCTAGGCTACAGAGATTCAGTGATGAATAAGCAAGGCAAGGCCCCTGCTCTCGTGGATAAAATATACCAGTGGAAGAGAAAGACTATAATCATAGTGTTGAAAGGATCCCCCAAATATTGCCAAACAACTTGCCAATAGGACAGAATTACATTTTTTCTTACTATGATAAAAAAAAAAGAGAACAACCTTGACTGAGTCGTCATTCTATCTCCAAACGGAGATGTCAAGAGGTTTTAGAGTTTGGATTAAGGAAGGTCGGTCAATGAAGGGGGGAAGACTTGGTTAGAATGGGATAAGGACCATAATATAACAGTTTAATATTGGTGGAAAAGACAAGTAAAGATTGTGAAGCAAGAGTTTCTAAGAGATTTGGAAAATTAATAGTAATTTGAGGCTATCTATTAAAAATTTGAAGAGTGTGATTTTATTTTAATGGATTTTTCTGGTTAGTCCCTGAAACAAAAATAAAGTCATTTGCAATATTTATCTTTCTGGATTAGAAACTCCTGAAATTAAGTACTCAGAGACAAAAATGGTCATTTCATAATGATTAAGGGGAAGTTGAATCAAGAAGACATAACAATCCTTAATATATATGCACCAAACCAAGGAGCACCAAAATATATAAGACAGCTACTTATTGACCTTAAAACAAAAACTAACAAAAATACAATCATACTTGGAGACCTCAATACACCGCTGATGGCTCTAGATCGGTCATCCAAACAGAGAATCAATAAAGATATAGTGGCCTTAAACAAAATACTAGAACACCTGGATATGATAGACATCTACAGGACACTTCATCCCAAAGCGACAGAGTATACATTTTTCTCTAGTGTACATGGAACATTCTCAAGAATTGACCATATGTTGGGCCACAAAGACAATATCAGCAAATTTAGAAAAATTGAAATTGTACCAAGCATATTTTCTGATCATAAAGCCTTGAAACTAGAATTCAACTGCAAAAAAGAGGGGGAAAAACCCACAAAAATGTGGAAACTAAACAACATACTTCTAAAAAATGAATGGGTCAAAAAAGAAATAAGCGCAGAGATCAAAAATATATACAGACAAATGAAAATGAAAATACGACATATCAGAATCTCTGGGATGCAGCAAAAGCAGTAATAAGAGGAAAGTTCATATCACTTCAGGCCTATATGAACAAACAAGAGAGAGCCGAAGTAAACCACTTAACTTCACACCTTAAGGAACTAGAAAAAGAAGAACAAAGACAACCCAAAACCAGCTGAAGAAAGGAGATAATAAAAATCAGAGCAGAAATAAATGAAATAGAGAACAGAAAAACTATAGAAAAAATCAATAAAACAAGGAGCTGGTTCTTTGAAAAGATCAACAAAATTGACAAACCCTTGGCAAGACTCACCAAGGAAAAAAGGCACAGGACTCAAATAAATAAAATCCAAAATGAAAGAGGAGAGATCACCACAGACATCATAGATATACAAAGAATTATTGTAGAATACTATGAAAAATTATATGCCACCAAATACAACAATCTAGAAGAAATGGATAAATTCCTAGAACAATACAACCTTCCTAGACTGAGTCATGAAGAAGCAGAAAGCCTAAACAGACCAATCAGCAGGGAGGAAATAGAAAAAACTATTAAAAATCTCCCCAAAAATAAAAGTCCAGGCCCAGACGGTTATACTAGTGAATTCTATCAAACATTCAAAGAAGACTTGGTTCCTATTCTACTCAAAGTCTTCCAAAAAATTGAAGAAGAAGCAATACTTCCAAACACATTTTATGAGGCCAACATAACCCTCATACCAAAACCTGGCAAGGATGGCACAAAGAAAGAAAACTACAGACCAATATCTCTAATGAATACAGATGCTAAAATACTAAACAAAATACTGGCAAACCGAATACAACAACATATTAAAAAAATAATACATCATGACCAAGTGGGATTCATCCCAGAATCTCAAGAATGGTTCAACATACGCAAAACGGTTAACGTAATACACCATATCAACAAAACAAAGAACAAAAACCACATGATCTTATCAATAGATGCAGAAAAGGCTTTTGATAAAATACAACACAATTTTATGTTTAAGACTCTCAACAAAATGGGTATAGAAGGAAAATATCTCAACATGATAAAGGCCATATATGATAAACCATCAGCCAACATCCTATTAAACGGCATAAAACTGAGGACTTTCTACCTTAAATCAGGAACAAGACAGGGTTGTCCACTCTCTCCACTCTTATTCAACGTGGTGCTAGAAGTTCTGGCCAGAGCAATCAGACAAGACAAAGAAATAAAAGGCATCCATATCGGAAAAGAAGAAGTAAAGGTATCACTTTTTGCTGATGATATGATCCTATACATCGAAAACCCGAAGGACTCCACAAAAAGATTATTAGAAACAATAAACCAATACAGTAAGGTCGCAGGATACAAAATTAACATACAAAAGTCCATAGCCTTTCTATATGCCAACAATGAAATATTAGAAAACAAACTAAAAAAAATAATCCCCTTCACGATTGCAACAAAAAAAATAAAATACCTAGGAATAAACATAACAAAGAACGTAAAGGACCTATATAATAAAAATTACAAAGCATTGTTAAGGGAAATCGAAAAAGATACAATGAGATGGAAAAATATTCCTTGTTCTTGGATAGGAAGAATAAATATAATCAAAATGGCCATATTACCCAAAGCAATATACAAATTTAATGCAATTCCCATCAAAATCCCTATGAGATTTTTTAAAGAAATGGAACAAAAAATCATCAGATTTATATGGAACTATAAAAAACCCCGAATAGCCAAAACAATCCTAAGGAAAAAGAATGAAGCTGGAGGCATTACAATACCTGACTTTAAACTATATTATAGGGCCACGATAATCAAAACAGCATGGTATTGGCAAAAAAATAGACACTCAGACCAATGGAACAGAATAGAAAGCCCAGAAATAAAACCACATATATACGGTCAAATAATCTTTGATAAAGGGGCCAACAACACACAATGGAGAAAAGAAAGCCTCTTCAACAAATGGTGTTGGGAAAACTGGAAAGCCACATGCAAAAGAATGAAACTCGACTACAGCCTGTCCCCGTGTACTAAAATTAATTCAAAATGGATCAAAGACCTAAATATAAGACCTGAAACAATAAAGTACATAGAAGAAGACATAGGTACTAAAATCATGGACCTGGGTTTTAAAGAACATTTTATGAACTTGACTCCAATGGCAAGAGAAGTGAAGGCAAAGATAAATGAGTGGGACTACATCAGAATTAAAAGTTTTTGCTCAGCAAGAGAAACTGATATCAAAATAAACAGACAGCCAACTATATGGGAACTGATATTTTCAAACGACAGCTCAGATAAGGGCCTAATATCCAAAATTTACAAAGAACTCATAAAACTCAACAACAAACAAACAAACAATCCAATAAAAAAATGGGAAGAGGACATGAACAGACACTTCTCCCAGGAAGAGATACAAATGGCCAACAGATATATGAAAAGATGCTCAGCTTCATTAGTTATTAGAGAAATGCAAATCAAAACTACAATGAGATACCACCTCACCCCTGTTAGATTAGCTATTATCAACAAGACGGGTAATAGCAAATGTTGGAGAGGCTGTGGAGAAAAAGGAACCCTCATTCACTGTTGGTGGGACTGTAAAGTAGTACAACCATTATGGAGGAAAGTATGGTGGTTCCTCAAAAAACTGCAAATAGAACTACCTTATGACCCAGCAATCCCTCTACTGGGTATATACCCCCAAACCTCAGAAACATTGATACGTGAAGACACATGTAGCCCCATGTTCATTGCAGCACTGTTCACAGTGGCCAAGACATGGAAACAACCAAAAAGCCCTTCAATAGAAGACTGGATAAGAAGATGTGGCACATATACACTATGGAATACTACTCAGCCATAAGAAATGATGACATCAGATCATTTACAGCAAAATGGTGGGATCTTGATAACATTATAAGGAGTGAAATAAGTAAATCAGAAAAAAACAAGAACTACATGATTCCATACATTGGTGGAACATAAAAATGAGACTAAGAGACATGGACAAGAGTGTGGTGGTTACCAAGGGTGGGGGGGGGGGAGGGAGGACATGGGAGGGAGGGAGGGAGGGAGGGAGAGAGTTAGGGGGAGGGGGAGGGGCACAGAGAACTAGATAGAGGGTGATGGAGGACAATCTGACTTTGGGCGAGGGGTTTGCAAAATAATTTGATGACAAAATAACCTAGACATGTTTTCTTTGAATATATGTACCCTGATTTATTAATGTCATCACATTACCATTAATAAAAATTTATTAAAAAAAAAAAAAGAAACTCCTGAAATTGTAAAATCAAGTTAAAGAGGAGAGTGGAAAAGTTATTAGTGAAGATGGCAGAACAATAACTTATATTAATGTAGACAGTAAACTGGGTACATGCATATGTTTCCGTCCTCAATATTCCCCCCGAGGTGATTTTTAGTCTAAGCTGAAGGACAGACCATTCACATCTGGAGACATGTAGGTTTACACCTTCCACTCTATTTGAGGTGTCATGGTTATGTATCAGATTTCCAGGTGTGATTTTGGCTTTTCAATCTTCATAAATATTCAGTTTTCTGTTATTGTTGATGTTCTTTTTTTCTGTTTTAGTACTATTATTTATTGAATCATTTAATGGCATACTGGCTGTGCAGTGTCATTTAACAGACCGGAGACTGCACACATGAACACTAAATCAAAGATAAATGCTAAGAGAAGGATCATGATTAGAATTTGAAGTCTACATCTCATGATGAATCAAGAATGCCAAAATTAAAGACTTCCAGTCAAAATGAAGGAGTAGAAAGTTTTTAGAACAGTGTAAAAAAAAGATTACCAAAATTAATCTAAGAGAATAGATTTCATCCCCAATGTGAAGATATCACAGATTTGTTTCTTTGTTTCCTTTATCATTTCAATAATATTAAAGCTTCCAGGTATCTGCAGGCATGTAAGTACAATGTTATTCCCTTAAAATTGCATGGGTGTCTCCTTGAGAAGTCAATAACAGATCTATGTGGATCTATTCTGAAGCCTTGTCTGTCCAATTTTATGAACCTTCCAGTTGAGGAGTTCAATAGCCCAGATAACATTGTCTAACACTTCTATCCCATTTTAACCTGTAAAATCCTCCTAACTTTCTGGGTATTTTGCAGAGCATGTATTCAATACAATTGAAGGGAACAGCAAGCTGTCCAGAATCCCCTTTGAGTAGATAGGGTTTGGATCTGAAATCAAGCTCCAGCTTTTCTGATAGTTTAAGTTATCTAAAAATTTATTTTCCCAAGAGGGGACATTGATGTCTAAAACAAACCCTGACTGATATCTGGTATCATTTCACCAAGATACAATCCCTGCCCAAATTTTAGGTAGTAGCCAGTAGGCTTTTGTACCATAAACCCAGCAACAGTCATTGAAGGATACTTGATTTGTTTTCTGCTAAAATACCCCCAGGAATTCTTTTTTTTTTTTTGTATTTTTTTCTGAAGCTGGAAACGGGGAGAGACAGTCAGATAGACTCCCGCATGCGCCCGACCCGGATCCACCCAGCACGCCCACCAGGGGCGAAGCTCTGCCCACCAGAGGGCAACGCTCCACCCAGCACGCCCAGCAGGGGCGAAGCTCTGCCCACCAGAGGGCAATGCTCTGTCCCTCCGGGGCGTCGCTCTGTTGCAACCAGAGCCACTCTAGCGCCTGGGGCAGAGGCGAAGAAGCCATCCCCAGCATCTGGGCCATCTTTGCTCCAATGGAGCGTTGGCTGCGGGAGGGGAAGAGAGAGACAGAGAGGAAGGAGAGGGGGAGGGGTGGAGAAGCAGATGGGTACTTCTCCTGTGTGCCCTGGCCGGGAATCGAACCCGGGACTTCTGCACGCCAGGCCGACGCTCTACCACTGAACCAACCGGCCAGGGAAATACCCCCAGGAATTCTTAAATAGTGTGGTAACATTTTGGCATCCTTCATTGTCTGGCAGCAGGCAATGCTGTTTGAAGTACTGAGATGCTTAGATAGATCTAAGGCAAGAGAGAGGTAGTATGTCTTATTTGTAAAATCTGTGGTAGTGAGACAGCCTCCAAATAAACACTCTCTGCTCCCCAGTGCTCTTTGAAGTTCTTTCTGTAAATAATTGGTTACAGAAGCTAGCTTTTATGTAAGCACCTCAATTATTGTTTTAGCAAAGATAGAATACCCCATTTTATCATAGAGGTTATATGATAGGGGATTTTAGGTTTATGGCTGTCTGGCCTACCATCTAAATATTCACCTCATGATTGAGTCCAGTTACCCATGAAACCAATTAATATATTACAAGAAACCGATGCCAAGGAAAGCTGAGTGTCTCCCAAAGAAAAATGCATACAAATTCGAAAGTCAGCAAGATTGTGTTTTAGTCAACATGAGTAAATTGTTGTTGGGTGCTGGATTCATACCAAGTGACTAAAAGCACAAAAACTAGTATTAAGAATGGGTCTTTAAAGAAAAATAAATAAAAAGCATTTAGATAAAAAAGGAAGAAATAAAACTTTATTTGCAGATGACATGATTGCCTGTGTAAAATTCTGAAGGAATCTACAAATAAGCAACTAGAATTATTATTTACATTCAACAAGGATTTGAGATATAAAATCAATAGACAAGAATAAATCATATTTTTATGTACTGATAATAAACAATTATAAATTGAAATTTATAAAATTAGGTGATGGTTTCTTAGATTCAACACCAAAACATAAATGGTAAAAGAAAAGTTTGATAAACTAAACTTCATCATTATTGAAAGTCATTTGCATGTCAAGAATACCACTAAGAAATACAAAAGACAAATCCATAGGCTAGAAGAAAATATTTGTAAATCATAAATTTGATAAGGGACTTATATCCAGAATATATTGAGAATTTATAACAACAACAAAAAGACAACCCAATTAAAAGATAGAAAAGAGATTTGAATGAACAGGTTTCCAAAGAAGATACACAAGTGGTCAATAAGCACATGAAAGAATGCTCTACATCATCAGGCAGTGGGGAAATGTTAATGAAAACCACAAAAGAAATATAATCAATAGAATAACGATAATCAAAGAAACCAAAATAATGAGTGTTGGTAAAGATGTGGAAAAATCAGAACCTGCATGAGTTGCTGGTAAGAATGTAAAAATGGTGTAACTTCTTGGAAAAGTGTGGCAGTTTCTTACAGTGTAAACATATGACTCAATAATTCTATTCCTAGGAATTTCTATAAGAGAAATGAGATTACATTCTTACATTAAAAACTTGTACACAGCCTGACCAGGCGGTGGAGCAGTGGGTAGAGCATCAGACTGGAACACAGAGGACCCAGGTTCAAAATTCCAAGGTCACCGACTTGAGCCTGGACTCATCCGACTTCAGCGCAAGCTCACCAGCTTGAGTGCGGGGTTGCTGGCTTGAGCATGGGATCATAGACATGACCCCATGGTCGCTGGCTTGAGCCCAAATGTCACTGGCTTGAAGCCCAATGTTGCTGGCTTAAGCAAGGAATCCTCGCTCTGCTGTAGCCTCCCAGTCAAGGCACATATGAGAAAGCAATCAATGAACAACTAAGATGCCGCAACAAAGAATTGATGCTTCTCATCTCTCATCTCTCTCCCTTCCTGTCTGTCTGTCCCTATCTGTCCCTCTCTCTGGCTTTCTCTCAGTTTGTCACAAAACAAACAAACAAACAAACAAAAAACCTTGTACACAAGTGTTCATAGCAATATTATTCATAAGATACAAAAAGTAATATCAAATGTCTATCAACTGGTAAATGGATAAACAAAATTTAGTATATTTACACAAAGAATGCTATTTAACAATTAAAAGGAATAAAGTGCTGATACATGTTACAACATGGATGAGTCTCAAAAACATAGTGAATGAAATAAGATTTAAAAGATCACATATTGTGTGATTCCATTTATATGAAATGTTAAGAGTAAACCAATCTGTTGAGACAGAAAGTGATTAGTGGTTGTGTATGGCCATCAAGAGGAAATAAGGATGGACTACTAACGGGCACAGGGTTTCTTTTTCGGAGAAATCAAAATATCTTATAATTAGATTATGGTGATTTTTTTTGTACAAGTCTATAAATAGAATAACTGCGATTTGCATTGTAGATTTAGCATGGGTGAATTTTATGGCATGTGAATTATATTTCAATAAAGCTACTTTAAAATGTTAGTAATTTTATATTTTTGGATAGAGTTTCCTGGAAATATAAATCATGTCAATGAAGATGGAGGAATAATAAAGTTTTGTTAGGGCCTGACTGGATAGCTTGGTTGGTTAGAGCATTGTCCCAATACATGAAAATTGTGGGTTCAGTCCCTGGTCAGTGCACATACAGGAGCTGATTGATTTTTTTTTCTTTCTGTCTCTATAAAATCAATAAATAAAATTTTTTTTAAAAGTTTTGTTAGAAGAGATAGCTATATTTATGTAGACAGTTAACTTATGGCGGTGTATGTGGTTTCAATTTTTAAAACTAACAGATATTTTTTAAAAAATCATAAACATCAGATCAATAGAAGAATTAAAATACAGTGTGTGATAGAGCATGAATGGGTGGTTATTCTAGATTAAGCATTCAGAGAAGATTTTTATGAAATGATATTAAACCAGAGATATGAATGATAAAGAAGAGCTAGCCGTGTGAATATGAAATTGGAAATGAGTGGAGGAATGGGAAGATCATTTCAGCAAAGGAAATAGCTAATGCAAGTTGACAGGGAGTGCTCTTCATTAGAAAGTATTTCTCTAAGACCCTAAATTAACTCTTCAATACCCACCCATCTCTGTTTCAGATATCAGAACAGTACATTACCCTACTTTGTCAATGCTAGGCAAAATCTTGAATTTATCAATCTTTCTTTGTTTCTTTTAAAATTTTAACTTTGAAACCATCTGTATTGAGATATAATTTACATATTGTAAAATTCACCCATTAGGTGTGCAATGTATTAGTAGTTAATATAATAATTACAGATTTGCTTAAAAGTCACCACAACTCAATTATAAGATGTTTCAATTAGCTCAAAAAGAAACCTTGTATATAATGTGACTCTTCCTTTTACTCACATCTTTTTCTTTCTTTTCTTTTATCTCATCAATCAAAAGTTGGTGAAAACTTTTTTACTCTCTTGTATTGCCTACTGCCCTGGTTTGGATGTACTATTTAATAGCATTTTTCAACACTAAGATTTTATGATTCATTCTCTGACTTGTCTAGTCTTTATGGTTTTCTTTCTTTCCTGAACATCCTAACTTGTTATCTAATTGATACCATTATCTTCATTATCTTGGAAAGAGTTAAAATTTTATAGCAGAAATCAATGTGAATTTTAGCATTTTTATGACTTCAGGCCTTGTCAGGTAGCTCACTTGTTGACAGTATTGTCCCAATACGCCAAAGTTGCAGGTTCAATCCCAGGTCAGGGCACATTCAAGAAACAACCAATGTAAAATAAAAAAGAGAGAGAGAGAGAGAGAGAAAGAATCAATCATTGCTGTGCAAAAACATTTATTTTAGTGGAGTCCTGTGGACAAGTCCTGCTGGGGGTGAGGACGATGCAAAGACCTGACTTCGGGGACCAGGTTCAGTGATGCAGATCCACTTTATCCAGGAAGTAAGCTAGCTTATATACACAGGTTCAGCCTATAGGGTGTTACAGTGTGTTCCTCAAAGCCAATGGCTGAAAAGATGAGGGAGCTGCGTGGTGAGTCACTTCCTTGTAGCGGGAGAACTCCCTTCCTGGGTGTGCCCAGTAGGGTTCTGGGAGCTGGAGTATTCTCACAGCATTGCATCAGCCACAGCTGCTAGGAATGCACTCCGCGCTCTACCCACAGAGTCCCATTTGTTTATTTTTTTCTTTAGTTTCCCTTGGCTGAGAAAATACATCAGAAAAATATGTTGCTTTGAGAAATTTTTGAGATTTTATTGCCTATTTTTTCTTCTAGAATTTTTATGGTGTCAAGTATAATATTTAAGTTTTTAATTCATTTTGAGTTTATTCTTGTGTATGGTTTAAGAAGGTGGTCCAGTTTTTTTTTTTTTTGCATGTATCTCTCCAGTTTTCCCAACACCATTTATTGAATAGACTATCTTTACCCCATTGTATATTCTTGCTGCCTTTGTCAAATATTAATTTACTACAGAGGTGTGGGTTTATTTCTGGGCTCTCTATTCTGTTCCATTGATCTATATGTATGTTTTTATACCAGTACCATGCTGTTTTGATTAGTATGGCCTTGCAGTATAGTTTGATATCAGGTAGAATGATTCCCCTATTTCTTTCTCAAGATTGCTGTGGCTGTTTAGGGTCTTCTGTGGTTCTGTATAAATTTTTGAAATATTTTTTCTAGTTCTATGAAATACACCATTGATGTCTTTTTTTTTTTTTTTTTTTTTTTTAAATTTTTTTTTTTTTTTTTTTATTTATTCATTTTTTTTTTTTTTTTAGAGAGGAGAGGGAGAGAGGGAGAGAGAGAGGAGAGACAGAGAGAGAGAAGGGGGAGGAGCTGGAAGCATCAACTCCCATATGTGCCTTGACCAGGCAAGCCCAGGGTTTCGAACCGGCGACCTCAGCATTTCCAGGTCGACGCTTTATACCATTGATGTCTTGATAGGAACTTCATTGAATCAATAGATTACTTTGGGTAATATGACATTTTTTTTAAAGATTTTATTTATTCATTTTAGAAAAGGGAGGAGAAAGAGAGAGAGAGGGGGGGGGGAGAAGGGGGGAGGAGCAGGAAGCATCAACTCCCATATGTGCCTTGACCAGGCAAGCCCAGGCGACCTCAGCATTCCAGGTCGATGCTTTATCCACTGCACCACCTCAAGTCAGAATATGACATTTTGATGATGTTACTTCTTATTCATGAATGTGGTATATATTTCCACTTATTTGTATCTTCTTCAATTTCTTCAGTGTCTTAAATTTTTCAAGTATAGGTTTTTTACATCTTTGGTTAAAGTTTCTCTTTGGTATATATATATTATTGAAGCAATTGTGAATGGTATTTTTTTTTACTTTCCCTTTCTAATAGTTTCTTATTGGTGTATAAAAATGCAACTGATTCCTGGGTATTTATTTTATATTCTGCCAAATTCATCAATCCGTTCTAGTTGTTTTTTGGTGGAATCTTTAGGGTTTTCTGTATACAGTACCATGTCACCTGCAAATAATGACAGTTTTACTTCTTTCTTTCCAATTTGGATGCCTTTTCTTTTTCTTCTTCTTGTCTGATTGCTGTGGCTAGGACTTCCCATACTATATTAAATAAGTGATGATAGCAGATACCCGTGTCTTGTTCCTGATCTTAAGGGAAATGCTTATATAGTTTTTGCCCATTGAGTATGATGTTGGCTGTGGGTTTGTCATATATGATTTTTGTTATGGTTTTTTGTTTGTTTATTTTTTTAACAGAGAGAGGGATATACAGGAACAGACAGACAGGAACGAAGAGATTAGAAGCATCAATCATTAGTTTTTCATTGCACATTGCGACACCTTAGTTTTTCATTGATTGCTTTCCTATATGTGCCTTGAGCGCGGGCCTTCAGCAGACCGAGCCAGCGACCTTGGGTCCAAGCTGGTGAGCTTTTGCTCAAACCAGATGAGTCCATGCTCAAGGTGGCGACCGTGGGGTCTCGAACCTGGGTCCTCAGTATCCCAGTCCGACGCTCTATCCACTGTGCCACCGCCTGGTCAGGCAGTCTTTATTATGTTAAAGTATATTCCCTCTATTCCCAGTTTACTGAGAGTTTTTAACATAGACGGAGCTGGGTTTTATCAAATACTTTTTCTATATCTATTGATATGATCATGTGATTTTTATTTTTCATTTTATTTCTGTGTTGTATCATGTTTATTGATCTGTGAATGTTGTACCAACCTTGCATTCCCAGAATAAATCTCACTTGATCATAGTGTATGACCTTTTTAATGTATTGCTAAATCTAGTTTATTAATATTTTGTTGAGGATTTTAGCATCTATGCTCATCAAGGATATTGGCCTATAATTTTCTTTCTTTGAAACCATCAGTCCTTGGTTGGTTGACTCAGTGCTAGAGCATTAGCCCAGTATGTGGATGTCCTGGGTTTGATTCCAGGTCAGGGCACACAGAAGAAGTAACCATCTGCTTCTCCACTCCTCCCCCTCTCTTTTCTCTCTGTATCTCTCTCTTCCCCTCCCACAGCTATGGCTTGGTTGAAACAAGTTGGCCCTGGATGCTGAGGATGGCTCCATTGCCTTACCTCAGGTGCTAAAATGGCTTGGTTGCTCAGCAACAGAGCAGCGGCCCCAGATGGGCAGAGTGTTGCCCGATAGGGGGCTTAACAGGTGGATCCTGGTCAGGGCACATGTGGGAGTCTGTCTCTCTGCCTCCCTGCTTCTCACTTAAGGGGAAAAATAAGAAACCATTAACAAAATTAAAAAACAAACCACAGGATGGAGAATACATACTGCTCACAAAAACTAGGGATATTTCAAAATGAATATGAAATGATAAAATGTCCCCTAATTTTTGTAAGCAGTATATTTGCTGACACATCTGATGAAAGATTAATATCCAAATTTTATTTAAAAACTTATAAAACTCAATACTAAAAACAAACAACAAACAATCCATTTAAAAAATGGGCAAAGGACCTGAAAAGATACTTTTCTAAAGAGGACATACAAGTGGCCAGTGAACCTATGAAAAGATACTCAGCCTGACCTGTGGTGGCAGAGTAGATAAACTGTCAACCTGGAATGCTGAGGTTGCTGGTTTGAAACTGGGCTTGCTTGGTCAAGGCACATAACAAGAAGCAACTCTTACGAGTTGATGCTTCCCGGTCCTTCCCTCTCTTTCTCTTTCTTCTCTCTCTAAAATCAATAAATAAAATCTTTAAAAAATAAAAGATGCTCAACATCATTAATCATCAGAGAAATACAAATTAAAACAGAGATGAGATATCATCTCATACCTGTCAAAATGACTGTCATAAATAAATCAACAAACAAGGGTTGATGAGGGTGTGGAGAAAAGGGAACCCTCATGAACTGTTGGTGGGAATGTGGATTAGTGCAGCCACTGTGAAAAGCAGTATGGAGCTACCTCTAAATATTAAAAATGAAACTGCTTTATGATACAGGGATTCCACTTCTGGGAATTTATCTGAAGAAACCCAAAACACTAATTTGAAAGAATATATGCACCTCTATGTTCATTACAGTGTTATTTACAGTAGCCATGATTTGGAAGGAGCCTAAGTGCCCATCAGTAGGTGAGTGGATAAAAAAGCTATGGTACATTTACACAATAGATATTATGTGCCATAAAAAAGAAGAAAATCTTACCTTTTGTAACAGTATGCACGAACCTGGAAAACATTATGCTTATGAAATAAGCCAGTCAGAGAAAGGCAAGTACCATATGATTTCACTCATGTGAAATCTAATGAACAAAATGTACTAACAAGCAAAATAGAGACAGAATCATACATAGAGAGCAGGCTCACAGCTGTCAGCAGGGAGGGTCTGGGTAAGGGGTTTGGAGAAATCAAGCAAAAAAGGACAAAAATAAAAGAAAGAAAGAAAACCTCACAGACGTACAATAGCATAGTGATTGTGGGGGTCGGGAGTGGATGGTTATGGGGGGTATAAATGGTGATGAATAAAGGTTTGACTTGAGAAGGTAACACACTATATGATGTGCAGAAATGTGCTGTAGAATTGGACACCTGAAATATGTATAATCATGTTAATCAGTATCACCCCAATAAATTCAATTAAATAAACAGAATTAATCAATGAATGCATAAAAATATTAAACAATAAATTGATGTTTCTCTCTTCTTCTCTCTCTAAAATCAATCAATAAATAAAATTAAAGAAGACTTCAGCTAGGTCTCTTAAAAATAAAATAGCCTGACCAGGTAGTAGCACAGTGGATAGAGCATCAGACTGGGATGCTGAAGACCCAGGCTTGAAACTCTGAGGTCACTGGCTTGAGCATGGGCTCATCAGTTTGAGTGTGGTGTTACCAGTTTAAGCATGGGATTATCAACATGACTCCATGGTTGCTGGCTTGAGCCCAAAGGTCACTGGCTTGAAGCCCAAGTTCATTGGCTTGAGTCCAAGGTCTCACTTGAGCAAAGGTCATTCTCTCTGCTGGAGCTCCCACCATTAAGGCACATATAAGAAATCGATCAATGAACAACTAATATGTTGTAATGAAGAATTGATGCTTCTCATCTCTTTCCCTTCCAGCCTGTCTCCCCCTATCTGTCCCTCTCTCTAGCTCTCTCACTTAAAAAAAAAAAGAATAAAATATTAGGTACCTCATTATGGTTTTTATTTGTATATTTCTTAGAGCTAGTGAAACCGAGCATCTGTATGTCTTCTTGGGAAAAGTGTCTCTTCAAGTCCTCTACCCATTTTTTAATTGAATTGTTTGTCATTTTGTTGTTGAGTTGTATAAATTCTTTATATATTTTGGATATTAGCCTCTTATCAGAGGTGTTGTTTGCAAATATCTTTTCCCTTTTGGTTTGTTGCCTTTATGTTTTGTTGATGGTTTCTTTTGCTGAGCAGAAGCTTTTCAGATTGATATAATCCCATTCATTTATTTTTGCTTTTACTTCCCTTGCTTTTGGGGTAAACTTCATAAAATCTTCTCTGAGACCAAGTACATAAGTTTAGTACCTATTGTAAGGTCAGTGGATAATGAGGGATGGTTACGTGGAGAGCCCAGACCCGGGAACTTTGGCTAGGACCGCCCACAACCAAGCACGCCCAAAGAAACTTCCCAGGAGTCCTTTGGAGAAAAGTGACCGTCTGCCAGCCAGTGAGATTTCACCACATCATATTAGCTCGACCACCCTAGGAACCCTTTAAATATCTCCCACATGGGTCACCACTTGCGACTTCCCTGGCCTCCATCTTTTCTTGGGGCCAGGGAACCTCGCAGGGCGGGATGCACGCTGTACTAAATAAAGCCTTTGTTATTCCACACATTATGGCTCCGCCCCTCCCTCCTTCCTTCTCCGCAGGGGGGAAAATACCTTACACCTATGTTTACTTCTAGATATTACTTATTTTAGGGCTCATATTTAAGGCTTTGATTTATTTTGAGTTAATTTTTTTTGTATGGTGTCAAATATACTGCTCACAAAAATTAGGGGATATTTCAAAATGAATATGAAGCAATAAAATATCCCCTAATTTTTGTGTGCAGTATTGTATAGTTTGATTTATCTTGTAGGTGGTTTTCCAATTCTCTCAGCACCATTCATTGAAGTGGCTTTTTTCTCTCTCCATTGTATATTTTTGTCTCCTTTGTCAAAAATTATTTGCTCACATACATGTGGGTTTATATCTGGGCTCTCAATTCTGTTCCTTTGGTCTGTGTATCTCTTTTTCTACCAATATCATATTATCAATATTTTGATTATTGTAGATTTGTAGAATATTTTGAAGTCAAGGAGTGTAATAATCCCAGATTTGATCTACCCTCACCCCTCAAGATTTTTTTGGTTATTCAGGGTCTTTTGTGATTCCGTACAAATTTGATATTTCTTTTTTTCTATTTCTTTAAAAAATGTCATTGGGATTTTGGTAGGAATTGAATTAAATCTGTATATTGCTTTGAGTAATATAGACATTTTAATTATGTTAATTTTTTCAATTCATGAACAAAGAATATCTTTCTATTTCTTTGTGTCTTTTTCAACTTCTTCCAACAATTTCCTGTAGTCTTCAATGAATAGGTCTTTCACATGCTTTGTTCAGTTATTCTTAGGTATATTATTCTTTTTGTTGCCATTGCAAATGGAATTATATTTTCCATTTTTCTGAAATTTTATTGTTAGTATATAGGAACACAATAGTATTTTTGTACATTGATTTTTATATGCTGCCATTCTACTATATTTGTTTATTGTTTCTAATAGCTTTTTGGTAGTCTTTAGTGTTTTCTATGTATAGAATTGTGCCATCTGCAAAAGTGACAATTTTATTTCTCCATTTCCAAATTGGATACCTTTTATTTTTTTCTCTTGCCTGATTTTTCTGGCTAGAGCTTTCAGTACTATGTTGAATAACAGTGATGAGAGTGGGCATCCATGCCTGTTAGAATGGCTATCATAAACAATACAAGAAATAAGTGTTGGAGAGGATGTGGAGTAAAAGAAACCCTCATACACTGCTGGTGGGAATGCAAACTGGTACAGCCACTATGAAAAACAATATGGAGGTTTCTCAAAAAATTAAGAATAAAGTTACCATATGACTCAGCAATCCTGTTATAGTAAACATAAAATCAAATTAATATAAAATGTAAAAAGGAAACTAAGAGTGAGTTAGGTGTAATCAGTTATGCCCTTTTGAGATAACTCCATATGTTTCAACTATACTATGTGAATTATTTGATTAACTATATTTTACATAAAAGCCCATTATGTAAGGCCAAATCGCCAAGTTGTAATGGGTTTACTCCTTTTTCTGATAACTCCATCTGTCAATCTTATCAAACCCATGTGCGATTTATGTATAAAAGGATCTGGACTGAAGATTAAGGCAGTTGCCTGAGACTCCAATGCAGACTTCATGTCACCCACCAAGACCTTTTGGCAACTGCACTCTGCCTCTCCAAGCAAGTTTGTTTCCGGACTCCACTGAAGCAAGCACCTGGACTTAGCTGGTCACTCATCTTAACCATGAGTGAATTAAAGTCTATGTTATTTAGCTTGCTATAAGTGTCTTTGCCTATTCAATTGACTCCTAATTACTTTATGTTGTGAAATATTAGAAAGAAACCCAGCTAGAATAAAAATTAGATTTTATCACAACAAATCTCTTCTGGATATCTACATGAAAAACTTGAAAACATTTATTCCTGAAAATATGTGTAGCCCTATGTTTATTGCAGCATTATTCATGGTAGTCAAGACATGGAAACAACTCAAGTGTCCTTCAAAGGATGATTGAATAAAGAATATGTAATACATAAATACAATGAAATACTACTCAGCATAAGAAAAGATGAAATACTGCCATTTGTCGGCCTAGCGTGCGGAGGACCCGGGTTCGATTCCCGGCCAGGGCACACAGGAGAAGCACCCATTTGCTTCTCCACCCCTCCGCCGCGCCTTCCTCTCTGTCTCTCTCTTCCCCTCCCGCAGCCAAGGCTCCATTGGAGCAAAAGATGGCCCGGGCACTGGGGATGGCTCTGTGGCCTCTGCCCCAGGCGCTAGAGTGGCTCTGGTCGCAACATGGCGACACCCAGGATGGGCAGAGCATCGCCCCCTGGTGGGCAGAGCGTCGCCCCATGGTGGGCGTGCCAGGTGGATCCCGGTCGGGCGCATGCGGGAGTCTGTCTGACTGTCTCTCCCTGTTTCCAGCTTCAGAAAAATGCAAAAAAAAAAAAAAAAAAAAAAAAAGAAAAGAAAGAAATACTGCCATTTGTGACAACATAGGTGGACCTTGAGAATATCATGCTAAGTGAAAAAAGACAAAAAAGGACAAGAACCATGTGATTTCACTTATGTGTGGGATATAAAACAGGAAGCAATAAATAAATAAACAAAACAAACAAACAAAGAGCCAAAAAAACTCATTGACATGGACAATAGTATAGTGGTTACTAGAGGGGAAGAAAGGGTGGGGGGAGGTTGAAAAGGGTAAAGGGGTCAAATATATAGCAGTGGAAGGAGACTAAACTTTGGGTAATGAGCACACAATGCAATATAAAGATGATGTATATCCCACCTATGTGTGAAATCACACAGTTCTTAGCTTTTTCTGACTTACTGATTTTACTCAGTATAATGTTCTCAAGGTCCATCCTGTTGTTGTAAATGTCACTATGTCATTATTTCTTATGGCTGGGTAGTATTCCATTGTAAAACTGAGACTCATGAACATAGATAAAAGTGAAATGGTTACCAGTGGGAGAGGGATGTAAAGGAGAAGGTCAGGGAATAAAGGGTGGAGGGAAGGGTGTAAAGAGGGACAAATATAAGGTGACAGAAAATGATTTGACTTGAATGATGGGTATACAAAATAATCAACTGTTTAAATGCTATAGAAATGTTTACCTGAAACCTATGTACTCTAATTGATCAATGTCATCCCTTAAATTTAATTTTCTAAATAAAACTTTAAAAAAATGATGTATTATAATATTGGACACTTGAAAGGTAATCTTAGTGACCAATGTCACCACAATAAATTTAAATTAATAAGTAATAAAATATTATGGTCCTGAAAGGATAGAAAGAACATAATTAGATCCAGCAATATATAAAAAAAATCATACACCATGATCAAGTGGGGTTTATTCTTAGGAGGCAAGGCTGGTACAATATTTGCAAATCAATCAATGTGATTCATCACATAAACAAAAGGAAGGAGAAAAACCACATGATAATTTCAATAGACGCAGAAAAAGCATTTGATAAAATCCAGCACCCATTCATGATCAAAACTCTCAGCAAAGTGGGAATACAGGGAACATACCTCAACATGATAAAGGCCATCTATGACCAACCCACAGCCAATATCATACTCAATGGGCAAAAATTAAAAGCAATCCCCTTAAGATCAGGAACAAGGCAGGGGTGCCCCTTTTCACCACTCTTATTCAACAAAGTTCTGGAAGTCCTAGTCACAACAATCAGACAAGAAAAAGAAATAAAAGGCATCCAAATTGGAAAAGAAGAAGTAAAACTATCATTATTTGCAGATGATATGATATTGCATATAGAAAACCCTAAAGTTGCAGTAAAAAAACTACTAGACCTGATAAATGAATTCAGCAAGGTGGTAGGATATAAAATCAATACTCAGAAATCAGAGGCATTTTTATACACTAACAATGAACTGTCAGAAAGTGAAATTAAGGAATCAATCCCCTTTCCAATTGCAACCAAAAAAATAAAGTACCTATGAATAAATTTAACCAGGGACATCAAAGACTTGTACATGGAAAATTATAAAACATTGATAAAAGAAATCAGGGAAGATACAAACAAGTGGAGGCATATACTGTGCTCATGGTTAGGAAGCATAAACATCATTAAAATGTCTATATTACCAAAAAGCAATTTATAAATTCAATGCAATACCGATTAAAATACCAATGACTTACTTCAAAGATATAGAACATATATTCCAAAACTTTATATGGAACCAAAAGAGAACACGAATAGCCTCGGCAATCTTGAAAAGGAAGAATAAAGTGGGAGGTATCACACTTCCAGATATCAAGTTATATTATAAGGCCATTGTACTCAAAACAGCCTGGTACTGGCATAAGAACAGGCATATAGATCAATGGAACAGAACTGAGAACCCAGAAATAAACCCACACTTTTATGAACAACTGATATTTGACAAAGGAGGTAAGAGCACACATTGGAGTAAAGACAGCCTCTTCAACAAATGGTGTTGGGAAAATTAGACAGCTACCTGCAAAAAAATGAAACTAGACCACCAACTTACACCATTCACAAAAATAAACTGAAAATGGATAAAAGACTTAAATGTAATCCATAAAACCATAAGCACCTTAGAAGAAAACATAGGCAGTAAGCTCTCTGACATCTCTCGCAGCAATATATTTGCCGATTTGACTTCACAGGCAAGTGAAATAAAAGACAGGATAAACAAATGGGACTGTATTAAACTAAAAAGCTTCTGCACAGCTAAAGACAGCAAGAACAGAATAAAAAGACAAACTACACAATGGGAGAATATATTTGACATTGCATCTGATAAGGGGTTAATAACCAAAATTTATAAAGAACTTGTAAAACTTAATACCAGGAAGACAAACAATCCAATCCAAAAATAGGCAAAAGAAATGAATAGACACTTCTCCAAAGAGGACATACAGATGGCCAACAGGCATATGAAAAAATGCTCAACATCACTAATTATTAGAGAAATGCAAATTAAAACCCCAATGAGATATCACCTCACACCAGTCAGAATGGCGCTCATCAATAAAACAACACAGAATAAGTGCTGGCGAGGATGTGGAGAAAAGGGAACCCTCTGGCACTGCTGGTGGAAATGCAGACTGGTGCAGCCACTGTGGAAAACAGTATGGAGATTTCTCAAGAATTTAAAAATCAAACTGCCTTTTGACCCAGCTCTACCGCTGTTAGGAATATACCCCAAGAACACCATAGCACTGTTTGAAAAGAAGAAATGCACCCCCATGTTTATGGCAGCACTGTTCACAATAGCAAAGATCTGGAAACAGCCCAAGTGTCTGTCAGAGGACAAGTGGACTAAAAAGCTTTTGTACATATCTAGTATGGAATACTAGTCAGTCATAAGAAATGATGACATCGGATCTTTTACAACAACATGGATGGACCTTGATAACATTATACTGAGCAAAATAAGTAAATCAGAAAAAACTAAGAACTATATGATTCCATACATAGATGGGACATAAAAATGTGACTCAGAGACATGGACAACAGTGTTGGGGTTACAGGGTGGGGGGGAGGAGAAGGAGGGGGTTGGGGGAGGGGAGGGCCACAAAGAAAACCAGTTAGAAGGTGATGGAAGACAAGTTTATCAATGTCATTCCATCAAAATTAATCAAAAAAAATAAAAAAAAAGAATGTGTCTCATGACTAATTCAGGCAGTTAGAAGAATAGTATAAGAATGCTAATTCTGAAACTAAGAGGACTCTTCAACCAAGGAACACTGAAGAAGCCACACCGAGACTGCTTAGTGTATCCCAAGGTTCTCTTTGCCACAGTCGCAGAGCTCCAGGGAAATGCAACCTGGTCTCATCTCTCCAGGCAGAGGAGAACAGAAGCTCCATATCCACGCATGGTGCAAATGGCTTTTCTACTCTACCTGAACCATTACCAGCTAGAAGCAGCGGTCATGAGACTTGGACATGAGCTGCAAAGTATAGAATGGTGACAACAATTCCAGTGCCATGCGGAGTTTTTCTGGATGTGGACTTTTCCTGGACTCCTGCTCCCTTTGACAGCTCCTAACAGACTGAACTGTGGTTGAGTTGCATTTTTCAGGGATTTGGCATGGTGATGGGGCCAACTTGGACTTGGTGAACATGTTAAGGACGCTACTCTTTTATGGATTCTTGCTGTATTGGCCAAGAGTTTGCTTAAAGGCTCTTAATCACTGTAAAAAAAATAGAAGACTGGATAAAGAAAATGGGACACATATACACCATGGTATACTATTCAGCTAGAAGAAATGATGACATCGGATCACTTACAGCAGAATGGTGGAATCTTGATAACATTATGCGGAGTGAAATAAGTGAATCAGAAAAAAACAAGAACTGCAGGATTCCATATATTGGTGGGACATAAAAGTGAGACTAAGAGACATGGACAGGAGTGTGATGGTTATGGGGAGGGGGGGAGGGGGAGGGAAGGAGAGAGGGGGGAGGGGGAGGGGTACAAAGAAAACTGGATAGAGGGTGATGGAGGACGATCTCTCTTTGGGTGATGGTTATACAACAGAACTAAATGACAAGATAACCTGGAAATGTTTTCTTTGAATATATGTACCCTGATTTATTGATGTCACCCCATTAAAATAAAAATTTATTTATAAAAAATAAAAGAATGCTAATTCTGCTTTTCAGGCCACATCCTACAAAAGGGGCCCCAAGCAAATTGGTGATTTGGCTACTCTGATTTTGCCAATTGGATTAAAAAAAATAGGTCAGGAACGCCCTGAAATGGAACTAACAATACATAAGCATAAATTTAAAGGACTTTTAGATACTGGAGCTGATGTATCTGTTTTTGCTAAGCTACATTGGCCTCCTTCCTGGCCCACTCATGCAGCAGCCACAGAATTACAAGGTATAGGGCAAAGTAAATCCCTCAACAAAGTTTTAGTTTTCTACATTGGGAAGATTAAGAAGGTCATTCTGGATTTTTTAAGCCTTATGTGCTCCCTGGATGGCCAATTAATTTGTGAGGTAGAGATGTTTTGAAAAATATGGGAGTGTTGCTTGTCAGTCCTAATGGTTTAGTCAGTACTCAGATGCTTGATCGGGGATTTGTGCCCACCAAGGGACTAGGGAAAGAACAGCGAGGAATTCTCACCCCCATAGAAGTGGCACCCAATACTAGAAGGTGTGGATTAGGATATCAAAATTTAGCATAGGGACCTTGGTAGCTCCAGCTACCCCAATAATGCATTGTGCAGACCCAATTACTTGGATATCAGATAATCCTGTATGGGTAGACCAATGGCCCCTTTCTCAGGAGAAACTTAGGGCAGCTGCTGAATTGGTACAAGAGCAGCTACAGCTTGGGCACATTGAACCATCTAATAGCCCAGGAATACACTTCCATATTTTGATCTTGTTGCCTCCTGGATTATCAAGGGGCATAGGCGACCCTTACAGTTTATAGGCTTTGAGCCTCAAAATTATTGTTGTTCCTTTCTTCAAAGGATCAACAACAATGGCTCTGGGAAACTTCCACTAAATGGCAAATCACTCTTGCAAATCAATGGACAACTTTATACTGAAACTGTCAACTTAAAATCAGCTCAAAGTCTAGAATTATATGCCATGATCATGGCTTTTCAGCATTTGCCATATTCCCCCTTTACTCTATATACAGACAGCAAATATTTATTTATGGTGTTTCCACTATAAAGACTGCGGTCTTAGGGATAAATGCTGATGAACTATTTCAGCAGTTCCTCCTTCTTCAAAGACTTGTATGTCAACATGGAGCTCCATGTTTTATAGGACATATTCGAGCTCACTTGATGCTCCCTGGAGCTTTAGCACAAGGGAATGCCCTTTTTTTCTTTTATTTCTTTTTTAAAATTATTTATTTATTTTATTTATTTTTTCTGAAGTTGGAAATGGGGAGGCAGTCAGACAGACTCTCACATGCGCCTGACAGGGATCCACCTGGCATGCTTACGGGGGGGGGGATGCTCTGCCCATCTGGAGCGTCGCTCTGTTGCAACCTGAGCCATTCTAGCACCTGAGGCAGAGGCCACAGAGCCATCCTCAGTGCCCAGGCCAACTTTGCTCCAATGGAGCCTTGGCTGCGGGAGGGAAAGAGAGAGACAGAGAGGAAGGAGAAGGGGAGGAGTGGAGAAGCAGAAGGGCGCTTCTCTGGTGTGTCCTGGCTGGGAATCAAACCCAGGACCCCTGCACGCTAGGCCAACGCTCTACTACTGAGCCAACTGGCCAGGGCCTAGAAATGCCCTTGTTGATCAAGCTACCCAAAAGAAAATTATTTGGAGCAACCATGATAGATCGAGCAATTCAGTCTCATACTATTCATCACCAGAATGCTGTAGCCCTGTGTAAACAGTTTCAATTTATTTGGGAAGCAGCACAGCAGATTGGGAAATCCTGTCCAAGGAGTCCTATACTACAATCTGCCCCTTCATTTGGAAGTTAACCCTCAAGGACCCCTACCAGGACAACTTTGGCAAATGGATGTTACTCATATACCTTCATTTGGCAAACAGTCCTATGTCCACGTTACAGTGGATACATATTCTGGATTTATAGTAACCTCTGTCAGAACAGGAAAGGCTGCTAAGCATGTTATAGCTCATTGTCTGTATGCATTGTTCTATTACTGAAGTTCCTAAACTGGTTAAACTGACAATGCTCCTGCATATGGAGCAAAAGCATTTACTGTATGGTGTCAAACCTTTCAAATTATGTGTATTTCTTAAAATCTTTAAAGTCAAGGTATTATTAAAGTGTACCCAGCAAATATTTTAAGGTCAATTTAAAAAAAAATTTAAAAAGGGGGAGTCATATCCTGGAACTCCTATGGGTCTACCATATCATGCTTTTACTTAAAAATTTTTTAAATTTCTTTTGAATGCTGATGAACAAATCTTTTTCTCCTGCAAACTATTACCTTCTTTATTTGATCCAGCTAATAACACTGTTTTGTCTTTTTATAAATAGCTCCATATATATGGAAAAGATTTATATAGGCAAATGGGGATTCTCAAACCCCTCAGGGAGATCTTCTGAGCATGGCTTTTAAGATACTAAGAGGCAGAAAAAGCCCAATAGAGATCAAGGGAACTACCAGCTTTTAGGATATGCCCTTAAAGACTCCAACGTCCCAAAGGGGTCTCATAGGATGCCATCTGGGTCCTGCTTCAATAGTGGAAAGGAAGGTCATTGAGCTAAAGCCTGCCAGACTTACATGTCTCTGCTGTGAGGAAACAGGGACACTAGAAGGTAGGCTTCCCCCTCACTCCTCTAAGGGAGGGTTCAGTCTCTTCTAGCCCTGCTCAAGCCACCTATGACCTAACCTTGCCCAGAATGTTGGGGTTTGCCACTGAAGGCTGAAGGGGCCCAGGGCTGTAGACCCATTCTATGACACTGTGGACGAGCTTAGGGTATTTCTCCTAAGAAGCAGGTAACTGAGCTCATTTGCACAAGGGCCACTTAACTATGTCAGGTTTTTTATTCTTCCCTCAAAGATCTCTGTTGTGGGTGTTGATAGTCCTATTTTCTGCTGCTTTGTTTAATATATGGTGTTTCCTTTATTCCTACTACCTCAATGCCCCACTCATATTTCAGGCTGGGACCTACTCCTAATTTAGAGCTCTTTTCCCCCCCTTTGCCAACTTCTATTATGAATCTACCTTTGCCACCCAGCTTAGTGTATCCCAAGTTTCTCTTTACCAAGCCACAGTCGCAGAGCTCTAGGGAAATGTAACCTGGTCTCATCTCTCCAGGTAGAGGCGAATAGAAGCTCCATCTCCACACATGCTGCAGATGGCATTTCCAGTCTACCTGAATCATTACCAGCTAGAAGCAGCGGTCATTGGGACTTGGACGTGAGCTGCAAAGTATAAAATTGTGACAATTTCAGTGCCATGCGGAGTTTTCCTGGATGTGGACTTTTCCTGGACTCCTGCTCCCTTTGACAGCTCCTAACAGACTGAACTGTGGTTGAGTTGCATTTTTCAGGGATTTGGCATGGTGTTGAGGCCAACTTGGACTTGATGAACATGTTTAGGACACTACTCTTTTATGGATTCTTGCTGTATTGGCCAAGAGTTTGCTTAAAGGCTCTTAATCAGTATAAAAAAAATAGAAGACTGGATAAAGAAGATGTGGCACATATACACCATGGTATATACTATTCAGCCATAAGAAATGATGACATTGGGTCACTTACAACAAAATGGTGGGATCTTGATAACATTATATGAATTGAATTAAGTAAATCAGAAAAAAACAAGACCTGCAGGATTCCATACATTGGTGGGACATAAAAACGAGACTAAGAGACATGGACAAGTGAGTGTTGGTTACAGGGGGCGGGGGGAGGGAAGGAGGGAGAGGGGGAGGGAGAGGGGAAGGGCACAAATAAAACTAGATAGAAGGTGCCAGAGGACAATCTGACTTTGGGTGATGGGTTTGCAACATAATTGAATGACAAGATAACCTGGACATGTTTTCTTTGAACATAGTACCCTGATTTATTGATGTCACCTTGTTAAAATTAATAAAAATTTATTTATTAAATTAAAAAACATAGTTAGTACCAAAACAAAGATAGATTAAAATAGTTGCAGATATACTTGATCCTTTCCAATGCCCCTTGCCACCTTCTCAAGACACTTATCTCTGTCTTAATACTATATTGAGGATACAATGTAATGCACTGTATGAACACTTTCCTCTTATTAATGGGACACTAGGAAGCTGTTTCTTCTATTGGAGGATGCGTCCATTATCTCCTAGGATATCTGTGAGTGTTGCAGAATGGAAAGGAAAGCCCTGGTGGTATCAGAGGAAGTCAGACTAGTGGCAAAACCTCTTGTTATTCTAATTTAGAGGTCCCCAAACTTTTTTTATTTTTTATTATTTATTCATTTTTTTAGAGAGAGGGAGATAGAGAGACAGACAGGGAGAGAGAGGAGAGAGAGACAGAGAGAGAGAAGGGAGGAGGAGCTGGAAGTATCAACTCTCATATGTGCCTTGACCAGGCAAGCCCAGGGTTTCGAACCAGCAACCTCAGCATTTCCAGGTCGATGCTTTATCCACTGTGCCACCACAGGTCAGGCCCCCAAACTTTTTACACAGGGGGCCAGTTCACTGTCCCTCAGACCATTGGAGGGCCGGACTATAAAAAAACCTATAAACAAATCCCTATGCACACTGCACATATCTTATTTTAAAGTAAAAAACAAAACAAAACGGGAACAAATACAATATTTAAAATAAAGAACAAGTAAATTTAAATCAACAAACTGACCAGTATTTCAATGGGAACTATGCTCCTCTCACTGACCACCAATGAAAGAGGTGCCCCTTCCAGAAGTGCAGCGGGGGCCAGATAAGTGGCCTCAGGGGGCCGCATGCGGCCCGCGGGCTGTAGTTTGGGGACCTGTGTTCTAATTCATCTAGTAAATATTTATATCAGACATTACAGACTCTGGCTATGCTATGACTTTATGACAGTGAAATTTTAGGTGAACAATGTGCTATAAAGAATTATAATTTGGTAGATTTTGCAATAAATATTCATGAAATTTATTGCTTATTAGATTCTGGAATAAAAGTTTCACTATGTTTCCATCTATTCTAGTGAATTAATGTCAATAGCCCTTGTCAGTGTTTTTACACTGAATCTAAGCTCTTTAAAAACTATTAAAAATTCCACTAAATAAATTTTGTACTTCCTCACTTGCCTTTTGAAAATAGTCAAGCAGGAGTGGAATCTCTGCTGGCCGTTACTCAGGTTCTTCCCTGCTATCCTCCTCTTGTCTCCAATCAACCGTTGCTAACGCTTGCTAACATTTTGTTTGCAGAAAGAAGATATAAATAAAAATTTTCATTGTAGAAGAATAGGCTTATTCCAATAAAACTTCTGATTAGAAGCCAAACACTACACATGGTGTTTTTCTAGGCTCCTAATTGTAAATCATTTTGTAAAGGCAATTTTACCAGATAGCTAATGTAACCAGAAAGGTTGGCTTGTGCTGCCTGTCACTAAAAATTCAATAAGTAGAGACAAGGGTTGGATCTCTTAGTGTGCTTTATTCTGATGGTCAGCCAACTGAGAAGACGGGGCATTTATGCCTCCAAAGCCTGCCTTAACATGCTCAGTTTGAAGACATCTTTTAAAGGGTGATCAAAGCTGGATAGGGATAGAAAGGAACGTGGCTATGTGTCCTTTCCCAGGTCCAGATTCTATTCTTCATTTGTCCTTGGCATGCTTGCCATCGTTGGAGTTAAGTTTTCTGGCCTTATTACTTTTCTAAATGACTTGGATTGGGTCTGAGCACTTTGCAGTCAGGGCTGTGAACTCCTGCATTTTGTAAGGCCTGATAACTGGGCTAGAAAAGCAGATCAGCTGGCATCGTTATGCTTTAAAAAACACTCAAACAATTCTAAAATACAGAGTGTAAAATTAATATATTGGGAATATGTCTACTGTTTGTCCCCTTACACTCCCCACTGTTAGTTTTAATTATCTTATTTCTATGAGATTAGTTTTATATGGAAGTAATTATTTTGCAGTTTTTCCAGGGATTAATGCTTAAGTGCTATTCTCTGGCCTCCTGGTTCATTCCCCTGCTAAGGGGGTGTAACCAGCAATATGCTAGAGGAGAAAGGGGTACCCTAGGGGTGAGATCCTTGTTTTCCAAGTTCTGCCTGTTGCTGGGCACCTAGGACTTTTTGCCCTGGTGACCTCTGTGCCTGGCCTATAGTCCTGGCTCTGCTTATGTCTGTCTAATTGCCTACTATGTACCCCTCAAGGATCCTGGCTCTCAATTCTTTCAGGGAAAAGAAGCACAAGGTCTCTTCTGTAGCTGCTTCCTGCTATAGAGGGGTGATGTTTCTCTTCAAAGCAAAAAGATACTTGCTGTTTGTCAGAGGAATGATGAGACCTCTGCATGGATGGTATCTAGAGGTTGTGTTCCCGGAGTTTCAGTAGGGCTTGTAACCTGGTGGAAACAAACTGTGTCATAAATCTCAATATAATTGGGACAAAAGCTAGAATGACAGAATTATGATGACTGGTCCAATGCAAGAAATAAAAATTTAGTTCTTAATTCTAAATCAAAGAATGAGGAAAAAAAATTAGTTCAGAGGGTTATAGTCAAAACATTCAGGAAAACTAGAAAAATTCAGGATCCAATCTAGTTTCTGATATTTATGACTGTGCATTATAGATTCTACCGAAACATATTTTTTCTCCCTAAAATTACCTTAGTGTTTATTAAAAAGCCTAATTAAGACTAACTTATTTACTATATTAAGTCTAGTTTCTTTTATTTGTTTGTTTGTTTATCTACTTTAGTGAAGTAAGAGGCAGGGAAGCAGAGAAACAGGCTCCCGCATGTGCCTTGACAAGAATCCACCCAACAAGCCCCATACCGGGTGATCCTCTGCCCACCTGGGGCTGCTGCTCCATTGCTCAGCAACTGAGCCATCACAGCACCTGAGACAGGCCATGAAGCCATCCTCAGCGCCCGGGGCCGACTTGCTTGAACTATTTGAGCCATGGCTTCAGGAGAGGAAAAGAGAGAGAGTGAGGGAGAGAGACAGAGAGAGAGAGAGAGAGATAGAGAGAGAGAAGAAGAAGGAGGGGGAAGGGTAGAGAGCAGATGGTTGCTTCTCCTGTGTGCCCTGACAGTAATCAAACCCAAGACTTCCACATGTTGGGCTGATGCTCTACCATTGAGCCAACTGGTCATGGCCAAGTCTAATTTTAGTTTGGCTTAATTATTTGCATAAACACAGTAAGAATAGCAATTAATCCTATAGGTGTTTTCAGATCTTCTTTTCTGGAATCTCATAAGGAATCTTTAGATTGAGTCTTAATTAACCTTTCCAGGCAAAGAAGCCAGGCCCTATCATTGCCATCAGGCCTTGCCCATGCTACCTATAGGTTTGGGTGAATATATCAAGCACTTCCGGTCCCCTAAAATGTCTTGAGGTTCCTTTCTCGCCATCTCCTAGGAAAGAACCCTTTCCAGACATGATAGTCCAGTCAAAGCTTTGGTTACGAAAACCACAATTGGAAACTGATTCTGTAACTTATAAAGAGAACAAATTCTTACTGGATTTATGCAAATTTATTACTACTACAATAATACTAACAGTTGTCAGATTCTGGAGGGATCCAGTAGAAAGAAAAAATATAAATGCAACAATGTTGCTTATAGATATATTTCACTAAATTGTGGTAAGAGAAAAGTTTCCTTGTATCTGGAAAACAAAAGGATTGAAAAATCAACAATATTTTGAACAGAGTCAGGAAAATAATAATTCTCAGTTCATCTAGTCTAAATCAATATCTGTTCATCTTGATTATTCATCAGTATTTCTATAAATCCAATTATTTCCCAGAGTTCTATAGATCTTCATCCAGTTCAAAGGTATAATCTGTTCATTTATTTTTAGAAACCTATATTTTAGAATAAGTCTAAGTCCTTTCTATGGATTTTCTTGAAGATATCCTATATTTGTAAATGCATCAGAACAAAACATTGTCTCCAAATGACAAGAAAAAAACCCAAAAAAACACAACTTAAAATGACATGGTTATAAACCTGATTATAATACAGTTGATAAAGGAATTTGTTTCTTTTAATAAAACTTAAGATAACAATTAGAATTACAAATGAAAGTATGTCAGAATCTTGTAGACTCTTGGAGATTTTCACAGTATCTCCAGAATATCCACTTTAATAAAAATATATGTATATACAAATAGAAAACAGGTATTATTTATTACTATATTTTTGCAAAACTTCCCATGTAATTTGAAACATATCAAATAGATCTAATTAGTCTAAAATTTCTCTTTTATTAGGAGAGAGAACAAATCCTTGAAGTATTACAGGGACCCACTGGAATAACCCAAGGTCACTTCTCTCAAAATTGAAACACCAGGAAGCTTGGAAAAAAGACTTCTGTTGCATCTGTTTGGTAACTCCTGCAACTGAGATGGTGGTTTAATCTTTTTTATTTTATTTTATTTTTTTATTTATTCATTTTAGAGAGAAGAGGGAGAGATAGAGAGAAAGAAGGGAGGAGGAGCAGGAAGCATCAACTCCCATATGTGCCTTGACCAGGCAGCCCAGGGTTTCAAACTGGCGCCCTCAGCATTTCCAGGTCGACGCTTGATCCACTGTGCCCCCAGAGGCCAGGCACTTTTAAAAAAAATATATATATATATTTATTTATTTTTATTTATTCATTTTTAGAGAGAGAGGAGAGAAGGGGGAAGGAGCTGGAAGTATCAACTCCCATATGTGCCTTGACCAGGCAAGCCCAGGGTTTTGAACTGGCGACCTCAGTGTTCCAGGTCGATACTTTATCCACTGCACCACCACAGGTCAGGTTTAATCTTTTTAACTGAGTGGCTAAGAAACTGACTAGAGGTGGGGATTCTGTGAGAAATTAACTGTTTCAAAAAGCAAAGGGAGCTTCTAGGCCTTTCCATGTGTAGTCAAAATTACTATTTAGCTTCACTATTTACATGCATTTCCTTTTCTTTCATTTCTATTTTCCTTTTAGGACAATCCTTTTTCTAATATCCTTCTTTCTTCTAACATGTATGGCCCTTTCTTTTATACCTTTTCTCACATTTTTCACTTCTTCAATTTTTTCCTCTTTGCTTCTTCCCTCTAAACAGAACTTCTGCAATTTACATAAACCTTCTGCAACTTTCCTAGTTCCTTTTTTTTTTTTTTTTACAGAGAGAGGGATAGACAGGGACAGACAGACAGGAGGGGAGAGAGATGAGAAGCATCAATTTTTTTTTGTTTTTTTTTATTTTTTATTTTTATTTTATTTTTTTATTTATTCATTTTTAGAGAGGAGAGAGAGAGAGACAGAGAGGGAGAGAGAGGAGAGACATAGAGAGAGAGAGAGAGAGAGAGAGAGAGAGAGAAGGGGGGAGGAGCTGGAGGCATCAACTCCCATATGTGCCTTGACCAGGCAAGCCCAGGGTTTTGAACTGGCGACCTCAGCATTTCCAGGTCGACGCTTTATCCACTGCGCCACCACAGGTCAGGTCAATTTTTTTTTGTTGAGGCAATTTAATTGTTCATTGATTGCTTTCTCATATGTGCCTTGACCGTGGGGCTACAGCAGACCAAGTAACCCCTTGCTCAAGCCAGTGACCTTGGGCCCAAGCTGGTGAGCCTTGCTCAAACCTGATGAATCCGCGCTCAAGCTGGCAACTTCAGGGTCTTGAACCTGGGTCCTTCATGTTCAATCTGATGCTCTATCCACTGTGCCACTGCCTGGTCAGGCCCTAGTTCCTTCTTTAACTCATTCAGAAATAACTATATTAGAACAATGCATTTTTTATTCTTGCCCTTCAAAAATGTGTCTTTCTACCAGAAATCTCTCTCTATATAGATATATATAAATATATAGATATATATATATATAGATAGTGTGTTGTAATGTACAAAAGGCTACAGAATTAATATTAATATTTTAGGAAGCTTAAAGAACATTTTGTTAGTTTGGGCTAGGCGTACAGAAAGATTTTGTAGATGATCTCTGTACTTGTATGATTAGCATAAAACCAAGATGGCCAATGACATTGTGTTGTAAATGTAGAAAGAGAAAGGAGACTTGGATTCTCTGACCTTCCCCCATTCCTATGGGGAAATGGGTGAATAGCTAGCCAGGTGTAGGGAGAGAAAAGATTAAATTAAACCTTTTCTTATACTAATGGATCATTTACAGGCATTTGTCCCCATGGAAACTACCTCTCCCCTCCTGAAAGCATGTAGTTAATGTATGTATCTCTAGGCAAAGGAATAGCAAATAAACACTAGAAAATTATAGGAATGTCTTCTAATATGTAAAGTGACATTTTTACCATTATGTTGCCTTGTAAGTTTTAATGTAGAAGCGTTTTTTTATGAATCCTATAGACAAATGTTATAAACTTGCTAATGAATTGTGTCCCATCCCCCTCCCTTCATCCTTTCCCCAAACCTGCAGAGGAGAAAACAAAAAGTATAGGCTTACACCGTGATGTCAGGTTATTTCCCCACCATGTATAATTAACGGTATATAACCAATCTCTAGAATATTAATAAAACACACGATTTGGGACTGACCCCGTGTAAGCTATGTGCAGCTGGCATATTTAATAAATTTCTCTTTTAATAAAATTTTTCAAAAACTTATTTGGACTACGTGCCTCTATGAAAACCTGTGAAATTGTAGATTGGGTACTTGTATGGCCAGTTGCCATGGCCATCATCACAGCCGCCCAGCCCATGCAGGTTCACATTGGATTTGGACAGTCAGTAAAGAAACAACGGAGCCAATAACTGCTGGGCCATCATCTTTAATCCTAGCTTGCGCCCGGTGGGCAACTAAAACACACACTGGACTCCAAACCCACTCATTCACTGCTCACAAAGCTACTGACTTATTCGAGTTTCCTAGAATCAAAGGTTTCTAGCTCACCAGACTTATTCACCTCTGTTCCTCATCTCCTTCCTTCTCCCTGCACAAACTCTGCACAAACTGGCTTCTCACTCAGCACTCCACCTTCTTGGCTGCTTCCCCTGATCTCCTCCACGTGGTCTTTCTCTGCTCTCCTCTCTAATGCTAATCCCATGAATTGAGAGAGAGCAAGCTCCGGTCTGCCCCACTTTATAGTGTAGAAAGCAAAACCTTTAGTACATTATACAAACAAGGAAGTCTCTGATACAAAGTCACTTATCTGAGGCATAATGGGATTCCTCATGAGAGAGCACCATCCCACATCAAAAAGGGTGGGAAAGGCTTAGTCCTAAAACCAAGCCTTAGGCTATAAGAATCCTGCCTGCTTACTGCCTGTCCCCCCACATCCAATACAAACTATAAGTGAGGAAACATATATATCATATTTAAAAACTTATTTGACCAACAGTACTTTACAACATTTGGCACCCACATGGAGCCTACGGTGTTTTGCGTCACTGGGTAGAGGCACTCTGAATTGGACAGACTCTCCAGGAAGCTGCCCAGGGCTCACTTGAAAATCGAGGAGAGGCGCACCACTTGAGACTTCCAGGGCTATCTGACCTGTGGTGGCACAGTGGATAGTGCAGGGCTCCCGGTCTTCCTGTGGGGTCTGGACAGTTCCCCGGTAGATGCTTCTCGGTTCCAAAATTCGACAATTTGGATAATTAGGCAGAGAAATTGAGGAGGTAAGTAAAGCAACTTTTTTGCTTTACTGAATGTTCTGGCTTTCCTCTGAATACTTGCTTTTGCTTTTCTGTTTAGGACTGGTACTGGTCTGGGACTAGATGTAGGTAAGGCAGACTTGTGACGTACTAATTTGTAACTCCAGTGCGTAGGTAAGGCAGATCTCCTGTTTTGCTGATTTGAAACACTGGTAGCCTGTAGGTAAGGTCAATTTAGATCTGTGGCCAATCTAGATTTGTGGTTTTACTAATTTGTAACTCCGGTGTGTAGGTGAAGTAAATCATCTGTCTTGCTGATTTGAAACTGTAAGCCTGTAGGTAAATTGAACCCTTTGTTTTACTAATTTGAAACTCCAGAGGCGTAAGTGGAATGGATCTTTTATTTTACTTATTTGAAACTTCAGTGTGTAGGTAGGACCAACTGCTTTTACTGATTCGAAACTTGTCTCCACGTTTGGTGCTGTTCTCAGGAGGAAACCTGAGTAGGGACTGAGTCAGTGCTGAGCTAATCAATCCCGTCTCAGGACTTTTCAGGGACACCTTTGTATTTATCGAAATCTCATTCTTCTTTGTTCTCCTTCCTTTTGTCTAAAATTCCTGAGTTTAAAGTCTAAAGTCCTTGCAGGGATGTGGCCTGCGTACACCTGAGAGGCTATGAGGGAAGCCCTTCCCTCGTCTATGAAAGCGCGCTCATGTGTGTGTATATAAGTCCTTTGTTTAATGTCTAAAACGTGTCTGTTTTAAAGCCTGGCTTTGGTATTTTGTTTTGAAACTGGAAGCTTCTGACTAAAAAGCAATCTCAAGTGGAGAATCATTGTCTTCTCTTTGTTCTCAAATTAGCTTCGAGTGCCCTGTCAAGTTTCTTCTCTGAAAGGAATCATTCTCTTCGGTTGGCTTCTTCCCCTTGTCTTGTGTAATAATTAATATCGCTATAGTCAAACACCTTTTATTCTGGGTGCTAGTTAATGATCTGTCTTATCCTTTTGTTTTTATTGGTGCACTACTTTCTGGATTTTTCTGAAGTAGTTTTAATTCTGTAATTAGTAATCTTGGCTATTAAATATGGGAGGAGGGGCCAGTTCACAGAAGACCCCTTTAGGTTGTCTTTTAAAGCACTTTCAAGAAGCTTATGAAGACAACTGTGGGTATGGAATTAAATGGTCTAAGAGAAGGCTTCACACTCTCTGTGAATCAGAATGGCTTGCTTTTGGGGTTAAATGGCTGAAAGCTGGGACTTTTAATCCCCAGATAGTAAAAGCAGTTTGGAATATTGTAACTGAAGATCCAGGCTACCCTGATCAGTTTCCATACATTGATCAATGGCTAAATTTAACATTAAATCCACCACAATGGCTAAAAGCTTGTTCAATACAGAAAGGGCGATATGTCTTCCTAGTCTGGCCAGACTTATATCTAAGACAGGAAAGGGATTTGAGAGAAAAAGTAGAACTCACTTAGGAAGAAATCAATGTACATATTGCAATAGGGAATACGGCCAGGAAAGTATTTCTCCAGCCTCTAGGAGAAAGGGCTGGCAAGTAAGTGATTTAGGTGAGAGAAGAGAGAAAAGCCGAGTGGGGACGCGTGGTGTGCGGAAGGATAGAGTGGGGGTGCGGCCGTGGAGAGGTGAATGTGGACATGCCTCCTCCCCCCTTAGCTGTGCTCCTGCCCTCGCCACCACAGCGCACCCAAGCAGAAGGCAAACATCAGGCAGACGGCCGAGCGCCAAAAGGCGAGCCCCACTGCCACCTCCAGATGCATGGCTAGGCTAGAACAGGGGTCGAGAAACTATGGCTCGCAAGCCAGATGTGGTTCTTTTGATGGCTGCATCTGGCTCGCAGACAAATCTTTAATAAAAAAAATAATAACGTTAAAAATATAAAACATTCTCATGTATTACAATCCATTCATTTTCTACCGCCTATGTTCATGGTTGCGGGTGGCTGGAGCCAATCACAACTGTCCTCTGGGACAACACCAAATTTTTATTGGATAATGCATAACGTACATGGGTCGTTGTATGGCTTTCATGGAATTTCATTTTAAAATATGTGACATTCATGGCTCTCTCAGCCAAAAAGTTTTCCGACCCCTGGACTAGAGTTCAGCTTGCTGTGTGCAGCGCGGAGGAGAAAGAACAATAGAGAAAGGATGAGATAGCTAAAATATAAAATAGAAATTGTTTTCAAATGTCCACCTGCGGACCAAAGGAGGTTTTGCCCATTTGGAAAATACAGGGTAAGAATAGTATTAAAAATTAAAACTTTGCTTTAAAAAAAGTCTTAAAGAAGAGAAATAAAAAATTTAGAAATTAACAAACTGTAGGTGTGGACCTTGCTGTTAATTGGCGGTTTCTTAAGTTAAATTGCAACTCCAGAAGGAGTAATAAAAACATGAGTAATAGAATTATAGGGAATAGAATTAAAAATAAGTTCTCCCTGGGTTGGGAATGATGGCTTGTTGCCCTCCACTGATATAAAAATGAGGGAAAAGCTTACAAAACTCTCTCGCGGGCCGAGGGGGTGGTAGAATCTCCTCCAAGTCTCTCAGTTACATAGAAGACATGGAGTTCATAAGGAAGACCCACAGCATTAACCATAATAGTAAAAACTGTAAAAATAATTTTCAGGGAATTGCGGAAAAGATTGGAAACCTCATATAAGCTAAAAGCAGCCCATTGTTAGGAAGGTAAATTTATAAAAATTGTATTTTATTTGCTGCTTTTATTGTAAGAAATAAAGCTAAACAGCTGCCGGAAGGAGGGAATAAAAGTCGTCTAGGCTTTTGGAAATGTTAGGTCCAAAGGCCTGCCCGACTGCGCCACCTCTCCCATGGCAACCGTGTCCCTTATCCGGAGGCAGAGGAGAAGGGAATGGAAGCCCTGAGAGAGTGTCGCTCTGGGACTGAGCCCATATCCTTGCTGCTTGGCCAGGCTGGGGTTCAAGTCAGCCCTCCAGTTGTGCAAAGAGGGACAAACACGTCGGATGTCTCTTCCTTTTCCCCTCTCCTAAGAACCCTGGTCGGCAAACTGCCATTTGCGGACAGCTTGCGGGCCACATGAGGCCTCTTGGGTATAGCTCTCCAACGGAGTGCCAAGTGCGGGTGCTGCCTCAGTGGGGAAGGTGCCTACATATATAGTTTAAATTTAAAATTTGGCTCTTAAAAGAAAATTCAGTTATTGTACTGTTAGTAATTGGCTCTATTAACTGATAGGTTTTCTGACCACTGGGTTAGGAGTAGTGATTTGTTGTCTTCCCCCACTATTGTGTAAAAAAGTATTTTCCATGTTAAAATGTATGTGTTATTTTAAAGGCCTTTTGTTAATTCTTTATTTGCTGTTTTATAGCCCTGTAATATTAGAATCTTAGTTTAAATATTAGGAGTCGTTAATAATGTCTTTTTATATAATGTTTAGTTTATTATCATTTTGAAACAATATTGGGTAATATAAGAGAAAAGAGTCATATCCTGGAATTCCTGCAAATCTATTTTATCATGTTTTTGTTAAATTTTATTTTACATGCTAATGTACTGAATTATTCAGCAGTGAAGAGACTCTGGAATTCTAAAGGAAACATCAAAAAAACCTGTTTTTCTTGATTTAATCCAGCTAATAATGCTGCTTTTGTCTTTTTCCAAGAGTTTATATAGACAGAAAAGGGCTCTCAGGTCCCTCAGTGAGATCTTCTGAGCATGGCTCTTAAGGTCTTTAATGACCAAGATAGAAACAGAAAAGGCAAATAAGGCCCAAAAGAGATCAGGAAATACCAGCTTTTGGCATATACCCTTAAAAGGTTCCAGCACTTCAAAGGGGCTTCATAGAATTCCATCAAGGCCTTGAGTCAAGAGTGGAAAGAAAGGTCATTGAGCTGAGGCCTTCCAGGCTTCTCGGCCCCACCAGATGACATGCCTTTGCTGTGGAAAAAGGGACACGAGAAGGTAAGCTGCCCCCTTGCTCCATGTAGGGAGGGTTCAGTCTCTTCCAGCCCTTTCCAGCTATCTGTGGCCTGATCTTGCCCAGCCTGCTGGGATTTGCCACTGAAGAATTAAAAATTGGTCCCATCACATGACACCATTTACGAGCCTAAGGTATTTCTTCCATGTAGCAGGTAAACTGATCTCATTTCTTATAAACACAAGGGCAATTTACTATGCCTTGCCTAAATATTTGAGTTTTATTTATCCCTTGAAGATCTTTACTGGGGGTAATGACAGTCTGATTTTTGTTGCTTTATTTAATGTATAGTGTCTCATTTATTCCTCTTGTCTCAATGCCCTCATGCCTATTGTAGGCTGGGACCTGTTAAAAGCAGTGATCATGAGGGCTTAAACTCTAGCTGCAAAGTGTAGAAATGTGACCACAATTCCAGTGCCTCACAGACTTTTCCTGAATGTGTATAACTTCTGATCTTTAGGACATTTCTCAGACTGAAATATAAATTAGGTTACATTTGTGAATAAAAAAAAACAGCAATAGTGTCAACATAGATTTAGTAAAATTACATTAACATGTTAAGGACAATTGTGACTGTAAGAATTTTATTTTAAATCCTGTTATATTAGTTAGAATTTTATTTGTTTAATAATCTAATAGGCTTTAGTCACTTTATTGTATTAAGATGCTTGTTATAATATTTGCTAACATTAGCTATTTGAATTTTATTGTTAATTGTATATTCTTCCAATCTGCCTCAAAATCAAAACATAGTAATTCAAATGAATAGTGCCACCCAGAATGAGTGGGGTCTTGGGACCCTTATTGCCAAAAGTTTATTTGAAACCAATTAGAAAAAATTTAAAAACAGGGAAGAAAGGATGCTGGGGTCCCACCCTGGGGTGGATCCAGGGGTCCTGCAGGAAGAGACGACGTCAGCAAGAAATGGGTGAGAGAGCTGAATTCTTTAGCATTCACTGCCAGGTATCTCCGCCAATGGCTAGTACAGCTTTATTTTTATACACTAAGTTATAATTACATGGTATGCGGAATATATTGATATTACAATCACAAGGTATGCAGAATACATTGGTTAACAGTTATTTTTGCTTTAATGTGAGTAAAAATTTCAGGAAAGGGTTAGTATATTTCTTTAAGCTATGAATCAGGTGGTAAGTCATTAAGTACAGTTATACAATAACTTGAGCAGCAGCAACAACAATATTGGCACAAACTTCTAAAAAGACCCTGTTGATTCTATCTTACTTAGCAATCTATTGTCTAGTAAAAACTATGTTTGTCTATTATTTTTCATCTATTAGTAATCCCAGCTATTACTTCCAGAACATTCCACTACCTGAAGGCTAGGTATATGAGAGTCTATGTGAGAGGAAAGTTTTTCTATTCTTTTATAATGAGTAATAGACTAGGGGGGGGGGTTAAGTAATGAATGGGTAAAGGCTGAAAGGTGCTTTTGTGTTTAGTGTGTGAATTCTACCTATTCATAATCACAATCTATATTTTCCTAATAGGATTTCAGGAGGGAGTTTTTTTATAGATCTAACCCTTTTTGGGGGATATTATAGCCAGCCTCCTAGGTCCACAGGCCTAGGCAAAGATGTTTATAGACTTTTCTGTGGAATTTATACCCTCTGTCTCACTCTCGGAGAAATTACTGCAAATCTGCAGGGAAAGTATGATGCTATTCTCCCTGTGCCATAAATGATAGCACACACACCCCCCAGAGAAAAGGGGGGAATACAAAACCAAATTAATTCAAGAAGTTAAAGGGGGAAGTATTGTTGCACCTCTTCTTTTGCCGTGACTGTGTCAACCAGCAACTATTGTTTTCTTAGCTGTGACTGTGTCAACCAGCAGTTGTTGATCGGCTTCCGACAAAAGGAATTTTCTCAAATAAATATTTAGAAATAGACTTTAATAATATAACTGACAATTGTTAGGAAGTTGCTATATATGGTTCTTTCCAGGTTGAGCTTGCTCATTCTAGTATTAGACCTGCATTGGTGTCCACAGTCTCAAAGCTAGTAGGAAAGAAATTTAATATTAATTAGAAGCTAATTTAAAGTTACATTGTACCCACAGGTACCCAAAGGTTCAGGGCAAGTAAATTATATTAATCAAATAATAAAAGAAATGTAACCACCCCTTCCTTAAGTAGTTGCAGGATTTATAGGTTACTCAGCAAGCTGTTCAAAAGACTGTCCAAGAGGCGCTTCCAGCGTTATTAGAAAATCAAGTACATCACCCAAGGACTCCCATGTGGGTGGGTCCACACACCCTGATCCCGACAACTCCCACTGCTGCCAAAATAGAAGGCATGTCTTACTCCAACCACAAAGAGGAAGCTGGTTGGTCTATGTACTGCAAATGTATGAAGAAACTAAGGACTATTTTTAATGAGACTTAGGGATAAAGGGAGCTAGGGTAAAAAAAAAGTCAACTTGCCCTGGCCGGTTGGCTCAGCGGTAGAGCGTCGGCCTAGCGTGCGGAGGACCCGGGTTCAATTCCTGGCCAGGGCACACAGGAGAAGCGCCCATTTGCTTCTCCACCCCTCCGCCGTGCTTTCCTCTCTGTCTCTCTCTTCCCCTCCCGCAGCCAAGGCTCCATTGGAGCAAAGATGGCCCGGGCGCTGGGGATGGCTCTGTGGCCTCTGCCTCAGGCGCTAGAGTGGCTCTGGTTGCAACATGGCGACACCCAGGATGGGCAGAGCATCGCCCCCTGGTGGGCAGAGCGTCGCCCCATGGTGGGCGTGCCGGGTGGATCCCAGTCGGGCGCATGCGGGAGTCTGTCTGACTGTCTCTCCCTGTTTCCAGCTTCAGAAAAATGAAAAAGAAAAAAAAAAAAAAAAAAAAAAGTCAACTTAATTGTCACTAAAAGTTAAAGGTTTTAAATTAAAAGTTCTGACTTAAAGTAAATTGTTATAAAAGCTGATTAGTTTTATATAAGTTGCAAAAGGAAATTGTACAGTCTATAGGAAATTAATCAGTAATCGTTATTTCTTTAATGAACTGTATTGCTATTAATGCTGTCTGTTAAATATCTGTTACATGTTATAAATTAATATTCCTAAACAACAGCCTTATGCTCATCAGTAAATTAAGTCAAGGATTTGACTTAAGAAATAGAACCAGTGGGGATTGTTGTAAGGTACAAAGGCTACAGAATTAATATTAATATTTTAGGAAGCTTAAAGAACACTTTGTCAGCCCCATCTACGACACTGTGGACGAGCCTAGGGTATTTCTCCCAAGAAACAGGTAAACTGATCTCATTTGCACAAGGGCCACTTAACTATGTCTTGTCAGAGTTTTTATTCTTCCCTCAGAGATCTCTATTGTGGGTGTTGATAGTCCTATTTTCTGCTGCTTTGTTTAATATATAGTGTTTCCTTTATTCCTCCTACCTCAATGCCCCACTCATATTTCAGGCTGGGACCTACTCCTAATTTAGAGCTCTCTTTCCCCCTTTTGCTAACTTCTATTATGAATCTACCTTTGCCACCCAGCTTAGTGTATCCCAAGGTTCTCTTTACCATGCCACAGTTGCAGAGCTCCAGGGAAAAGCAACCTGGTCTCATCACTCCAGGCAGAGGAGAACAGAAGCTCCATCTCTACACAGGCTATAAGGATCTTACCTGCTTACAGCTTGTCTCCCACACCCAATGCAAACTATAAGCGAGCAAACATAAATATACAGTATTTGCAAACTTATTTGACTTACATTATATATATAAACAATAGTATTAATAGTTGTAGTGAAAGTAACACTTTTCATTGGTCCTTGACAACTTTTCAAGGAGGCTGGAGAGGAAGAGGTGAGTGGATATCATGCATGCGTTACTTAGAGCCACTTGAATTTTTAAATATGCCATTTTTTCCTTTACATGGAACTTATTACCTCTCCTATTCCCACATGCTGCACAAGATTTGGGGCGGTACTAAAAACACAGCTCCCTGTTTTCCCTGGTACCACAGCAACTCACATACTCTAGGAGGAGGCTCTAAGATATTTAAAATACTCTTTTTTTCTTTTATTCTCTTCCTGAGTAGAATCCTCATTATATAACAACATGAAAACAGATGCATAAAACAGTTTTGATTAGTCATTGACTCATAGCTGTAAGTTGACCAGTCAGCTAAAATATAGCTTAATGGACCCTCTGGTGGAAACAAGACTAAGCTGCCTTTTTAAAAATCTAAACAAAATCCAAAACAAAGACAAAGTTTAAACAAATAAGTATTTATAAACCAAATCCCCTGGAAGGAGATTTGGCATTAGTCTTAGAACCTTATCTCATACCAATGGGTATTGTGAATGACATTTCAGAGGCACAAAACCCAAACAGTAGAGACAGAGTATTTTCAGTGTGTGCATAAAATAGCAAGAATTTCAGACAAGACAGATGAGAACACTCAAATCCAAACCAACTCCTCTTATTTCTAAGACCTGAGTACAATTTTACATATAAACAAGACAAATACTACACAGAGACACAAGCATCGCACATAAAAAAAAACCTAATCAAGCCTAATAGCAGAGTTGCTATTCAGCCCCTAACATTTAAGAGAACACAGAGCATAACATTTAGCATGGCAAAACCTTATAGAATATAAAAACAAAAAAGCAAGTTTGGGATTTAAAGTTCCATTCTAGTTAAGTTAAAATGAGCACTCCTCAAGGATTCCAATTTCAAAGCAATAATGCCCAGGGCATCTAAATCCAGGAATGATACTATTCTACAGAGTATGTACAATCAGAATGATATACTTTACAGAGTATATACGTATGTGTGTGTGTGTGTGTGTGTGTGTGTGTGTGTGTGTGTATATACCCACATATCATGTAAGTGTGTGAATGATTTCTTTTGGAGATATATTGCAGTAGAAGGTAAAATTTTGTTACCAAACTAAACTTACTGCTCAATGACTTGTATGTGTCCAGTAAAATGTATATTTGTAAGGTGCTTTGTATCCACTATCATTATTGATACATAGGAAGCATATAGAATAAACCACTGGTTTGCATAGAATATTAATTTATTTAACTCTCTTAACTCCATTGTTTTTTGTTTTTATGGGGCTTCATTACATAGGCTTGATCAATGAATTCAAAGTCCAGCCCTCTTCCCTCCCTGGAGGTGAGGGAATGGGACTAGATTTCCAACCCTCTAATTGCAATGATAGGTGGAGTCCAAAAGTTGTTTAATTAACATAACAAAGGACACTTATAGCTCTTATCACTTCATAAATTCCAAGGGTTTTAGAAGCTTTGTGCCAGAAATGGGATGGACACTAGAATCTATGTAAACACAATAAATTAAATTAAATAAAAGAAAGAAATTGGATGGACAACAAATATATATTTTTTACAAATCACAATATCACACCGCCTGCTTCTAGCTTAGGCAAAAGAAGACCTTCATGGGTCATGCCCATCTCAACTGAGGACTTTGAGTTTGTAGCAAAAGCCTCATGATAACAAAAAGTGTACATTTGTCTGGCCTTGATATTGCCCAGCACAACTGTTTCTGGCATATTGTCATCTGTTATGTTTTATGTTTTTGATTTATTATGTTATATATAATATATATAATATATATGTTATAACCTCCTGTCTTGAAAAATATACCTTCATTACAATAAACATTTTTAAAATTGTAAAGCTATAATATTGGTATGACTGAAAGGAAAATATCAAAGATAGAAATTTAATTATTAAATTTCATAACTGGGTTTTATGTATCTGTGCTGTGTAAGGCCAGTAGTCGTGGCCACCATCACAGCCTCCTGGCACATGCAAGTTCGCATTGGATTGGGACAGTTGGTAAAGAAACAATGGAGCCAAGAACTGGTGGGCCATTAGCTTTAATCCTAGCTTGCACCCGGCAGGCGGGTAAAAAAACACACTGGGCTCCAAAACCCACTCATTCAGCGCTCACAAAGCTACTGACTTATCCGAGTTTCCTAGAATCAAAGGTGTCTACCTCACCAGTCTCATTCTCCTTTGTTCCCCATCTTCTTCTCTCTGCACAGACTCTGCACTAACTGGCTTCTCTTTCAGCATTCCACCATCTTGGCTGCCTCTCCTTGCCTTTATCTGCTCTCCTCTCTAATGTTAATCTCAGGAACCGAGAGAGAGAGCAAGCTCCCAGTCTGTCCCACTTTATTTTTTTTTTATTTTTCTGAAGTTGGAAACGGGAAGGCAGTCAGACAGACTCCCGCATGTGCCCGACTGGGATCCACCCGGCATGCCCACCAGGGAGTGATGCTCTGCCCATCTGGGGCATTGCTCTGTTGTGACCAGAGCCATTCTAGTGCCTGAGGCAGAGGCCATGGAGCCATCCTCAGCACTTGGGCCAACTTTGCTCCAATGGAGCCTCGGCTGCGGGAAGGGAAGAGAGAGACAGAGAGGAAGGAGAGGAGAAGCGCCCATCTGCTTCTCCTGTGTGCCCTGGCCAGGAATCGAATCCGGGACTCCCACACGCCAGGCTGACACTCTACCACTGAGCCAACCAGCCAGGGCCTGCCCCACTTTAAGTGTAGAAACCAAAACCTTTAATCCAATATACAAACAAAGAAGTCTCTGATACAAAGTCACTTATCTGAGGCATAATGGGATTCCTCATGAGAGTGCACCATCCCACATCAAAAAGGGTGGGAAAGGCTTAGTCCCAAAACCAAGCCCCAGGCTACAAGGATTCTGCTTGCCCACAGCCCGCCCCCAACACATATTAATGTAATCACATTTATCCCAAGCAAGAAGGGCAACCAATGCCATCACCTGGGCGACGGGCTTTTATGTGGGCAGCACCATCTTTAACAAAGTGAGCATAATATATTTTATCTTCCCAACAGGCTGGCAATGAAATAAGAAAATACTTGAGCCTGAACAGGCAGTGGTACAGTGGATAGAGCATCAGAGTGGGACACAGAGGACTCAGGTTTGAAACCCCAAGATTGCCACCTTGAGCACAGGCTCATCCAGCTTGAGCACTGGCTAACCAGCTTGAGCGTGAGATCATAGACATGACCCCATGGTCTCTGGCTTGAGCTCAAAGATTGTTGGCTTGAAGCCCAAGGTCCCTGGCTTGAGCAAGGAATCACTCACTCTGCTATAGGCCCCCCAGCCAAGGCACATATGAGAAAGCAATTAATTAACAACTAAGGCTCCATAACTATGAGTTGATGCTTTTCATCTCTCTCCCTTCCTGTCTGTCTGTTCCTATCTGTCCCTCTCTCTGTCTCTGTCACACACAGACAAAGAAAATATTTGAATTACAAATTCTACTATAAATATTAAAATATAATAGATAACAGTTATTTTTATATTTTTATTTCATAAAATAAATTTTATTACCTTAATTTCAGAAATTTTAACTTCAATCACTTTAAAATCTTCCAAAAAATTTCTTTAAATGATATCCAAGGAAGAAACTATAGAGAGAGTTGGATGACGTCAGAGTAATGGCGGAGTAGGAAGCGATACCGATAAATCTCCCCCAAAACTCAACAAGATCTTCAACCAGAAACAGAAAAACCTATACTTGGAGCTTCCAGATTCTTCGCAATACACCCAAAGGTATGATTGAGTGAAAAATTGGCTAAATATATAACCAAACCCCGAAGGAAATAGGGAGTAAGAAATGCTCCGCCTTCCTCACTAACCTAAACAGGGCGGCTTTCTCTGGTAACTGTGAATATAGAAACTGAGGCGGGCAAAGGGGGTGAATAGATCCAGGCCGCCGCAGCAAAAACGGCCGAACCAGGCTGTGGCTCAGAGATCCAAGCCGAGGAAAATCTGATCCTGTGGCAACCCGGGCAATACAAGCTAACACTCGCGCCAAACCCAAACAAAGAAAGACAAGCGGAGCGGCCATTTTACCCGGTCTCCTGGTCGGTGCGCAGTTAGTGGAAGAGAGATTTCTTCCTAAGCCGCGGAAGTGGGTGCCCGTGTTGCCCCACGGAGAGGCAGGGTCAGAGGCCTTTCTGTGGGCTGAGGGCAGAGTCTCTGGGCAGCCCCAGCGCCCTGGGAAAGCCACGCACGGGAGGGAGTGAGAACTACTTCCAACGGTGGAGATTTTCCGTGCTGGTGAGGGTTTTACTCAGAGGGAACCGCGGCCGGCCTCATATCCTGGTGTGCGCGCGCAGATAAGGAGTGAGCGATTCCTCCGAGTGCCTCGGCAGTGTGCGCCCGTGTTATCGCACAGAGGGGCAGAGTCAGGGGCCTTTGTGTGGGCCAAAGCGGAATCTCGGGCCGCCCCAGCGCCTTGCAAAAGCCGCACACGGGGACGGAGCGAGACTCAATTCCAACGCTGCAACTTTTCCCTGCGGTTGGGGGTTTCACTCAGAGCGTGAGACTGCTGGCCGGATATCCTGGTTGCAGACAGTGAGTGAGAGTTTCCTCCAAGCGCCCCGGAAGTGGGCGCCCGCTTGTGTTACCGGACAGAGTGGCAGAGCCAGTGGTCTTTGAGTGGGCGGAAAGCCCACCTGATTATGCTAGCAGCTCTGACTGACTGAGCCTTACCCAGAGCCCTGTGCTGAGTGGAAATAGAGTGGGGAGTTGCCAGCAATTTGAGCCTCTTACTATCCAGGCAGAGGCAGCAGCAACCCCATAGCTGGATTATCAGGCTACTAATTGAGGAAGGAAAGACTAGGAGAAAGGCTCCAGGAACACGGACTCTCTCACTGTCGGAGCCTATAAATGCTAATGAGCCTCAACTCCCAACGAGAATAAAGCATAATACATGACATTGCCATAGAGACTTATCAACTGCAAACCTCTACCTGAGCGTGCCAAAGGGGCAGAACCCGGGGTACAGAGTCACTGACCAGGAAGAGGGAGAGAAAAGAAAAAGCAAGAAGATAACCTCTCAAAATCAAGAATAATCTGCAGACTTTATAACCTATCCCATTTTATTATATTTGTTCGTTTGTTTCTCTTATCTTCATTCTTGATACTTTTTTTTCCTCCTCCAATTTGGCCGATTAACTCTCTACCGGTCTTACTCTCTCCTCTCCTTGAACTACACTACCCATAAGTGTTACATCTCCCATTATCCTTTCTCTTCTCTTCCTTTCTCTCTATGAGGGTTGCACTCCAAAACCCTTAACTCTTTCTCTCTCTCTCCTTTCTTTTTTCTTCTTTTAGTGGTTCCCTCTTTTTTTCTCTCTCTCTCTTTCTTTTCTCCCTCTATATTAGTTTCTTCCTTTCTCCTTTACATCTCCTCTCATTCAAACCTCAATAACAAACAAATTATCTTATCTGGGACTCAAACCTATGTTTGTGGCATTTTGGGGGGTTTTTACTTCACCTTTTTAACTCACTAGCAGTGCTCCCATCCCTGGCTCTCCATATTATCTAGTTCTTGTTCCACTAAATACAATAGTAAGTTTTTAATTTGTCCCCCCATTTTTCCATTTTCCTCTTATTCCTCTCATCATAACTCTTAGAAAACCAACACCTAAAAGCAAATCATTTTATTCTTGACCCAAATTTATTCCTTATTTGCTTTTTGTGGGTCCATACGCTCTTTTTTTTCTTTTTTCTTTTTTTTTTCCCTTTTTTTTTTTTTCTTTCTCTCTTTTTTGCCCCTTTATTACTTTTCCCCAATTCAGGCCCTCCATCACAGGCATTGTTTGTTATAACTCACAGTCCACCACAAGATTTTCTCAAGAAAGAGGGGAGAGGAGAGGAGAGGAAAAAAAGAGGGGGGGAATAATTTCCTTTTTTAAAAAATTTTTATTTTATTTTATTTTTCTTTATTTCATTATTAATTTTTTTTAAAAAAAAACAACTCTTTTCGATTTGTTATTTTTTTATTTTTTTTAACTTTTTATTCTTTATTAAATCTCATTAATACTATCAACAAAACCACCCTCAGATGCCATTAAGGAAGAGAAAATCGAATATCATGGATACAAAAGAAAGAGAGGTAACACAGCTAGATGAGGAAAAATCTATGGAGAAAAAATTTAATATATTGGAAACCTTGGAGCTAAATGACAGAGAATTCAAGATAGAAATCCTAAAAATCCTCCGAGATATACAAGAAAACACAGAAAGGCAATATAGGGAGCTCAGAAAACAACTCCATGAACACAAAGAATATATGTCCAAGGAAATTGAAACTATAAAAACAAATCAAACAGAGATGAAAAACTCAATTCACGAGCTGAAAAACGAAGTAACAAGCTTAGCTAATAGAACAGGTCAGATAGAAGAGAGGATTAGTGAAATAGAAGACAAGCAACTTGAGGCACAACAGAGAGAAGAAGAAAGAGACTCAAAAATTAAAAAAAATGAGATAGCCCTACAAGAATTATCTGACTCCATCAAAAAGAATAACATAAGAATAATAGGTATATCAGAGGGAGAAGAGAGAGAAAATGGAATGGAGAACATACTTAAACAAATAATTGATGAGAACTTCCCAAGCCTGTGGAAAGAACTAAAGCCTCAAGTTCAAGAAGCAAACAGAACTCCAAGTTTTCTTAACCCCAACAAACCTACTCCAAGGCATATCATAATGAAATTGACACAAACCAACAGCAAAGAAAAAATTCTCAAGGCAGCCAGGGAAAATAAGAATACAACATATAAAGGAAGGCCCATTAGAATATCATCAGATTTCTCAGCAGAAACTCTACAAGCTAGAAGAGAGTGGACCCCAATATTTAAAGTCCTGAAAGAGAGGAACTTTCAGCCACGAATACTATACCCATCAAAGCTATCCTTCAAATACGAAGGAGAAATAAAAACATTCACAGATACAGAAAAGATGAGGGAATTTATCATCAGAAAACCCCCACTCCAGGAATTACTAAAGGGGGTTCTCCAATCAGATACAAAGAACAAAAAAAAACAGAGCCACAAGTAAAAGCTCCAAGAAGAACACAATAAAACCAAATTTAAACTGTGACAACAACAAAAAGAAAGAGGGGGAGAAGACGGAGATTAACAGTAGCAAAGGACGATGGAGTGCAAAAGTACTCACAAAATAGTTCGCTACAATGAACAGGGTAGGGACCCTTTTCATTACTCAAAGGTAACCACCATTGAAAAAACCACCACAGAAGCACATGAGATAAAAAAGATAGCAACAGAGGAAAGATGTATGGAATACAACCAAATAAAAACAAAAGATAGAAAAACGAAAGAGAAGGATCAAACAAGACACAAAACTAACATAAAGCAAGATATAAAATGGCAATAGGGAACTCACAAGTATCAATAATTACACTAAATGTAAATGGATTAAACTCACCAATAAAAAGGCACAGAGTAGCAGAATGGATTAAAAAAGAAAATCCAACTGTATGCTGCCTACAGGAAACTCATCTAAGTAACAAGGATAAAAACAAATTCAAAGTGAAAGGCTGGAAAACAATACTCCAAGCAAATAACATCCAAAAAAAAGCAGGTGTAGCAATACTCATATCGGATAATGCTGACTACAAGACAACAAAAGTACTCAGAGACAAAAATGGCCATTTCATAATGGCTAAGGGGACACTGAATCAAGAACACATAACAATTCTTAATATATATGCACCAAACCAAGGAGCACCAAAATATATAAGACAGCTACTTATTGATCTTAAAACAAAAACTAACAAAAATACAATCATACTTGGAGACCTCAATACACCGCTCACGGTTCTAGATCGGTCATCCAAACAGAGAATCAACAAAGACATAGTGGCCTTAAACAAAACACTAGAGCACCTGGATATGATAGACATCTACAGGACATTTCATCCCAAAGTGACTGAGTATACATTTTTCTCCAGTGTACATGGATCATTCTCAAGAATTGACCATATGTTGGGCCACAAAAACAATATCAGCAAATTCAGAAAAATTGAAGTTGTACCAAGCATATTTTCTGATCATAAAGCCTTGAAACTAGAATTCAACTGCAAAAAAGAGGAAAAAAGTCCCACAAAAATGTGGAAACTAAACAACATACTTTTAAAAAATGAATGGGTCAAAGAAGAAATAAGTGCAGAGATCAAAAGATATATACAGACTAATGAAAATGACAATACGACATATCAGAATCTATGGGATGCAGCAAAAGCAGTGATAAGAGGGAAGTTCATATCACTTCAGGCATATATGAACAAACAAGAGAGAGCCCAAGTGAACCACTTAACTTCCCACCTTAAGGAACTAGAAAAAGAAGAACAAAGACAACCCAAAACCAGCCGAAGAAAGGAGATAATAAAAATCAGAGCAGAAATAAATGAATTAGAGAACAGAAAAACTATAGAAAAAATTAATAGAACAAGGAGCTGGTTCTTTGAAAAGATCAACAAAATTGACAAACCCTTGGCAAGACTTACCAAGGAAAAAAGAGAAAGAACTCATATAAACAAAATCCAAAATGAAAGAGGAGAAATCACCACGGACACCGTAGCTATACAAAGAATTATTGTAGAATACTATGAAAAACTTTATGCCACTAAATTCAACAACCTAGAAGAAATGGATAAATTCCTAGAACAATACAACCTTCCTAGACTGAGTCATGAAGAAGCAGAAAGCCTAAACAGACCTATCAGTAGAGAAGAAATAGAAAAAACCATTAAAAACCTCCCCAAAAATAAAAGTCCAGGCCCTGACGGCTATACCAGCGAATTTTATCAAACATTCAAAGAAGACTTGGTTCCTATTCTACTCAAAGTCTTCCAAAAAATTGAAGAAGAAGCAATACTTCCAAACACATTTTATGAGGCCAACATAACCCTCATACCAAAACCAGGCAAGGATGGCACAAAAAAAGAAAACTACAGACCAATATCTCTAATGAATACAGATGCTAAAATACTAAACAAAATACTAGCAAATCGAATACAACAACATATTAAAAAAATAATACATCATGATCAAGTGGGATTCATCCCAGAATCTCAAGGATGGTTCAACATACGTAAAACGGTTAATGTAATACACCATATCAACAAAAAAAGAACAAAAACCACATGATCTTATCAATAGACGCAGAAAAGGCTTTCGATAAAATACAACACAATTTTATGTTTAAGACTCTCAACAAAATGGGTATAGAAGGAAAATATCTCAACATGATAAAGGCCATATATGATAAACCATCAGCTAACATCATATTAAATGGCACTAAACTGAAGGCTTTCCCCCTTAAATCAGGAACAAGACAGGGTTGTCCACTCTCTCCACTCTTATTTAATGTGGTACTAGAGGTTCTAGCCAGAGTAATCAGACAAGACAAAGAAATAAAAGGCATCCATATCAGAAAAGAAGAAGTAAAGGTATCACTTTTTGCAGATGATATGATCCTATACATCGAAAACCCCAAAGAATCCACAAAAAGACTACTAGAAACAATAAGCCATACAGTAAGGTCGCAGGATACAAAATTAACATACAGAAGTCAATAGCCTTTCTATATGCCAACAATGAAACAACTGAGAAGGAACTCAAAAGAATAATCCCCTTCACGATTGCAACAAAAAAAATAAAATACTTAGGAATAAACATAACAAAGAATGTAAAGGACTTATATAATGAAAACTATAAACCATTGTTAAGGGAAATCGAAAAAGATATAATGAGATGGAAGAATATACCTTGTTCTTGGCTAGGAAGAATAAATATAATCAAGATGGCTATATTACCCAAAGCAATATACAAATTTAATGCAATTCCCATCAAAATCCCAATGACATTTTTTAAAGAAATAGAGCAAAAAATCATCAGATTTATATGGAACTATAAAAAACCCCGAATAGCCAAAGCAATCCTAAAGAAAAAGAATGAAGCTGGGGGCATAACAATACCTGACTTCAAACTCTATTATAGGGTCACGACAATCAAAACAGCATGGTATTGGCAGAAAAATAGACACTCAGACCAATGGAACAGAATAGAAAGTCCAGAAATAAAACCACATATATATAGTCAAATAATTTTTGATAAAGGGGCCAACAACACACAATGGAGAAAAGAAAGCCTCTTCAATAAATGGTGCTGGGAAAACTGGAAAGCCACATGCAAAAGAATGAAACTGGACTACAGTCTCTCCCCCTGTACAAAAATTAACTCAAAATGGATCAAAGATCTAAACATAAGACCTGAAACAATTAAGTACATAGAAGAAGACATAGGTACTCAACTCATGGACCTGGGTTTTAAAGAGCATTTTATGAATTTGACTCCAATGGCAAGAGAAGTGAAGGCAAAAATTAATGAATGGGACTACATCAGACTAAGAAGTTTTTGCTCAGCAAGGGAAACTGATAACAAAATAAACAGAAAGCCAACTAAATGGGAAATGATATTTTCAAACAACAGCTCAGATAAGGGCCTAATATCCAAAATATACAAAGAACTCAAAAAACTCAACAACAAACAAACAAACAATCCAATAAAAAAATGGGAAGAGGATATGAATAGACACTTCTCCCAGGAAGAAATACAAATGGCCAACAGATATATGAAAAGATGCTCATCTTCTTTAGCTATTAGAGAAATGCAAATCAAAACGGCAATGAGATACCACCTCACACCTGTTCGATTAGCTGTTATTAGCAAGTCAGGTAATAGCAAATGTTGGAGAGGCTGTGGAGAAAAAGGAACCCTCATACACTGTTGGTGGGAATGTAAAGTAGTACAACCATTATGGAAGAAAGTATGGTGGTTCCTCAAAAAACTGAAAATAGAACTACCTTATGACCCAGCAATCCCTCTACTGGGTATATATCCCCAAAACTCAGAAACATTGATACGTAAAGACACATGCAGCCCCATGTTTATTGCAGCATTGTTCACAGTGGCCAGGACATGGAAACAACCAAAAAGCCCATCAATAGATGACTGGATAAAGAAGATGTGGCACATATACACTATGGAATACTACTCAGCCATAAGAAATGATGACTTCGGAACATTTACAGCAAAATGGTGGGACCTTGATAACATGATACGAAGAGAAATAAGTAAATCAGAAAAAAACAGGAACTGTATTATTCCATACGTAGGTGGGACATAATAGTGAAACTAAGAGACATTGATAAGAGTGTGGTGGTTACGGGGGGGAGGGGGGAATGGGAGAGGGATAGGGGGTGGGAGGGGCACAAAGAAAACAAGATAGAAGGTGACAGAGGATAATCTGACTTTGGGTGGTGGGTATGCAACATAATTGAACGACAAGATAACCTGGACTTGTTATCTTTGAATATATGTATCCTGATTTATTGATGTCACCCCATTAAAAAAATAAAATTATAAAAAAAAAAATGATATCCAAGCATTACATATTAATTACAATTCAATAAAGCTAAAAAATGTTTTAAAAATTATCCAAGCTATTATTTAATAGCCTTATTGAAGCTTAATTGACTGTAGGGCTGGTGGCTGCCGCTGTGACCGTGCAGGTTCATATTGGATTTGCACAGATGGTAAAGGAACTGTGGAGCCAGAAAATGGTGGGCTACTCCATTTATTAAAGTCTCATAATGGTGGATGAGTGTAAAGCCAGTAGCCATGGCCACCATCACAGCTGCCTGGCCCATACAGGTTCGTATTTGATTCGGACAGATGGTAATGAAACAACAGAGCCAAAAACTGGTTAGCTTTAATCCTAGCTTGCACCTGGCAGTCAAGTAAAAACACACACTGGGTTCCAAAACCCACTCATTCAATTCTCACAAAGCTACTGACTTATCCGAGTTTCCTAGAATCAAAGGTTTCTAGCTCACCAGCCTTATTCACCTCTGTTCCCCATCTCCTTCTCTTTGCACAAACTCTGCACAAACTGGCTTCTCCCTCAGCACTTTGCCATCTTGGCTGCTTCTCCTCTCCTTCACGTGGCCTTTCTCTGCTCTCCTTTCTCTGCTCTCTCCTCTAATGCTAATCTCAGGAACCGAGAGAGAACAAGCTCCCGGTCTGCCCCATTTTATAGTGTAGAAATCAAAACCTTTAATCCAATATACAAACAAGGAAGTCTCTGATACAAAGTCACTTATCTGAGGCTTAATGGGATTCCTCATGAGAGTGCACCACCAGCTATCATGCAATAGTCAAGGGTGTGGGGAAAAGCTTAGTGGTAAAACTTAGCCTTTGACTGTAATGACCCTGCCTGCTTATAGCCTGTCCCCCACGCACAATGCAAACTATAAGCGAGCGAACATATATATCATATTTACAAACTTATGTGACCAACAATGAGCAAACAGGCAGGGAAGACTGCTTCCCTTTCTCACATGGCTCCCAAGTCCCTCAGCACTCCAAACTCACTGGACTCAATCTCTGGGCTCACCAGATTCACAAGCCCCCACCAGCCTCAGCACTTCCTAGATAAACAGGCCAGGCAGAAATACCCCTTTTCCAGAGAATCAATAGCAAACAGTGGCCCCATGGAGGCAGGCAATCCGCAATTTGCAATCTGCTATCCTGAGGGTAAGCACCCACAGCCTTCTATAGACTATACACATATGGCACTGCCTTAATACAAGTGAGAAAATCTAAAAACACTTGTTACAATCTTGTTTGCCCAACATGGACATACAATAAACTCTACATATTATGTATACTTGTGATATCATCACCATAGTCAAGAAATTAACATAATGGGAACATATCCAACATGCCCAAAAGTTTCCTCTGACATGCTTTTGTAATCTGTCTCCTCTGTTCCTTCCTGTTTCACTGTCCTACCTTATCTCAAAGTTACTACTACTGCTCTGTTTCTTACCACTGGATATTTGTTTACATTATCAAGAATTTTATAAGAATGACATCAGAGCATGTACTCTTTTTTTTTTTTTTTTACAGAGACAGAGAGACAGTCAGAGAGAGGGATAGATAGGGACAGACAGATAAGAACGGAGAGATGAGAAGCATCAATTATTAGTTTTTCGTTGTGCATTGCTACACCTTAGTTGTTCACTGATTGCTTTCTCATATGTGACTTGACCACGAGCCTTCAACAGACCAAGTAACCCTTGCTCAAGCAAGCGACCTTGGGTCCGAGCTAGTGAGCTTTTGCTCAAACCAGATGTGCCTGCGCTCAAGCTGGCAACCTCAGTGTCTCGAACCTGGGTCCTTGGCATCCCAGTCCAACGCTCTATCCACTGCGCCACCGCCTGGTCAGGCACAAGTACTCTTTTATGTATAGTTTCCTTCACTCAGCATCATTATTTGAAGATGAATCCATTTTTAATGTTTGTTTGCTTGTTTGCATGTTCTGCTGTATGGATATATAATTTGCTTATCTTATTGATAGGCATTTGCATTATTTTTAGTTTTGGGTTATTACAGATAAACTGCTATAACATTTATGTTCAATCACAAGTATGGATATAAGACTTCATTTCTCTAGAATACAGGGGGTCCTTGGGTTATATTAGTCTCGACATACAACATTTCAAGTTTTTGATGCTCACTCTCTTACAAACTTAAAAAAAATTGAGATATGAGTGTTTTGGTTTATGCCATTAGAGTAGTACTTATAGACTATGTAGGCAAACTAATTTGATGGTGTGCGGTGGAAGAATACTCAGAAATGTGGCATATGAGTGATGGAATTGGCATCCCCTAGTATACTTACCTATGCCATTTTGGACTGTTAAAAGCACAAGTGTTCTGTTTGTGTTAGGCTAGGGTGTGTTTGACTTACACCAAAATTTGGGTTATGTCACTGTAAGGCCAAGAGTCTCCATTGTTGCAGGTTCTCATTGAATTCAGGCAGATGGTAAAGAAATGGCGGAGTTGGAGGATGGTGGGCCAGTCTGTTTATTGGTGTCTCCCAAGACAGGCAAGCCAGAAGAGAAGCCAAGGGAAAAGCAGAAAACCTGCTTTTTCCATGGAGGGCAAGGGATCAGGGAGGCCCCTGCAATGGTGATAGCAGGAACCAAGAGAGCGAGCCCCCGGTCTGTCCCCATTTTATAGTGTAGAAATCAAAACCTTTAATCCAATATACAAATAAGGAAGTCTCTGATACAAAGTCACTTATCTGAGGCATAAATGGGATTCCTCATAGGAATGCACCACCCCCTATCATGCAACAGTCAAAGGTTTGGGGAAAAGCTTAGTTTTAAAACTAAGCCTTAGGGTATAATGACTTTGCCAGCTTACAGCCTGTCTCCCACACTTAAAGCAAGCGAACATACATGTCATATTTAAAAATTTATTTGACCAACAGTCACTGTCATAGAAACGGAACTGTGTTGTAACTTGTGTACTGCCTGTATATACATAGGATATTGTAGGAGTATTAGGTTTTCCAAAATGGTTGTACATTTTAACACTCCATCTGCAATATTTGAAGATTTAGTCCTCCCATATTCTTGCCAACACTTGGTATAATTAATCTTTTTAATATTAGGTATTGTAATAGTATGTAGTAATTAAAATTCCAAGTATTTTAGTCATTCTAATAAGTGTATAATGGCATCACATTTTGGCTTTAAATTTCACTTTTTAAAATAACTAATGATGTGCAGCATCTTTCCATGTATGTACTCTTTCACCCATTTTTATTAAATTGTTTATTTTCATATCACTGAGTTTTGAGAGTTCTTTATATGTTTAGGACTTAAGATATTTATCAGATGTACAATTATAGTATATTCTCTCCCAAGCTATAGTTTGTCTTTTAATTCCCTTAGCAGTGTCTTTTGAAAAGCAGAATTTTATTTTTATTTATTTAAATAATTTTTTTAATTAATTGATTTTAGAGAGGAGAAGAGAGAGCAAGGGAGATGAACAGCAAAAAGGTAGTAGTTACCTCTTGTATGTGCCTCGAGTGGGCAGGCCTGAGATTTCAAACTGGCGATCCCAGACTTTCAGGTCGACTCTCTACCCACTGTGCCATCACCATTCAGGTGAAAAGCAGAATTTTAAATTTTTTAAAAAAAGTTTATTGTATTGATTTTAGACAGAGAGAGAGGGAGAGAAGAAAAGAGAGACAGTAACATTGATCTGTTGCTGTATATGACCTGACCAGGGATCTAATCGGCAACCTCTACCCTTCAGGACAATGCTCCCACTAACCAAGCTATCTGGCCAGGGCTAGAAAGTGCAATTTTTAAAATAGATTGTGCTTTTGATGTTGTATCAAAGAATATTTGTTTAACCCGAGATCACTAACATTTTTAATAAAAATTTTATATACTTTTAGGTTCTACATTTCCCCCCTAAATCTAGAGTTAGTTTCTGTATATGGTGGAAAATATAAACTGAAATACTGTTCTTTCAAAGGAATATCCAACTGTTCCACCATTTATTATAAAGACTATCCTTTCTCCACAAAACTGCCTTTTACCTTTGTCAAAAATCAGTTTTTAGTACATATGTGTGTCTAATTCTGGACTTTCTATTCTGTTCACTGATTTATTTGTTTAACTTGATGGCAATACCATACTCTCTTGATTATCATAGCTTTATAACAACTTTTGAAATCAGGTAACATTGGTCCTCCAACTTTATTCTTTCACAAAGCTGTTTTGGGCATTCTTTTGTGTGTGTGTGTGACACAGAGAGAAAGACAGAGAAAGGAACAGATAGGGACAGACAAACAGGAAGGGAGAGAGATGAGAAGCATCAACTTGTAGTTGCGGCACCTTAGTTGTTCATTGATTGTTTTCTCACATGTGCCTTGACTGGGGGGCTACTGTAGACTGAGTGATCCCCTTGCTCAATCCAGCGACCTTGGGCTCAAGCCAGTGACCTTAGGCTCAAGCCAGCAACCTTGGACTTCAAGCCAGTGACTTTTGGGCTCAAGCCAGTGACCATGGGGTTATGTCTATAATCTCACGCTCAATCTGGCTAGCCCACACTCAAGCCAGATAAACCTATGCTCAAGCCAGCAACCTCAGGGTTTCGAACCTGGGTCCTCTGTGTCCCAGTCTAATGCTCTATCCACTGTGCCACTGCCTGGTCAGGCTCTTTTGGATATTCTTGATCTTTTCATTTCCATGTGAATTTTAGATTAAGCTTGATAATATCTACAAAAAATAGTTTGTTGAAATTTTGGTTGGGATTACATTAAATCTATAAATCAAATTGGGGAGTGGAGACATATTAACAGTATTAAGTCTTCTGTCAATGAACACAGAACACAGTATATATTTCTGTATATTTAAGTTTTCATTACTATATCTCACACTGTTTTATAGTTTCCAATGTACAAGTTTTGCACATCTTTTGTCATATTTTCACCTTAGTATTATATTTTTTTGTGCATCAATTTTGTATACAGCAAACTTTATTAAACTCATTTAATTATAGTAGCTGTTTGTATACATTTCATTAATTTTCCTATATAGATGATCACATTGTATGTGAATAGAGTTTTTATTCTTTTTTTTCAATGGGGGGATGGCTTTTATTCCTATTTATTGCCTAATTCACTGAATCAAACTTCCAATAGCATCTTAAACAGAAGTGGTGAGTGAATTCCTAAATTTAGGGGATAAGTATTTAGTCCATTATTAAATATAATATTAGATGACTTTATTTTGTAAATATTTTTTACTGAGAGTTTTGATCAGGAATAAATGCTTGATTTTGTCAAATGCCTTTTCATGATCTCATTAGATGATGAAATGATTTTCTTTTTAAATTCATTATTACACTTAATTAGATTGACTGAATTTTTTTAATGTTAACCAAACCTTGAATTCCTAGGAAAAACCTTACTTAGTAATGATGTATAACTCTTTTTATCTATTGTTTAATTTGATTTACTAAAATTTTATTTAGAATTTTTACTTCTATGTTAATGAGAGGTATTGGTCTATAGTTTTTGTTCTTGCCATGTCTTTTAAAGATTTTGGTATCAAGCTAATGTTGGCTTCTTATAGAATTATTTTGGAATATTAACTTCTTTTCAATTTTAGAAAAAAGTTTGAAAAATTAGTATTAATTCCTCTATAAATACTTGTTATAATTCACCAGTGATGCTAACTGAACTTTGAATTTTATTTCTGGGAAGATTTTTATTTCAAATTCAATTTCTTTAATACATATAGGAGTATTTGGAACTATTTATTTCTTCTGGGATGAGTTTTGGTAGTTTGTATTTTTTAAGGAATTTGTCTATTTTCTCTAAATTGTTAAATCTATTCCAGTGTTGTTTATAATATTTCTTTACATGGCTGTAGTATTTTTAGTGATGTTACCTAAAGAAAATCCTGACATTGGTAATATGTGTCTTCTTCCTTTATCAGTCTTGCTGGAGATCTGTCAAGTTAATTATCTTAAAAAGTTATTTTATGTTTTATTGATTTTTTTAATTGTCTTCTCTTTATTATTTCATTAATGTCAGCTCTTTTATTATTTTCTTTTTTTAGCTTAATTCTTTGATCTCTTTTTTTTTAGTTTCTTAAGGTAGAAACTGAGGCCTCATTTGAGACATTTCTTCTTTTCTAATATAGTTTGTAGTTTTATAAACTTCTTATGTACTGCTTTAGTGACTTCCCACAAAATTTGGTATGTTGTGTTTTCATTTTTATTCAATATTTTCTAATTTTCTTTTAGAATGGGTTATTTAGAATAATGCTACTTAATTTCCATGTTTTTTTAGAATTATGTGATCTTGCCACAAACCAGTATGACTCGTAATTGTCTAGGACCTGAGTGAGAACGGTGCAGAATGAAGAAATAAACTTAGAGAGAAAAAGGATGGAATCGGGATGTCTCTGCAATGCCCTTAGCTTGCTTGCAAGAGCTTGCAAGAGTCATGCAAAGTATCTGGTCTGCTTTATTATATAGTACAGAGCCATATGCAAATAAGGAAATCTCTGATACAAAGTCATACACACCTGAGGCATAAACAGGAGTCCTCATAAGAGTGCACCACCCCCCACCATGCAACAATCAAGGGCATGAGGAAGATCTTAGTCCTAAAAGGGTATGGGGAAGGGCTTAGTCTTAAACTAAGCCCTAGGCTATAAGGGCTTTGTCAGTTTACAGCCTGTCTCCCACATATCCCCCTTTTTTATTTTTTAATTTTAGCTCATGGACTGAGATTTGCACTTGCCTAATTTCCTAGATTCCAATTCAGAGGCAGATTGGAAAAATATAGAATAAACAGAAAATTAACATAGCCAATATTAACAGATACTAAAACAACTGTCTTAATACATTATAGCAGTGGTTCTTAAAATTTTTGAAGTCGGGCACATTTAAATTTCTACAAATAATTGTAGGTGCACTATATACAAATTTCTGAGAAATATGTTATAATAATTAAGTCAAATATTCAAGAAAAAATATAAAGTCCAAGTGTGCTTTTATGGTAATTAAATGAAATAAATACAAAATTAAATTTATTCTGACATTAAAAAACATTTTTATGTTACATTTTTTGAGTTATGCTTTTTTAGAATTCATAAAAAAGAGGGGTTAAAAAATAAAAAAAACAACAAAAAAGTTATCTTTTTATATCTATAGATACATCCTTAGTAAGATTTAGTAAATTTGGCAGGTCCCGGCGTGAATGTGTTTTTTTTTTATTCTTGTGTTTATGAGAAACACAAGCCTGATGTGCCCTCACAATTTCTTTAATGTTTGGGCATATATGTATTTGAAAGGCAAACTCTCATTTCCTCATCAATACATTGAAGAATTTCTCTCTTTTTACTCTTAATTGTGTTGAGGGCAGAAAACCTTCACCATACATATTATCTTAACTTTACAGCAAACAAAGGATAGAAGAAACTTGCCTCCAGTCTTTCTGGGGAACATGGGGGTAGTGTAAACAATCCAGAACCACAGCTTAACAGCCTTTTGCAACCTAATCAGGCAATTGAGGTGAGGGGTTGGGCAGACTGTCAGCTTACAGCCAATTCTCCACACCTCTGTCTCCCAAAAATTTAAACTCCAAAAATCCTGTTGGTTTTTTGGTCCCCAACAGGCATATATTTCTCTGGAATACCATAGGGCACATCTGGAAAACTTTTAGAGTGCACCAGTGCGCCCTGGTGCACACTTTGAGAACCACTGCATTATAGGGATTAAAGCCTTTAAGCAAATTCTTAAACAATATAACAGGATCTATAATAGAGTCTTTGCTGTTTTGAATATTCTTAATATGTTCACCAACTCCATGCTGACACATCACCATTCTATATTCCCTGAAAATGCAACCCAAAGCCCCTTCAGTCCCATTGAAAACTGTCACAAGAAGCAGGAGTCACACACATCCAGGAAAAGTCCGCATGGCACTGGAACTGTTGTCACATTTCCACACTCTGCAGCTAGCTTCTAAGTCCCATGACCACTGCTTCTAGCACATTAAGCTTTTGTCTCAAGCTTGATGTCAATTCTGGGTTTCTGGTGATGGTTCAGGTAGACTGGAAGGGTCATCTGTTGGCATGTGTGGAGATGGAGCTTTTGCTTTTTTTTCAACCTGGAAAGATGAAACCAGGAAGCCTTTTCCTGGAGTTTTTCAACCTTGGGGGTAGTGAGGACAACCTTGGGATTCACTATGCTGTGCGGTAGAGATAAATTTGTAATAGAAGTAGATAAATTGGCTGGCCGAGAGTAGCAACAAGGCCAATTCCAAGGACAGGAGTGAAAGGAGAGAAAGGCTCTAAATTTGGAGAGTAGGTCTTGGCCTAAAATAGGGTTGGGGCACTGAGCAAAGGGAAGAAAAAGAGTGTGTAAATGAGACAGCATGTATTAGATAAGGCAGTGGATCGGTGGCAAGTAAGGAGGAAAATAAGACCATAAACACCCACAATAGAGATCTTTAAGGGATAAGCAGGACCTGAATATTCAGGACAAGGCAGAGTAAGGGGCCCCATATCTATAAGAAATGAGATCAGCCTACTTGCTACTTGGATAATTTCCCTAGGCTCGTCCACGGTGATGTGAGATGGGGCCAATGGCCCTGGGGACATTCAGTCTTCAATGGCAAGTCTCAGCAGGCTGGGCAAGGTTAGGTTAGAGGTGGCTGGGTAGGGGTGGAAGAGGCTGAACCCTCTGGAAGAGCAAGGGGACAGTCTATCTTCCAGTGTCCCTTTTTCCCCACAGTGAGGGCATGGCCCTGGCAGAAGCCAAGGAGCTGGACAGGCTTTTGCCCAGTGACCTTCTTTTTCACACTTGAAGCAGGGCCCTAGTGGAGTCTTATGAGGTCCCTTAGGGGCATTGGAGCCTTTGAGGGCATCTGCCAAGAGATAGGATTTCGCCTGATCTCTTTGGGCTCTGCCTTCTCCTGTTCCTCTCACTCATTATAGATCTAAAAAAGCCATGCTCAGGAGATCTCTTTGAGGGGTTTGAGGGCCCTCCTCTGTCTTTTTAAGCTTTTTCTGTATATCAGGTGCTGATTGGAAGAAGACAAAGAGACAGCGTGATTTGTAGGAGGAGGAGGTTTGGAGTGTGCTAAGAGGATTTAATAGGTAGAAAAAGGAATGACAGAGAAAGGGACAAGAGTGGAGTAAAATAAGCCTTATACAATTGCTCTTGTGGAGGAAGTCTCTTCTCCTGGCTCATGATGCCTCACCAAAGGTTCAGTAACCCACTGACGAGCCTCAGCAGACCTAGGAAAAACACAAACATATCCTCACTCCATAAGAGAACAGGGTCTGGCCCTTGCCAGATTCCTGTGAGCGGTTCCTTCCAATGCATTCAGGGAAGGCTTTTCCTGTTGGACTCCAGAGTCTATATGCCACTGAATGGCCCTGTATATCAGCATTTAAATTTTTTTTAAAGTAAGAAGAGTGTGATAAAGAAGATTTGCAGGCCCTGGCCGGTTGGTTCAGTGGTAGAGCGTCGGCCTGGCGTACAGGAGTCCTGGGTTTGATTCCTGGCCAGGGCACACAGGAGAAGCGCCCATCTGCTTCTCCGCCCCTCCCCCCTCCTTCCTCTCTGTCTCTCTCTTTCCCTCCCGCAGCCGAGGCTCCATTGGAGAAAAAGATGGCCCGGGCGCTGAGGATGGCTCTGTGGCCTCTGCCTCAGGTGCTAGAATGGCTCTGGTTGCAGCAGAGCATCACCCCCTGGTGGGTGTGCTGGGTAGATCCCGGTTGGGCGCATGTGGGAGTCTGTCTGATTGCCTCCCCATTTCCAGCTTCAGAAAAATACAAATATACAAAAAAAAAAAAAAAAAAAAAGAAGATTTGCAGGAGTTCCAGTGTATGATTCCCCCTTTTTAATTTTTTAAATTGACTTTTAAGTATTTGATGCATACTCTCTACAATGCCTTGACCCTGAAGATTTAAGGAATACTTGTGCTTAGGTCATTCTAAAAGTCTGACAAAATGTAGTAAATACTTTTACAAGTAATGCCCCCATACTTTCCAAAACATTTTTATCCCATAGATTAATAGGCAATCTAGGAAGCACATAAGGCTGAAAAAGTCTAGTATGACCTTCTTTATCTTTTCATAGTGAAAAATTTAGAGCTTTGTTAGAGAAATTTACTTTGCCCTAAGCCTCACAGCTCAATGACTGCTTCATGAGTGGGCCAAGAAGAAAACCAATGTTGTTCAGCAATAAGATACATCAGCTCCTGTATCTAAGAGTCCTCTGAATTTATGCCCTTGTATTGTTAACTTCATTTCAGGACATTCCTGACCTGTTTTTTTTTGTTTTTTACAGGAACAGAGAGAGAGAGAGTCGGAGAGAAGGACAGACAGACAGGAACAGAGAGAGACAAGAAGCATCAACCATCAGTTTTTTGTTTTGACACCTTAGTTGTTCATTGATTGCTTTCTCATATGTGCCTTGACTGCGGGCCCTCAGCAGACTGAGTAACCAGTGACCTTGGGTTCAAGCTGGTGAGCTTTTTGCTCAAACCAGATGAACCCGTGCTCAAGCTGGCAACTTTGGGGTCTCAAACCTGGGTTCTTCTGCATCCCAGTCCGACGCTCTATGTACTGTGCACTGCCTGGTCAGGCCTGACCTGTTTTTTGAACCCAATAGGCAGCATCAGTGGAGCCAAATCCCCAATTTCCTCAGGGCCCTTTTTGCAAAGTGTGGCCTTGTCTTAAAAGAGGTAAAGGATTAATTGAGCAATCTTCATATCAGGGGAGATAGTGACTACATTCCTTAGAGTGTGAGCCATGACCTTAATTTCCCACATAGAATCTAAATCTATTACTCCAGGGAGAACAAAAATTCCTTTCGTAGTTAAACCACTTCTGCCTAATAAGAGTCCTACTGTATTACTAGGAAGCAGTCCAAAAATTCCTGTGGGTATAGCTTGAGGTCCCATCTTTGGAGTTAATATGAATTGGGAGGTGGGACTGAGGTCCAGTCCTGTACTGCCTGCTGTTGCTGGGATAACTGGGCATTGTTTGGCCTGCTGGAATCACGATCTGCTGAGGAAACACCAACATTGCTCCTACTGTTTGATGGGACTGGGGGAAGGCCCCATTGTCCATTTCCCTGAATCACCTGCCTTCAGCAGTATACTTAGATTTACATTCATTCACCCAGTGTTTCCCTCTCCTGCAGCGTGGACAGAGGCTAGGTAGGAGCTTTAAGAGTAGCTGCCCTTGCCCTGGCTGGTTGGCTCAGCGGTAGAGCGTCGGCCTGGCATGCAGGAGTCCCGGGTTCAATTCCTGGCCAGGGCACACAGAAAAAGCACCCATCTGCTTCTCGACCCCTCCCCCTCTCCTTCCTCTCTGTCTCTCTCTTCCCCTCCTGCAGCCAAGGCTCCATTGGAGCAAAATTAGCTGGGGCGCTGATGATGGCTCTGTGTCCTCTGCCTCAGGCACTAGAATGGCTCTGGTCACAACAGAGTGAGGCCCCAGATGGGCAGAGCATCGCCCCCTGGTGGGCATGCCGGGGTGGATCCCGGTGGGGCACATGCGGGAGTCTGTCTGACTACCTCCCCGTTTCCAACTTCAGGAAAAAAAAAAGAGTAGCTGCCCTTGAGGGGGAGTCTGAGACTGAAATCAGGGGGGAATAGGGCAATTTTTAGCGACATGACCTAAACTCCCGCATTGGAAACAAGACCTACTGGCAAAAATATTTCCCTGGCTTTCCTTCCTCTGTTTGTTCTGCTGTTTATCAAAGTATTGTCCTGGAGTCCTCCCTTGAAAGACTGCGACAATAGCCAGATCTTGCATATATGAAGGCCCAGTATCAGCACATATTCTGATGTGGTCCTTTATATCTCCCTTCTTGTGGTAAGGCCAAAATGTAGCCTGACAAGCAGAATTAGCATTTTCATATGCTAATTGTTTTACTAAAATCATTCCTGCTTCTCTGTCTACCACTATCCTTTCAACTGCCTGAATCAGCCATGAAACAAATTCTTGAAATGGCTCATCAGTGCCCTGCCTAATTTTGCTCAATTCCTCCATTTTGGCTTCTATAATAGGCAGGTGTCTCTATGCCTGTGTGGCTATCTGGTTAATCATTTGACAAGCAATTAGTTGATATTCTAATTGAGCCACCATAGGGGTATATTGTCCTTCTCCAGTTAACATATCAGCGGTAACAGCAACCTGCTGTTGCCAGTTTCTCTCATCCTGCTCAGCGGCTTTTTCATAAAATTCTGATTTCCACACCAAATAATCACCCTAGAGCAGCGGTTCTCAACCTGTGGGTTGCGACCCCAGCGGGGGTCGAACGACCAAAACACAAGGGTCACCTAAAGCTATCGGAAAATGCATAATTATTATACAATACATTTTAAAATAAAATATGTATTTCAGATGTCTTTAGGTGACCCCTGTGTTTTGGTTGTTCGACCCCACTGGGGTCGTGACCCACAGGTTGAGAACTGCTGCCCTAGAGACACAGGCATGAGTTATCGTCTTCCAATCATTTGGGGGAAGAGCCTTTGCACTAATAGTATCTAACAAACTGAGTGTAAAAGGGGCAGTAGGCCCATACTGAGCACAAGCAAATTTAAATTTTTTCAGAGCTTTAAAGGGTAGAGGTTCATGCTCTTGCACTACATTCCCTTGATTCTCCCATCTTTCTATGACAGAAAAGCATGCAAAGCCATTCATTGTTTCCCTTAAACTTTGAGCCTGATCTAAAGCTTGCACTGTCCTCACTCAGGACCTGGACAATTACGAGTTGCACTGGTTCACGGCAAGTGGCACCTGAACAGGGACCTGAGAAAGAGAAAACTAAAGTAAAGGCAGGTGATGGAACTCCCCAAGTATGCACAGTAAGTCAAGTTTTTTGGAAAACTATAGTCAGGAGTAATAAATTATGGGACAATTAGGGTCAAAAGCGAGAGACCTTTTTGCAAAAATGTTTCCATATAAGGAAGAATCATTGTGTAAATATGAGAAGACCTTGGAGTCTGGGGATGACTCGGGAGATAATGAGGGTGTTGTGGCTATGGCCGCCTTAACCTTGGCACCTCCGTCGCTCTCTGCTCCTTCCTATGCTCAACGCTCTGCTCCTCCTTACCCTTATCGGGTTGCTCTCAGAGTCTCTAGCTCAGACCCTGGGCTTTTCTGGTCAAGGCACATATGGGAGTTGATGCTTCCTGCTCCTTCCCTCCCTTCTGCTTCTCTACATGAATAAATTTTTTTAAAAAAGCAAAATGACGGTATTTCAGAACTTCTTCAGACCTTCATTGCCAACCAACCTGTACTATAAGAAATGTGAAAAGTACTTCTTCAGACAGAAAAAATATATACAAAATATCAAATGGAAATTTGTACCTTCATAAAAGGATGAAGAGTTCTGGAAATGCATAAAACAGTGTCAAGAATGACCACAGCATTATAAATTATTTCCAGAAATTGCCCATTTCTTGTGCCTCCTCAGCCTTCAAATATAGTTTAAAGTTTTAGGACTCTTTGAACAAATTTATGATAACTAAAATAAATGAAAAAACATTTCTTATTGTATCCTCTGAAATATTGCCAATTAACTTTTTTAGGTCTCAGCATTTTCAAGCTGAATCTTTTAAATAAATGAAAATTTTCATTTCATATATACAATTCATAGTCAATGTTTTCTATTAAAATCACATTAAATTCTGTGTTTCTATAAACACAAATGTAAGTCATATGGCTAACATCATTTGTAATTATCCTGTTAAGAATCAGAACAAGTAAATGGACTCGTGACTAAAAAGACAACAATATACAGTTTAAAACATTTATGTCTTGGCTCTCCTTTTTAAAAATATTCATTAATTCATCAACAATAATTTTGAGTGCCAGGTACTATTCTAAGCCTTGACCACAGAGCAGTAAACAAAGCCCCTATTCTCATGGAGCCACATTCTAGTGGAAGAAAACACCAAATAAGCAAGTGAACAAATAGATATGTATATGTCAGATGATGACTAGCTATGTCAAGAAAACATAACTGAGCAAAGTAACAGAGAAGGAGGTATTTTAAATTGAGAGATCATTAAAGTCCTCTCTGATAAAGTATTATATAAACAGAGATATGAATAAGGTGAGGGGATGAGACCTTGACACAGAAATGTCCTTGGCACGTTCTGGAAATAGGAAGGGTGTCACTGGCTGATGGAGAATGAATGAGACAGAATTGGAAGAGATGAGTTAGCTAGGGGCCAGATTATGGCCACTAGGCCATACTAATGATTCAAATTTTATTCTGTGTGGGACAGAAAGCTACTGAAAGGCTTGGGAGAAAGAAGGGGAAATTACGTGACTGAGGTTTTTTAAATATATAACTTTGGCTGCTGTGTTGAGAATAGAGTACGTATGGGTTAAGAGAAGAAACAGGGAGACCTGTTACAAAGATAAATAACATGGCACAGAAAAGCTTTAGAGTAATTCTATGCTGTCATGTTATCCAAGTGCAAATTTAAGGAGCAATTGAACCAATGCTACTGAGGAACTTTCTGGGTTTGCAGCTCTGTGAATGGCCTTTGTGTCAATATAGCAGTTTCTCTGAGGAGCTGCTCTCAGCATTGGGGTTGAAATTTATTTCAGTGTTTTTCTGGTTATCTATTGCTACCTAATAAACATTCCCCAAATTAAGTGGCTTAAAAATCTGTCATTTTGGCAGGGCTCATCAGCTGAAGGAAATGGAATCACTGAAGCCTGGGTCACTCACATCTGGCAATTGATGCTGTCTGTCAGTGGGGTCCTTGGCTGTGGTTGTGGTCAGAGTATTTACACGTGATCTCTCCATGTTGATCCATGGCTTCCTCACAGCATGATGGCTTACTTCTAAGAACCAGCATAACATTGGTGGCTGGGTTCATGAGTGAGCCAGGTGGAACCAATATTGTCATTTCTAATATAGCCTCAGAAGTTAGGCTGCATCCCTTCTGCTGCCTACTACTCATTAGACACAAGTCTATGAGGCCAGCCCATATTTAAGGAGAGGAGAATTAGGTGCCACCTGTTGATAGAATGTCAAAGCCTACTATGAGGCAAACTGAGTTGGCAGACTGGATGGCCTTAGTAATAATATCTTTAGACTGAAGAGACAAACTTTCTTTGCCTGGTTTCAATAGGACACAGTGTTGAGAACCGCAAGCTGACAGGGTCTTTGTGGTTTACATTTTTGGGGAACAGAGGTGTAGGGAACTGGCAGTAAGCTAACAGGCTGCTCAAACCTTCACCTCACTTGCTTGGTTAAGTTGCTTAAGGCTAGGTTTTTCTCTACACCTCCATGTAAGCTGTGATGCTGGATTGTTTCCACTTATCCTATCCCCCATGTTCTTCAGAGAGACTGGAGGCAGTTCTTTGGTTTGTGAAGTTAAGATGTTATGTATGGTGGGAGGTTTTTTGTTTTTTTTTTTCATTTTTCTGAAGCTGGAAACAGGGAGAGACAGTCAGACAGACTCCCGCATGCGCCCGACCGGGATCCACCCAGCACGTCCACCATGGGGCAACACTCTGCCCACCAGGGGGCAATCCTGGGCGTCGCCATGTTGCGACCAGAGCCACTCTAGCGCCTGAGGCAGAGGCCACAGAGCCATCCCCAGCGCCCGGGCCATCTTTGCTCCAATGGAGCCTTGGCTGTGGGAGGGGAAGAGAGAGACAGAGAGGAAAGCGCGGCGGAGGGGTGGAGAAGCAAATGGGCGCTTCTCCTGTGTGCCCTGGCCGGAAATCGAACCCGGGTCCTCCGCACACTTACGGTGGGAGTTTTTTGCACTTGGAAGAATCCTTGGAAATGTGATCAGAGATATCATTGATTTGCTAATGACTCTCTCTGCCTTATAAGTAAAGCTGGGCTGGGGGTGGAGAGCTCTCTCTGTTTTTGCCATCAGCTTGCAGAGGCCTCCAGATCCCATCCTATTTCTCTTTAAGTTCATTTTCTTCATTCCGCATCATTCTCCCTCAGGACCTAGAATTACTTGTCGCACTGGTTCACACAGAGTTTTGAAAGAAAGGCATGGGAAATACAAGGTTAAAAACAAGAATCAGAAACAAACCTGATAATTTATTTTCCCAACAAACAGCTGAGTGTCATATTTTACAAACCAAAAAAATACAAGTCTTGGAGGAGATTATAGTCTAATGAAGAAAACACCCACAAGCAGATTCTGCAGTCTTCAATAGAAAGGTCCATGTCTATACTTACCTGGCAGGGGAGATACCATGATCACGAAAGGTCCATATCTTACTCATGTATCCTCAAAGCTTAATACTACTCCTGCAACATAGTACATGCTTGATTAGTGTAGGCTAAGCTAATATTCTATTGTGGTAAATATTTTATTAAATTATATATAAATATTTGAGGAAGCACAGAGGAAGGAGAGACATTCATAATGAGATTATGGAAGGCTTAACAGAAGATATGGCACTTAACTTAGGTCCTGAATGATTGTAGAGTCATGGACATCAGAAATAACATGTGCAAAGACATAGAAGCATGAAATAATCAGAATTGATTAAGAGGACCCTGGCAAGTTCAAATGATGACCCAGAGTTGGCACTCAGAATAAATTTATTGAATAAACAAATAAAGGAAGTGTTGGACAGTCTAGAAAAGTTTATTTTTATGCTACGTAAAGGATGTTGGAGTGTATCTTACATGCAATATGAACCTAAATGATATTTTGGTGCAGGAAAATCTTGTAATTAGAGGTGTGCTTAAGAGAGAGAACTCTTGCAACAGGAAAAAGAATTGATTGAGATGGGGAAATAGTGAATGTGGTAGGCCAGCCCAGTTTGGAAGCTACTGAAGGAGTAAAGTAAGAAAGAAGAAATAGGGAAGAGTGAGAAGACTAAAAGAGAGAGTTTTTTTTTTTTTGACAGAGACAAAGAGAGAGTCAGAGAGAGAGACAGACAGACAGGAAGGGAGAGGAATGAGAAGCATCAATTTTTCGATGCAGCTCCTTAGTTGTTCAGTGATTGCTTTCTCATATGTGCCTTGACCAAGAGGCTTCAGCAGAGTGAGTGACCCCTTGCTCAAACCAACGACCTTGGGCTCTAGCCAGAGACCTTGGGCTTCAAGCCAGTGACCTTTGGGCTCAAGCTAGACACCATGGGGTCATGTCTATGATCCCATGCTCAAGCTAGAGACCCCCCCACTCAAAATGGTGAGCCTGTGCTCAAGCTGGATGAGCCTATGTTTAAGCCAGTGACCTCGGGGTTTGGAATCTGGTTCCTCTGCATCCCAGTCCAATGCTCTATCCACTGCGCCACTGCCTGGTCAGCTGAAAGAGAGAGTTTTGATGATGGAATTAATAAGAGTTGATAACTTGATTAAACTACGGGGAGTAGAAGTGAAGGAGAGAATACTGTGTAACTAAAATATGACTGTGTCATCAAATAAGACAGAAAATATAGGGGTCAGAATATATTTTGTATGTTTTGTTTTGTGTGGGTGTGTGATATGTGTTCAGTTCTATGTATTGTATACTAGGTCCTCAAGTGGGACACTAAGGGGAGACAACTGGTTGACATTGAGCTATGTGTGCAGTCTAGTCTTCCTAGGTACCATAGCTTGGGTCATAAGATAATATTCAAACAAGAGACTTAAAGTGAGATCTCATCTAACTAGCTGGAATTCTAGTCTCATGTTATTTGAGCTGTGTTTTAGCAAGTGGTATTAATTTCCTACATTTTCTGTCCTCTCGCATTTTATCTGTCTTCCTCTGCTACTACCAATATCAAGAACTCTGGTTTCTGGCTGAACACTGATTCTTGAAGACAGCTCCTCTTTCTCTTTTATCTCTTGATTTTTCACATCCCTTATGGGGACCTCAGACTGCTATGATAATGCTGAGATGATAATTCTGAGATATTTTGAGGTGATGTGGCTGGTCTTCCATTATAATTCAGGAGATATCATCATGATAAAATAAAAAAATACTCTCCTCAGCACCCGTGTGTGGTCATGGAGGTGAGCCTTGCAGATCTTCCTTTTAGAGAAACTGGTTGAGGGCATGAGTGAGCTCAAATGGAAATGAGGGCATTTCTTCAAAGCCAAAATAATAAGGAAATGTAAATCTAAAAATTAACCCTATCTGTTAAACCTCTGGGCCATGTGCCAATACTTGGTGACTAAAAAGGTTTGTTTTACTCTTCAGCATATGTGAGAAATGGAAGACAAAGACTAGGGCCTGAGCAAGGTAAGATGTTAGAAATGAACTTCTGCAGAAAGTAGGGATCTTTAAAGATGACACCTTCAAGAAAAGGGTAAATTAGATAAAAATCCACATCAGTTGAATGAGAGACGATAAGATCATTAATTGGTTTTAGTCTTGTGCTATAGGTGAAGGGGTTTTAAAAAATATTACTGAGTATTACTAACCACAAAGTATCCCTGAATGTAGGTTTGGAGCAGAAATTCCTACTATCTATGTCCCTCCTTTCCCAAAAATCCAAAGTGAGAATTTTTTTTTTTAAAGTGGTGTCAGCTTAGTAGTTCTCATAGGCACTTTTTAGATATGAATTCAAATCTTCATGTAGAAACTTACCTTAAATCCAGTCCTCAAATTTCATATACAAAGTTCCAATAAGTATGAGTTTGCAATAAAAAAAATCACAAAACACACGAACCATATGCCTTTTAAGAATAAAGAACTTCTAAAACTCAACACCAGGAAGGTAAACAATACAATTAAAAAATGGGCAAAGGAACTGAATAGACACTTCTCCAAAGAGGACATACAGATGACCAATAGGCATATGAAAAAAATGTTCAACATCATCAAAGAAATGCAAATTAAAACCACAATGAGATACCACCTCACATATGTCAGAACGGCGCCCATTAACATATCAACACACAATAAGTAGGAGTGAGGGTGTGGAAAAAGGGAACTCTCCTGCACTGCTGGTGGGAATGCAGATTGGTGCAGCCACTGTGGAAAAACAGTATACCGTTTCCTCAAAAAATTAAAACTAGAACTGCCTTTTGACCCAGCTATCCTACTTTTAGAAATATATCCTAAGAATACCAAATCACTGATTTAAAAAAAGATATGCACCCCCATGTTTATTGCAGCATTGTTTACAATAGCCAACATCTAGAAACAGCCTTGAGAGAGAAGAAACTAGAAGAATGCAGGAGAGGGGGGCCTGCAATGTCTATGATTGTACACTTAAACCAGTGACCTCAGTGTTTTGGACTGAGGGAGGAAGGGCTGACTGAGAAAGGTTGAAAATAAGAAACCACAGCTGTTGTCCTTGTTATCAGGTCCCTGAAATAAAGTTGCAGGACCAGCAAGAAGAATGGCTTATGTGAATAGTCAAGGACAGTTTAGACCTCCTTTCTTACCCCCTCCCCTCCTGAGACATAAAAGTCACATAGGTCTGCAAACAAGTCAAAGAAATCAGGCACTTGTCACATAAAAGCTAAAGCTGTAAAGGTATATACGATGTAAGAAATCTAACTTTGGGGAGCTCAAGTTTTTGGTGCTACTAGCTCATGTGGTCCGCTGGCTACTAATAAATCCTTCTTCCTCCATGAAGTTGTCTGGGCATTTATTATCCTCCATTTGCAGCTAATTCCTGCTACAGCCAAGTGTCCATCAGTGGACAAGTGGATTAAAAAGCTGTGGTACATTTACACAAGGGAATACTAAGTGTCCATGAAAAAGAGGGAAAACTTACCTTTTGCGATGGCATGGATGGACCTGGAGATCATTATGCTAAGTGAAATAAGCCAGGCAGAGAAAGAAAAATATCATAGGATCTCACTTATATGTGGAATCTAATGAACAAAGTAAACTGAGCAATGGAAAATAGGCAGAGGTGGGGTCACAGGGAGCAGAGGGACAGCTGTCAGAGGGAAGGGGGGTGAGGAGATGGAATGAGAGAAGGTCAAGAGATTAGGGAAACTATATATACATAACACATAGATACAGATAACAGGACAGCAAATCCCAGAGGGAAGGGGTAGGGAGATAGGGAGAGAGGGACAGAGGGAGTGTAATAGGGGACATGGAGGTGGGAGTGAGGGAGTTATATTGAGTGGACACTTGAATCCATGTTAATACAATAAATTAAAATTAATAAAAATTAAACAAAATAAACTTTAAAAAAATTCATGGCCTTGGCCAATTGGCTTAGTGAATCAAGTGTGGGCCTGGAGTACTGACATCCTGGGTTTGATCCCCAGTCGGGGCACAGAGGAGAAGCAACGATCTACTTCTCTTCCCCTCCCTCTGCCCCTCCTCTCTCTCTTCTTGTTTCATAGCCAGTGGCTCATTTGGTTCGAGCATCAGCCCAGGCACTGAGGATAGCTCAGTTGATTTTATCATCAGTCCAAGATGGGGGATCCCGGTTGGGGCACATATGGGAATCTGTCTTACTATCTCCCCTCCTCTAACTTAAAGAAAAAAAAAAAGAATAAAAGTCATATTCTTAAATAGGAACCAATGGAAGCAGCATAGTCTTATACAAAGATTCTTTACGACTGATGGTTTGACAACACATATGAATGAAATAAAAGCAAGAATCACAGACACTGTTATCATAAAATAAGGTAATCTTTCTTAGATATTAAACAACTAAACACAAAGATAAGAACCTTGCACTTTGATTATGTCAAAGGAAAGAACATGGGATGATAATGAGAAGCAATAAGTAATAAAATTAGTAAGTTCTTCAATACTTAAAAATGTTTGGAAAATATATCCCTTAGAAGCACTTATGCTTCCCAAATAATATTTTTGAAATTTAATAAAACTTTTTAAAAAACATGTTATATCAGCAGAAGTTTTGATACTGACTTGTCTTAAAAAACTAATACACTTGAGACTGGTATAACTAATTAATAAAATGCTCTTTGCAAACAAAATAAATTGAGAAGAAATCATGCCACAATTATAATAGCGAGATAAACATTTGCATCAAAGCAATCTGATTTCAGATGTTGTATCAGATAACAAGCTGAACACTTCACATTGTATTTATAGACCTTCCAAGAGACTAAATTATGCATAATTTATTGTAACTTTGAGCTTGCCACTCATTTTGTAGTGTTAGCAGCAAATACTGCAAGATATATAAAGTATCAAAATAAATTACGGGAGGTGGGAGACTGTCTTAAAGCTAAGGACATTATTAGCTCTTTTTTATTTTCTACCAACAAGAATCAAAGCATTTGTCCATTAAATTACCAAATAATGCTAAATAAAAATACTCTTATGATAAGTTCCTTCTTGCTTCCCTACTACAAAAATGTTAGTTTCTCCAGGCTAAATAAGCTTGAAATCATGAAGCTTTCATTATATTTCTCTCTTACATTTTTTGGCTTTCTTTTCTCAGGTGAACTTCTGCTACAGACTTAAGCTGAAAACAGCAATACAGAACTAGACTGCTTTATGAGTACTTACATAGGTATTATATGATATAACAGCATGCCATCGAAGCCACATCACTACCAGCAGGAGCAGTTCAGAAAACCACTGAGTTATTTTTTCAACTGGGGCAAATGTGGGATCAAGCGCTTCCCTTGCTAAGAAGATGGAAGGACATGCCTGAGAATGTTAGGGAAGAAAGCAACCTCTTGGCAGCCCTAGGCCATAGAGATATCCCGAAATCTTGTTGGGGACAAAGCATCACAGAGAGAAGGGCAGGAGGTCAGGACTTGGTGACATGCTTGATATAAATGTAGGTTTTCTACATAGACACAGAAGCTGTTTACCAGAGAGAGACCATTGTCAATTCAGACTTAGGTGAATGCAGGGATGAAAGAGAGGTGGAAAGAGATAATTGGAGGTTTAAATACATGGAATGAATGGTAAGTGGAGCATGGGGGGCTTCAGAAAAGACATTTTAAGTGGAGGTGCCCAAACGCAATTTCTAAAATTGGAAAGAAAACAAGAGTGTTTCAAGTACTCTCTGAGAGAGGCAATGTGTGTATAAATGATAGATTTCCCATCTGCTCCCCACTTTTCCTTATGATATGGCATTCTAGGTTTACAGTTAACTTCAGGGGTTCTATTTCCCAAGTGAAATTTATGACTGGTAAGAATCATATGAACCTAGATTTTATTATTTCCTGATTTGATTGTATTGGGTTTGTTGTTTTGTGTGTGTGTGTGTGAAATATTTAATAAGTAATTGATGCTTATATTGTAAATTGCTGAAGTAGTAGTCACATTTAGTCTAGAATTTAATTATCTTTTATTTTTTTGTAAGTTTGAGGGTTGCAATCACATTCTTTGTGTACCATGTTGCATTTTGGAAAAGCGAACACGTGAAATGTTTGGGGTCAGAGAAACTCAATTTCGTAGTTGCTGAAGGAGCTACATTATTCCAGTGGGAGATTGGAGGGAGTCTATTTTTAAGCACTGTAGCAGGTTTTAAGCTTGTTGTTGTGACAGCCAGTGTTTTCCAAACATGGGATGCTATTCAGCCATGCATTATGGGAGTTTTTTTTATGTAATAGAGTTCTTGCCTTACCCAATCTTTCTTCTTCTGCAGGACTTCTCAGTTTTTAATTTGTTAATGTTCATTTTTAAATGCCAAGAGAGAAATATACAAGACAATATTTCTATGATAGTTTTGGTCATGGAATACTTTAATACTACACACCAATTAACATCTTTTAAACAGTTTCTTAGCAAAAGAATTTGAGGAACATCAAGCTATGAAAAGAAACTTATGTACTGGTTCCTACTTAGTTCATCCTCCAGGGTTTGGACAAAAGCTTCCTAGTAGAAGGAAGGCACATTTATCTGGCTTTGGGCTCTGTCTACCCTTTGGGTTTTTTGCAAGGGGCTAGAGAGGGTAAGGGTAGGTTGAGCCAAGGGAAGGGAAGGGAAGGGAAAGGAAAGGTATGTCTATGGCAGGACAAGATATATGCATTCAAAAATCTTACATCCTGGCCAAATACTTTTTAAGTTCCACCCTTGACACATCTTCCTGAATCAGAGAGATCTGGGTTGAAATTAAAGCTGTATTTGCTATCAACAAGGTGACTATGGGAATGTTACTTAACCCTTTTACATTTCAGTTTCCTCAACTATAAAATTGGGGGAATATAACTAACTCATGGGATTATCACAAGAATTCCTAATAACCTACCTGGCAAATAATAAGTACTCAATTAATTGATCAAATGTACCTGGTTTTGTGCCTGGTATATAGTCCTCAATAAGTGGAATTCTTTTTAAAATTTAAGTATAATTGGTATACAATATTATGTTAGTTTTAGGTGTACAATATAATGATTCAGCATTTACATACCTTACAATGTGCTCACCACACTAAGTCTAGTAATCATCTGTTACCGTGAACATTTATCAGAAGGTTATTGAGTGTATTTACCTGCCCCTTGTGACTGGTCCCCTTACCCTGCTCCCCTCTGGCAACCATCAATTTGCTCTCTATTTCTTCGAGTCTGTTTTTGTTTGTTAATTTGTTTTTTAGATTAACAAATGAAAATTTTTATGGTTACTACTATCATTATGAGATCTGAATTCCCAATATATGTAAATGCAGTCAGAATGAACATGAGTGTTGAGAAAGATACACTCACTAAACTTAAGTTGTAGGCATACTTGTACATATTTTTTGAAGGGATCACTTATATGGCTCTGTAAATTATCATAGAACTAATTCTCGATTTAGAACATCTCATAAGGAAGTATTAAGTGCCAGGAGAGGGAAGGAACAAAGTACCATACAATCAGCATAGCTGATGTTTCAGTATTGCTTGTGCTAATGGAATATAATGGCCCAACTAAGAATAATAAGTTATGTGCCCATATGAAACTACCCAGGGAAATCTCAAAGTTCAATATGTCAGTTTTCTGTTCAAAATCTTCAATGTCAGATTAACACTACTAGATTATTAATATATGACTATTAGAGAAGCAATGAACCCCATTGAGAATCTGATGATAATTATAGGTATTCCTTCTAAAGGAATGCTTATATGATCATGCAGTGAAAAATTTCCTTATTTCAACAAATTATTGAACACAAAAAACCCATTATGAACCATATATGGTCCATGGATGCCACCTTGATAATTCCTGAGATTGAACCTAATGAAATGTATAGTTCAGCATTTTAATCTTGACATCAAAACCTTCTACAATGAATCTATAATAACTTGTACCCTACACTCACCATCTTGACCCCATACATAGACTCATTTTTTGCAGGGAAAGGGTTTATCTATAGTCTTCCAAAAATGCCAGAGTCATTTGAATTCTTGTTTTTCAATCCTGTATGTAATTATTGATCCCTCCTAGAATACCTTTTTCAGTCTTCCCTGGTTATGTAATTCTTACCATCTCTTTAAAGATCATTTCAATTCCAGGAATTCCTCAAAGATGTTTTCAATCAACGGTGACCATCAAACACTATACCTTGCTCAGGGTTCTTATAGTATCTGCTTTTATCGCCCATTTCATAATTAAAACATGTTCTCCTTTATTCATCTTTGATACATATATGTCAAGCCTCCCTGACTAGATTGTAAACAAAGACTGTGTTTTACTCCTTTTAGCTCAAGGGTGAAATATATTTTAGACAATGTTGCCACGTTTCTTTAGACTATAGTAAAATCTTTCAGAAGCCTAAGAAAATTTAGCTTAACTTATTATGTAAATACAATTATCAGACACAGCATAAATATAAAAACAAAATGACATTTAAAAAACATTGAAATGTGATTTTAGAATTTGGTTGAATTACAACAAATTACCACTAGATGGAGAAAGTGATTTTCTTAGTCGCCAAGAATTTCATTTGAAAAATTACAACTGCTTGCTTAGGCCTTACATCGTTATCATTGACCACTTATCAGATTATTAATATCATGTAGAAGACTAGTCTTTTTCATAATTTTATGAAAAGTATTATCTATCTTCTTCAAACCCTTACAAAGGCAAAACAAAAATAAAGCAAAGAAATATAAGTCGTGTGAAATGAAGCTCGCTAAATAAGTGATCTAGAATTTACCTTTAGACTCTGGGAGAAATCTCATCACACATTAGCATAATTAATATCTTTTTATAATAAGATAAATATGCTGATGTTTATAAACCTTTATAGACTTCAGCATCTTTCAGAGTAACATGCTGTTTGACTATATTTATTACTATCGTTGCATGTTTATAGCATGACTGCATTTTCAACATCAAACATGACAATTTTTGCTTCAATTGACTTTTGTTTGAAAAGCCCTTTGTGATCCTTCAACAGGGTAAACTTGCAACTTTGAAAGAAAAATGAAATCTATATAACTGTGAAAATCACTTTCATTGCCGATATCGTTGCAAATGGTTAGAAAGTGAAACTCTTCACCTTTCTTTCTTCCTTCCTTCCTTTTTTTGAGGGTAAATGTTGTTACTTTTCTATAACTCTAGCAGAAATGTTAAAATTATCATAAATGAGCTTTTGCTCATGCTGTTATTTCATCTTCTATAAAAAATTTCAATCATATTCTTAATGTTTCTGTTTCCAAGCCAACTGTTTAATGCTGAAGGCTTTATTTCAGCCTGCAGCTCAGACTATTCATTTATGCTAACAGTAGAGCTTGAACAATACTGTAAATTAAAGAAAATGTAATTTTGGGATTTTGTCTTACAATTTACCATTTTCAAAAAGCACTCTCTGGAGAAATTAATAGCTTAAATATTACCGAAATAATGAGGATCAAGTTTGAGGAAAATATAGCTTGAAAGTCTATTACTGAAAATGATGGAAATAGGCATTTTTGTATTGCTATCTGAGCAAATATAATTCCATACCGTTTATCTCTAATTATCCCTAAGAAAAAGAACAAGAAGCACTGAAAAAACAAAGAGTATAGACTTGAATGGATCTGTTATTCTCTTGCTTTCCCTCACCTACCATTTCTGTTATTATAAATATTAACAAAAGTCAGCAAATAGAATTAGAGAGTAAAAACAGAAGCTGATACTATCTTTGGGTCAACAAAGAGCTTCTACTTAGCATATCAAAATCTCTTGGGCCTATTATTTTGGAAAAGTATCCTCACATATAATTCAAATGTTCATTTTCAAATCCATTCATGTTCAATGAAGTGTGTGATTTTTCTATTCAAATTAAAGAAAGCAGATTGAGAATTTATCTAAATTCAGCTAATTACATTTGGTCAATCACTGTCCTTGGCACAATTATTCTCCAGATGTAAAATTTTGTACTTTTAATCAGTTATGGCTGCAGGTGCCATTGACTGCAAAAATAGAAATTTTAATTGCCTCCGGATACAGCGCTTCCACTAGACCTTTATACTACATCCAAATAAATGGTTGAGTTTATGCAACAAATATCCAAAAGAGGTAAAACAGGGACAGACATTGTGGAACAGTTCGGTAAGATTAATTTGTATCTTAGGTTAGCTCTGTAAAGTTTAGAACTTCATTTCTGAATGGTAGGTAGCTTCTTATATTTGCATTGTATCTCTTAGCACACAGCCATCCTTTAGGCAGGGAAATTTTACCCACCCAAGTAATTTAAAAATTATACCACCAGGAATTGACACATTGTCTTGATGCATTTATATTTTTGAACTTAGAGCTTGGATACCTCACTTACCACTGTCCTCCCCAAATTGTGAGCAAGACATTTCTCCTTTGTAAAGGCAAGGATCTGAAACAGAAGAGAAGCAGGCAGAGTTTCATACCTCCTCCTGTCAGTCTGAATGATTCACTGAGGTTGATAGGCTGCATGCCCTGTATCAATACAATTACATAATCATTACCTGTAAGTTAAATCACTTAACACACCCACTGGCAAAAATATAATAAAGTGATCTCCTGATTTCTTCTTCTTCAAAGTAATTATGTGTAGTTGAAAAACTAAACTACATTCAAACTAATGTAACTTCAAATATTACCTTTCCCTTATAAAAGTTTCTGCTGCTCTTACCTGCACAGGCTGAATTAAAAAAGAAAACGGAACTACTTATGGTGAAGAGATAAAATGAATTTCTCAGGTATTCAGCAAATATATTTAGGGGGAAAAAAAGAAACTAGTAGCATTTTAACTATGCCTAACAGGAAGTAGGTACTCAGAAAGCACTCATTCAAACAATTTTAAATATATAAATTTGCACAGTGACTTGAAAAATGCCAAGGTTTCCAAGAATAAAAATGTGCTTAAGGGATCACTTTTCTATAATAAAAGCAAGCATCAGTAAAATTTTCATGAATTAAGGGAAATGAGGATGACTTGCTGATTTTATAATTAGTTTGCTTTAAAAATTAGTGTGCCTAAAGACTGGGTATCTAAAGGATTTGGTAATGAGAAAAGAAGCCATGTCACGTCCAAGGGCATGGTTTTGAATCCAACACAGGTTGTCATGGAAAGTTGGTATCATTTTACAACTGCTTTGTGAAATAAGTTGGTCTCATTCCAGCGGACAGATGTCCATATCACAAAATGCTCTAATTGGCAGACTCAATAAAGAAGCCAAAAACTGAATGGGCCTGCAATCTGAACTCTCTTCTCACTCTCTAAAAGGGAAGACAGAGGTTTACCCATAAAGAAAGCTTAGAATGGCTGGTGGCAATCATATACATGTTTTATGGACAAACAAAGGACTTTGTGTTTCAAAGCTGTCAGTCTAATTTTTTAATATACTCAAGTACTTTTCATAAGGCCTTCCCAAGTTGATACAAGTGTTCATTACTCTCTGCTGGAAATTAATGACTGTAAGCTTCCATATTGTTAAAAGAAAAAACAAGATCTAGACAATATTTAAAGTGGTAAAACAGATTTTATTCAGAAACTATTACAATAGGAGAAAATAGACCTCAGTGTAGAACTGGGCTCAATTCTAAATACAGCATGGGAAAGTTTGGATTTATATGCTCCCCAAGGAGCAGGGTCACTGGATAGAAAATTGCTAAGAGGAAACATCAGGGGCAAGGGGAGATTCTGGCTAAACCAACTTCATAGATTTCTTGGGGAAGGCAGGCCAGGGTGATCACCTAACCACCTATCACCGTCCCAGGGGAGTGTGTGGGATAAGGAATTTGATCAGATATTGAGGATGGAAAGTCTTGCTAAATTGACTTAACAGGTTTTTGTTTTTTTTTTAAATTGGGTGATATAAACATAAACGAGAGTCCAAAGGTGGAGGCTTAGTTGAGAAAAGTTCAGAGGAACCTAAGGTTTGGTGAGAATTTTTGTCAATAAACTGGTGCATTTCCCATATAAAATGTGTATTATTGTTGGATTTAATGACCATCACTATTTAGCTAATAATATATATGTCATGAAAACAGGCAAAGAAAAATTCAGTGGGTACTTGAACTGAGAATATTTTGCCACATTTGAGAATGTGGCTCAAAATATGCCCAATCTGCTACAACCTTCCTGTGTGATACAGTAGTGAAGTAAACATTCCCAAGGCCTGGGAAATCAGATGGACTGAATTACATATTCTTTTAGAGTTAATGACATAGCAATAGGCTCGATCAGGGTCTTTACACTGAATAACTACAAACGACCGCCCATTGATATGATTTTAGCAGCTATGGGAATGCCTACTGTCTCCATATGCCTAAAATTACAGTCTTGAAATGTCATTCATTTAGCCTTGGTTTTGATTTTTTTGAGAGAGGTCATTTCTTCAAACCATGATCCACAGAACACTGCTAGTCTATAAGTATCCCACCACCCCCACCACCCCCACCACACACACACACACACACACACACACACACACACAAACACACACACACACACACACACACCCTCTGAAGTTCTTCTCAGTCACTAGAGTTTGGTGTACATTAACTGATTTTTAAAGGCAAGGGGGAAATTAGGCAAATTTGTTACCTGGAAGAGTAATTGTTTTTCTACAACTTGCTGACGTGAAAAAAATTTACAAAAATATAAGATCAAGTTTGAGGAAATGAAAAAAACACCTTGCTCAGAAAGAATATGGTTTGCTCCTGCTAAACCATTCTCAGTAATTGGGACAGTATAATTTCTTACTATCAGTTTTCTTTGAAATTCTAATTAGATGAGTAAGCATTGTTCAGAGTACTTCCTTGCCCTTTCTTTTTGAGGCTGCAGTGTCCTCTGTTTGGGATTGTAATCAGGTTACCACCAGTACTGTGTGGGTGGTGGAGGAGAAATATGCTGGAATATATTAACCAGAACTAATCTGTGGAAAATTTTTTCAATTATCATCTGTGGAAAATTGTATGACCTGGTTCTTACTGACTCCAATCAAAATAAATTTCTTCACTGGTTAGGAATATATTTGCTAATGGAGCAGAGATTTATAAATGTAGCATTCATTTTTCTTTATTAATAGGAATTGCATAAGATAATTTCATATTCTTGTCTGTGGTATAAAACTTGTAGCTGTACTATTGTTCTTCTATAGAGAATATTGTGAAATCATTGCCTTATGAGGAAAAATTCAAAGACTATGAAGCCAATGATGTAGGAGAAAAAGTAGCATAGAATTGTTCCAGGTAAGTTAATTTACAGAAGATTTATATTATTTTTCTGGTATTTGAGATTTATATAGCATTGTAACATTGAGGTCCAGACCCAGAAAATGGATCTGGTGTTGCTGCAGGATCCCAAAGAAACCACAAGGAGGACCAGATGGAATGGACACAGCCTGTATTACTTATATACGGGGACAGCACTGATGGTAGCCAGTCTGTGGATGTTCTGCACCCCAGTGGGTGGGGTTATGGTTTATTTATTTATTTTTTAAATAAATTTTTATTAATGGTAATGTGATGACATTAATAAATCAGGGTACATATATTCAAAGAAAACATGTCTAGGTTATTTTGTCATTAAATTATGTTGCGTACCCCTCGCCCAAAGTCAGATTGTCCTCCGCCACCCTCTATCTAGTTCTCTGTGCCCCTCCCCCTCCCCCTAACTCTCTCCCTCCCTCCCTCCCTCCCATGTCCTCCCTCCCCCCACCCCTGGTAACCACCACACTCTGGTCCATGTCTCTTAGTCTCATTTTTATGTTCCACCAATGTATGGAATCATGTAGTTCTTGTTTTTTTCTGATTTACTTATTTCACTCCTTATAATGTTTTCAAGATCCCACCATTTTGCTGTAAATGATCTGATGTCATCATTTCTTATGGCTGAGTAGTATTCCATAGTGTATATGTGCCACATCTTCTTTATCCAGTCTTCTATTGAAGGGTTTTTTGGTTGTTTCCATGTCTTGGCCACTGTGAACAGTGCTGCAATGAACATGGGGCTACATGTGTCTTCACGTATCAATGTTTCTGGGGTTTTGGGGTATATACCCAGTAGAGGGATTGCTGGGTCATAAGGTAGTTCTATTTGCAGTTTTTTGAGGAACCACCATACTTTCCTCCATAATGGTTGTACTACTTTACAGTCCCACCAACAGTGAATGAGGGTTCTTTTTTCTCCACAGCCTCTCCAACATTTGCTATTACCCGTCTTGTTGATAATAGCTAATCTAACAGGGGTGAGGTGGTATCTCATTGTAGTTTTGATTTGCATTTCTCTAATAACTAATGAAGCTGAGCATCTTTTCATATATCTGTTGGCCATTTGTATCTCTTCCTGGGAGAAGTGTCTGTTCATGTCCTCTTCCCATTTTTTTATTGGATTGTTTGTTTGTTTGTTGTTGAGTTTTATGAGTTCTTTGTAAATTTTGGATATTAGGCCCTTATCTGAGCTGTTGTTTGAAAATATCATTTCCCATTTAGTTGGCTGTCTGTTTATTTTGATATCAGTTTCTCTTGCTGAGCAAAAACTTTTTATTCTGATGTAGTCCCATTCATTTATCTTTGCCTTCACTTCTCTTGCCATTGGAGTCAAGTTCATAAAATGTTCTTTAAAATCCAGGTCCATGATTTTAGTACCTATGTCTTCTTCTATGTACTTTATTGTTTCAGGTCTTATATTTAGGTCTTTGATCCATTTTGAATTAATTTTAGTACACGGGGACAGGCTGTAGTCGAGTTTCATTCTTTTGCATGTGGCTTTCCAGTTTTCCCAACACCATTTGTTGAAGAGGCTTTCTTTTCTCCATTGTGTGTTGTTGGCCCCTTTATCAAAGATTATTTGACCGTATATATGTGGTTTTATTTCTGGGCTTTCTATTCTGTTCCATTGGTCTGAGTGTCTATTTTTTTGCCAATACCATGCTGTTTTGATTATCGTGGCCCTATAATATAGTTTAAAGTCAGGTATTGTAATGCCCCCAGCTTCATTCTTTTTCCTTAGGATTGTTTTGGCTATTCGGGGTTTTTTATAGTTCCATATAAATCTGATGATTTTTTGTTCCATTTCTTTAAAAAATCTCATAGGGATTTTGATGGGAATTGCATTAAATTTGTATATTGCTTTGGGTAATATGGCCATTTTGATTATATTTATTCTTCCTATCCAAGAACAAGGAATATTTTTCCATCTCATTGTATCTTTTTCAATTTCCCTTAACAATGCTTTGTAATTTTCATTATATAGGTCCTTTACGTTCTTTGTTATGTTTATTCCTAGGTATTTTATTTTTTTTGTTGCAATCGTGAAGGGGATTATTTTTTTGAGTTCGTTTTCTAATATTTCATTGTTGGCATATAGAAAGGCTATGGACTTTTGTATGTTAATTTTGTATCCTGCGACCTTACTGTATTGGTTTATTGTTTCTAATAATCTTTTTGTGGAGTCCTTCGGGTTTTTGATGTATAGGATCATATCATCAGCAAAAAGTGATAGCTTTACTTCTTCTTTTCCGATATGGATGCCTTTTATTTCTTTGTCTTGTCTGATTGCTCTGGCCATAACTTCTAGCACCACGTTAGATAAGAGTGGAGAGAGTGGACAACCCTGTCTTGTTCCTGATTTAAGGTAGAAAGTCCTCAGTTTTATGCCGTTTAATATGATGTTGGCTGATGGTTTATCATATATGGCCTTTATCATGTTGAGATATTTTCCTTCTATACCCATTTTGTTGAGAGTCTTAAACATAAAATTGTGTTGTATTTTATCAAAAGCCTTTTCTGCATCTATTGATAAGATCATGTGATTTTTGTTCTTTGTTTTGTTGATATGGTATATTACGTTAACCGTTTTGCGTATGTTGAACCATTCTTGAGATTCTGGGATGAATCCCACTTGGTCATGATGTATTATTTTTTTAATATGTTGTTGTATTCGGTTTGCCAGTATTTTGTTTAGTATTTTAGCATCTGTATTCATTAGAGATATTGGTCTGTAGTTTTCTTTCTTTGTGCCATCCTTGCCAGGTTTTGGTATGAGGGTTATGTTGGCCTCATAAAATGTGTTTGGAAGTATTGCTTCTTCTTCAATTTTTTGGAAGACTTTGAGTAGAATAGGAACCAAGTCTTCTTTGAATGTTTGATAGAATTCACTAGTATAACCGTCTGGGCCTGGACTTTTATTTTTGGGGAGGTTTTTAATAGTTTTTTCTATTTCCTCCCTGCTGATTGGTCTGTTTAGGCTTTCTGCTTCTTCATGACTCAGTCTAGGAAGGTTGTATTGTTGTAGGAATTTATCCATTTCTTCTAGATTGTTGTATTTGGTGGCATATAATTTTTCATAGTATTCTACAATAATTCTTTGTATATCTATGATGTCTGTGGTGATCTCTCCTCTTTCATTTTGGATTTTATTTATTTGAGTCCTGTGCCTTTTTTCCTTGGTGAGTCTTGCCAAGGGTTTGTCAATTTTGTTGATCTTTTCAAAGAACCAGCTCCTTGTTTTATTGATTTTTTCTATAGTTTTTCTGTTCTCTATTTCATTTATTTCTGCTCTGATTTTTATTATCTCCTTTCTTCGGCTGGTTTTGGGTTGTCTTTGTTCTTCTTTTTCTAGCTCCTTAAGGTGTGAAGTTAAGTGGTTTACTTCGGCTCTCTCTTGTTTGTTCATATAGGCCTGAAGTGATATGAACTTTCCTCTTATTACTGCTTTTGCTGCATCCCAGAGATTCTGATATGTCGTATTTTCATTTTCATTTGTCTGTATATATCTTTTGATCTCTGCGCTTATTTCTTCTTTGACCCATTCATTTTTTAGAAGTATGTTGTTTAGTTTCCACATTTTTGTGGGTTTTTCCCCCTCTTTTTTGCAGTTGAATTCTAGTTTCAAGGCTTTATGATCAGAAAATATGCTTGGTACAATTTCAATTTTTCTAAATTTGCTGATATTGTCTTTGTGGCCCAACATATGGTCAATTCTTGAGAATGTGCCATGTACACTAGAGAAAAATGTATACTCTGTTGCTTTGGGATGAAGTGTCCTGTAGATGTCTATCATATCCAGGTGTTCTAGTATTTCGTTTACGGCCACTATATCTTTATTGATTCTCTGTTTGGATGATCGATCTAGAGCCGTCAGCGGTGTATTGAGGTCTCCAAGTATGATTGTATTTTTGTTAGTTTTTGTTTTAAGGTCAATAAGTAGCTGTCTTATATATTTTGGTGCTCCTTGGTTTGGTGCATATATATTAAGGATTGTTATGTCTTCTTGATTCAACTTCCCCTTAATCATTATGAAATGACCATTTTTGTCTCTGAGTACTTTTTCTGTCTTGTAGTCAGCATTATTAGATATGAGTATTGCTACGCCTGCTTTTTTTTGGGTGTTGTTTGCTTGGAGTATTGTTTTCCAGCCTTTCACTTTGAATTTGTTTTTATCCTTGTTGCTTAGATGTGTTTCTTGTAGGCAGCATATAGTTGGATTTTCTTTTTTAATCCATTCTGCTACTCTGTGTCTTTTTATTGGTAAGTTTAATCCATTTACATTTAGTGTAATTATTGACACTTGTGGGTTCCCTACTGCCATTTTATAAATTACTTTCTGTTAGTTTTGTATCTAGTTTGATTCTTCTTTTTTGTTTTTCTATCATTTGTTTTTGTTTGTTTGTGTTCCATACTTCTTTCCTCTGTTGCTACCTTTTTTAAGTCAAGTGTTTTTGTGGTGGTTTTTTCAAGGGTGGTTACCATTAAGTAATGAAAAGGGTACCTACCATATTCATTGTAGTACCCTATCTTATAAGTATTTCTGCACTTCATCGTCCTTTGCTACTGTTAATCTCCATCCTCTCCCACCTTTTTTTCCTTTGTTGTCACAGTTTAAGTTTGGTTTTATTGTGTTCTTGGTGGAGCTGTTACTTGTGGTGTTGTTTTCTTTTGTTCTTTGAATCTGGTTGGAAAACCCCCTTTAGTATTTCCTGGAGTGGGGGCTTTCTGTTGATAAATTCTCTCATCTTTTCTGTATTTGTGAATGTTTTTATATCTCCTTCATACTTGAAGGATAGCTTTGATGGGTATAGTATTCTTGGCTGAAAGTTCCTCTCTTTCAGGGCTTTAAATATTGGGGTCCACTCTCTTCTAGCTTGTAGAGTTTCTGCTGAGAAATCTGATGATAATCTAATAGGCCTTCCTTTATATGTTGTACTCTTCTTTTCCCTGGCTGCCTTGAGAATTTTTTCTTTGTCATTGGTTTGTGTCATCTTTATTATGATGTGCCTTGGAGTGGGTTTGTTGGGGTTAAGAAAACTCGGTGTTCTGTTTGCTTCTTGAATTTGAGGCTTTAGTTCTTTCCACAGGCTTGGGAAGTTCTCGTCTATTATTTGTTTGAGTATATTCTCCATTCCATTTTCTTTCTCTTCTCCCTCTGATATACCTATTATTCTTATGTTATTCTTTCTGATGGAGTCAGACAATTCCTGTAGGGCTTTCTTGTTTTTTATTATTTTTGAGTCTCTTTCTTCTTCTCTCTGTTGTGCCTCAAGTTGTTTGTCTTCTATTTCACTAATCCTATCCTCAATCTGGGCTGTTCTGTTAGCTAAGCTTGTTACCTCGTTTTTCAGCTCGTGAATTGAGTTTTTCATTTCTGTTTGATTTGTTTTAATAGTTTCAATTTCCTTGGTAATATATTCTTTGTGTTCATTGAGTTGTTTTCTGATCTCCCTATATTGCCTTTCTGTGTTTTCTTGTATATCTCTGAGTATTTTTAAGATTTCTATTTTAAATTCTCTGTCATTTAGCTCCAAGGCTTCCAATATGTTAAGTCTTTTCTCCATAGATTTTTCCACATCTATTTGTGTTACCTCTCTTTCTTTTGTATCCATAATATTCGATTTCTTCTTTCTTATTGGCATCTGAGGGTGGTCTTGTTGATAGCACTAATTAGAATTAATAAAGAGTAAAAAGTGAAAAAAAAAAAAAAAAAGGTAAAACACCCCACAAAAAAAAAAAGTAATAATTTATTATTTCCCCCTTTTTTTCTTTCTTCTCTTTCCCTCCTCTCCCCTCCTCAGGGAAATATCGTGCCTATAATGGAGGGCCTGATTTGGGGTGAAGAGTTCAAGGGGCAAAAAAAGGAAGTAGGGACCTACTAAATGCAAAAAAAAAAAAAAAAAATTTTAGACAAGCATAAGATGATTTGCTTGTAAGTGATGGTCAACTAAGAGATATAATGAGAGGGATAAGAGGGAACCAGAAAAAAGGACCAAAAAAAGAATAATAAAGAAGAAAAAAATAAAAATAATAAGTAAAAATCTGTTGTATTAAGTGGAGCGAAGACTAAATACAATGGAGACCTTGGGTTGGGAGGACCCAAAATGCCACAAAAATAAACAAACAAGAAAAAAACAAAAACAAAAGCAAAAAAGAAAAATAAAGCCAAAAAGAGCCTTGAGTCCCAAATTAACTAATTTGTTTGTGATTGAGGATTAAATGGGAGGAAAGTAAAACAAGAAAAGAAAAAACGAATAGAAAGAAAAAAATAAGAAAAAGAGAAAAACGAAGGAAGAAATTAAAAAGGAAGAGAAAAAAACAAAATAAAGCAAATAAAAAAAAAAACAAAAGAGGAGAGAGTAAGAGTTAAGTGTTTTGGAGTATAACCTTAAAGGAGGGTGAGGATGAAGAAGAGACATAAAATGTAACACTTATGGGTAGTGTAGTTCAAGAAAAGGGAAGCATAAGATGGGCAGAGAATAGAAGGACCGAGGTGGAGGAAATAAAGGCAATAAGATAGAAGAAACAAACAACAAAAAAATTAGTGGAACAAGTTGTAAAGTCTGTGGATTTTTCTTGATTTTGAGAGGTTAACTTCTTCCTTTTTCTTTTCTCTCCCTCTTCCTGGTCGGTGACTCTGTACCCCAGGCTCTTCCCCTGTGTCACACTTAGGTAGGGATTTGCAGTTGATGGGATTCTATGGCAATGTCATATAATTGGCTTTAGTCTTGCTGGTAGTCGAGGCTTGTTGGCGTTTGCAGGGTCCAACGATGAGAGAGTTTGCTTTCCTGGATTCTCTCTCCTAGTCCCCCCTTCCTGAATTAGCAGCCTGGTGATCCAGCTATAAGGCTGCAACTGCTTCTGCCTGGGGAGTAAGAGGCTCAAAGAGCTGGGAAATCCCCACTCTATCCCCACTCAGTGCAAGGCTTTGGGAAAGGCTCTGGCAGTCAGGGCCTCCAGTGTAATCAGGCGGGGGTGGGAGTCAATTGTTGTCAAGGTGACTGTTCAGCGCCTAGCATTCAGTTGGACCTCTCAACCCAGGCTTTCCACACTTTGTAGCCTGTTTTGCCTGGGAAGAAGAGGCACTAGTCTCTGCTTGCGACTAGTGTAGTATAGATCTTATTATCTGCCAAGTCTGAATATGGAGGCTCTATCAATCAGAAGTTGCCCCTGCCCCTTTAGCGAGAGGCACTAAAAAATATCACGCCTCTTGTCTTGGGTCGCTGAACTGAGAGAGATCTTATCAATTAGAACCGAGGGTGCGCAGATTTCATGGGTTAAGCTAATTTCAGTGATTGGGTCGCAGCTGTGCTCCCGAAGGTATTTTAGGCTGCCTGCGCGCGCCCCTCCCCCAACGCTTGATTGTTAGCTTGAATGGCTGGGTGAGGTGCCCCGCCCACGGAGAGAATCTCCCAAGTAGAAGACCACCCTGGTGCCTCTCCCGCTTGCCCTGCCGCTGGCGGCTGGATCGCACCAGGCGCAGGATAATGGGGCACCCTGGGTGTGCGGGCCAGTAGGGCGCTCTGGGCGTGTGGAATGCCCAGGGCACGCGCACGAATGGGGTGCTCCGGGCACCGGTGGCTGGCGACTCTCACTCGTAGTGCGCGGGCCGCTGGGAACGTTAGCGGTGCTCGCTCTGCAACCGGACCGGGCGCGCGCTGGCGGCTGCTCGCTGCTCCGGAGTGTGGGCGGTGCTCGCTCTGCAACCGGACCGGGCGCGCGCCGGCGGCTGCTCGCGGCTCCCGAGTGTGGGCGGTGCTCGCTCTGCAACCGGACCGGGCGCGCCGGCGGCTGCTCGCTGCTCCCGAGTTGTGGGCTGACTCACCACAGGCGCACTCCCTCGCGGCTTGAATGAACGTCGCTGTGGTAGCTTCCTTCACACCCTCGTCTCTCAGATTCAAGTGATAACAGTCCTTTCACTTTCAGTTTGTGTGGAACTCCGTAATTCTCCGAGGATAAATTTTTCTGTTTCTAGTTGATAAATTTGTTGTGATTTAGGGGAGATCTGTCGGACGCGCTGCTCACGGCGCCATTTCCCTGACCTCATTCGGGTTATGGTTTAAATAGCTAAGCCCTGGGCATTACTCAAGTGAAACTAAGCAAGGGGTAGAGGGAAGGGTATGAGCATCTGTTCTGTATTGCCCCTCCTTGATACAAATCTGGTGACAGTTCCATTGTTCTTAGTAAAACCTTAGTTTCAGTTTGACTACCCTTTAATGGCCTGAGGTTGGGATCCATGGCCCCAGTGCCATGTGGCTTGGGTAGAGGAAGGTCCTGTCCAGCATCGACCCTACAAACATTTGTAGCTTTTAATTGTTTTCAATTTGTTTTGATAGTTCTCATTAAAAATAAATATTTCTTTCATATTTAATTTTGCATGGTTTAGCTTTAAGCACCACAAAACCTGAATCTATCCCCAATATACTGATCATAAAGTGAATTAAAGTAGTATTCTTTCATATGTTTTCATTATACTGAGCTAGTATGCTTTAGGTTTAAAAATCAGAAAACAGTTTTTCTCTATATCTCTCTCTAATTTAAAATGAAACTTTTTAAAAAGTGTGAGGTCCTGGCAGGATTGCTCACTTGGTTGGTTTGTCATCCCGATGTGCCAAGATTGTGGGTTCGATCCCTGGTCAGAGCACATACAAGAATAAACCAATAAATGCACAAATAAGTGGAACAACAAATCAATGTTTCTCTCTCAAATCAATTACTAAAAAAATGTGATAGTTCTTCAAAAAGACATATGTTTGGGTAAAGAAAGGAACCTAAAAATAGAACTAGAAATAAGGATGATGAGAAAAAGATGAAAAGAGGGATAATTGAATTTGAAAAGGAGGAAAAAGATAAGGCTGAAAGAAATTAGAAAAAAAAGAATTAATAGAGAACAGAAAAAGGAAAGACAGGAGAAGAAAAGAGGATGATAAAATACCAATTGGCGGCCCTGGCCAGTTGGCTCAGTGGTAGAGCGTCAGCCTGGCATGCGTGGGACCCGGGTTCGATTCCCAGACAGGGCACATAGGAGAAGCACCCATTTGCTTCTCCACCCCTCCTCCTTCCTCTCTGTCTCTCTCTTCCCCTCTAGCAGCCAAGGCTCCATTGGAGCAAAGATGGCCCGAGCGCTGGGGACGGCTCCTTGGCCTCTGCCCCAGGCACTAGAGTGACTCTGGTCGTGGCAGAGCAATGCCCCAGAGGGGCAGAGCATCGCCCCCTGGTGGGCAGAGTGTCACCCCCTGGTGGGCGTGCCAGGTGGATCCCGGTTGGGCGCATGCGGGAGTCTGTCTGACTGTCTCTCCCCGTTTCCGGCTTCAGAAAAATACAAAAAAAACAACAACAACCAATTGGCTTCCTAAATAGTTACTGACAAGTTACTTCCATAATTACCATCACTGTAAGCAGAATATATAGTGTAATGATTAAATTTCTGGGGCTTTATTTCTAAGTTTCATCTCTGTGTTTTTATTTTATTTTATTTATTTTTTTTGACAGAGACAGAGACAGAGTCAGAGGAGGGATAGATAGGGACAGACAGACAGGAAGGGAGAGAGATGAGAAGCATCACTTTTCTTCTTTGTGGCACTTTAGTTGTTCACTGATTGCTTTCTCATATGTGCCTTGATGAGGGGGCTACAGCAGACTGAGTAACCCCTTGCTCGAGCCAGCGACCTTGGGCCCAAGCTGGTGAGCTTTACTCAAACCAGATGAACCCGCGCTCAAGCTGATGACCTCAAGCTGACAACCTCAGGGGTCTCGAACCTGGGTCCTCTGCGTTCCAGTCTGACGCTCTATCCACTGCGCCACCGCCTGGTCAGGCAGCCTCTGTGTTTTTAACTCACACACACTCCCCTTGAAGAACATAATCTGATACTCATTTATACTAAAATGTTAGAGATCTAGTGTGTGATTTAGGAACTTAGAAATTACCATATTAGGTGAGATTTATGGTCCATCAACTCAGCATTTTGTCTAAACAGGGCCTCCAAGTTGTGGGAGTGTTTTTACACTGTGTTTAGTAGATTCAAAACTGCTAGAAGTATTCTTTATTTCAAGCAGTTTACAAGGGAAACTAGACTGAAAGTCTAAAGTTTTCTATTTATCAAGGGAACCTAAATAATACAAAAGTGGTGAGTTAGTTCATTGACAGCTTATGTGAGCAGATTTAACTTTCTATACCAAACATATTCTACCAGTGCCCTGAACTTATGATGTTTTCCTGCAAATTCTTGCTGCTGGCAAACACTGTCATTTTTCAAGGTGTGAACAACTGTTGATCCTTAAGTAGACTTTCTAGATCTCTCCAATAAGAAATAAATCCTTCTTGTGACCTTATCATTTTTTAATTCTTATCATCAGTAACACTCATTTTAATTTGTTATCATTTTTAATCACCTGTCTTTCCTAAGAGATGATGAGCCTTTGCAGAATCTGGATGGTGTTAATTCTCATATTCCTTGTGTTTTTTACAATGCTATATATAAAATAAATACTTATGAGACATTTGCTGAATAATTCAATAAAGAAACTTTATGCAAACCATTCTTGAATAAACTGTAGTGTGATCTATGGAAAAGTAACCTTTTGTCACAAAGACTGTAAAATACAATACAATTGGATGCCTTTATGGCAAAATTTACTGAGGACTATGAAGTAAAAAATACAATGCATCTCTATAAATTTTGTTCTAAAAGAACAAAAATAAAATGTTAAATTAGAGGAATAAACTATTAATTTTTAATGAGGAAAACAAAGAAACACTTTTAATATGTACTTTGACTTAAATACAGTGTTGTTTGAATTAAACTATATTGTTAAAATTTGATTTATTGAAAGACTCAATTTGGCTTTATAACACAAAATGACTATTTTTTTAAAACTTTCTAATAATGCTTTATCAGGTTTTATATACTGAGCTGACTGCACAGAATAATGTTAAGAATTGAGGGTCTGGACATGTGACCTTTATAAAAAAATGTGAAGATTAAATTAAAGGCTCTGAATTCATATAATAGACTTATGTAATACATACACATAAAGCTCATCACACAGGAAGTGTGCATGCAAAACCAGATGATATAATATTAACTAAAAAAAGAATATGAAAATATATATTAGATTCAGACTTTTAAAAAAATGCAGAGTAACTTAGCTAGAATAACATTTTTGCAAGTAATAATAATATAACATGAGCAAAATACATTTACTCCCCCCGCCCCCGACTATTTGAAAGTACTGGAGAACAACAGTATGTTGTTGGAGGAAATCTACCCTTGAAAGATAGAACTGAAACTAATGAGATCGGAGAGGATGTATCTTTTTAACTGAGGGCCTACAGCACTCTGCACCAGGCTATGGCTTACCAAAAGTTGCAATGTTACTGGTTTGAGGTAAAAGATGACAGAGTTCTAGGCTGGCATAGAGTAAAGGAGGACAAATAAATGGTAACAGAAAATGATTTGCCTTTGGGTGATAGGTATACAACACAATCAACAGTTCAAATGCTATAGAGCTGTTTACCTGAAACCTGTGTATTCTTATTGATCAATGTCACCCCATTAAATTTAATTTCTAAATAAAAAAGAAGTGTAAAAAAAGAAAGAAACAAACAAAGAAAACAAAAAATTCAAGGGAAAATCTTGAAAGGAAGCTGCAGAGAGAGTGAACCTCAAAATTCCATCCAGATCCTGATGACCATTAAACTGTACATGACCAAGGGAGGCTCCAGTAGGCCTGATGAAAAGCAGCAGCTGGAGGACAAAAGAATTGGGTAGAAATTCTAGCTGTTGTCCACTGTAGGGAAGACAGAGTTTGGATTTTTAAGTCTAGCCAATTTAACTACTGTCTAGAACAAAAATCAATACCCACTAGAGAAATATAACTGAATCTGAGTCTTTGCAATATTGCTTTCATTTTGTCCTATATATGATAAAAACAGTAAATATGCAAAGATATAGGAAAAAGCAATCCACAGTCACACTAGAAAAAGCAGTTATTAAAATCTAGTACCTGCCCTGGCTGGTTTGCTCAGTGGTAGAGTGTCGGCCTGGTGTGTGCATGTCCTGGTTTGATTCCCAGTCAAGGCACATAGAAGAGGTGCACATCTGCTTCTCCACTCCTTTCCCTCCTGCTTTTCTATCTCTCTTACCCTCCCATAGCCATGGCTCAATTGGTTTAAGCACATTGGCCCAGGTACTGAGGATGGTTCTGTGGAGCCTCTGCCTCAGACACTAAAAATAGCTCAGTTGCAAGCAAGGTCCCAGATGGCCAGAGCATCAGCCACAGTCACGGTTGCCGGTTGGATCCTGGTCAGGGCACATGCGAAGGTGTGTTTCTCTATCTCCCTTCCCCTAACTTGGAAAGAGAAGAAGAAGAAAAAAAAAAATCTAGTCCCATAATGATTCAGATGCTACAATTAAAAAATAAAGATTTTAGCCTTACCAGGTGGTGGCACAGTAGATAGAGTGTTGGACTGGGAGGCTGAGGACCCAGGTTCAAACTACTGAGGTCGCTGGCTTGAGCGCAGGCTCATCTGGCTTGAGCATAGACAGGCTCCCCAGCTTGAGCACGGGGTCACTGGCTTGAGTGCAGGTTCATCTGGCTTGAGCATAGACAGGCTCCCCAGCTTGAGCACGGGGCCACTGGCTTGAGCGTGGGGTCATAGACATGACCCCATGGTCACTGGCTTGAGCCCAAGGTTGCTGGCTTAAGCAAGGGGTCACTCGCTCTGTTCTAGTCCCCCACCCCCATCAAGGCACATAAGAGAAAGCAATTATTGAACAACTAAGCAGCTGCCTGAAGAACTGATGCTTCTCATCTCTGTCCCTTCCTATCTGTCTGTCCCTATCTGTCCCTCTCTCTGACTCTCTCTCTGTCTCTGTCAAAAATAGATAAATATTAAATATTTTAAATCTGTTATTATAAATACATCCAAATTTAAAGGGAAATATGAAGGAACAGATAAGAAATATTAGCAGTGAATTAGAAGCTTAAAAAAGTAGATGAAAATTATAGAACTGAAGGAGATTAAAATCAGTTTAGAGATGGCTAAAAAAAGAGTTGGTAAACTTGAGGATAGAGCAATAGAAATTATTAATTTGAAAAGCATGAAGAAAAGATTGAAGATAAAAAAATAGTGTATCAGAGACAAGAAATCTAATATATATGTAATTGAAGTTTCAGAGGTGAGGAGAGACAATGGGCAAAAGAAAACAAAACACTTCGATGAGAGAATGATTAAAAATCTACAAACTTTAGAAAAACATAAACTTGATTGACAGGGAGGAAGGAGGGGAAGGAGAGTAGGGGGGGGATAAATGGTGATGGACAAAGACTTGATTTGATGGAGTAAACATACAAATTGATGTACATAGATGTGTTGTAGAGTTGGGCAACCAAAATCTGTATAATTATGTTAACTAGTGTCACCCCAAGAAAATTCAATTAAAGAAAAGAAAAACATAAACTTGCAGATCAAAAACACATGCCCCCTTCCAATTATTACAAGAAAGCCACAGTAAGATACATCATAGTCAAACTGATAAAATCCAAAGGTACAGAGAAAATCTTGAAAGTAGCCAGAGGAAAACAATATATTATATAAAGGGAAATAATAATAAACATTCTTATTTCATTGCCTATCATCTGTAACAATTGAAGTTACTTGACAATGAACCAACATCTTTTATTTTTTATTTTTTTTATTTTATTTATTCATTTTAGAGAGGAGAGAGAGAGGGAGAAAGACAGAGAGAGAGAGAGAGAGAGAGGAGAGAGACGGGGGGAGGAGCTGGAAGCATCAACTCCCATATGTGCCTTGACCAGGCAAGCCCAGAGTTTCAAACCAGCGACCTCAGCATTTCCAGGTCGATGCTTTATCCACTGCGCCACCACAGGTTAGGCTAAACCAACATCTTAAAATAAGTGAAAGAAGAAAAAACTCAGCCAGGAATTTTAAGACTAAAGAAACTCTATCACAGATGAGGGTAAAGATACTTTAAGATAATAAAAACTGAGAGAATTTGTTACCACAAGAAATGCTGAAGGATTTTTTTCCCTCTTTTCTTTGGGAGGGGGGTGTGTGGGGTAGGGGAAAGAAAGAGAGAAAGAGAGAGACCGGAAGGGAGAGAAGCATCAACTCATAGTTGTGTCACTTTTAGTTGCTCATTGCTTCTCATATGTGCATTGACTGTGGGACTCAAGCCAGACCAGTGACCTATTGCTCAAGCCAGAGACCTTGGGCTTAACCAGCAACCTTGGGCTTCAAGCCAGACACTTTTGAGCTCAAGCCAGTGATGAATCTTGGAATCATATTGAGGATCCCGTGCTCAAGTTGGTGACCTCAGGGTTTTAGACTCGGGAACTCAGCATCCCAGGTGATGCTCTGTCCACTGAGAGACCACCAGTCACACTAAACGAAATGCTTTTGTTGAAGAAAATGACAATTGTAATGTGTATATATAGGAACAGATGAAGAACATTGGAAATAATAAATATTTGAGTAAATATGTATTTTCTTTTTAAAATAAGGACATTAAAAGCAAAAATTATAATATTGTTTTCTCTTTTGGTGCCTTTTATAATACCAATAGCACAAAAGTGGAGGGGTAAATGGAACTCTTCTGTTGCAAGATTCTCACATTATACATTAAATAGTGCAATACTGACTCTAGGTAGAATGTGATGTTAAAGATGCAAATCCCTAGATCAATCACTAGGAATAAAGAGTTATAGCTGGAAAGCAAATAGAAAAATGGTGGGTCTAAATCCAAGAAATGAATAATTATATTACCTATGGTTGTATTTAGGTCTACCATTAAATACCATTATTGGGCCACATATTACAATTAAAACGCAATGACCCAATTAAAGGCTGTCTACAAGAAATACACTTTTTTTAAAAGTAAAAAAGACAGAAATAAATTACAAGGAAAGATGTAAAAATATATACCATATAAACAATTAGCATAAAATATATATTGGATAAAAATAGTGATAAAAAGTGTTCAATGGAATACTGTATAATAATGAAAATTAAAATGACTGCTATGTGCAGCAATATAAGTGAAGATATAAAGTGAAAAAATATTCAGTGAAAAGCCAGTCATATAAAAAAATGCGCACTGGCCCTGGACAGGTTGCTCGGTGGATAAAGCATTGACCCAGCACAATGACTTGCTCTCCATCCCCCAGCCACTTCCCTTCTCATCCTCTCTTCCTCTCTCTGTCAAATCAATGGGAAACTAAAAAAAAAAAAAAAGAACAACAAAAAACAAAACAAAACAAAAAACCCCCACACATTGAAGATGGTTTTATTTATATAAAGTTCAAATCAAAAAGGCAAGACTAATTTGTGGTGTTTGTTGTCAGCATGGGATTATCTTTAGGGAGAAGTGTGGGAATAAGGGCTGGCACAAAGAATATTTGAAATGCTGAATTGTATTCTTATTTCTTGATCTGTTTATATGAATGTATTTATTTTGTGATAATTCATGAAACTAGACAGTTATGAATTGTGTACTCTTCTCTATACATATTATATGTTGTAAGGCTAGTAGCCACAGCTGCCATCACAGCCACCTGGCTTTTGCAGGTTCGCATTTAATTCAGGCAGACGGTAATGAAACTGCAGAGTGAAGAACTGGTGGGCCATTACCTTTATTGCTAGCTCGCACTTGGCCAGCGAGTAAACACAAACACACTGGGCTCCAAAACCCATTCATTTAGCACTCACAAAACTACTGACACATACGAGTTTTCCTAGAATCAAAGGCCCCCATGAGTCTTATTCCCTCTGGTTCCCTATCTCCCTTCTCCTCTCTGACAAACTGGCTTCTCCTTTAGCACCTATCTTGACTGCCTCCTCTCCTCCAATCACGTGGCCTCTCTCCCCGGGAACAACATGGTCTCTCTCCCTAAAATGGCCTCCTAGCTCCTTCTTCCAAAACTTTTTGGTGTGAAAGTTCTCCCCCAGCACACATTAGCATAACCAAGCCCCTCCTCTAGTATGAAAGCAATCAGCTGTGTCATGTGAGAGCATCATCACGTGAGCAGCAGCCATTTTTAACAATAAGAGTGAGCAAAACCAGAAAATACAGATTTTACAACTTATTTGCTCAACATATGTCAATAAGAATGTTTACTTACAAAAACAGGCTAAGATCAGGCTATGTAAATCTAGACAGATGCTACACAATTAAGGAATCATCTCTCTAATAAAAGCATATGGTTGCAAAGAAAGATTATATTTTAAGGCAAATATGTAAAAGCAATGTTCAACTACAAAAACTAAATATTTGAAAATCTCCATAGTTTGGAGCTATGGATAGTTAACTTCAATTATAGGTGACTGTATAGAATCCTTTATAAATGTTTCTGAAGTTCATTATTTAAAAAAGTACTATAAATAGGAAGATCGTCAATGGCATATTATAAATCTTGGATTTGTAGTTATGTTTTTATTACCATCTTTGTTCTCCAAGATTGCCTTCCTTCTGCATTGTTTTACAAAACAGCTGTAAATTTGTTTTGCTCTGTTGCAGATAATATGCACATTAAAAAGGATTACTCACAGTAAAAATGGAGGAATTCTTACCTTTTGTGAAGAATGAAATGTTAAGCCAAATCCGGAGGGACCCGAAACATTGAAGACACGAACAAGGTTCGTCGATTATACATCAAAGCTTTATTGTCTAGCTTGGCCAAGCGGCAGCAACTCCGACAGAAATCTGAGGGAGAGCACCCTGGCCCTTTGTTCTACTTAGTTTTTATAGTTTTGTAAGTGGGAAGTACAGAAGCAAAAATTGTAATTAGGAGCCCTTTACCACTATTGGTTATAGTCATATGTCCTTTAACATGATAGGACCATGTTCAATTTGCAAGCAATACATCATTTTGGAGAAAACAAAATTTACAAGTCAACACAATGGTAGAAAGATGTCTCTTTACATATTAAAGGGCATTCCTATATTTTCTAGTATTTATCTGCCATTTCTCTGTCCAGAATCACACGTATTGACCACATGCATTTACATAGGAGAGGTAGTTCCCATGGGGACAAATGCCCGCAAATGGCTCATTGCTATAAGAAAATGTTTATTTTGGCTTTTCTCTTCCTGTACCTGGCTAGCCATTCACCCCTTTCCCCACAGGGTTGGTGGAATGTCTGGGAATCCATGTTTTCCTTCCCTTTGCATTTACAATACAATGCCAAGGGCCATCCTGGTTATGCCAATCACACAGTACAGAGACTATTTCTCATAATTTCTCTGCACACCTTAACCCAAATTAATAAAATGTTCTTCAAGCCTCTTAAAATATTAATATTAATTCTGTAGTTTTTGGTACCTTACAACACCTGCGAGTGAAGTGGCGCAGTGGCTCCTCAGGGCTCCTCAGACCTGGTGAATATTATGTTAAGTGAAGTAAGCCAGTCAGAGAAAGACAAGTACCATATGACTTCACATATGTGGAATCTACTAAACAAAATAAACTAACAAGCAAAATAAAAACGGACTCATAGAGATAGAGAACAGACTACTAGCTGTCAGAGGGCACATGGGTTGCGGTGCTGGGTGAAAAAGGTGAGGGTATTAAGCAAAAACAACAACAACAAAAAACCCCTCATAGACACAGAAAACAGTGTGGTGATTACCAGAAGAAAGGGGGGGGGACGGAGAAGGTAGAAGAAAGTAAAAGGGAATAAATGGTATTAGAAGGAGACCTGACTTGGGGAGGTGAATACACAATATGATATACAAATGATGTATTATGGAATTGTACACCTGAAACCTATATAAGTTCATTAACCAATGTCACCCCAATAAATTTTTTAAAAAGCATTACATTTTTCTGTGCTTAATGCCTTTGTGATATGTATCAGAACTGTCAACTCCCACTTCTAGTGTTATGTTTTTGTTGTCAGGGACACGCAGTTATTTGGATATTTGAGCTGAAAAATTCTTTGGGTGCTCATTATTTAATTAACTCAGCTTAGCTAGGCTCCTATTTTTCAAGTCGCCTCTTTGATATAGAAGGTTACCTGATATTTGGTTTAATGATATTTTGCCAAACACATAGCTTCAGCTCCTCCTTCAGTTTCAGTTCCCCTGAGCTAATAGATATAGAAATACAGTTTTAATTTCTGAGTTTATTTTCTCCCAGCTTTAGTTATCTAAGATTCATTGCTTAATCATCTACTTAGCTAATTTCTTTATCTTCCTTTTGAGTTCCAATCCTTCTTTTTCTTTCTTTTTATTTATTTTATTTTATTTTATTTTATTTATTGTGTTTACATAGATTCTAGTGTTGCCCCAAATGCATCCCCCCTCTCCCATATTCCCCTCAACATCTCCCTTGCCCCTTTCCCAATATCGCCCTCCCCCCTTCCCTTCAGGTTTATCTCATCTTATCATCCCCTTTTTCTCTGTCCTCTTTTCCTCTTTCTTCTTTTTCTGATATTCCCATTAGGAGTGTTCCAGTTGGAACACACATTGAAATATACATGGTTTCCAGAAAGGCATGCTGAAATAAACCCAGATATTCTAGAATTTCATATAAGGGTTACTTGTAGTTGGCACTAGTACCATATACCATATTAAAAATGGCTCTCTGGCTTTTAGAATTCTAGTCTATTTTCTCAATTTCTTACTATTTATCATTTCTAATTGTATGCCAATTACCTTTATAACAAAAAAAAGTCCCTAAATCATAGTCAGTAAATGTGGTGTGCTGGAACTGAATCTTATTGGCTCAGGGGTACAGATTATGAGCTTTTCTCTTCCTGACTTCCTCTTCAGTGCTCTTATGTTGGTAGCTTAAAATCAGCTGTGGTGGCAGCTTTACAAATCAGGGCTTTAGTTTTAGAATCTGCTTACCACCACACCAAAGGCAAGCAGTATCTCTATATGAGTTAAAAGAGTAGTCAGTTGACTCTATAAACAAGACATCCACAGAAATACAGGAGTTGCAATAGGGCTGACTTTATTCATCACTCATTTTGGTAAAACCCAAGCACTAACAACCTTGGTCAATGGCTCACTGGAAATGAAACTGTTAAACTACTGGCTTTTGAATAGCAAATTCTGGTGTGGGAAGAGCAATTGCAGCTTTCAACTCTTTGGCACACCTCAAACAAAAGGCCTAATAATTATTTTATTCTTTACACAACAAATGTTACTAGCTTTATTGAAGGTTAAATCAGAAAATGTAAGTTCATGTTTTAGTTGTGATTTGGGTTATACTATATAAATGTTGTGAATCACTAGAACATGTGACAAAATTAATCACCTAAAGTCTCCTTCTTTGGTGACTTTTCAGATAATAAAATGCTGACTTGGGGAGTTTTGGATTTATTTTTTCTGAAGGCAGAAGAAAAATTATGTGGTATTTTCATGGTTTTCTTCAGACATTTGTGCCTATAAAAACTTACTTTGGTAGACATATTTTTATAAGAATATAAGAATTATATTCACTTAAAAATAGTGGAACAGCAGCTGACCAGGTGGTGGTGCAGTGGATAGAGCATCTACCTGGGACGCTGAGGACCCAGGTTTGAAACCCTGAAGTTGTCACCTTGAACACGGGCTCACCTGCTTGAGCATGGGGTCACCCGCTTGAGCACGGGATCATCGACATGACTCCATGGTCATTGGCTTGAGCCCAAAGATCACTGGCTTGAAGCCCAAGGTTGCTGGCTTGTGCCCAAAATCACTGGCTTGAGCAATGAGTCACTGGCTCAGCTGGAGCCTTTCAGTCAAGGCACGATGAGAAGCCATCAATGAATGACTAAAAGTGATACAACTATGCATTAATGCTTCTCATCTCTCTCCCTTTCTGTCTGTCTCTCTCTAGTTTAAAAAAAATAGTGGAAGACATGTTATTTTCTTCTCAGAATTATTGGGTCTTACTATTATACTTTTGTCACCAAGATAGTGTCAAGGAAAAAAAACTGCTGCTGAAGATGCATTATTACTATTCATAGCAATATTTAAAGACACGTTAACAGAAATGTTGATACTTAGCTTTAATGCACTAATCAAGGCATTTAGAAATTGCTTAAGTGGACCAATTTTAAATCTTCTAAATGCAAAGAACTTCTAACTCTATACCAAGCAAGGTATGTACTAGAACCTACCTAATAGTTGGAATGTTATGCTTGAAAGTGATTTTACTTGGAATTTATTTGGTTAGATTAAACAAACATTTGTCAGGTACTTTTTTGTGTGGTGCTCTCTGTTTTGGAAATTAGAGAACATCATGGGGAGACACATAGTGCTGGCTCTCAAGGAGATTGAAGACCAGTTGGAGGAGCTGTCATGTAGACAATAAAGCCAACATTGTTGAAGACCTTCCAAACCCCAAATCACTAGATTCATATTTTATAAAGTATACCTAGTTTTGCCTAAGCTCTCAGAACCCTGAAAAAACAAGTTGTCTGACATTGTCATGTAATAATTACTACACTTGAAAGTATTTTTATATGCCAAAATAATTGGTCAATTCAGAAAAAATAACCAGTTATTCTATACAATAAAAAAGTTACCAAAGTTGGTTAATTTGTAATATTCAAAGAAAACCATTTATAGCATAGGGAACATAATCACTAATATTGTAATAACTATGTATGGTGTCAAATGGGTACTCAACTTTATGGGGTGATTAATTTGTAAGTTATATAAATGTCTAATCACTATACTGTACACCTAAAACTAATATATATAATATTGTATATCAACTCTAATTAAAAAATAAAAAATTACAAAGATAAAACACCACTGAATTGATTAATATATTCTCTTGTGCAGGTAAAGTCTTGTGGACATGATAAATAGGACAACCTATTTGAAATGACCTGGACAGGAGCAGTCATAGCTCAGTTTTTCTCCCATATTATTTTAGTTTAAGGGACATGAGACAATAGTGTTATCTTTTTTTCAGTTGCTTTCTTTAGATAGGGATTATTATATTTAAAATATTTTTCCAAGTCTACTAAGACTTTTATGTAATCACACAGTAATTAACATCATGACTGACCAGGCGATGGCGCAGTGGATAGAGTGTCAGACTGGGATGTCGAGGACCCAGGTTTGAGACCCCGAGGTTGCCAGCTTGAGCGCGGGCTCATCTGGTTTGAGCAAAGCTCACCAGCTTGGACCTAAGGTTGCTGGCTCCAGCAAGGAGTTATTCGGTCTGCCGAAGGCCTGCGGTCAAGGCACATATGAGAAAGCAGTCAATGAACAACTAAAGTTCCACAATGCGCAATGAGAAACTAATGATTGATGCTTCTCATCTCTCTCCATTCCTGTCTGTTTGTCCCTATCTATCCCTCTCTCTCTCTGTAAAAAAATAAAATAAATAAAAATTAAAAAAACAAATAAAGAAGAAAAAAAAGTAAGGTTCTATGCAATAAAACAGTTCTGCTCCTGTTGAAAAATGAGTTCTGGAAAATCAAATCAACAGACACTCTCAAATCTCACTTTAGGTACTACTTTTTTCTTCTACCTCAGCATCTTTTATTAAAGTGGACAGGGAAAACCACCCCATGAAAGTTTCAGGGTTTCTATTTTAATTCATTCTGATATTCTTGACTGTAAAAACTAATAAAAGGCAAAACGAACAAAAGCTATGTCCCCAAAAATAATGTCAAGAACCGGAAAAATCAACAGACCTGCCAGTCTTAACCTAAAAATTTGAGAACTGTCTTTAACAATTGAGAGAATAAACAAAAAATCTTTAGTGGTGTAATTTTCCCCATGGCAGAACATTAGCAACAGCTAGGTCTGAAGTGAAATTATCTACTCACCACAAGAAAGTATTATTGATATAACACCCAAGAGGGTTTGGGAAGGGGGCAGTCTCTATAGCATTTTATATTGAAGAAGGTATCAGTTTCAACATCTATTTCGGAAAGTCTTTTGGTGGCTTATTGTGTAGGTATGCTGTAGATGTAAAGATATAAATTAAGTTCTTTCTCAGTTCAATTATAGAGAGAACTCAGAGTTACTTAAAAGGAAATTTTGTGTGTGTGTGTGTGTTCAGTGCAGGTGATATTTATTAACAAGTAGACTGTGTGCATAAAGAATATGTTTGTATGTATGCAAAGTGGTATTTTATTGAAGAACGCAAGGTAGGTTGTCATGGAGATTAAAAGCCTTGAAGTGCTATTCACTGGTGCTAGTTATGGTTGCTGGGCACTAGGATATTAGGCTCTGGCACCCTCAATCTTTCATTGTTGTAAAAATAATTACACTTTTATCTTCACTGTAAAGGCTATTCAAGTAGGATAAATAAGTATGGACACATGAACAAATCTAACTTAAAGGTAAATATAGCAACTCTATGACCCATCCTGGTGTAAAATTATGTAGCTGTACTTACTATACCATCAAAATGTCTGATTTTTATTGCAGGGTTATTGAAGCTGTTTATAAAATGAAATTACAAAATGCACAAAATCTACACTTACATTAAAGACAAAAAAAATGAAAGCTATTGACTGTTAGTTTGGTCACTGGTAAATATAAAGGTTTCCTTTAGAAGCAGAGGAAACAAATAAAAAGCTTGTAATATGTTTTGCTAGGATTTTCTTGAAATACTATATTTATATGAGATTTCCAACCTCACTGAGCTCTATAAAAAGCACCAAGTGATTTTTCTGGTATTCTTTTTTCTTCAATGATTAGATGAAATGATCTTGATAAGTTTACCTCAGTGAGCAACTATGTATTTTCTGTATAAAAGGAACACTTAGGCCTGGCAGAATCAGTATGGACATTTTTTTAACCAATAAATCAATAGAGAGAGTTGCAATATAGCAAAGTATACAATATACAAATATAACCTTGAAATTTGCAGCAGTAAGTAATGTGCTTTTCATAACCACTTTAAGTGATGATTAACTAGAATTATATATATTTATATTTAAACTGACGTCAAGAATTCTTTAAAATCTTGACAGATATGTGAATATTTAAATGCAGTAATTGCAGTTGCTAAACCTCCCGGGATTAACCTGCTGGAGAGATAGTGACATTTTAGGCAGAGAAGAGTGATATACTGTGGAGGGAAATACTAAAAATAAACTTATTTCATGTGTGTTTTATATAATTCTTTGGGAAAAAGTTTATTGTAACTAATGAATTGGTAATATACTATAACAGTCCGCCATATGAACAATTATACAATTTATATAAATGGAGGCATATAATTTAGCTTTTTAACATTGATTTTTAGGTGTCACAATACAACACAGTTCACAAAAAGTAAAACAAAATGAAATGTAGATCAGCACTGCATTAATGTTAATGGTAAAAATCTTGGATTTTTGTTTAAAGGTGGGCTCCATATTCTGTTATCTCCCATTTCTGGAGAACTATGAAACATAGTACTTTTCAGTTCATTCTAAGAAAATTTGTTAAGTGTCTGTTTGCTTCAGATACATGTCTCAGCGAATTTAATCAAAGTCAAGGAGCAACATCATGAATAAAGGGAAATAAAGTTTCATTAAATTATTTAAAAATAGGTCACAGTGCTGCTATATTATCTATAAATAGCAGGTGTAGAAATAATAAAGATCGTTGCCTCAGGTGTTTAGAACTTCTGGGGAAGTTCTTTGAGCTGTTATCTATGTAACAATCAAATACTCTCCAACTTGAACTTTAGAACCAATTTTAATGACCTTGACAAGATATAAATATTTGCAGATAAATATGAAGGAAGATATCAGTAGACCCCTATTTGAGTGAGTATTTTCAGAGTCTAAGCTTCTCTAGGCTTCTAAATATCAAATTGTATCTCAAAAGCTTCAAAGCACTTTCAAAATCGGCAAATTTACATTCATAATATACCTGAAATAGTGAAATAATCTGTTTCACATTAGGGTAGATTAAGATAGATATTTAGTAGATGTGTATGTTACAGTTTTATACCAGAGAGAGAAATTATTGGATTGAGAATCACAAATCTTATATGACTGTGCTACTAGCCAACAGAGTGAGTTCAAATCATTTGTTCAGTTGCATTGAGTGGACTACTGCTGGGACTGGGCAATGAAAATTTTGTGGCTTTGGTCACTGCCATGGAGAAAAGGGAATTTCCATTCAACAACCTGAGATCTGGCTTTCCTGACTAACCTGCTTCCAGAGTCCCTAGGACTGAAGAGAGTCAAGCAGTCTCTCTCTCTCTCTCTCTCCTTTCTTTCTTTCTTTCTTTCTTTCTTTCTTTCTTTCTTTCTTTCTTTCTTTCTTTCTTTCTTTCTTCCTTCCTTCCTTCCTTCCTTCCTTCCTTTCCTTCTCTCTCTCTCTCTCCCTCCCTCTTTCTTTATTTCTTTTGTGAGAGAAGCAACAATTCATAGTTGCAGCACTTTATTTGTTCACCGGCTGCTTCTCATATGTGTGTTGACCAGGGTGCTCCAGCTGAGCCATTGAACCCTTGCTCAAGCCAGTGACCTTTAGGTTTCAAGCCAGCAACCATGGCATCATGTTGATAATCCCATGCTCATGCTGGTGACCTTGTGCTCAAGCTGGCTTGAACCTGGGACCTCAATGTCCCAAGTCAATACTCTCTCTGCTGTGCCACCACCAGTCAGGCCAGCAGTTTCCTTCCTAAGGATAGAGCAATACTATCTTTATGGAACCTATAGTTAAGTAGGAAGGAAGACCAGCATTACGAGAGTGGGAAGATTTACAAAAGTTAAGTCCAGGATGCCATAAGAGTTTATATCTCCTTCAAAGATCTATGATGGAGTATTTGACAGCACTAAAATGACTCCAAAATGACTTTATTTTAAATCTCAGAGTCTTCTCAGAGTTATAGACCCAAATTCCTAATTATGTTTGCAGCTTCAACCTAGATTGAATTGTCTCTTCTATTCAACATGTCTAAATCCATATTCACCATCTCCCAATCCTAACAATACTTTTCTTACTCTCCTATTTACTTTAGCGGCCCTGTCCTTTTCTCAGTTACTTAACCTCTGTTATCAGCAGACTTAAAATCTACCTTTCATTTCTTTTATTTTGTCTTTCACATCTATGCTGCTGACATGTCTTAAAGATTTTGTTTGGGTAATGTCTCTCCTGTCTAATTATTATTATTATTTTTTGCATTCCTGTACCTACCAGGCATTGATCTTTCAAGTAAATTAAAAATCACCAGTCAGTGAATATTCATTTATTTATTCAATAAATATTTGAGTATTTATTATAGACTATGTTCTGTGCTGGGAATACAACAGCAAGCAAAACATGCATAGTCCTATTTCCATGATGTCTAACCCCAGGGTCACAGGTGAGGCAGGTAGTAAGTGAATAATCTTATAGTATACATATCTACAAAATACAAATGCTTTGAAGGGAAAGCGAAGGTGCCATGTAAAAGGATAAAAAGGATACCTGATATATTTTGGTGGGGGAGTCCTCTCTGAAACCTCAGGCACGAGTAGGCATTAGGAATAGGAGTGGGAGGAAAAACAGTCCAAGTGGAGAGCAGAGGTTTGACTTCTAGAGAGAGTGTGGGATCTTTGGAGCTAGAAAGGAAGACAGAAATCAGACTGTGCAGGGTATCACCAGCCTTTTTAAGGAGTTCAGATTTTATTGCTAGTGAGATGGGAAGCCATTGAGGTGTTTTGGTGAGGAGCAATTAAGAGTATTTTTTTTATTTAGAAATTAAATTTAGTGGGTGATATTAATCCAGAAAATTACTAAATGAATAGAGAGTGGAATGAGCCTGACCAGGTGGTGAAGCAATGGATAAAGAGCTTCGACCTGGAATGCTGAAGACCCAGGTACGAAACCTTGAGGACATCAGTTTGAACGCCGGCTCATCTGGCTTGAGGGTGGACTCACTAGCTTGAGTGTGGGGTTCTTGGCTTGAGCATAGGATCATAGACATGACCCCATGGCTCCACTGGCTCAGCTGGAGCCTCCTAGTCAAGGAACATATGAGAAGCAATCAATGAGCAACTAAAGTGCCACAACTATGAGTTGATGCTTCTCATCTCTCTCCCTTTCTGTCTGTTTGTTCCTGTTTGTCTGTCTCTCTTTCTCTCTAAAAAAAAAAAAAGAAAGAAAGAAAGAAAGAAAGAAAGAAAGAAAGAAAGAAAAAGAAGAAAAAGAAAAAAAGGCAGAATAATCAGAACCTGTTGACAGACTATATATGAAGAAGTAGAGGAGGGGTTAGATTTCTGGCAAGGGTAATTGGGTAGGGAACAGGAAACATTGGTTTGGAAGGCAGGATGATGAGTTCAGTTTTGGACATGGCAAATTTGAGGAAAAGAGAGATAAATAAGTGACCGTTTAGGAGGCAACTGGATATATGGACATGTACCTGCTGTCAGAGAGAGCACTCATCTAACAAGTGTTAAAACAGAATAACTACATGACAAAGTACATTATAGTTAATGCCATAGTAAACTGATGACTCAGGAAAACCTCATGGAGAAAGTGACATGTGAGAGGGCTTTGAAACAGGGTTAGAATTTTGACAAATGCTCCTTGGTTGTCCACAATTAAGAATGATGTACTCTGAGGCTGATGGGATGTTCTAAATTTTGAGGTTGGTATTTATAGACTAGTGTAAGATGGTAGGGGTGCATTGACTTTTAATTTGAGGGGCCCTCAAGTGACAGTTTCTGTAGATGTTTTATTTGAGCTGGTCACTTTCTTGCAATTTCTTGCCTTGGAGGTTATAAACTTGGCTGCCAAAGTTCTGAGATTCAAATGCGGGAAGGAATTTCTGGGTTTTAGCAGTTTGCATGTGGACTTTTAATCTCTCCATTTTAATTATGACACCTCTGACTTCAGCAGTTTCTGATGCCTAAAACCAGAGTTTTTTAGGTTTAATTCCTTAGGGAATGATATCTGCCTTGGTGGGAGTGAGGAACTCAGTTTGCTTCTTGGGAATGGGATCAGAGATTCTCATTGCTATTTATCTTTTAATAATTCTGCAGCCCTTAACTTTATACTCTACCACTTCCAAAGTTCCAGGTGCTTCTAATTCTCAAGCCTTCTAAGGGATTCTGAGGGGAGAGTGAGAACCAATTTGCTGCTTATGGGCTTCCTCCTCCATGCTTAAATTTTATGCTTTCTCTGTCCTGCTAAGTCAATACCATCACCCACCTCTCTCTCGTTTAGTTCTTCTGCCTTTGTGAGCTACCCTCCTTCACTGTCTGCTGGGTCTGAATATTTGTGTTCCCCCTAAAATTTGTGTTTTCAACTTTTATTGCCCAATGGTATTAGGAGGTGTGGCCTTTGGCAGGTAGTTAGGTGATGAGGGTAGAGCCCTCATAAATAGAATTATTATTGCTCTGTTAAAGAGACACCATAGAGCTCCATAGTTCCTTCAGCCATACAAGAACACAAAAACTCTGCAACCCAGAAAAGAACCCTCACTTGACTATGTTGACACCCTGATCTCAAATGTTTATCCTCCAGAACTGTGAGAAAAAAATTTCTATTACTTGGAAGCTATCTAGTGTGATATTTGGTTATAGTAGCCCAAAGGGACTAAGACACTGTTATTCAGGAGGAAGTGAGAATATACTTACCTGTCCTGTGTAAGGGTAATGCAATTTAAAATGTATCCAATTATAATGATACTAAGTATTGGAAGATGTAACTTAATAAAGTATATACTCTAAGTTCCACCTATAATAATGTAATTCTTGTAAAGAAATACTTTATAAACTCAGACAGTATTTTGAGCTTCAATTACTTTACAGTTGTTTTGGTGCCATAATGCTTTACCTGCCGTCAGGCATCCTTTTTTTCTCTTAAGTCCATTTGCATCAGATAATCACTAAACTAATGAAAGCATATTTACATAACAGTATTTTTAGAGAATGGGCTTACTTTGATATAAAAGACAGCTAAAGCTGGCCCTGGCCAGCTAGCTCAGTTGGTTAGAGTGTCATCACGATGTGTCAAGGTTGTGGGTTACATTCCTGGTAAGGGCACATATAAGACTAAACCAAAGAATAAGTGGAACAACAGATCGATGGTGCTCTTTCTTTCCCCTCTTTCTTCCTAAAATCAATAAATAAAAATAAAATATAGGATCCAAGTGCATGTTATAGATTCTAAAAAATAGCTAAAGCTATTAGAAACAAAGGCACAAAGACAAAATAGTTATATTTAATTAGGATTAAAGTTGTGAAATCAGTGGACAAAAAATAATAAACTTGGAAATTTAGAGTTAAGTATAACTACCCTATATGCCTGAAGATAGGACTTGGAATAGTGGCATCAGATGATATAGGTGGTGAGATAGTCCAAGCCCAAGGTAATGGCAGCTTTAAAGAAATAACTGAAGATTCTGTATCTTTTTCCCTATCCCCATCTCCTCTCCCTTCTTACCAAATGCTTTATTTAAACTACAGATCAAATTTCTTTATATTTTCATAATTAAACTTTATGAAAAAAAACCACAAGCCGATTTCATAAAATTTTTCTTACTTCTGTTAGTTTATAGTCACAAGCTCCAATGAGAAATGATAGATTTGTTTATTCCTTCCACCAATCTGTTAATTCATTTACTCATCAAGAAATATCAGTGGGGCCTGACCTGTGGTGGCGCAGTGGGTAAAAGCGTCGACCTGGAACACTGAGGTCGCTGGTTCGAAACCCCGGGCTTCCCTGGTCAAGGCACATATGTGAGTTGATGCTTTCTGCTCCTCCCTCCCTTCTCTCTCTGTCTCTCTCTCTCTTTTTGTCTCCTCTCTCTAAAATGAATAAATAAAATCTTAAAAAATATATATATTTTTCTATATATATAAAAGAAATTATATATTTTTCTATATATAAAAATTTATATATTTTTCTATATATATAAAAGAAATATCAGTGGGTACCTATTCTGTTTGGCACATTAGAAAGTACTGGTGGATATGGTGGATAGAATAGTGAGCCAAAGGAAATACAGTTCATGTTGTCAGGTAGCTTTAAGTGAAGGACAGAGATAGGCATTAATTAACTAAACCTACTAACTGCATACATGGAGATCAATGTCCTGAAGAGAAAAAAAAAAACAAGTTTTATTGCAAGGTATATAATGAAAGAGTCTTACCTGTATTGGAGGGTCAGGAACAACTTCTGGAAGGGAAGTGGCAAGTTGAGATGGGATCTTAAGAATGCCAATTTAACTAAGCTAAAGGGGTAACGGGATGATGGGAGCAGTATTTACCAGTGAAGTAAGGGGAAGCACAAGATATTTAAGGAACAGAGAAGAGATTAGGCTGGTGTGAGCAGAGGGTAAAAAGGACCATGATCAGGCTGGCGAAGTAAAATGGTTCCAGGTCATAGAATAATGGGAAGCCTGTAATACTGGGAATGGGAATGAAAGAGTAATGTACAAGAGTTTTCTCAAATAAGAGAAAATTGAGATATTAAAATTGACTATTGCTTCTTGAGGGTATATTAAAATTGTATGGAGATATTAAAATTGACTATTGTGAAACATTCTAGGGATTCCAAGATGGTGACAGAGTAGGTAGATGTTCCAACTGCCACTTTCCAGGACCAAGCTGGACTACATCTTGAAAAACCAACTTCAGACTAAATGAAGAAGAGTCTATAATCAATGATCACAGAAGAAGCCACACCAAGACTGGTATGAAATGCAGAGACGTGGAAAGGGCTAGCCCACTCCCAGGAGCAAGAGGTGACTGAGGGTACAGAGGGATTCTCACTGTGGGCAGGGTCACCTGAGAGGTGTGTGTCCTAAGGAAGGGCTCCTCACACATGGCCTTTCTGAAGCGTGTTCCACTTTCTGTGATCAGCATCTACACAGTGCCTCATGTGCATTGAATAGGGTGGAGCTTCATAGTCAGTCATCCTGGACACTGGATATCCTGACTTGCTGGGCTAGATTCCACAGGGGTGGAGGGATAGAGGCTTGGAGTATGAATATTTAAAGTTTGGGTCCCTGTGAGCCTATTGTTGGATCTGGTTGAGGGGCTTAGCCACTTTTCTTGAGGGGGGGCACAGTCAGCCCTAGGAGAGGACTGTCTCAGTCTTCCCCCCTGGGACCAGGATCTCACCAGCTGGAAGAACTTCTGCAAGGAGGACTGTTGGCCACACTTGATCTGAACCTGCTGCTTACTTTGCTGGGAAGAAATAAAATTTGAGTATCCAGCAGAGGCTGAGAGATTAGGTTCTGGAGTAGGGGTCACTTTCCCCATTCTGAGCTCCTGACCAAGAGACCCCTGAAGTAGGGGGGTCCTACTAACATTGTATTTTCAACCTCAGCTGCCCTAACCCACCAAGCTTGCAACCTGTAGAAGGGTTGGTTGGGTAAGGCCAGTTAACTTCACACTACAGTCTTTCTACAGAAGACTCTGTGGGAAGATGAGGCAGCTTTGAGAGGGGTTGGAGCAACTGAAAAGTGAAAGCAAATCTTATGAAACTTGAGATTTTTACAGAGCTGCTATCATCTCTAAACAGGAAGAAGTTGAACTTATACACAAGTTTTTAATGGAGTTCTCTGTGTTTCTTGAACTTGTGAGAGTTTCTCCTGCATTAATTTAGGGAGTTTTCAGCTATGATATGATTGAACAAAGTCTCTATTTCTTGTTCTTTCTCTTCTTCTTCAGGAACCCCTATGATGCGGATGTTATTTCTCTTCATGTTGTCGAAGAGCTCTCTAAGAGTTTCCTCAGACTTTTTGAATCTCTTTCCTTTTTTCTTCTCTGCTTTCTTGCCTTCATTCAAGTTGTCCTCCAACTCGCTGATTCGATCCTCAGCTCTATCCTTCCTGTTTTTAATTCCTTCCATTGTGGTCTTTATTTCTGATATTGTATTTGTCATCTCCGACTGGTTCTTTTTTAATATTTCAATATCCTTTTTTATACTTGCTATTTCTTTATTTAGGTGTTCATAATGACCATCCATTTTTGTTCTAAGATCCCTAAGCATCCTTACAATCATTATTTTGAACTCCACATTTGGAAGTTTGATTATTTCCATATCACTCAGTTCATCTCCTGAAGGTTTCTCTTGTGGTTTCATTTGAATTGCACTTCTTTGTCTTCTCCTTATCTGTGTTTGGGTGTTTTCTTTGTAGAGTTGGTTGAGTCTAGGCTTGGTGCTGTCTGCCTCCAGTTTTCAATTGTGTTATTTCTAGGTCTTCTTGGGGTGGTATCAGCTACAATTTGTAATCCACTTTCGGATTTGGGCAGCTTTGAAGTCTTGATTTGTTTGTTTTCTTAACAGGTGATAGTCTTGTTTACAGATCTCAGCAGGGGGCTTCCTTGAAACTGTATCCAGGAATGCGATGGGTGTAACCTGAGACTCTGAAGGCCTCTTTAGCCAGCTAGACTCACTGGGGGCAGGGTGTTTTCTCAGCTTCAGTAGGGGGAGGTGTATCTCAGATCTCCATGGAGACCTGAGTTACTGCCCCTCATCCCCACTTCTTGTTTTCAGCTGTGTCTTGTTGCGCTGATTGGAGCTGGAGAGATGTCTGGAGATCTCTGATCCAGAAGCAATTCAGTACTGTTTTGTGGAAGGATCAGTCCCTCCCCCAGCTATGGCCACCTCTAGCATAGATGAGTCAGCTTTTTTAGGTCATCTCCTGCATTCCTTTGTCCTTCACAGTCTGTCCCTCTCTCTCTCCTTTCCACTTGGGAGTTAAGCTGGTCTTTTCAACACACCTTGCTCCCTGGTCACCAGGCAAGTGTCTGTGAGCAGTATTTTCTGCTCCTTTCCCTGGAGTGAGATCCCCTCTGGGCTCTCAGCCTCAAACCCCCCTCTGTTCCTGTAAGCAGGGGAGATTCAGACACTCCCTACCAGGTTTGTTGTGGCTTCTTCATTGCTCCTTGGTTTTTGAGAGCTGTTCTTGTAGTCCAGAGTTGGTTTTTTAAGTTGATTTGTATTCCAGTTTGGTGGTGAGAGCTGGGCGTCTGTGTGTCTGCCTATTCCGCTGCCATCTTCAGGTCTTGGAATCAGAAGCTTTTTAAAGAAAGACTCCTGAACAGAATTAGGTTTTTATGGGTAACATATTTTAGAATCATTAGACCTACAGTTTTCCTACATAACACTCTTAATTTTAATATCTCTCTAGGTTTTCCTTAGGCAATCCTATTGGCATTTTCCACTGAGAATAATTATAAGTCATTTCAAATAACAGTCTCAAGGAAGTCATGTATAAAGGTGTTATGTGGTTTTGCTATGTATCATTTAGGCAGACTGGAGCACATACTGAGAGTTCAATTTAAAAATAAAAACGCAAAGGCTTCCTTACATTGGTGCATTGCAATGTGTGTAAATATTGGTTGGGTGAATGTAATTTTAGAAATCAAATATGGGCATAGGGAAACATTATCTATTGCTCACTTAGCATTGATTTTTCATGGCAGCAGGTTTAGATAAAATCTGTGATCAATGAACTGTAACAACTAAGTGGTTTTTTTCATTTCCAAGGAGGAGAAGAAACTCAATTCTCTTCTAAAACTATAATTTCTTTCTTATTAAAGCAATATGCCTTCAATATAGAAGATACTGAAAACAAAAGTTTTGATTCTAGAATTTTTATAGTTCTCTTTTAAGATAGATGCCAGCAGGACTTTTGGGGTATCCTTTTTTTTTTAAGATATACTGGAAGTGAGAAAAGTGAAAGATCATCTCAGTACTCTCTGTGGCCCATAACTCCAGTTGTTTTAAAATTTTAACTCACAACTAGATTATTCATAACATCACACTGTAGATAAGAAATAAAATAACATACTTAATGTGAGGTCGGTGGGCAATGGGGGAAGGTCACTTAAGAAGCCAGACCCGGGAACTTTGGCTAGACCACCCATACCCAGGCATGCCAAAAGAAACTTCCCAGGATTCCTTTGGAAAAGAACAACCATCTGTCAGCCAATGAAATTTCACCACGTCATATTACCTTGACCACCCTAAATGATCCCTTTAAATTTCCCTCATGCGGTTTCCTCCATGCGACTTCTCTGACCCTTACCCCCCAGACCAGAGAACCTCATCAGGTGGAATTTTCTGTACTAAATAAAGCTTTTACTTATCCACACTTTGTGGCTATGCCCTTCCTTCTTCCTTGGCGGGGAAAAATACCTTATATTTGGTGCCGAAACCCAGGAGGAGTTGAAGCCCACTGGAGCTGCTCCTCTCCCCTTCCCTTCTGAGGAGGAACCAGGACCTCCAACTTTCCACCCACTTCAGCACATGGTGCGGTAAGTCCCCTGCCTCCAGCCTCCCCTCAGTTCTTTCCGAGACACCTTGTCTGTAATCGCAGCTGTGTCAGGGACCTCTTTTCCATTCCAAGTGCATGTGTGCCCATGGAGACGTCCTGAGCACATCCACTTTACCTATCCATCTGATGGCCAGAGCTTGAGTTGCGGGATGCCAATTCTCATCTCTGACCACTCCGAGAACTGAGGGTGACCATGGGGGCAAAGGGATCCAAACCTGACTCTAAAACACTCTTGGAGTGCCTTATCCAAAATCCCTCCCTCTCTAAAGAAGAAGAAACTGTTCTTCTTTTCCATTGTGGTCAGGCCACAGAACCACTGTATAACCAGACCAGGTGACCTCCTGAAGGCACTTTCAATTTTAAAACTCTCACCAATTTAGCTATTGCCAAAGAACTGGGAACTGGTTGTAGATCCTTTACATTCAAGGCTTCTAGTATTTGCGCTCCCGTCCTACTCTCTGTGTCACCTGCTACATGGCACAGAACCTTTTTGGCCAGAGAAGCCTCACCTAAACCCTCCACTTCTGACCTTTCCTTCTTTGCCGACTCCCCTGAGGAACTCTCTTCCCCTCTTGCATGACTCCCTCCATCCTATCGGGCTCCTCCCCTCCCTTTGTGAATCCTGTTTCTCATTCACCTGCAAATACCAGTTCCTCTTTCTTCTCCCCTGCCGGCCAGGGGCCCCTCCCTTCTCCACTGTGCTCTTAAACCCCTCCCCCATCAGGCCATCCTCTGTAGACCATTGGTTTCCTGACCCCATGGCCCAACCCCAGTCTTCTTGCAGGAAGGCCTGGCCCTGTCCTGCCTCTGTCTCCAGCACATTTCTGGCTAGATCTGGGTACTGGGCTCCCCAAGAGCCCCCCTCTTCTTATTCTCTGCCCCCAAACCCTTATCCGAGACCTATGAACATGGCATTTAAAGTTTTTAATGGTCACAGCTACTAGGAACAGGCCAAGGCTGAGGCTGTTTGCCAGACCTGCATGCAGCAGAAGATAATACTCCAAACCCAGGCTCTTGTGGCAGCCCTGAGGGGCACAACAGGGGCAAGGCACAGGAGGTGCCCGACCCAAGTCTGGGCCGCAAAAAGAAACCCCACCAGGAGCTTGTTTTAAGTGTGGCAAGGAGGGTCACTGGTTTCAGCAGTGCCCACTAAGCCCTGCTCTGACTGCAAACAGCCTCATCACTGGTGGAGTGATTGCTCCTTTTGGGCAACAGGCTTTTCCTTGCATGTCTATGTTAAGGACAAACCACTCAAATGGGAGGCCAAGCCAGCCTGGCAGGCTTATCGCTTGAATTCCTTGGCCTCATGGAGACTGACACAGCCTGGACTCAAAGACCCCTCATCACCCTCACCAAGCCCAGGGTAATGTTGCAGGTAGCAGGCAAGTCCATCTCATTTCTTGTGGACACGAAGGCTACCTTCTCTGTTTTGCCATCACACTCTGGACCTCTAGTTCCCTCACAGGTCTCGGTTATAGGAGTGGATGGGTCCCCTTCTTTTCCTGTTCGCACACCACCCCTGACATGCAGTTTGGACAGAATCCCCTTTCGCACTCCTTCTTATTTATGCCATCATGCCTTGTACTCCTCCTGGGTCAGGACATTCTACAAAGTCTCAAAGCCACTATCCAGCTGACAACATCTTCCTCACTACCAAGGGCTCCCCCATAATCAATACTACCCTCATTTCTAACTATGTCTCTTGCCTCAACCTTGCCCCCATGCAGGACTACTGGCAGTTGGAACCACTAGGCCCTACCCGTCTCTAGCTCACCAAAAGGTTGGGCCCTGCAGATCCCCCTGTTGCTCCTGTTCATACTGCCAGAAACCTGCCGCCAGAATGAGCTAAAGCAGAGAGCAATGCTATTCAATGAGACTGGCATGATGGAAGAAAACATCAATGTCCTCAGCCTCCTGCAAGAGAAACTGAGCAGGAATCTCTCCTCCTACAACCCACTTAGATCCTGATGGCAGCCACCCATCCTCACCTGGGCTGCCCCTGTCCTGAGTCCTCTTCTAATTGTCAGCATATTACTCATATTGACTCCTCTTTTTAAAATTCTTACAGGACCACATCCATGAAGTTTCTCGAGTCATGGTCAAACAGATGTTCCTACACCCATTTACGCGACTTCCCTCAGAGCCACTACCTTCCGACCTCCCCTCCCCATGGTGCCCCTAACCAGCAGGAAGTAGCTAGATGAACAGCGGTGCCCCTATTTAACATAAAAGGTCGGAATGTGAGGTCGGTGGCAATGGGAAGGTCACATGAGAAGCCATACCCGGGAACTTTGGCTAGAACCGCCCACACCCATGTGTGCCAAAAGAAACTTCCCAGGAGTCCTCTGGAAAAGAGCGACCATCTGTCAGCCAATGAAATTTTGCCACGTCATATTACCTCTACCACCCTAAACGATCCCTTTAAATTTCCTCCATGTGACTTCTCTGGCCCCTGTCCCCCGGACCAGAGAACATTGTCTGGGATGCGCTGTACTAAATAAAGCTTTTATTATTCCACACTCATGGCTATGCCCTTCCTTCTTCCTCAGTGGGAAAAAATACCTTACATTTACTTCTTTATTTCCCTTAATATGGAATTGATCTCTAAGGAACTAATGTTGATAGTATTTTTGGTATACCTCTAATGTTCACTTTTAAGGTATTAGCATAGTTCTTGATAAAAAAGCAAAACAAGGCTTCTTGCTCTGTTATGTATTATTTTTCACATTATCTCTTTCAGTATATTTATTATATTTATTTTATATTTTTCTTATGTGTGTTCCAACTTTTCCACTTTGTTGACTTTATTATAATGGTTGACCTCCTTAGGTGTCTAGATATACTGACCTTTGAGCTGAAAGGGAGCAGAATATAACACTGCAAAATATGCCCTTTTGGCATAAGGATAATGTATGGCCAGAAGTCTCAGTCATTACAGCCATTGCTGCCAGGCACATGCAGGTTTCCATTAGATTTGGACAGACAGTAAAGAAACAGTGGAGCCAAAAAAATGGTGGACCATGCCTTTATTCTAGCCTTGCAACCAGCCAGAAAGTAAAAACCCAGAGAATCTTTTCTGGTTTTATCTAGAATCAAAGGCCCCCACTAGTCTAAGTCACCTCTGGTTCCCCATCTGCACATTTTCTCCCTCCTCATCTCTGCACAAACTGGCTTCCTCTCTAGCAACCTGCCATCTTGGCTGCTTCTTCCTTCTCCTTTAGCACTCTGCCTTCTCTCTGCACAAACTTTGCAAAAACATGGCTTCCTTCCTCCACTTCTTTCTTTTTAAAACTTTTTGGCGGGACAACATTTCCTCCAACAAATATTAGCATAAAAAAGCCCCTTCCCAAGCAGGAAGGTAATTAGCAGTATCACCTGGCAGCACCATTCATGTAGGCAGTGGCCATTTTTAACAATAAAAGTGAAAAAACCCCAAAATACAGATTTTTACAAACTTATTTTCCCAACAGACAATTTTGAGCTGAT